>NW_020290410.1:0-1318538 GCF_003184545.1 Aspergillus heteromorphus CBS 117.55
TAAACCCTAAACCCTAAACCCTAAACCCTAACCCTAACCCTAAACCCTAAACCCTAATAAACCCTAAACCCTAAACCCTAAACCCTAGTGTCTGTCAATGCATGGCAAGTTAGTAGAGCCGGTTGGTTGCACGGCAAACACTAGGGAAGCCATGGCAATGGGAAATACAAAGCCGTGCCCTTCTCTCTCGGGATGCTTAGAACTGGTCAGATTTCCTGAGCTGTATACTCTGTATACCCGGACAGTCCGGGCTAACCAGGCAAGCATGTGAATATAAGCTTCAGTTATACGCAATCCGCGGGCATCTGACTCTGCGTGCAGCGGAAATCATCATCCCTTGAGGCACCTTGCATGCAGCTAAGATGGCATATACCATGGGCCCGTCCAATCAGTACCCGCCATGTCCCACCGAGGCGTCCATCCCCACGCCCAGGATCAGCGTCGGACCGGAATGCACTTGACTGATCGTCGATCGGAGCGGGGAACTCGGGGCGATCCGTCCAGATCGCCAGGCAGGGTGGCCTAATCGAGGCCATGACGGACTCAGCCAAACTCCGAGGACTGGAAAATAGATTGGAATTGTTTTTGGCAGATACCCCCGCATCTCAGCCGCACATGGCTGGGGATCCTTGCTCTTCCTCGGTGCCCTTGCCATATCTGTCCCTCTTCCATATTGTTGAACCTAGTGTTTCTTTATAACTAGAAGAATATCGAGACATCTTTTCAGTCTAAAGGGGGGGGGTACCGGGCGACTTTCAACAGTTATGGAAGATGTCGCAGGGCTCTGGCAGCAGTCCACGGACAACAGCCGACCCATTCATCCGAAGACCCAGATCGCTGTGACTGGATGGTGAACAGCGATGACCGCTGTGCCAGCCACTGGGGAACATCGCTGTCTATCACCTCGTCTTCGAACTAATATTTGTGACGTGACGTGGCTTGCAGAAGAGGCAAAAAGTCGCCTGCGAGTGGCAGTGATGTGCGCTATTGTTGGGTCCAAGCTGAAGCTATGCAGATCACGCAATCGTCATTACTCATTGCATTCAGCCGGGTGATATTGCATCTCTCGAGGCGGGGAGACAGGAGCCTTCCTGGTCTTGACAGAAGAGCTATTAAAGGGCCAGTTTGTGCCCGTCGTTCTCTTCCCTCCTCAGCCCATCCCGCATCAACCCCCTGGACTTTCCAGCAACCCACCAGACTCCAGACTCACTCACCGCCACGATGAACTTCCTTCTCGTTCTCTTCCTCGGCCTCCTGCAGATTGTGTCCGCGGCCCGGTCCGGCACCTACCATGCAGGTTGGTCACCCACCAACGAATGGGTCGAGACCGACGCAAACTTTGCCAGCGAGACCGGCATTGACAGGTACCTCTACACGAGCGGCGGCTGGCCTTACGAGTACACCATCACCATCCACGTGAACGAGGTCCAGGGCACCTTCGGTAGTACCTACGTCTTCTACGAGACGACGGACGAGTACCGCCTGACGGTCTGGACAAGGGGCGACCACAGCGTGAGCTTCAACACCAACGACGACTACATCCTGCAGGTCAAGGTCATCGAGGGCTGGTATGTGTGATGGGTCCCGGAACTTCCCTGCGAGCCCGACGCTAACCAGAACCAGAATTACACGAACCAGGCACACATGAATGGCAGATTTGGGGAAGGGCCGGAGCGAGGAGGAGACTGAGCAGAGGCAATCAGGGCTGCTGGTCCAACATCGGCAGCGGGGTGGAGACTCGATTGGGAAGGGAGAGCTGCGCACTCCAAGTATTCAACATGCTCCGTTGAAAATTCTTGTTTTGGTATAGTATAATATTCTGTTAGCTCTGGGGGTCTTTACTCTCGTCGGTCGAGTTACAACTCAGATAAGTTGTACACACACAATCTCCAGCGCATCTTTCTTGTCTGTTGGGAAAGAGACCCGATGCTTCTTGACAGCCGCGTATCGAGTTCAGTAAAGAATATAGCGGGTCCTGCTTCCACACGTAGCAGTCTGAACAGTCACCTTGGGGAAAATATTTAGAAGCTCAAGACGTAGAGAATGAAGCCTACCGCTTGTATTGGTTGGAACAAGGGCTTGGCCTGATGGTGGCCTAGGATTTGGCCGTTCCATTTGTTCCATTGACTTGACCTCGGCCTGATTAACCCTATCCCTCGGTTATTCCTGTATGACTTTATATATGTATTATTTCTGCCTCATTCTATATCTATATAGCCCAACTGCTTGCGCAGCAGTATTGTAGAATCAGATCTTCATTGCATCATCTTACTAGTCGCTACCTAGATTAGTTACCAGGGTTGATATAGCTTGCCCCGCCACGCGCTCATTGTAAATGGTCCGCTGGGTCCCTTCCACACCTACTCGAGTGATCGCCAAAGCTTGGAAGAGAGAGAGACCTCACAAGGATTCACTTGCTTGTATAGCATACTTTATCCTCCGGAACACCTTCCGCTGCCATTCACCTTCGCGTGATAATGTTCCGGACGGAAATATATATCGGATTCACCTGACAGCCACCCACCGCCACCGAGTCAGAAAGAATCCAAATCCCAACAGGATGCAGCAGCCAGTCAACATTTTCGTCTCTTTCTCTCTGTTTGTTATTTTGACTTCGCATTTGCTTGACCCAGCCACATTTACACGTGATACCTATCACATGACCGTTGTCACAGCCACTGTGGCTGGTGAGGTACCGGAGCGGAGGGAAGAAAGTCCGGCGGTCCCTGTGACTGCGGGAACCCTTCCTGTCGTGTGGGTTTTGTCCCCAGCAACAATCAATCCCCCCTCGCATCCCCTTCCACCATGTCCCAACTCGTCATCTTCGACTTCGATGGCACCCTCTTCGACACCTACGAGGCCATCGAGCACTCCATCCGCCTGACCTTCCAGGAGCTGCTGCCCATCCATCCCCCCCCGTCCCCGGCCGCCATCCGCCCGCTGGTCTCCACGGGGGCGCCCCCCGGCGACACCTTCCGCGCCCTGCATCCCGACCCCGGCGCCTTCGACGAGACCCGCTGGGTGCCCCGGTACCGCGAGATCTATGCCATTCACAGCCAGGCGCGCACCCGCCCCTACCCCGCCGCCCGCCAGGTCCTGCACGCCCTGCGCGCCCAGAACCAGCCCGTCGCTATTATCAGCAACAAGGCGGCAGCTGCCGTGACGGCGGCCCTGGAGAAATCGGACCTGCTGGATTACATCCCCGAGGACTTGATCCTCGGTTATGGGGTGCCCGGTGTGGAGCGCAAACCCGATCCCTCGAGCTTCACCGACATCCTGTTGCCCCGTCTGAAGGCACACGTCGGGGCGGACTGGACCGCTGAGGGGCGCGTGCTGATGGTTGGAGACACCCTGACGGATATCCACTACGCCCGCAACATCGGGGCCCAGGTGTGCTGGTGCCGCTACGGTCAAGGCGATCAGGAGGCGTGTGAGGCCCTGCAGCCGGATTATATCATTGATGCCTTGGAGGAGGTGCTCGCGCTGGTGAAGGGACAGGCCCCGTGAAGGCCCGGGATCCCCGCCACATCCGGGACCACTAGTTGACGGATGGGATCGAGGGATGCTACGTAGACTTCCCCTATAGAGCTGGGCTGGCAGGGAGGGGATCGATGGGAGGGTTGTTCCCCCCCCGTCGATGTAGCCCGCAGACCTGAGGTCTGCGGCGGTGATGCCGTCGCCTGGACTCCAGGCCGTCTGCCCAGCAGCGTGCTGACCATTGGCTTCTAGACGCTCACGCGCATGCATCCCACAGCCCGTGCTGTGGACACCTGCTCCTCGAAGATCTCTCTTCCCATCAGCGCTCGCGGCCACCAACCCGCACCCTATCCAATGTACTCACATTTTTGGCAGCCACTGGCGTCGCTGGGAGTCTACTGGTCTTGTATGGAGAGGATTAGGGTTTGTTATTGAGGAAAGGCCCGCCCTTGGCTTTCACTGGATCGTAGCGTGCCATCGCGTACCCCGTAGAAGCACAGTATCCGGAATGATGTTCCCCCCAATACACACCAGTGGGAACAAAGACTTGCCCCGAATCTGCCCAATCAATCTCCCGGGACCCCAGATCCTCGTAGCGGTTTCTTATGCTTTGCAAATATAACATAGCAACCTCCAATTCGTGAGTGGATTAATATATAAAGACCCCCCACTGCGAATGGGTCTTCGGGATAGCCCACCAGGCAGCAGGCACATCCATCGCCTCAGCTCTATAAGGATTGATCACCCGCCCATTAATAAGACCTGACAGTGCCGGTCATGCCAGCGGGATGACAAAGACAAGATATCGACCGCGACAATAGAGAAGAAGCTCACCATTCCCATCATTTATGCCGCCATCGCCTTCGGCCTGCTGGGGGCTGCCAAAGGGCTGGACGAGGGCCTGATCGCCACCACCGTGACACTGTCCTGCCCTCCTTCGTCCGCGAGTACCAGCTCGATGCCAGCCACCTCAGCGCGGCCGACCGGGCCAACCGACTGTCCAACATCACCTCCATGGTTCACATTGGGAGCCTGCCCGGCGCGTTGCTCGCCTTCCTGTTCAACAAAGACATAAATCACCTGGACCAGGCGCGGGCTGTTGGTCAACATCTACGCATCCTCCGAATATATCGGAATTGTCATCGGAGTACGTTGAAGAGATCCGAGAGTCCAATGGCCCTACCCCGAAAGCCACGGCGGATTCCCCCGCGGTGCACAACACCGCCATCGCCGCTATCTGCATAACTGGCGTCGGATACACCTTTGGATAGAACTCAGTGCAGTATCTCCTCAATGCTGAGACCCTTCCCTCATCCGTTCGCACGCTAGACACCATGACCCGTATACTATAGCGAGATAGACAGCTAGTGATCAGTTGGATGAAAGTCTTCAGATCCACTGGAAACAAGAATGCGTGATTCTGCCAAAAAGATCAAAGTCGACCTTCATCAGGGGCTGCAGGGGACCGATTCGTAAGGGGGAGATCCATCACAGGAGGTCTGGTGCGTAGAGGGTCCCCTGCACCCCCGCCTGCGGTGATGTGGGATGCATCCCCGGCAGCCAATGACTTCTGCCTGGAAGGTGCATGGGAGATGGAAAACACGGAATCGAACCCTGCACGGTCGGCTCAAGTGAGAAAGACCGGAGGGAGGATTGTCCAGGGGGCCGCTCAGTGCAAGGGCTCGTTGGAGCAAGGACCCTAGCTAGGGGCCCCTCGCCATCCGGGCGATGACTGCCCAGGCAACGTTGGCCACGCACCCCGTCTCCCCCTGTCTATCTGAACATTTCTGGCGGATGTGATGGATGATGACAGGCTGCAGCGGGCCTCCCCCCCAGCCAAAGCTTGACTGGGAGCTGTCGCTGGACCGCAGTGGGTCCAACTGAGGGATTTTCGGAGGTCGCCGGTCATCGCGCATCCCCGTCGGTCAGCCCTACAGGGCTGAGGGGGGGTCCCTTGGTTGACCGTGATGGAGCAGATCACCACCATCCAGACCTTCTCTCGTGCGACCGGGGGGGGGGGGGGGACGAAACTTGGTCCTTGCCACCTGTGAGCAGGACCCTATCTCAGGCCAATAGAGATGAGATGGTGCCTCCGTGAATGGTTGCCCTGCAGCAATTTATGATGCAGAAGTGAGCGCAAACAAACTCCCACTCCGGCTTTTGGACCACAGCAACTGGACCAAGGATGCCTATATATTGGTGAGTGAGGATTTGAGCCCCATCAATGGCTAACGAGACCACTCCTCCACGGACGATATCCCGAACGATCATTCATCTACTGTCCCGAAGTCTGTTTCTGTCATCCAGGATGTCTGCCCCCCGTTCAGGATTCCCCGTACCGGACGTCTGTCCGCCACACACCGCCACACTATGAATCCGAACTGGGATCCATCCAAGCAGTCACTGCCGAGCAACTGCCCGTCAAACGCCTGCAACTGGCTCCGGGTGCCATCCGAGAGTCTCACTGGCATGGCGCCGACGAACCTGCCGTTCTTTCCCTTGACCACGACGGATCCGATGATTGTGAAGAAGCGGAACCCCGTCAATCCGGTGAGTGTTCTGGGGGTGTCGAGTGTAACTGGTTGTATAGTTATGTCTCCTCAACTGATATTCTTCCCGAAATGCTGACAATCGTATGCGGTAGTCAGTATCCTCTCAGGCAGTCGCATCCTCCGGTGTAGGATTGTTGTCGGATTGTAGGGCAAAACAGGAGCACGCGGAATGACACCACACGTGAGGGGGCTGACATTCCCATCACTCCCCTGAATCCCTTTGCCTGGATCGCCCCAACAATCTCACTTCAATCTGGATACAAGACCATGGCATTTGCTCGGCGGTTGGCAATCCTCCCCGGTGGTCTCGGTGGGCTGGGGTCCCACATCGGCCTGAAGCTGCGGCAACCGGGCGCCCGCCTGGCCATCCTGCCCTCCCGGAAGAGGTGGCCGATGCGGTGCTGTTTCTCTGTCAGGTACGCCGCACGCACCGTGCATGGCTGGATGCTGTTGGACAGTTCTGACCCCCGACCCGACAAAACAGGATTCCAGCAGGATGATCAACGGAGCGGATCTCCGGGTGGACAGGGGGTTCACCATCCGGTAGAGAATCGGTTGAGACTGGAGGCTCTGGAGGCTTGGTGACCGGGAGGAGGGAGGAGCATCCAGGACCGAGGCATCTGAGAGTGAATAATCAGGGAATCAATCGCAGTGACTGGCCCCACCCCGTCTCGGGATTGGAGTCTTTCTGGTATTCCAAGCCGCGCAAATCATAGTAATCACCCTGTGCACAAGCCTGTCTCCACGGACCATCGACTGTGTCGACGGCAGACAGAGGCTCAATCCCTGGAAGTGGGAAGTGGGGGTTCGCGCGTACTTGCCCTTCTCCGGATAGTTCGTGGGTGTAGAGGACAAGAGAGCACACGAACCCTGGCTGTGCTGCCTTTTCTACTCACTACTCGCAGCCTTGTCTGTCATGCATGGGATACGATTCATGACTCTCCCAATTTCCATTCTCCTGGGATGCGAAGTGGTTGTCGGATCGGAAGTGGCAATGGCAGCAATCTCTCGTCGGATCCGCTGCCCACGCGACACGACACCACCGGCCCCGAAGGATCACAAGTTGCCACAGATAGATAGATTGACGGGCCTGGCTGCCGATGTCGCAGTCTTTTTTTCTTCGCTTCGATCCCTTCTTCTTCTTCTTCTTCTTCTTCTTCTTCCCTCATGCTCGTGCTCCTCGCGGATTCAAGATCGAGCAGATGAAGCCCGGACAGTCCGGAATGTCCCCCTGGATTCCTCAAATAGCACAACGAACGACCAGACCTGGTTCGAACCATGGTCGCCTCTCTCATGGTGCTGAGCCGGCGTGGGTGCTCGACCCGCCCGGAATGCTCCTCCGGGCTGCTGCATCAGGTCTGTCATCCATGCAGCTATCGATCATATGCCCATCGCCCATGGATGGCACTGCTACAGCCTTTCACTCGATGTCCGAGGGCACACAGCAACCCTCCCGGTAGCCCGGCTCTCCTTCGAGAGATTGTCCCTCACAAGCGAATGGGCCCTGCATCCTCTGTTGTTTCCCCTCAAGTTTCGGGTCTCGTCTTCCCAGCCCCTGCAAACCCCTGCAAACCCCTGCAAACCCCGGGTGATTCATGATGATTCATGATACAGGCGGTCAAACTCCACCGGGCCGGGTCAAGGGGGATCTGGATCGGGAGACACACCTGGTCTCGACAGCCGTGTTCCATGGGATTCTCGAACCACGGTCCTGCGCATAATAGATAATAATCTCTTGGCTTCGACGGGCCGTGCTTGACTGGTCACTAGCGGTGGGAGATAAGATTTGGGGAGGGGTGAAACCCTGGGTCGCCTAGGCTTGCCCGTCTGGTGTGCTCCCGGCCGCTATACAGGCCTGGACTAGTCGCGCGGACGACGCCCGAGCCGGCGAGGCCATCCTGTCCCATCCTGTTCTGCCCCCAGCCAGTCCGATGCGATGGGATGGATCTCTTGACTCAAAATCCCCTCCAGTTCTGTACCGCGACGAGTCCGTCCCCTGCATCGAGTCAGCCTTGGGACTCCGATCTGGCTCCCAGTCCACTCTCCAGGCTCAGGCCGGCCGGGCAGAGTTTTCCGTTCGCCGTGGTTAAGGTTTGGCGCTCCGATGCTAGCAGCAGCCCTAGAGTCCATCCAGTCTAGCCGCGGTTGCACCGGAATTAATCGCGCAGGCATGCGTCAGACCCGTTGTCCTGTTGCTTTGTTCTTCCTTCCCCCCTGGCTGGTCTCTTTGTTGGCCAATCTCCTTAGATAACTAATTGTTAGAGAGATAACCAACTAGCAAGCAGATCCCGCTCGTCAGGCAGCCACCGCTCGAGCCATCGCTATCTCTGCCATCATCACCACCCCTTTCCTCGTTGGTGGCCACCACTGCCAGCCTCCATGGTCTCTCCGACTCTCTCTGCCTGTCTGCCCTATACCTTGACGTCGAGGCGTAGAAGTAGCCTAAAGCAGTCGAAGCTTTCGCGAAGCAGCGGACCCGGTCTGCTTTTGGATGGATCGCCGTGATCGGCCCAGCAGCCACGTGTGAGATGGGGACATGGCTTCACAATAACCCCCCCCCCCCCCTCTCCTCTCCTCCCCAGACGCTCGAGCGCATGTGCGAAATCTCCTGTTTCAGCGCCGAGTGGGCCCGGTGCGCCGCGGACCACAGTCTATCTCCTACTAGACTACGGAGGAGATAGATACCCTGGCTCTGGGAATCCGCGGGCCTGCGCCATTGCATTCGGCGCCGAGGCCACTGCTACTGGGCAGCTCTTACAGGGGCCCATGGCCGGCCGGTCAGCCTCCATAGTGCCGTGTTATATTTTGGTCCACCCCGCCGGGGTGGCGTTGGGCTCCTGGCCCGTTATCTCCATCTCCATCTCGACCCAGCATCCCCTGCGAGCGCAGGTGGTGTAAGAAAAGGAGGCGCTCGGCCTGCTTTTCTTCCTCGCACCCTCGGTCCCTCGTGCTGCAATCGGACCAGCTCTTCGCCCGACCTGCAGCAGGCCGGCGCTTCTTGGCGAACATGTCGTCCAATGTGAACACGTGGGTGTGGTTGGCGGTGGTGCTGCTGATCAGTAGGTGATCATCGCCCGGACCGCAACGGGGATCGGATGCTAACAACCCTTGGGCGCGCAGCCATCCTGCGCTATGTCTCGCGCGCGATGCAGATGGGCGTCTCCCGAACCCTGCAGATCGAGGACATGGTCATGGCAGGGACGGTGGTACGCATCCTCCTTTGGTGCTGTGCGGGCGAACGCTCCCTTGGACTGATCAACGACGCCAGATCTTCTACATCCTGCTCACCGTTTTCCTCATCGAGGTGGCCAAGCACGGCACCAACGAGATCCCCCCCGACCAGTTCGGCGACATTGACCCGTCCTCCATCCCGGACCGCATCACGGGCAGCAAGCTGGTCATCGTGGTGGAACAAATGTGGCTGGCGACCATCTGGGGGTGCAAGGCGTGCCTGCTGCTGCTCTACTCGACCATGACGTGAGGGATCCATCCATCCATCCTGTGTCTGCCCTATATGCCGCTAACCCGCCGCCAGGTCGGGTCTCTCCCAGCATCGCGCCGTCCGCATCATCGGGGCCTTCTGCGCCTTCAGCTTCGTCCTCATCGAGGTCCTCTTCTTCGCCGCCTGGTGCCGCCCCTTTTCGGCCTACTGGTCGGTGCCCCCCAAGAACCTGCAGTGCTCCGTCTACCGCGACCACCTCATCCTGGTGCTGTCCCTGAACATCCTCACCGACGTGCTGATTATGGCCATCCCGCTGCCTTTGCTCTTCAAGGCGAGGCTGACCCTGCTGAAGAAGGTCACCCTGCTGGGGGTCTTCTCGCTGGGGGCCTTCGTCATCCTGTGCTCCATCCTGTCCAAGTACTACTCGCTGTCCGAGCCCTACGGCGAGCAGTGGGTCGACTGGTACGTGCGCGAGGCGGCGACGGCGGTGATCGTGGCCAACATCCCGCAGACGTGGACCCTCTTCCGGCGCGTGTTCAACTGGCGGGCCTTCCTGGCCCACTCGTCGCACGACCGCAGCTACGGGGGCAAGTACACCAGCCGGCTGGACAGCTCGACGATGCATCTGTCGCGCTTCCGCGGCGGGGACCAGTCGCAGCTGCGTTCCACCATCGACCGCACCGAGTCCGGCGAGCACATCGCCCCGGAGCAGCCGCTGGAGATCTGGGAGCATCGTCAGTTCCACGTCACCAACGAGCCCGAGCCGGAGCTGCGGCCGACCCACAGTCTCAGCGACGGCAGCAGGGCCAGCCTGGAGTACGACCCGTCCGGGTTCCCCTCCCACCAGTCCAAGACCGTGGTGACCACGGCCACTCCCTGAGGGCGTGCCGACCTTTTTTTTTTTTTTTTTTTTTTTTTTTTGGCATCGTCCAGACATGTGAAGGCTAAAACCTATATCGTTGTAATACTTTCATCCCTTGAGAATTTGGCTATAGAGCTATAGACCGTGTGCTGTGTTGCGGATCCGGATCGTGATCGGACGACGAAGGAGCCCTAAGCGACCATCCCGGCAGTCAATGGCAGCCAATGCGACAGATCTTCATCCCCCAGACCAATGCACCTGTTTCGACATCAGTTGCCTTCGGACGACGGGGAAACCGTGAGTCATCGCGTGTCATGAAATATCTATTTGAGCGTAAAGAGTCAAAAGCCCCGACTGTAAGCGAATACATAGACCTGCCAACTTCTAGAAACATTGTTTCCTGCAGGAAATAACACTCATGATATTAGTTTACTCTACTGTGTGTCAAAATGGACTTTGGGCCGATATATATCTTTGGACACGTGCACTCGGAAATACATCACGAGTATCACATGTGCCACTTGAGGAACACTTGAATTTGTCACCAAAGTGGAAGTACTTTATCATGCCGACAGCCGGGACTGCACGATCTCTTAGGATGGATGGATGAGGAGGTGTCCTACACCACATCACGGGCAATTGGTTCGAGACCACAAGACCAAGACAAGAAGACACAATCACACCTGACTGGCTGATTAGCGCCCCACCCAAGCCAACCCCGCCAATGGAGTCACAGAAAAGAGATAGATTACCCCAGTGACGGCGCTGACGGGATAAGGCTAGCGGTTGCTGCAGCTGCAGGGGCCGGGGACCGTTTGCCCCAAGAGGAAAGGCGGGATAGCCTCGCCCTCCCCACGGGCCATCGTTAGTATCTATCGCCGCTCCTCCGACATGGCTCACCAAAGGCTCCCTCGGGGACCGTGGGTGTCGAGGATTCAGACATAAAAGGCGTGCTGAGCCCCCCGTCAAATCTACTCCTTTCCAGCATCACAACCGGATTTTCCGGCCTTCATCATGACAGAACCAAAGTCCCCCCTCGGCCTGCAAGGCAAAGTCGCCATTGTCACCGGATCCGGCAAGACAAGAGGCATCGGCGCTGCCATTGCCAGTCTTCTGGCCCAGCACGGTGTCTCCGTGGTCATCAGCTACGTCTCGCCGTCGACGGCCGTCTCCGCCGCCGGCGTGGCGGAACGCATCACCACGGCAGGCGGGAAAGCCCTGGTCGTGCAAGCGGACATCTCCCGTCCGGACGAGGCACGCAGCCTCGTGGACCAGACCGTTGCGGCGTTTGGCAAGGTCGACATCCTCGGTAGGCTGAGACGGTTCCTCGCCCTCCTGACAGACGTCAGGCTAACCGTGCAGTCAACAATGCCGGCACCGGCTCCCCCGGCCCCGTGCTCAGCGCCAGCCCGGAATCCATGGCCACCACGTTCGCCGTCAACGTCTTCGGACCCGTGTACCTGATGCAGGCGGCCGTGCCGCACATGCCGCCGCACAGTCGCGTCGTCAATATCGGGTCGGTGGCGTCCAAGCTGGGGATCTCAGGGTCGCCCCTCTACGGCGCCTCCAAGGCGGCGATGGACGCATTGACCTTCGCCATGGCGATGGAGGTATGATATGTCCTGCCGGATAGAGCTTATGAGAGGATGCTGACAGGTCTAGCTGGGTCGCAACCACGGCGGCATCACCATCAACACCGTTTCCCCCGGTCCGGTAGACACGGATGGCCTGCCCCCGCAGGTGGCGGAGAAGGTGCACCGGGCGATGATCCCCATGACCCGCGTCGAGGAGCGCACGGGCACGGTGGAGGATGTCGCGGACGTAGTGCTGCTGCTGTGCGCGGAGCAGAGTCGGTGGATCTCCGGACAGGTGATCTCGGTCAGTGGGGGGATCGTGGGTGGTTGAGCAAGACTCTGGTTCGGAGAAAGGGTTTGGCATGATTTGATTATGTACATAGGTCTGCGAAGAGCTGGAAATCGCGTTGTCTTTGAGCGCCAAGTGCTTCCACCCACAGAATGTTCTGGACTAGGTCCATGGCTTGGACACCATCGATGTCTAGCCTGCCCATCACGTCTTGGGTCTCCGTAGCATAATGGCCCGCCGTGGGTGTGGAGTCCGAGAGGGCTGATACTGTGACAAGCGCCCACAGGTAGAGTTTCAGACAGGAGACATCGTACTCCGCCGGGTATATATGGGAGACAAGAGTCGAGAATTTGTGGTGCAGGCAGTCCCATTCGTGGGACAGGAAGAGGAAGATGTCCCGTTTGAGGGCCGCCAGGAGGAGAAGCAGGGCGAGGCGGATCGCTTCCCGCAGAAGCTGGATGCTGCTGGCGTCACAGATCGGCTCGGACGGACGGGACATGGACAAGAGGAAATGAGTGGCCGGACCGAAGAGTTCGATGACGGTGGTGTTGTTCTCGTGTCTCCAGATTGGCTCGGATACGTAGATCTCGTTGACGGATGTGCCGATACAAGACGCATGCTCGAAGACCGTGACTATATCATCAAATGCTTGCTCACGCGGGGTGATGTCCTCCAGCAGGGATTTCAAGGTGGGTGTCATCGAGCTAGAGGAGGAGGAGGAGAGACCGATGTCTGTCGGTCTGGATAGCCGCGGGCAGGAGTCGTCCACCACACTTCCGGTGATGTCCAGCCTGGTGGATCCCTGATTAGCCACATATATATATAGACGGGTACTGGGAGGAAGAACGTACCAAACTGCGAACATTACGACGTGCGCGCTGAGACCCTGGTATCCCCCACGCAGCCGGATGACCCGCTCCAGGCCGCGGATGTGGGTGTTCCAGCGATCCACCGTGCCCACGTACAGCTGCCCGGGCGCTTAGCTGACGCAGTTCAGAAGAAGGACGGAGGAACCCACATCGTGACAGACCAACCCCAGGATGGTGGTGATGACGCCCTCACTCAGGCTATCTCGGACGTCAGTCAGCCGCCGCGACACCTGCTGGACACATGTGGCGTAGTAGGCCAGGCACTCGGTGCTCGTCTCGTAGCGGTAGGCGTGCGCCCGCCGGGTCTGATCCTGGAACATGGCGGCGTTGGCCAGGGCCACCAGCACGGCACTGGCATCCGTCAGGGCCATGGAGAACCAGACGGTGCGGAAGGGGCGGAAGACGTAGTCGGTGTCGCTGGCCACTGGGGGGGTCATGGGAGTCAGTTTGCGGGTCCGCACATACGGGGTGGTGGACGTACTGAAATGCAGGAGCTGCAGGGCGCGATGGTCGAGCTGGGTGGGATAGAAGGTGGTGTTGGAGGGATCCAGAGAGGCCGGGATGCCGGGTGGTCTACGAGTGTCCATCGTGGGATGATGGGCTGGGGATGTCAGGGCCAGGGCCCAGGTACGTGGCCGCGGTTGAGTCCGCCGCGACCGGCCGATCTCCCGCATGACGCGGCGGCGGATGGTGCGCTGCGTGGCGACGGACTTGATGTCCTTGGGGTGGGCGATGTTGACGAAGACGAGGCCATCTTCCTCGGGGGGTGAGGATGAGGGGGGCATTCCTGCTGGGGAATGCGGTGGTGGTGGAGACTAAAGAGTGGTGAAACAGAGAGATTTTTTTGGGACGGACGGGGGAGATCGAAGGATCCGCTAGCCCCGGAACAGCATAGTGGCCTCGCAGAGATGCTGGAGTCCAATATCAGATATCAGATATCAGACATCAGACATCAGACCTCAGACCTCAGAACTCGATGGATCCCAACAACCCCGGGAAGAAAGGGGACTCCCCGCCCGCCATCGTCCACGACTGGCTCCCTGGGCTGGGATCAAACGCTGGCCACAGATCTCCCGACAACAAGGCTTCCGAGGGGAGATTCCCCACGGCCGACGGGTGGCCCCAACACAGCGAGCACTCGGAAGGGTCGTGTCGGTCGTCCTCCGACCATCCCGACAGATGGGTGACCCGATCGGTTTCCCAGGGACATTCCTCCGTGATCATCTCGGTCAGCATGCGCAGGATGTCTTTGTTGACGACGATGGCGTGGATTCTCGGCATTTGGGACAGGATCGGATCCCCGTCGCCGATCGGTCTCCGGTGTTGGGGACGGTCGGAAGGGGGGGAATGGACGGGGATGGCATCCGCCAAATGATCGAACATGTCCCGAAGCGGTTCGGCTGGAGTCCATCGTTCCGACAGGACAGCCAGGATCACTGAACAGGTGCGTATGGCAGTGCCCACCTTGAGCGGTGGGAAGGCCGTGGACCGGTGCGATGGGGGCGTCACCCAGAGGCAATACAGCAGCGTGATGCCGATACCAAACTGGCTTAACAACTACCGTGTCGTCGGGTCAGCATATACTGTAGGGCATGTTCGAGCAGCGGGGGATCTTACCCCCGGCCACAGTTGGGCTGTCTGGCGGCTTTTGAGGTACCCCCAGAACGTCAACACGATGTCGGTGCAGGCTTGCAGGCAGCGGTGCGCCACCAAGTCACACATGTTCGCCTGGGTGGGTCGGTACAGGAGGAGAATGGTGTAGTTGTACAGCATCCCCACCCACCCCTCGCTGGTGTATCCCGCCGACCGGGGATCACTATGCGGCTGGAGCTGGGCCTTCCACTGGTCGAGAACCTCCACCATGTGGAGACGCCAGGCGTGGCATCCGGCGAAGCGCTGATCGTAGTCGGCCCGCATCATGACGCGGAGGATGCGAGACTGGATTCGTCGCCCGCGGATCAGATGCAGGGCGGAGGACACTTGGGTCCGTCGCGGCGTCGATGCGTCCGGTTCGAAGCGATCGCTCCGTGTCGTCCAGGCCGTCAGTTCCTCGTCGTTCATGTTGGCGAATGGCTGGTAGTTCACGGATCAGCTCCAGATCACTACCCGGGAGGGGAGCCCTACCTCGACTTGAATATCGTCATCCACCAGACTACAGGGAACATGGTAGACCCAGCTGACCAAACGATCGATGGCATAGGCGGACCAGAAGACCCGACGGCGAATCTGCATCTCCAGGAGGGAGCAGGCGGTGCGTTCGGGCATGGCGCGGTGCAACTGTGCGATGACGCAGCAGCGCATGGCGGCGGAGATCATGGTCAGGACGGTCTGGGAGGAGGGCGAGTGCAGCGCGTGCAGAGTGCACAGGAGGTATGCCTGGGCATGGCGGACGGGATCCAGGCAGGCGAAGACGGTGTCCAGGGACGACAGAGACGACGCATACAGGGCCTGCGAGCGTGAGCCGGGGTTCCAACGCGTCTCGAAGCGCGCTCCTACCTGGGAGGTCTTCATATCATCCGGCGAGACCCGGGGGGCGATGAGAAGACTGACGGCAAAGGCCTGGATGGAACCGTGAGTCCGGAGTCCGTCGTCCGTGATCTGTCCAGTCGTTTCCGAGGACGGAGACGTACCATCTTGACGAAAAATGCCTTCCATCGGTCTCCGGCCGGCAAGGGCACCCCCTCCGCGCGGGATGCCTTCCACGCGCCGTACCAGGCGACGAAGGTCTCCTCGTGCAGGAAGGGGTATCGGGGATTGACCCGCTGGAGAAAGATCTGGACCAGATGATCCTGGGTGTGGGGGGGGATGTCGGGCACGTCGCCCCCGGAGGAGGCATCCGGGGACGGCAGAGGAAGGGATGGGAGGATCCCGAGAGAGGGAGTCCTCGGGAACGGGGCTGGGGGAGACGAGTGTATCGTCTCAATGACCGGATCAGACCCCTGCCGGGCTTCCAGCTCCTGGATGCGCTCCTCCAGGGCGCGGGCGTACCTGGACGGGTCAGCGGTGAGGTTGCCAGATAGGGAGGGCGGCGGACTCGGGATTGACGCTGCTCTTGCGGGAGGACCGCTGGCTCGGCACGCAGGTGGCCTGGGCCTGGACACAGTTGGTGCACGGCCGAGGATGGCTGCACTGCGTGGGGGGTCAGTTTGTCGCGTGGTGTTTGTTTCCGTTTCCTGAGAGGGGGTCAGGACGTACTCGCTGCTTACGGACGCGACAGCGGCGACAGGCGAGACGGGACGGGGTGTTCATGCTGAGGCCATCTATCTCGATCTATCTCGATCTATCCCGATCTATCCCGGATGGTGTTGCAGGATCGATGTTGGAGGCGACGCGATGGAGACAGGGTTTGTCCCGCGGCCAATCGGGTGCTTTATTGAAAAAGAGCCCCCGGGGTCTGATTGGCCCGGTGCATGTATGATCACGTGGTCCCGTCTCCACCCGGTGTTGTTCATGCCTGAGGCTACCAGGTCGGTTGTCTGCGGGCGGCGGGGAATATCGGATGTCTCCATGATAGATTATACGACAAGAACCGGGGATGAGGTGACACCTTTCGATACTCAACATGGACCCCAAGACCAGCCAGAACCCTCGACCGACATACAGCGTGTGGACTCAGGAGCAGGTGTCGCACACCTGTGGCTACTTAAAAAGGCGGCCAATTTGTAAGATACGCAAAGCATGCAGGCAACGGAGATTGAAGATGCTGCAGTAAGAAGATACAATACAAAGACACGATCTTCTGCGACCATCCGTGTAAGGATTGCCTGCGGAGTGCGTGAGTGGGCAAGCCCGAGAAATACGAAATGCTCAATAAACCTGTCGCCGAGATTCTCATGACCAGACAATGCGAGAACCTATTTCCTGCCCAGGGTGGAAGTGCTCTTGAGCTGGGTTTCCAGAGACGTCAGCTCCTGCTCGCCCACCACCGGATCAACCTCGCCCACTACGGTCGAAACCCCATAGTCAAACAACATAGCACCATTGTCGGTGATGAGGAAATTGTATTTGAGGAGAGCTCCATGCACAATGCCATGGCGATGCAGCAGCTGAACCGTCTCCCGGCATTCCGCGAGGTTCTGGATGCCCGGCGTGACCCCGTCCAGCTTCTCCAGCAGAAAGCCGATTGTGCGAGCCTTGGACTCCTCGTAGACAAACCCGACGAACTTGGGGGCCATCGGAAACCGCGATGCAGCCAGGGCAGCATAGACCGACACCTCTGGCTGGATAAAGCGAAGTTCGTAATCGAAGCGTGCCACCTTCATGATCCACGACTTCTGGCCGTACTCGACCTCCCACAGGGTTTCGCCGATCCGATTCACCCAGGTCAGATCGAGTAGGTTGTAGAACGGCGCAACAGGAAGGTCCGGACGCTCGAGGTCCAGGCCATGCGGGACAAACTCGTCGGGGGTACATTCGATCCCGGAGGGGCCTCGACGAACGGTGAGGGTATCCCATTGCTCGTCCCACTTGGGTTTTATTTAGAGCACTCGCAGTTCGTCGTGGCGGACGTCAGGGGGGAGAAGCTCTCTGTCCAGCACGCAGACGTACACGACCCGTCTCTGTCGCCGAATGCGGTAGCTGAAGTCATCATAGATGTCGAGGGATAGAACTTCCTCGTCTGAGTGGGGGAATGGGCTTCCAACGGCGTGAGTCATCTCTGAGTTGATGGGGGAGCTGGGGCGCGCAGAAGAGGTCGACATGAGGGGGATGAAGTCTGTTGCTTGTGAGGTGGATGGAAGGAAGATGCTTTGGGGACCGAGGTGGGTGTGTCTAGTTGGTTAAATACCCCCAGCCCTGCTATCACTGCCCTCTGACCTCAGGGCTGGTTTGCTGTCACTCGCAGCCCACAGGTGAAAGAGATATCAGGGCACTCAGTGACTCTGGCTGTAGAGAGACATTGTGAATATGCCTCAGCACTGGCCGTCTTTGTTTGGAACCCCCCCCATTCTCCTTCACATCTCATAGAGCTCCTTGAACCGACTCCCATCTTGGGCCAACAAGTCCTGCGGAGCCCCCGACTCCACCACCTGTCCGCCATGAAGCACCACCACCCGGTCGAAGTCGACGATGGTGTTGAGGCGATGGGCCACCGCAATGATGGTGCAGCCGTGGAACTCCTCGCGGATTACGGCCTGTAGCAGCTCGTCCGTTTTGACGTCGACACTAAACCAACCAGTCAGTCATCGAGGCATTCCTCTGTCCCTTCTGGGCCCATCCATCCAACTAACTTACCTCGCGGACACCTCGTCCAGGACCACAATCCGGCTCTTTCGCAGCAGACTCCGGGCCAGACAGAACAGCTGCCGTTGGCCGTGGCTCAGGAACTCGGCATCCATCCGCATATTCAGGCCGCCCTTTTCTTCGATGACGGGCCAGATCTGGCATTTCCGCAACGCCTCGATCAGGGCCGCGTCGTCCTGCGTGGTCGCGCCCCACGGATCGAGATTGAACCGCACGGTCTCGGTGGACACCCAGTAGGTCTCCTGGGAGATGGCGTTGAGTCGCTGTCGGAGCACGTTGCGTGGGACCTGGGCCAGGTCCTGGCCATCGATTGTGATCGAACCGCCCCGGTATTCCAACAGGTGGAACAACGAGGCCAGAAGGGACGATTTGCCACTGCCCGAGCGGCCGCAGATGCCGATCTTCTCCCCAGGGCGAATGTTGAGCGTGATGTCTTGCAGCACGGGGTCGGAGGACCCGCTATAGCTTGCCGTTACATGGCTGATCTCGACGGCACCCTCGGCGGGCCAGTCGGTCGATGGCTCGACGACTTCTCGGGGCTTGTTTTCGCTGTCGGTGTGGGCGACGAAGTCTCGCACGCGGGCGATGGCCCCGATGGAGGTTTCAGTCAAGCTCCAGACCTGGATCAGCTCGGACAGGTTCTCGTTGAAGCTCATGACGTTCAGCAAGCCCAGCCCGACGAGGGCCGGGTCCACGAGGTCGGGCAGGTCCGCGATCGTCATCATCAGGATCGTGCCCAGGGCGGCCACAAGGAGATTGAGCACCAGCCCCAACCAGGTCTGGATGCAGCGCAGAAGATACAGGGGCCGCTGGCTCTGGTCCAGCAGAGATGCGTTCCGCGCACCGAACGGCTCCTCCCACCCAAAGGCTCGGACGCTGACCAGCCCGGACAGGGTTTCCTGGAAGTGGGTGTACAGAGGGGCTTTGTAGGCGAGGTTGAGCTGGCGGATCTGGCGGGAGGTCTGGAGATAGAACCGCTGGACAGCGATGAGGGCCGCGATGACGAAGGGGATGGTGGTGATCAGGTACGAGCTGGTCGCGGCCATGATGGCACCCCCGATGAAAAACAGGGCGAGTTGCAGCATTGTCCCGATCAGCACGCCTGGCAACTCGTTGTCGATCACCGTGAGGTCCTCGCTGAACCGGTTCAGGGTGGTCCCCGAGTCCGTGACGGTGAAGAAGGCCAGGGGGGCTCGCAGGACCGTGTCGAGAAGCTGGCGGTGCATCCCGTTCGATACCCGGGGGATGATGTCCAGGAACAATCCCCAGACGAGCGCCATGAGGGAGATCAATGAGACGACACTGGTGATGCTCAGGGCGATGATGAATCGGGTGTTCGAGGAGATGGTGGTCCCGTCCGGGTCCGTGAAGTATTCTATCAGCAGCCCGGGGGCCTTGATGGATGTGACATACACGAGACTCCATAGAGCAGCCAGCCCCATGGGACCCCAGCCGGCCGTGGAGAAATAGTGCTGAAAGGTGTGCCAGTCCCCTCCCTGTTTGATGGCAGACTTCTTGGGATCCTCCTCGATCTCGGTGACCTCGGTAGTGGACTGTTTGGTGGCTTCGTCTCCCGGGGTGGGAAGATCGTCACTGCCCACTGTGTCTTTGAAGTTGACTGCCAGACCGGAAACATAGCCAGTGTTTGCCCGGAGGCTTTCATATGTTCCCTGCTCGGAAATGCGTCCATCCTCCGACAGCACCACGATCCAATCGGCATAGGCCAGGCGCGCCACGGCATGGGTGACGAGCACAACGCTGGTGCCCTGACGTCGCCAGGGGCCCGCTTGACTGAAGAGGGCGCGGAAGATCTGCTCCTCAGTGTCGGCATCGAGCCCACTGAACACATCGTCCAGGAGCAGCAGTTCTTTCCGGGCAAAGACCGCCCTCGCGAGGGCGAGTCGCAGCTTCTGGCCGCCGCTGAGCGCGATACCCTTGGATCCCACCACCGTCTGGTCGCGCCTGGGCAAGCTGTCCAAGTCCTCGCGCAGGCCACAGGCGTCGATGACGGCCTGGTAGAGCGCTTCATCGGCAGGGGACTCGCCGCAGATCCCAGCTCTGATGGTCGTATTGAGCATCCACGGCTCTTGGTCGGCGAAGCCCATCGACGGGGTCGACAGGGTGACGGATCCGGTGGCGTATGGAGTCTCGCCCAGGATGCCCTTGAGCAGCGTGCTCTTGCCACCGCCCGTGGGCCCGATGACCATCACCACCGACCCGCGTGGGACGGACAGGTTCACGTTGCGCAGGACAGGCTCGTCGACGGTCCACCCGAACGAGCAGTCCTGCAGGGTCAGGATGTCGGAGGACTGCCCTTCTTCGGGCACCCGCAGAGCCCGACGATCCTCACGCGAGGGGGTGAGGAGGAAGGTTTGGATGCGCGTAAAGCACGCCAGAGATGCCGCTAGGCCTGGCAGCTCCTGGAACAACAGCATCAACGGCGGTTCGAGGAGCTGCAGGATGGAGAGGATCGAGAAGGCCGTCGACACCCGCAGGCGCGTGGCCCCCGCGGTGGCGTGGATGATGTAGACGGCCAAGGTCGCGAGGGGGGCGGCGATGCTGGTGATATTCTGGAAGACGACCTGGAAGACGATGAGCGATCGGATCTTGCGGGCGACGACATTCTCGCGCACGCGCAGGCCGTGGGTCAGATCGCCCACGACGTCGGACAGTCCCAGCAGGCGGATGCTGCGGATGGCGCCCAGCATCGCCGCGGTGGAGGCGATGCGCGCCCCGATGGCCTCCACCCAGACGGTCTGGAACCGGGGGAAGAGCCGGGTGCACACCGTCATGGCGGCGACGGCGCACGCGAAGCAGACGCCCGGGGCGATGAAGCCGGCGCCGAGTTGGGTGTACAGCAGATAGAGGGCGACGGAGACCTCGATGACGGCGGTCCAGGCAGTGTGCAGGGAGCGAAACGCGACGGTGATGCGCTCGACGTCGGTCGACATCAGGGTCAGGGCGGCCCTCTCCTGCCCGGCGGTGCTGCTCAAGGCGAGGGTCTTCCGATAGATCAGGGACACCAGGCCCCCGCGCAGACTGACGATGAAGCGGGTCATGCGATACCCCGAGGATGCCCCGAGGAGGGCCAGTCCGGCATACACGAGGGCATACGCGGCGACCAGGCGAGATCCCCGCGTCCCAAAGTCCGTATCCTGGTCGGTGACATAGTCGATGGTCTGTCGGATCAGGACCGGTTGCACGAACTTGAATCCGACGAGGAGGACCTGGGGGAGACCCGCCGCGACGAAACGCCATCTCAGAACGGAGAAGACGACCTGCAGGAGGCTATACGCGTGGGGCTCGTCGTGGCGGAGCCAGCTCTGCTGGAATTGCTGCCCAGCCGTGCGGATGATAGGGAATCCTCCAGGGGATCGAGGTCGTCCACCCCCAGGTCGTTCGAGTAGCCTCTCCCGAGAAGTGGATTGATCCACCAGAGTGTAGCTCTGCTGTATGGACCACTGGTGGCCTCGGGGGACAGATGGCGGTATTCTGCGAGCAGAAGGTGCCGTTTGGACGAGGCCTCCGAGAAGATGAGGCCGACCTTGAGAGCCACCGCCACGAGACCAACGGTCGCGATGACTTCTGCTGGGGTGTCCCGAAAAAGGGGCATCTGAGCGCGAAACAGATCGAGGGGAGTGGTCACCACGAGGTAGAGGGCAATGATAGCAGACGGGGCGACCGACCGGGTGTGTTCGTAGCTGGATAGGGCCAGGAGGGCATTGGCGGCCAGGAAGTCGAAGGCTGCCGCGAGCACAGAGGCCTTCGCCGCCGAATCGATGGCCGCAAGTACCAGAATGGCAAGTCGTAGGACCACCAGGAGGGCCAGGAGGGCCACCCTGACGGGGGATCGGTGGGTCGGGCTGACCTTGACCGATCGACCCTTCAAAAGAGCGATTCGAACCCCTGATGCGATCAGGAAGAGGCTGGCTGGTGCAATGGCGAAGACGATCTCCTGCAGCCAGGTGGGATGGTCCCAGCGGGGACCGAAAAATCGGAGTAGATCATCCATGTGTAGGGTGGGGGGTGGGGGGGGGGGAATGGCAGGAAGAAACGAAACTGGTCGTCGAAAGGCAGAGAATGAGGGCTTCCGGGGCGGTTAAATATGTTGGCCTGGAGGGTGGATTGGCGGGTGCCTGATGCTGATGGGCTGGAGGCTCCAAGATAACAACAGCCTGGATTCAAGATGACGAGAGCACAATCGCCATCCAGCCGCAGGATGGCACCAGTGACAGCGCCAGTCTGACCGTCTGACCGTCTGACCGTCTGACCGACCGACCGAGCCTCCAGGGGCTATCTATCCATCCATCCAGCTAGGGCAGACTTCAGGCAGGGTCTCGGCCCGGGTCCACATGGGCGGCGCACGGATCCATCTCTCGCAAGTCTCGCGAATAGACAACTCTAGATAGTCGCTCAGTCTCCGGAATCAGCAGAGTCTGGAGGCCTACCCTTCTTGCAGTTTAATTATTCCTGGGGCCTGGTGGACCGCCAAATACCGTCGGCATAACAGGCGATTGGAATCATCACCCGGTGCAGAATATAGATCAACCCTCAGACTGGGCCAGCCACACCCCATAAATCACGTGTCATTTTCTGTTCCTGGATCGGATATCTTGCCAGCCAATGTGTAGAAAAGGGCCTTAGTATCTGTCAGAAAAGACATGGTGGAGGATGGTTACCAACTGGGAGGAAGGGGCACGTGGTACCTGCGTAGTATCTCCCTTTGCATATTTCGTCTGTACAGTCCAATATTCTCGCCCAGTACAATACTTCTTTCGGGTATCAGGTGTACTTTCCCAATGATTCAACTACTAGAGAAGATGATGGACATGCATCATGACGGCATGCTCCAGGGGGTAAGGGGTAAGGATCTTATTGACCACCGCCTCGTTAAACCACCCCATGGTCCAATCGGGGTGGTATAACGCCTTGACATACTCCCAGTAGGCCGGGTAAAAACCCGCCATCTCCCAGTCGATGATGCCGACGACCTTCCCGTCCCGGATGATGATGTTCCGCGGGGTGAGGTCCGCGTGGGTCAGTACCAGCTCATGGGATGGGAGAGCGGACACAAACCCGGCCGCCTGGCGGGCCCAGGGACCGTCTTCGGCCAGGTCAAGAGCCCGAATGATGCCGCGGTGGAACTCCTCCTCGTTGTCATACGGTCCGAAGCCTCCCAGCTCGGCGGAGAAGATGGGGTCCTCGCAGGGGCTGCCGTCGACAGAACCGACGAACTCGGATCCAATGGACCGTAATTCGTCCAGATAGTCGCGCAGTTGGGAGATGATGCCCGTCTTGACTTCCTCTGCGAGGTCGTCCCAGACATCCCTCAGCACGTCGCCTTCGCAGTATTCCATGACCAGCACGCCGCGGTTGAGTGTCTCATCGACGTAGGCCTCGTAGACCTCCGGGACGGGGAGGGAGGTCCATTTGCGCACGAAGCGCAGGGCCTCGGCTTCGGCCAGGCGAGGGGGGTCGGTCAGTTTGACGACCGTCTTGGAGTCGACCTTGTAGACCTGCAGGAGCCCATTCGTGCCGAGACGGTTGTCCGTGGTTAGTTTCCAGCCCTTGGTGGTACGTTCCATGATTGCTGTCTTTTCTCTCGACGGGACTGGAAGAGAGATCAGATCGAGAGAGAAATGGCATAAGAGAGAATGCAAAAAGAGGGGGGAAGAAGAAGAAGGAGAAGAAGGCTTCCTTGTCGGGGTACAAGGAAGAGGGCGCCAGTCAGGGCTGTGGGTCCCTCAGCCCTCCCCGCCGCTTTCTTTCTTCGGCTTCTTTGTTGTGAATCCCATCCGCCCGACATAAATCGCCCCGCATCCTCCGTTCTCTATGTGGTGGGGCAGTTGGGCATAGTTTTCGGTGCAACAGGGGTGTTTGCTTGTTGTTGTCTCACCTTTTGCCCCTCTTCTTCTGTCCCACTCCCAGCATGCCTTCAAACAGGCCACCCCCTCACTTTAGTTACCGTGAAGCAGAACCACTCGAATTCAAAGGTGTCCAAACGCCAGGATAGGATTTATAATGATGCGTCGCGTGAAAAATTATATAATGCAATTAACCAACAGTTCATGCCTCCATAAAACCGGTCCTCCCCTATTGCGGGGGAGGGTTCAGATCCAAGCCCTCCACCGTCAGCTTGAAGGCATCGCTCCGTGACGAGCCCCCCGTGACGTCTATGTCGAGCTTGCCTCGCTGGCAATCGTCGAGGTCAATCTCCGCAATCGAGAGGGCAGCCGCGATGGCCGGATCATTCACATCGCTGGCATCGGCCCCGCGATCCGTGCTGACCTCCCAGATCGGCTCACAGAGGACATCCCCCAGCGGGCCGACGATGCAGGATCCGCCCCGCGACACATACTCGTCTCCGTCTGCCTCGGCGACCCCCCCTTGCGGGGCGGTAATCCAGCCGGGCAGCTCGCGGCGTCGCACACACTGGTTGGCGGAGAGCACGAACGTCCGACCTTCCGTGGCCACGGCGCGCATGAGTGGGAGCCAGGTGTCGCGGCTGTCGGCCGTCGGGGCGAGATACAGATTGACGTTCTGGCTGTACAGACTCTGACGCAGTAGGGGCATGTAGTTCTCCCAGCAGATGGCAGCCGCGAGGGTGACGCGGACGCCGTTCAACTCGGTGGCGACGGCCTTGAGGGTGGACGGAGAGCCCTGCGCCCAGATCATGCGTTCGGAGGCAGTCTATCGATGGTCAGCCTCGCCCTTGCTCGCCGCCCATCCTGCAGTCACTCACCGGCATCACCTTCCGCCGCTTGCCCAGCGCCCCATCACGGGGATCCACGTAGATCACGGAGCAGTACAGACTGCTCCCGGCGCGCTCAATCACGCCGCACACGATGAACACCCCCGTCTCCCGCGACAGCTTCTCGAGATACTCGCGGGTGCCATCGCCGCGGTACTCCTTGGCCCGCGGCAGGGGCAACTTGCGGTCGACCCAGTCGTCGCCCGCCCCAGCCGGCGTGTCCCCGAGATCGACGGCGGCGTTGAAGTACTCGAGGAACTGGTCGCGGCCATGCGGGAGGCGGGCCCCGATGACCATGCCGAAGTCGCAGGTGCGCGGGTACCCCCCGAGATAGGCCTCGGGGAAGAGGATGAGATGGACGCCCTTGGCCGCGGCGTGGCGGGTCGTCCGGCCGAGGGCCTCGAGGGTGGCGGACAGGGTCGGCTGGGTGCTGGCCTGCGCCACGGCGACGGTGAGGGTGAGGTTTTGAGGCATGTCGCACTGTGGGGGAAAGGGTGTGGTCCTTTCACGACGGATCTACAAAATAAAGGGGGTGGAGGGGGTGGAGGGGACGTCGAAGGGACGTGGCAGGGGAGGCGCTGTCGGGTCTTTAAATACGGTCGTGTCGTCGGGGTTTGGTTCGGCGACGGCCCTCCGAAGGGCGCGCCCGCGGAACGACAGCATCGCCCCACTTGCGTGACTTCAAGTGAGTCAGTCGGTCGAAACACAATTGTTCACGTTCGCTGGTGGTAACCGCCCTCGTGGCGGACAAGCCCTATAGGACCCCGGGGATATCCCCACCAACACTCATGCATGGACAGTAATCCACCCCGAACTACCGCTCTCTACATCACCCAGGGTAGTCTAGGGGTGAAATTGGACACACACAAGTACAGTCCAGTCAATGGAGTCCGCTATTGCTGCGGATGCTATGAGATTGGTGGTAATCGGTTTTTGGTTCTTCTTGTCCCATGAACGAGCTTACGGCGATGGAGGGTCCGCAGTAACCCTGGACGGAACGGGCGTCACCGCATGATGTTCGACCCTGACTTGGTCTGTGCCATAGATCTCCATCCGCGTGGTTGTGGTCGGGGAGCATTCCTCAGGGAGAATCCCGTCCTGGCTGTCCTTCCACAGACTATCATCCGCTCGAACTGCGACTTTCGTTTTCTTCCAGCGCCCGATCGTCTCGGGATAGGAGGAGGACAAGGGCTGGCCGGAGGGCACCTGGCGGCGGCGCATGCCCGACAGGGGTTCGATCAGGGGCTGGAGGGTTGGGATGCACGATCCCAGAACAACCAGGTTGGCTTCGACACTAGAGACGCGGTCAGCGAATCCCGATCCATCGAGGCGTCTCCTCGAGCGACATGACCCACCCGTTCAACACCACGTATAACCAAGGGCCATCTGGAACCGATTAGCAAGCGGGGAGGCGGATGGGCGGCCAGGCGACTGACAGGTTGGATCGCTCTCGGTCTCCATGGCTTTCAGGTAGGACAACTTGACGCAGGCGGCACAGGCCGAGCTATGCGAGGTCAGCAATCGGGCTGCCATTGTCGGAGGGCCACGAGGCGGCGTACAAGACTCCGCATCCCAAGACCGCACACAGGGCGATCTTCTTCCGCCGGGACATGCGCAGATGCCAGAGCCGGATGGTGGGATAAATCGCCATGGCCAGATCGGTAAACGCGGACAGGCCTAGGATAGAGAGACCCGGTCAATCAGCGATCCCCGTTCCCCCCCCCCGAAGCACGTATGGGATACTCACTGCCACACGCCGCGGAAACTGAAATGATCACGTTTATGCTGCGACAGGTCGCGCCCGGCACGGACGTCCACATCGCCCGTGGGGGGTTACAGCTGGTGATAAAGACCAAGATGTTGACCACCGCCATGACGGCCATGAGTGCCGTCAACCCCCACAGCGCCACGCGGATCCGGGGGCCGGGGATCAGGATCCGGTCCAGCAGGGCGGCCACCGCGAGCTTCGGGAGAGAGAACGAGAGGACGCCGAAAATCCACCCGATATCATCGGCCAGCATGGCTTGCTCGGCCGCTGCGGGCATCAGCGTCGCGATGTGCCTGCCGAGTCCCTGCCGAACGGCCGCTGTAACGGCGATCACTTGGGCGATGACTATAGCCTGGAAAGAGACCGTCGGGATGAGGCGAAATCCACCAGCGGACAGGAGAGGAGATGGGGGTGGGGGGTGCATGGGATACATACGCTCGAAGCGGTGATCAACCAGTCATCAATCCACAGCTTGCGGAGGATTTTGGCTCGGATGTACAGGCGGACGGCCACGACCAGGGCTGCAAATGCGGTCAGAGGCCACAGCACCGCGAGCATGGTCGGGCCCTTGTCCGGCGCGTCGGATGCAGCGGGGGTGGCCATTATGGAGACGTGCAATGGCACTGTCTTGGTATGATCAGAGCCGGGATGAAGGGGGTGACACAAGAGGCTGCAGGGAGGGCAGCGGCGCGACCCGATGTTTAAGTATAGCCGGGGAACTCGCTGGAGGTTGAGTCCCAACTCGACGAGTCACCCAAAAGGTCTGGGGTGGCGGCACGCCTCCCAGGAGTTTCTTTGTTCGAGGGCAATTAGCGGGACGCCATGGCGATGATAGACCCGGGATAGCAGTCACTATAAGGATTGGCAGGACCTCTTATAGGATGGCCCTGGTCCCTTCCTCCAAGCTATTCGCCCGTCACGGCAGATGTGGGTTTGACGGCGCGTGGTAGAAGTGTCGTGATGAAGGCATTGATCGCTGTTCAGCTCGGGGTCATCACGCCCAAGACGCCTGGGCCCTGGAATGGTCCTGCCTGATATTGCCTGTATTCGGGGTCTTCTTACTGGCGTCAAGCTGCGCTAGTGGACATCAGACAGGGATGGATCCCTGAGAATCTTTTCAAGCTCCTTGGTCGGTGAGTGATGCATCCATTCCGGGTTCCGTGGAGAAGGAGAAAAAGATAGACAGTCCATGATGATCCATCCAATTTCAGATCCCCCCCCTGCTTTTCTTTCAAGACCCACCCACGCACTATACCCCGGCTAGTATCCTTGGGCTTTGAAATGTTAGACATCTACGTGATGGATACCTATATAACCTGATATTCTTCTTGGTAAGCAAATGTATTATGCAATCAGGCGCCGCGATGCTCACCTTTTCCAGTGGTCGACCTCGGTTGTTTGGTCAAGATGGTTTTATCATCAAAATCCTTGGCTTCGAGGCTCCCTGACGTCGTACAAGTGATGATCCCCGGTGGCTCGAAGGCCCCCCGGACCGTTGATCTCGTTGTTTTGTGTTTGGCCGACCGCAAGGCTATCCGACTATTTTCCGCACCCGAGCCTGCCCAAGCCATGCATTCTACATTCACATAATCTGACATCGATAGGAGAAGACCCATGCTGCATTATGATGCGACCGTGCCGATAACCCAGATGCGGAGGAGAGGGCTTCGCAAAAGGAGAGTAGGGCGCTGTTCCGTGAGAGCCACGAGGGAACGAAACGATACAATGTTACATGGAAGAAAATCCAGACCGAATGCGAGTTACACACCATCGAAACCGGGATCCACCAGTCATCCAACCCTAGATTCGAAACGATCCGAGCTCGGATGTATAGCCGCGTGGCGACCCTCAGGGCCGCAAAGCCCGTCAGGGACCACATCACCGCCAGCAGCACCGGTCCTTTATCCTGGGCATGGCAATCTCAGGAGATGACCCCGGGGTATAGCCGATTGTTGATCAATGAGAATGTGGTCGCAGACAGGCCACTGCATTGGACTTCATCCTGCTGAGCGACTTCGCTGGCGCGGGCTGCTCGAGGGTGCTGGATTCCGGATCCTGCGCATCTGGACGGCGGACCAGTGGTCGGAGAATTTGATCGAGTGTGAAGTGGACTGGCCGGCTACCCATCGAGGGCTTCCTCTTTGAAGGCAGGTGGACTGGTGTCCCTGAGAGCGTTGGCGTACTATTTGAGATACAGTTTTAGCGCCCTGACTTGGCAGAAGGCTTTTAGCTCACTTCTTCCTGTCTCCTGCGTATGACGTACCTTTGACCTTTCCACCTCCCATGACGAAGTCATTGATGCGTATGTAACGTGACAGCACATGCAAGTCGATATAAAGACCTCGAGACCTGGATACTTCTTCGGGCCCACCGGAGAATTCCAGGCCTTTCACATTCTGCCGAGGTGGAAGAGTAGGTCCAAGGCACGTCATCGGATGGACATGACCCGAGCTGTTCGATTGTGCCTGCGGGGGTTTGGCTGCATCGGAAAAGGAGCGGCAGGTCCGTCTGCGCGTGTCTGCAACAAACCCTGAAGAATCCCCGTCCGCGTCAATTAACGGACGAGACATTTCTCCCCCAATCATGGCTCGACCTGCAATTCTGCGGACAATCCTTCCTCTCCTTTTCTTGTTGGAAGGGTATATATAGTCCCCCCGAACTGCTTGCACTGTAACTGAATGCGATCTCTCGATTCCGAGACGTCTTATCTCTCGACTCCCTCGTGGCATCATGCGGGCGATTTCCCCCCTCGCTTCCCTGGCGCTGGCTGGTACGGCCGCTGCCTCGCTGCAGATTGTTTGTCTGATTCACCTGGCTTGTCGGGGCAACATGCTGACCTTTCCAGGTGCCTGGCGCGACATGGACCGCGACCGGAACCAACCAGCACATCCAGGCCCATGGCGCCGGTATGCCCTCCAGCCACACAAATGACCATGTGAATAGAAGAGTGACACCAGACTGCAGGCCTCATCGAAGTCGACTCCACCTACTACTGGGTCGGTGAAAACCACTTCAACGGAAGCGCGTTCCAGTCGATCAACTGCTACTCCAGCACCGTAAGTACATATGCCCCCACTCTGTACCATCACCCACGCTGAGTATTCAGGATCTGGTGGAATGGACCTTCGTCGGTGAGCTGCTCTCCCTGCAGAGCAGTGGAGACCTGGGCCCCGACCGAGTCGTCGAGCGACCGAAGATCCTGTACAACGACGACACCTCCACGTATGTCATGTGGCTGCACATCGACGACAGCTCCTATGCCGAGGCAAAGACCGGGGTGGCCACATCGTCGAGTGTCTGTGGGGAGTATGACTATCTGTAAGTCCTGGCTCTTGTTTTGGGGGGGGGAGGGGGTAGAGAGGTCTTTCTGATGTTGCCTAGAGGTTCGTTCCAGCCGCTGGGGGAGCAGTCGCGAGACATCGGACTGTTCAAGGATGACAATGGCACGGCGTATCTGCTGTCCGAAGACGTGAGTCAGAAGTGTCATTTCCAGAAGAAGGGCACTGATGATGGCAGCGCCCGAACGGCCTGCGGATCGACCGGCTGACGGACGACTACCTCAATGTCACGTATACCACGCACCTCTTCCCCGAGCACTATGAGGCCCCCGCTCTCTACAAGCAGGATGGGGTGTACTTCATGTTCGGATCGCAGCTGACTGGTATGTCTGGCATCCTCTACCTACCGCACTCGGACTGACAGCCACAGGATGGTGTACGTACCGATGAAGACGCATGGTCATGGGACCGAACTGATATTCTCTCGCACAGCTGCCAACGACAACGCATACACGACTGCCACCGACCTCAACGGCCCCTGGAGCGACTGGGCTGACTTTGCGCCGGCGGGCACCGACACGTACGACTCGCAGACCTCGTATGTCATCAAGATCGGTGACACGGTGATGTAAGAACCCTTCCCCCAGCTGGAACATCTCGAACGTGGAATCCCACCATTGACCGAGTCAGGTACATGGGCGACCGGTGGGTGTCGACGAACCTGATGGCATCGACGTACATCTGGCTGCCCTTGACGGTCGACGGCACCAACGCGACGCTGGTCAGTCACCCCCATCCCAACCCATCCCTTCGCACGCCGTCATCTCCCCTCCCTAACCCTGACCGCATCCCCAGAGCAATCCGACGAGCTGGATCCTCCCCCTCGACGGGACCTGGTCCTCGGGCGGCGCCGAAACGGACCCCGAGGCCGAGGCGTCCGACAACATCCTCTCCAAAGGCGCGACAGTGATCTCCTGCACGGGCTGTTCGGGCAGCGAGTCGGTCGGATGGATCGGAGGCCCCGACAACGGCACGCTGGAGATCCGCAACGTGACGAGCGACGCGACGACGACGACGACGACGACCCTCCAGATCCGGTTCGAGAACGGAGACTCGACCCAGCGGTATGCGACCGTGACGGTCAACGGCGAGTCGCAGGTGCTGGCGTTCCTGCCGTCCGAGAATGGGAACACGCCGGCCACGTCGGTGCTGAATGCGAGGTTGGAGAGTGGGGATGGCAATGTGGTGGTGTTTAGTGCGTATGAGGAGGGATATGGTATGTCTGCCGTGGCAAAGGGGGGGGAGAATGAGTCTGCGGGTGTGCTAATGGGCTAATGTGCGATAGGTCCTGATGTCGATCGGCTGCTGGTTCCGGAGGAGTAGGTAGTCGGCTGCTGGAGAGGGAGAAGAGGTGGACAAGTGGGTTGGCTGAGGAGATGTGTTCGTGAAACCCTCGGCCGCGATGTAGTTAGTGGATGAGAAGCAGGGGCAGTTCCTGGGAAGTGCCCAATCTATAGCTGTCCGCTCTATAAGGCCGTGTTGTACACCAGTGGGCTATCGGTGGGTTGTAGGGTCGTTGATTATAACGCTCTGGGCCTCACAAGCGTTGTTGGATGAATTTCCGTGATTTAAGGGGTGTGATATTGCGGCGTCGATCGGGAGAGATGCTGACAGACCAAAAAGACCACTCGACTCAAAAGGTGTCCAGACACCTACGTAGGCGTGATACTGAATGATACTCAAAGTGGAAAGACAAATAAATAGCTTCAAACCACCGCAGAGAGCCAATGGAAGACGCCGGAAGAGCACCCGTGTTTGTTGTGTTTGTTATATTTATTTTATCTGCTGTGTTTGGCGTGTTTGTTTTTCTGTCCTGATCGGGAAGGCGGGGTTGTTTGTGGTGTTTGCTGTACTTTGGTGCCTGGATGCCTTGTCTCTCATCATGAACTGTTCAATTCACTTCAATTCACTTCACTTCACTTCACTTCACCTTCACCTTCATCTTCCCCATCTTCCCCCTCTTCCTGGCCCTTCACTATGCACCCCCACTCTATCCCGTCTTCAACCGTTCAGAGGAACCGATCGTCACGGATCTAGTCAGCCTCTGGGACGGAACCGACTGGCCACTTCGTGTGGCTGGTGGGTCCCTACCATCGCCATCATCCTCCCGAGCAAAGTGGTCCACAATTCCACCTCGATTGGGGGGGGGGGGAGCAGCTCGCGGCCATTCACACCCCTCGTGGTATCTAGGCTCTCCGGAGGGAGTGCCGTCCCGTCCAGACAAGGCAAGGCCCCGGAGAGCCCGGCGGAGGTGGATTGGGATCCGCCCCTGGCCCGCTCGATCCTGATCGATTGCCGTTCAGCCTGGCTACGGATAATAGAATGATTCGAATCTGATTGATCATCTGGCTATTGCTAACTACTAGTTGCTACTGCCCTGCCTGCACCTGCTCCGCACGGGTGGGGGAAGATGACAGCGCTCTCTGACAGGTCGACCCATGGATGAGGATCGTATCCCAATGCAACCTCGGGGACTTCCCCTCACGACCGTCCCGTCCATATAGGAACGCCGCATCCCCTGCCGGCTGCCTCCTTTGCCCTCCTCTGCTCATTCCCACCTGCCCAGTCCAGTCCTCTCCTGTTTCCGTCTTTCTCCCTGTCTTTCACCATGTCTGAATCCACCCATCCCGGCAAGCCCGCCGTCATCGAGAACCGCCTCTTCATCAACGGCGAGTTCGTCCCCTCCCGCTCCGGCAAGAAGTTCGACCTGTACAACCCGGCCACGGAGGCTCTGAGCGCCTCCGTCTACGAGGCTGACGGCGAGGATGTCGACCGGGCCGTCGCGGCAGCCAAGGCGGCCTTCCCCGCGTGGTCCGAGCTGGGCGGAATGCAGCGAGCCGTCTACCTGAACAGGTGGGCAGACCTGCTGGAGAAGAACCTGGCGGAGATCTCATATCTGGATGCCATCTGTATGGGCAAGCCCGCGTATAACGATGGTGAGCTCCCTGTCTCCATCCCTCCCTCCCTCCCTCCCTCCCTCTCGTCCTCTCGTGTCGTGATATGTCCGTGCATCGAACCTCAACGCAGGGTCGACACCGGTGCAATGTCTGCCTACTGACCGACGGCAGCCATTGCCCACTACATCCCCACGATCGTGCGCTTCTTCGCCGCGAAAGCCTTCGACGTGACGGGCGAATCGTCGCTCAACACCCCCGACTTCATCAACATCAGCCTGCGCCAGCCCTTCGGGGTGTGCGGCGCCATCATCCCCTGGAACGGGCCCTGCGTGATGCTCGTGCAGAAGGCCGCGGGGGCGCTGATCACGGGCAACACCCTCGTGATGAAATCGTCCGAGAAGGCGCCTCTCAGCTGCCTCGTGGCCGCCCGATGTGCCCGCGAAGCCGGCCTTCCCGCGGGCGTCTTCAACCTGCTCAACGGCTACGGCCGGCCCTGCGGCGAAGCCATCGCGCGGCACCTCGAGATCCGCAAGATCTCCTTCACGGGGTCCACCCTCACCGGCAAGGCCATCCAGCGCATGGCCGCGGAATCGAACCTGAAAAGCGTCACCCTGGAGCTGGGCGGCAAATCGCCGCTGGTGATCTGGGACGACGCCGACCTGGCCAAGGCCGTGCCCGCCGCGGCGACCTCCATCCTGCTCAACACGGGGCAGGCCTGCTTCGCCAGCTCGCGCATCTACGTGCACCAACGCATCGCGCCGGACTTCCTCGACCGGCTGACGAGCGCGATGACGGCGCACGGGGCCAGCGGCGACCCGCTCGCGCGCGACACCACCCGGGGCCCCCAGGCGGACAAGCAGCAGTTCGAGCGGGTCATGTCGTATCTCTCCCTCGCCCGCGACGGCCACATCACCACGCCCCTGGGCGGCACCCGCGGCCCGGAACCGGGCTACTTCATCGCGCCGACCATCCTGACGGACGTCCCGGAGACCTCGAGGCTCATGAAAGAGGAGATCTTCGGCCCGGTGGTGATCGTGAACACCTTCCACGACGAGGACGAGGTGATGCAGAAAGCGAACGACACCGAGTACGGGCTGTACGCGAGCGTGTTCACGCGCGATCTGGGGCGGGCGTTGCGGGCGGCCAAGCGGCTGGAGGCGGGCACAGTGGGGGTCAACTGCACGAGTCCGACCCTGGCGTTCGACATGCCGTTTGGGGGGTGGAAGGGGAGCGGCGAGGGCGGGAGTATAGTCGATATGCGAGTGATTATTGGACCGAGTTGAAGTCGGTGTTGATTTCGTTGTAGGCTGGCAAATTGTACGGACTGGGTGATTTTTGGGGGGGGGTTGGTCCCGAATGTTGTCTGATTTTTTTGATTAAATCAATTGTGTTTGGAAATAGGACTATTTGTCCCTGCAGGGGATTCTGCAACTCCTGTTTGACACCGACATCTAACCTGCATCTTTCATCTACAGTGACACCTACAGCGGTACCCACAGCAACACATATCCAACACATGTCCATCTGCAGCGACGGCTACAGCCACAGCTACAGCTACATCTACTTCCCATCTACCCCAGATCTGCAGCCAAGTTACCTGTCCCATCTGGCCAAGTTCCCGAAGACCATCATAGTGTCAAATCATCGTCATTATCATCACACATGGTTAAGCCTCATAACGTACATCAAGGAAAGTCTCGTAACAATCATGCCCCCAACGCCATGGAACACACACTAAAAAAAAAAAAAAAAAACACACACACACACACACAAACAGACAAAAGAAAAAGAACAAGGTCATATCATCACAGGCATCATCACATCATCTCAGGGACCCGGGGCCGGCACATCGGCCAGGGCCTTGACGACCGCACGCAGGGCCGGGTTCAGCTCCTCGGCGGCCGTCTCGAGGTCGCTGAGGGCATGGGTGACCTGACGTCCCAATTGACGCAGCAGGTCATAGGTGGCCTGCAGGGCCCCGGTCTGATGCACGAGCGAGACGATCTGGCGCTTGCTCTCGACGGGGAGGGCGGCGCCCTCGGTCTTCTGGCGGAAGATGCCGAAGATGACGACCTTGCTGGCGGGGTCGAGGTTGCAGGCGCGCACGACGGGGTAGGTGACGCGGCCGTGGTCGAGGTCCTGGCCGAAGGGGCGCGACGAGTCGGCCAGCAGGCCCAGATACTCGTGGCGGATCTGCGACAGGCGGCCCAGGGCCTTGGCCAGGGGCTCCAGATCCAGGGTCGAGCCGCCGCCCATGCTGGCGGCCTGCATGAGACGCATCAGCATGCGGAACAGCGCGCCGGAGCGCTGGTCGACCATGGCCAGGTACTCGCCCTCGGCGGGGCAGTGGGTGGAGAAGCGCCAGTTGAGCTCCCAGGACTGGCCGACGAAGTGGGCCTCGAGGTCCTGCAGCAGGCCGTCGAGCATGCCGGGGCAGTTGAGGGTGGAGACGATGCGGGCGACGCGCACGAAGGTGTAGGCGGCGCTGTTGAGGCACTGGGCCGGGCCGTAGACCAGGGGCGCGGGCGTGCGGCCCTCGCGCAGGGACGCCTGGTCCTGCAGGTCCTCCAGCATGTGCGTCGCGTCCTGCACCGCGGTGATGACCTGCTTGATGCTGGCCAGCGGGCGGCTGGGCACCTGCGTCCACACGTTCAGGGCGGCGATGAGGTCCGTCTGCAGGGCCGTGGCGGCGATGGCGCGCGCGTAGCTGGTCGGGGCGAGTAGGGCTGATGTGTCCAGCTGGCTGTCAGGGCTTTCGTCCTCGCCGGCCAGGGGCGTCCACACGGCCCCTTCCCCGGGCTCAGCCCTCTCCGCGACAGGTTCACGGTCCTCGGCCTCGGAATCCTCCTGCGACTCCTCCTCCGCGTCATCCGCGGAGGTCTCGTCGTCCGAGGACTCCTCCTCGTCCTCGTCATCATCATCATCATCCCCCTCCGCGGAGGAGGACGACCCACCCTCGACCTCCACCTCCACCTCCTCGACCTCGCTCTCCTCCGCCGTCTCGGGCACGGCATACCGCGGGGCATTCTTGCACCAGTAGTGGATGCCGGCCAGAGCGGCACCCAGCACCTCCATCCACTTGCGCAGCTGGGGGGCCAGGTCCGGGGTCGCCTGGTAGAGGGCGTCGCGGCGGCGGACGAACTCGGCCTCGTTGTCGAGCACGAGCTGCTTGGTCTTGGCGGTGGCATCGTCCTCGGACATGTGCTGGTGCTGCATGAGGAAGAGGATGACGTTGGCGATGGGGCGCTTCTTGGCGAGGCGCTTCTCCTTGGGCCAGCTGTAGTAGTCGTTGGTGAAGAACATGGTGCGCTCGGCGGCGTCCAGGGCGTCGCGCACGACGGCCTGGTCTTCTTTGCCCAGGCGGGTGCCGTGGGCGAAGCCCATCAGGGTCCAGTAGACACTGCGCCGGCAAGTCAGGATACGTTGTCCGGGATGAGGGTTGTGGGGAGGGGGGGATCGTGAGGGAAGGGGGTTAGGGTTAGGGGGGCGGGGGGACGCACTCAATGCCGGCATTCAACCGTCTCCGGGCCACGTAGTCGTCCAGGTTGGCGCAGTTCTCGGCCGTCGGCACATCGGGGGTGACGAGCCAGTTGCTGCGGTAGCAGTCGATGATCTCGTGGCCGTCGATCTCCTTCTCGGACAGCTGGGCCAGGGCCTTGTCGAGCAGGGCCTTGCGGGCGACGGTGCGGGGGGACTCGACGGGGACGTCGGCGGACTCGGTGGGGGGTTTGCCTTTGGATTTGTCTTAGACGTCAGTACCATCTCATCGGAGGCACGCAGAAACCAGGGCAGATCTACCATCGTGAAGCCCGCACAGCTCGGTCAGGTAGGCGACGACCTCGAGGCGCTCGGGCAGGCATTCGGGATACAGGAAGCTGGCGTAGTTGCCGACGGGTGAGGCGAGGTAGCTGGCGGGGGGCTCGGAGGTCTGGAGGGTGGCCTGCAGGTCCTCGACGAAGCGATCACTGCCGCGCTGGGCGACATGGTCGTACTTGTGGATGCGCGGCGACAGGGTGGTGAAGCATCCCTCGCGATGGGGCTCGTCGTCGGCGATGGGCTGCGAGTGCGTCCATACCTCGACGGGCTCCGGGGCCGGGGGCACGTCCGAGGCAGGCTCGGACGGGGTGGACAGGACCTGGACGGTGCTGGCCCGGCTGCGACGCCGCTTGTGGGAGAGGATATGCGAATACTGCTTGAACATTGGAGAGGGGTCCTCTGGCAAGATGGGAGAGGAAGTGGAGGGGGGGATGAGAAGGACCGGACACAACCGAGTCACAACGTTGGAAGATGGATGAAGAGAGGGAGAAAGGAAACCCGCTACAGATGCGCCGAGGGGGGGGGGGGTTCTTTAATATAGCTACGATGAGACGACGACCCCTCCTGGGGGGCGATCGGGCAGCTCGTCATGGGCCGATGGGAAATCTCTGTTTCTCTGTTATCGAGGGCAGGGCAGGGCAGGGCAGGGACCACGGGGTGGCCTGGCGACAAGCCGAGAGAAACAGAAGTTACAAAAGAGCTGCCGACTGCACGGCAGGCAAGCTAATGCGGAGAGAGGGTCTGATTGGAGGGGAGGAGCAGTCTGTCTTGCGGCTACAGCAGTTCGTGGCCCCGTTTGGCTGCCCTAACTCTAAGTGTGTCTGGCTTTCGCAGCTGCTCGTCGCCCCGGTGGAGTTTGCGCCCTCACCGCTCCTCTCGTCCCCACCCATTGGACCAACGCACGCCTCGCCCGGACGCTTCATGACGCGGGCATCTGCTATCTCTCTCTCTCTTTCTCATCTGCTTGCCGGTCGGGCGAAAAAAAAAAAATAAGTTTTTTTGGGAAAGAGGGGGTTGAGTGGCGATGAAGATGGAGAGGGGGGGGGGGGGGGGCAAGGCGCAGAGATTTTCTCACGAGGGAAAGGGGGGGGGAGTTAGATATCTAACTAGGTGTTGCGGTCAACCATCCGCCAAGGAGGAGGTCATCAGGTGCACACTAACTACGGAGGATACTAAATAGATACTAACCAAGAAGCTGTCGACCAGCTATCCTTCTAGTATCGAGTTAGTATGTCTCTCCAGTGGTGAGTTGATACCTGCAGGACGGAGTCTGTCTGTCTGCCGACCGCAGCGCAGCGCAACGCAACGCAACGCAGCGCAACGCGACGGCAGACGGCCCCACCTCCCTGAGTCGGAGAAACCACAACAAAAAAACAAACCAAAACAAACCAGAGGGTCTTTCTTGATCATGATATCCCCAGGACGGCCCAGGGCACCTGCAATCCCCCCCCCTCCCCCCATCATCATCCATCCATGGGTGTGGTGATGGGATGACCCCTCTCTGCCTCAGATAGATTTCATGTGCTGGCGGGGATCATCCCCAACCCCAAAACTATATATACTTAATCATCGATTTAGGTTTGGTAAACCCTACCGTGAGTCCAACGGTCAGGATCGACACCGTGCAGATGAGAATAGATAGATACTGTAGATAGCAGACAGATAACGAGTTAAAAAAAAAAAAAAAAAAAAAAAAAACACCGAGGAGGATGATAACCAGCCCGGACCCTCCGCGTCCCCCAGCCATAGCATCATCGCGTCGAGCAAACCCGAGTAACTGACACCTTCGGTGGAGCACCGCGAGGGTCTATTCTCCGCCGGGCCTCCTATTGGATCCTCCCCGCCCCTCCCTGGGGCACGGCTATTTGTTTGTTTGCTTGTTTGCTGGCTGGCTGTGGTGTGTTGTGTTGTGTTGTCTGGTGGTTCTATGAGTCCTAGATGAATCCTTCCCCTCGGACCCCCTCCGGTTGTTGAGTTCGCGTTCGGTGGTGCCCCGTGGACGTCATCGGGTCCATCTCTGGTCCATCTCTGGTCCGCCTCGGGGATGGGAGGTCGATCAGAGAGTGGTGGTGGTTGGTCCACGCTGAAGGGCAGAAGAAGTCGGTATCTATCGTTTAGAGTGTATAGTGCACATGGCTAGCTGGTAGATAGCAAAAAGTCTAGTCTAGTGAATGCTGTCGTGGAGGCAGGAGAAGCCAGGATCGGCTTATCGTGGTGGTGGTGGTGGTGGTGGTGGGCAGCCTGATAGGTTGAGAGATGCCTGGAAAAAGGCGATGCATGCCTCACCCAGGCGTGGACACGATAACCATTTACCAAGCAGGCAGGCAGGCAGAAAGAAAGAAAGAAAAAGAAAAAAAAAAAAAGGCGGGCAGTGGGGCAAGAAGAGAGCCAAGCTAATGCCGGCGGTCTGCAGCTGCGCGGGGGGGGGGAAAGGCGATCGGCAGGTCCGTGGCAGGCTGCAGTCGATCTAGCAGCAGTCGAGAAAGAAAGAAAGAAACAATGGATGGGGAAGGGGAGACAGAAGAGAGAAGAGAGAGGAGATAGAAGGGGGAAAAAAGAAATTGCGTTGCATCATCCGTGAATCGAACACGGGCCTCATCGATGGCAACGATGAATTCTACCACTAGACCAATGATGCTTCTACTGGGGGAATGCGGCGGAGTTGCGTTAAACAAGGCAGGTTTCATGCCACGCTTCTCCGCTGAGATTGCCCTCGACCCCATCCACATGGCCTATCCCCCATGTTGCGCATCTCTTCCAGGATTGAAGATGTATGGTGTTTTGGATATATATGAGAAAGTCAGAGAGTTTCGAACGGATCGTAGCAGCGATGAAAATACCTGGAAGATTGGAAGCTGATTACCCGGCCAGAGGGTCAACAACTCGAACAGTCGGTAATCAACGGTAGGAAATAATAGCAGAGGTAAGAAAAAGAAACACAGACATTTTGGAATATATTCTGGAAAGCTGTCAGATGCTTGCAAAAGATTATATCTCGTAGTGTTGGTGCTACGGTGGTGGATCACTCGCTCGGTTTGCAGCTATATATATTCCCCGTTATACACTTCGATAGCAACATACCAGCCTGGTAAAAGGGCCGTTTGAGACTCGGAGAGAACATTCACTGGAAGTGTTTTTTTCTTTCTTCCCTTGTTTTGTTTTGCTTTTCTTTTTTCTTTTCTCCCTCTCTTTCTTTTTTCAAATCGTCCTACTGCATCATCGGCTTCTCTTTGTGGTGCTTGCTCTCCCTCTGCCAACCCACACTCGGTCTTGGTTGAAGACAAGTTCTCTGGCGATTGACTGGTCTCGTCAATCCATCTGTTGTTGAATCATCACCTGGTCTACTACGAACGCGTCGCGACTATAATCTGGTGGAGTGATCGTACCATTGATCTACGCGTTCTGGATGTCTGTTACTGACGTGTAGCGACAGGCGCAGCCCTAGCAGAGATCCACAACCCTCCCCCTCCAGCGACAATGTAACCACACAATCAAAAGTCGTCGATTGTCGAGCCATATGAGTGAACAACACAAACACCCAGCTCCCAACCTACCCACAGCACCCGACCATCGCCCAAAATATACTCACGACTCAACTCGAACGGCGTCCCCATCACATTGGAGATCCAGTTGCCCACCAACCTGACCGGATCCACCTCGGTCTGCGGGATGCGCTCCTCCAGGGAATTACGGTCCGAGGCGACGCCCGGTCTGAGATGGGCGGAGTGAAAGGGCACGTCGATGCCCTGCAGGGGGATCATGGCGGGGCCGCGCGCCAGAGTAATAGGGTTTGGGTCGGGGGATCCAATTCTTTGATGTGTGTTTCCATGTTGGTGACGTTTACGAGTTATGAACAAACTTTACAACGAAACTGGCCGGTGTATGAGAATTATAACTCTCAAGGGTGCGCCTATTCTGACCAGATGACTCGATTTCCAGGGAGTAGTCAAAGCACAAAAAGAAAGATTTATATATTATTATACGGAAATGAAAGTCATAACATTCAAGGTGGCTGGAAGTGATGCCGCGCTACTCATGATCTCAACAGCAATCGACCCCCCGAGCTGACATCATTCACGTACAGGCCTCGATCCAGACCGTAGTAGTCTCGTAAATGATCTCAACATCATCCTCATAGCCTCCCTGGGCTCCGGCACCGGTAGGAAGGGCCGCAGGCGCCGACAGAGGGTGGCCGGTTTGAGTGGCGGCAGCGACCGCAGTCACGGGCACGGCAGTGACGGAGACAACGATGGTCTCCGTGGTGACATAGGTGCTCTTCTGCGTGGCCGGGCAGTCGGTGACGCTGCTGGGACAGGCGGTGATGGTTGCAGTGCGCGTGCTGAAGACGGTGGAGGTGGTGTATTCCTCACCGGAGGCATCGACCGACTTGGTCGCGGTGGGATGGGCGGCTTCGGTCACTGTGTAGACGGTCGTGGAGAGGACGACAGTCTCGGTGGTCAGGTGCGTAGTCTTCTGATCGGCCGGACAGTTGGTGATACTGGAGGGACAGGCAGTGATGGTCGCGGTGCGAGTGGTGAGAATGGTCTCGGTGGTGACTTCCGGAACAGAGGTCTCAGCAGGGGGGGTTCTGGTCGGTTGAGAATGACCGGCGGTTTCCGTGACTGTGTAGACGGTCGTCGACAGGACAACGGTCTCGGTGGTGAGGTGAGTAGTCTTCTGATCGGCCGGACAGTTGGTGATACTGGAGGGACAGGCAGTGATGGTGGCCGTGCGAGTGGTGAGGACGGTCTCAGTAATGACTTCCGGCGCAGACGTCTCAGCAGGGTGTGTTCTGGTCGGCTGGGAAAGGCCAGCAGTTTCCGTGACGGGGCAGACGGTGGTGGAGACAACCAGGGTCTCGGTGGTGGTGAAGGTGGTCTTCTCGCTGGCAGGGCAGTCGGTGACGCTGGACGGACAGGCAGTGATGGTGGCCGTGCGAGTCGTCAGGACGGTCGAGGTGGTGAACTCGGGCCCAGAGGTCTCGATGGAGTTGGGTCCGGTGGGCTGGGGAAGAGTCAGGGTTTCCGTCAGGGGACACACGGTGGTGGAGACGACGACGGTCTCGGTGGTCAGGAATGTGGTCTTCGCACTGGCGGGACAGTCGGTGACACTCGAGGGGCAGGCAGTGATGGTTGCCGTACGCGTGGTCAAGACGGTGGAGGTGGTCGATCCGATTGACACGATGGTGGTGGCCGCAGCACCCGCCACGGAGGAGATCGAGTGTCCCCCAACCACTGCAGAGGGGCCGCTGGGTCGAGTGGCAATGGCACTAGACGAGCTTGGTGCACCTGGCAGAATAGCGGAAGAGTGAGGAGGTCTTGAGATGGGGGAAGAGGCCGGGATGGAGCCAGGCAGCTGTGCAGGTTGCGATGAAGCAGTGGACACACTGTTCACGGCAGCAGTGGCGGTCGAGTGGATCAGAGGCCTCGAGGAAGTGGCCACGGAAGAGGAAGACGCGGAGGGCGTGTTGACCCTGGCGCTAGAACCGACGAAAGCAGCCGAGCTGGATGTGGAGGGGGTGCGAGAAGGAGAAAAAGAGGAAGAAGAAGAAGAAGAAGAAGAAGAAGAAGAAGGGATCGACGACGAGGCAATGGCAGAACTGCGAAGAGGGGAAATCACTGCAGAGCTGGGGCTGGCGGCCACCACAGCACTCGAGCTCGGCACGCGAAGACTGACAGCGGGCGAGGAAGAGGCAGACGGCGAAGGAGAGACAACAGCAGAGCTGGCGGAACGAGAGATGGCTGCAGAACTGGGGCTGGAGGCCACGGCAGCACTCGAACTCGGCACCCGGACGCTGACGAGAGACGAGGAAGAGGCCGAGAGCGAAGGAGACACCCCGATCGAACTGGCGGAAGGGGGAACAGCCGCAGAGCTGGATCGCGAAGCCACGATGGCACTCGAGCTAGGCGCAACAGCAGTGACAAAGGACGAGGGGGAGGCAGAGCCCGAAGACGGCGCAACGGTGGAGCTGGCGGCAGGGGTGAAGACGGCAGCGCTCGAGCTGGACACGACCACCGGGGATGAAGTCGAAGTGGGCGTGGCCGAGGGGGTCGAGCTGATGGTGACGGTGACCAGGTAGGTCGTGGTGGCCTCGCTGGTCAGGACTTGGGTCGAATATCCGGTCTCGGTGGTGGTGATGGTGTCGTAGCAGGGGTTGGTGGTGTAGGTGCTGAGGGCCTGGTAGCCCGAGACCGAAACCGTCGCATCATTGTAAGCCCACAGGTATTGACAGGAGCTCTGGGCCGGGGCATAGTTGACCGCATTGCACATCCCATTGAAGATGCTGCAGTACAGTTCACAGCCGTTGATATTGGCTTGCCTGGAGTACACGTTCATGACGGCGCGGGTGACGGCGCCAGAGATGGAGACCCCGTCGCACATCTCACGCCGGTACACCCCGGCACTGGACCAGGCATAGTTCGAGCATCCGGCGTTGTTCGCGAGGGAGACCGTGCCGACCGTGCATGCCTGAGTGCTCGTCACGAAGGCCGTGGTGGTGGTGAGAACATTGGTCACGGTGGTCGCGTAGGACGAGGTGACGGTGGCAATCGACTCGCTGGCAGCATTGTTGCCAGGCACGGCCAGCTGAGGGATCGTCGCGGCCAGGCCCGTCGGCACGAGCGTTGACAGGAGGGCGAGACCTCCAGCGACCGAATAGTACATGGTGGGGTCGAAGAAGGAACGTGAGGTGGAAAGAATGAAGCGAGTGAAACCCTAAGCCAGATAAAAGAGCGAGCGCACCACGACCAACAACAGGCGACGAGACAAACCACCAAACAAGTCGACGCACCGCGTGGGCTGGGCTGTCATATATAGACCGACCTTCAGCTGGACCACGGCTCGGCAAGTTTCGCCCTGGGGAAAGGGGCGATGGCTGTCCATCACCGAACTGGGTTCACCTTCGAGGTGGCCGATGCAAATGGGGAGATTTGTGCCGACGACCCTCCCTTCCCGTCGGGACTATGCCAAAGCACGGATCAACGCCCCCCACCAATACGGCCGGCCAGGCCAGTCGGAGAGCCCGATGGTCGCCACACGCAGGTACGAGAAGCTGAGTTGGGCTTAAAAAAGCCCCCGCCAGCCTCCGATGCGAGGAAGGAGGATGTAGAATGTCGAGTCGAGCCTTTCTGCTGACTCATGTCCCTGCGGTCGGATTCCTGTCTTTTTGAGCAGGGGTGCAGGGGTGCACCATTGTAGGGAACATCATTGTAGGCAGCAAATGTCAGCTATAAGGAGCAAAGGGCACAGTGTCACCCTTGGCTTTGTAGCTAGAGTGTTGTTTGTTGTTCGCTGGCGATAAAGGGGCCGGACGCTGGGGGGGGGGAAGTGGTGGAGGTCGATTGGGAACGCACTCGTTATACCGGATATCAGCTCCATATCACTCTCACTTCTGAGAGAGACAATACTTACGACTCTAGGGTGTGGAGAACAAGGCTTCCTGTCCGCTCAGCCGTACTCAAGTCATATAATTTGTATACTCTCTAGCTGACTCAAATAATAGGACTTGATGAATAAGATGTTTAGACTGAATACTCATAATTGAGTTAAGTGTAAGTGTGCAATCTAGGGGAGTTACTACTACCACATCATTACCCGCAGCTACCTGCTGACCCGTAGAATCCCATATATATTTTCAAGTACAAACCCGCGAGGAGGTTGGGTTCACGACCCTTGTAAGGAAATCTATCCTGCAAGTAAGTCCATCATATAGTCATGGAAATCTATATCACAAATCTTGCCCTTGAACACCAACTCTTGATCGTAAGATCCTTTGCCATGATTTGCATTGTAATCTCTTTTCATCACTCTTTTAGAATATTTCCCTTGATATCAGAAGCAGCCGCACACGCCTGTTTCAAATTAAATCGCAAAGCAAGAGCTAGTCCCTTATCTCAAGGTAGACTTTCTATTTATCTGGATAGCTTTAATTCTGACTGAATCATGCCAGGTTGAGTAAACCAGGTGAATTGGTTGAGAGGAGTGGTCAGCGTCCGATTACGTTACCACGCCTGCAACCACGGAGACTTTATACTGTAGACGGTGTGATTATTACCCCGGAAATGGTTTCTGACAAATCGACATTCCCACAGCATCCAAAGAGGCCGCATTGTGCTTGTGGACAGATGGGCTTAGCGGTGCCCTCTTCTCTACTTCCCTCCCTTCATCTTCCATGGATTTGATTCTCGTTCTTTTCTCCGCAAGCCTCGTCGCCCGTCGCTACAGCCAAGTACTATTCAATCCTATTCACAATGACCACCCCATCTCTGGAAGGGCAGGAACCTGCATCGCATCATTCCGGAATTCCACCATCGAGGCATGATAATGGTAGATAGCTCTCCAAAGATACCCTGCAGAAGCTGGAGGCCTGTTGGACGCGGTGGCTAACCCATGCGGATTCAGGTCTAGGCTCCGCACAGACTGCGCAAGATGAATACGTCTACATTGCCGATGGCTACCACTTGATTCGGCGGATCCTCTTCATCATGACGGTGTGTTCGTCCATGTTCACCAATCAAATGGGCCTATGCAACAGCCTCACGACGCTCGAAATAATCGGGGACTCCTTTGGCGTCACCGAGCCTGGTAAACTCTCGTGGACGATCGCTGGCTACAGCCTGACTCTAGGCACATTCATCTTGATCGGAGGACGCTTGGGGGACGAGTTTGGCAGCAAGGCAATCTTCATCATCGGGATGGGCTGGCTTGCTTTGACCAGCATGATGGCAGGAGCCTCTGTCTACGCCAGCTACCCCGTCTACATCCTTGCTCGTGTCCTGCAGGGCCTCGGTCCCGCCTTAACTGTGCCCAATGCACTCGCCATCATGGGCAAATGCTTCTCCCAGGGCCCTCGAAACATGGGGTTCGCATGGTTTGCTGCATCAGCTCCAGTCGGTGCGATGGCAGGTCTCCTCTTCGGGCCCCTCTTCGCCATGGCGTGGTGGCCATGGATCTACTGGAGTCAGGCTTTGGGGGTTGCCTTTCTCTTCGTCCTCGCCATCGTGGCAATTCCAAACATGCCTGTCGAGGGTGAGCAACAACAGCGACGAACGATTCGCGAAACCTTGGACCGCGTTGATCTCCTGGGAGGTGCAAGCGGTGTGACCGCTCTGGTTCTGTTCAACTTCGCCTGGAATCAGAGCCTGGTCACTACCTGGGACGAGCCTTACGTCTACGTATGCCTGATCCTCAGTTTCGTGTTCCTGGCGGCGTTCTTCTACATCGAACTTCGCCTAGCTCGCTATCCAATCCTACCTGTCGACGTCCTTACTTCCGACATCGCCTTCGCCTTGGGCTGTACCGCAGCGGGCTGGTCGACATTTGGCATCTGGGTAAGTACTGATCTTTCCTCCGAAAGAATGTCAAACTAACGATAGGTCCAGCTTTTCTACGTCCTCCGAATATGCCTCAATATCGGTGGCCAGACTCCCATTCAACTGGCTGCCTGGCTTTCTCCTATCCTCGTCACCGGCATATCAACAGCATTGGTCGTTGGCAAAATAATCAACAAGGTTCCAGCCTCGTCCATCATGTTGTTTGCCATGCTTTGCTACTTCCTCACTTCCCTTCTCATGGCCTTGCGACCCGTGCACTCGACGTACTGGACCTACTTCTTTTTCGCCACCCTCATCGCCACCTTTGCAATGGATTCATCGTTGCCTGCTGCCACGATCATGTTCTCGAACGCAGTGCCTCGTCAGTACCAGGGCATGGGATCCAGTGTGATCATGACGATTGTTGTCTACAGTATATCGCTGGGTCTTGGTTTCGCGGGGACCATTGAACTTCAGATCAACAATGGCGGACACACCAAGGCCGAATTGCTTCATGGTTACCGGGGGACGCTCTGGTTTTCTGTCGGGTTGACGGCATTCGGCACTGTTCTCGCCCTTATCTTTCTGCTCAAAGATCATCGAAGACGAAGGTTGGCCAGGAATCAACAGGAAGAGGAAAAGGCTGATTCAACGGAGGCTTGAATGGTTGAAGAGTTGATCACCCATCGATCATTCTTGATACGTTCGGGTCTAGGGAAAGAAAATTATAAAGATGGCCTGATTGATACTTGTGAACCATAGTTCCAGATCAAATGGCGCGTCTTCTGGTCGTCGTCAAGGGTGACATGCCCTGATATTCCGCAGTCGGCCCAGTGGATCTCGGGGACCACAAGAAACCTGCTCCGTAACCCCAACTTCGCAGGTTGAGGCTCGGTGGGGTCGGGCACGGGCTCTAAAATAATGACCTGTTAGATATCATGGCACCTGTGGTCGGGGGACTGTTCGTCAATCACGCTGGCAATACCTAAGAAGGTCCAACGCATATCCCTCAGCATACTTCATCCTCACCAAGGAGCTCTATACTCTCGACCGTCTCAGCACGTTTCTTCACATAACGGCCGATCGCAACGATTTCACCAACGGTGTCAACGACCTGCTCTTTTACTATAAGGAGTCGGTTGTCAGTGACGAGACCGATGGGTTTGTCCACCAGGAAGCCACCGCTCAGAATGAGAGTGTGCACACGACATTGACGAAACTGGCCGCTGATCTTGCGCAGAAGATCGAGAATATCACACGATGCGGAACTAGGCAGATATGTCACGGCGTACTTCGAGAGATTTATCTCGTTCCATCTCCACCAGCCTCGCTCCAGATTTTCCCAGTTGACTGTCCCGTATCTACAGCTACACTCTTGAGCTATTATGGCGCCGGGGTAGACTATCCGACATGGTCATTTCACGATGCGACAGCCGCGCTTACATGATTTCGGATAGATGTTGAAGATAATCTCAAGAAACTGCCCGATGCACATCAAGGACTTTCTCGTAGTCACCGGCGATACCAGCTACCGTCCGGTGCTCATCCAAGGCAAGACAGGAGTAGAGCTCGCTCAAAAGGAAGTGGGAAACATATGACGGGCGCATCGCACGAAATCCGAGATAATGCCCTGATTCCGTGCGGACGGCGTACAAAAACAAAGAGCACCGAACATCCCTCGACAGTGTCTCATAAATGCTCCCGACTTGCCTCAAAACACTCGGCAAGCCGAACAACCCCCGCGAGCGAACACCAGACATCCCTTATCCGACAGACACTTTCTCCAACCCACCTCGGTCCCAGTTACAAGAAGAAATTGACCTCGATATCCACGCCACGACCCCGACCGTTCGGGTGCGCACAAAGTCCATGCACCATATGGACGAACCCAGACAATTGATCCTGCATCGTAGTCCTCTCCGTATTTCGGATCTAGTACGCAGCAGACCGTCACCGTCAGACCATGGCATCAGAAATGGAAACGGAGAGGACCAGGATGACCGACCACAAACTCGATCGTGTCGCGGGCGTTGTGCGAGTTCTCCTCGAACCGGAGAACAACCTCCATGGCGTGGGGAAGGCGAGTATGCGTCTCTTGGATCTTCGCGAGGGCGCCGCGATAGAAGGCGCGGAGGCGGTCATGGGAGACAGGAGTGATGCCGAGATCTGGGGTGGTGTTAGTGGGGGGTGTGGCTTTTGAAGGGGGCGTAAGGATGGGACTGACGGGCGGTCTCCTGGTAACATATCTCGTGAGTCGTGACGTGTAGCTGGGGAGACATGGTTCTGGGCGGATGAAGGTGGGATGGGAGATGGGAGATGGAGATAGCGGTTTGAGGACGCGGAAGGACGCGAGTGGGGGAGCAGAGGGTCGATGAGAGGATGGGAATGACTGTTTGATGAAGGTGAAGGAAAGATGAAAGGAAGGGTAGAAGAAGAGAGGGATGGGGGAGAGAAGTCGAGCAGGCAGTCATCAACAAGAGGCAGTGAATGCATCGCAAGTGAATCGAGTCATCGAGGTTCCTCGGGCCTCATCTAGCTTTTCTGTCATGTCGTCAGTGCGATTCTCTCGCATCCTTGCCTTGAAATTTCAGATTCGCCTACTCCACCAGCCCAACCACGCGTCTACCACGCGATGCATGGCAGGTTCGGCAGACTTCAACTTCTTCAGCCTATGGGCTAACCGTGGTGACACGCTGGAAGAGACAAATCGAGAACTGTAGCTTCCATATCGACGGTAGCTGACCACCACCAACGCCGAGCTGAATTGAAAAGCGAAGATATGGGAAGACATGGAGGGTTACTGTTGCAATCCATGGAAGATACAAAGATAGGAGGCAGAATCGAGGCAGAAGGAACGACATAGAGTCCTCGAAGCGATCAAGCCGAACGGGTTTCTTGACCCGAATTTGACACAACTTCCCGTCCATGTGTCATCGCAAAGATCAATGAGGATTAGATATGGACTTCTAAATCAAGGGACCAGTTTGCACTACTCGATAGCACGCCAGTCTGGATAGCCAGCCTTGGGGATTTCTGACGCTGACTGTTGGGCAATGCTGTGCAAAGGAAGACCACGAGTTTTGTATGTATTCTAAAGCACCTCCCAGACCGCCGACGTGATCTGAGAGATAATCATCACAGGCAGCGCGTTGACAGTGGATGGGGGGACAACAATCGAAAGGTATGGCAAGAACCCCTTCGACCCGGTAAAGACTGGCGTCCACCCGCCACCTGCTGCAAATAAATGGAGTAATCAGAAGAAAACCCTATTCATCGCCGGAGGAGTTTCCATTTGCGTCAACTGCGGAGGGAGGAAGAGATTAAAGTCCTTGCCCTATCCTGTGTTCTGCATTCTCTCGCCATCTTCTCTGAAAAAGAGCAATCCTTTTTCCTGTGACCGTCCAGGCTCAGAGGTCGCAGGGTGGCCGATTGGGAGGGATGTACAAGACATATAAAATCGACGTGTTTACCGGGGGCAAGAGCAGCGACGTTGGCACTCGATACGAGATCACTGGGTTTACTGGAAATTGTGGCTAAGACCATCGGATTCTTCACGACGCGCTAACATTTCCACTACCTTTTCGACGTTGGCTAGACCATACTGCAAAGCCTTCAACGCCAAGGATACAAGCGTTTGTTCCAGCACCAAGTCCGTGGGAGGTCCTTGGAATTTTGATATTGCCAAATGGGCCCACGAGTGGGATGTTGGAAAGTAGGTATTGTGATGGGTCTTTCTCGGACACGATTCCTCTCACTCGGACATGTGAATTTCTGTTTTTATGATGATTATATGTCCTGTGGTTGGCCTGTCATTCCTTCAAGTCTTCCACTGACTGCGCATCCGCTTGTTGATTGATTATGTCTTGTTATTCGGCTTTCTACACTCCTTGCAGTGATGTACGTAGCAAATTGATGCAAATAACCAACGCCTATCCTGACCAGACTCTTCCTGGGCTCTCTCTCGGTGTATCATTTTCAAGATGTATTGTCTAATCGATTTAATCGAGCTAAGCAACTTCCACTCTCCATAGTGCTGGGAGGACAAATTGCGTCCGAGAGTTCTCCCGCAGCAATGTAGTAAGTGTGATGAAGCCGTATGTAAACCCAATCGTCACTGTGTACCCATGATCCCATATTATTAGTCTATACTGCTCCCATGAAACTGCTTCGCAAAAGACAAAACCAAATCTACCATCCACAGAAACGCTAACCGTACCAACCAACCCCCTCACCCCACACAATCCAACAATCACTCCAAATTCAACCTCGACCCCCTCCTCAGCCTCCCCCCAAAGCGGTAAAACAGCACCGGCACCGGAATCATCCCGAGCGTGACAAACCCCAGCAAGGAATTCCCCCACCCATAGCCCAAGGAAGCATACATGCTTGGTCCCGCCAACGGCAGGAACGCCCCCACCAACGCCCTCGTCACCACGAGAGCGGCCATGGCAGACGCCGCATACCTGGGATAACAATCAATGACATAAGTCTGCAGGGTATTATAGATACCGATCATGCCGAAGCCAAACGGCGCGAGACCGATGATGGGGACAATCCAGTGGGTTTTCTCCTGCGCGGACCATCCGTACCAGAAGAAGGAGATGGGGATGAAGATGGCGAAGAAGATGGTGATGGAGAGACGCATTTCTGGCTCAAATATATTGTTGTTGCGCAGTCGTAGTTGCGCGATGATCCGGTTGCTCATTAGAGCGAAGATGGCTTGGCCGAACATGGACCCGACTCCGAGGCCGAGGTACGCGAGGCCGCTGATCTCTGTGGACCAGTGGTAGGTGTCTTTGAAGACGGTTGAGACGGTGGTGAAGAGAAGGTAGAGACAGCCGTAGAGGGTGGCCAGGTAGAGGGCCACGAGGGCAACGATGGGGGAATGGACGAGGAGATAGAAGGGCATGGTGAGGCGTTTTCTGAGGGAAATGTTGTTGTTTGACTTGTCGTCGAGTTTGATTTGGTCGTAGCAGCTGCGGAGGTTGGGTCGATTGAGCTCCTTCCGGAGACGTTCTGTCTTCCAGCGCATCAGCACCACGGGGTTGGTTTCGCTGTTGAAGATCATGACGAGAGCGGAGAAGGTGCCGCCCGCGATGACAAGGACCCAGAAGACCTGACATGGTTAGTATCGAGCCGAGGGGATCTCGGGTGGACGCCTACCCATCGCCAACCTGCCCGCTGGGCGATGAACCCTCCCAGAAGCGGACCGCAGACAGGGCCGATAAGGACACCCGTGGTGTAGAAAGCCATGGCGATACCGCGCTGCTCGGCGACAAATAGATCGGCAATAACGCCACTGCCGGTTGTCAAGCAGGCAGAGCCACCAACGCCAGTGAGGAAGCGGAAGACAATCAAAGCCGAGATGTTAGGGGCCAGCGCACAGCCAATCTGGAAAGCGACGAAGAAGGTATTGGCGCCGCTGAGAACGATCCGTCGGCCAAACATCTCACTCATCGGGGAGAAGACGAGTGGGCCGGTCTGTTTGCGTGTTGAGCAAGGGGTATATTCGACGGGTGGGTATGGTACGTACCACATAGCCGATAAGGTACCCTGTCACGGACAGAGTTCCCAGTATGGTAGATGTGACATGGAAGTCCTCTTCTGCGTAGGCCGCTCCGGGGGAGAAAGCGGAAGAGGCAAACGGACTGAACGACTCGTTATTTCATGCTCGGACCAGAGCAAGGGGCAGTTCAAGCTTACCTGACGAACGTGATCATGCTGATGAGTAGCATCAAAAACCACTTCCGAGGAACACGATAGTTCCTGCTCAGGGGTCAGCCGCGTGAGTTGAATGCGCTAGGGTTCTGCCTCACCTAGGATTTGACGGATCATCTGCACTCTCCCATCCCACTATGTCTTTTTCCAGATCAATGAGGGGGTATGTGTCTGATGTCTGAAGGTATTGTTTTAGAACAGGGTCTGTGAAAATGTTATTGTGCTACAAGATGATCTCACCTGGGTGCTTGCCATGGTGCTTAAGAATCGAGTATTGGGCTATTTTATGAGATACCAATGCAGAGGTAGTCAGGGTAGGGTCTCGTAGACGAGACAGTTGCGTTGCCCATTCATGGGAAGAACCATGTGAAGAAACTGAGTACCCCTGGCCATAAATATATGGACACGATCTGTGCCAGGAGCATGCCCGGGCCGGGCATCGTAAAGCAAAGGCCGCCTTGCACTACATCAAACAACCGGTGTCTTCCAACATTGAATCGACTAGCATCTATCATGGCACAGGATTGGTTTGCCACGTTGTATCGGGTTCCTTGCCGAAGTCCGTAATTGAGGCCCTGACAGCCGGCTCTCGGACCTGCCAGCCCGGTTTTGGCGTTAGTGGCCGGTTTCTCGGCCCAGGGCTCCCATTTCCTCTGTTCAGCCGGATCAAGTGCTGCTCCCAGTCCTTCAACAAAAGTGTTACGGCTATTCCCATCCCGACATGTCCAGTTGGTGAAGTTCGGCGTCCAACAGGGCACTGGGCCATCTAAAAGAAATAGTCCAGGCTCAGCAACTCGCCGGCCATTCCGTCAAAGTCGCTCAGCTCCCGTGGGTATAGAAACCCGTCGCTCTCCGTCCCCTGGTGAAGATTGAATGGCCGTCCTTCAAGGTATTGCGCTGTCTCTGAAATCAGCGGCGGCAGTCCATAATCATGGGTAGCCCCGGAAAGTGCTTCCATGGTATGTTCGGGTGGCTGAGCGATTCTATTTCTCCCATTTTCCAGTACTGTTGCGGGCAGACTCCCAGCCGAACTGCTTTGCGGGAGCTGGGGGGCCGCATAGCCCGAATTTGTGAGCGCAGACTCGAGATGGGCAATCTGCTGGGTGCCGGGAAGCATGGGGAACGCCCCGGTTGTCCGCGTTTCTACGTTGCCTTGCATTACACCTGGATCGTGAGCGGCCGTCTGCGCGGCGATCCGATCCATGCCATCCTTTCTTTGGGGGTTTCCTCTGAACGTGTTGTCTGGTATTAGGGCGGTCGACGATCTATCGTGATTACTGGGCGCCGTTCCTGGCGTGTCGCTTGGCGTTTGAGACTGCGAGCCGTGGTCGGATTTGGAGAACGCGGTGGTCAAGACCTGACAAATTAGCTAAGGCTTCGGGTCGAAGACAGGACATTACCATTAAGACCACGTGAAGACGACGGGAATGGGTGCTGTACGGCCAGAGAGACATCAACATTCTTCTCGTCGCGTTGATTTCAGTCCTCAGATTACTTGCCGCGTTCGATTCCTTGAAGCCGACGATGATATAGATCATGGCTAAAGCGGCCGTGCAAATCATGTACGCGATCCTCCAGTGAGCACCATACAGGAGACCATCCCGTTGCATGTCCTCCGCCAAGTGTATCAGCCTGCGGCTGGCATCGACACATCTAGATGCATATGTTTGGAATTCGTTGTGACTGCTCTTGTCCGGGTCTTCGGTGTAGTAGTGCAGAAAGGAACGATAGAGAACAACCTGAGCGTGTTCGTAGGACATGCTAAGCTCGTACTTCGCCCTGTTATCGGTCAGCCTAGGCCAAGATTGGGCGTGTGATTCATTGTCCTACTTTTCCTGGTGGGCGGCGTGTCTGCTGTTCCCAAGCCTGCAACCAAGGGGCAGTGACGCGGCCCAGTCCTGCAACTCCAGTTCGAGGCACGCAACGGTGTCCTTGGATACCAATTGTTTCACGAACCCATTGCTGTCTTTTGCTCTCCTCGCACTTGGAGGAGGATAGAGCTGTTGAGCAATACGATCAAATATACAATAAAGCTTCAGCAGAGCAACAGATCCCGACATGGTTCTCAATGGGATGGGACTTCCGTGTGCCTTCGTGGCTATCGAGTCATCAATATCCAGGGGGTGTTCGACGTCGATCTCGCGGCCATCGATTGGCCGCGGGTATCCACCCATCGTCGCCACAAAGGTCAACAGCTGTCGGAGACACCAGAATAGCCGTCTTTTAACCTCCACCATGATGGGAATCTCCCGCACGCTAGGGCGCTGGAGGTTGAGGCGCACCGCCAGCGAGAACGCGTGGGAGAGACAGGTGTAACTCGGAGAGAGTCTTTCCGTGCTCAAAATGAAGAGGTTCATATAAAAGATGGCTTGGAGAGTGACTGGGTCACTGCAATTCTGCAGATCCACGAGATCGCGACAGATGGTAAAGTATTTAGTACTGCTCCTGTCAGCCTGTTGCCCTGCGATCCAGGGCACGGGGTCTACCTTTCAGCCGCCAACTCGTCTCCCGTCTCCGATGAGCCCTCGCCGATGTGCTCGAAAAGACAGCCGAAGGCCATGAGCGCGTAGACGAGCGGGATATGCCTCATCTCCCCTTCTCCGTAGTCGTTCCGATCCAACGTGTACAACAGTTCGAAGGTCGCGTCGAAGGTCGGTTGGTGGAGCACATGGTAGAGCACACTGGCGTCTATGGCTAAGTTGATCAGGTACTCTGCGCGGTCGCGAGGGGGCAGCGATACCGTATGCGCCGATGGGCTCCTCGACTGGAACAGCTGCACGCCTGGTTTCTCCCGAAGCCGCAGCCGACTGTCAAAATCCGCGGTTGCCCAGTCCCCCAATTCCGCCTTCAGGCGCTCGATGAACGCACGGTCGGAAGCCGAGCCCCCCGAGCGTGCTTCGCCGTACGTGAGGCGACCCTGGACTATGGGATCGGTACTGGTTGGTTCGGGCTCGTGGGAAGCCCCGGTGAGGCCTGCGGTGGGCATGACCGGTGGCGCGTACTGCGGCGGAATGGGGGGGTTCGGGGAATCGGAGGATGGGTGTGGGCGGTCTTTCGGTATCATGTTGGGGTGGCGGGACTCCTCCATGGCCTTGATCCTCTTCTCCAGGTCGTGCAGCCGGTCGGAATGCGGGGAGGCTTTCCGCTTGCGCCGTGGCTCCGGGTAGGCGCAGTCTATCCGAGTGCCTGCCCGTTAGCCGTGTCCCACACCTTGGCGGAGGGTCGCACCGTTGAAGGAGGTCCGGCAGTGGCCGCACGGGATGGCCCCGTTACACTTGATCTTCATCTGGCGGCAGCGCTCGCATGCCCGTCGGGTGCGATCCTTGGTCTTCCCCGACGCATCAAGCGGGGGGCATCCTCGCCGGGGGGAGGGGGCATCTGAACGTGGTGGAACATGGCGAGGGAGGGGATGGGGCGTCGAGGATGGCGTCATTGGAGGGGGGGGTTTTGTAGAGCTGGATGCGACCATGAAGCAGGTCATGGGAGAGGGGAGTGAAGGGAAAGAGAAGAGGGAAGAGGAGTGAGCGAAAGTCGATCGCGAGTTGTTCGTCGCGCGCGCTCGCTAGTCGGGGGGTCACGTGCAGACCGGGGTCTATACACTACTACTATCTACTACTACTAGACTACTACTACTAGACTACTACTACTACTACAATGTTTGCTCTGGATTAACAATCACACCCCTCCCTTTCGTCTTCCCCACAGTCTCGCCCCTACCCGGGAGATCGGTATCCACCTTCTCCTCTCCTGTTCCCATTTACTATCTACGCTTTCTCTCCCATCTGCTCCTTCCTCCAAGCAGCATACTGAGCGATCTCGAATAGATGTCGTCTTAAAAGGGGCGAGATCTACAGTAGTTATTTGAGATGTGCGGCCACTGGCCAGCCGGTTCACGGCAGGTGGGGTGAGATATATATATAGTATCTCCCTGCTGGAGCCACACTTGGGCGCTCATCTCCCGCTGCCAGCTCCACTGAGTCATACCTCACTCCATCTCTGCTGCCTACAGTCTCCTCCTTCGGAAGCTTTCTCGCCACGATTGTTAAGCTGCCTCCGAGCCCACAACACCGTCGGGCCGTGGAAGCATTATCTCCGTTAACTCCGACCGAGAATGGTGCCCTGTCAGTCAGGCTCCCATCGGATCCAAATCCGCGCTAACCCCAATCTCGGCTCAAACTGACTGGATTCCCGGCCGGGACGCCGGGATGCTTGCCTCAGGCAGCAGCAGCCTCCAGGCCGCAAGGCCGCAACCACCCCGATCACCGAGAGGAGATCCAGGGGCTTGTTATACGCACGCAATCCGATACAATGACGAGCCCATGAGATCTCATGCCATCTCCTCCACTCTGTCCCTGCAGCATCCAGCGACGGCAGTAACAAGGGGCCAGTTGCAGGTGTTGATTGACACATTAACCATCTAACACAGAGAGAACTACATTTATCAATAGCTGTGGGAACCGCCCGGTAACACTGGCAGTGTTGAAAGCATCGGTCGTGATCCCCGTCGTATGGTTTGCCTGCAATATGGGAACTGTGAATGACACAGTGCTACCGGCATGGCTGGACTCGTCTGCATCCTTCAAATCAACATCTCAATCGACAACAAAAATATGTCCTCCCTATATACAACATAGACGAGAAGGGGAACTTGTCAATGTGAGATCATGCCCCACTGTTACTCCTACTGCACAGCCCAGGGCTGTAGTGCAGTGGTGTCCGCTGCGCCCTATGGCAAATCTCACCAGGGTCTACTAGTCGCCTATCCTGGTGGGCTTGTCCGCATGCCCTAGGCCAAGGGAGAAAGAAGTACCGCATACAGCGAGTCCAATCAAAGCTTGGCATTGAACAGTGCTGCTGGAGCTGCCAGCAGGCGATCCACTATCTGTCCGCAAAAGCAATCCACCAACAAAGCTCACCAACACCGGAAACAATCCCACAACATCATCGCTTCTCACAGCCAGCCAGCAGGGCGTTGCTGGACTCTAGGCAACTGCAAAGCCTTCTTCTGCTGACGCCGTATACAGCCGACTGGAAGCAGTGCTCACCAACGAACGAGCAGGGATACAAGGCACGCACGTGGGAGAATGATAGAGAACGAGGGAACCACCGTCGGGACTTCCGACGGAGGACAGGCTTGTACCTCCAAGAAAGTTCGCGGTGGAAGTGCCCTAAGTCAGTGGTACAACCACCTCCCATCTACCCGAGTCACGCCGCCAGCTCATTGGCAGCAGTTGCCTGATCATTCGTTGTGATCCCTGTCCCCAGCTCAGCAGCTGTGCCGCACGAAGTAGAAGCTAAATCGTATTCCCGGTCGAGCTCCGTCCTAGCTTCTGCGATGGCGCTGTTCCTTGCATGTATCAAAGGCCTCGCGTCACACCCACGAATCGGGGGGGTGACAGAAGCTTCGTGGAAGACCCCGGTGCCGCGGATTCAATGGCTGCCAGTGATGTCGCCGCGTGGCGGAGGGACTGGAGCCTTGGCTCTCCGGACCAAGCTTTGGCCAAAAAGCTTGGAGGGATAGCTTTGATCCTGGACTGCGCTCAGATGAAGGTGACATTTGCGTGGGAAAGCCTAAAATACTGATCGAGCACAACTGCACGAGGGACACGTGTGTGTGTGTGTGTGTGTATCTTCAGGTACGGTTAAGTAATTCCATTAGTGAAGATTAAAGACTGACGTTGCAGATACGGAGAAGACTTGCGGAGGACGAATCCCTGATCCCCTGCATCCTCGGCATCGCGAGAGACGACCACGCAACCCCGGGGAGAGAACGAGCAGTCCGGCTCTTTGCACCCATTGTCTTGTTCTCCGCGGCCAACCAGAGGGCTGGTCTATGCCCGACCCACCGCCCCCCGGCCAATGGGGATGCCCCCCGCAGCCACGCCTCGGGGCCAGGGCGTGTGATTCGAACCCGGGGGGATCCACCGGGGCTCCACTCAGCCCTGCCTGGCAGGCACTGGCAGCCATTGCCAGGCACCTCCCAGGCACCTCCCAGGCACTTCCCAGGCACTTCCCGCCTGCTCGCTTTGGGATGCTGAGCACGTGGGCTGTCCAGGCCCTCTGTCACTGGCTCTCTTCACCTCCCGTCCGACCTGCCCACGTCCTGGTGGCTCCCGACTGCTCCGTCCTCGGTGGGAACATCGTCGACCTACAGCTGGACGGCCGGTCTGCGTGCCGGGCAACAATTGTCCGAGTGAGGGGTATAAAACCCCCCCATCGAAGTCCCTCTCTCCGGATGCAGCTTGCTCCTCACCTCCAACCTTCTTCATCCTCCCCCCTCCTCATCCGCCTCAATGCCTTCTCCCGCCCTCCTCACCCTCGCCTGTGCCCTGAGCATCGCGACTGGGGCCTCTGCCTACTCCTATGGCGCCGGGAACCCCCAGGCCTCCCAGGAGAAGCAGTTCTCCCAGGAGTTCCGCGATAGCTACAGCATCCTGAAGCACTACGGCGGCAATGGCCCCTACTCCGAGCGTCAGTCCTACGGTGTCGCTCGCGATCCCCCCACCGGCTGCGAGGTCGACCAGGTCATCGCCATCAAGCGCCACGGCGAGCGTTACCCTTCCCCCTCCGCCGGCGAGGGCATCGAGAGCGCCCTGGCCAAGGTCTACAAGGCCAACTCCACCGTCTACAAGGGCGACCTGGCCTTCCTGAACGACTGGACCTACTACGTCCCCGACGCGTGCTACTACAACGCCGAGACCTTCAGCGGCCCTTACGCCGGTCTACTGGACGGCTACGCCATGGGTAACGAGTACCGTGCCCGCTACGGCCACCTCTGGGACGGCGAGTCCGTCGTGCCTCTGTTCTCCAGTGGCTACAGCCGTGTCATCAACACCGCGCGCAAGTTCGGTGAGGGCTTCTTCGGATACAACTACTCCACCAACGCGGCCCTGAACATCATCACCGAGTCGGAGACCCAGGGTGCCGACAGTCTGACCCCCAGCTGCGATGTCGACAACGACCAGACGACCTGCAACGCCCTGACCAACATCATGCCCGAGTTCAAGGTGGCCGCTGCTCGTTTGAACTCCCAGAACCCTGGCATGAACCTCACCGCCAGCGATATCTACAACCTGATGGGTAAGCCTTCTTCCTCTCCAACCAGACCCAAGCGGATCACACCAACTAACAGACTCCAGTGATGGCCTCCTACGAGCTCAACGCCCGCCCCTTTTCCCACTGGATCAACGCCTTCACCCAGGACGAATGGGTCAGCTTTGGCTATGTCGAGGACCTGAACTACTACTACTGCGCGGGGTAAGCTCCCTCCTCCACACCACCCGAACCCCACTAACAACCCACAGTCCCGGTGACAAGAACATGGCCGCTGTCGGCGCCGTCTACGCCAACGCCAGTCTGACTCTCCTGAACCAGGGTCCGGAGGAAGCCGGCTCTATTTTCTTCAACTTGTACGTCTCCACAACCACCCCTTCCCCCCCCCAAAAAAAACTAACCACCTGCAGCGCCCACGACACGAACATCACCCCCATCCTCGCCGCCCTGGGCATCCTCATCCCCGACGAAGACCTCCCCCTCGACCGCATCCCCTTCGGCAACCCCTACTCGACCGGCAACATCGTCCCCCAGGGCGGCCACTTCGTGATCGAGCGCCTCAGCTGCAAGGCGACCCCCATCTCCAAGGCGGGCCCCTACGTCCGCCTGGTGCTGAACGAGGGCGTCGTGCCCTTCAACGACTGCACGGACGGGCCCGGCTACTCGTGCTCCCTGGCCAACTACACCTCCATCCTGAACAAGAACCTGCCCGACTACACCAGCACCTGCGACGTGCCGGCGTCGTACCCCCAGTACCTCAGCTTCTGGTGGGACTACAACACCACCACCACCCTGAACTACCCCTCCGGGCCGATTAAGTGCCAGGAGGGTGACGCTTCCGATTAAACGATTGATGAGATGAGATGAGAGGAGATGTTATGCTGCTCGGGTAATGTATAGCCGGAAAGAATAGTCATGTCTAATGAGAGGAAAGGGGGTAAAATGTGGATGGCCCGATAATCATGATGTTTGTATCGCTGTGGAGGGGTGTATATAATGGTAATAGTGATGATGGAAATATATGATTGAACCGATTTTTGGAAATATAGTACTGTATGAAGCATTGGAGATCGTATCTTCCCGGTCTGGACAATCTACCGCTGTATTTGCCGGAAGAGAAACAACTACTAATTCTTCGATGAAACCAAGCCCAACGCGATTGAATCCGGCATGACTCTCTGAAATCATTTCCCGGCACGTTCCAGCCATCTTCCCATTGCCTCACAGTCCCGGGCGACATCAATCCGTACCCCCCCCTGCCCTTCCGGCACTCCAATTCCCGACCGGTGAGTCTCCCTCAGATCCCACCCGACTAACTACCACCCGCCACCCTGCTTAACCCTTAACCCCGAGTCCCTGGATCCATCTCACCCGGAAGACAGACCCCGAAGAGCGATAACCGACCGGTGGCGCCGGCTGTCATTTCCACCGCCGACACTGACTCCAACGGTCCATCCCCACCACCAACGGGATTAGTCCGTCACTAACCAGTACTAGCCAGACACTACGCAAACTAAATGATCCATGATCCTCGCAAAGGGCGGTCAAGCGAATGAATGACATCAGAATAAGAATGGAGTGTGGCGTTTTGTGTCACGGCCGCGAGTTGGGGATCGTATTGACTGGTACCAGATCTGGTGGAGCATGAGGCTGTGCAGCGCGGGTAGAAAACACGGTAGTGTTAGTTAGATACTGACAGTGACAGTGACAGTGACACAGCCCGCGATGATGCTTTGTCCGAGTGGGTGGGGGACATTTGTTGGAACTAAGGTGGTGACACCAACCAACCATCCATCCATGCGAGTCCCTCCCCGCTCGTGTTGGTCTGACTCGGATAGGGCCGCAGTCGCACCAGCCTCAATGTTGGACACCCGGACAGGGTACACTTTCAGTCCCCGTCAGCGTCAGCGATAAAAATAACTAACCGACCAACGAGAATGACTTCCAGAACCCTTAAGAAGGCATCCATTTCCCCTCTCGCTCTGAACTCTTACTTTCCACCCCACCACCACCACCACCACCACACCACCACACCAACTCCCCTCTCCCCTCCCGGGCCCTAAATCATCAATCCAGACAGAACCCACCACACAAAATGTCCCACCCCCATCCCTCCTTAGACATCTACCTCACCCTCCCAACCCCCGAACTCAAACTCGTCTTCAACTCCCCGACCCACGCACACGCCTACCAGACCCTCAACCGCGAATCGCGGATCTTCGCCTCCGAGCCCACAACCATCTACCTCCCCCTCAGCCCCAGCATGACCTACATCCGCGAAAGCAACGGCGGCGGACTGCTACTCGGCTTCTCCACCCCCGGCGACGCGCACGCGTGGTGTCGTCGCTCGATCCTGGGACACATGCACGCGCCGGAGCCGTGCAGCGAGGTGCAGATTCGGCGGTTGTGGACGGGTGAGGACCTCGAGGAGGTGTTGCAGGTTCCGGCGTTGGAGAGGATGGGAAATGTCCATCATCGCCATCGGCATAGTGTTCCTGTTTCTGTTTCTGGACCGTTGGGGTTGCCGTTACCGCTCAGGGCTGCGCATTCGCAGTCGCCTCCCTCGACGGGGACGGGGCATCTTTCCCCGTCAACTACTAGTAGTACTACTAGTAGTCCGGGACAGCCTACCCCTGCCGGTACACCGACAGCCTCGGGCCATAACAGCCCACAGACACAGACACAATCCCAATCTCACCCCCGCTCCCGACCCACAAGTGCGCAATACAGTTTACCCTCCTGGGCACACCTCTCGCCGGAACCGCTGCACCTGAACACGAATATTAATGTCAATGTGTCTCCGCCGACAGCGCCCGTTCCGACCTCCGGTGGCAGTGGCAGTGGCAGTCAGAATCCGACATCGACATCAACATCAACATCGACATCGACATCAACATCATACACAGCTGTGACTAGAAAGCCAACGAATGGAAGTCCGGATGACTCCACAACAGGGCAGGGGCAGGCATATTCTGCCCTGTCGGTGCCGGCGCTGGGACATGTTTACGGGCATGGACATGTAGCTGCGGAGGACAGAGATCGGGACAGGAGACGGAGTCGGTCGATGGATCCCGCGACGAGGGAGTTGGGGATTCCGGGGTTGGAGGACGAATAAGTCAGGACGAGACTTGGGGTTTCTTGATGGGTGTTAGGTCGGGAGATTGGGGTTATACACTCACTAGACGGTTGAGGATTTATGTATGGGCTTGGTTGGAGTTTGAGGCCCCCACTGCGTGGTGTCGAGTAATACGTTCGCCCCCTTCGAAATTCTTAAATAATACACAGGAATCGCATCAGCTGTGTTGCCTGTTGCCCTTCTTTCTGGCTTTAAAATCTCCGTTGTTCCCACTATCTGAGCAGAAGTCGTGTTGCGAGTCACATGTGCAGACTTGGCCCTAGAACACTCGGTCGCATCGCCAGATATGATCAGCAATAGGACCACCCGACACTTCCTCCACCTTTGCCTCAACCGCAAGAATTCACCCCGAAAGCTAGCGAATGTGCTTCACGGAATCGACTGGAATCGACTGGATAGGTAGTCAAGGACAGTGCGATTGACGGGTGAGGCTAGCCCTCCGGCTCGGATCCGGGGGGGCGATGGTGTGATGGTTGCAGCTGGCTATCAAAGACCAAGATAGAAAGAGATCCACCCAGCCACGAAGTAAGAACCTCTGATCAGGGGCTCGGGGAGGACTGCCAGGAGGAGCAACGCGGGAGGACCGGCGCGCACGCCGTCTCGAGCCACGCCCGATGCCTCTCGATAGCCTTCCGGAACAGGAACGCCTTGCAGTCTAGCCCAGCCGACAGGTCAACGGCGTGGGGCCCTCGATGTGGAGATGTTGCCTGGCCTGGGGGATGCGCACGGCCAGGGCCCCCCGTCAGACAGTGCTTCTCAGCCTTCTTCTTTTATTACTGACCCGCCTGCTCTTTGTGACCGGCCATCCCCCCCCCCCCCCTTTCTATCCATTTTCCCCAACATTGATCGACCTCTGCCCACGATCGGATCTGAGCACCGTGCCCCAGAATGTCGACTGCTGCCGATCATCAACCCTCCAGGCCTTCGCCTGCCGATCCTCCTGCCATCATTGTTCCCGAGGTGAGTGGTACCTCGTTCCTCTGCGCTGCAAGGACAAGTCTCCCGTCTCCCATGACTGACAATCGCCTTCTTGACTTCAGGACTCCGACGCCGACATGATGGAGGGCAGTGGCGATTACTATGCCGCTGACACGTATGTTTGCTCTTTGGTGGTCCAGGTACCATCTTCCGAAGAAGAGGCCCATGGCTGAACCAATGCAGAGAGAGCTATGCCACCTCGCTGAGCTCCAGTGTCTTCAACTTCAACTTCGTCAACGGCCGACGGTTCCACTCCTACCAGGAAGGACGTAAGTGCAGCTGCGAAATAACAAACCCCGCTTACACCAACGGCCAACGGATCGAATACTTTGCCTGACGGGAAGAAAGGCTGATCATGAACTGTAGGGTACAAGTTCCCCAACGATGAGCGGGAACAGGGGCGCTTGAACACGCTGCATCACATCTTCAAGCTTCTGATGGGAGGCAAACTGTTCCTCGCCCCCATTGACACGGAAAAGCCGCTTCGTGTTCTCGATATCGGCACAGGCACGGGAATGTGGGCCATCGAAGTCGGTATGTGAGCTTGGACGACCTCATGGTCTGGCATCGATCTGACGTGAATCTAGGCGATGCGTTCCCGAGACTCCAGTGGGTATGCTGCAAATCTCCCTTTCCGCTCAATTCTATCATGCATGACTTGCTAATACTCCCCCCCCCCCCGTGCCTCCAGATTGTTGGAAACGACCTGAGCCCCATTCAGCCCACCACGTATGGCCTCGAACCCCGCGTTGAACCATTTCAACACTGACCATATCCGTTCGTCGTTGCAGAGTCCCGCCCAATGTCTGTTTTGAAGTCGACGATGTCGAAGTCTCGTGGCCTCCTCGGAAACCCTTCGACTTCATCCATGCCCGCTACATGGGTGGCTCAATTGGCGACTGGCCCGGCCTTTTTAAGCAGGCTTACGAGTAAATCTTCCTTCCGCGGCAACTCCCTCGCACGCACAGCTGACATTCTTTGCAGACAATTGGCTCCCGGCGGCTGGATTGAATTCCAGGAGTTTTCCCACATCCCCGGCTACAGCCAAGACAACAGTGTGCCTGCGGACAACAGTGTGGGCCGCCTATACGACCTGATCGAGGAAGGCTGTAACCTCATGGGTCGTCCCGCGACTATTGGCGACAAGCTGCCGCTCTTCGCCGCTGATGCCGGATTCATCAATATCCAGCACCAAGTCTTCCCCATCCCCATGGGCGCTTGGCCCAAGGATCCACACATGGTACGGCTGCTGACCTACTCTTTTCTTTCTGCTCCCTCTTCACAGCCAGTCAGCCCAAGCTAATACCCTGCAGAAAGAGATCGGCGCGATGAACATGCTCGCCCTCCTGGACGGACTGGAGGCTTTCAGCATCATTCTCTTCACCCAGGTTCTGGGCTGGCGGCCCGAGGAGGTGACCGTGTTCTTGGCCAAGGTGCGCCAGGACACGATGAAGAAGGGCGTTCATTTGCTGAGTAACTTGTGAGTCTCTATCCGGTGTATGGTATTCCATGTTCTAACACTCACTGTTCAGCAATGTTATGTACGCCCAGAAGCCGCTGGATGAGACGCCGGAAGAGACCAAGGCGGAGGATGCGACTGCAGAGGGCGAGAGGGAAGAAGGTGACAAGCCTGAATAGGTGGAGACCGAGGAAGTGAAGCATGATGAATAGAATTTTAAGATCTTACATCATATGTATATACTAAATAGGGGCATTCATATAATATTCCAGCCTTTGCTGCAAATTGTGTCTTGTATCACCTGCCGTTTCGCAGTTGCGCTATAAGACCTGTTACGAGATAATGAACACGATAGGTTCTTTTCCTATTACAGTTATTCAAGGTACTTATGGGTTGTGTCTACAACCCCCAGATGCGAGTTATGCACCGCGACTGCCAAGTCTGTCCTGGAAGACCTGATTTATGTGGCTAGGTATGATGCATGTGTGGGTCCCAGAGCATGGCTGACTGGTCGATCATGGTCCCAACCCCGAATGTAGCATGCAGTGACCTCTCATCACGACGCGTAGACTTCTCTACTTGCCTTCCTTAAGACCCTGAGTATAATTCACCATAATTGTCGGTACAACACATTTTAAACACTATCGCGATGTCATGTCGCACTCACGTATTAAAACCCAGGAATGCAGATAAGTAGGCCTGCCTCCCAGAAGTCCGCTGCTGGCTGGACAGAACATGTTCCAAGGATCATGGATTACAGCAGCTACCCAGGGAGGGCTACTAGCCTACTGGCTTACCATTTCGGGCGAATCCGAGTCCGACACGTCAGCCCCAGGGAGGTACAAAATGGCGAGGATCCCTCATGTTCTCGGTGGTCTTTCTTTCCCCGATGAGTGGACCATAGCCATGCTCGGCGTTTGCCAAATGGATTATATCGCTGTCTCCAGCAAGCTGTGAGCTTGTGAACGCTGCGCCGCCCAGGGATTATCAAAGGTTTGCCTCGGACATCCACTCTCTTCTTCCCAAAGCTTCTGAGCTTCGTTCCTCGGCCGTGAGCTGTGCTTTATGCGCCTTCATCTTCAGAAATGTCAGCCAGTTTCCTCCCCTGTCTCCTCAGGTGTCTCAGGGGTTACTGGGCACAGCCGATGCCCCCATCGAAATCAAGGTGTGGCGCGGATTGTTGCAGCCGGGCCAGTTCAGAATTCATTCCTGTCTTATCAAGATTGATGACGAAGAGAGGTTTCGTGCGACATGTTGGCTGTTTACCAACTGGGGTGAGTTATGTTTCATCACTCCTGTTACTTCGATCCAACAACGTTCAAGTCTCTCTGTCTTCTGTTCGAATTTCCTGTGCAGTTTGACCTCTGCGTCGCTGTTTCCTCCCCCAGACGGACTGCGGACTGGAAAGGAGAAGGGGTCACCCGCCAGTCTTCGAAAACATCATCAACAATGTTGCGCTGATCACATGGTTTCAGGGGGAACCTATCTGACATCTAAAGACAGAAGATGCCGACGGCCGCTCTGGCCAGGTATTCTCAAACCCACCTGCTCCCCCAGGGTCCGTAGCTTCGTTGGCATGGTTGCAAAAGCAACTGCACCACTGCCTGTCTAACCACGAGGAATGCAAGAAAGGCATTGCAGGTGAAGACTGTGATGTCATCCACCTCGTTGAGAGTGGAGGGCCCCAAGCTGTTTATAACGCGCTCAGCTACTGCTGGGGACCTCCGGATCAGAGGCTTCTTCGCACCACAGATAACAACCTGCAGCAACACAAAGAAGAGATTGCGATGGAAAGTCTGGCAAAGACATATCGTCACGCCATCGAGGTCACACGCCGCCTTGGAATACGGTATATGTGGATTGACGCCCTATGCATTATTCAAGGGAATGGTAGCGATTGGGAGCACGAATGTGAGCTCATGGGCCAATACTACCAATACTCTGAGAGGGCGCATCCTGTAATCGCTGCATCTGGGGCAGATAGCCCTGCGAAGGGGTGCTTTTCTCCCTCACCCAAGCTTGGATGAGGTTACTCTTCCATTCTATTCAGAGGGGTCCGTGGTTGGTACCTTGAAGATGGCCTTAGAACCCCCGTCTGATGATGTGGATCCCGCTTTTTCCCCGCTGGAGGATAGAGCGTGGGCCACCCAAGAGTGGTGGCTTGCTCGGAGGATTGTTCACTTTACCACGGGCTGTATGATCTGGAGCTGTGCATGCGGAGATGGCGCCAGGCATGGCCTGACAATGGATCTGCAGATGTATCCGGACTGGACGTCGATTGCAGCTAGCTATCCACAACGGACCCTTAGCCATTGTGAATACTGATGAAAGTGGATGAGTGGGAAATGACAAACGCGAGGAATGGTGGTAAGCGTTGATGGTTATTAACCTCTCTGAAGTGTCGCGGGGTTTGTGTGTCGAGGATCGAGGATCCAGCTTCCAGCCCCTGCAGGGGGGGAGCATGCTGCCCTGCCCGAGTCTGGGAAACAGCAAGTGAATAGCTCTCCATGTCACGGTTATGTCACTACTTCTTGCCTCTCGATCTGCTGGCAGGTCACATATATGTGTGGATGGGCTGGTCTTTTTGTCCTTGATTTATCTCAACTTGTCACTTCCTTCTGGCTAGTTACTCGTACGATCCATTTTCAGGTTATCATATACTGATGCTTTGCTGGAGAGAAGTGAGAAATCGGAAAGAAAGGGTGCGACTTATGAGACACATCCGAACATTGATCACACTAGTTACTCCATGTTGATTACATAGGAGCACAAGCCCCTACACGATCAGACCAAAGAAGCATAAAACAAGCCTCATTGATTACCTCTTGGCCCCTATCAGTCTAATAAGCAGCCTTCCGCTCAGTATGGATATACGAGGAGTGACTTTGAGTAGATTTGGCCGCATGCACAGGAAAAGCGATTCTTACTCAGTGGTAATGTACTACGGGTTTACATGAGACTTATAACTGATTTTTGGTGGTAATTGAAAGGTCGAGGGATCGAAAGGTTAATGATCAAATAGTGCATTGATTATCTTACATTCCTATCTCTCGAAATATAATCCAGCAGCGTCCTGGGAGGGGCGTAAGCAAAATATAGGAATTGATCAGAGGGACCGGGGGGGAAGACAGGGATTCTTAAAAAGCCGTTCGATCAGGTCACACCAGATCTATAGTGTAACCGATCGCATATGAAGACACTTCTATATATTTTTAACAACAATTCTTGTTCTCATCCCAATTTTAGAGAATTACAGAGTCGGGGGGATAATGCCACTGTTTATTCGGTCGGGTGCCTGTCGCAGTGGAGCCTCTCGACTGGCTGGTTACACAACCACCACGTCGAAGCGCGAAAGACTGCATATTCGTTTTGTGCGGCCACCACCGCCCAAAGACTGCAGATAAAGATGCAAAAAAGATATAAAAAGAAGACCGAAAAAACATACAAACAGGAGGGATTCGCTGGTGGTCACCCACCCAACTACTAACCTCCCGGCGTGTGGCTTAAGTACGGCTGAGCGGACGGGAAGCCCTGTTCTCCACACCCTATGGTCGTATGTGCTCATTCTCACTTAGATTAGAGTTATAGGGTGCGGTACGAGTACGAGTACGAGTACCCGGGACTGAGCATCTGGTTGTTGGGGAGGTGTGGAAGAGGGATGTTTACGAGGTCGGTGTGTATAGATAGACAACTGCGCCTCAAATGCATCAGATTGTCAGACCAGGTGTTTGTATTTAAACCGGTTATTTTTATCTCTCTTATGTCATTTACACAGCATGCTTGGAGGAAGCCACAACCGATATATATTTACATCGGCCCGGGATGTCGGGTAAGAGCCATGGAGACGACAATCAATGCTAGCTCTTAGCATGAGCTCCTCTCGAATTGATCCATCATTTTTTATATCGAAAACCTGCCACATAGAAAACTGTTCTATATACTCTGTACTGGACATCCATGCTCTCACCGTGCAGGCAGCAACATTGGCCTCAGGCCTAGAGGCCAAATTGCAACAGAAATACCAAGGTCATGTGATAGACTTGATCCGACAGTTGTCATTTTTCTTTTACAATTAAGCGCTTGTGCATGGAGTACCTGCTCCGTATGTGCTTCTGGGAGTTCCCCGAGTGCCAAGGACAATCTGAAACGCAAGCCTTCGGGCTTTGAAATCACAGAGTCGGTAATCAAGGAGGCCACGGCTAAACTCGAAGTCAAGTCGGGGAGGTCAGGGAGGCTGGAATCGGAAGGGCTGCCCTCTGCAGGTTACCTATCTAATTGCCTCACCTGGTAACTAGTCCCTTGCGGAGTACGGAGTATTTATTGCCAGTATGCGATCCTTGACCCCACACTGCGGTCCGGTCCAGTATTACGACGCTCTTCCGGCCGTTCCACGGCCGTCGGACCGCAAGTTTAATTTTGATATTTGTCCGCAGGTTCACCACACCGTAAATCTGCCACGACCTTGGTTGTACCTGGCGGCTTAAAACCTCATGGATTACACATGTCTGCCATGAGATTGCTTGTGGGTGAGGCTCAGTGTATGCAAACAAGATACAATGTCAGCAGACTTTGGGTTGAATTCTATAACTGTGTCAGTCATGCTCTGGGTATTCTAGTCTATGAGTATCGATGAGCATACACACTATGCAGACAAGAAGGAATAGCGGCTAACAACACGCAGACGAAAAACAGGCAGGACAGCAAGGGATGAAGCCAGAGGAACAAGGGATACAGCTAGGGGTCGTACAAGCCCTACCTATCATAGTCATGCCATGCAGGTCTTGGCTGTCATAAACCTGATTTTGGATACACTTCTAAAACAGTGCCGCCGCCATAGCCACTAGGCTATTAACAAGAGGCTGGTATTCTGACGCGAAACGCGCATTACTCATAAACAACAGCGGCCAATTCCTTCCTTACATTGTCCGAGTCAGGATGCAGGGCTAAGAATAAGAAACCCAATAGCAAACTGTTCATGGAACAGGTGCTTTCCCCATCCGTAACCGTACAGCAGACCCACACGGTCTTCTACCATGCATTTACCACCACATTTGTTCTAACCCCGGGCCCCTGGCAGCGGAATGCAGGTTGAACTCTCGCGTCATCTTGGTGTGGGGATAATGTGGGCCAACAGAGTCATGTGACGATGCCTTGCGTTTTATTTTCCTTTTATGTAATTTATTAAAGATTTACCGATAAAGTCACCAAGCTAAGAGATTTCTGGACGGTTCTCTCCGATACGGAGATAGAAGCAATCCTTGTAGTTATGTATCATTCTTCAGAGTTCCTAAGCATTTGAGCTAAGGAGGGTTTCGCTAATACAAAGTAGAAAACAAAGTCAGCTATGGGTATAAAAATATATATAACTCTCGTCAAGCAGAAGCAGCAATCGCTGTAGTCGCAAGCAGAGGACCGCGGCAAGACACCGGCTCGTACCGGCCCAGCGGTGGTACTTCACAAGTCGGATTGTCAGGTATTAAGTGACATAACATGTTTTCTGGCCCAGTGCGTTATGCAAGACCCTGGGAGCATAACAATAGTTAGCCTAAGGTTGATGACGCGAGCATGCAACCGGGGTGACCTGATCTGTATGTCGTAATCATGCCGGGTATTTGTACTGCAAACTAAGAGACCTGATGTCAGGCAATACAGAATGACGAACCAGTGTGGATTGCTCTGCTGTTCTCGCGGATAACAAGTCCGCTTGGCTTGTGCTGTGTCCTTAGGGGAGTCCCCGGGGGTGTTCCGTTCCCATCACCAGCTAATTGAAGATAGCGGATATGCTCTCCCATGTAAAATAGATGTTGATTGAAGGTTTTTGTCCTGGTATGATAGTACTGACTAGTATAGAAACATTAGGGCGTAGGAAAATACGTAGAATTGACTTCATCTCGCGATGGCGGTCCAGGCTCTAGACAAAGGGCTACCGGGTGGTATCAAATGTACTTTTCTGCTGGACTGTAGTGGGTGAATGGCGTGAATAAGGTGAGACACAAGCAGAGTACTTTTGCGTGATTTAGGCGAGGTTGGAGGCATTGGGGGATCATCAGGCGTGCGGCATCGAGTTCCTGCGTCTCTGGAGAAGGGCCTACATAGCTGCAATGATTAGCGGGCGGAATTGGACCGTTGGAATTAGAATTGAATCGAACAAGGACACTATTAAAGAGATGGTGTCATGTCCTCTGTATATCACGAGGCCAGAATCGCCAGTTGGGGAGTACCAACCTAGCGAACCCCTCGGGGAATTTTGAATAGGACCGACCTCCAGTGGTATATTCTCCACCCCTCGCAGATGCCCCTGGGAAGTCCGAGTCCTGAAGAAGACCATGAGCTGGAGTAGACTAAAGGAGAAAGCATTTGATGGATGCTCAGACCTTCAGCCAGCCATCAATTGTTCAACGCAAGGTACAGAGCGTTCCCCGCATATTTTACAAATTCCCGAGTCCCCGAATCCCCGAGGCTTCAGCGGTGGAAGCGGATCTTATACAAGTTGTCTGTTTACGGTAATAGAGACCCTGCAAGAACCTATTTACCGGATTCCTAACAATCACAAAGTTACCGTGACAGATATGCCCAAGGGGGTTTATCTGTGTAGGCAATAGATCAATAAAGTATGGATCCTACGAACACCTGCCACTAGGGGAGTCCGGAGAATTGTGAGATCTATTGCCAGAGGGTATATGGATGTCTATGATGTGAGGAGCACCAGGCTCTAACACTAGATGCATAAGCAGCGAAGTAAGGCATATAGAGAACATCCCAACCTCGCTATTCAGTTAGTCACCCGTATATATTAAGGCCGGAAGGACCTGGTTTGTCTCCGTGTAACCAATTCCACTTACGTGTAATACACAATATAGCGTTGACCGACAGGTGCAGACTTAGTCCGCTTAGTCGTTTTGTCCATCAGTAGGACATTAGTTTGTGCATGGACATCGAGGTTGCCACCAACCTACCTCAGAGTTACATTGTTGCTAAGAGTTACAACGGCCAAGTGAGTGTCTCCGTTGCGATCGCATAGCTAAAGTTATAGGAGCCGTACAAACCGACCGAGCCCGGGAAAAAATGCCGACAGAGAATGGGGAGGTCCAGCACCGGATCGACGGCCTTCAGGATCAGGATACTGTGGAGATATTGCTGGTTACCTTGGAATCATGGGCCCTGCAGGCTGTGGAGGAGTTCAAAGCCAGCAAGGGCATGCTCGAGATAGGCAGCGTGAGCGACAGATCGAACGATGCCCGTAAGGTGAAGATTGAGCTAGATGGGGGAACTGAGAATATATTGGCGCAATTGCGAGGGGAATGGGTGCGCCAGCTGGTGCACCAGCACCACGAAGCAGCCAGTAATTTTGCGGCGTCCATAATTTTGGATGGCAGCCCAGAGAGGCTGCTGGTCTTGCGGTTTATGGAAAGGAGGGAAGCCTGGGTGTCGGAGGAGGCGCCTAAGAGCTGGTGCCAGGAAAGGAGGTGTGCACCGTTCCTAGAGATGCATTGCCAGGCTCGCCCAGAAGAGCTGCAATTCCATATCGTCTCGCCTCCTCCTGTTGCGGCGCAAGCATTTGTGCAGCACCTGGATTTGCGGATCCGACAGTCCATTTCCAATCGCAGTCTCGCAGACGTGCCGGTAGAGACTGTGCCTGCCGCGTCGGACAGCGAGCTCAGGGCCATCTGGGGCTGGAATGGCACGCTTCCTGAGGGAGTGCAGAGATGCGTTCACGATATCATCGCCCAGCAGGCGCGACTGCGGCCACACGCGCCAGCAGTCTCTGCCTGGGACGGCGAGCTGGACTATCAGCAACTGGATCGGATCTCCACTCGATTGGCCCATTACCTGGTGCAGCTGGGTGCTGGCCCAGATGATATCATCCCCCTCTGCTTCGAGAAGTCCAAGTGGATGATGGTGGCCATTCTGGCCGTGATGAAGTCAGGGGCTGTCATCGCTGCCCTGGACCCGACACAGCCCGAGGATCGCCTGCGAAGCATTGTGAAGCAGCTGCAGCCACGCTGGATTCTGACATCGCCGGCCCAGATCGAAGTGGCCGCACGCCTGGAGATCAGCAATGTCATCGCTCTCGACGAAGGCCGCCTACGGCAACTGCCAGACTCCGAAGGAAGACATCTCCCATGCGTTGATCCCTCCCGTAACCTGTACATTGTTTTCACGTCGGGCAGCACTGGAACGCCCAAGGGAGTCATGATCAATCACACCAACTTTAGCAGCGCCATCGCCTACCAGCATGAGGCATTGGGGATGGATAACACCGCGCGAGTGTTCGACTTCGCTTCATACGCCTTTGATCTGGCCTGGGGGAACATCATCCATACCCTCGCGGCGGGGGGGTGTCTATGCATCCCCAGTGAAAGTGAGCGCCGTGGAAACATCGCCGAGGCAATCCGCAGACTTGGGGTGAACCATCTCCAGCTGACCCCCAGTGTTGCTCGCCTCATCGATCCGCGAGATATCCCCGCAGTGCGATGGATCCTCCTGATCGGAGAGCCAATGACCCAGGCCGATGTTGCTCAATGGACGCCATACTGCAAACTGATCAATTCCTACGGCCCAGCGGAATGCACGGTGGCGGTGACCTTCCAGACAATCCCCCACGGCCGACCTTGGGACTCGAGTATGGGGAAAGGCGTCGCGTGCAGTACCTGGATCGTTGACGAGGAGCATGGGGAGACACTGGTCCCCCTTGGCCACACAGGCGAGTTGTGGCTGGAAGGACCGCTGGTCGGCCAGGGATATCTAGGAGACCTGGAGAAGAGCGCGGCGAGTTTCATCGATAGCCCTGCCTGGCTGACCCGGGGAATACCAGGGGTCGTCCCCGGCCGGCGAGGCCGACTATATAAAACTAGAGATCTGGTGCGCTACAACCCGGACGGCTCGCTGGTTTACGTGGCTCGCAAGGATACGCAGATCAAGATCCGGGGCCAGCGGGTGGAACTGGGCGATGTGGAATATCACCTGAAGCTTGCACTGCCCGACAAGATTCCATCTGTTGCAGCCGAGGCCATCACCCCGCGGGGTAGCAGCAGCACCATCCTCGTCGCATACCTGGCCCTCGGCGAAGAAGCAACTGGCGCCGCGGAGAGCACCCGGGAGAGTCTAGCCAGTTGCCTGCATGGGGTGGAAGAGTACCTGGCCGACCGACTGCCTCGCTACATGGTGCCCAGCCTGTATCTTGCAGTCCCCGAGATCCCCATGACTGCCACCGGCAAGACAGACCGGCTACGCCTGCGTGAGATCGGGTCTTCTTTAACCCTGGATCAGCTGGCAGCCTTGCAGCCCTCGCGAGCAGTGGAGATCAAGGCTCCCGAGACCGAGATGGAGCACCGCCTTCAACAGCTCTGGGCGGCAACATTGAATATCAGCCCGAGCAGCATAGGGACAGGCGACAGTTTCCTCCGAATCGGCGGAGAATCGATGGCAGCCATCCGCCTGGTGCAGCTCGCCCGGAAAGAGGGCATAATCCTGACAGTGGCCGATATTTTCAACCACCCGCGCCTCGGCGATATGGCGCAAGAAGCCCAACGAGAACGGGCCCAGGACGTGACGACCATCCCTCCCTTCTCCCTGCTGCGTAGGGGCCACGACGTAAGAGATGCCTGCGCGTTGGCTGCAGCCGAATGCCGCGTTTCGGCAAACTCCATCGCCGACCTCCTGCCCTGCACCCCGCTGCAGGAAGGGCTGTTGGCCCTGACTGTCAAGCAGGCCGGGGAATATGTCCGCCAGATGGTATCAGAGCTTCCAGTGGATGTGGATCTGGCGCGCTTCCGCGCTGCCTGGGCCCAAGTGATTCATGAAGCGGCGATTTTGCGAACGCGGATTGTGGACCTGCCCAACGCCGGGCTCCTGCAGGTCGTAGTCGCAGACCAGCCCGAATGGGCCACGGGGAGCGATCTCGGTCATTTCTTGGAGTCAGAGAAAGGAAAGCCCATGGGACTGGGGACGTCGTTGGCGCGGTTTGGTCTGGTGTCGGATCAAGCGCAAGGCAAGGTGCTTTTCGTCTGGACCATCCACCACGCCTTGTATGATGGCTGGTCGCTGCCGGCGATGCTGGAACGGGTGGAAGCCATTTATGCGGGTGGCAGCTGCGATATGCTCCCCTCGTTTGCGGGGTTTGTGAAATATCTGGCGGATGGTACAGTGGAAGATGCGCAGGGTTACTGGCAATCCCAGTTCAATGGGATCCAGGCCGCAGTCTTCCCAGCCTTGCCCTCCCCAGACTACCAGCCCAAGTGTCAGGATCTGCTCCAATACCACGTCGCGAGTGTCTCCTGGCCCGGGAATGATATCACGGCCTCCACTGCAGTGCGAACAGCATGGGCAATTGTCGCAAGCCGTTATACCCAGTCTCCGGATGTGATCTTTGGGGCCACAGTGTCCGGGCGACAGGCACCGGTCCCGTTCGTTGAACGCATGGCCGGTCCAACCATTGCGACTGTTCCAGTCCGCGTGAATGTGCAGGGGGATGCCACGGTGGCCAGTTTGATGCAGAGCGTTCAGACACAGGCCGTGGCTATGATTCCGTACGAGCAGACGGGATTGAACCAGATCCGGCGGATCAATTCGGATGCAGACCAGGCAACCCAGTTCCAGTCCCTGCTGGTTGTACAGCCTCCAAGCTCGAAGACCTCTCGTCGGCCGGACGAGTGCTTGTTCCGAGTGGATCTGGATGCTGGTGACGAATTTCGCAGTATAAACACTTATTCGCTTATGTTGGAGTGCCATCTCGAGTCCGACGGGATGCGCCTGCGCATGAGCTATGATCGCCTGGTCATCGACGCGGAGCAGGTTAAGAGGATAGCCAGGCAGTTTGAAGGGGTGCTGCGCCAGGTCTGCAGTGAAGTGAATGCGCAGGAGCTGGTGGGCACTGTCTCAGCTGCCAGTGAAGCCGACCTGGCCCAGGTGTGGGCCTGGAATGCAACTGTCCCCCAGACCGTCCAGGGCTCTGTCAACGACCTCATTGCGCAACGCGTTCAGCAACAGCCCGATGCCCTGGCGATCTGCGCGTGGGATGGACAGCTGAGCTACCAGGAACTCGATACCCTCTCCACGCAGCTGGCCCTATCGCTCGTGCAACAGGGGGCAGGCCGTGGCTCGGTGATTCCCTTATGCTTCGAGAAGACAATGTGGACGCCCGTGGCCATGCTGGCTGGCATGAAGGCTGGCAGTACTGTGGTTACAATGGACCCCAGCCAGCCGGAGGATCGATTGCAGTCAATCATCCAACAGACCCAACCGCCACTCATCCTCACCTCCGACACATACAAGCCTCTGGCATCTCGACTCGCAGGGGTGGTCATCCGCGTGAATCGGGATACCCTGCAGGCACTGCCACAGCATGACCTTGATACTCCAGATCTCCCAACCATCCACCCGACGGACGGACTCTACATCGCGTTCACCTCGGGGAGCACTGGAAACCCCAAGGGGGCAGTCATGTCCCATCAGAACATTCGCAGCGCAATCCACCACAGTACGGGCGCCTTGGGCTTTACGCCTACCACCCGGGTGCTTGGATTTTCCTCCTATGCATTTGACGCGGTGTGGGTGGAGTTTCTCTATGCGATGGCCGTCGGGGGCTGTCTGTGTATCCCTTCGGACGCGCAGAGAAACAGTGGTGATCTTGCAGGCTGCATGGAAGGGTTGCGAGTGGACCTTGCTCTCCTGACCCCGTCCACGGCCCGGCTTCTCGACGCAGAGGCAGTCCCCAGCCTGAAAACCCTGGTCCTGATCGGGGAGCCCGTCACGAGCGATGACCTGGCCAGATGGACCGGCAACGTTGATTTGAGGAATGGGTACGGCCCTGCAGAATGCTCCGCAATAACCGCAGCCTATAAATTTCAGGGTCCAAATGACCAGCCCAGTATCGTTGGCCACGCGGTGGGCCTCGTGGCTTGGGTGGTTGAACCATCGGACGGCGCCAGCCTCAGCCCCCTCGGAGCGGTGGGGGAGCTGTGGGTGGAAGGGCCGTTGGTGGGAAAGGGGTATCATGGGGATCCAGAGAAGACAGCCATGAGTTTTGTCCATGACCCCGTCTGGCTGCTCCAGGGAACACTGGGCTATCCTGGGCGGCCAGGTCGACTCTACAAGACCGGCGATCTTGTTCGATATACCTCCGATGGCAAGCTGGTTTGCGTGGGGAGAAAGGACACGCAGGTCAAGATCCGCGGCCAGCGGGTCGAACTGGCCGAGATCGAGCATTATATCAAAGAGGCCACCAGAGCTTCCGTCGTGGTGGATATGGCCAGGCCCCAGGGCAGCAGAGGCCCCGTGCTGGTGGCCTATGTGGCTTTAGGGCAAGTTGCAGCCGTGGGCTCCCCCGAGGCAGTGAGGACGGCACTTCGGCGCTGCATCCAGGGGGTTGAAGATCATCTGAGCAAGCACCTGCCCCGGTATATGGTGCCGAGTTTCTATATCCCCGTGGTCGATATCCCATTAACAGCCACGGGCAAGACCGACCGACGGGCATTACGCAATACCGGATCCTCCTTCGCCATCGACCAGCTGGCAGAGCTGCAGCCCTCTGGAGGCCAGAAGCGCACCCTGCCCCAGAGTGAGATGGAGCGGAGCCTGCAGCAGCTCTGGGCGGAGGTGTTGAACATCAATCCCTCTCAGATCGGCATGGATGAGAGCTTTTTCCTGCTCGGGGGGGACTCTATCTCGGCCATGCAGGTCTCTGCCAAATCTCGCGCGAGGGGGGTTCGCGTCACAGTGCCAGATATCTTCAAATTCAAGACAATTGCGCGTCTAGCACGACGCGAGATCCAGATCGATGACCTGGCCATTGACGACCGAGAGATGCTCGACACCCCCTTTGCCCTATCTCCCATCCAACAGTTTTTCTTCGACGCCCAGAAAGACAAGCAGGGTCACTTCAATCAAAGCTTCCTCGTGCGCACTACCAAGCCCCAACAGCCCGACGCTGTACTGCGCGCCGTGCAATTCATTGTTGCCCGACACTCGATGCTGCGTGCTCGCTTCCACCGGGGCACCGATGGGGTGTGGACGCAACAGATCACCTCGCGTGCTGATGAATCCTATGCTTGCCGTCATCATCGCCTGGCTTCGGTGGAGGACGCCGTTCCGGTGCTGAATAGCAGCCAGCGGTCCTTGGACGTCCAGGCTGGCCCCATATTTGCGGTTGATCTGATCGACACTCCTCCAGACTGTCAGTACCTGTTTCTCACGGCGCACCATCTCGTTGTCGACCTTGTCTCCTGGCGGATTATCCTGGAGGAGCTGGAGGAGTACCTGTTGACTGGCACTGTTGCTGGTTCCTCTGCGCCACTCTCATTCCAGACCTGGTGCCGGCTTCAGGAGAGACACGCGCAGGACCATCTGACCCCCGGTACTGCCTTCCCGTTCGATATTCAGCCCCCGTGTGAGGCGTACTGGGGACTATCGCCGGAGCTCAATACGCACGATGCTATCCAAGAGGCCGGGTTTACCCTCAGCAAGAAAACGACCAGCATACTCCTGGGACCAGCGAACCATGCGTTCCAAACTCAGCCCATCGAACTGTTCCTAGCCGCGCTGCTGCACTCTTTCATGGACAGCTTCACTGACCGGGATCCTCCTACCATCTTCAACGAGGGGCACGGTAGAGAGCCATGGAACTCAGCAATCGACCTATCCCGGACGGTTGGCTGGTTTACCACCCTGGCGCCAATCTCAGTGGAAGCGGGCTCCCATCACCTTAGCATCCCCCAGTTCGTCCGTTACATCAAGGATCGCCGGCGACAGATTCCTCACAATGGGTGGTCGTACTTCACCTCACGGTACTTGAACACCGAGGGGAAGACGGTCTTTAGCCGCCATGCCTGCCCTGAGGTTACGTTCAACTACTTTGGCCTCTATCAGCAACTGGAGAGGAGCGACGCGCTCTTCCAATCGTGTCCCAGTCTGCAGGACCGAGTGCTGGATGTTGCAGACCGCATGGCCCGGTTTGCCCTGATTGATGTTTCTGCCGAGGTCACGCAAGACTGCCTGCAGTTCCGGTTTCTTTCCAGCCAGCGCATGCAGAAGCAGGACGCCCTGGCTCGGTGGATTGCGGCGTGCGAGCGTTTGTTAGAAGCCACAGCCGTGCAGCTGCTAGATATGCAACCCAGCTACACGTTGGCCGACTTCCCATTGCTGCCCCCTACAGATGCAACGTGGAAGCAGCTGGAGACGCTCCCACGGCTTGGCCTTGCCTACGGTGACGTGGAGGATATCTATCCATGCTCGCCCTTGCAGCAGGGGATTCTGTTGAGTCAGGCAAAAAGCCCGGAGATGTATTGGACCCGAGTGCGTTGGGTTGTCCGGTCCAGTACGGGGGCATCATCTCCGGTTGATGCAGACCGACTGGAACGTGCCTGGCGGAAGGTCGTCGCACGCCATGCTGCACTCAGGACTAGATTCTCTGACAGCCCCTTCTCAGATGGATATAGTTACCAGATAGTCTTGAAAGACCCTCCCCCCACTATTCACACCATCCAGGCTGCGGACCCGATGGACGCCGTTGTCGAGTATCGAGCAGCCAGCGGGTCGCAGGTCCGGCCAGTGCACTCTCTGGTCCTTTGCCCTATGGCCAGCGGAGACCTCGTGTGTGACCTGCAGATCAACCACGCCATCATCGATGCCATATCCATCCGGGTTCTGAAACGCGAGCTGTGTGCCGCGTACGACGACGCCCTCCCTGCGGACCCAGGGCCCCGGTACAGTGACTATATCAGCCATCTCCAGTCCTTGCCGACGACGGAGGCGAAAGAATACTGGCAGACGCAGTTGGCTGGCGCTCAGCCATGCATCTTCCCTACCCTGAATGAGCCCATCGCCGAACCCAAGGACGCGGCCGCCGTTACATCTCTGCCGATCAGCCCGGAGACGGACCAGGCCTTGCGCCAGTTCTGCCGAAGCCATGCCCTGACCCCGGCCAACGTGTTCAGTCTCGCGTGGATGTTGGTCCTACGCAGCTACACCAGCAGCGAGTCCGTCTGCTACGGCTATCTGATCTCTGGCCGGGATGTGCCCATACACCAGGTAGATCGAGCGGTTGGACCGTTCATTAACATGGTGGTCAACCATGTCGAGATAGACAGCAACCGAACCCTCCTAGCAATGCTGCAAGAGGTTCAGGCAGGGTACCTAGGAAGTCTGAAGTACAACCAATATCCGCTGGCCGAGATCCTGCATGACCTCAGCACCGAGGGGCAGCCCTTCTTCAATACGGTTCTGTCGGTGCAGAGTGGCGGCAGGGCCGACTCAGCCCAGCCCCCAGACACACCCACCATCACCCTCGAGAACGAGACGTGGCACGATCCGAACGAATACGACATTGCCGCATCGGTCCTGCTGCTGGACGACAATCCCAGAATCACGCTGAACTACTCCCGCCATCTGCTTTCGGAGCGACAGGCCAGTGCCGTCGGGGCGACGTTTGTGGAAGCCCTGGCCAATATCGTCCGCCATCCGGACAGAAACCTCTGCGATCTGGAGACGACGATCAGTCCCCAGGATCTCGCCACCATCTGGGACTGGAATGCCAAGGTTCCCGCGACCTTGTCCAGCTCGGTGCCCGAGCTGTTCTCCCGATGGGTGAAGCAACAGCCTGATGCGCAGGCCGTCTGTGCCTGGGATGGAGACTTGACCTATCGTCAACTCGACGAGGGGTCGTCCCGGCTGGCTCACCATCTGCTGGCTCGGGGTGTCCGCCCGCAGTCAATACTGCCCCTGTGCTTCGAGAAATCCCGGTGGGTGCCCGTGGCCATGCTGGGGGTGCTCAAGGCAGGCTGCGCGGTAGTCACGATGGATCCGGAACAGCCCGTGGAGCGCCTACAGCTCGTGGTGCAGAAGACTCAAGGGGTGATTCTGACATCGCCAGCCTGTCAGGGCCTAGCATCCCAGCTACGTCCTGAGGCTGTCGTCGTGGATGGGCGATCGCTTGAGAGGATGCCTCAACCAGACCCGCTGTCTCTGCCCACGATCCATCCCACGGACAGGCTCTTTCTGGTGTTTTCCTCCGGCACCACAGGGACCCCCAAAGGGTCTGTGATGAGCCATCAGAACGCATGCTCGGCAGTTCACCACCAGCAGGCACGTCTTGGGCTGCCGCCCGCAGCCCGAATGATCGATTGCCTCTCATACGCGTTCGACGCTCCCTGGTTCAACTTTTTGCATGCCTTTAGCTCAGGCGGTTGTCTGTGTGTTCCGTCCGATCAACAGCGGAAGGACAATCTGGCGGGCTGTATCGAGAGCCTCAAGGCCAACTACGCGCTTCTTACGCCCTCGATTGCCAGAGTCCTGGACCCTGCAGCGGTGCCTGGCCTGGAGACACTTGCATTCGGCGGGGAGGCTATACGCGCGGAGGATATCAGTCGATGGCACGAGGTCAAGCTGATGGGGTATTATGGTCCCTCGGAGTGCACTGTCGTCTCAACCATCCACCAGTTCGAGAGCAAAACAGAGGAACCCAGAATGCTCGGTTATTCTTCTGGGCTGACAGCCTGGGTGGTGGACCCGTTGCAGGGGAGACGCCTGGCACCGCTTGGTGCGACAGGAGAGCTCTGTGTCGAGGGTCCGCTTGTCGGACAAGGGTATATCGATGAGCCCCAGAAGACTGCGGCCAGCTTTGTGGAAGATCCCAGCTGGCTTCTCCGTGGTGGAGGGCCAGACTTCCCTGGACGTCGGGGCCGGGTGTATAAAACAGGAGATCTCGTCCGATTTCGTCCCGATGGATCGCTCCTGTATGTCGGGCGCAAGGATACTCAAGTGAAGATCCGGGGCCAGCGGGTGGAGTTGGGCGAGGTTGAGCATCACATCCGCCAGACGCTGCCAGCCGGCGTGGATGTGCCGGTGGTTGTGGAACTGGTCCACCCCCATGCAAGTGCGAATCCGGTGCTGGTGGCCTTTTTGCCCGTGGGAAAGGAAGCTGCTGGGTCATCCGAGTCAATGCGTGCAGTCCTGGACCGCTATACGCACGGGGTGGAGGACCGCCTGATGGCCCGACTGCCCAGCTATATGGTCCCTCGCATGTACATCCCCGTGCCAGCGATCCCATTCACGACGACGGGGAAGACAGACCGGCGCAGCCTGCAACGGGTCGCGTCTTCGTATACCCTGGAGCAGCTGGCAGCGCTTCAGCCCTCGCGGGACACTCGTCGTGCGCCCACAACGGCGATGGAGCGGCGTCTGCAAGGGATGTGGGCTACTATCCTGGATATCGATGCAGTGACCATCGCGGCCACCGACAGCTTCCTGCGGATTGGAGGTGACTCAATCGGAGCCATTCGACTCGTGCGACTGGCTGCAGAGCAAGACATTCTGCTCACGGTGGCAGCCATCTTCAAATCTCCCATTCTGTGTGACATGGCGCAGGTGGCGACACTGGGATCGACTTCCGGACCTCATGACATCCCCCCATTTTCACTGCTCAAGCAAGACGTGGATATCTCGCAGGCGCGATTGCAGGTGGCGGCGTGGTGTGAGCTCAGCCCGTCTGCTGTCGAGGATATCCTTCCGTGTACACCTCTCCAGGAAGGTCTGCTTTCTCTGACGGTCAAGAATCAGGGCGCCTATGTGAACCGCCAGGTCCTGCAACTTCGAGACGAGGTAGACCTTGGACGCTTCCAAACCGCCTGGAATCAAGTCGCCATGGCCACGTCGATCCTGCGAACCCGCATCGTGGACCTTCCGGGGCAAGGGTTGGTGCAAGTCGTTACCAGCGAGGTGCCACGGTGGAACCATGGCCGTAGCCTCGACGCACTCGTGCAAGACGATCTGCAACGTCCGGTAACCCTTGGTACCCCCTTGGCCACATTTGGCTTGGTGGACGCCGGTGACGTTGGTGGGGATCGGCAACGGTACTTCCTGCTAACGCTTCATCATGCGCTCTATGACGGATGGTCTCTGTCGCTGCTGCTGGACGAGGTCAGCAAGGCCTACCACGGGACCGCGAGCGACGGCCTTGTCTCCTTCAAGACAATGATCAAGTATGTGACAGAGCTGGGTGCCGAGGCGGACTCCTACTGGCAAGGCAGCCTGGATGGTCTGGTGGCCGAGCCATTCCCTGCCCTGCCCTCTCCCATGTACCAGCCACGCGCGCAAGACATCCTGGAGCACAACGTATTAGGGCTACGGTGGTTGCAAAACCACCACATCACACCGGCAACCACTCTTCGCGCGGCCTGGGCCATTCTCACAACCCACTACACCCAATCTGCGGATGTCCTTTTTGGATCGACCGTGACTGGACGGCAGGCTCCCATTCACCGCGTGGGACTGGTCGAAGGGCCGACAATTGCAACTGTGCCGGTCCGCATTGCCATCCAGGAAAAGGCTACCCTGGCAGGCCTACTCGACCAGGTCCAAGAGCAGTCTGTCGATATGATTCCCTACGAACAGGTCGGGTTGCAGCGAATCCGGAGGCTCAGCGCCGACACCGAGCGAGCTTGTCAGTTCCAGACGCTCCTGGTGGTGCAGCCAGCCCCGGAACCGAGCGCCACAGATGGACCCTCTGCACTGTTCCATGCAGAAGATGACACTCTCAGCCAGGCGGCTCTCAGCAGCTTCAATTCATACGCTCTCTTGCTGCAATGCCAGCTGACGGCCACGGGGGTGTCCATGCAGATGAGCTACGACTCGCATGTCATGGCACAACCGCAGGTGCAACGGCTGGCCCGGCAGTTCGAGCATCTAGTACGACTCCTTTGCGATGAGTCTCAGCACTCATCCTCTGTTGCTCACATAGATGCGGTCTGCGAGGATGATCTGCGAAGGATCTGGGCGCTGAACTCCCCGCCCCCGGCCAGAGTGGACGCCTGCATGCACGACTTGATCACCGAGCAGGCCCAGCGGCGGCCAGTCTCACAGGCCGTCGCTGCATGGGATGGAGAGCTCACGTATCGCGAGCTGGACGAGCTCTCCACCCAGTTGGCATATGGCCTCGTCAACTTGGGGGTCGGCCCCCATGCGGTGGTCGCTCTGTGCTTTGAGAAATCAATGTGGATGCCCGTGGCAATGCTTGGAGTCATGAAAGCCGGCGGTGCATCGGTGGCCATGGATATCACGCAGCCAGAGGACCGGCTTCGCACGGTAGTGCAGCAGGTACAGCCTCCTCTGGTCCTGAGCTCCCTGGAGGCAGAGGACCTGGCACGGCGTCTGAGCGATAGGCCGGTGCACGTTGTCTCTCAAGACAGACTGCAGACGACGTCGCTGGGCAGCGGCCAGGGCGGCCAATTGCCCCCAGTTCAGCCGACAGACAGGCTGTATATTGCCTTCACCTCAGGTAGTACGGGGGTCCCGAAAGGCGCGGTCATGTCCCACCAGAACTTCACCAGTGCCGTGCACCACCAAACCGCGCTCGAGTTTACTGCGTCGGCCAGGGTGTTTGACTTTTCGTCCTACGCGTTCGATGCTTGCTGGCTGAACTTTCTCCATACGATGGCGGCGGGTGCCTGTCTCTGCATCCCCTCCGAAGAGGAGCGCAAGAGCGACATCACTGGCTGCATGCGCCGCCTGGCCGTGACTTATGCGAACCTCACGCCATCCACCGCACGTCTGATCGATCCGACGTCCGTCCCCAGCCTCCAGACCCTCGTTCTGGTCGGAGAGCCGGTGGCACAGCAGGACATCACTCAGTGGAAAGCCCACGTCCAGCTGAAGAACGGTTATGGCCCTGCGGAATGCAGCGCCATCTCCACCACGTTCGATCTCGGGCAAAGTGACCACGACCCGGCAACCATCGGCGCCGGCAGAGGAATGGTGACCTGGGTGGTTGAGCCGACCGAAAGCCGACATTTGTCGCCGTACGGGGCTGTGGGCGAGCTGTGGGTGGAAGGTCCTCTGGTTGGATTAGGGTATCTCGGCCGTCCGGATCTCAGTGCTGCAAGCTTCGTCGACAACCCCCCATGGCTGCTGCGCGGGGGACCCCAGGGGTTCCCAGGTCGACATGGCCGGCTTTACCGCACCGGTGACCTGGTGCGGTATAATCTGGACGGCACCCTGGTCTGTATTGGCCGCAAAGATGCCCAGGTCAAGATCCGCGGACAGCGCGTGGAGCTGGCCGAGGTCGAGCATCATCTGCACCAGGCCTTACCTTCGGCCGCCGTGGACGTCTCTGTGGCAGTCGAGGTCATCACCCTGCAGGGCAGTGCCAATCCACTGCTAGTCGCCTTTGTGGCGATGGGGGAGGCGGCCCTGGGCCCGCGGGAGACTGTCCGAGCAAAGCTGGCTCTTTACAGCCAGGGGGCCAGGGAGCGCATGGCAGACCAGCTGCCCGTCTACATGGTGCCCAGTCTGCTTCTTCCGGCGGTTGAAATTCCCACGACGGCCACGGGCAAAAGAGATCGACGGCGGCTGCGTGAGATGTGGGCCTCCAAGTCCCTGGAGGAACTGGCCGAGCTGCAGCCGACCAAGGGCAACCACCAAGCACCGACGACAGACGTCGAACGGCGGATTCTGCAACTGTGGGCCGAGTGCTTGAATATCAGCGCATCGAAGATCAGCATTCACGATAGCTTCTTCGCCCTTGGCGGGGACTCAATCTCCGCCATGCAGCTCTCGGCAAAGGGCCGCTCCATCGACCTCCAGATGACTGTAGGGGACATTTTCAAGTACAAGACAATCGCTCGACTGGCTCTCAGCATCTCCCCAGCAGTGGAATCGGCCGTGTTACATGCCCCAGAGGGCCAGGGTGCCTCCTTTGCCCTGTCTCCTATCCAGCAGATGTTCGCTGACATGCAGCAGGGGGTTAGCAACCATTTCAACCAAAGCTTTTTCGTGCAGGTACGTCGACCGGTCACCCTGCCTCAGATCCAGGCCGCTGTGGATGCCCTGGTCGCCCATCATGGCATGTTGCGCGCGCGTTTCAAGTGCAGCAGGGAGAATATCTGGAGCCAGTGGATTCTGCCCCCGGGGACCACAGGAAGCTATCGCGTTTGCCAGCATGAGGTTGCGGGTCTTCAGGCAGCCTCGGCGGTGATCAATCACAGCCAGGAGTCGCTAGACATCCAGAACGGTCGGCTCATGGCGGTCGATCTGATCAATGCAGACGAGGGCCAATACCTTTTCTTGGTGGTCCACCACATGGTCGTCGACCTGGTGTCTTGGAGAATCATCCTGGCTGATCTGGAAGAGCACTTGACCACCGCATCCCTCTCCGGGTTCACCTCGATGTCCTTCCAGACCTGGTGCCAGTTGCAGGCTGACCACCACGCCGAGAGCCCCTTCGAGCTGGAGGCTGTCCTGCCAAACGGGGCTCCGCCTCCGCTGCTGCCACAGCTAGACTACTGGGGTCAGGTCCGCAGCTTAAACACATTCGATAACATGATCAAGGATGGCGTGGTTCTCGGCAGGCAGGACACAGAGACCTTGCTAGGGCCTGCGAATGCGGCATTTGACACACAAATGGTGGAGCTCCTCCATGCGGCCATCCTACATTCCTTTGCCAATGTCTTCCACGACCGGGCACCTCCGACGGTATTCAGCGAAGGCCATGGTCGGGAGCCCTGGAGGTCTGCAATCGATATTTCACGCACGGTCGGGTGGTTTACCACGATGTTCCCTGTGGTCGCCACAGCCAAGAAGGGAGATAGTATTGCCAGCATTGTGCGCCATGTCAAGGACCGTCGACGCCAGATACCCGATAATGGCCGGCCATACTTTGCAAGCCGCTTCCTCACTCCGGCTGGCAAGCGGGCGTTCCAGGTCAATGGCCCTGTCGAGGTGATTTTCAACTACCTCGGGCTGTACCAGCAACTCGAGCGGTCGGACGCCCTCTTCCACATGCGCGAGATGCCGGACGGGGTGGATGACATGGCTGATATCTCGGGGAGCCTGTTCCGATTTGCTCTGGTGGATATCTCGGCATCGGTGACGGATGGCTGTTTGCATGTTGACTTCATGTACAATCGGCACATGCAACACCAGGCCTCCATCCGCGCGTGGATCAAGGAATGCAGGCAGTCCCTCCACGCCGCAGCGCAGGAGCTTCCTCTGATACAGCCAAGTTATACCCTCTGCAGCTTCCCGCTGCTGCGCATGACAGACCCGGCATTGGCAATCCTGCAGCAGAGGCTGACGGAGCTGGACCTCGCATACGGGCAGGTCGAAGATATCTACCCCTGCTCGCCGCTCCAGGATGGAATCCTCATGAGCCAGATCAAGAACCCAGACCTCTACAGGACACGCATCCGGTGGATGGCACAGTCTGCACAGGGATCAACAGCAGTTGATACCAACCGGCTCAAGCACGCGTGGCAGCAGGTGGTAGACCGCCATCCAGCCCTGCGCACCATCTTCGTCGACAGCATCTCGGGCAGGGGACTGAAGGATCAAGTGGTGGTGAGGAATCTCCGGGCAGACGTCCACATCGTCCAGTCCGCGGACGAAGCAAGTATCGAGGACATGTCCCCAACAAAAGGCAAAACCAGCTCAGTGCTCACTCTGTCGACGACGAACTCGGGCGTCCTGTGCGAGCTATCGATCAGCCATGCGCTCATCGACGCCTTTACCTTGGGAATCCTCAAGCAGGAGCTGTGTGCCGCATATACTGGCCTCCTTTCCTCTTCCCTGGCACCCCTGTATAGCGACTACATCCACTTCATCCAGTCCCTGCCCGCTGGGTCAGCCGCGGCATACTGGCAGGAGCATCTCCAGGAGGTCAAGCCCTGTCTATTTCCATCCTTGGGCGGTCTAAATACGGAAGGCCGGCGGTCGCAAGCTCACATCCCTATTACCTTCGAGCGAGAGCTACACCTGGCATTGCGCATCTTTTGCATGGAGCATGGACTGACGGTGTCTAATATCTTCCATGTCGCTTGGGCCCTGGTCCTGCGGGCTTATACTGGTTTGGATACTGTCTGCTTTGGCTATCTCACATCAGGCCGAGATATTCCTCTGCAAGGGGCTGACGGAACCGTTGGTCCATTTATCAATATGCTTGCCAGCCGCGTGGACCTGGGCAGTAAGGACTCGCTGATGACCCTGGTACAGAGGGACCAGGAGCAGTATCTCAACAGTTTGGAGTTTCAGCATTACCCGCTGGCCAAGATCTTCCACTTGATTGATACGCCCGAGAAGGGGCTTTTCAACACCGCCATGTCAGTCCAAGCTAGTGACTCTGGTCCCAAGGACTGCCAATCGGCTATATCGCTTGTAGATGAAGGAGGAGATGATCCCACCGAGGTAAGAAAGATAAGAAGACTTTTTCCTTTGTGTGACTGCGCTAATGCGAGACTCAGTATGATATCATGATAAACATTGGCGTCGGAGACGAGGACACCGGATGCAACTTTACCTTTAACGAATCGGTGATATCTGACCGCTATGCAAAGAGTGCCATCGACCTGTTCTTGCACGCCGTCTCACATATTGTTCAGCACGCGGACCAGACGGCCCAGGAAGCCAATTTCATCAGCAAGCAAGACCTGCAATCGATCTGGCAGTGGAATGCCGCCGTAGCAACGCCTCTGGACTGGTGTGTTCATGAACTTATCATAGAGCAGGCAGAGAAACAACCAGCGGCGGCTGCCATCTGCGCGTGGGATGGTAATCTCACGTATAAGCAACTCAACGATCTGTCCACGCAGCTGGCATGCCACATCCGACAACTGGGTGTTGGGCCAGGGGTTAATGTCCCGTTGCTCTTTGAGAAGTCGCGGTGGATGTCGGTTGCCAGTCTGGCGGTCATGAAGGCTGGTGGAACCATGGTGGGCTTGGATCCTGGTCAGCCTGCAGGGAGACTACGAAGTATCATCGATCAAGTCCAGCCTTGTCTCATTTTGACTTCGGCCGGAAATAGCAACAGCGCGGCAGCTTTTGCATCCTGCCATGTTGTCCGGGTGGATGACGCCAGTTTGGCCCAGCTGGCCACGCCGTGCAATGCTCTGTTACCCCCGGTTGACCCTGCCAGCAGCCTATACCTGGTATTCACCTCTGGGAGTACAGGCGTGCCAAAGGGTGTGGCCATCAGCCATTCGAACCTCAGCACCGCGATTACTCACCAAAAGCGCATCTTGAAACTTTCTGTCGCGTCGAGGGTACTTGAATTCGCTTCATATGCATTCGATGTCTCCTGGGGTACAATCCTTCACACCCTTGCGGCTGGTGGCTGCGTCTGCGTGCCTGAAGAGTCGGAACGCCGCGGAGATATCAGTGCCGCAATGCGTCGGATGGAGGTAAACTACGCGCATCTTACTCCATCTGTTGCGCGTCTTCTGAACCCTTCCAATGTGCCGCTCCTCCAAACCCTCGTCTTGAGTGGAGAAGCCGTATCGCGAGCGGATATGGAGCAGTGGAGCCGGCACGTCCATCTGATCAACGCGTACGGCCCTGCTGAGGCCGCCGTATGGGTGATATTCGCACACCTCGACTCAGCATTGTCCATGCCCTCCATCGGAAAGGGGGGTGGCTGCACCACGTGGATTGTTGACCCTAGTCGACCCGACCAATTAGCCCCAGTGGGCTGCACGGGTGAGCTCTGGCTGGAAGGTCCACTAGTGGGACGTGGCTATCTTCACGACCCCGAACGAACAGCAGCCGCGTTCATCGAGAACCCGCGATGGTTGCTCCAAGGAGCAGGAGGGGCCCATGGCCCTGGCCGACAGGGACGGCTTTATCGGACTGGAGACTTGGCCCGGTATACACCCGACGGTTCGATTGTTTATATTGGGAGAAAGGATAACCAGATCAAGATCCACGGTCAAAGGGTGGAGTTGGAAGAGGTAGAGAAATATATTGAGCAAGCCATGCTAAACAGCGCCGCAGCACCAGCAGTCCCTGTGGTAGCAGCGGTCGTCACCCCTCAAGGAAGCAAGAAGGCAATTCTGGCAGCTTATCTGGCTCTGGGTGAGCCGGCCACGGGCTCTGTGGAAATTGTGCGCAAATCTCTCAGCAGGTACACTGGGATCATCAACCCGGCCTTGGAAGAGAGCCTGCCGACCTATATGAGGCCGAGCATCTACATCCCCGTGGCGGAGATCCCCACGACTACCAATGGAAAGGCTGACCGCAGCAAACTCGCAACCATGGCATCCAGTCGCACTCTGGCTGAATGGGCTGGCCTTCAGACCTCTGAGGGCAAATGGCGCCCTGTATCGTCTCCGGGGGAGCTGGGGCTGCAGAGACTGTTTGCTGAAGTGCTGAATATGGACCAGAGCCTAGTAGGCATGGACGACAGCTTCTTCTCGCTCGGCGGTGATTCCATTACCGCGATGCAGCTGTCGGCCAAGTCCCAATCCAGCCTTCTCTATATCACGGTGGGCGATATATTCAAGCACAAGACCGTCGCACAACTGGCAAGCAATGCAAGGCAGACAGCGAGCACCTCCGTGCAGCTCCCGGAAGTCCCCAACAGCTTGTTCGAGCTGTCCCCGATCCAGCAGCTATTCTTTGCCTCGCAGGACAAGGGCAAGAACCTGTTTAACCAGTCCTTCCTGGTCCGCGTTTCCCGCTCCCTGAATCCCAACGAGCTCCAGAAGGCGATTGGAGTTTTGGCAGCACGCCATTCCATGCTCCGGGCTCGGTTCGTGCAAAGCGCGGACGGCGTCTGGCAGCAGAAGATTGTAAACGATTCAGCTGGCTGCTATACATTCCGCAGCCACCACATCACCACGCTGCAAGATATGGAGCCCCTCCTCCATAGCAGCCAGGAGTTGCTGGATATTGTCCAGGGTCCCATCCTGGCCGTGGAACTGATTGATTCGAGCCACGATGGGCAGTATCTCTTCATGACAGCCCATCATCTCGTGGTGGACCTTGTCTCATGGAGAATTCTGCTGGGCGATCTGGAGGAGTTCATCCGCTCGGGCACAATCACCGGATTCCCTCCATTCTCATTCCAATCATGGAGTCAACTGCAGGCGAACTATGCGCGAGACCATTTGCCTCCAAAGATCGCGCTGCCTTTTAAGGTCAGTCCGCCCCGGCATGAGTACTGGGGACTGGTCCCTGGGCACGATGCAAACACCCTGAGCGATTCCGGTCGAGGCAGCTTCACGATGAACAAGCGCCTGACCGACATTCTCATGGGCACGGCCAACTCGGCCTTTGATACGCAGCCGGTTGAGATCCTCCACGCAGCCCTGCTGTATGCGTTTGCACAGACATTCCAGGACCGCGAAGCACCGCCTCTCTTCACCGAGGGGCATGGTCGAGAAGCCTGGGACTCGGGCATTGACCTGTCCAGAACTGTTGGCTGGTTTACCACCATCTTCCCTGTGGCAGCTTCGATTACGCAAAACCACAGTCTTCCAGAGGTGGTGCGCCGTGTGAAGGATACACGCCGGCAGACACCACGCAACGGGTGGTCCTATTTCACCTCGCGGTACCTGAATACTGATGGACGGCAGGCCTTCCAGATCAAGGGCCCTGTGGAGATTATTTTTAATTACATGGGCTTATATCAGCAGCTGGAGCGGCCCGATTCCCTGTTCCAGCAGTGTGATATTGCGGTCACAGCGCCCCCTGCTGCTGCGGCGACTCTCTCGCGGTTTGCCCTGATCGACGTCGCAGCATCTGTTGTGCAGGGTCAGCTGAAGTTCGAGTTCCTATACAACAGGGAGATGAAAGGACAAGACAGGATACTTGAATGGATCAGCAAGACAGAATCCTCACTCAAAGCGGCAGCGGAAGAACTTCTGTTGCAGAGCCCAAGCTATACCATCTGCGACTTTCCCCTGCTCTCTCTCACCGACCAGGGTCTCGACGAGCTTCTCAATAGGGTCCTCCCGGCTGTGGGTCTTTCCTACGGCCAGATCGAAGACATCTACCCCTGTGCGCCGATTCAGGAGGGCATCATCATGAGCCAGGCCAAGAGCCCTGAGCTCTATTGGACTCGAGTGCGGTGGACGGTGCAGTCAACAGGCACGTCGCCAGTCGATCTCGATCGGTTGAGGCGGGCCTGGCAGATGGTCGTGAACCGTCACTCGATTTTACGCACGATATTTATTGACGGTATCGGATCCGGCCAGGTGAAGGACCAGGTGGTCCTCAAGGACTTTCCGGTGGACGTCGAGGTCCTCCATGCCGAGCTGCATCAGCTCGCAGAGCCAGTCACTGGGCGTCAATGGCACACCGATCTGTCGAGCAGAAGAGACACCCCGCAGCATTCCCTGGTGCTGACGCAAACAGCGTCTGGAGTCGTGTTCTGCGACTTGGAGCTCAACCATGCGATGGTCGATGCGTATTCTCTAGCCCTTTTGAGGCAGGAGATCTGTGCGGCATATACTGGCTCACTGCCTGCCACACCCGCGCCGGCCTACCAAGCGTATATTGAGCACCTGCAGGGGCTGTCCCTTGTTGAAGGACAACGCTTCTGGCAGACATATCTTGACAACGCTCAGCCCTGTCACTTTCCGGCCCTCGGCCAGCCGGATGTCACAGACGGCTCGAACGCCCGCCGGGCGCTATCCATCTCGTTGGACGCGGCCACTCATCAAGCCCTGCGTGTCTTCTGCCAGCAGCACGCAGTTACACCCTCGAACGTGTTCTACCTGGCTTGGGGGCTTCTTCTTCGCGCCTACACTGGCTTAGACACAGTGTGTTTCGGCTATCTTACGTCCGGGCGCGATGTCCCTGTCCCAGGGGTCGATAGGATTGTTGGTCCGCTCATTAACATGCTTGTCTGTGTTCTGGAATTCAGGACTGGGGCATCGGTGCGATCGGCCATGCAGAAGGTCCAGGAAGACTATCTCGCCGCCCTGCAGTATCAATCTACGCCTCTCAGCAAGATCCTGCAGCTTTCTGGGACGTCCGGTCGGGGCCTATTCAATACCGGCATATCGGTCCAGGGCGGTGCTACTTCCGGCGAACCGGACGAGCATGATATCATAGTGACGGATCAGACAGGGCTGGATTCGCCAGAGGTATGTGTTTTGTTCTTCTTGTCGTGGTCACGATTCCCCTTTGCTCTCCATAGCTGACCCGGTCCCACAGTACGACATTGCCGTTGCTATCTCCCACGATGAGGAGGAGACGGAGATTGCATTCGACTACATGGCCGTCACCTTGTCCGACCAAGGGGGTCAAAGCCTTGCAGGTCTTTTTGTTCAGGTTGTCGCTGATGTCATACGTGCTCCGGATCAAACGGTCCAGGCTGTCAATGTGATCAGCAAGGAAGACCTCCAGAGTCTGTGGACCTGGAATCGAACAGTCCCGGAAACCGTACAGGCGTGTGTTCATGATATGATTGGACAAAAAGCCTGTGATAGCCCTGATTCCCCGGCAATCCATGCATGGGATGGCGCGCTTACATATCAAGAGTTGGACCTTCTGTCCACCCGACTGGCCCGGTATCTTATAGATCTAGGGGTCCGGCAGAATACAGCCATCCCTCTATGTTTCGAGAAGTCCATGTGGATGCCGGTAGCTGCACTGGCAGTGATGAAGACAGGCGCTGCATGCGTGGCCATGGATATGACCCAGCCAGAGAAGCGCCTGCAGGCGATTGTGGACCTGGTGCAGCCGGATCTTCTCGTGACATCCGTCGCAAATCGCAAGACCGTCCAGCAACTGGCAGACACGAAGGCCGTGTTGGCGATTGACCAGGCATTCTTTTCCCAAATCGCACCTCCCACGTCGTCCTGCCTGCCGACAGTCTCCCCATCAAGTCCTCTCTATACCGTCTTTACATCTGGCAGTACCGGCACACCCAAGGGAGCAGTCATCAGCCATGCCAACTTTGCCAGTGCCATTGTGCATCAAACGGACCTGCTCGCACTGGACCCCGATTCGCGCGTCTTTGACTTTGTCTCGTATGCCTTTGATGTTTCCTGGTCGAACCTACTCCACACGCTGGCCGCTGGGGCATGTTTGTGCATCCCCTCCGAAGCCATGCGCCGGGACAACCCTGTCGAGGCCATGCAGGCGATGAAAGTGACCCATGCCCAATTTACCCCGTCGATGGCCCGTACAGTGGACCCGGATCAATGCAAGACGCTCAAGGCCTTGATCCTGGGCGGCGAGGCCATGTCCCAGCACGACATCGCTGTCTGGGCACCTTGGGTTGACCTTCGTGTTGCGTATGGTCCCGCCGAGTGTACGGTTGCCGCCGTCATGGACACAGTCCCTGAGCAGTCCGGACATCGGGACTTCGGCAAGATAGGGCGGGGGCTTGGTTCGAACACCTGGATTGTCAGCGTATCGGATGGAGAGCGCCTGGCCCCGGTGGGCACTGTGGGAGAGCTGTGGCTGGAAGGGCCCCTGGTGGGCCTGGGCTATCTTGATCAGGACGAAAAGACTGCCGCCAGTTTTATAGACAACCCTGCATGGCTCCTCCGAGGAGGTCCTGGTGTTCCTGGTCGTCAAGGCCGGTTGTACCGAACTGGGGATCTTGTCCGCTACTGTTTTGATGGCAGTATTCTCTTCCTAGGACGCAAGGATAACCAGGTCAAAGTCCGCGGGCAGCGTGTTGAATTGCAAGAAGTGGAGCATCATCTCCAGGCTCATCTGTCGGGAACAACCGGAGTCGTGGCCGACGTTGTCAAGCCCCAGGGCAGCAGCAATGCCATGCTCGTCGCCTATCTCGCGGTTGGAGAGACTATCCATTCCCCTCTAGACAGCGTCCATGCAGCATTGCGGCCCCTCACCCAAGGCCTCACGGACTCCCTCTCTGCCCGAATCCCGCAGTATATGGTCCCTAGCATGTACCTCCCCGTTGCAGAGATTCCAGTCACTACGACGGGAAAGATCGATCGAAAGCAGCTGCATGAATTAGGATCATCGCTTACAATGGAACAGTTAGCTCAAATCCAACCCCCCCAGGAAGGCGAGCAGCAGGCTCCCCAGACAGACCTCGAGAAGCTCCTCCAGCAGCTCTGGGCAGAGGTCCTCAATATCAGTCAAGAACTCATTGGGATGCACGATAGTTTCTTTTCCCTCGGGGCGACTCAATCACAGCGATGCAGCTATCGGCCAAGCTGCGCTCAGCAGGCTTCCGTATCGCCGTTCCTGATATCTTCAAGCTGAAGACAATCTCCCGACTGGCTCCAAGTGCAGCATCTGTGCAGGGGCGGATGAAAACCACCTGGGAGACCCGAGAAGACGAGCCATTCGAACTTGCTCCCGTTCAGCAGATGTTCGTCAACGTGGTGCGCCGCAAGTGCAATCATTTTAACCAGAGTTTCTTCCTGCGCATCACCCGTCAGGTGCGGGCTGAGGATGTGCGGCGAGCCCTGGACTTGATTGTGACTCAACATCCTATGCTGAGGGCACGGTTTGCCTCGGATCAGGGCGGACATTGGACGCAGCATATCAAGCCCTACACCCCCGGTTGCTACCGGTACTGCGAACACGTCGAGTCCTCTCTGGCCGAGGCCTCGCCGCTGTTGGATGCCAGCCAAGTCGCCCTTGATCTGGAATCTGGACCGGTCTTCTCTGGGGATCTGCTCCAGATTCGCGACAGCGGTGATCAATATCTGTACCTGGTGGCGCATCACTTGGCGGTCGATCTGGTATCCTGGAGAATCATTCTCGCGGACATGGAGGACCACCTGACAGCAAAAGCCTCTTCGTCTTTCACGCCGATGCCCTTCCAGGCATGGTGTCAACTTCAGGCCGACCATGCTCGAGACTGCCTCACTCCCGAAACGGCGTTGCCCGTTGAGATTCCTCCTCCGCAGCAGGGTTACTGGGGAATTGATCCTGAACGCAACACCTTTGGCAACGCCATCCACCGCAGCTTCACAGTGAGCAAGAACGTCACAGATATCCTCTTGGGGCCTGCCAATAAGTCATTTGATACCCAGCCGGTCGAGATTCTACAGGGTGCTTTGATATACTCCTTCACTCAAGTGTTTCGGGATAGGGCGCCTCCTACAGTGTTCAGCGAAGGGCATGGGCGCGAGCCATGGGATGCCGCGATCGACCTATCAAGAACAGTTGGCTGGTTCACTACTATGCTTCCGACCGTAACCTCGATGGGACCGGATGATACTCTACCTGATATCATCCGCCATACGAAAGATAACCGACGTCTAGTGCCAGGAAACGGATGGCCATACTTTGCATCCCGCTACTTGAACCCTGCTGGAAAGAAGGCATTTGGGGCCTACGGTCTGCCCGAGATCACATTCAACTACTTGGGACTCTACCAGCAGTTTGAAAAAGACAGTTCCCTGCTTCAGCCAACCGCCTTGCCCTCAGGCAGCATGTCGGATGTTGACGAGCGGATGCAGCGCTTTGCCCTGATTGAGGTTTCTGCATCGGTGTCCCAGGGCTGTCTGGAGTTTAGCTTCTTGTTCAGTCGTCATACAAAGCACTTGCGTAACCTTGAGGACTGGGTGGCCCACTGTCAGCATGCTCTACGAACGGCTTCGGAAGTCTTGATGCAGCGCCAGCCAAGCTATACACGATGTGATTTCCCACTTATGCGCCTGACAGAGCCAGCCTTGCAGACTCTCGTTGGATATAGTCTTCCACAGCTCGGAGTCTCGTATGGTCAAGTTGAGGATATCTACCCTTGCTCGCCGATTCAGCACGGTATCTTGCTGAGCCAAGCGAAGAACCCTGGCGTGTATTGGACGCGCATTCGATGGAAGGCCCGGTCCTCCGAGTCTGCATTGCCTCCCAATCCTGAACGACTAGCCCGTGCCTGGATGAGGGTCGTTGCACGACATCCCGTCCTTCGGACCCGGTTCATCGATGGCCTTTCTCCCAACAGCGTGCAAGATCAGCTTGTCTTGAAAGCCAGCGAGCCCGAGATACATGTGATATCTGGTCCGGAGGCGACAGATCCCATCGCGGCTCTTGACTCTTACTGGGAGCAAAGACAGCGGAAAGGACACAAGCTTCACTCTTTCGTCCTCAGCCAGGCACCCTCCGGCGAGGTCTTCTGTGACCTCGAAATGAACCATGCAATCACGGATGCCACTTCGACTGCTCTACTCAAGCGAGACCTTCAAGCCGCATACACTGAAACCCTCCCGACTATGCCGGGTCCTTCGTACAGCGATTACATCAGGCACATTCAAGCAATACCCGCGGAGGTGGGGATAGACTACTGGCGACGGTATCTCGACGGCGTTCATCCCTGCATTTTCCCAACACTGGCAGCGAATGGCCAGGACGTGGGGGAGAATCCAAGAGGCTCCATACATCATATGCTCGATCAAGACACGAATACCAGTCTTCAAGTTTTTCTCAAGACGAACGAGCTGACCGCCTCCAACGTCTTTTACCTCGCATGGGCCCTCATTCTCCGGTGCTTTGTTGGGTCGGAGACAGTGTGCTTTGGCTATCTAGTATCCGGTCGTGATGTCCCTATTGACAATGCAGACAGGATAATCGGGCCGTTTATTAACATGCTGGTCAGCCGAGTTAGGCTAGGAGAGGGGGTCACTCTGATGGATATCATGAAGCAAAGCCAGGCGGATTATCTGGACAGTCTCAAGCACCAGCATCGCTCTGTGGCGCAGGCCGCTCACTCTTCGGACGGGCCAGCCGAGCCTCTATTTAATAGCGTCATCTCGGTGCAAGGTATGGATCTGAAGAAGAGCAGCAAGAGTGAAGAACGTGGTCTCTGTCTTGAGGAGCAAGACGGTAACGATCCAACAGAGGTACGTATTCCCATCCCTTACACATGCATTTGTGGACAGCTTTCCCCTAACCTGGTGATTTCCAGTATGATATCATGATGAATATTGGTCTGGGGGACCAGGAAACAGCAATGACGTTCAGCTATTACAAGTCCCTGTTATCGGAGCAACAGGCAAGCGGCATAGTGGAGTCCCTGCTTCAAGCGGTCCGGGAAATCATCCACACTCCCTTCAAGAAGCCCTCCCAGGTGAATCTGTCAACGGGCCATGACCAGCAGACTATCTGGAGCTGGAACGCCTCCGTCCCGCCCACAATCAACGTTCCAGTGCACGGTCTGATTGCCAACAAGGTGAAGGAGCAGCCCGATGCCGACGCAATCTGCGCATGGGATGGCGAGTTGTCGTACGGGCAGCTAGATAGCTTATCAACATGCCTGGCCCATCATTTGGTGGCTTCTGGAGTCTGTTCGGACACGGTGGTTCCTCTCTGCTTTGAAAAATCCATGTGGATGCCGGTGGCCATGCTCGCTGTGATGAAAGCCGGTGGTGCTTCAGTCTCCATGGACGCGAGCCTGCCAGAAGAACGATTGCGCACAATCGCAAAGCAAACGGAGCCCGCGGTGATTCTCTGCTCGGAAGCAACCAGCGAGAAGGCGGGTCGACTTGGTGCCCCCCGAGTGATTACTGTCGGCCAAAGGTTGCTCTCAGGGCTGACGATCCCCAGTCGAGGCACGACGCTCCCCAAGGTCGATCCATCTGACCGATTATACGTGACTTTCACATCCGGCAGCACGGGGATTCCCAAGGGAGTCATGATCACGCATGCAAACATGAGCAGCGCCCTGGTCCAGCAGCAGGAGGCCCTCTCATTCGGGCCTCACGTCCGCGTCTTTGATTTTGTGTCCTACGCGTGGGACGTGGCTTGGTCCAACCTGCTCCGTACTTTGGTTGCTGGTGGCTGTCTCTGTGTCCCATCTGACTCCCAGCGCCGGGAAGGGATTGAAAAGGCCATGACACAATTAAGAATCAACTGTGTTACTCTCACACCCAGTGTCGCTCGTCTGCTCAACCCTGCTGCGGTGCCGCACCTGAATACCCTGGCTCTAATTGGGGAGCCCCTGTCGCAGGCCGATATCATGCGGTGGGCTCCTCACACCAACGAGATCATCAACACCTACGGGCCATCCGAGTGTCCTGCATGCGTCACGGTGAATCGCATCCCGCTGGACCTCTTGTATGAGCCCAATCTCGGGGCGGCTTCTGCCTGCAACACTTGGATTGTGGATCCCGATAACACCGATCAGCTGGTTCCAGTTGGTGGTATCGGAGAGCTCTGGCTGGAAGGGCCCCTCATTGGGCTTGGATACCTGGGCCTCCCCGAACGAACGGCCGAGAGCTTTGTCGAGAATCCCCGCTGGCTGCGCTCCGGGTATGCTGGACAGCTGGGGCGTGGCGGCCGGCTGTATCGCACCGGCGACCTGGTCCGCTACACCGATGATGGCGCGCTTGTTTATATTGGACGCAAGGACTCGCAGGTCAAGATCCGCGGCCAGCGCGTGGAGCTGGGAGAAATCGAGTACCAGATCCGCGAGGGCATCGCGCGCATCTCGTCCGCCACCGGCGATCCCACCGTCGTGGCTGGGGTTATTACTCCGCGCGGAAGCGGCAGCAAGATGCTGGTCGTCTATCTTGGCCTAGGGCAGATGGCCACAGGCCCTGTTGACCGCATTCGAGAGGCTCTGGCGGGCTATACAAGCGGGCTGGATGTGTATCTCTCGGAGAACCTCCCCCACTACATGATCCCCAATGCATACATCCCCGTCTCTGAAATTCCAATGACAGTGACCGGCAAGACGGACCGCGGACGCCTGGCCCGTACCGGGGCATCATACACCCTGACCGAACTGGCCGAGATGCAACCCTCGCGCGGCAGGCAGCGGCCCCCTACCACCGCTATGGAGCGGCGGCTCCAACAGCTTTGGGCGGCAGTCCTGGGGCTCGATGTCAGTGCCATCGCTGCCGATGACAGTTTCTTCCGCATTGGCGGGGATTCGATTGCGGCGATCCGCCTGGGCCAACGTGCGAGCGAGGATGGTCTGGCCGTGGCCGTGGCCGACATCTTCCGCAAGCCCCGTCTCTGCGATCTGGCTCTCCTCGCTCGTGAGGACCAGGTCACCTACCTTGATCCTTCTCCCTTCTCCCTTCTCCCTGCCGGTTCTACCTCGGACTACGTGACAGCTGGTCTCAGTCCGCTCCTGGACTGCCCACAGCACCACATCGCCGACGTCTATCCCACCACGGACCTCCAGAGCATCTACGCATCCTTTGCAGTGAATGCACATCGGGGGGAGATCGAGTACATCTACATGGACCTTCCTCAGGGGGTGGACATCGCACGCGTCCGCCGCAGCTGTCTGGATATGTGGCACCATCTCGACATCCTTCGCACCGTTTTCATTCTTGATCAAGGTCGTCTATTGCAAGTCGTGCTCAACAACGTGGAGCCCGAGATTACCATGCAACACACCGAAGGGGATCTGGCAGCAGCATGCGAAGAAGCCTACAGCTGTGATCTACATGAGTCGCTGAGCCTGGGCCGGTCGTTCACGCGGTTCTTCATCACCTCCACCGCAGACGGTCGAGTGCGATTCACCATCCGGCTCTCTCACGCTCAGTACGACGGCTACAGTCTGCCTGTCATCTTCTCCGTCTTTGCGGCCTTCTATGAGGGCCAGACACCACCCCCAGCCCCGAAGTTTTCGGGCTATATCCGCCACATGCAAAAGCAGCAAGAGGCCGCGTATCCCTACTGGCGCACGCTCTTGCAAGGCTCGTCCATCACCCGGACCAGACACCTCTCCATAGCCGATGGCCACTGTCTGCCAAACCAGCCCCGTGGCCGGCTGGTTCAATCCAAGACCGCTGTGCCTGCCCCGTCAGATCAACCGGGATTCACGTCGGCAACGGTCTTTACCACCCTCTGTGCTCGCATGCTGGCACAGATGACAGGCGTCAGCGACGTGGTCTTTGGGACCATTGTCTCCGGCCGTTCCTCCTTACCAATCGCCCTCCAAAACGTCGCCGGGCCATGTGTCAACACCATCCCCGTCCGCGTGCAGATCGAACCCGACCAGCCACTAGAGGAGCAGCTGGCCAGCGTCCACGACCAACACATCCAGGGCATGTCTTTTGAGACGAGCCAGTTCAGCGACATCGCCGCCCACAGCACCACTTGGCCCGAGGACTCGCGCGCTCCCGACCTGGTTGTTCAGTTCCAGAACCTCGACAACCTGGAGCATGACAAGGGTACGGAAATCCAGGGGATAGGCAGTACACTTGCACCGTGGGAGCAGCGGAACCGGTCCGTGGACAGCGATTTCCTCTTTATTCTGGCGAAGCCGGTGGAAGAAGCCTGGGAGATATCGGTGTCGGCGAGCTCTAAGGTATACACCCAGGATACTCTGGATGCCATGCTCAAGGCCTTGTGTTTGCATGTTGAGAATGTTTAAACGGATCCAGAATTATGTTTGTTTGTTGTCTTGTCTTGTTTTGTTTTCTTTCCGATTTTCTGTAATCTAGGTCTAGTACTACTTGTTTGGCTCTTTTAGTGCAGAGAGTAATCAATTTTGAGGTTATAAAACTATGACATACTTTAGGGACAGAGCACTAGCGGGTCTATACTATGGCTATCCGGAGTGGTTGTAATACTTTCCATCACGGTTAATAAACCATTGCCCGACATCGGTTCGTCATCATCAAATATCCAGCATATGAGCTAATACGCCAAGTGGTATCCATTAGGTACTATAGATAGTATCCATTCGCCGTCTCCCTCTCTTTTGACTCCATGAATACAACCCAGTCTGCATTTTTGGGCCCACCAGCCCCCTGTATCTCTCTGTTTCTCGCAGACTTTTCAGCTGCGCCACTGACAGAAACTCGGAGTCCCGTCGCTAGGCCTCCACCCTGTCTTTCTAGTTTACAGGCTCTGCAAGGGCCAAGTTCATGTAAGGATTGTAGGGGAAAGCATCAAATGACTCACCTCACTTGGCTCTTCCGTCTGACAAAATTCGCGCAGGTATTTAGAGGGCTGGGTTGTATTTTATATAAGCGACGCGACGCCGGTCTTCAACACCTACCTATATTATCACCAATCGTCGATGATGCAGCTGTGCAGTTGCCTTTTATCGACAACTACGGAGTAGGGAATAATATAATAGTCTGCACTCTGTGAAAGAATATGTATAGGTGATGCATGCACATCCGGGATGTTCCTAATTAGGAAGGCGGGTTGATGAGAGGGTGTGTATGTAGCACTCCCCGGTGTGTGTGTATTGTGTCACTTCCCGCACTAGGTATTAGAACTATGTTTATTATGAATGTTATTGTTTTTTGTGGGGTTCTTTCAACAATATAGATATAACGGTTATAATATAAGATCTTAGTAGTCTACCACTGATTATGAAGTGTCTACTAGCGTGTTGCATATTTCCTTGCCCTGGTAGAGGGTCCATCGATCTGAGTCTGACCGGGATGACCCGAGGCTTGACGTCGAAAGACTGCGCGAAGTTGACATTAAGAATTTCAGAGAAGTATTTTTTATGATGTATTATGAATGAAGAATACTCCTTGATTGGGCTTACTGTATTGAAGGTCTAGTCTATTCCGCGGCATACCAGTAGGCATTTCTCCGTTTGTTTGTCCTTTCATGTGTTAAACGCGAGTTATGGCCCATTGCCTTTGAACTTCCTCACCAAGGTAGTCGGAGCCTTCCTTTCGCTCGATACCACCTATAGATGCCCCTGCAACCTGGTCTGCGACGTCGCCGCCTATTTGGATGGTTTTGAACGATTGTCAGGACAAGACAGCTCGATCCATCAGTCCATCGGCCTTTGATGTGAGACTTGACCGGAATACTTCATTTCCCCAGCCTGCAATCGATTGTCAAGCAAGGTATAGACATCATGGTGTATTCACCAAATACCCCGGGGATATTTGGTTCCCGTTCCGCTGGCAGATCCCGCAATTGCATCCCTTGCCTACCTCCCTTGCCTAGGATGTTTGATCCGCCGATTAAGATCCACTGAGTCTCAATGCATCGTCCTCTATTTATAATGGTCCAATGCCCCTCGGGGTCCACTTTAAACGTTCCTGGCCTTGTAATCCCCGGCCTTATGCCCACCCGGGCCGGAAGACGTGGCATCTCAAACCCTAAGCCCACGCCAAGGTTCTATTTTGTCTCGATTACTCCTTGCCTGGGACGCCTCATTCCCGCATACCATGCCCCATATTCCTTCCACTGGACCTGGACGACCATGAAGCAAGTGATGGACATAGTCCCAACGAAATCTCGCCATTCCGTCTCCCAAAGTCTCGCAACCGATCGGCCAGAAACTGGCATCTACGCTCGCCGGCCATGGAGGACGAATCCGTTTACCCTTCGTTCCGACAGTCATTACTCGTGACAATCAGTCTTTGCCTCACACTTTTGTGCGTCTCTTTGGTATGTGGCTTTTTTGTGCTTGCTCCCCGAATCGAAGACTCTGGCTGCTCACACACATATTGTCACTCCTCTCGCAGGACGAAACGGTTCTCGCGACGGCCATCCCGCGTATCACAGATCAGTTTCATTCCCTGAACGATGTCGGGTGGTACGGAAGTTCGTATCTGTTCGTGTTTACAGCAACCCAGATGGCCTGGGGGAAGATGTACACGATGTACCCAGCCAAGTGGGTGTTCCTGATCGGGGTGGCGATATTCGAGATCGGATCTCTGGTCTGCGGAGTGTCTCCCAGCTCGGGTGCCCTGATTGCGGGCCGCAGCATCTCAGGACTGGGCGCTGGCAGCATCAACGCCGGCGCTGTCGTGATCGTGACCAACACCATTCCTGTGCGAAAGCGGCCGATCTACCTGGGCTGTCTGGGGTGTGTCCATGGGCTAGTCAGCGTGTCGGGGCCATTGTGAGCTCATCTCCGTGCAACCATAATCCACATAGATCGGGGGCTAATGCCGTGTGACGAACAGGATTGGGGGTTTGCTGACGGACCATGCCTCGTGGCGATGGTGTTTCTATCTCAATCTGCCCATCGGAGCAATCACCATCCTGGGCATCATTTTCTTTCTGTCGGCTAACCAACCCCCGTCGGGACATCTCAGCTGGAGGGAAAAACTTCAGTCCATGGATCTTCTGGGCTCGGCGTTCTTTATTCCTGGGATCGTCACGCTTCTGCTAGCCCTGGAATGGGGAGGGTCACAGTATGCCTGGGACAATTGGAGGATCATCCTTCTCTTCATCCTGTCCGCCATCTTGCTGATCGTCTTTGCCGGCGTTCAGATTCGCGCCCCTCAGGGTAAAGCGACACTCCCCCCTCGCCTGGTTTCAAATCGGAATATCCTGGGTCTTATCGGCTATATTGTTGGTAACAGTGGGGGGTTGTTTGTCTTTGTGTACTATGTATGTTCTCGACCTGGATCCCCCCCCCCCCCCCCTTTTCCCTAGCTGGAATCTCCGCAACATGGCTTAACGACTTCGTCACCTTGACATAGCTGCCAATTTGGCTCCAAGCCATCAAGGGGTTCTCGGCCTCCAAGTCAGGTCTTTCAATCTTACCCACCCAGTTAGGGGTGGTGATTGCATCTCTAGCTGGCGGGGTCTTAGTCACTTTCGTCGGATACTACACGCCCTTTCTGATTATATCCTCCCTAATGGCCGTCGCTGGCGCCGGCATCCTGAGCTCCCTGCATCCGTCCTCCAGCCTCGCAAGCATCCTGGGGTACCAAGTGGTGCTGAGTCTGGGCATCGGGCTTGGATCGCAGAACGCCATGGTCGTGCCGTCCGTGGTTTGCGCCCCGGACGATGTAGTCACGGCCATTGCGATGCTCTGCTTCCTGCAGATGCTGTCCAGCTCGGTCGCTCTGTCCATTGGACAGACAGTTTTCCACAACCGGCTGGTGGCCAATTTGCATCGCAGCGCCCCGTCCGTGGACCCCTCCCTCGTTGAAGAAGGGGCGACGCTGCTCCGCGATCGCGTTCCATCGGAGCTTTTGCCGTCTGTTCTTGGGGCGTATAGCAAGGCTGTCTCGCAGACCTTTTACGTCGGGGTGGCCATGTGTGCGCTGTCGCTTCTTGGGTCGGCCTCCATGCAGTGGAAGCGAGTCCCTGGCAAGAAAGATGCGGCAGAGGAGGAGAAGGAGGAAGAGTCGCGCGACAGTGATACCCCTGCACCACCTGCGACAGAAGAGAAGACGTGTAAGCAATAGAAGGGCGTGGGTGTATACCTTGCATCCCCCATGTGTGTTCTGAGCTACGCTATCTTGAGACTCCCAAATTGGTGGACCGTTACGTTACAGGCCTGAAGGTCGTACAGTAGTAGTAATAGCTGAGTAGTAGTAGGCTTCGGTTGAACAGTAACGTCTATGATATGGATGTCACGTCACCATCAGCCGCCAGTGTAACAGTCAAGTTTCCGGGATCTGGTCTATGCGCAGGCTAATTCCACTGTAGATCCATTCCAGCAGAACTGCTACTGGCTTGATCATCTTGGGATCGGGGAACAGACGCAGGAGTAAGGGCGAAACCCCCTGGTATGCGAGGGACGCTGAAGTAGCTCAATCAGGAGACCTGCCACCTCGTCTTCTCATGCAGGACGATCTCTCATGGAGCTGGTTGGTGCTACCAACCACCGGCAGTCCATATGCCAATCAATCCTGACTCCAGGTGCGCTTTGAAAGCAGGCTCCCAGCTATAAACGCGAGGCTATTGGCAAGAGACTAGACTAGACTTCCGAGCCTCCAGGCTCAGAACACGTATCACCTATAATCAGCACAGAGAGGCCAGTCCCTGACAGTCGGAGACGACCATTTGTTCACCGTCAGCTTGCTTCAGCAGACCTTCTCGGCCTCGCCCCAGATGACAGTGACAGTACCGCAGGATCTCCGGCTGGGAGAGCCATATGGTGATCGTGCAAACAGTCTGTTGGTCCAAATCCCAACATGGGCGGACATGGTCGATTTTGGGCAGGGAAAGGCGCAGATGAACCACGGCTATCCACGGTCCATTGTGCACCCTGATATCCGTCTGGTAAGGCCCTTGGCTTTCTTTGATCTCGTTCAGCTGGGGCCACCCGGATTGGCCCTGATACTGACGATGATGATGTGTTTGTCCTTCAAGCTCAGTTCCGCAATTCTGGCCAAGGTCCGCGACGACAAAGAATGCACCGATGCTTCCCTTCTATTGTTCTCTGGTGCCCGGACGGCGCTTTCCTGCAAACAGTATATCCTCCATCTCGCGCAGGCCACGGATCGGCCAACCCTCGCCGATTCGATCCGGGTGTACGTGGTGGACTTCAGTGGGTTCTTGTGTCGTGACCATCACGCTGCTCACTCGTCTGGATCAACCCTTTATGCCGTCCTCTACCCCAGTGCGGCTTGTCGGGATGCTCATGCGTTTTGGCAACGCGCGGGGCCAGGGATATCATCAAGGTTGGCACAGCGATGCCTGCGGTCCAGTTCTCGACCTCGGATCCACCCATTCACTGCTCCTACCACCGCCACCGCCCCTCCCGACACCCATTCTGTGTACGAGAAACTCCGTTGTAGAATTGCTGGCCATGTGAGACACTGGTCGAGTGATCCTCGGATCACCAAGCAGGTCGCCCCCTCCGATGTCTTCTTATATGCTTCCGGCATGGCAGCCATCTACCACGTGCATCAGTCCATTCTGGCCTGGCGAACCGGGGAGTCCGTGAATGCCGGCCTCCTGTATGGGCCGACCCTCAGTATCCTGCAAGCGGAAGGTCAGGGGTTAAGGTCCTACAACCTAGGAACGGAGGCCGACTTGAATCATCTTGCTGCCCAGCTGGAGCTGGGATCCGGGGAAGCTCGCGCGGTGCAAGCAATCTGGTGTGAATGTCCCAGTAACCTCACACTGCAGACGGTCAATTTGCAGCGGATACGTCGGCTGGCGGACCAACATGGCATTCCTGTAGTAGTGGACGACAGCATTGCCAGCTTCGCCAACTTGGATCTGTTGGGAGTGGCGGACATTATCGTCTCCTCGCTGTCCAAATACTTCAGCGGATATGCCGACGTAATGGCAGGAAGGCAAGTCAAGTCAAGTCAAGTCAAAGACCCAGGCGCCAACCTACAGACACGGTGACTGATACTCTCCTCTGCCGGCATACAGCGTCATTCTGAATCCGAATTCTCCACACTACGCCGCCCTGCACAAGCAGATATCCGCCACATACGAGAACAACCTCTTCGTCGAAGATGCGATCCGACTAGAATCCAACAGCCGGAACTTCCTCCCTCGCATGGATCGAGTCAACAAGACAACGCAACACCTGGTCACCCAGCTTTTGCCTCTCGTCTCGGATCCCGCGAGCCCATTGACCCGCATTTTCCACCCGTCCGTGTGCGCATCCCGTCCGAACTATGAGCGTCAGATGCGTGCTCCCTCGTCTGAGATGCCTCGCCCGGGGTATGGAGGCGTCTTCACGATGGAGTTCGCCGACATCGCAAGCGCGTCCGTCTTCTTTGACCACTTACACGTCTGCAAGGGCCTCTCTTTTGGCGCGGATGTCTGCATCGCGTCGCCGTATATGCAGATGACGGGGCAGGCCGGGAAGAAGCAGGCGTTGGTCAATGGCACGAATGATACTATCATCCGGTTTGCCGTGGGGTTGGAGGAGCCTGATGAGGTCCTGCACCGCATCAACACCGCGCTAGACGCTGCGACGCTGGTGTATAGGGCTAAGGGCCATGTGGCCCCGTAGTGGTCCTGGATCATTGTTTAGCTAGAGCAGATCGGGGTTCAACCACGTGCTAACTACAGCATCATGTAAATCGGTGTCCGTCTTTGATAAACTTCATTGCTAGCTAGAATCCTGAGACTGTTTCTGCTTCATCAACCGACACACATCTACTGACGGTCTTCCAGATCGACCAGCCTTGAATCAAACGACATGTACTCCGTATAGCTTGGTCGAATCATCTGCACCGCCTCCACGCCTAGACAAAAAGGTGGCCAGTCAAAAACTCCGGCAGCTGGGGAGTTCTGGATGGCTTGTACGGCAGGGCGCGATGCAGCCCAACGGTATCATCACCATCGACCTTGCGCATCCAAATCTTCTTCTCTATCCCCATCGTTGGCTCCCACCCTATACCGACAGACCTTGGCTTCCCGTCCGGGTCAACCGAAAACTCAGCTGGAAGGACGGTCTCGGCTCCAACTACAAGCAGCCTAATAATAAAGTAGTTTCCCGTGACGTTCTCGAATGTAAGAGAGCAGGTATTGGTACAATTAGTTCGGTCCGCGTGGAGCTTTGTGCCGGTGCCATCTATGGAGAGATCGAGCCGACCGTAGGCATCATGCCAGTAGGTGCCGGAGTATGCTTCGATAGCGAGAGTCGGCCCCGGTAGAGGAGGAGACGGGAGATCGGGGTAGAAGATTTGGACCGCGTCTGCATTGTAAGCGTCCATTTGGTCGACGATATCGACATATCTGCTCCCGATTTAGTCAGTTTGTTGGAGAGCAAGAGGAATGACAAGACACACTTTTGTTTCCAGTCAAATCTGTCCCCCGCAGCGATGCCCAGCTTCGAATCGATAAGCTCATACGCCAGGCATGTTCCCCCATAGTTGGACGAATAGGTCGAGTTAGCCATGGTGATGACCCCAAATTTAAGCGCGGGGATCATCACAATCTCGGCTCCGAATCCCTCTATCCCCCCATCGTGAGTGATGATCTCCACTCCCTGGTAGATGTAACGGTCCCATCCAAGGGCATACGCCATCGGGGCCAAAAACGGCTCGGAATTTGGAATGAGTGCTCTCGCGGTCCAGAGTGTTCCGTAGCCCTCCGAGGAAAGAGGCAACCCGCTCTGATTCAGTAGTGCGTAGATCCATTTCGCGTAGTCTTCCACAGTGCTGATAATGGCACCGGCGCCGGAGATTTCCGGCCTGTTCTTCCACTCCACCGCTTCATACTTGCCCTCGGCGAAGGCATAGCCCTTTGCCAAGGGCTTTTGACTGGCAAGTGCATCATCCAGGCGGAAATACGTGCTGCTCATCCCGAGAGGGTCCCAGATGTGCTTTTGAAAGATAGAGCCGAGGTCATCGCCCATGACTGTTTGGATAAGATGCGACGCCACGATATACATGGCGTTATTGTACTGGTAGGTCGTGCGTGGGGGTGCGGTAGACGGGAGGAAGCGCAAGCTCCTCACCACATCTTGAACAGTGGCCTGCTTGTCAGCATACACAGCTCCAAGCGAGAAGTTATGGCCCGGCATTCCGGTCCGATGGGACAGGATATCCTCAATGGTGACGTTTGCCGTCGTCCAGTGGTTGTCCAGAACGAAGTCCTCGCGGATCAACTCATTCACGGGCGTAGTCCATTGCACTCCGGGGTACTTGTCATTGTCCTCGACCAGCATGGCCATTATGGCGGCGGTGAACGCTTTGGTGGTGCTTCCTCCGTAGAACAGGGTGTTCGATTCGACGTCGGTGGACGATGCGAGATCGGCAGTGCCATATCCCTTTTCGTTTTTTTGGAATGAACCGGTTAGCCTGCGGTCTTTCGCCAGTGGTAGGATATCTACCTACCTGGGTCCATGTGGTATCCCCATCGACGACGGCGACTGCCATCCCGGGGATCTTCCAGTATTCCAAGGTCTCGTGGACATTCTTCTCGAAATCTCCGTCAAGGGGGGTCTCAGGACTGTCTTTGACTGTACTCATTTTGATATCTGTCAAGATTTAACTCCCAGACACATAGGGTTAAAGTGAACCCGAATGATAGCATGCCAACTTATATACTCCATGGATGGTCGCATTCGCACACGATGAGGGGATCTAGGTGTGTCTGTCTATGATGACACCAGTCGCCAACGGCTGCTACAGCAACTCCAACTCGGGCTAGCCACGCATCGTGCAAGAAGTCATTGTCTTAGATTGACAGAGGTGGATTGTCCGATCAGGAACGGGTGATGGTAGAACGACAGACTGAGTCCGCGGCGAAGACAAGCCATACTCAATCTCACTCACTCGTGACATGATAACCAAGTCTACTGTTGGCCATTTCATCAGGTCTGTCTGTACTGGCTCTGGTCTGGTAATTGAATCAATCTTGTTATCATTTACGATCTCAAAGTAGGAAGGCGAGGGACTAGGCACGAGGTTCCGATCAGCCAGGGTGCAGATAGTGGCATCACGCACTTCCTTCTGATAAATGCTCAGGGCAAGACCGGGGTTTGGCGACTCACGGGGACCCCGCACGTTCTCAAATCCGGGCTGTTGGTCTTAAAGACGACGGGCTGTTTGCGATGTTGCATCGATGGCGTAGTAACACGAGGGCTCCGCGGCCTCGCGGACTTCCTCCAGAGAATCCACCACTTTGATGGTCTTTTCTGTCGTCACTAGGCTGGAATGATGGAAAGCTTTTCTTCTGATTTTTAAGATAAATTTCGGAGTTGTGGCACAAGCAGGGTTTCCGAGGCATTCCGTTCGTTGCATGTAAACTGTGTTTGGGGACAGATACAATATACTAGTATATATATCATTTATGGTTCCGGCAAACATCTAGACCCACGGGCAAAGGAAAGCTCTGCCGGACATTGAATTATTATTCACCACTCCGATCAAGAAGACCCACAAAAAGCCGTCGGGTAATCCCAATCCCCTAGCCAAGGGGCCATCCACCCCACAAAGTTCCAAAAAAACAAAATATCATAGGACCGAACGCGGATTGAACGCGTGACCTCGGGATCTGCAATCCTGCGCTCTGCCACTGAGCTACCGATCCTTGATGGGAGATATTGGTCAAGAAAGACTATCTATACAGAGCGGGTGAGCAATATTGTCCACAAACAATATCCTCCATCGTTTCCCACTAAATCATGGTTTGTGAACAGATACTAATGGATTATCCGGGTATGGATGGAAGAATGGTTTAGAACTACAGCCAATATCAAGTCCATTTGACCAATTTTAGGTATATATGTTGGGCACAGCCGATCTCAGTATTTGTTGTTCCTGAACTCCCGTAACGTATGCGTGCCCGAGCAGCAGCAGCAGCAGTAGTAGTATACTAATGTTGCACTTTGGAGATACCACGCATCAAGCCTGACACAGCATGTCCGAGATCACATAGCAGCATTGCATTTGGGTTGCTGCAACAATACCCGGATTATTCATGCGGCAATGTTGTCCCGCAACCCAGAAAATAAAACCACAAGTCCAACCCAAGTTTACGCGAATGCAGCGACCGAAGGCTCGAACCGATTGTTTTTGTTGGGATAAGCGCCAGTTAGCGCCACGCCTACGGAGTAGAACAAGGCGATATGGGAAAAAGCCTCGCCATTACTGACGATAATTACTGGAGTGACAGCCTAAGATGGTGAATTTTTCTGATGTTTTTAGCTAACTATGTCATAGCATCTCGCCTACTCCATGAAGTAACTGCACCGACGATCCTGGGGGGACGGGTCACTGTTCGCGACTCCACTGGGATGGATCCTTCCAGTCCACACTCCACAGACCCCAAGGGCCAAACGAGTCGGCCAATAGTCTGCTTCGCTCTCAGCTCAGCCCCCAAGCTCGACATCCGCCAAGGATGCAGGGCAAAAGCCCAGGAACATGAATGCGCTGCCGTGATGTCCAATGGAAACAGCAGAGTAGTAGCTATAGAGCAATATCTGCCTGCCTTGACGATGGCAACAGCTTCAGCCACGTCATGGTCCCCCAACGTGTTTTGCTTGTTTTGGTGGTGGTGGTAGCAGGAGCAGTACTATCTTGTGAAAGTATTTCCACCATGATCATCTGGCCGTGTCTTTGGCTTTCGGGTCTGTTTAAGCCTTGCGATCGACCTTCGGGTACAGCTTGTAGAGCCTTGTACACCGCACAGTGGAGACGGCCGGGACAGTCGGCCGTCTGGCTGGGGCAGCTACCGTCGATCCATGGTGAAGAGGGTTAGGTTCATCGCGGTCTCGCCATTGCAGATTGGGGCTGTGAACCCCATCAGATCTTGCCGCATCTCGCTTTCCGAACTGGGACTACATTGCGCTGGGTGCAGACATGTCTATATAAACCCCATTCTCTTCACCTCCCCCTCACTTTCATACAACCTCATCTCCTACAACCAACCACCACTCTCAATCCTCCCCTGCTTTCCCGAAAACAATCACAATCATGTACCTCCTCCTCGCCCTTGCCGCCACCTCCCTGGCGCTCCCCACCACCAACAAGGCCTCCGCCGTGCCCGGAGAATCCTCACTGTTCACCACCTACGCGGGCAAAACGACCCCCTCGCGTCCAAATACACCCACGCTATCAACGCGACAAACCCCGGCCCGCCCCAGGACGACGACATCCTCTTCCAGAACCTGCTGGCCGCCGAATGGGGCATCTACAGCTTCTACCAGCAGGGCGTGGAGGCCTTCTCCGCCGAGAACTTCACGGCCGCGGGCTTCCCCAACAACACGTACCAGCGCATCACGGAGATCCGCGACAACGAGGCCGGCCATGTGCGCATCTTCCAGGACTTGATCACCGACGCGTCCGTCAAGCCGGGCCCCTGCAGCTACGACTACGACTTCGGGAACAGCGTGACGGAGTACCTGGCCCTGCAGACGTACCTCGAGGTGTCCAGCATGGCGTTCCTGACGGGGCTGGTGCGCCAGGCCGTCACCAACGACACGCGGTCTGCCCTCGTCGCCATCGGACAGATCGAGTCGCGCCATAACGCCTGGTCGCTGATCGACGTGTGGGGGGTCTCGCCCTTCTCCGGGCCCGCGGACACCACATACCCCTACCCGAACCACATCCTCGAGCTGACGACCCTGTTCCTCACCTCCGGCTCCTGCCCCAGCCTGAACCCCGTGTACCCCAACCCCAAGCCCAATCTGCCCTGGACCGATTTCGTGCGCAACGGGACGACTGCCGCGCCGGGCGCCGAGATCCAGCTCGAATTTATTGACGGGACCCCTGCCTTCGAGGACGACAAGGAGTACTACGTCGTCTACTTCCACGGGGTGAACAACATCAGCGTGCCGTTCGACGTGACCTCGAAGAAGTCGACCATTCCCGCCGAGTTCGATCCCAAGGCCGGCGTGATCATCTTCGTGGTGACTGATGAGGAGGGCGCGCCCACCGAGGAGAGTGTGCTGTCTCTGCCGGTGATTCTGCTGGAGCAGCCGTCGGAGTTGACCTTGCTGATCTAGAGGATACTCTCTGCAATTGATAGGTCGATCCTCTGGATCAAAGGGGGGGTGGCGGTCATGTGTAATGTTCTTAATATCATGTTTGTCTGTCTGTACTTAGCACGTTGGAATTCATCTGTACTTTACTTTACTTGTTTCATGTTACAATGAAGATGCATTGCTTCTCAAAGGTTCTCTTGAATGTATGAGGCAGTAAAGAGAGATGAAATGCGGTAGAAACTTAGGATCAGAGGTTCTTCTCGTGGTGACTGCTGTGCACTTATGCAGGAGGAGGGTCGAACCGGACCAAACCCTATCTGGCGGGATACCAGATGAAACCTCGGATGGCGTACTCAAAATAGATTCAGCATTTGTGTACCCACGTGGTGGTTCTTGCCGTCGCGTATACCCGGAAACGTCTTCTCTCTATCCGCAATTACTCGATCGCATCTGATTATTATCTATGTTACTGTTATTATCTTACACTGTACATGGCCCCCCTATTAGAGTAAACCCACCCAACCATCATCACCCCTCTCACCCCAGCACGGCCTTCAACTTGGCGCCCCCCGCCGTCGTCTCCAAAAACACAGTCATCCTCCTAGACGCCTCCTCCATAAGACTCAAATCAGGACTGCGCTCAAACGCATGCGGAGCCTCGACCGCCAGATCCGAGAACAGCAGGGCCAGGGGCGACGACTTCCAGATGAACTGGTTCCGGGTACGAATCACGGTCGTCACCAGGAACACGAGAGTCAGGACCAGCAGCACGACGGGAAGGGTAAGCCAAGGCCACTGCACGTGGACGAAAGATTCGACAGTCCAAGTGGTGCCTGTGATGGAGGCGGCGCAGACACTCGAGCGGGCGTGCATGGTCAGGGAAGAGGCGAGGGAGTCGAACATGGTGTTGAGGTCGGTGTAGTTCCCGTATGTGCCGTAGGCGGCTTCGATGGTGTCGGAGGACCAGGAGGGGCGGTTACTGACGAAGAGGGAGCCGGTGCCTTGGAGGAGGGGGCTGATGGAGTTGGACATGGCGAGTTGGCTGAGCCAGGAGACGTCGTAGGTGCAGGCGGATGTGTTTGAGGTTTGGGTGCCGTTGGTGTAGCAGGTTTGGGGGGTGAGGAAGATGTTCGATGTGACGTCGGTGGAGGAGGAGTTGGTGGTTGTGGCGGTGGACGTGAGGGTCTCGTTGAAGGAGCCCCGCTGGACGCTGGCTTCGTAGGTCTTCGTGCAGAAGTAGAGGGCGCATTCGGTGGCGCTGACCTGTGGGGGGACGCCATAGCCTGCGGCGCTGATGGCAGTGAAGTTGAGGATGACGGGCAGTCCGTCGGTGGTGAGCTGGATGAGGTCGAGGTCCGTCGTGGCGTTCATCAGGTACATTGAGCTATAGGAGGTGGTGAAGCTGAGCCCGTTGGTCAGGTTGTAGCTGTAGGTCTCCGTGGTGCTGTCGGTTGATGATGGGGCGAGTGTGAGGTCGGATGTGATGTTGGCGCAGCGGCTGCAGAACCCTAGCGACTGGTAGGGGGCGAAGGTGCAGTTTCCCGTGGGACAGGTGATGGCGACCGAGTCGCTGTTCGGGCCCTCGCTTTGGAACAGGCCCGTGTAGATGGCGCCCATGGTGGATAGGGGCGCTTTGTTCATTCCGGGGCCGGCTCCCTCGGCGTAGTCGACGTAGGTGCTGGTGTTGCAGACGCGGATGGACGATTGGTCGGGGGTCTGTATAGGTTGGGGCTTGGTGGTGAGGACTTGCTGGACGAACGGAGCAATGGCCGCTGCGACCACGAGGATGAAGCACCCGATGGACACCAGGTGGCTGATATGGGTTAGCCTGCTAGGGCGTGGGAGTCAGGAATGGGGACAGCTACCGAGGGACAAATTTGAACAGGACGAAAGTGGCACTGACGGCGCCCCGGCTGGCCGCGTCCAAGAGTGAGAGATCACTTAGTTTGTTGCTTTCGTTGAACCATGACCATTTGAGCTGAGACAGGCCCTCGGTGATGGGAAAGACCATGGCGGCCTTCATGACCGTGACCAGCAGCGAGACCAGGGCGTTGAGGGTGATGCCATAGGGCCAGTCGGGCATGGGCTTGCCGTCGTAGTTGTACAGGATGGCGATGATGGCGATGAGGGCGGCCACGGCAATGACACAGCTGACAATCTCCCAGGTCCAGCCCGCACCCCAGGCTCCCGGGGTCCGGGGACGCAGCAGCAGTGGGTTCGACGACGACAGTGGACGTGGGCGTGGTGCGCCCTCCGTAGAGTCGTCGACCTTCCGGTAGCCCAGATCGGATTCATTCCTGAGGTGGTTCATGCTGGCTGCTGCAGGCCGGGGGCGTTGATTGTGAAGCACACAAGGGCCACGAAGAACAATCGAGGGGGGAAACCCCCAGGATTCAGGGGAGAAAGCGTTCACCCTCCGAAGGATCATCTACATCTTGGCGACGATGCCTCCTGGTTGAGGCAATTCGCACGTGTGGACTGGCGGAGAGAAAAGAGGCGACTGAAGTCATTTTGGGGCACTCTGAAACACCCGGCCTTCAACATCGGGTTTAGCCTGAAGAATCAACCAACGGCTCGGGGAAAGAATCGGCATGTTTTTTGTGGCTGCGGCCCGGTGATTGGCCGATGCTGCAGGATTTTCCCCGTTCATGTATGTTAAACATCTTCAATGCCAGCCATGGTTCGTCCCCGGGACGGGTCCAGTGTCACTCATTTTTGAGGCTTCGGTGTTCCCCCCCCCCGGAGAGAACAGGTGTGGCGGTGTTATTCCGGGCCTTTGAGGATGTCGTTTCCAGGTCACAAACAGATAAGTCGCTAGCTAACTTGTGCTTTGTGGGGCAGGTATGGAAACCCATGTCGAATTCGGTTCCGAGGAGATCGCACAGGATCGAAACACCGTAGTTAAGTGGAAAAGACAAGGCACATTTGGGACGCATCAAGCAGTCTGAACCCACATAGATGCAACAGCCAGACTCGCGTGGCAAGTCGCTATCCGCAGGAGACTTTGCATTCCTTATGTTGCGCAATTGCTGTGTGCTGCACTGCGAGGCGTACAATAAGAAGACGATGCAGGTCGAATGACTCCGTCTGTGTTGGGATCAGAACCTATCAATGATTCGGTAAACTGTGTTGTCTGAGACATGTGGATTTGGCAAACCTTATAGGGAGAGACACCCTCTCCTCAACTCGGCGACTCGGGCCTTACGGTGGTCGGAGACAAGAACAGGCTCGACATCATACCACCGAGGCTATGACGGCATGAGCGCTTGTCCGCATCCCGCCGCATTTTGTAGATCGCATCACACGCAGGATATGTTCCCATCGAGGTGAATTGGTCTTCCTCGACAGCATCAGTCTCGGTTGCATGATGGACCCGACGCTTCGCTTCTGCATGTCAAGTGCGTACAGAAATAGAAAATTGGACCCCGTCAGGCAATCCGAAGACGTCAAAGCAATCACAGAAACGGGCAGCGATGTTCACCAAGTCGATAGCCTCGAGCAAACAGTTGTGTTATGGTGCGGACAAGACGTCCGCCTCGACCAGAATTCAAAGTGAAACACGGTTCCTGGATAAGATTAGGCACCAGAATAAAAGCTTAGCATCAGCCCCAAAGCTTGACCCGGGCGGAAAGAATCCTGTGGTCGGCTGGAGTGGCTAAATCTAGAACACGCAGAAAAACCGGAGAGCTGCTGGAACTCGACTGCCTGCCTGACGGATGAGACTAGAACCTTGTTGGAACAGGAGCTGCAGGAAGTTTGCTCATTTAACTCCGAAACACGCGGTTGTTGGGCGATCAGCCAACCTTCTGGACGGCTGATGAGGCGTCATCTCGATCAACTTGTGTTGCCTGAGGGTGGAAGATCTCGACGCATGAGACTCAAGATGAATGCGCTGCGGATGGTGGCTGGTCTCTCTCTGGGTGTCGTTGCCCCACGGGTTCTGTTTCGATGAGGCGAGCACATGGTCAACAAGAGGTTGGACGTGATTACAGAAAATCTAAAGAGGGAAAAGAAGCCAAGGAGGGGAGAGGAGTGAATAAGGGCTATCCAGGCATAATCACTCGCCGGGTGCAGCGAAAGATGATTCCTTGAGGGTGAGTGAGCCTCTAACCCTGGTGCTCTCCTGACTGTGTCGCAACAGAAATAGACAGCGTTGACCAAAGTATTAATAACAAATTCTCCTGCTGAAACGCATGCAGACGCAGATAGAGGCTGGCTGCATACACTTCCGGCACCTGTCATGTCATGCCATCTGTCCGAGAATTGAGCCCCCGTATATCTGCACCTAGATGAGACTGCTTCCCAAAATCCCAGCTGGCTCCTGAATGTGTGCATTTTAGATTGTGTGGAGTAGCCCCTGACCCTTTGCGGTATCCACCAGGCTAAACTGAGGATCAAACAAGACTCTTTTTGAGATTCTACCTATCGCGACTTCCCAACAGGTATCTACTCCCTATCTATCTACTTTCAACACAGTCAGACTGTGAAGGAGAATAAACATCTCCTGCTTCGCTGCGAGTAAGTAAATCCAATTTGGGCACTCCTGCTGGTGCCTGGAGGCGATCCCTGATGCGGACTAGTCTCCCCCCGGGGCAGCCAATGGAACGGCGGAACCGGGTAAACATTGACAACTGCGGGTCGGAACGCGTCACAACGCGGCCCCATTGGTGGCCCGACGTGGGTGTGGCGGCGCTAGTGGCTCTAGTTCGGCAGTAGTAGCGCCGAAGCCCTCGTCCTCCGCGCTCGAAGACTCCTGATTGACTGTCGGTTCTTTTTTGTCGGTCTTTCTCTCTGTCTGGCTCTGGCTGACTCTGGCTCTCTCTCGCTCTCTCTCTGGCTAGAACCTTCATCCGCTCTTCGATATCCGTCGGGTCGCAGCCCGGATTGACCCCCCAGCTTTGACGTTGCGGCGTCTGCCAATCACCAACCACCACCATCCCCTGCCCTACTCTCTACTCTGTCTTTGCACCCTCAATAATAATAATGTCGCTGCGATATCATCTCATCCCACCCTCTCAGGGGGGAAAGAGTTTAACCCAGGGGAACAACGGTCAGTAAGCAGAGGCCAGCCTCGGTCTACAGTCTACGCGCGACCGTGACTCGTCTCCTCCGCACCCGCATTCCAACTCCACCAAGCAATGCGCTCAGGCACGCCCGCCCGCCCTCTGACTCTCTGGTGTACGCGACTAGATAGATACTAACTACGTGTGCCTCGTCCCTCCGCGACGCCCGGCAGCGTTAGAGAACTCCGGTAGAAAGGTCAAACGAGCACGACTCCGCCCAGTTACGTACGTCCCGGGCGGGCCCTGAAGGTCTGAACAAGCCGGACTGGCAGGCGACGAGGCGATTCACAATGGTTCGGCCACTAATGGCGACTTAGTAGGGCCGATTGGGCCAAGCTTCGTCGAGGGGGGGCCACCTTATCGCCGGAGGACAAAAGTAGTGAGGAAGTTGACTGCCCTCCGTCCCCTCAATCAATCTTAAATGGCGTCGATGGCGTCGATTTAACCCTTTCCGTCCTTCGTCCTTTTTTTTCCTGCTCTCTCCTTTCCTCTTTCTTCCTCCTCTCTTTCTCTCTCTCTCACTCTACACTCTCTTACTCTCCATTCCGCTCTCTCGCCTTCTCGCCTTCCTTCACCACCCATTCGTCCATCCCACACTCGTTTTTTTTTTTTGTGCGCCCGATTCTTCTAGTCTTGGCGATCACGGCCGATCCAAGGATCTTTTTACCATTTTTATAATAATTTTTTTTTCTCAAAAAAAATAAATAACAAGATATCCATCCATCTTACTCCTGCTGCCTTCCGCCGCTTTCCGCCTTCCGCCTTCCCCCCCGTCAGACAACAAATAACCACAACAACCACAACAACAACAACAACAGACATCATGTTCGACAATGTCATGAGCTGGTTCCGCTCCTCCGCCCAGGAGGAGGTCCCGGAGATGACCTGGGATGCCACCACTTTGACCATGGTCCAGCCCCAGAGCCCGGCAGACACCATGACGACGAACGAGGTCGTCACCGACCAACCGGTATGTGGACATTACCTACCCTACCGTAGTACATGACATGGCGATGGCGATGAGATGAGCCCGAACTAACAGACATGATTGATATCAGGCACTCGGCGAAGGAATGGAGTTGCGCCTCCGTGGTGGTGACGGTGAGGAGGATGCGTAAGTGACGATCCCTTCGGCAGATCTGATCCATGGAAGGATCGGCTGTTCCTGACCCCGCATCCATCCATCCATCCCTCCATCCCTCCATCCACTGACAGTCCATCTTTTATATACAGTTGCTGCTTCTGCTGCCACTGCTGCAGCTGCTGCGGAAGCTGCTTCAACGACAAATAGATATGTTCATCCATACCATACCATACCATATCATTCCAAACCATACATACCCCTTTTGCCTCTTCGATCGATCAATCCTCCCGTCGTCGCGCACCTCGCCTCGCCAGCCAAAGCAAAGCCGCAGTCACCTTTCTTATAATACAATACACCTATTGATTGACCCCCTCCTGGCCGACTGACTGGACGGATCCTCTCACATGCGTTCCTTGATACTCCTTTTTCTCCTGTATAATACTTCCGTCATGACGTGCATTATCAGCAAATAGATTTTCTTTTTTTTTTCCCTCTCTCTCGCGAGACTTTGGCTTTGGTTCATACATCCTATCAATTACCCACAGAGCAAGCAAGCAAGCAAGTGCTAGGCATACATACATGCCACCAATTCAATTACCTATGGTTTCTAATCTGATCATCGCCATATAACCGCCCCGGAATCCGACTCCACCTCCAATTCTTCTGCCACGCCATTCAAACACCACACAGAGTCGCAATCACATCGATCGACTCGTCTCTCATATGAACGTCCCCGCAATAAACCAGATACCCGTCGCCAACTTTTGCCCCCGCTATCGCGGCCTGCCAGTTTTCCTCCGGCATCTCGATGACATCATCGGTTGAAGCATCTCTGGTGGCGCCTTGGACGGGCTGAAAGAGTCTCTCGCCGCGGCGGGCATCCCGGACATTAACCGCTTCCATGTTGTATAGAAGCGGGAGCGCATCACGGGTACCCCCGGGAGGCAGATCACACGCGTCGTTCAGCATGTAGCTGGTGTCGGCGCGGTCTCCTTGCCGCCACGGCACACCAAACTGAGCGAAGACGGAATCCAATCGATCCCCGTACAAGGGTTCCTGGTCGGCGAGACCGATGATGAGGCGCCCGCCTTCCCGAACGTAGGCCGGCAGACTGCCCATCACGGCGTGATGCTCGTCCCAGGTGCCGAGGGGGTAATTCGCGATAATCACGGCCTTGGCTGTCTTCGCGAGCCAATCGATCACGGCGGGCGAGCCAACGGGTTGCGGGTCAGCTCCCGCTGCCAGTCGCTTGTATAGCCCTACGCACCAGGACGTATTGTCCGGGCCGCAGAGTGCATCGTCCATGATGAGGATCGGTGGCTTATTGGAAGGCGGAGGAGGGTTGGAGCTCGAGGAACTCTGGGGGGACGAGAGCCAAGCCGGAATGGTTGGAGGATCGGGAGACTGAGAGTCTCTGTTGATCCAGTTATGCATCGATGCCAGGTCGGAATCCGTCCTTGGGTCGCTCGAGTTAACCCCCGTCGCTCTAGCGATCCAGTCACGTATCCATTCTAGGTCGGAATCCGTCTCTGGGTCGTTCGAGTTGGTCTGCACCTCCCGGTCTGCTTGATACCCCGGATCGGACGTGTCCATGCTGGAGTTCCTCTGGGTGCCTCTGGGAGTGTGCGCTGGGTGTTGATATGTAGAAGGGCGGTATATTCGGTACTTGTATAGATAATAACGAGAGTGGATAAGATATCGAAACTATAGAGGTAAGAATGTGAGAGTAAAGTGAAAGAGCGGAAGGATGTTGGGTTGATGTTGATGATGATGATGATGCTGCTGAAGCCGAAATGGATGTTGGGGATAAGGACAGCCTCTGCAGTCACAACAGGAAGCCACGCTCACAACCTCCAACTGAGGAAACCACGAAGCACCACTGGTAAATCCGCCAGCCTACAGTGACTGAAGACTTCCACACATCATCCGCCGCATTTGCCCTAACATGGCTGTTTGCCGCCATGGCGATTGGGAGGAATTGCTCTACTAGAAGCCATTGCATGGTGAACTGAGTGATATATTGAAGGACAATACGTAGGAGAAGGGGTGTAGGATTGTATCGAAGAATAAATCAAACGCGCGGTCTAGACCCATACATTATTTTTTTGTAGATGAGGGCTTGACCGTTGAGGATAGATAGGCCTAGAGTGATCCGATTGAACCACCTCATCGGGGCCTTCCCGCCGGCTAACCCTCACCTTGCCGAGTCCTCTGCGGTCCGGTCCGAGACAGTGTCTCAAAGGCAGAACATCGAGTGGGATCTCTCCGAGTCCGGAGTCGGGGTGTCCACTATCCCCCGCGAATCACTTATTCGCATGGTTAGTGTTGGGGATGGATGGTGTTGGGTCCATGATTATATCCCTCGAGCATGAACCCCCACAGGCTGCGGGTAGGATATATCCGCCACACAATGACATTGTGGATGTTACAGACCATGCGACCGACAATTTATTGATTATCGGGACTGTATAGGATCGTCCAATGCGCTCAGGAAAGAGAAGGCGGATGTTATGTGGCGGTTGAAAGGTGGTAAGTTGAAGGAAGCCCACTGCTACAGACCAACCAGCGGCCGTTAGCCGACCGAACCCCAGGTCAGGAACCAGGCAATGAGGACATCATGACAAGAACAAGAACAAGAACAAGACGTTGGATAAAAGTTTAATTTTGTTTGTTTCGTCTCCCTCCCACAAAAAAACAAGAAAAGAAAAGAAAAGAAAAGAAACACGAGCAGTATGACCCCACATACTCATCTGGGTGATGTGTGCAACCTTGTTAGGGTAGGATCAATACAGCTCGGGTAGAAAAAAATGACTAGACTGGGGCTCGATCCCAGGACCTTATGCGTGTGAAGCATACGTGATAACCAACTACACCATCCAGCCAACTTGATTGAAACATGCTTTTTGTCTTTGGTACTCAAAGAGCAGACTAAGATTAATCCAACACCCAGATCTGTCCGATGGGGAGTGGTTGTTTTGGGTCTGGGAGGTCTATCTCATGGAGTAAAGCTGGCTTACATCGGAGAAAAGATACAATATGTCCATAAAAATGAGGGTGGATAAGCCAAAAATAATCAATTAGCAGTTGAGAGCATTCACAATCAACTCACCTCTGTTTGTTGGACAGGTTGCATTTGCCCGCAGTGGCAAAAATATATAAGTACTATCAAGGGTAGAAGGTCCGTAACCCTACCTTGATTGTATGTCTCAAATGACCACAATTAATTCACGACAAAATCGGTTGAGTGTTATGTTTATCCCATCTGACGATGGAGTATCTCGACCGCCCATTTTCCTCATCTCCAATTATCGCGGCGAATCTCCTGCAAGGGGAAGGGAAGCATCCCACCCTCCCTCAAAGACAATCAAAAGTCCATCTGCATGAACACTGCGCGAAAAAGCCTGATTAAGTAATTTTTTTATTAGGTTGTGATAACAAAGTGGAACCCAGGGGGTATGGTATCATTTCTGACTATCACAGCAGTGCGCTGGCTGTTTGAATCACCCCAGGCCCCTCATGTACAGACCATGAGGGAACAACGTCTCTTGAGCTGATTGGTCAACCGTGGGACAATGCAGGGAGTACTAGCTACTGCAGTCGGGATTTCTCTTCTTGCATGATAGATTGATGTAATACGATATTGTATGTTTGATAATGGAAATTCCTCCCATAAATAAATATGTACCCCATAGTTCTCATTTCTGATGCGGTCAGTGTATCTATGCAACCGGATAAAGGATGTCCAATCTTCTCTTCAATGGGTGCAACAGCACATCTAGTGAAGTAAGGATGTAACACTGATTATCACAGCAGACATAAACATCGGCAGAGGGAAGGCAGGACCGTTTGACCCCACGCGGGTGCAGGATAGATGTAGTAGTCGACCGAGAATGTCTTGCAGATCTCGACGATACCAGCTTCTTTTGGTTATACATACAGCGCCCTTAAATCATTGGTTGCACTGCAGGACTGCGGGTGGTAGCTTCTAGACAGTCCCTACCAAACTAGCCTGAGCAATGATGAGGCATGTTACCCGATACATATCTTTGCATAAAATGTTTCAGATTTGCTGTCGCCATTCATCAGACAGCGGGATATATTTCCGACCGGTGACATTTGAACGTATGTTTGGTGGGGTCTGAAGTAAGTATCGGGATTCACCTCTGTCTCTGGAGAGGCAAATGCCCTGGCTGCCATTTTTGCCCCAGGACAGACAGACCATCCCAACGCTCAAAATTACGGTGCGATTCCTATCTATTGTCCGGTACTTTCCTGTATGATGACACATGACCCAATCCATAGGGCTAGGTATGCCTTCTCTGTAGCCATCACTGGCCAAACCCTTGTGCAGACGCATCTGACGACGGACGACATATGTCGTACATCAGCCTTGCGGTATTGAGTAACGTAGGTCGCTCGCCACCCGCAGTTTGGCATCCCCTGCTTTTTCTGTACACCCCAATATCCCGTAAAGATAGACCCAAAATCGCAGGTTAGGAACCAATGAAAACTGCACCTGGTAGCGTACGCTGATCTGGAGAGATAAGAAAACGAGATGAAATGGTGCGAAACCATCAGGAGTCTCATGAACGCAGTTCATTAGACAATAGCCCTTACCTATAGAACTGTCTGCCTAGATACCTGTCAATGTAAGAAGCTGGCTCTTAGATGTAGACCGTGTCTCAACGTATGTGAGGAGATGTAAGCAATGTGAAACTGTGCTTTGTAAATGTAATTCACTCACAACAGTAGCGATCTATAAATGGAAATAGATCACTGGAATGAGCCATATTCTGTTGGATTTCATGGCCAACTTTCCTATAAGAACGGGTTGAATCTCCATCTGCGTCCATATACTATCGACCTCAGAAATACCATCCAGACTCGAGTCCTCTATAACAAGAATTCTATCTAATCAAGTTAGATATCGCTTCAAGTCATGTCTTACATCGCAAATGGATACCGTGAAAATGGGTATCTAGGCAATGGATACCCGGGAAGCGGGAATCTGGGGAACGGATACTTGGGAAACGGACACCCAGGAGACGGGCATGGGCTCCCTGCCATGCAATGGGCCCATGTTTTCAAAACTCGGGGTGATAGTATGGACACCAGTATCAATCGACGGGGCTGTGCTGACAGATCCAGCTATTGAGTTCAAGCAGATCCCCGTTGGCAAACCGGGCCCAGATGAAGTGCTGGTTCAAGTTGAGTACTCTGGTGTTTGTCATACCGATCTCCATGCCTGGAAAGGTTCGGACCCCTCTTTTTCTTCACCATAATTGAATACTTATGCTAAACTTCCCAGGTGATTTTCCTGCTACACCAAAGGAGAATCTTGTTGGTTAGTTCTGCATCTTGCATCAATATAGACTTCCCAGTTTAATGGTGTTTAGGTGGACACGAGGGCGTCGGTTTGGTTGCGGCATTCGGATCGCAAGTGAATGACCTCAGAATTGGCGACTTGGTTGGAATTCAGGTAATTTATGGTTCCCCACCGACCATCCCGTGAATAGACTGATTAAAATTGTTTTTTTTCTTTCTGCAGTGGATTAACAGAACTTGCGGCATATGCGAATTCTGCTCTACTGGAAACCAACCTCTGTGCCCCAAGCTCCAGCTTTCGGGGTACATGGTTGACGGGACTTTCCAACAATACTGTATCTGCAAAGCTGACAATGCAGTTCGCATTCCATCGGGCATTTCTCTCGAGGCTGCAGCTCCGGTATGTCTAACAGATGGGTTTTAGCCAGAAGGGTCGCTAATGTGGCTATGGCCCTTAGGTTCTCTGTGCAGGAATCACAGTTTACAAGGCTCTCAAGGAAAGTAATGTGCAACCGGGACAGACTATCGGTAAGTCTTGAAGCCGTATTTCCACGGCCCTCCACTTATATCGAACATAGCTATTGTTGGCGCTGGTGGAGGATTAGGATCTCTAGCCTGCCAGTATGCCAAAGCATGCGGACACAAAGTCCTGGCTCTATCCTCTGGAACGGCCAAGAGGGGCATGTGTTTGTATGACCTCGGAGCGGACTACTTTGTCGACTACAAATCCTCAAACGTCACGGAAGAGGTGAAAAGCATTACAGGTGGTGGACCACACGCTGTTATGATCGTGGCATCTATTGAGGAGCCATTCCACCAGGCTACGCAGGTGGTTATTTCCCATCCGGCGTTGTGATACGAGGCTGACGAACGTTCAAGTATGTCCGTCCCGGCGGGACCATCGTCGCCGTCGGTCTTCCACCTGGAAAACTGTCGACCAATATCTTTGCTATGGTGACTCAGAAGATTAACATTAAGGGATCGTACGTGGGCAATCGGTACGAGACCGAGGAAGCCCTTGCGATCCTCATTCGGGCTGGCATCAGCGTTCAGTATAATGTGGTCGACTTTGCGGAGCTTCCGAATATCTATGACCAAATGGAAAAAGGTATGTTTGATCAAAATGGCTCATCTTCCTCCACTGACAACATATAGGGCAGATGAAAGGTCGCGTGGTGCTCAAGGTTGGCAAAACCCCGTCACAGGGTCCTGAGAGGTTATCTAGCTTGTGCAGAGATCTCCATATCAACAACTCAAAGCAACACCATGACATTCCCGGAAATCTGGTGCCAAAGTCTCTTGAGAGAGCTATTGACAGAGCTGGGGGTGACTTTCGCTCGGACACTGTGACTGTTCCCACTGAGTCAGTGATGCAGGTGCGTATCCGACCTGAGCGGCCGAAGGCAGCCCTTGACTCTTACTGCTACAGGCAATCGTAAACGCCTCGACTTTCGGAGATGACATTTATGACGAGGAAGGAGATGCAGCCGTCAATGCATTCCAAGACAAAATCAAAGCATTAACAGGAAAAGAGGCAGCCCTGTTTGTCCTGTCCGGTACCCAAGGCAACCAGATTTGTCTGCGTACGCATCTACAACAGCCACCTCATACGATCCTGCTCGACTACCGCGCCCACGTTCAGGTCTGGGAGACTGGTGCTATTCCTGTGATGTCTCAGGCAACTGTTACAGGTATTGAGCCGAAGAACGGAGTCCACCTCACATTGGACGATGTGAGAGATAGAATCGTGGAGGAGGGAAACTGTAACCGAGCCCCCGAAAGATGACCCTTTCCCTACTGACGCATAGTCATCAGTTCATTTCTCGCCTACTCGGATCGTGTCCCTCGAAAATACACTCTCTGGCTGTATTCTCCCCCTGAAGGATGCCAGGGAGATTTCCAACCACGTCCGCAGCATTCGCGTCCCACCGGGCCGCAGCCGAATTGCCATGCACCTCGACGGAGCACGTTTACTCGAAGGCGTGACCGCAGAAAGAGTCACCTTAAAAGAATACCTGGACTGCTTTGACAGCGCTAGCATCTGTCTATCCAAGGGCTGTGGCGCCCCAATGGGAAGCGTGATCGTCGGAAGCAAGGAATTCATCGATCGTGCGAAGTGGTTCCGGAAGATGTTCGGAGGTGCCACTCGACAGGTATATTCTTTAAACTCCTATCTCGCTACAGTTCTCTCACTGACCATAGCAGACTGGAATGATGGCGGCAGCTGCTTCCGCAGCTTTGGACCACTGTCTCCCTCTGCTTCCGAAAGTCCACGCACTCACTCGCAGAGTGGCGGACTACCTCCACCGGATCGGTTATGAGTTTCTGTTGCCGGTCAACACGAATATGATTGTCATCGATCTGAAGAAGACGGGCATCCGTGCAGAGAACCTGGTGAGTTACGGCAAGAGACATGGGTTGCTTATTTTCCCTAGCGGACGACTGGTCTTCCACCATCAGATTTCGGAGGATGGGGTTTCTCGCCTCCAGAGGGCTCTTTTGGAGCTCATTACGGATGAGAAGAGAGTCTAGAGTCTGAGAAATCTTGCCCAACCCTATAATATCCAACTTGGGAGCCATTCAAGTAATGGGAAAGATAGAATTGTGGTCAGGATGGCGGGCCCTCAGTTCATGAGACTCCAAGGATAAATCGACTTGACGAAGAATTCAGACTAAGTTCATACTATAGAGAGAGATGAAACCAAATGGCAATTAAGCTTTGGACTAGGCTACTTGTGAAGCCTCATCGTCATCCCCAAGCACAAATTTCAGAATGCGACCAGATTCGGTTCCAATATACAAATGCTTCTCATGAGAAGTCCAAATGCCCCGGCAATCTGGAGGTAACCACAAACGCCTCCGGCGCCCAGTGACAATCCAGTCATCTCGTACTGCGAGAAGAGAAGGAAACTCTCTCAATTCCGTAGAACGGTCATCATTTTCCGAACGCAAAACATCAATCTTGAAAGCTCCCCTCTCTGTCAACAAATGGGTGCCATCTTCTGAAAATCGAAGCACATAGGTTGGATCAGCTACATCAATCTTCTGGATTTCCTTGCGGGTACTACAGTCCCAAACTCCGATGGTCTTGTCTTTGGAACTGGTCACCACGTATTGGTCATTTGGCGAGAAGGTAATACCAATGATCCAGTCTGAATGACCACAGAATCTTTCTAGCGGAGTAGAAAGATTATCGCCTCATTCCCATATCACGAATGAGCGTCCATTATCAATATTTCCGGTTTCGTCCCCAAGCACCAAGCGGCGACTATCATGGGAGAAGACGAGAACGCTTACTGTGAGCATAGTAGTGCCAAGAATGTTGGGCTGCACTTCCGGGCCACCACTTAATATTCTTGCGAGAAGTAGGGCTTTGCGACCGGGTCACCTGATCCTCAGACGCGCCTTTCTTGCCCTTCTTCTTCGAGCGCCATTTTGTGAACCAGCAGCTTTTCCATTTCGCGAGGCCATCGTTTCTCTCCACAAGCACTGGATGTCGGGCGCGAGGCTGCCCAGTCTCTATTTAACTCGGCCATGTTCTGCGCATATTGCTTTTTTTCGGACAACTTCCCTGCCCGGATAAGCGCTGGCCCGATCTCCACTTGTGTTTACCCCTCATCCTTGGCCAATAATCGTGGAAAACGTAGACTTGCATGGGAATCCATACGGCAAACTTGCCAGCAGCCAGCTAAAAAAGGGAGTATGAGAGATTGGACGGTGTTTGCTGCGAAGAAGGGAGAGGATGGATGTTGGTTTGTTTAAGGGAGAGGGCTCCCGGGAGGTTTAGCGCCTGCTGGTGAATGCCTCGAGCCAGCCACTTCTTTCCTTCCCCCTTGTCTTGTCTTTCTTTCTTTCTTTCTTTCTTTCTTCGTCCACCTCTTCTGCCGTCACTGTTCAGAGAGTCAGTTAGCCGGAGCTCACCTATCACCTATGCAACGATCCACTGTCTTGATTTCTTGCTTCCGGATCTCCCCACTGATTCATCTTATCAGGTCTCGGAAGCCCCACACAGTACGGAGCATCTCGAAATGAGATGGTTTGCGGGGACAGGTGGTCGATCTAGGCTGAAGGGAAAAAAGAAGATCATGACTGATTGACAGTCACTTGCAGGCCCGAAGCCCGACTGGGATCTCGACGCAAATCGCCACACATGTCCCTGAATCTGGACCTTTTTCAAAGTTTTCTGCATGTCAACCAGGGAATGTCTGTTTTGCCAATGTTCCTGGAAGGCTGTAGATCTCGGGAGATGCTCACGACCCCCCCCCTCCCAGACGATTACATCCCGAAATGGACTTAGACAAGGTGTGTAGGTAGCAGCCGGGGATGTGGATATAACACCTTCCAATCTCTATTTTGCTGATGCACTCCGTACCTGACAGATAGAATATGTGTTTATGAACAACCGCAGACCTGACATCATGCTGCCTGCAAGTCCGATCCTGCAGAATCCTTCCTAGCGCACAGGCCAACCCATGACGGACGGACCGGCGGAAATGACCGGAGGACCCGGATAGCCCCCGCGCCAGGGGGAGGAAGAAACCATAACAAAGTATCTTATGACGCTGGGTCACCTCACAAGGGCAAACATTTTCTTCCCCACGCTAATCAACTATAGTGAACCGGAAATGATTTGCGGAATATACCAACAGCTTAACATTGCCCTATTTACAATTATTTACAAACACAATCAGCCCACAAGGGTCTGTACACTCATGAAACGCACTCCTAGCAACCGCTGTCCGGAGGCCAACCCCAAACTCACGCGAACGCGGTGTAGATTTCAAAGCTCACGTCATCATTGAACGAGGTCTTGGAATCGAATGTCTGCACTCCGCCGTTGCTCGCGGCGTAGAGCACGTCGTCATAGTGGCGGAAGTACCGGGTGGGATAGCTCCAGGAGCGAAGAGAGGTGCCCTCGCCGTTGAGAGCGGCCTGAGGGCAGAAAGTGGCGTCTTCGTAGAACTGCTTGGTGCCGTCATCGGCGTTGAGCAGGAGGTCGAAGTCGTAGTGCCGGATATAACTGCCGGGGGTGTCGACGGACTCGAAGGAGAAACATCCGCTGTTGGCCAGACCAGTGACCACCTTCCAGCTGGCGAGCTCTTGGTCCGCGGTGCTGCTGGAAGAGGAGATCACCTGCGTGTTGACGGTCGTGCCGGTGTGCGCGATGTACCGCGTCGTGTAGCCTGGAGTGGTGACGCGCAGCGAGATCGACTCGCCGGCAGTGAGGGTCGGTCCGCTGACCAGAGAGGTGATGGCGTATCCGGCGTCGACGATGTTGGCCTGCACGGAGTTCTCGGTGTCGTCGGATGGGTAGCCCGTGGTCATCACCCCCTCATAGAAGGTACCCTGCGCGCCGTTGCTGTTGTCACCACCGATACCCAGAATGATGGACCCTTCTTTGCTCATCGGGTTGTAACCCGAGTAGTCGGGCCGCACGCCGCTGTAGTAGGTCGAGAGGGAGCCGGAGGCCGCATTGGCACCGCGGATGGCCCACTCGTCAGGCCCTCCCTTGACGGCGGCCGTGACGAACCGGTAAGAAAGCGACGGGTCGGCCGCGTTGTATCCCTCGTCGGCGCCGGAGAACAGGTTGTTCTCCATGTCGACCATGATCCACGGGCCGTCGCCCGCGCCATAGCCCCAGCTTGTGCTGTTGCCATAGTAGATGGCCTCCATGTGGCCGGCGCCGGTGTCGGTATTGCTGGTCTCGGCGTTGCCGTAGTCGAAGCAGCACTCCCCGTTGTAGTGGGTGCCATCGAGGACAGCGTACATGCCCTCCGGCTCATCGCCGGTGGCGGTACCGTTGCCGTCGTCGATGCGGTAGCCGGTGCCTGGCGATACGAAGACGCCGTACGCCTTCTGGCCGTTCAGAGTGACCGGAGCGCCGATGGCACTGGCCAGGTTGTCGTAGCCATCGACATCTGGGCCGTCAAAGCCACCAGGAGGAGCCTGGGTGAGGTGGTTTCCGTGGCCAGACTGGTCATAGATGATCGTGATGAGGCAGGTTGTGTTGGCACAAAAAGTGTCCTGGGCAGCGGCATCCGCAACCCCACCGGCAGTTAGTGGTGAGATGGTGGTCGTGGTATCGTCAGAGCCGCGCTGGATCTGGTAGAGGGCACCACTGAAGGCACTGTACAGGGCACGAGTGGTGCTGTGCGCAGCAATGCAGGGCACCCCACCCTCCGAGTAGATGTCGCAGGGCCCGGCGCTGGCAGTAGCCGCAAGCCCGAGGGCAACCAGGGTACGTCGGGAGAACATACTAAATCACGATCACGATTGGCAAAGAGATAGAGGGATAGGCATAAGCACAACAGGCTCATCGCAGGGTCAGAAGTCACCTATTTATACGCTTCATTGTCTCGGAGGAGTGGCATGCCTGACTCCAGCCACTGGTATTTTCCTCCAATAATCCGGGATAGAGTATTCCGTATACACAACGGGTGATCGGTTAGAAAAGGGCATTCGCGAGGGGAGAATGCGTCGTTCCACCTCTGCTGCCATCGCCAGCTCCACTCCGTCGGGGTTACATGTCCCGTGCCAATGTTCCCCGCATAACAAGGTATGTCTGAAGTCTTAGTTCCAAGGCACCATGCGACGTCCGGCTCTAGCTAGGGCTAACCAAGCGGCTGGTGCCACCGGGCTTTTTCCCACCGGAGATGCGGGGTGGGGCCTCGGACTCCATCGCGATGGCCCCCACGCCCTTTTTTGCCATTCTTCAGGGATTCCCACTACATTTAAGTCTTGCGAAAGTAAACTGCCAGGGGTTCTCTATCGATATCCCGTGATTGCTAGCCACTTAGCCTGCCGAGGTATGCCGGCTGCCTTCCCGGAAAACAGCTGCAGCTCGTGGGGGCGGATTCGGATTTGTCCAGATATGACGTAGGTGTAAGACAACCACTTGAACTAGCAGATAGATCTGACTGAAGTTGCCTTTCTATGTTGAAGTGACCTGGCTTCCGGTGTCTTATCTCTTTTTTGGAAGATAGTGTGGTGGACAGACTTCTTCAGAAGTAGAGTTTCCAGCCTGCACGGACAAGTCCGTGCCAAACAGACAGCGCTTCCACAACGTATGACATCGTTTCTCGTATTTGAGTCTTCAGGCACAATCTAATGAGGAGAGGGGTAGTGGATCATATGGTTTAAGCTACCCGGTTAGGGTGAATTTTACCTTTTAGGGATGTGACGACGTGACGACGGACGAGCACCGAGGCAAAGGAGAACTCCCCGCCCTGGCAGTGTGCAGGTGTGCAAAGCTGCCTCTGGAGTGGGATTACTCTTATTGTCTACCGGTATAATGCTCCTCCTACTGTTCTGTTCCACTTTGTTTTTGAAAAGACTTTTTCCATGTTTCTTTTTGCGGCCACGATACGTATACTTTTATGTGGGAATGCACTTCCTCTCACTGAAGTACGTGGTGAGTGAAGATTCTCGTGTATTGGTACCTTGTTTCTTGTTTACTAGTCTCATGACCTTTCCCCCATATGATCTTGATCCTTAATTACCCAAGCGACATCCCTCTTGCGCACGCGTCATATCACTTTTAATTCTGTTGTTCCGAGCCCGTCCTATAAACAGCTCAATTCTCTATATGGTAGTAACATTATAATCCAGGCGTCCCAAGAACAACGACACCAGTTAATATAGAGAAACCTCTCCCTGTAGCAAATGCCTACCGCAAAACTTTGATCATCGCTCGGTCCTGGATTAATCCACCCCAATTTCACGAAATCTATTATAGCTGTCTGGATCCTAGACAAGTAATAGTTTCTTGTAATACCCACCAAGCTGCGTCGCATGCCTGCATATGCAGCCCTATCGAATCGGGCCACAGTCCGGTTTGTATCACGTGCAAGTGTATGCCCTTACTTCTGCGCCGCTCTGGCGATTCTTATTTTCACCTTATGTGAGACTTCGGTAAATGGATCAACCCTTCGAAGTTTTTTTTTTCTGAAGGTAAATAAGGTACAACACCGAGAGTGGAGCTGCGGGAGGATGCGGCTGTTCCCAGCACAGGCAAGACAGGTGATTATACAGATGGAATGGGATTGTGCATTTGAACTTTGCCATTCATCCTGAGGAGGGAGACTTGCAGGGATGAATAATCATACCAACGAGACAAGCTATCGCTATATTGGATTCACGACTATGCAGCAGGTAAACATGATACCGCGTAATTACCAGGTTATACACTGCTTTTGCGCAAAGTGGTTCTGTTTTTGTTTGCCTAGCAAGTTACTCGATCTTTTATAGAAGAGGAACGCATGTGAATCAGTATATAGAAAGGTGTGATGTTAAGCCAACCAATCCTGTGAGGTGAAAACATAAAATATGGGATTGCATAAAGCAAATCAATATCATTCCCATCTCAACGAATACCACGAGTATATAATTTGAAATACATATATTTTACACTATCTTACAGCTCATTTTATCAAAGTAGTAGGCAGACTCCTTTCCCTGAGAACAGACCGAGAAGATAAAAAGGGAAACCTGCGAAACGAAGCCAAAATATCCAGTGAAGATTGGTCTGCGAGGCCTCCACATGCTCCCAGATAGCCCTTGAAATCAGACTTTAGGCTAGAGCGACAGAGTATTCATGAGCTCTTCCTTCCAGCCCCATCCAAGAGCGAATGCTGCCCCGGGACCAAAAGCGGCGGTGGTTCCCACAAACGCACTAGCAACCTGCCACCAAGAGAATGATGCACCACATTGCTTGAGCTCACCCAGTCTCAGTCCAAGCCAGATAAACCCGCTGGTCATGGAGATGATTTGGTCGTATTGTAAGAAGCGTGCAATACCACCCATGAATGATGTGACGGGGGATGGTTGGCCACTCAAGCCAGGCCAGAATATGGACAGGACCGAGGAGTCTGATGGTGCAGAACGTAGGCCATGAATCCAGGTCAGACCGGAGATAGCAGCGAAGCCGATGTATGTCGCACGGGTAAAAGCCATGTTTTTTTTGCTGCGCTCTTCCTTTGATTTGATGAGATCTGTCTTCGGTTGAGGCTTTCCTGCCAGCCATGAGATAGTACCGGCGAGAGCGGGCACCACGACAGGGAAAAGTTGCCACACCGAGTTCCACCAGCGGCGGGAATCAATTGTTGACGCCGTGAAACTTTGATATGTAGGGAAGTAATATCCGGCCAGCATTGCAATAACAAGGGAAATTGTGCGGTTTGCCTTTACCTCATGACGGCCGTGAGAGAGTAGCTGCGGAAAGGAAACTTGGAAGTACTCCAGAGCATAGTAGATAGGAGCCCACAGTCCGGCGCCTTTCAGCTGGAGCGCACAACCTGTAAGCATTGGGCTATGATGAAGTTTGTTAGCTTTGAAGTCCTCGGTTGTTGAGTTCTCGGGCCGTCAGAACGGGACTTACAGTAACACCTCAATGGGAGAATTTGCGTCACGATAACTCTCCAGCATCCAAATTCCATAAACTGCACCTAAATCCGTGATGAAGGACCGCATCTGAATACTGGACACAGGATCAGTTCCACTAATCGATGGCAGGAAGCAAGTGACCATTGGTTTCAGCAATTTGTCCAGAAAAGGAATAGGATAGAGAGGTTGCTGCAGTGAAAGACGCTCTCCATTCCTGGCTGTCCAAACTCCTTGAGCGAACAAGTCTACCATGAACGGCCCCACCCCAGCAATTAAAGGCGTCATGGTCGCGCGAGCGGCGCCCAAGCATCCAAGAAATGGAATACACCACAATCCTCGCTTCCAGGAGCAGCCTCGCTGGTTTTCAAACTCCGCTTCATTGATGTATGGCATCGTAGCGAGCAGTGACCTTGGCGGGAGTGGTAAGCAGTCAAGTTTTTCCGCACCGATTATATCCGCAGAGGCTTTGTCAAGTAACATTGCTCTCAGATAAGGCAATAGATGCAGCGAAATTAACTTGTGCTTGAAGGTTTCGCATGCTTCCAATCGAGTCAGATCCCGAGCGGAATTCCAAATCTTCGTGAGCCGTGGTTTGCGAGATTTCTGCCAGGCTTGCAGACATAGATCGACATCGTCGATTTGAATGGAGTGCTTGCTTTGAAGCAATTTGGCTAAGCTGTTGGCGAGGGTTACAGCACTTTCAATCGCACTGTTGCCACCCTGGCCTGCATTTGGTGTCATCTAGACCCATGAGATTAGCTAGTCTGATTGGCTCGCTGATGCCGAGTTCCAACACTGTGTGGCATGTTATCGAACTAGACATACCTTGTGGCTTGAATCCCCGATGATAACCCAACGGTCCTTGCACCAATACTCGTAATTAGCTTCTTCTAACGGAAGATGTGTTTTGACGATAGCTCTTTTATAGACCTCCTCGAAGGCGATAGACCTTGTGACGGGCTTACGCAGCCATGGAGCAACATATTCATCCACATTTTCCTTCTTAAAACGGGGAATTTCATGGCTCGCATATTGGCGATCCATCTTGGTGAAGAGAAACCAGTAGACCCGTCCCTCCTTACCAACTATCACCAAGAACGAATACCCCTCGGCGTATGTTCGATGAGAGTGGCCTGGAATAAGACCGGCTGTCTGGGTTGAAATGCCAAAAACACAGCTATACTCGGAGGTCATCCCTGTTGCTATGTTAGTAACTGTATCTAAAGCTGGAATCAATGTTGTTCAGGGCTTGGAATGGACTGACTCCGTCTCTCACGCTCAACTTCCCGCGATAGACCCCGCGTCTCCATGTAGTTCCACATCAACTGCCTCACCGTACTATGCACGCCATCGGCTCCCACAATCAGATCGCCTTCGTACGAGGACCCATCTTGGCAATGGGCGACGATGTGAGTTGGATAGTGCTCCACCCGCGTAACCTTCTTGCTAACAAGCACCTTCTCGCGACAATCTTCCAGATGCGCGTAGAGGATTTCGAGGACAGTCTGACGATCCAAGAAGTTGATCGGATACCCATGTCTATGTTCCATCAGTTAGCCAACCATTTTTGTTTGCTCCCTTGCAACACCCTAATATTAAGCTGTTTCTTTGGTTACCTCTCCTGCAGTAGCTTGTGAGTCTCCGCGCTCATGATAAGGTCTCCATTGTCGTTCCAGTATGATCCATACTGGAGAGGTTCAACAGCGCTCAACAGGTCATCAAACATGCCCAGCTGATCGAGGATGCGAGCGCCATTGGCAAAGATACCAATCGAAGCACCCACCTGGGGTGCAATCTCTCGATACGCTTCCAATACGACAAAATCGATGTTGTTCCTCCAAAGGCAGTGGGCGAGGGTCAGACCCGCGATGGATCCGCCCACAATGACCACCCGGAACTTTGACTGTGCTGTACTCATCTCTGGAGCGAAATTGATAATTGCGAGGTTGACCTTTTCGATAGTTGCAGTGAATGGGTTTTTGTGCTCCAACACCGGGCTCTCGCAACAGTTATATATCATTGTGTTTGAGACTCGGAGCCCTGAAGCCAGTGGACCTCCTCCTCCCGCTTTGAAGAAAACGGAAATGTCTGTGAAAAAAGGGGATGGTCATCTAGAGGGCTACTTGGAATGTGTCTTTTCGCTGCGGACACCAGCTGTTACTAATTCTCAGTCAACTGTCATACTCGCAGACGTCACTCGTGTCAGGCCCACACTGTATGAGTTATACGTGCGCCAAGCCGCCCCTCGCCCTTGTCCGATCAATATCAGGAATCCGTGATTCAGTTCAGTATACAGTTGCGTCACTGGGCCGTCCCGTTGGCCCACATGGTATTTTTGATGTGATGTCCGAGAAATCCGAGAACTCCGAGAAATCCGGGTATTCCGGGCGACAACGGCCGCGTCAGGGTGAGAAATCCGTGAAACCCGACCCCCAACGCTGTTCCATCTTCACTACACTCGACTACAGAACAGCGACAAAAATATCTACCCAGCGCCTGGCCGTGCTCCAAGGATGGAGTCGTCGTCAGACCGGAGGCATCGGCAAGCAGATCGGAGGCGACGAAACCAGAAGCCCCGAGTCTTGCTCTCATGCACTGCCTGTCGGGAGAAAAAGTAGCCATTCACTCAACCAACCCCTTTACATTGCACTCGCATTACCCCTGGACTGCACCCCTTTCCCTGATCCCCTCCTCACGACCTTGGCTGGTTCTTCTCTCTGACAGTCTCCACCGGTTTAGGCTGAAATGCAATCGCAAGCTCCCATGTGACAACTGTCTCAAACGTGGCCTGGAAGGGACCTGTCAATACACCCCACATGGCGCCAGTCCGCAGTCAGATAGTTCCCATATTCATTGTGAGGCTCGACTGCAGAGTCTGGAGAACCGAATACTCCACTTAGAGGCTGCAATTCAATCCCAGGGAAAATCACATTCGCCCCCCAGTACAGCCCAGTCCGTTGAGAATGACCCAGGTCAAGGAAGGCCTGATACACCGGCCCCGGAACTTCTGCTCCCCGAACACACTGGCACGCGCTGCTTTAATCGGAATCACTGGCGGGCAATTATGCAAAGTGCCGTAAGCTGTCTCTCCCATATTGTGGCTCTTTCGTAGTCTATTGATGCTTGACTCATGCGTCAAATGCTGACTGAATACCGCCTTAAGACGAGAGAGCTACATGGAAACAAAGATGACGCGCCAGAGAGATCGTCTGACCAGGCTCCCATCCTTCTACGGGGCGGCTTAAAGGAGGTAGAGGTGGAAGATCTGCTGGCAGCACTACCACCTCGGCCAACTGCTGATGCCCTGGTTTTACGTTGTTTGGATTCTGGGGAGGCATCGCTGAGTACGCTGTCCCCCTTCATCAACGTGGATGACCCTCTTGAATCCTCCAAGTAACACTGAATCACAGTATTGATGCATCCTCCGACTTTCAAGGACGAGGTAAGATTGCTAATCTCTCTGATTTACGCATTGATATCCCACCCTCGACGAAGCCCAGTATCTAATCCTTTCGAGTAGTATGAGCAGTTCTGGCGTAACCCGGCTGCTGCATCCCGGGCGTGGTTGTCACTTCTTTTCGGGATACTGGCGTGTGCAGTCTGGATTGAACACTCGATGAACCCCGAGATAGGTGAAGCCAAACCGCCGGATGTGTTTAATTGCTACCGAGAACAATGCGCCCTCGCATTGATAAGTTCAAATTGCACCACACCAGGGAGATATAAAGTGGAGGCTGCCCTAATGTACCTCGGGAATGAGTACCTCCAGAGCAATGGGCTGAAAACGGAAATCTCGATTCTTGTCGGCATAGTGTCGCGGCTGGCGATCATGATGGGCTACCATCGGGACTCCAGGATATATCCTCAGCTGTCCCCTTTCGAAGGCGAGATGCGACGGAGAATGTGGCTTATTCTATCTACTATCGACTATTTCGTTTCTTGGCAGGCAGGCCTGCCTACTGTCATCCCGAAAGACATCGGTGACACCACGCCCCCTCGAATCCTTTTAGATGAGGACTTCGGCCCTACCACGGAAGTCCTGCCTCCATCGCGATCGGAAGCACATACACCCAGCAATATCACCTACTCGGTTGCTTTGGAGAGAATCCTGTCCGTGGCGAACGGAATAGCGAAATCTTCGGAGGCTCAAATTTCACCGGAACGAACACTCCATCTAAAGAAGCAACTAGACGCAGTCTGGAGCCAGGTTCCTTCCTATTTGAAACCATCAGCCGCATACGCCACTGATGGAAACGACGGGATACATATCCTCACACTCGAGATGACATACCAACGTGCTCGTTGCACCTTGCACCGCCAATATCTGGCACCTCAGCACGATATCCCCCCTTACAAAGACTTCCGTCTTGAATGCGTGAATGCGGCTCGACGCGTTCTCGAATGTCAGACCGAGTTATTCCAAGGGATCCTTTCTCAGCCGCAGTATCGACATCAAGCCTGGTTTGGAATATCCCGCTCCATATGTGATTGTATGACTGCAGCCATGGTGATATGTCTTGAAATCGTCAGCTGTGTTAAGAAAAACGAACCACTGGCCCGTGAGTTCTCAACCGAGCTCATAGGCACGCTAAAAACCTCCTACCATTGTTGGAAGTCTTGTCCAAGGCCGTCACCGGAAACCGTCAAGGCCGCCGACATTTTGGCCAGGATGTTGAGGCTCATGGGCTGCTGTGGTGTGGAAAGCGGTGAATTCCCAAAAGCCTTTCTTCCCACTGCCAATGCCAATGTACAACATGCTCCTTTGTTGAATCAGACGTCTCCTTCGCTGGAAGAACCCATCAATTCCAGCTTTGGCCAACAAATCCCCGATCTGGAGACCTACACCAATTTCTCTGCCTTTGATATGATTAATTTTGTAAGTCTTCCTTTGCTGAAGAAAACCACTCCTTTGATCCTCGTCGCAATCAGAACGTTAACAATCAATATATCCAGGACCTGTGGGATCAGGAGATGCAGCACTTGAGTGACATATGGATAGGAAACGAGCTATTTACGAAGTCTTTCTCGTAAGCGAAGCTGAGATCCAATATTTTCTTCCTATCCACGTTCCTGTATACTATCCCTTGGCTCTTTTTTCCGACAGCTGCTTTATAATGTCATTCTCATATATCAAGAAAAAGATTTTCACCTTCTGGAATACTCGAGGAAGAACACTTCCACCTCTCGTAAGTCCGATAGCTTTGTTCTAGTATCACATATCGTGGCACGGATATCCGTCTGAATGTAAGTACTTTCATACCACTGACCTAGGATGCGTCTCCTGCCATTGTTATAGTGAAGAAGCATTCCTGTACACCGAGAATCGACGTAGCAGGCTTCTATTATTTCAATGTCTTTCAAAGAGGCTTGTGAGCTGAAGCTGGTGAATGGCGAAGTGTTCAGATAGTTAATACATTCGTGGTTCGATAGCAATTGGGAAGCGAGATGATCTTTATCAATCATAAATTTCTTTGGACAAGAAATTATACCCAGACTCGTGATTCTCGTAATACCTGGACTTGCGTCATAGTACAAGCCTAATATCTCACCATCATCTGAGCTATATATCTTCTCCATGACTGTTTTAGAAGATGGAAACTGCGGTCCAAGAATGAATGATTCATTCTTGATAGTTGTGATCCAGAATTATGTTATTATAAAATAAATAACCAAGGGAGAACTTACAGCAAAATATAATCCCGACAATGAGTCACTTTTCTGCCAGTAAACATAAATTAAACTTATAGCATCAGAGCCATCAAGTTGAACATAAATAGAACACCCATGTTGCTTGCCATACCAATATACTGAAGACCTCTGTGTGTAAGATTATTAATAAGAATAAGAGCAAAGGTAAGTTCCCAAGCCAACAAATCCTTCACTAAAGCAAGAAACTGTAAGACCATACAGTCATTAATCTCTCTCCAGAGATACATATACCATGAATCGCTGGGACTGGGTAGCAAAGTCGAAATGCCGCGGCCAGTTATAAAATATTTTTAGAGAGAGCCAACATAATTGGCCGCAAGAAACTGGAGGAACCCAAAAGAAATCATGGCCGAATATTGACTTATTGCGAGCTAATGAGGTAAATCTTCCAAACCTAGTAATATTATCAGTATCAGATATTCTTTTGAATTAAAAGATAAAGACCCCATACATGCCACTTGACATCCGCATGCAATGGCATTTCCTGCTTGCAAGGAATGACAATAATGAGCCCAGTACCACCTGAGTCGATTCCGCTGGTAAAGCTCTCTTCGGTCTCTGCCATGAATTCCACATTTTGGAGTCCGTAAAGTCCCATTGTGAAGACACATGCAGTACTTGAAGCAGGTCTCTGAACATTTATAAAGAGACTGCTTTCATGGCAATATAAGTTGTGCTCCTGACGGATACCACAAATATATTTGTCTTTCAAAAGTTGTGCAAAATAGATCATAATCTCCCCATGGAGAGATATAGTTGCACTACCAGCAGAAAGAGGAGTATCCAGCCAAATCCTTCTAGCAGCGTTAAGTGCAAGTAAGTGCCGGACGGGACTAGAAGGAAGAAAGTCCCAAATAAACATACTTAGCTCGATTGGAAGTTTCCTACATCTGTCCAGTAGTTCCCAGAGTGAGCCTTTATATCCTCTACCTCGGGAAGTTGCAAGCAGTGAGTCTGCCGCTTCAAAGAGAGTATTACTCTTGTAGATCTCCCGTGGAAGCTTAGTCCATATCAACGGTATCATTGCAAGACCAAAATTGTAGACAGCATGAGGGCTTGGTAGATCTGGCCCCCATCGTGGTACTAGCTGAAACGAATCTAACTTGCTCTCTTACCTACAAGGCTTACTTGTTATGCGGCCAAACCTGTCCAGATTCCTAAGCTAATGCAGAAATCTCCTAAAAGAGATTTTCGTGCGTCAGATCAGTATCAGGTTCCAGAATCGATTTGTTCTTGTCAGCTAGCTAAGTAAGTCGCGTGAGTTACAGGTAACTGGAGATACTGCCCCTGCCTGATATGCCCGCTTGACCTTGGGCTAGGGGCTATCTGAACCGAGGTGTCGTAGCATGATGGAATATGCTATCCCTAGGAAGACCCAGAGAGCGGAATGAGTATATGTTATTACTACCCTTATGGCCGGAACTGTGTTTGGTGGACTCTGATGGTGGAGATACGGGTTAATGGGCGTCACGGTGCTGTCTGAGACCAGCGCAGGCCACCGCATTTATCGTGTCATAATATGTCTATTAGATAACACATGGCAATTACCATGGGCATTCTTATAGCGGGGTAAAAGGTGCTGATTAACCCGAGTAACTTCGTCTGGCTGTGCAATAGTTTTACATCATGATTCAACACCAAGTTTAATACTTCAGTCTATACCAGTCTACTGAGACCAAAACAGTGGGTTCAACGAATACATATAAAGTAGTAATGATTTCATAGCTATATCGCTCTTCCGAGCTTCTTGATAGATACAGATAGCATCACCCCGCTAGCACTGTTTTTTTCCAAGGCATATATGTGAAGAATTGATGGGAGCATTAAAAAACAATTTACTTAGAATCACTGGTGATCAAATCCTGCTTTTTCACCTGGTTCCTCCTATTATACCTGAAAACTGTGTCTATACCATTCCACTTGGAATCCAAGCTGTTCAGGCTCACCCGAAGATAGCAGATCAAGAAGCCCGCAGCGTAGCAAGTCCTTGCAAATTGCGTTCTTCGACAAGTAATCTTCTGATGAGTGGTTTTGGTTCAGCATTTCGCAGCTGTTGCCATCAGGTTTCAATAACCATCTCCATTTGGCGAGACTGCGCCATAACCCATGGATGATGCGGCCTACAGCCATAGCCACGCCCCATCCAATGTTCGAGGGAACAGTATCTTCAGTGGAGCTCCCCCTATAAGCTCCTTCATGAAGAAGCATATCAGTGTGTGCAGCGAGCTCTGCAACCGTAGCGTAATCGTTGTGCCAACACTTGCTGATGATAGGATACTCCTTGTTCTGCAGCAACTCCACGATCTTGGGTTCATGATCGTTAGGGTCTTCAGTAAGACTTCGATCTCCGTAGACCTCGAAGCCGTAGTTTATCAAATAGTATAGGGAGCCAAGTGCGAACAACTCAGTTCTGGAGCTCAAGAAGCCAGAAGTTCCAGGCCGCCCGTAGTGCACTTCGTCCTTGTTAAGTAACCTTCCATATGGGGCCACACAAGCCTCAAAGTCTTCCCCAATCTTTGCTGTATAATCAAAATCCGATAACTTCAGTCGGTCACGGTCAAGCAAAACGTTTTCAGGTCGTAAATCACCATGGGCGAGTCCAAGTGATTCAAGGAAGGCGACGGCTCGAGCAAGATCATTCATCCATTTCTTCCGAAGGAGTAGAGGCTCCAACTTTTTCACTTCAGTAACAATCATGGTTTGCTGATCCTTAAAATGATTGTTTTGTATCCTAGAGGACAGGGACCCATCTAGTAAACTAGTCAGTAGAGTATATTTTACCTGCGAATAGAACCGCATCTCTCATGTACTCAAGGAAGATGCCCTTTTCCGTATGAAAGAAGCACTGCACCATAGAACAGCATGGGGAATGCTGTGAGAAGATTTAAATAATGAGTCCGAAATAGAAACCACCCACTGATAGGTGGGGCGGTAATGGTCGAGGATGCAGAAACGAAAAGCTCTCCTGCCTCAACGGTTATTATCCGGAGTACGGATCAGTTGTGCAAAGCCCATATTGCAGGCAATCCAAGACGTGGCATCGTCAAGGGTATATTTCTTCTCGAATTCCGGAAGGGGCAGTAAGGCAACTTCCTCATCGTCTCCTGTTTGGAACGAATCCTTTCGCGTCATCGAGAGCAACAGTCTAGCCTTCGGCCATCTTCCCGAGATATAGATATCCAAATCCCCACTGAAGATGAAATAGGAATCCCAATCCGCCGAGACCTCCTCGAACCCGGACACACGGTACAGATCACTCCGCAGTTGGCGAAACGAGGTATGATCTATCCCATCGACCGTATCGCATTCCCTGCACTCCACCTCGACCAGCAGGGTGGCTATGCGGGGTGTTTCGCGTATCTTTTCCATCCACCCTTGGCAGTAGAAATCGTGCCATTCGGTCGATATGGCCCGGATATTAACCGCGCGCAGAGAGTGACTCTGACCCGTCCAGACGTGGAGAGTATGCAGATGGTGGAGGTTCTCCTGGATGAAGGTAAAGAGATCGAGCCACGGGGTGAGTAGCTCTGACTGCATGCGCGATTCCATAGTTGATAGCGCGTCTGGGGAGAGCCGGGAGACATCAACGAAGCCTCGACCGCAATCGACATACGCGTCCATCCAGAGCTTGAGATACCGGATCCCCATCACTGCTGGAAGGGGTAAAGCAGAGAGAAATTCCAGGACTTTGGTCGGAGGCCCATCGAGCCAGATGTTGTTGCTTCTGTACAGGATTGGCAGTGCCTCCTGATAGATAGTCGTGCAGGTAGATAGCAATGCGAGATTAAGAGGACGCGTGCCTTTAAAGCCTTCCAATTCCCGGGGACAGTCGCAGAAAGGTGTTGCGTCGTACCACTTGTGTCGGTTCAGGCTGTATCGGATCCAGAGTTCGTTGAGATTGGGTCGAGTTAGCACTTCCCTGTAGATCAGATCGCGGATCTCCCGTGGAAGAGCGAGGAATGGAAAGGGTGGTGGCTTGGAGCGTGATCTGTGTTTTTTCTGAGGAAGGGCTTCTTTTTGGTCTGACCTGGCACGGATCCATCGCGTGAGTTTCTTCATCTTTGCTCTTTTCCGGGTCGTTCAAGAGGATGGGTTGTGGTGGTGGTGGTGAGATTGGGGTTTGGGGGCGGTTGGAGTCGCGCTAGGCGAGGATGGAAGGGATTGGCCGGGGTTGATATTGTAAGACTAACTATCCCGGTCGGGTGTAGCTTGACTTTCTATGGATCCAGCGGTTTTGAGACATGACCATTGCGATGCACCCATTTCACAGGAGAATTCCCATGGTAGGGTAGATCGTGTCTATTAAAAGAACCGCGTTCCATAAAACGAGCTATACTGGTGTCTCGGCACGGTTAGGAGAATGAGAAGAATGCAAAGCAGACCAAAAATAAACATTGATAAATACAAGAATATGTTGCATTAAAATGTATTACAAATCTGGAGTGAACCATGACCATGTATCCCTTGGAATTAAAGATGTATATTCTCATTTTTCTTACTTTTTGAACAAGAAGACGAGTGAAACCGACAATACTATACTTACTTTATATTTCGCAACAAACACCATGTAGAATGGTTCATCTTGCAAATGGGGGTCCTTGAGTGATTCGGGGGGTCATGGCCTCCAAAGAAGAGAAAGAAAAAAAAAAAAAACACAGGAATGCCTTCCCAACGAAGATCAAACCATCAACCTAAACCATCCTCTGGTCCCCCAGAAATGTCTTCACTTTCTCATAAGTCATGAACGTCAGCCACGTACCCGGCAAAATACGAAATAAACCGGGCCCCAATCCCCTATAAAACGCCGCGATCCCATTCTCCCTCCACATCGACCGTATGATCGGAACAAGACGTCGAGGAATGTCCGTCTGGTTTGTTGCAGCTTGCATGCGAGACCGCAACACCTGATGTGGGTACGTCAACACGTTGGCAAATATCCGGGATAGCCCGGAAGAGATTGCAATGTCGAGCATATTGAGCGATGCGGGCTGTGCACTCCCACCGCTGATACCTGCACTACTGGGAGCATGTAACAGACTGCCCGAAGATGCCTTCCGAGCACCGAGCCAGAATTTCATCTTCTCGTAGGCCATGAACTGGAATGCGCCATGGAAAACCCCGAACATCCCTGGCACAAGGCCGCGGTAGAAACCTCCCAGACCTTCGGTACGATAGATGGTTTTCATCCCGATAAAGAAGCTTGGATATGCGTAGCGATCGTTAGGAACGGAGATGCTGCTTGCGTGAGCGGAGGTTGTAAGCATTCGGGTTTTGATTACCCAGATCGGATTGGTGAGTATTGTGGTGATAGCACCTATTTCGTTAGTCAATTTCTCATTGCATATTAAATTCTGTCTGTGGGGTAATGGAGTTCACTTGAGAACAAAAATTTCTGCTGGGCAGATGTGCATGTATGGGAGGAGTCTGGTTGGGTGAATGGAAATAGGTACCCGCAGCTCCAGAGGTGAGAAAGTATTCGTACATATTCAGGCGCCCTTTTCCATCTCTTTTGATCCTTGAAGTTGCTAATAGCATCTGGTTGAATGAGCTGTACAGCAAAAAGTACAGTCCCAGCCCTGTCACATTGCCGATGAGATTTGGGGACAGTCCGCGATATAGGGCACGGCCTCCGCCCTCATGCAGGATGTCGCGGATCAGTCGCGTCGAGTCTCCCCATGTTGGTGGGGCGTTGGATCTCACTAGGAGCACGATCGATGAGCAGTGATCCTCTGAAAGGAATGTCCCTGATTTGGGAAAAAAATACCTTGAAGACGAGTCTTGACCAAATCTAAGGGGTGCAGGCAGATCGGGGTGACGATCCCCGCTGCCGTGCCGGCGATTGTTTCTATGCGAGTCGAATGAGTTCCCATGGAGGACTAGGAATGAACGTGAAAGAGGAGGGGCAGCTCGAAAGGCTATTGTCATGCTGGGGGGCTAAATCAGTGCTATATGGGGATCTCTCGAGTCTATGACATCTTCCTTCCCCCAATGCGACCGAAGCATCGCAATCGTCGAGTGGGGCCGCGATCCGGATTATGGGGAGGCCCCCGACAGCCGTGGTTGGTATATAAGGCACGGATCAAGGCGACAGATAACTGTAAAAAATGATCTCTACGAACCAAAAGTGATCTTTCCCAATAGCAATGCGTCTTTTGCGCCCGTCAAACTGGCTCCGAATCAAGTCTCATCGGCTCCAGCTCCCTGCCGCCTGCCATGAGCTTCCGCAGCCCCGATTCCTGAACCCCGTCCCATCTCGGGCTCACTCAACTGCCACCGGGCCCGAGAAGTCCCCTCCAAGACCCCAACGTATTGTTGTTGCGATAACCGGAGCCACCGGCACGCTATTCGGGCTACGATTACTGAAAGTTTTACGCGGCCTCGGCATCGAGACACACCTTGTTCTCAGCAAGTGGGCGATGGCAACGATGAAATATGAGACGGAGGTATCCGAGCGCGAGGTGCGCGAAATGGCCTCCCACTGCTACGCGATCAAAGACCTGTCTGCGCCGCCATCAAGCGGCTCATTCCTTCATGACGGCATGATCATCGTGCCCTGCAGCATGAAGACCCTGGCTGCCGTGCGGACAGGGTTCTGCGACGATCTGATATCCCGCGCGGCGGATGTAACCCTGAAAGAACGCCGAAAGTTGATGCTTGTGGTCCGAGAAACCCCACTCAGCAGTATCCACCTCGACAATATGCTCGAACTGTCGCGAGCCGGAGCCATCGTTTTTCCGCCGGTTCCGGCCTTCTATTCACGACCGGAAAGTATCCAGGAGTTGGTCGATCAGAGCGTCGGGCGCATGCTCGACTCATTTGGCATTCACTGTGACGATTTTCCGAGGTGGCAAGGCTTCGAGTGGAACGAGACCAAGAGGAAATGATCTAGATTTTGTCCGAAATAAATACCTCACATGTCGCATTGAATTATAGTAGGGACGATGAGAGCTGGTTGAAAACGGTGAACCCATGACCTCATTCGGGCTGCGGGCTAGGGTCCGTGGAGTGGAACCCTAAGTGGTGGACATATGAAAGCGGCCAGTTGCTCCCGATAAGAGGTGTCATGGACTTGCTCCACAATATGGCAATCAGCCATGTAACTCTCCTGACATCTGATGTACAAGTAGTCTCTATATGGCCTCCGCCATGATCGGAGACCTTTTTCTATCCATCCTGTTTTGAGTTCCATCCGTCGGCCCAGAATCTATTTTTTTGATCCCCGAACCATGTCCCGTGCCACTATCCAGGACATCCCCGAGATGTGCTTCCGCGCTTATGTGGAAGCACTTCGGCAGGATGACGACCTGGTTGAAATCAATGATGAGATTGATCCCTACCTCGAAGCTGGCGCAATTATCCGCAAGGTATGCGAGACGGACAATAAGGCCCCCCTGTTCAACAAGCTCAAGGGGGCCGAGAAAGGTCTCTTCCGGATCCTAGGAGCTCCTAACTCATTGCGAGCGGACCCCAAAACTCGCTATGGCCGTCTCGCTCGTCATTTGGCATTGCCCCCCACCGCGAGTCTGAAGCAGATTCTAGACTTGATGGATTCGGGAGCCCATAAGAAACCCATCCCGCCCAATATCATCACCGACCCCCAGGAGGCGCTTTGCCAGACTAATATTCTGCACGAGGGAGAATTTGACCTAACCAAGCTTCCTGTCCCATTTCTGCACCAGGCTGATGGCGGGAATTATATCCAGACCTATGGGATGCATGTGATCACATCCCCCGACGGGTCCTGGACTAACTGGTCGATTGCTCGCGCGATGGTTCATGATAAGAATCATCTGACAGGACTGGTGATCGAACCCCAGCATATCTGGCAGATGCAGCAGAAGTGGAAGGCCGTGGGAAAGGATGTCCCCTGGTCTCTTTGTCTGGGCGCTCCTCCCGCCGCCATCATGGCGGCCAGTATGCCCATCCCGGATGGGGTGACCGAGGCTGGGTACATTGGAGCGTTCACTGGGAATGCAATTGATGTGGTGAAATGTATATCGAATGATCTCTATGTGCCCGCCAATGCAGAGATCATCCTGGAAGGCACGATGTCCATTACTGAAACGGGTCCGGAAGGGCCATTCGGTGAGATGCATGGGTATGTTCGATCATAAATCAATCGGGGTTCGCAATTCAATTCTGACGGATCATGCAGCTATGTCTACCCCGGCGACACTCAACCCTGGCCCGTGTACACGGTCAACAAGATCACCTATCGCGATGATGCCATCCTCCCTGTGTCAAACTGCGGTCGTCTGACCGATGAAACAGTATGTCCTCGCCAACCATCCAATCACTTCCTCTGACCCATGTCCGATATTTAGCAAACCATGATCGGCCCTCTCGCCGCCGCACAGATCCACCAAATCTGCAAAGATGCCGGTCTCCCCGTCAAGGAAGCGATGTCTCCGTTCGAATCCCAAGTGACATGGGTCGTTCTCCAAATCGACACGATCGCGCTCGCCAAACTAAAGACCAACTCGGCCGACTTCAGCAAGAAAATTGGGGATTTGATCTTCAAGCAGAAGGCCGGGTTCACCATCCACCGTCTGGTCCTGGTGGGTGACGACATTGACATATACGATTGGAAAGATGTCATCTGGGCCTTCTGCACGCGCGTCCGCCCCGGGATGGACGAATATCTCTACGAGGATGTTCCAGGGTTTCCCCTGATCCCTTATATGTCTCATGGAAACGGTCCCCCGAATAAGGGTGGCAAGATCGTGTCCGATGCGTTGATGCCTGAAGAGTATAAGACCGGGATTCCTGGATGGCAGGCTGCGGATTTCAAGAACTCGTACCCGCAAGCGATTCAGGATAAGGTCAATGCGAACTGGACTCAGTATGGGTTCCGGCCTGATCCTAATTAGTTGGACGGGGATTGTTTTTCCAGGAACAGGCGGGAAATGTCGTGGTGCTGGTCACTTCTATACATCAATACGATTTCCCGTGTGTTTTTCTCCGTTGAGGGCTTTTGTGGCGATTGAACTGAATACTGTATAAAGACTTCAAGTAATGCAATGCTTCCCAAAGATGGGAGTCGACTTGTGATGATCATTATTGATATTGCCACTGAAGGGTGCTCATGTATGATCGAGGCAAAGGAAAACCACCGAATACTAGAGGTATGATCCCTTCCAATCTCGGTCTGGAGGGTCAGCCACGCCTGGAGATACGCCCTCCCCTATCTCTGTTTTGGTGTGGCTGTTGATCTCGTATTCGGGCGGCCAGCCCCACCACAAGTTTCGTCTTGAACCGCCCCCTCCCTCTCTCCCTCCCTCTTAGCCTCTTCCAACTCCTGAAGACTTAGGCACCGACATCCCTACAAGGCCATGGATGGAAAGAAAGAGCAAGAAGCAAACCACAGTGCCTTCGAGGCTTCCGTGGCGCGGGGAGCGGAAGAAGACCTTCCAGCGTATTCCGCGCACCCGACCGCGGAATCGCCCTTCGACTTCCCCGCCGCCTGCTCTGGCTCTCAGTCGCACGCTCCCCAACTTCGGCAACTCATCGCGATCCCCCAAATCGCGTCCACGCCCACCGCTCCCTTCCTGGACGCCTACGCGCAACCCCTCCTGCAGTACGGAATCACCCCAGAATCCTGGCGCGCATTCCTGACCACTATATCGGCCTTCCTGGCCGCTCGAGTCTCCAACCAAGCCTTGTCCCACGCCGCCGACATCGGCCGGCAAGTCGGCACGGTCCCAAAGCGACTGGGCCAGGGCACGCTCGATCACGCGCGATCGATCAAGACGAACATCCGTGACGCCGCCCGGGACGGGAAATACGTGAGTGCAGCGTTTGGGGTGGTTGGCGGGGCGATCAGCCTGCCGGTCGGGACGGCGCTGCGGGCGGTGGGCGCCACGGTCAGTTTGCCCGGCACGGCGATTCGCGCCGTCGCGCAGAAGCCGCAGACCCCGCGCGAGAGAGCCGCCGCGTACGCCGCCGCCGCTACCCTGAAGTGGTTCGGACAGCGCGGGCTGCAGGCGCAGTTGGTTGACGTTACTGCCCTTGCCAGCATGGTGGGATTGGGCGAGCCAGGCCAGTTGCTTCAACGGGTCGCGACGGCGGCAGATGGCAGTGCCAGCGCGCAGATGGCGACCTTGTCTGCGTTTCTCTCTCCGCTGGAGATCTTCTCGGGGAGTACCCTGGACCTGGGGGTTGATAACCTCTGGTTGATCATTACGCAGGCTGAGGGGGTCGAGGACGTCTCGGAGAAGTCCTAGATACTCGGGGCAGAAACAGATATTCAACAAGGCGAGAAGGCTTCTTCTACTCTACCTTGCCACTGAGAGAAACCCTACAAGTCCGGCGTCAACTTTTGATTGACACTTGATATATATATATATATAAGTAGAGTAGCAGCACTCGACTTGTCGACCTTTCTACTATCTACTTACGATCACGGATTAGAATTGCATGTTATTTTCTTTATTGCAAATATTATATCCCCAGCCGCAAAGCAATGTACACATCTCATTCAAGAATAAAGGTGTTGAATGTAGGTTTGGCCTCAATCCAAGTCTCAGGGGTGGTCTGGCTGAGTACAACCAATTCCTTCGCCGGTATCGACGACCATCAGATCAACAAGATATCTATAACTTGGATAGCGACGTAGAAAGCCCCTTTCCCAATCATACATCCTGCAATATCGCCCCAGGCTGTTATCTTGAACAGAAAGGGGAACAGCAAGAACATCCAAGTCGCTATCGCGAGACTGGAGAAGTAATTGCTATTCGCGCCGGCAATATTAAGATAAGCACGGCACAAGGAACTAAGGATTATATTCAGCACTTGAGCCAAAACAAGCACATACGACCATAGGGTGTGGAGAACAGGGCTTCCCGTCCGCTCAGCCGTACTTAAGCCACACGCCGGGAGGTTAGTAGTTGGGTGGGTGACCACCAGCGAATCCCTTCTGTTGTATGTATTTTTCCATGTTTTTATATTGATTTTTGGTTCTCTGGTGGTTGTTCGGGGGTCGGGGGGAGGTCTGTTTTGCTGCGGGAGAACGTTGTTCATGGATATTGGCTTGATGTCGTACGGTCTTTCGGGACCGGGCGGCTTGTCCTACGCGATCGAGATTGTACCACCCACCTATCGGCCCTAGTCAACAAGATGCATTTGGTTGCAAGATGAATTGTAATGCTGTAGTAGGTAAGGTCCTAGAAATATTCAGTAGGGTATGATCTATCTCGAAAACCGAAGGCCTGTACAGCCGGAAGAAGCCATGTATAGTACACCAGATTGAGCAATTTCTACTATTCATCAACCCTACCTTACGTATCCAAATTCTCTCCACCCAACATTCCAGAAACCACCCCCTCAAGGAAAACCCGACATCGCTGCAAATAATAACTACAATTATCAATTACCTTACACACACCCCCTCTTTAATATACACCCCCTGCCCCGCACAAGCCCCGCCAAAACCCCAGCACACCTCCAAGACTCTTTCCGAGTCCGACTCTAACACTCCTCCTCCGTACACTCCTGAACCTTCAAGTTCGCGGCCTCAAACTCCGCATTATGCGCTCCATACCAATAAACCTGCTTCTCCTGGACATCCCCATACCCATCGATGGCAAACCAGGGCTTTCCACCCTGAGTCAAGAGACCCTCGTCACTGACACCGAAAGCGGTGGTGTTGGCGCCCTCGGGCACGGCGCCGGAGTGCGGGATGGTGAGACCGATGGGCGAGACGTTGTCTTCGATGATGTACAGGGTCTGGAAGGCCGTCGGGACGGCGTTCTTGGCAGTGTAGGAGATGCCGCCGGTGGAGCCGCCGGAGACTGTAGTGGTTTATTGTCAGTATGAGATGAGATGGTGAGTGGAGGGGGAGGGGGGAAATGGCTTACGGATGAGCTTTTGTCTGGTGTTGGAGACGTTGCCGCCGATGTAGGCATATTCTGGTAGTATGATGTTAGTTGGGAGGTTCTGGTAGTGGTAAAGGTAGTGGTGGTGGTGGTGGTGAAGGGAGCATACGGCCATCAGTCAGGACGGGCTTGTTGTCATCGGCGATCAGGGTGAAGCGCGACGGGAGGGAAGCGGCGGAGACGGCGCTGGCAAGGCCGGAGAGAGCGATCATGGAGAACTTCATTTTGAAGAATTGGTTGGTTGGTTGGTTGGATGGTCTGGATGTGTAGAGTGGGAGTTTGGTTATGAATGATGAGGTTTGATGGGAGGTGTTCAGTGGGTTTATATACATCAAGGGAGCGAATCCGGGTCTGAAGTGTGAGGTCATGCCCAGCCTCAAAGATGAGACGGGTGGACACTTGACGGGGCTATTCAGCTTCCAAGCTGTCGATCGTTGGGACTATTGAGACATGTCTTGGGGTTGCAGAGCCCGTGGCGTGTTCCCCGGGTTTTGTCTGTTGTTTACAGGATCATGCCGTTAGTGATAGGAAACGGCGACAACAGCAAGTCGGTGGAAAGCTGTAGGAAATTTGCACTGATTCACCGTTTAGGGTACATAGTGAATTCACCCCTGCAGGCTGCAGACCAGACCCTGTTTCTATTTTCGGACTCGGCCGTTGATCGTCCCGTGGGTCGGATGATCTTCTCCAGGTCTGCCAGTTCGAGCTGGCAACCTGATCCTTGTGCCGAGGTTGGATCCGTGGCCGCGATGAGGCTGGGGATACAGCCACCGCTTGAAGAAAGGAACCTTCACCGTGAGTTTAGAGGCGCTCGTGATTGCATTAGCAGCATTGCTGCAAAATGCATCTTTTTCTGTCTCAAAACAACAAGACTCGGGAAAGGAGAATTCTTGTTTCAATCTTTACGACGCAACAATCCTCGCGGAACAATGCCGATCTCTACAGCGATCACTCTTACGTACTAAGACACTCAGGTGGCACGCACGATAATGATGCCCGAATTCATTCCTACCGCATATTTCAACAGAATAATCTGGCTGCGACGGCGGAACTGACGGGTTCCATCTCATTCTAGACTCTGTCTATATCTGAAGCGAAGGGATTTCTGGCTGTCCAAACTGCCAGCGAACAACACCGCGAGCAACCCATCATTTATGCATAGCATCAATCATGTCGAATTACGGGAGTCAGAATCAGGCTCGACACAGTCTGATGCCAACAGCGCAGATCTTATCCAAAAGGTCAGTTGTGTTTCAAAATGGACTGACTGTTTACATGATAGAAAAGCGCACGAACCGCCACATCTCCACCACGACATATTCGCATCCCAGCTCGAAGGTGATGGGGGGAATGGAATGACCCCTGAGGCTCAGAGGGGGGAGATGAATGCGCCTGTCAAACCCCGAGAGACCGGCCCAGCTTGCCAAGGGCATGAATATGTCCTCATTTCGGAGTATGACCGAGTTGGTCGATATTGGCGTGCCTGGTGAGCTTGAGGTGATTCAGACTCTACTTGCGCACATCACCCCTAGGAAATCCTGCTATAGACATTTGAGAATCTGTCTGGGACTGACCTCAGACAGAATGAAATCTATAAAGACTGCGACCGCGACCGATTTCAGAAAAGGTCTGCGAAGAACATCGATCAAGGACTGGTGCTGGTGGACAAGACTAAAATAATGACCTGGGGATCCAGAAATTTCCATTTATCCTGCAGCCGACTCTACAATGTGGGTTTTGGGCTTTGATTCCCCCAATCATTGCAAAAATGTCCATATCAACCAAGTACTTGGGGTATGTATTCCCCGAACCCGCTTCCCAGGCAGGGATAAGACCCTGACCAGCCAACCCCGACAACAATCAACAGAACAACGATAAAATCAACGTTGCACCCAAGGGAAAACAACAAACAAACGACTCGACGTTACATAACTCCGGCCCAGATAAGCCAACCCCTCACGACCCTCCCGCCAGGGGACAAACCAACCAACAGAGTTGTACGACGCTCAGCTCGCCATGCGGGGGAGATAAGCAAGCGGAGATGGTTGGGATTTGGCCTCTCCAGCTGCAGATCCAATGGGACCGTGGCATCGCTGCAAGCAACCACCAGGGGTCCCTGCAGGTAGTGGCCAGCCCCAACCAACCACTCGATGTATCCGTGCGGGGGAAACAAAGAGGTCAACGGGGTTGGGGTTGGGCCAGGTTGTCTCTTAAAGTCGTACTCGCTCCCTGACCTAACCCTAACCTCTACAAAATAAAACCCCCCCAGCATCCAGAAATACCATCGAGATCGCACGATGACATCCAAAGGGATCCCCTCCCTCCGCGCCATCATGGCAGCGATATCCATGTTCCCCCTGCAAGCGCACAGCTCCATCGAGCTACCCAGCCTCCTGCCCACCCCCCCAATGGGCTTCAACAACTGGTCACGCTTCATGTGCGATCTCAACGAGACACTCTTCACAGAGACCGCCGACGCCATGGTCTCCAACGGGCTCCTCTCAGCAGGCTACAACCGAATCAACATCGACGACTGCTGGATGGCATACTCGCGCTCCCCCGACGGCTCTCTACAATGGAACACGACCAAATTCCCGCACGGAATCCCCTGGCTAGCCGAGTACGTCAAAACCCGAGGCTTCCACCTCGGCATCTACGAAGACTCGGGAAACATGACCTGCGGGGGGTATCCAGGATCATACGAGCACGAAGAAACTGACGCGCAGACCTTCGCCTCGTGGGGGATCGACTACCTGAAACTCGACGGATGCAACGTCTACGCCACGGATGACCGAACCCTGGAAGAAGAATACAAACACCGCTACGGGCACTGGCACTCGATCCTCGCCAACATGACCCACCCACTCATCTTCTCCGAGTCCGCCCCGGCCTACTTCGCCGGCACCCCCAACAACACAAACTGGTACACGGTAATGGACTGGGTGCCTATCTACGGGGAACTAGCGCGGCACTCGACCGACATCCTAGTCTACAGCGGCGCGGGCAGCGCATGGGACAGCATCATGGTAAACTACAACTACAACACGCTGCTCGCGCGCTACCAACAACCTGGGTACTTCAACGACCCGGATTTCCTGATCCCGGATCATCCCGGACTGACGGGGGATGAAAAACGGTCGCATTTTGCGCTGTGGGCGTCGTTTTCGGCGCCGTTGATTATCAGCGCGTATATACCCGCGCTGAGCACAGAGGAAATCGTGTATTTGTCGAATAGGGCGTTGATAGCGGTGGATCAGGACGCGTTGGCGCAGCAGGCGACGCTGGCGAGTCGGGACGAGACCCTGGATGTGCTGACACGGAGTCTGGCGAATGGGGATCGGTTGTTGACGGTGCTGAATCGGGGGAATACCAGCGTGAAGGCGGAGATACCGGTGTCGTGGCTGGGGCTGGGTATAGATGAGAATACGGATGGGTGTGTGTATAGTGCGCAGGATCTCTGGGACGGGAGTTTCCGGGAGATAAGCGGTCGGGTGGAGGTGGAGTTGGACACGCACGCTACCGCCGTGTTCAGGATAAGTCTTCCGGAGGGATGTAGGACGGTCGTGCCGACGGGGATTGTGTTTAATACTGCGTCGGGGAATTGTTTGACGGCGGGGGAGAATTCCACGGTGGCGTTTGAGACGTGCCAGGGGCAGGGCTCGCAGATTTGGCAGGTTGAGGCGTCAGGGACGATTAGTCCGTTGTCCAGGGCTGGGATGTGTTTGACGGCTGGTGGGGAGTCGGTCAGTCTGCAGGGGTGTGCGAGTGGGAGTAAGGATCAGGGGTGGACGTATGCGGTGTCGGGGAATTTGAAGAATGAGGCCACTGGGGGCTGTCTGACGGAGGGTGTGCTGCAGATGAAGACTTGTCTGGATGAGCGGAATGAGCAGGTGTTTGGGCTGCCGAGTGGTGTTGATGTGTCGTGAGGGCCGTGAGTCGGGATTTGGGGGACGGGGTCCATGTAGCTGGATTGGTTGCGCAATTCAGGGGGGAGCATTTGATTATTATTCAATGCCAGGAGATTGGATGCAGCGCTATATCCTGCCAGAAGGTCTGTGCAGGCCTGCCAGGGACCAGGACGGGGTGTTCTGCTTTTGCCTCAAGTGGCATTCTGTCACGTTCAACTACCAAGGGAACTATAGATAAGTCTGTCCGAAAGCCAGACGAAAGGAGTTCTTTAATCCGAGATGGGCCACATGGCCATTTTGCCCCTTGTTGCTGGTCAGCGTTTGGCGCCCACAACCACTGCCCGCACGGATGAGGATGGGACTGTAGTGCAAAGGGGTTGGATATCTTCAGCAGAGACCGGAGTCTAGACTTCATCAGACCACGCTAGCATTCTAGCTGGCAGACCTATCGATTCCAAACGGAATGCAAAAAAACCCGGGGAGATCGGAAAGGAACACCGAGGCACCGGCTGCATTTTTGATGCATGAGAAGAACCCAAGAAGATAGTATACAGAGGTAAATTCTCTGCTCTGTTATCAAGAGAATATGAAACAGAATGTGTCCTTCATGACATTCAATAGTCACAGTGTTTCGGGAATTATTAAACTTTAATACAGTCCATCCGCAGAGCAAGCATCTCCAGATTTGCAGGCTTCACACAAGAACAGGGGTGAGGAATGTTGAAAATCCTTCACATCGACTGTCCATAATTTGGCCTAGACCAATGGCACTCGCCCGCCCTGGGCCAGCCACTAGGGTCGCCGCGAAACTACATTCCCGAGCCTCCACATCGACAGTAGGCCGCCAGAAGAATTTATCCTTCACTGCCCGGCGAATCAAACCCCCAGCCAGAGTATTTAACTCCAGGTCAGAGACATAGTTACATCTCAATCGAACGATATATAGCGAGGTTGCCACGAGTCGAGTGCAGGCTAGACATTCCCCGGGGACAAAACTCTGTCACTGCCCAAGAGGAATGTCGTACAGATATGCAAAGGGACAATACGGCAAAGTGTATATATATAACCGCCTCTGATCCATCACCATCATCCAGCCTACCAGCCCAGCCCCACCAGTCTCAGACATTATTCCAATAAACAGTCCGCTGACAATGCCTTCTCTCAAGAGTCTCATTCTCCTGGTCATCCCCGCGGCTGTGGCCGAGATGCAAATTGTATGTGCTCATCTCATCGTATTCCTTCCCATCGGCGGTCGAGTGGAGTAGACTAACCCATCGCCATCCAGGGCACAACCACCGAGTTCCGAGAATGTTCGGTGAACCCACGGCCAATCTTCGCGCAGACATGCATTGGGTTCAATTCCACGGGGTATGTCTCTCCCAGCTACCTAGCCCAGAAACACCCTTGCTAATAACAAATAAACAGATCCACGAACTTCACGAGAGGCGTCGGATGTCGCCAGTACGGGTATGTCTCAACCCCAGTAGCCCCATCCCACCACCACTAACAACAACAATAACAGAAACACCCTCTGCAACGGAAACTACACCACGTCCGGCTACCGCAGCGGATGTTTTGAGAACATCCGTTTCCTGCAGTCGTTCGGGACTACATCTGGGGGGCTTTACTGTTTTGCGAGTTAGAGGCCCGAGGAGAAAAATAAAGCAGACATGACGTCATGATATACAGAAATACACGAGAAATAATCATCGGAGTTAGGCGGATGGAGTGTTCTGGGTTGGTTGGGTTCAGCTGAGGATTCTAGAGGAGTGGAGTTTGGGGCTTATTGCTTATTTTTGTTGTTGTTTTTACATTGGTTCAGGTCATGGTAGGAGGGTTCCAACTTATCTGGTTGACTTACTGTTTAGATTTCTTGGCTGTCCATCTATATGATTTGGAGGTGCCACTGCTGGAATGAAATGTCTTAGTTATATGTCTTGTTAGCGCGGAATGGCTACATGCTTGTGCGAGCTAGAATGTTCGAACTGATGGATCCTTTGCTAATGATCGGATCTAATAGAGATACTGGACACGAGCAAGGATTCCATGAGGCTGGATACATTGAAAACACGGTCCATCTTCATGGACGGAGCTAGACGAGACCAGCGACAATTAGCGCAGAAATTGCGGTGAGGGGACTTTCACTCACCCCAAGAATTGTGTCGCGGTGGAATGGTTAGCAGGTCTTGTTATAGCACACCTTACGATGTAGGATTACCTGCTGAGTGAGTGAGTGAATGAGCGTTGCACTGCCTTGTGGGATTTCAACATCCTCCTTGAATACGAGGAGTGGCAGGATGGATAGCTAGCAGCTGTGATTCTCGGAGTTGAACGGGCAACGCAGACTCGGATCCTCCGCTCGCGATGCCCCACTGCCCCCAGCTCCCCCTCACAACCCACAGCTCCAGCGAATGGCGAGACCCCTATCAGAGACAATCAAGCAAGGCCACACACATCGGCACGGTCGCAGTAACTAGCGTGTGGCTCAGCCGGGAACGGCCGTGGAAGGAGGAAGTTGGAGGAAGGCGATGCTTGTTGGGAAGACTACCTGCGATAGTGAGGTTAGCTTGATCCCAGCCTGCAGCCGGCGGCAATACTCCTTTCCGTGGATGGCGTTGTCTGCAATGTGGAATCTGCAGCCTGCATATCACGCAGCATATCACACCCATCGGCACGGTCGCAAGAGCGTGGGGAGGATCAATTTGCAACATCGCGATGGCAGGTGTCGACAGCTCGAGACCGACGGACTCCGGCACAATCAGGGCTAGCGACGCATCGTTATCACGACAGCCGACACCAGCGCAGGCCCTGAAGAAGGCTCGGCAAATCAGCGCCCTCGGCAGGCCCCATCGGCCTGGATTAATTAATGAATGCATCGGGATCTCCGCCGGCGGGCTACCAGGGCGCGGTGCTTGCAAGCAGGCAGCGATGATGTGATGTTATTGCTCCCTCCGATAAGCAAGGGTGCCCGCGTGCCTGTGGGGTGGTCGGTCGTTCAGCAGTTATAATGCGTCCCCTCTCCCCAGGCTTTGCAGGTCTCAGTAACGAAGAACCATCCCCCTGAATCATGCGTTCCTCCGGCCTCTACGCCGCCCTTCTGGGCTCCCTGGCCGCGTCCACCCACGCCATCGTCCATGAGAAGCTGGCTGCCGTGCCCTTCGGCTGGCACCACGTCGAGGATGCCGGCGACAGCCACCAGATCAGCCTGTCGATCGCACTGGCTCGCCAGAACCTGGACCAGCTCGAGTCCAAGCTCAAGGCCGTGTCGACCCCCGGGGCCGCCCAGTACGGCCAGTGGCTGGACCAGGAAGACGTCGACACGCTGTTCCCCGTCGCCAGCGACAAGGCCGTGATCGAGTGGCTGCGCAGTGCCAACATCACGCACATTGCGCGGCAGGGCAGTCTGGTCAACTTCGCCGCCACCGTTGGGCAGGTCAACCAGCTGCTCAACACGACGTTCGCCTACTACCAGAGTGGACGGTCCCAGCGGCTGCGCACGACCGAGTACTCCATCCCGACTGACCTGGCCAAGTCGATCGACCTGATCTCGCCGACGACCTTCTTCGGCAAGGAGAACACCAACGCGGGTCTGGCCGAGCGGGCATACAAGCTCGACAAGCACGCGGCGCACAAGCGCTCCAACAGCTCGTCGTGCGCGGAGTACATCACCCTGTCGTGCCTGAAGGAGATGTACAACTTCGGCAACTACACGCCCAGCGCCTCGTCCGGCAGCAAGGTGGCCTTCTCCAGCTTCCTGAACGAGTCCGCCTCGTACTCCGATCTGGCTGCCTTTGAAAGCCTGTACGGCATTCCGTCTCAGGGATTCGCCGTCGAGCTGATCAACGGCGGCGTCAACGACCAGAATGCCTCCACGGCGGAGATCTCCGAGGCCAACCTGGATGCTGAGCTGATGATCGGCGTGTCGCACCCCCTGCCGGTGACTGAGTTCATCACCGCTGGTGTTCCGTGAGTCTCATCCTGGTTTAACCATATCAGCGTATATCCGCATATCAGAATGATGACTGACCTGTCGTAGTCCCTTCATCCCCGATCCCGACGAGCCGACCACCGCCGACAACGAGAATGAGCCCTACCTGCAGTACTACGAGTACCTGCTGTCGAAGCCCAACTCGGCCCTCCCCAACGTCATCTCCAACTCCTACGGCGATGACGAGCAGGTAGCCTCTCCCAGCCCCCCTCCCCTTGAACCTATGCTAATGACCTCAGACCGTCCCCGAATACTACGCCAAGCGCGTGTGTAACCTGATCGGCCTCGTCGGCCTCCGCGGCATCAGTGTCCTGGAATCGTCCGGTGACGAAGGTACGTCCCCCTCTCCTCAGCCCAACCTCCCCTCCCCCCTAAACCCCCAACTAACACCAAAAAAAAAAAAAATAGGAATCGGCTCCGCCTGCAGAGCAGGAGACGGCACCAACCGACCTCAATTCCAGCCCATCTTCCCGGCTACTTGTCCCTACGTGACCGCCGTCGGCGGCACACAATCCTACGCGCCCGAGATTGCCTGGACGGGCAGCTCCGGCGGTTTCAGCAACTACTTCGAGCGGGCGTGGTTCCAGCGCGAGGCCGTGTCGAACTACCTTGCGAACCACATCAGCGACAGCACGAAGGAGTATTACTCGCACTATGCGAATTTCTCGGGCCGCGGGTTCCCCGATGTGGCGGCGCATAGTTATACGCCTGGGTAGGTTTCCATCCCCCCCCCCCCCCCCCCCCCTCCCCTTCTCCCCTTCTAGTCGGATTCGGACTGGGTACTCTGACTCTGACTCTGGAGTTCTGATATTATTGACAACGGAATCGAGTGGATGTGGATATGCTAATATTGAAAATTTATAGATACATCATCGTCTACTACGACGAACTCTACAGCACGGGCGGCACCTCCGCCGCCAGCCCGGTCTTCTCGGCTCTCATCGGCCTGCTCAACGACGCGCGCCTGCGCGCCGGAAAGCCAACGCTCGGATACCTGAACCCCCTGCTTTACAGCGAGGGATACAAGGCCCTCAAGGATGTGACGCTGGGTCAGTCGATCGGGTGCAATGGGACGGATCCCCAGAGTGGGGAGACGGTTCCCGGCGCGGGCATCATCCCGTATGCGCACTGGAATGCCACCGTGGGGTGGGATCCGGTGACGGGGCTCGGACTGCCGGATTTCGAGAAGTTGAAGGAGTTGGTGCTTGCTCTGTAATTGTGGGTGATTGATTTTGTTTGAGTGGGGTGGATAGGAGGGGGTTGATGTTGATGTTGATGTTGATGTTGATGTTGATATGTTTGATGTGTGTATATATATGATGTGATGAGATGGCCAATGAATAATTATGCCGCTATTGAAGAGCTGATCTTGATGAAACCGAGGGTGTAATGTATGTGTATGGGGGAGGAAGAACCCAGCCTAAGTAAGCACTGGCAGTAGTTAGCCCTAGAAGACGGCACCGCCATCCCATGCTCACACTCCCCACAATATATACTAGCAACAAAAACAAAAACCACAATGACAACAGTTCAAGCAAAGAACAAACAGCCCGCGCGTGACAAGCGTCAATCACGACCATCAAGGATAAAAAAAGAAGCTCCTATCCAAGATAGAAGCAGATACAAGGCCCGAGCCGCGGATCGAACGCGGGACCTCTCGCAGATATGCTTGGGTTGTAACCCTAAGCGAGAATCATACCACTAGACCACCCGGGCTTGTTAAAGAAATGACCAGACTGGGGCTCGATCCCAGGACCTTATCGGTGTTAACGATACGTGATAACCAACTACACCATCCGGCCGATTTCGTGAGTTGCGAATAGCAATCCGCAATGAAGTGTCAAATTGGTTGGGGCGGCTGTGCTGGGCCTGAATGTATGTTTGCGCTGCCGGTGTTAAGGTGTCTGGTCACGGTGGAAAGGGGAATGGTTGACATGCGGGAAATGGGGTGTGGTGGGTTTTCTCTCTTCCAGGGAGCATGGCACTCAGCTTAGGTGTCTCATGCGTCCGGATAGCTTAGAACTCAGCAGCACGGCATGCAGATGCAGATGCATAGTTCTAAAGAGCATAGGGAGAGATGGGGCCACCAAGGTAGTTTCATTTCCCAGAAAGACATTCGAGACAGCATCAATACCAGGCAGGTGGATCACGCAATGCTGAGGCAAATGCAGCCATCTTCGAGGGGAAATCTTGCACGAAGACCAGTCTGGACCAGCTAGCCTATTCGACAGCACACTCAACAAAATCCAGAGTCTGAGCAAGAAAACCCCCATAATTTGACCGCCTCTCCCTTTCGCTCGTAATTTCCGATCACCTCCTCTCAAGTCTCAAGGTGTAGCGCACCCTCGCCTACATCCATCTAAGTCTCATGACACTTCAACAGCTCCCACAACTGCGGCTGCAACAACTGACCCTCTAGCCCCAGTCTCCTTGCCAAATTCGACCGCCACTCCTCCTCCACCCACAGAACATTCCCTGTATGTAGATCCCCCAGTGCGTGCGCAATCATATACCCCAGATACGTATCCCCACTCTCCATCGGCTGCGACACCTTCAACCAGGTCGACTCGGGAAAAACAGACAGCATTTCATTCTCGATGCACTTCTGTCGCAGCGCCTCGCCGTTATCGCAGTGGAAGGAGCACGTTAATAAATACCGATCCGAGCCTATGCAGAAACCATGATCAGCCATGATCCTCTCCTTTCCTCTTCCTCTATCTCCATCCACATCAACAAGATAGATAATGAACACAGATAGATGAAAAACACACCAGCTCTCTCCGCCCCCTTCTCATCCCCATCCTTCTTCAGGACAAAAATCTGATGATACGGCTTAAGATCAAACTCGGCGATCTCGAAACAGGACTTCTCCGTGCCAAGCGAGGGATGTTTCTTCGGGATGCGGGCCAGGTTATCAGGTTTGATGAAATCCAGGTTATCGCAGTTGTAGGTTGCCAGCCAGTCGAAGGGGTTATTCGGGCTGAGACTCCGGTAGAACGCGCCACTGGAGACGGATCCGGCGTGCATCACGTCGGGGATGTGGTGGGTTTGGTACCATTGGCTGTAGGCGTCGGGGTTGATGGTTGGGTCGTGGATGCGCGACCCGACGTAGAGCCAGTATTGGGGGGTGGGCATGGTGGTGGTGATGGCGGGATTGCTGGCTTGTGAGTGATGAGATGGGTGGTTTCGGTGGGGAGTGGTGTGCATGATAATCAGTTGGCAGAGTGTTAGTAGGGACAGACAGACACGTTCGAGTCTGCCAGCTGTCATGCCATGTCATAGTTATTGGTCTGGTCTCGGGAGGCGGGGTTGTGGTTGTGTTGAAGGTAGATGAGATGAGATGCGTCATATCGGGCTGCTCCCAAGGCTCGTCGACGCCACATTGAAGTTGACCAAGGCTTATGCAGGTGAAGCTGCGTGTATTCTGATGCTAAATAGTCATTGTTCGATCAATTTCAGCTCTCAGACGGGTGAATATCCCCTTCGATGGAGACCAACACTGCCGATGTTAGGTATCCGTCATCACTTCGTTAACTCCCAATCCCAATCACTCCCTCTCCGCAGATATCGTGTCCCATCAGATCAGTTCAAACATGTCGAGATCAAATACCTTTGTGGCTTGCAGAGGGTTTCCATAGCGTGGGCCTAGACCGCGGCACCCAGCACCCAGGTTCCCAGATAGGTAAGTAGCTATCTACCTACTCTTCCTCTGAAAGTCCGCATGAGTTGAAAGTCTAGCATATGCTAGGTCCCGATCGACAGACACTGACGATATGTAGAGATCCGCTCGATAGGACCGGTTGGGTTATATAACATCGTGTGTATATTCCAGCACCAACGCCTGACTGATTGGCAATCAGCTCCTCTTTCCCAGTTCCCAGTTCTCAGTAAACGGCCCATTAACCCTCATCTCGGTTGAACCGTCCAGAAGATATCCCCGCGATGTGTTCCATCACGAGGTGAGTGGATAAATTTTGCCTGTCTGTTTCGGGGAGGACTGGAGTAGAGCGCGTAGACGCGAGGGAGGAAGTAGGGACCCGGATGGATAGATATCGGTGTCATGCCGCACGAATAACATGTTTTCCCCTCGAGCAGGTCGATCGCCGTACCGTCCCGTCCCGTATTTCACTACCAGGCAACAAACAGGTCTGGTCCGACGGCAACCATTCTGCATCCACCGTACGGATTATTCGAGGGTTATATCGGTCGGGGGCGGAGTCGAGTTGTGTGTTGTGTCTCTGGAGAGAAAATAGGGGATGTCGGTCGCGTGGTAGGGAATTGCGACCGTAGGAGGGGTGGCTGGTCATATCTGGTTGTTATGTAGGTGGCCTGGCCTTGTGAGGAGGGAAAAGCCGAGGGCTACGCGGGCGCTCTGCCGATGCCGACGCCATGCATGCCCTGGTTGTCTGAGAGATCCAGGCGATACGGACTTTCAAGCCATGCCTCTGCGCGAAAGCTTTCAACAAGAAGGGGAAAACTCCAATTCCAGTTGTAACATCAACATCCGATCCCCGGAGAGGCTGCTGGTCCGTGCACCAGCACCAGCACCAGCACTGCAGTGAATGTCGGATGTCGTCTACCGACTCGCTTTCCGACTCGCATGACACTAGAGGTCGACGAGGAGATGCAGGTCGCCACCCAACGTCACAGCTCACCATGACCGCGGCGTGATTGGCTTGCTGTCCGCGGAGTAATCCGACACTATCGAATAAGTACGGCCAGATCTGGAGCCCATGCGAGGCAGACGGGATACTGCTCTGGGCTAGATCCTCACCTTGGTTGAGGAAAAGTGGGCCATGCGGGGAAGAGAATCCGGGCTGGTCGTTGCTGGACACCACGGTAAGCGGGAATAATTGGCATCGGTTCTGGTTTGATGGCTATAGTGGCGACGTTTACTCTTTATTCTCTTTGCATCATGTCTGGAGTAGGTGGCTTCTACATTTAGTCTCGAGGGCAACAAAGACCAAGGAATTGCCCCGCGTGATGGCTACGGGGAACACAACTGCGAAGAATTCTTTGTTTCTCATCCTAGACCGGACCTGTCTGACCTGCGATTGGAGAGAGAGAGTCGGTCATCTGCAACGACCGAGCCGTGGGCGAGGATGCTCGGGGCGCCGCACCGGCCAGATCGGGCGCCATCTACGTCCATCAGTCAAACGGGAGGCTCGCCAAGAGAGCCAATGCAACATAAGCAGCCAATAACCCGCGATCCGGGCAGAAGCCAGTGGATGACGGGAGGGAGGCCGGAGGAACGGGAAACAGGCTGAGACTCAGACTGGGCTGGCTGGTCAGATCCCGCGGACGGATTAGGGCACTGGCTTACGCCTCAGGCGTCCCCTGTCGCCGCATCGGGAGAGCCGGCCTGAAGCCCTCAGTTGGGTTTCATCCCTGCGCACTCGACTAGCCAACTGACTCCCCCAGCTCTCGGTAGCCTTCCTTAGTGTGGGAGTCCAGTCAATCATTGCCCCCCCCCGTCTCCCCCAGATACTGGGTTGGTCGGACCCACGGCTGTCTCGTGGCCTGACTGTCACCCCAAACCCCGTGGGGTTCCTAGATGGGGATCTGCCCCCGCAGCAGTCACTCGCTGCCCACAGCCTGCGTCCATGGTTGACAGGTCTCTCTCTATCTTTGTCTCTTGTTCCTCTCGGACCATGGCGATGGTGAGACTAACATGCGCCCGATGCCCATGCAGACGCGGGCAGTGGCATTCAGCCATTCAGCCCTCCCCTCCCCTCCGGCCATCCCCCATCCCATCATCACCCTCAGATGACGGCATGGAAGGCCACCCTGGCCCAAATCAACCAATACCCTCTCCTCCCCAGGACCACGCCAACCAGGATGTAACGGAGGCGTGTGGTCTCTCCATAATGCATGCACGCACGCTGGTTGGCAGTATGTATGTATGTATATGCCGCATCCATGATCCAACACCCCGACATGCCGCGTCGGCGAAAAGCTGGTCCTCTCGCCATTCGACCACCCCCAAGGCCAGGATCCACCGGTCGTCTCGCATAATAAATCGATAAAAGGCCGGTGATCCCCGCGGGCGCGCATCCATCCCTGATGGTGCGAGGAGTTTGTCTGTCCATCGACCCCATCGACGTGGCCTAGAAGTCTGCGGCTGAAGTATGTTTTTGCTGGCCTCGAAGCCACCGTCGCGCAGAAAGTTTAAGGTGTCTGCCTTCCGTTTTTTGTCTAGTGTCTGAGTCTGAGTGTCGTCGGTCGCAGGTTCTGAGACTACCTGTGATTATTATTATTGTTGTTGTTGTTATTGTTATTCCTACTACTACCTTCCCCTCATCTGCCAGTTCTCCGTCTTCGTCTCCATCCCCGTACCTGGCTCCGCCATAGGCCCTGTGTTTCGTTCGGTGAAAGCACACACACCATGGAGGCACCCGATTTCGCAGAAAAGATTGTCCATAAGGACGATAGTCCCGCGAGCGTGGAACACGCCGAAAAGCCCCATGAACGACACGATGTGCTTGACATCGAGGGTCGAGAGGGGGCTAGCTTGAACGCCGTTTTCGAGAATCCCCTCGCTGGGATTCCGCGCGAGCAGCTGTTCGACGATGTCGAGCGCTTCTGTCGTCAGTATGGTCTCGAGAGCCACTTGGACGAGTTTCGCAAGGGCGCTTTGATCTCGCAGGATCCGCAGAATGCGCTGGATCTCCCGGAGCTGACGGAGGAGGATAGGGAAGTTATCAGACGGGAGCAGACGCATAAGTGGTCTCAGCCGTGGCAGCTTTATTGGATGGCGGGTTGGTTTTCACCCCCCTCCCTGGATGGTAGAGCAGAGACTAATAATCTGCGTATAGCGATGTGTTCTCTCGCGGCAGCCGTGCAAGGAATGGACGAGACGGTCAACAACGGCGCTCAAGCGATCTACCTCAAGGTTGGTGTCCATCCTGTTCCAATCGAACCATACTGACTTTCCAGGAACTGGGAATCACCTCCCCCCGATTCAGCGAGAAAATGCAAAACTACCTGACCGGCCTGGTCGTCGGCGCGCCGTACCTCGCCTGTGCATTAGTCGGCTGCTGGCTGACCGAGCCGATGAACCGATACCTGGCGCGACGGGGAACGATCTTCGTTTCGTGTCTGATCGCGGCCATCGCGTCGATCTGGGAAGGCGTGGCCAATTCCTGGGTCAACCTGTTTCTGGCACGGTTCGTCCTCGGCCTGGGCATCGGCTCCAAATCATCCACCGTCCCCGTGTACGCGGCCGAGTGCTCCCCGGCACCGATCCGCGGCGCGCTGGTAATGATGTGGCAGATGTGGACGGCCTTCGGGATCATGCTGGGCAACATCATGGGGGTCGCCTTCATGAGCCTCCCCAACGACCTCTCCTGGCGCCTAATGCTCGGCTCGACGGTCGTCCTGCCCATCATCGTCTGCGCACAAGTCTACTTCTGCCCCGAATCCCCCCGCTGGCTCATCCAACACAACCGGATCGACAAAGCGTTCAAAGCCTTCCGCACCCTGCGCCCCTCCGACCTCCAAGCGGCCCGCGACCTCTACTACGCCTACATCCAAGTCGAGCTCGAACGCAAAATCAACACCGGCAAGAACTTCTTCAGCATGTTCCTCGAGCTCTTCACCATCCCGCGCAACCGCCGCGCCACCCTCGCCACCTGGATCGTGATGTTCCTCCAACAATTCTGCGGCGTCAACGTCATCGCATACTACTCCACCACCATCTTCGAAGACAGCGGCTACAGCACGCAACAGGCCCTCCTCGCATCCATGGGCACGGGGATCCTGAACTGGGTCTTCGCCCTCCCGGCCTTCTTCACAATCGACACCTGGGGGCGCCGCAACCTGCTTCTCTTCACCTTCCCCTTCCTAGCCATCTTCCTCCTCTGGTCTGGCTTCTCCTTCTGGATCGACGCCGACGATCCCACCAGCAAGAAGCGCGTCGCGATGGTCACCACAGGAATGTATCTCTTCGAAGTCTTCTACTCGCCGGGCGAGGGCCCCGTCCCGTTCACCTACTCCGCGGAGGCGTTCCCCCTGCAGGTCCGCGAGGTCGGCATGTCGTGGGCGACGGCGACCACGTGGTGCTTTAACTTCATCCTCTCGTTTACGTGGCCCCTCCTGCTGAGTGCGTTTAAGCCCCAGGGCGCGTTCGGGTGGTATGCGGCTTGGTGTGTGGTGGGGTGGTTTTTGGTGTTGTTGTTTGTGCCGGAGACGAAGGGTACGTATCATTGTTCTTTGTTTCCATTGGCTGGGCTGGCTGGGTGATTTGGGATGTGTGCTGACGACGATCCTGCATACTGCAGAATTAACCCTCGAGGAACTCGACCAGGTCTTCTCCGTCTCGACCCGCAAACACGCCTCCTACCAGCTCAAGAACGCCTGGTGGCATTTCCAGGTCTGGGTGTTGCGCAGGAAGTTGGCGCCGCTGCCGAAGTTTTATGAGGGGGCGGAGAAGTTGGCGGAGCAGGTGCATTGATGAGGAGTCGTTTGTGGGGGTAGGATTTGTTTTGGGTTGTCCGGGTGGGTTGGGGGCTGAGGCTGAGAGGTTAGGGTTGAGAGTAGGAGAGGAGGGATTAGGGTGTTGTGTTGTGGGTGGTGGACCTATCCGCTAGACTTATTGGCGTCTCGACGGCTTTTTATCTAGCCAGGGTCTCTATTTAGTTGATATGTTGTTGAATGAGTAGCGATAGGGGGGGGGGGGGGTAGGATTGGATAGGGCAGAGCATGCTTAATGTGTTGACATTTAACAATCAATGATCTCGTGATCTTTATAACCCTGGAACCTGGAACCTGGAACCTGGAACCTGGAACCTGGAATCAAGTCCAACATCCAAATAGCAATACGAGGCGGCTCGGTGACCCGCACGTGGTTACCGTGGATAGATACACTCAGACAACAACCGACACAGTTCTCGCGTGGCCATCCAAGTCCGTCCCCGTATTTGTGGCTAGGATGAGCCTGGGATCCAGCTCTGATCCGGTCGGATGTGTCAGGGGCCCACCAATCGGGAGATTGGCGCTAGGTAGGGGTAACTAGGGGGTATGGAGTATGGTGTTTGCAGTATTAATACTGTCAGGGCTGATGTTTCTGTAGCTGAGTATAGATTGGTAGTATATGCAGTTATGCACCTGTCAACAGAAGATAACTATCTTCCATGCTGGGGAAATTCTCAGGTGAAGACCGGACATTGGGTAGACATACCAGTAGGCCGGGGCTTGGTTCCTGGATGCTGCCCCTGGAAAAAACTTTTGTCACGCCAGCTGAATGATGGTGTACAGGTGTGGCTTGCAGCTAGACAGAAACAGGAGGCGTACCTGACAGGAACCACGACGCTAAGGCACATCGCATCCTCGGGAAGACCGATGGTGGGTCAATACGATCGTTATCGTTCCAGGGAGCGGGTCGGGTCAGGGAGATCGCTCTACACGACACCGTGGGAGGGCCAGCTGCTGCCATGGGTGGTGATGAGTGTCAACAAAAGATGAAGATCAAGATAATCAGTCTGACATCACAACAAGCAAACAGCCTCATCATCCCAGTCCAGCATCCCTACAACTCTCACCACCATCCTGTCGGGTGAATTCGCCACATTAGCAGCCAAACCCTATCTCAATCCCCACCCGCGGGCATTTGGGACAAAATAGCCGATGATGGCGTCCGATCACAACAATAGTCGGGGCTAGCCACGGGCCGGCCTGTTTTGCTGCTTTCAGCTCAGCTGCAGGTACAGAATGCTTGGCCGGGGCTTTAAGTATTGATTCGAGCCCAAACTCTGCTCTTCTGTCTGAACTGAGGAGTAGAGGCCGTCGTTCTTTTGCCACTCCTGCCGTACTTAACTAACTTCCTCTCTTTTCCCATTTCCGTTTTCCCAACGCAACTGTCCAGTCTGTCATTCACTACCTACTCCGCACGCTCATTTCGAAGGTCAAAATGAAGGGTCAATGGATGGCTCCGGGTGCAGCCCTCCTGGCTGCTCTCGTCCCGAGTGCCCACGCGCTGACTATCGCACCGGAGGTGATCACCCTCGCCCCCACCACCACGACAGCAGCAGCCACCGTGTCAACATCCACCGTCGTCAGCTGCACGACTATCGGACCGAACCTGGTTGAGAACCCCTCGTTTGAAGATGGCTTCACCGACTGGGGATATGCCAGTGGCACCACAGGCTCCGTGGTGGCCGGGGATGCCGCGGATGGCTCTTACTACCTGTATGACCCCCTCTTCCTCCTCTCATCTCTCCATCTCCCTCTAACACCCCCACCAGAGAATCATCCGGCAGTCAAACCCGCGCGGGGATCGTGTTCTACCAATACGTCCAAGACATGGTGGCCGGGTCGACCTACACAGCGAGCCTGGACTGGCGCGTGCATCCCAACTCGGAGGGCGCGTCGCTGTCCTGCCATCTGTACTGGTACATGAACAGCTTCGGCAGCTCGATCGGATCGACCTCGGCAACCGTCACCACGACGGAAATGGCCTGGACCACCTTCTCGACCACCTTCACCCCGTCGACTTCTGGTCAGCATCTGCTCGAGATCTACTCCTACTGTCAGCAGTCCACCACCGTCTACACGGGGAATGCCATCGATATCGACAATATCCAGATGAGCAATGGCGAGAGCACCACGTCTTGCACGACTAGTACGACTGTTGTCACTGTGACTCCTACTGCTGTGCCGACGACTTTGGTGGCCACGAGTGCCGTGGGTACTCCTTCGTCGGCGGCAGTGGTGTCTTCGGTGGCTTCTTCGGTGGCGTCTTCGGTGGCTGTCTCGAGTGTTTCTACTGCTGTGTCGGTTCCTATCTTGTCGTCTGCGGCTGCCTCTACTGCTGTTGCTTCAGCTCCTGCTGCTTCATCGCCTGTTGCCTCCTCTCCCGCTGCCTCGACGCCAGTTGTGGCCACCCGCTCTGCGTCGTCCCCTGCTGCTTCGGTTCCAGTTGCTTCATCCTCTGCTGCTTCCGCCCCATTGCTTCGTCATCCGTCGCCTCGACTCTTGCTGTGTCGACCCGCCCTGCATCATCTCGTGCTGCCTCGTCTGCTGCCTCCGTGCCTCACGGTTCTTCGACGCCTGTCGTGCTGTCCAGCTCCTCCGTGGCAGTCTCTTCTCCCTCCGCTGGCAGCTCCCGAGCAGTCTCTGCGTCTTCCGCCTCGGTGCCCTACTCCATCCCATCGTCCAGGGCCAGCCCCAGCTCTTCTCGCCCTGCCCACTCCGAGGCCGTGACATCCGTCTCCCCTCTTGTTCGTCCCACTCCCATCCGCACTCCCGGCGCCTCCGGCATCTCGCAGCGTGTGCGGCCCTCTTCGATCCCGGGCCCTCAGGGCTCTGGACGGGCCTCCTCTGCCGCCCCCGCCGGAACCAGCCAGATCTCGCCCGTCTCTCCGGCTGCCACCCAGCCCGCGGGCACCAACCCCAACCCCAACCCGAAGGCTCGCCCGTCACCGCGCCGTCTGAGCCCCAATTCACCACGTCCACCATCCTGACCACCCGCACGGCCACCATCACGGCCTGTCCGTCCTCGATCACTGACTGTCCCGCGCGGTCGAAGACTACCTTCCTGACGACCGAGACCCTCGTCGTCTCGACCACCGTCTGCCCCGTGACTGAGACCGCAGCCCCAACCAAGGGCTCGGGCTCCGGGGAGTCATCCTACACCACGACGGAGACCATCTTCACCACGCGCGTCTCCACCATCACCGCCGCCCAAACCACCTACATCACCACCGAGACCCTCGTCGAATCCACCACCGTCTTGCTCGTCACCGTTGCCCCCACTGCCCACCCCACTGCCCCCGCCGTCACCGGTACCGGCTCCGCCAACAACAACAACAACAAAAACCCCTCCCCACCTCCCACCATCCAAACCATCACCGAAGTAATCACCAAGGTCATCCAACCCCAAGGCACCGCGACCAACCAGCCCGCCGTTACCGAGACCCTCACCGTGACCAAGACCAAGAAGGTGTCAACGCTGGTTCTGACCAAGACCGTCTTCATCGAGACCTGCGGTGCCGTTACCAAGACCGTGAGCACGGAGGTGCCGGTTGCCACCGTCACGGGGGAGACTGAGACTGAGATTGTGGGTTCTGATGCCGAGACGACTACGGTTGCGAATGCGGTCTATCCGACTGCGTATGCCCAGGGAAGCCACTTCCATGGAAATGGGACGACGTCGCTGTCGCTGGTTCCGTCGTCGAGGAGTGGAAAGTTGAGGTGGAGTTCTAGTACGCCAGTGCCTGTTGCTACGGTTTATTAGGGATATTAGGGATTGGGGGTCGTAAGAAGAGAAGGGGAGGGGGGTTGTTTGGGGGATGATTATGAAGATTGGGAGAGATGAGGATGTGAGTGTGATTGTGATTGTGATTGTGGATATAAATGTGGATTGAGTGTGGGATGTTGTAATGAGATTTATGTGTGCGATGTTTGTGTGTATTTTATTTGATTTTTTTTTACTCTTCTATAATAGAGTGTAATTACTTCTCTCTGGTCCATTATTTTCATTGTTCAGATAGAGTACTAATTCCGAACAAAAGATTTACGTTCAGATTGAATATCTGATTTCCCGCGAATCCTGACAATCAGACATCATGTTGTGGTGCCTTCGCTTCCGCTATAACCAAACAATGTAAGGGTCGTCTACCTTACCCACTGACGGGGACCCATACAGCCACAGGCGTTACAATGAATATGCGTAGGCGAAGCCAGATTTACATCGATCGCAATGACTTCGTCTAGAAGCGTCGAGAGTCCGGGCTTTGCCAGGCGTGGTCGGAGGGTGGAGTAGGCAAGGAAGGACTTGGGTTGGAGTGCCCGTCGAAAATGCCAGCTGTTACCTCTCTGTACATTGAAGTTGAAGGTAAGAGCCCCTTTCCGATAGTTGGACCCGGATCTCTGCATCGAGTAAATTGACGATCGGCCAGAGTAGGAGCTTCCGAGACAAAAAAAAATACAATGATAACAGGATAGCAGAAGCCATCGATTGAAGTGTTTGAGTTCAGAACAGCCTATAAGCCCTATACTGCAAATATACCTTTCGAAGACCCAGTTTCCAGAAAACATATCCCAGATAGATAGATCATTCAGCCTCTCAAACCACAAGATCAACTAGACCAAGCAGCAGAATGACTGGGCCAAATATAGACACTTCAATAAAACTACCATCCTCGTGACTGAGCAGAGTATAAACAATTAACAAAGTATCTGGTGTATCAGTTGATAATCCCCGCCAGATTGTGAGACACCCACCACCCAAGATATCCACGGGCGTGGATTCCGGATAGCAACATCCTACCCATGGGCATGAAACATACATGCGCAAAGTATGTTAGATTAGCCTAGCTGTCAAGAGCTGTGCGAGCTGAATGGTCTGTGACACAGAGGCTCATATAACGAGCGATCTGTCCTTTTTTTGAAGTAATAATAACCCCGTAGCTCAGTGATATAGCGGGCATGCTCTCTCAGCGCGAGGTGGAGTTGCATGTACGCCGATGATACAGACCTTGCAACGGGCCTGCGAGAGGACACTGAGATATTCTAACATCATCTCAAGTCCATATGAACACGACACGTGCTCCTCAATTCGACCATTAGAAGCGAAGCGCATTTCAAGTGGGAGATATTATTTCGACTACCCCACAGTTGCCATATTTTGCAAATTCCACGATAATCCGCACCCACCATATTGATGTGGAATAATAACAATATGTGATGCTCTATAACGCGCGTCAGAAAGCATCCGTTGCCTTTTCCCTTGTTGGTAGGCAGCAGATTGAAAGGGAAAAGATTGATTCATGATCCCCGTCCCTGACCTTTGTGGGCTGCCTGTGTCATGCGTACGGCCTAATAGTCCCATCTGACTCGAGGGATGATTTTATCGGAGAGATGTTGATGGTGTCTGGTACTTCGTCCATTAAAGAACCAGTGCTTATCTTCCCGCATGTTGTATGCGATTTGAAAAAGTTGGATACGAAAGACCAACCCAGTTCAGAAATTATCCTCTTTTCAGGAGTCCAGAACCTGACGACAGAAAAAAAGCAGTACTGTGCCGAGTTCATGATTTGGGAATCGCGAATCCCGAGGGCGAATTTGAAGGAACTAGGTTGCCTCAGATGTGATTGATCACAATTTCCACCCTTGCCATCATACCAGGAATAGAGCCATTCTCGTCTGGTTTCCTCTGGAACTCTGCGGGGATTTGTCTATGAACTCCAGCTTGTGCCATGCATGAGAATTTGTATGGCCTGGCCCAATCAGAAGATCGGGCAGTGGTGATCGAAAGACACCCGGCCACAGCTGTGTTTTGGTCTTTTAGTAAACACGGCAAGCGCAGGCACTGTCACTCGTTATTGCAGCACCAGCCGAGAAAGACACTTGACTTTTCCTGAATTCGATGACACGAATGAAGGTCGCCAGGACTGATGTTCCAGGCCTATCAGGCAGGAGACTAGGATGTTCATCGTTGAGCATGCGACACGGATCATCGGTCTGGTCATTCGTGAGGCGGATCTGTTCTCTAGTCACGCAGTTCAAGCTCCAGGTCTCTGCTTTTGACATTGATCTGGATCTCCAAGGCCGCGATTCGGTTCTCACGTTCACGCAATCTCTTGCGGTACTCGGCGGCGTATTTGACCAGGACATCTCGTCGAGCTGCTTTCTCATGAAAAACGCTTTATTCCAGTGCTTATACCACGGTCGCTCCATTGCCTGTGGTAGGATCAAGATGATTGGTTATGGCCCGGTCCTCCAAGTTGGACAGGACCCAACGAGGTTCATCAGAGAAGGGGCATGCTCTTGTGGAATATCCGAAACGAACGATTATCTGGAAGGACAGCTTCGAAGCGAACATGGGCGAAATTCGGTGGCGGTCTCAATTCATCAAGAGCCTCTTCTGCAATGATGGGTAGTGAAATGCGTGCAGCTTGACTTCATCTTCCCCGTTGTGAACGATGTGCTCAGACACCCGAAATATACAGTCTGCAGCCGAGTACTCCAGGTAAGAGGAATCGAAGTGGTGCATGGAAAGGATTACCTGCCCCAGCGTTGGAATAAATGAACAATAGACGGGACGCGGTACAGCGTTTAGTGGCGAGACATAAGGCATATTGTCTGGAGCAGAACACCTATCTACCCCCTGGATTGTAGACTTTGCGACAGTGTTGATATTGAGATGTGGCAAATTAGCCCTGCCTCGTGACAATTTTCCGCAACTGTCCAGTCTCTGTCGTAAGAAATTCCAAATCTGCTGAGGATAACCTGGTATTCTGTAGACCCAAGCATAATTATGACGGGAATCGCATCCCGGATAGTAAAGAACAGTGGATGGTCCATATTCCAACGGTTGGATTTGAAGATATATTTATCCCGCATTGCCAAATTTTGGAAGCTCTCTCGTCAACACTCTGGTTGTCTTCGTCTTGTTCGCCTTCAGCGCCCTCCTCCTCATCGTCCTCCTCGGTGGTTGTTCCTTTCCCTTCCTTTTCTGTCCCCTCGCTCGCTTGTTCGTGGCTCGCTGGTTCTCTTGACAGAAGCTCCCCATCGACATATCTACTGGTATCCAAAATCTCCCTGAACCCATTTCAAGCAGCAACAACTCGCACCCGCTACCATTCGGTCAAGCAAATGTGCCACACATCTGAGTTCCTGTTCTAAAATGGCTATTGCCATGGCCACATTGAAAAAGTGAACATTGCGACAGTATTGCTGCAGGTTGAACCCGCTGGGGGGTTTATTTGGTAAAGCTGGACTGGAACCATGCTTTCATCCTTCTTCCCCACAAAATGGTTGACTTTCTCCTCACGCTCTTTCTTGAGCAACCCGCTGTGGATTATTTTTGCGTCAAAGCCAGCCTCTTCAAGTAACACCAAGATATCGGGGTGGGTGCGTCAGATTCTGGCAGAGCAGCAGCAGGAGCTCACACTCTTTCATTATCTTGGCGCCAGGTCAAAATCTTCGAGAAAAAACACCTGAAGTCTATCATAAGACAGTTCGAAAGGTAGACTTTAACCCAGGATATATTATGTAGCGTAGGGCCAGGAACTCTACCCTCCTGCGGTCATTCTTGGCCGAATCGTATCCATGAAATCCACTGTTGAAAGATGATGCAAGAAACCTACTATAAATCGGCTTTTCCGTCCGCTTTTCCCGCCTCGGTATAAGGGTGCGATAACGAGGGACTTTGCTTTCTGGTATCGCACGGCCTATAGTGGATGCAATAGTTTTATATATCCAGTTATCTGTCCAGGTATCATTGGTGATGGACAGGCGTTATCTATATGATATATCCGTTTGGGCAGCGGATACAGTCATTGATGTGAGAGAGGACTGGTTGGTATGGTTCTTGGTATGCATTACCGGAGATGAAATAAATCCGAATGTGCAGCGACACAGGCTAGGTTGAACAATCTGCCTTATCGTTGGAGGATAGATTTTGGTGGCAGAGGTACTGTGAGCTTTGTGGCCACTCCTCCACCTGCAACAATCTAGGCAATTCGAACGATCCATGACATGATGGGAAGCAGCCGGAGCCTGTTATCGGTGGAGAAGGAGTTTGATTAAAGCGGTACGAGTGTCCGAAACCACCTAAAGCCGGGCATCTGATACTTACTGGCCCAAGAAGATGAATGAGGTTCCTTGTGGCTTCTGTAGAATATATTATACTGCTCCCCTAGACATGTCCGCAGCGAATGATCTTCATAATGTGTTTTGAAAACTTCGTGGTAGTATCATGATGGATCATTTTGGTATCCATTGCAGATTCAGACAAAGGCGAATCATGTGCCATTATTCAAGATGGTGCCATGTTCAAGATTTGTATGAGTCTCATAGACTGCTATAAGCCGTAGGTAAAAGCCTGTCAATTATTCATGCGAATGGCGAAGCCTGTTTCAGTCTCCGGAAGTAGACAGATGCATAGAGTTCCACGGATACTCTTCATTCTGACAGCGCTGACGTCTCTTTTTCGTAATGCCTCGAAAGAACTATCTAGGGTCATCGTCTGAGTGCACAATGTCATCTCTTCCTCGTGTGCGACACCAACTCCCAAGCAGGCATCCGTGCGTTCGGTATTCGAAAGAATATCCAACGGAAACCGGCAGACCAAGAGAGTGAAGCCCACCTCCTCCCGGGTGTACCTGAGTATATATATGGGATTCTAGGGGTCCGCAGGTAACTGCGGGTAATGTTAGTCTTTTGGCTCAGTGGCAACAATGTGCCCTCTGGAGGAGTGGATGGCCCATCAACCTGTGGTCCGTGGGTGACGGGGGCAACAAGGATGTTGTTTAAAACAACAGTTTCTCCGCGATGGCGGACAGTGAGAGAAGCGCGGGGGGAGATAATCGCGGGGGGCCAGGCCGCCCCGGGAATCCCGGCAGGCAAAACAACAGGCTATACTCCAGTTAGCTTTATATACTCCGCGAGGAGAACAGATATCTACCGCGGGAGGAGAAGAAGAAAGGCGACAGCCCGGCGACAAATACAGTAACTTTCTCGCAAGAGAAGAGGGTGAGGGGCGCGCGGCGCGAAGAATAAGATACTAAGACAGTCAGTCGCGATTCTCAGATCAGATTATATATCTCAGGCTCGCGAAGTAACAAGCATCTGCAGGTCAACACAAGACCACGAAGCACTGTATCCCACAATCTGATACAGATATCCCAGACCCGCGACAGCCAGACAGCCGCGATCACAGACAGCCGCGATCACAAACAACCGCGATAATCCCCCAGACAAGTACTTACTTGTGATAGTAGAGGGGGGAGGGGGAGGCCACAGAGTCGAGAGAGTTGAGGAAGAAGAGAAGAGAAGAGAGAGACAATCCGCTGAAGATATAGGAATAGCGAATTGTTGTCTTCGAACATCCGCCGATATAATCGCCATTTATACCGAACGGATAAGACAGTCAATCAATTCACTATCTGCACGCTTGATGAAGATTTCTGAACACAATTTGTCAACGGGATTTCTAAATCCACTCGCGCAATGTTCTAGAATGGTGCAATGGACATCCATGGGAACAGGAGCACTCTAGACCTTATCCGGTCAGAGGGGTGCGTATTCTTCCTATATCAGGTTAGTATATCTCTGGATGGCTTCAAAAGGATGGTTGCACCTACTATACATTGAGCAGGCATAGTGCTGGACCAGACCCTAGTGTGTCTTTTCAATACGCCCTTTTACCAATTGGTAGTATCATCTGCGGCATGGGGTTTCTGTCGGATATCTTTGATTACCTCGTCATCCGACAGTATCTCCGTCTCAATGTCTCCATCACTGGTCACTGGTCTCCTTCCCTGCCTTTTTTTCTGACTTCTGACTTCTGACAGGAGGATACTATTCCTAAAATTGGGGATGTTTACCACGGGGAATTGGCCCGATGAAGTAGGTTTTGGTCTTTCGCAAACTCATGGGTCTCTGTCCAGCCGACCACCATAAGAGCAGTGAGACAGAGTAAGCCGACTTTTACAAGAGTCTGGCACCTTGTATTAGATATCAAGTCTCGGACACGCCAATGCAAGTCGAATACAGTGATATTGGCAAAGCCAACGCTCTGTATCCGGGTTGGGAGATTATTTACAACGGATGGAGAGAGGGAGGGGGAGATCGGGCTTTTATATTGGGCTGTGGGGTGAAGCCTGTGGTAGATGCTGTGAATCCTCATATGGAAGAGATAGAATTACCCTACCTGTACTGATTCACCCAGTCCATCGCATGTATTCCAATTAACCGAGTCCGATGTTGAAATGCCATTCACACTCTACATCGCCTGGTCCAGAAACCAGCAGCAACCGCCAAAGACACAAGCCCTAACGCACCTACAACCAGCAAATTCCCCCCATCCACACCGACACCCCCCTTCCCAACACCATGACTCCCTTCAACACCCCTATATCTCTCCTCCTCATACTCGACCCCCCTCTCCACCCCCAACTCCTCAAAATACCCCCTCAGCTGATCCACCTTCTCCCTCACGAACCCCTCCCTCCGTCTATGCATCTCCACCCCCGTCGTAACCCCATACACCCTCTCCGCCACCTTTTCCCTCGCCCCCCAACAAAACTCATCCAACAAATCCCAATAGATCAAATCAACACTATGCACCATCCTCACCGCCAAAGCAAACCACGCACTTCGATCCCGTAGAGACGCCCTCATGCACATCGAAAGCCTTTTTCCATCATCACCAACCTTACCCCCAACCCCAACCCCAACCCCAACCCCAACCCCCTCCTCCTCCTCCTCCTCCCTCCTCTCAAGCACCCGAAGAAAAGCATCCGCCTTGGGCAAAAACAGCTCAAGAAACCCCTCACCCCCCCGATCAGACACAATCCGATGCGGTTGGTCGAGAAGTAGCCACCAGGGTATACTCCCTGCGAACTGGGCGGGGGCGGCATAGGAGAATTCCCAGTCGATGACGGCTACGACCTGTAGCTGGTCATTAACCAAGACGTTTCCCGGACAAAGATCGTCGCAGAAAAGTTTGAATGGGCCGTGGGTTTCTTCGCTGGAGGTTGGAATGAAGTTCAACGCGATGGCTTTCATGAGATGTCGACAGGTGTATTTCTCCCGACAATCTTCCGCGTCGTAGATGCTGTTTCGTTGCTGAGTGAGATGGGTCGATTGGAGGGTCAGGAGGGAGTGGATGTATTCTACCGAGCTGTTATAAACTCGTGAAGAGGTGGAAACATGGTCCAGACCACATGTCCGGATGAGTTCGTTCGTCGCGAGTGTTATGGGCGGTTTCGTGATCTGGAACTCTCCAGTCCCTTCATCGAGAGCAAGACATCCGATGCGATCGAAATCAAGCTTCCACAGCTCCAGTAAGATCCCCGCCATCTGACCGTACAAAGACTCCAGAACCGCCTCGTTGATATGAGGATCAAGAACCTCCTCCTTTTCCGACCCCCCCTCTTTCCTCAGCACATCCGACATCTTCCTCCCTTCGATCCAGGTCATGATAATAAACGGCCCCAGACCGGTCGGATTCTCATCCCCCGCGCCATACGCAATAACCTCCGGCACGGGGATATTCGTCTTCTCCCTCAGATATTTCATGAGGACAGCTTCTCCAATGATCTTCTCGTCCAAGAACATGGATTTCCCCCGGAGCGGAAATCGGATCAGCCAGTCCTCGCCATCATCCTCCCAGTGCAGACGGAAACTGAAGTTGAAGGAGCCACTGTGCATGGAGCGGAGGAGACAGTCGTCACGTTGGCGGTAGCGGTTGGCTAGATCGCAGATCCCCTGGGCGGATTTGGAGCATTGGCTGACCCATTCTTTCTTTAGATCGTCGAACCGAGCTAGCGCGATGTCATCGAAATCCATAGCTGAAAATCGCCCAGGAATGAGAGAACTCGACACAGCTCCGGTATGAACAAGGAACGCAGCGGTGGTCGTCGGAACATCAGGACAGGGTCCCTAGGAGAGGGAGGAGACAGGAGACAGGCACCCCGTAATCAACCGGTCGATCACCCGTGACACCTCAGGCCCTCGCTCGAGTAACCGCACTAGCCTTTCCGGGACAGTCACGTGACCATCGATCCCAAAGGGGGAGGGGGGTTGTTTCCTACAAAATTGTGTTTCCTACAAATCTACACAGCAAAGAAAGGACCGATCGTATCTGGATGTGGAAAGCCAGTGCTAGGCAATGCCATGAAAAATGCAACAACAACCCCCCACCGCCATTGCCTCTCTGGCACACGCCATCGACCTTAAGCGTCATGAGATCAGGAACCCTCTATCTGACTACGGAAATCCATTCTAGATAACCCGGCGATTCTGACGACGGCGACGCAAGGCTGTCTGTCTGTCTGTCTGTCTGTCCATGCGCACCGCATGTGCGGGGTAGCTCATCCAGCGGGTTATCTGGTGGCCTGCAGCTAACGATCATCCCTGCCCTTATCATGTGCAAAGCAGAAGTCTGATGGTGAGAGTGAGAGCTCTCTCTTCTATCATCGGGCCAGAACACGATCTGGGGCTGGAACCAAATATTCTTCGGCTCCCTTGATTGGGCGGTGTTGGTGTTGGCATTTCTGTTGAAGCATCAGTTGATCTAGCAAAAGCAAGAACCGGTCAAGAATATCAACTGATGTGAGATGGAGATGCCGGTAGGATGGTGGCAACCGAAAAAAAAAAAGTTCTATGTCTAATATATGCATCGTAGATCTATGTATAGTTAAAAACCCCCACACTTAATCCCCCTAAACAAACCCAGGGCTGCTCATCTTATGCTCGAAATCCTCCATGAGCCTGTCCTCCTGCTCAATGATCGGCCTCACGACATCCAAGCCGCGATCGATCTCAGCCTTCAAGCGCTCCCACACATCCGAGTCAACCTCCGCAGCGGCAGCCTCCTTCCGGTGCACCGCCTCACCATTGACATTCCCATTCTCAACCCCAGTAGCCTGGCCGTTCTCTGTCGCAGAAAACAGGAAAGGCGTGTACCCGGCAGCCTCGAACGCGTCCTTGGGCGGAACGGTATACCGTCCCTTCTTGAGAACATACTTGCTGATCGAGATAGCATAGAGTCTCTTCCGGAACACCTCGGGGTCATCCTGACGTTTCTTGGAAGAGCCCGTGCTCGGCTTCAGGAAGTACGTGACAATATAGATCCACTTCTGGTCGAAGCTCGCGACGTGCGACTTGATCTCGTACTTGGTGTAGGCGGGGATCTCGCGCTTGAACGTGGTGTAGACGCTTCCGAGGATGAAGCCGAGAAAGCCCTTCTTGCCTTGTTCGCCCAGACGCTTTTCCAGGAGGGCGGCGCCCTTGACGACGATGCTGGACATCAGGGCGGTACGGGAGACGTCGAGGTCCGAGAAGTAGGTCGAGTTGGACTTGTGGATGTTGAAGTCGAGTTCCATGATCGGGGCGCGGGAGAAGATGCTGATGGGCTTGAGGACGTCGGTGGAGGGGAGGGCGGGTTGTTCGACGGCGGGGGTGATGAGGTAGCCATATTTGAAGAAGTAGCGGTAAACGCGGATCTAAGCTGTCAGTTTGTGGGGGGGGTTCAAAAAACTGCAGGGGGGAAGGAATGCGACGTACATGCCACACGATGGGGAGATTCTTCAGGTTGAGCAGGGCGAAGAAGACGGCGGTGACCTTCCAGAATGTGGCGGACTGCCAGAGGCAGCTGGCGAATGATCGGATCGCCTCCATGGCGAATATTAAGTAGAGAGCAACGACTGACGGGTAGCAAAGAAAGAATGACAAGTGTATGGTCTATGCAAGGATTATCAACAGGAGGAAGAGCGATTAATTCCTTCCTGAAGCCGAAAAGGCGGCGGCGGCGGCGGCGGAAAAACCTGCAGTGGAGCCCCTGATTGATTGATTGATTTGATCGATTAGTGATGCCCTTAAGCCCCGCTAACTCCGGACCTCGGCATCTTGACAGGGCGTGAATGCACACCAAGACCGGTCTAGTATCTAGATGCTTCTGGCTATTCAACAAGTGGGGGTGTTAGTCAGTTCCTTGCATGTGGCTAGTCATGCGAGTGACAGTCGAGTCATTCGCCAATCACCATCAAGGGGGCTTGCTGGATCATTGTGGCCAGTTGACCGGTTGTCTTGCCACCGAGTCATTTACCCGAGCCTGGCCTGTCTGTGCTCGTCTCCTGCTGGCAAACAACATCAGTCGACGTGATTCGATAGCACTATGCGCCAAATAACCATGGCCCCTCACCATTGACATGTGCCTTATAGATCCTTGTTCAAATAACCTCTCAGTCAGGTTACTGCAAGGAGTACAGTAGTATGAGAAATATCCCCATGATTTAGTATCCCCGTGAGTCCAAACATCAACCACAATCAATCTATTAAACAGTCCCATTGACCCAGAAGTCAGCATTGCCCGAGAATCCAACCCCTCCCAGACACAAAGCCAATGTATCAGAGCTCCATACTCTCAAATACCCAGACGACAAAACTTGGATACAAATCGCCCCCACCCCAAAATCCGCAAACCCTTGCAACGACATGAAATAGATTATCTACCCCGCAATCCCACCGGGGATTCCCGCGTCTCCTGACATGACGAACGGCGGATCCAATTACCACATCGGTAGCCTTGAATATATTTCTTCCACCAATCCGCCTCCCCAGGAACGAAAGTCAGGGGCAGTGCCGCATTCGCACCTGCATATGCATGCTAGCAATCCGACCGGGAACGGTCTCCTGATGGATGGATCCGTGCGGGAATCCCGCACGGGTTCCTGGCGGGAGGGGTGGACGGGCGCTGTCACGCTTTTGCCATGTTAGCTTGGCGATAATTAAACCAGGGATATTTAAGAGATGATCTCACGCTGATGATCCGAGGGGTGGTGTTTGTGCAAGCAAGAGTGTAAGCTGGTTCATCATGAAGCTGCTGCAGCTTTTGCTCTCGCTGTGGGCGATCCTTTTCGCCCCGATTCGGGCGACGACCGATGGGTTGACGGACTTGGTTACATGGGACTCTCACAGTCTGACCATCAATGGAAATCGTTTGTTCGTTTACTCGGGGGAGTTCCACTATCCCAGATTGCCGGTTCCGGAGATGTGGTTTGATGTCTTTCAGAAGATGCGCGCGCATGGGTTGAATGCTGCGAGGTAAGGGGCAGATAACCCCATGGATGGAATCAAGGGGGGAGTTATTGACAGCTCAGTGTGTACTTCTTCTGGGACTATCATTCCCCGATCAATGGGACATACGACTTCGAGACTGGCGCACACAACATCCAGCGCTTGTTCGACTACGCCCAGGAGGCTGGAATCTATATCATTGCACGGTTAGCATTTTCGTCCCGTTGACCGATCAAGCTAACATGAACAGCCCTGGACCATACTGCAATGCCGAATTCAATGCAGGTGGTCTTGCTCTCTACCTAAGCGACGGAAGCGGTGGCACGTTACGAGCGAACGACGCGACATACCACGACGCATGGACGCCGTGGGTGGAGCGCATCGGCGAGATCATCGCAGCCAACTCCATCACCAAGGGCGGCCCAGTCATCCTCAACCAGATCGAGAATGAGTTGCAGGAAACCGTCCACTCAGCAACCAACACCTTGGTCGAGTACATGGAGCAACTGGAAACGGCCTTCCGAGCCAGCGGTGTCGACGTGCCCTTCAGCAGCAATGAGAAGGGAGAGCGAGAGCAGAGTTGGTCCACCGACTATGAGGATGTCGGCGGCGCGGTGAATGTTTATGGATTGGACTCTTATCCTGGAGGAACCAGCTGCACGAACCCTGCGACGGGGTTCACAGTACTCCGGAACTACTTCCAGTGGTTTCAAGACACCAGCTACACCCAGCCAGAATACTTTCCTGAGTTTGAAGGGGGTTGGTACTCGCCTTGGGGCGCTGATGCGTTCTATGACCAGTGCACGAGCGAGCTCAGCCCGCAGTTTGCGGATCTGTACTACAAAAACAACATTGGTCAGCTTATCAGCGTGCAGAACCTGTATATGCTGTATGGAGGGACGAACTGGGGTCATCTTGCAGCACCGGTGGTTTATACATCCTGTAAGTCATCATTCTCTCCCGGTGCGCGACCATCGTGCTGACGGGCGCAGACGACTATAGCGCTCCCCTGAGTGAGACGCGGCAGATTCGAGACAAACTGAGCCAGACGAAGCTCATCGGTCTGTATACGCGAGTGTCCACTGATCTGCTCGGTGTGGAGATGGAGGGAAACGGAACCTTATACACATCGACCACGTCCGCGTATACCTGGGTGCTCCGAAATCCCAACACAACCGCCGGCTTCTATGTTGTTCAGCAGGACACCACCTCCTCGCAGACCTCCATCACATTCTCGTTGAATGTGACCACCTCAATAGGCGCATTCACACTGCCCAATATCAACCTGGACGGTCGTCAAAGCAAGATCATCTCCACGGATTACTCCCTCGGCCACAGCACGATCCTCTACACATCAACCGACATCGCGACGTATGGGACATTCGGCGATACCGATGTTGTCGTGCTCTACTCGCGCGTGGGACAAAGCGCGACCTTCGCATTCAAGAATGCCACCGGTCTGACCTTCGAAGAGTACGGAGTCGGTGTGGGCCTGACCAGCAGCGCGGGAAACCGGACTGTGACCTCGTATACCTACACCCAAACAAGCGGCACCAGTGTTGTCAGATTCTCCAACGGAGCGATCTTTTACCTCCTGGACACTAACACCGCGTTCCGCTTCTGGGCGCCCCCTACTACCACGGACCCCTATGTAACGGCGGAGCAGCAAATCTTCGTGATCGGCCCATACCTAGTGCGCAGCGCCAGCCTGTCAAGAGGTGTTGTCGCTCTGACCGGAGACAATGACAATGCCACGACGATCGAAGTGTTTGCCGGTTCCTCTGCGAGTTCGGTGACGTGGAACGGCGAATCCGTATCGGTGACCAAGACAGCCTACGGCAGTCTTGTCGGATCGATCGGCGGGGCGGACAGCAGCTCCATTGAGCTTCCTACCTTGACCGGATGGAAAGTCCGCGACTCGCTGCCGGAGCTGCAATCCTCCTACGACGACTCCAAATGGACAGTCTGTAACAAGACGACCACCCTAAGTCCGGTCAAGCCGTCAACCCTCCCGGTCCTGTTCGCGTCGGACTATGGTTACTATACCGGGATCAAAGTCTATCGCGGTCGGTTTGATGGAGCCAATGTCACTGGTGCGAGCTTGACCGCACAAGGAGGCGTGGCATTCGGGTGGAATGTTTGGCTGAACGGCGATCTTGTCGCTTCGTTTCCGGGAGACGCTTCCGATACGTCGTCTACTGCGACGCTAGACTTTTCCAACCAGACGCTCGAAGAGACGGACAACCTGCTCACAGTCTTAGTAAGTCGATGGTTGTCATTTTTTTTGGACACTCATCACTGACCGTCCGTAGATCGACTATACCGGCCACGACGAAACATCAACCAGTTACGGTGTGGAGAACCCTCGGGGCCTCCTCGGGGCATCGCTCACCGGCGGCACTTTCACAAGCTGGAAGATCCAGGGCAACGCGGGAGGAGCAGCGGGTAAGAGCCCCGGACCTATTTCCCATGATATCAGGATGACATCTCTCTTGTACAGGCGCATACGAGCTCGACCCCGTCCGCGCACCCATGAACGAAGGCGGCCTGCTCGCGGAGCGTCAAGGCTGGCATCTCCCAGGATACGAGGCCGAGTTATCGGAGGGCTGGACAGACGGATCTCCACTTGATGGATTGAACAAGTCCGGTAAGTCAGACCCTTCATCCTCCATCCAACCCCTTTTTTCCTGTTATCCCCACCTCACCCATCGCAGGAGTCGTCTTCTACCTCACAAACTTTACCCTCGACATCCCGGAAGATTATGACGTCCCCGTGGGCATCAAATTCACATCCCCAGCGACCGTCCAACCCGTGCGCATCCAGCTGTTCGTGAACGGCTACCAGTACGGCAAATACGTGCCTTATCTTGGACCGCAGACCACGTTCCCTGTCCCACCAGGTATTATCAACAACCGTGATACGAACACCATCGGACTGAGTCTGTGGGCGCAGACGGACGAGGGGGCGTATGTGGAGGATATCGCGCTGGTTAGCTATGGGGCGTATGTGAGTGGGTTTGATGCGGGGAATGGAACCGGATTCGGGCTTGATGGTGCGGCGCTGGGGTATCAGCCGGAGTGGACGGAGGCGCGGTTGCAATATACCTGATCGTGATGTTGGGGGGGGGGGGAGGGGGTGGGTCTGAACGAACGGAAGTATATATGATGGTTGATTGACGATGGAGATACGGGTATTTCGCGATTAGGGTAATCAATGTGACTGCTTCGTGAGGCTGGAAGTGTAAAGTCAAGTCTGATGTAGGGAGAGGGTTGCTTAGTTGAATGGGGAGAGAGAGAAAGTGGGAGTGGCGGGGGAAGTACTTGGATCCTCCATGTTCTGCCTCAGGCAACCACCAGCAGCTGGTGGGGATGCCTCGGAGGCGAGGCATCAAAACCTTCTTGCAATACGCAGTAGTTAGTTCCAAATCGTGGCAGATAACACGTGACGGATCTCATGTTTTTAGTGCTAGACCACGCCGATCTTTTTTCAGACCACGATGAGCTGCAACCCGCTGTTTTCAACGCACTTTCAGACCATGATGAGCTACAACTCGCCCACCGTGCCATTTTCTAAATTCGCACGCACAAGACACGGTAAAGCCAAAAATCAACACGCGTCATTCTTTCGCGCGCCACTGCCACTTCTCTCTACATATTGTCAGTTCGACAGCGACATCCTTTCCTAAGGCTTATTTGTCATTGGTTGGATTGAGAAGTAATCATCTCCGACCCACTCTGGCGAAGGCTTCATATATCCAATATCCCGGACTTGGTCTTAAGGCAGTAAGACGCGACGGATACTACACCATCAGCCACGCATCGCAACCAACAGCCATGTCCGACCTGCACGCCAACAAACGCGCACGGGTGGACTCTACCGGCGATGCCCATCCCCACCGTACCCAGGAGTCGGACTCGGACTCGGACTCGGACGAGCGAATCCAAGCATCAGCGTCCGCGCAGATCCTAGCGGGCGAGAAAGGGCGCATGATCCGCGAGCACGTTGACGAAGTGGACGAAGAGACGCTCGCCAGAATAGTGGTTCACGCGGCCACCGTGCACCCAGACATCTACGCGCTGCTGGGGCGAGAAGTCATGAAGCTCCGGCACGAGATAGCCAACCGGATAATCGACTTCCCATGGCAGTCCGGCCATGTATGGCGGCAGATGAACAGCGGGGAGGATGGCTATAGCAGCTGGCGGGACTCCAAAAGGGCCGAAGAGATTGTCGAGGACATCCAAGGTATCGTGTCTGATATTGTAGACGAGTGTGGCCCGTATGTTCACCCACAGACGCGCTATAATGGCCTGGCGGTGCTGCGCAAGATGGCCAAGTCCATTGCGCTTGCATCCAATTCGGTGGCCCGTGAAATCCAGGATACCTTTTCGTGGGATCCCTTCCTGGAGGAGGCGATGTTGTCTATTGTGTCTGCCATGCCGATATCGGAAAGACAGGTAGTGTGTGAACACGGGGGTGAGAAGGGGCTTTGGCCAAAGCTGGAAGAGCTGAAGAATATTGCGAATAATCATGATGTCTTTGAACGCTTATGGGAGGTGACGGACCTATTGGAAGAGTGGAGGCCATCTGAGAGTGAAGAATGAAGTAGAGAATATGACAGTGGCGAGGAGGATAATAAGAATAGTAAGGGGGGCCCAGATAAGGAGGTCGCGGAGGATGGTGACAATTTCGCCACCGCTGGTAGAGTGTGGTAGAAACTCCATGAGGATAACATGCATGTCTCTGTTTCATGTCGATTTCTCGGTACACAAGTATAAAGTATTGTTGCCGCGTCACATACTGAACCCCCGTAACCGTAGGCAGGCTCATCAACCCCACATTCTGCCGCAGGCAGGGAACGGAACAGTGGGTCTCGAAACGCCCCTGACACGCTAAACGGCAAAGCTCATGTGGGGTGCCAACTGGCGAGAGGTGCATAAGGATGAAATTGTTAATTGGATCCCCCTACAAAACAAAACGAAACAAAACAAAAATCAACACGCGTCGCCTTGAAAGCCGAGATCGACTCGTCACAACTATTTCCCTCTCACATCCATTCCACCATCATATCATTTAAACCCGCCACATCTGAAAACGACCGAAGCCAAGTATGATACTTACTTGCCTACATTGCATATTCGCAAGCTCTCCACATCTCCTATTCCTGTACCGCGCACGGAGCCTCGCCTCGACCCTCGACGCAATAAGACGCGTCTAACCATCTCATCATCAAATCAGCCACTCATCGCAAGAACAACGTCCGACACACACGGCACCAACCGGGCGCGGACGAACGAAGCCGGGGATTCTACCTCCCACGCCAATGAAGCCAACAACGCCCAGGAAGCAGAGCTCGCCGCGGAAACAAAGAAGACCCAAATCCGCGAGCAACTTGCAAACCTCGACAAAGAGGTAATCCGGAACACTTTAATCCAAGCCGCGACCCTCCACCCAGACATCTACGCGCTCGTGGAGGCCGAAACGGCGAAAAGCGTGCGAACGCGAGGCCAACAAAGTCGTCGACTTTGGCTGGCAATCAGGCTACGTGTGGAAGGAGCTAAATGTCACATACAAAAACCTGAGTGGCTCGAAGCAGTCTGACCAGGCCGGTGACGTTGAGACGGACATTCGGTCGACCATCGCCGACATCGCGAAGGAGTGTGGGCCCTACTCGAGCGCGAAGACCCGGTATAATGGGCTTTCTGTACTACGCAAGATCGGGAAGTCGATTGTTGTTTCCTCCGATACATTGGCCAGTGAGGTGCGGAAGGGCTTTGGATGGAATACCTGTTTTGAAGACGCGATGATGAAGATCGTGCGTGCCATGTCGGCGGAGGAGAGACGTCAGATCTGCTCCGAAACTGGAGAGGAAGCGCTCCGGCCGAAGATCGATGAATTGTGCCGGCTGGCGGCGGATTATTGCATTTTTAAGAATCTCGGGGGTGTGTTGGATCTGTTGGGGGGGGGGAGGATGGTGGTCAGGACGATGCCAAGAAGATCAGTGTGGAGGAAGAGGAGGAAAAGGATGATGGTTCAGATGAGGAATATTAGATGATTTTGATTCATTTGCAGCACCATGGGATTCTGCTCGGTTATAATGTATTGGATGGGATGGACCGCTCAGCGTGCCTATCTGGGTGGTTTATAGGTGCTTGTCTGTTATGGATGTTGATATTGCACTGAGATTGTTTTTATTGTATGTTAGGAGATATGTTATAGACCAGGTCATGGCTTTACTGACTGGATTTGAAGCAATGCTTCAGTCCTGAATCCTACATGTCTCCTGAGACGTGATGTAAGATCAGCTTAATTAATAATATTCGATCAAAACCCAAATGCTAGGGCAAGGGGAATCTAACCTAGTACAGTCCGATCCAATTCAAACAACAGGAACTTCCTCTTCCCCAACCCCCCAAGCTCACACCCCCCTGTTGTCAATGCAGCATCCAACCCCATATTATGCCGCCCCAACTCAACAATCAACAGTACGTACGGGATACAACGACGGATCAGCACTTAGTCTCAGATGTCCGGACCAAGTTCCCCCATGGCTAAAAGCACAGCAGCCCACGGTGGCGCCCTTTTTATTCAACTTTTTGGCACAGTTCTCCACGGCGGTAATAATGGTCTTCTTCTCCGCGGTGGTGTCGCAGTTCTTGTCTGTCGTGGTCGCCTTATACGCATACCCATAGTAGTAATCGCCACTCATATCCGTGCCATACGTCAGGGTGCAGGTGTCGATATCAGACTTAACCCAGATGATACCACCGATGTACTCGTAAATGCTCTCCACCGCCTTGGCGATGGAAATGATGTCGGCGGCGAATTTCACAGTGGTGACAACACTGGTGATTGTGATCATCTTGCGCTTTTCCAGCGACACCGTGTCGGTGCTGGTGCTGGTGCTGGCGAGGGTGCCGTCGCTCGTCCAGTTGCAAGCATAGTCGGCGTTGATGACCCCCAGGATGAGAGTCATGTTGTTGACCGCCCCGGTGTCGTCTTCCCACGTGTCGTAGATCGGGCTGGTGGTGATCACATACGTGTCATTGTCTGCAGCGTGGCATGGAGCAACAAGCAGGCATGCGAGAGCGCCACACACGATTTTGCGGAACTGGACCATTCTCCTGAGGTGTATCGGAAGCAGAGGGCACAAAGGTCGAGGATGATGATGGCAGATAACTGCAGGGTAATTGGGACTTTGGGATCAATATTATTCGTGAATGGATGGTATTATCCGGGGTGGGGGGTTCAATCTAGTAGTTACGTACCGAATGGAAAGTCGAGGTAGAAAGGAACCGACTGAACCGCTGACTTGGATAATCGCACAGTAGGAGGGGAAATTGCCACCCCTTATATAGTAGTTGGTATCTCCATTGGAGAATGAGTCTCCAAGGGACTGATCGATGGAGAGATACACTGATAATTGCATTATACCCGATTGCACTTAGCACTCTCAGAGCCTCTTTCGGGGTCGCCGATGGCCAAAGTAACTTCCCATAACTGCGGCGATTTCTCCAAGGCCCGCAACAGGGCACATCGCCTGATCCAAAACATACTCGGCAAAGTAGCATCGTTGCTCGCGAAGCTCCAGACACCCTGGACTGTGGCCATGGCAATCACATGATAGACGCTATCGCGATTGGCTATAGTAGCACCAAGTCACCCTATCCAGACTGTCCAATGAGATTCCATCTTCATCAATAGTAGACCCTTACGTACTTCGCCCTGCCAGGCTGAGAAACATGTCCAATGGCACGCGGTTGTTGCGGCTGACGCCAGCAAGCGTTCCCCACTGGAGACGGGGCACTGGCAAGCCGGTGGTATGTCCATCCAACCACCCCTGCATGCCGAACTGTAACTATACTTTAAAGGTTATCTGGGTTAAGGTACGAAGTATTTACAACAGAGGTCGCATGCATATATGTGTGGCACAATGGGCCTATCCCCAAGAATGAAATAGCACCTACTATACTTGATGACAGACAGAAAACACCACCCCCTCAGTAGTAACTACTAACTCCCCCTGCCGCCCCTGACTTTTAGACCCCAGTCAACACATCTAACCACCATAGAGGCCCGCAAGGCTCAAATCGCCTGAAATCCCCCGGGGCCGAGCATACGAGACTCAAACAAACAATTACTCCACCGTAATCTTTAGGCTGCCATCAATCGCCCAACTGGCTAGTCCAAGAGAGCATGGTCTCCACACCACGTGCGCCTAACCCTAGATATATTTCACCGAGACGCCGACCCGACGGACGTGACTGAATTCTCTGTATCTGCACAGACTATTTGCTCCAGGTATCCGTAGACAGCCATCTATTTAGTTAATAACGGTGGAGAGGCATACGCGGTCTATAGGCGAAGGATGCCACATAGCCCCCGCTAACGAACAACAATGTCTCACGGGACTCCGTATTGATTGAAGATATGAGGGAAGGCCACACAGCCCAGAGCCTCGGTGAGGACTGTATAGATAGATTGTGGTCGGAAATTAGGCAGTAGGAACTCCACATGTTTAAGCACTAAAACTGGAGAAAAGAATTCCGATGCCGCCGCCTTGTCTGTGATAAGCTTTGGGCTAAATTACTGTCAAGGATTCTTCGGTGTGCATGTTTTTGAACCCTTTTTTTTTTTTTTTTTTTTTTTTTTTTTCAAAATTACAAAAAAAAAAAAAACAAAAACAAAAAACAAGGCACTGATCTAAATCCCGAGAGCCTCTCGCTTTCAACAAGAATCTAGAAAAGCCATCCCTGTAGCGATATTTCTCAACCCCTTCTTCACAGCAGTAATATCAAGTTTTTCTTTCAGCCGTAGCCCAATCCATATCCATTATGTCGCTGGGGCGTGACCATAACCGGACTAAAAAACCCACCCTTCCCTCTTCTCTTCCCCAATCACCAATCCCAATCACAAACCCCTCTCCCTTGCGGTCTGCAGAACAACATGGAGCAACAAGCAACCATGCGAGAGCGCAATACACTGTCTTGCCTGGGGGGACCATTCGCCCGACGTGTAGCGGTAGTAGACGGCACACAGGTCGAGGACTAGGATGGCGATGAGCCAGAGGAGATCCATGCTGACAATAAAAGGACTGCGGGTGTTTGGGCTTTCAGTGAAAATGGAGAGGGATTGGGAGCTGGATGTGTTCGTTGTTAGCATTTACTCTGTCCTCTGTCCTGTGCTTTGAAGAGTCGTGACGGGGAGAGGGGGATAAGCTCGAACTCACCGATAGATAGGTAGTCTAAACTAAGCCCGAATCCGCGATGGATTGTCCAGAATACCACGCAACACTCAACCCAACAGATGTAAATTCGGGGGGATAAACTTTCTGAAAGCAGACACCACTACACCATCTTTATAGTCTTCGGTGTTGCGTTGTGTCGAGTCGTGTCAACGGCCCGAACCGGACGCGCAATGGGTTGTCAATGCTTGACTCCGAGATCCACTCACTCTGGCTTACTCCGAACTAGGCTACTGCTGGACTTCGAGGCGTGTCGTGTCGGATCATGGGTGGTAGATAATGTCTAGTCTATATTGTGGCTGAGTCTCGAGTCTCGACTCGACTCCACAGTTGGTGCTGCCTGGGAGTGGTGGGAGTGTGAGTGTAACTAGGAGAAGGAAGGTAGATACTGGTATGGGAGGGCCAATTGGATAAAATGAGTACCAGTAGTGCAGCACGTCCTCGAGTCGATAGGTCCTGAAAAAAAGGCGCGTTGTGATTCTACTTACAGGTGATTCTCATAAGTCAAGGCGGCGCGGTGTGGAGATGGTCAAAACCACACTGCAGCAGACAATAGTCACACATGTCACCTATCACTACCTACCTACCTACCTCACACGCCGTAATCATTCCACCTACAATATAGCAGCATACCAACACACACACACATCGTACAACAAATCACAGGGGCTCAATATTAATACCAATACCAAAAGTAGGTAGTACATACGGATATGTAACTACCCGCTGCAGAAACCCTCCCCATCCCCCCCACTCCAGTCACAATGTCAATTTCCAGCTCGTCTTCCAACCAATGGGGCTGTGGTTTAGTGGTATAATATTCCCTTAGCATGGGAGAGGTCCGGGGTTCGATTCCCCGCAGCTCCATTACTTTTTGCTTTTTGCTCTTTTGTCCGACTCCGGTGAAGCTTTTGGTTTGGGTTGGTTTGGTCTCGGTGGGTGGGGCTGGAAAATACTTACTAAGACGAAGCGGATCCATCCACTTGAGACGAGACATATTCCATTACCAGTCTGGCTCCGTCCGTGGTACGGGTACCAGAATTGCGGTAGAATTACTGAGTACGGAGTAGAAACCCGACATAAGAATAATCAAAACCAACACGTCGTTCAACATCATTTGCATCGACTGAAATACAATGGGAACCCTGCCCGATTCTATGTACTTTCGAACCTGCATCCATCGCCCCCGCACCTATTTACATACATCCATACAGTCGAGGCTAGTTCTGGGGACGGGGTCCGCCGAGAAGGTACCGCGTCTGGGCGAAGAGGCCGGCAACGCCGTCGCGGCCGAGCTTGTAGTAAACCAGACCGCCCAGGGCGATGGCGTATCCGAACATCTGCAGGGGGGTGACGGGGTCGCGGAAGATCATCATCGAGGCGACGACGAGGAGGATGTCCTTAAGGACGCCGGAGAGGGTGAGGACGAGGGCGGAGGTTTTGCCGATCTGTTCGTTCGTGGTTAGCGATGGGAGTTTGGGTGGTGACTAGGTGGTGAGCGGGAGACGTACCAGGAAGACGACGGCAACGTTGAGACCAAAGGCAACGGCGGCGTTGGCGAACAAGGTGCCGATTCCGAGCTGGTAGATGTCGGTCATGTGGAGGGTCGGGAGCTCAACCACTGCGGTGATGATGGCGTTCATGACGGCACAGGCGGGCGCGAAGTAGTAGAGCGACACGAGGGGGTCCATCTTGAACTCGGCGGAGCTGAGCAGGCGCTGGACCATGACCAGGCGGACGGACTCGAAGATGGTCGCGAAGAACTGGCCTGGATGGAATGAGCGGGGCTCTTGACGAGCGTATGAGACAACGTACAGATGAAGCCGATCATGGTAAACTTGATCTCGCCGATCGAGGCGATCACGACACCGATCACGATGAAGGAGACATTGCCCAGGAGGCTCATCTTCACGGGGGCGATACCCATGGCCCACGTCGCGAGCAGAGTGGCGACGGAATTGGTGGCCTAGGCACGTTAGAGGTATTCCTTTGTGGTCGGGCCGGGCGAATCACCTTGAGCATCTGGATGAAAGACACACTCAGGTAGAGGTATGCGAGGTTACCGCAGATCAGACTGAGGGAGAAGAACGCGCCGATGGGGACGATCGCGCGCCTAGAAGCAGAAACCGTTAGCGATCTGGAAATGCGATCGGGACTGTGTCACTGACATGTAGACGCGAGACGTCATGGGGACCTGGTGACGGGAGTCCAGCAAGGTGGTGAACCGCGCCATGAGGCGGGTCATGATGGTGGCGAAGACCAGATGCCATGTCGTCAGGAAGAGGGCTACCACGTGTCAGTTTTATCCTCCAGCCTTGTTTGTGCGAATGCGATCGGGTCGAGAGAACGTACGGAAACCTATAGAGAATGCGATTAGCCTGGACTCGGGACTGTGCGATGACGCGAGCGGAGGACTCACTGAAGCCCGCGGTGTGGAGGATCCACTTGTTGAAAATGATGACACCGGAACTGAGGGCGATCCAGGTCCTATACAGCATTAATGGATATCCGACGATTCAACCGGTGCAGATGGAGGCCGTACGCAATGTAGAGAGCGGGGTGCGCCGCCGCCTTGGAGGGTTCGGAGACGGGGTTGACGGTGGGGAGTTGCGACTTGGCGGCCATGATGAGGGTTGCGCGAGGGCGGACGGTGGAATCGCACCCAAAAGACCAAAGACGACGGATGCAGGAGGGGGAACGACCGACAGAGGCTCTGCAGAAGGCAGCTGGAGAGAACGGGGAAAGGAAAAAGAAGAGGAAGAGGAGGAGGAGGAGGAGGAAGAGGAAGAGGACAACGAGGAGAATAAAAAGCTTAGCGGCGGCGGGCTCGAGCAGCGCGACAGTCTGGGTCAGTCGCTGGCGGTGGAGCCTCGCCGCCCCGGTCGCAGTCCCTCATTTGCTGCAGGGGCCGTCGGTCGGGTTCCTGATCGACGCCTGGCCTCGTCACTTTCTCTGTCTCTCTCTCTCTCTCTCTTCCTCTCTTCCTCTCTCCACTATCTACTCCAGTCTCCCTCTCTTCTCAGCATTCCCTCCCCATTCACTGTCCATCATCATCATCATCATCATCCCGACTATCACTGACACCCGGACCCTGTCAGCTCCTTTGTCAACTTCTCCTGACCACCCCTCGCTGACACCCCGGCAAAGGAGGCGGCTATACATAGCAACGGCCGATCTGTCCAGGCCACGCGGCCCTTTGGGCCCAGCCGCGCCCCTCCGCGTCATCGCCCCTCCAGCGTCAGATCCTGTCCCGATGGCGTTGCCCGCCTCCTCCATTGTCCCTGTTTCTCTCTGTCGCCCTAACCCCATTGATCCGCTCCAGCCATCAACACCTCCCAGAACGGCAACCACCCGCCTGATTGGGATCGAGGGTGGAGCTCGAATTCCGTGCGCCAGGGTTCTTGGGGGCAGTCAGGGTCTGCACTCTGCACTGCACTCTGCAGCCTCTGGTCCATGCGGAGCCCGCTTATCGATAGGAACTGCAGTACAAAGCACAAGGTTTCGGGTGTCTGTGGGACAACCATGGGTGGCGGGGTGAAGCAATTCGTTGCTGGGCAGTGTTCCCTGAATCTCAACCATGGTATTACGCCCAGGAGCGCTGTCGTCGCGTTGGATTCGAGGCGAGCCAATACCTGGTGCCCTCTTCGTCGCTTCAGTCTCATTTCCTCCCCCCCCCCCCCCCGTGCGCATTACCGCGTCGAACACAGCAGAAACCACTGAAACATGCCTCGCGCTGAAACATACTGGAAGGGAAACTGTGACAAGGCGAGACCCGGGATGCATTCGGCGAGGGGCCTCATGCGGGAGATTGATCCGAATCAAAACAGCAGGCACGACGCGAAAGTTGAAACATCGACCGTTGTAGTTCCACCCGCTTCAGGGAATTTCAAACGTCGCCATGAACCCCACACTGTCAGATCGGCGGACCTTAATTTCTCAGTCCGATATATCTAGTGGTGGATGTTTGATGAGGAGTCTGGCTAGGTCGACACCTTTGGTCTGGGTAGAAGCATGGGAGTTCTGGTCGTTGTATAACACCACTGTGGATGTGCCGGCGGTAGAAATATATAGCCAGCGACAATGGTCGACGCAAACTGACGCAAACACCTCCCCAGCTTCTCGGGTATTAATAATCCTGGTCTTGAGACCCCTTGCCTGGAAGCGGACCAGCATTCCTCGGCTTTTCGCGAAGAGAGGGGAGTTTTTTCTTCCTCTTCCAAACCCTTGGGAACCCGTTCTTGATGATCCCAGAGATGACAGGTGCAGGGGTCTTCCCGGAGTGACAGTGATGCGATTTCCACATTCGGATTGCCATTTTGGGATATCACCCATCGATCTATACTCAACAAGGCTAAGAGAACTCGGCCTGATAGCTGGTTAAATTAACATCGACTGTAGTTGTCACTGACGGGAGCTCGCCATCCGTCGATAAAGAACGCCATCCGCGGCCGACGGAGTCCGCCGGCGCTAGGCGTATCGCGACCTGCCTTCGTTAGTCGCCGGCTTATCTTCGACTCCCACGGTTGCTTCTCCTCCGCAATTGTTCTCTTCTCACTGTTCTCAAGGGAATTCAGAAGAGACAGGCGACGACCGCTTAGCCTTGTCATCATGTTGGCCGGTCTGGTACTTGCTGGCTTTCTGGGCCTCACGGTCGCGCAATTCCCTCCTGAGCCGGAGGGCGTCACGGTGATCAAGTCCAAGTTACACGAGAACGTGACCATTTCGTTCAAAGAGGTACGTACGCACCTGCTTGTTTAATCTATCGGCTAATTATTAGCCTGGCATTTGCGAAACCACACCTGGTGTCCGTTCGTACTCGGGTTATGTGCACCTCCCGCCTGGCTTCCTCGACGAAGGGACCGGCGAAGTGCAGGATTATCCCATCAACACGTACGACTCCCGCCACATCATGAAGATCGCTGCTAAATCCATCCAGGTTCTTCTGGTTCTTCGAGTCTCGCAAAGATCCCAGCAATGCCCCCCTGGCCATCTGGTTGAACGGCGGACCCGGCTCGTCCTCGATCATGGGTCTCCTTGAGGAAATGGGCCCTTGCTCTGTTGCATCGGACTCCAAGACCACCATCCTGAACGAGTGGAGCTGGAACAACGAGGTTAACTTGTTGTTCCTGGACCAGCCCACACAAGTCGGCTTCTCGTACGACGTTCCGACCAATGCCACCATAGTTACCGATGAGGATGGCAACCGAAAGTTCGTCCTCGGCGAATTCGGGACTGATGTTCCCCAATCGAATGCCACCCATCGCGTGGGCACGTTTGGCAGCCAGAAGCTCGCGCAGACCGCCAACAGCACCGCCTATGCAGCGCACGCTATATGGCACTTTGCTCAGACTTGGTTGTTCGAGTTTCCGCACTACAAACCAGAGGACAACCGTGTCAGCCTGTGGGCGGAGAGTTACGGCGGCCACTATGGCCCGGGAATCTTCGAGCTGTTCCAGCAACAAAATGACAAGATCAAGAACGGGACCGCGGAAGAGGGAGCGCAGTACCTGCATCTCGATACGCTCGGGATCGTAAACGGCCTGATTGATCTGGTCTTACAGGAGGAGACTTATATCACTTTGCCATACAACAATGTATGTTTCTCCCTGCGCGATTCGTTCTTCGCTGACTCGCGTAGACCTATGGTCTTCAAATCTTCAACCAATCCACATACGATGAGCTGATGTATGATTGGTCGCGCCCGGGAGGCTGTCGCGACCGAATGGTTGCCTGCCGCGCCGCCGTGAAAGACCGCGACTCGGGTATCTCTCACGGGAACATTTCGGACATCTGTGAAGGCATCGCGCTCGAATGTAGCGATGGGCCCATTACGCACTTTCACCGGGAGAACGTATGCACCACGCTCCCCACTGACTGGCGTTGATCTGACTCTCCGACAGCACGGCTGGTACGACATTGCCCATGGGAAATACGACCCTACCCCAGCGAAGCGTAAGTCATCTCACATTGACCAACACTCGATCCGGCCCTGACCAATACAGACATGCTCGGCTACCTGAGCGAAGAATCCGTCCTGGCCGCTCTCGGCGTGCCCGTGAACTTTACGTCCAGCTCACCGGCCGTCGCCAAGCAATTCCGCGAGAGCCACGAGTACGTGCCCCTTCTATTCAATGCCCGTCCGTCTCATTCAATATGGGTCTGCTAACAGCCCCAGCCACGTCCACGGCGGCTTCCTCGACGCGATCGGCTACCTCCTTGACAGCGGTGTGAAAGTGCACATGATGTACGGCGACCGCGACTACGCCTGCAACTGGGTGGGCGGCGAGAAAGCCAGTCTGGCCATCCCGTACTCGCGCATCTCCGACTTCGCCGAGGCAGGATACACCCCGCTGCAGACCTCGGAGGGGGTTGACGGCATGACCCGCCAGTTCGGCAACTACAGCTTCACCCGCGTGTACCAGTCCGGCCACGAGGTCCCCGCGTACCAGCCCGTGGCCGCGTACGAGATCTTCATGCGCGCGACGTTCAACAAGGATATTGCCACCGGGCTGGTGGATGTGAGCGACGACTTCCAGACCCCCGGGCCGAGCGATACGTGGCATATCAAGAATGTCCCGCCGGTCGTCCCGGCGCAGAAGTGCTATGTTTTGGATCCGGGGACGTGTGGACCTGAGATCTGGGCTAAGGTGGCGAGGGGTGAGGTGACGGTGAAGGATTATTATGTGGTGGAGGGTACGAACGAGGCTGGCGAGGAGGTGTTTGAGCGGGTTGAACTGTGAATGGTTGGTTGTTGGGGTTTTTGGGTATGTTGACTGGGTGGTTAGAAGGTAGCTAAGCTACGATTACGATTTATGGACTTTTGTTGAAGTATGTCAACCGTTTAAAGATTCTTTGAAAATTATACCAAGATCATTTCGAGATCGTTTCTTGAAAGATCTAAAATTCAAGACAACGTAAGAAAACGGCTCTCCAGCACGCCCAGATCCCTCCGCCCCGTCCGATAGTTTTTATCCCCCCATCATGGCAAGCCAGCTACTAGTTCGCTATGATATATAGGATATATATACGTAGCAACGGCAAATGCAACAAATCAAACCAACTTCATCTTCAAATCCGCCCCTTCTTTCCAATGCAGTGCAGTAACTCCGAATCTTGAAGATAAGCCTTTGTCGGACTCGGAGATCAGCTTCTGCCTCTGGCTACTTTGCACACCCGAGACGCCGGAAAGAATGGCAGGCAGGTAGGTGAAATAATATCAAACATGCTACTCCAAACTCCAATCAATTAACCAACCCACTAATGAACTAATAATAATGACAGGCCGATTCTATACCAAGCCCATGTACAAAAAATTAATCCCTTCGCATTCTATCCCACACACTCCATAAAAAAAAAAAAAAAAAAAAAACTCTATCCCAAAACACCATTTTCATCATAAACACCACTCCCGCAGCTCTACAGGAGGAGCAACACTCAACACCCGCGCATCACGCCCGAGTCGACATACCCCGCGACACTACCACAAACATCCTATTAGCATCTGCATCCACTTCATTTTAAGAAGGTGAGGACTCACTGTATCGGCTAGATCCATAGTCCATGCTATCGGGCTCGTAGCGAGGGCGAGGGCGAGGTTTTTCTGATGGGGCGTTCCCCCGAGGAGTAGGGGTCACGGTCACTGTGGTTGCGTTGCTGAGGATGGAGCAGGTGTCGCTTTCGAGGTGCGAGGCGAAGGGTTTGGTGTCTTCGGTGGTGGTGTTTTGCTTGGGATTGGACTTGGGACTGGGCTTGAGGGCCTTGTAGAGGGTGTTGAGGGGGGTGAGGAGAGGCATGGTTTGTTTGCTGGTTTGTTTGCTGGTTTGTTTGAGGTTTGAGTGAGTGTTGGAATGGATGGATGAGTTTGTTTTCTTTGCGTCTTTGGTTGTTTGCGTGCTTGCTGCTGAGAGAATCCATCCTCATCTTCCAGCCCAGGGCTTTATATACATCCTTTCAGGGCTGCTGGACGCATCGGACCTCGGACCTCCTCCGCACGGGCCATCGGAGCGCCGTCAACAACAACCACCCCAGCGCTTATCTCTCCTTCTCCCCTTTCCTTTCCTTTTTTGCTTCCTTCATCTCCCTCCTCACTCCGTGTCGGAGCTCACAGCTCCCAGCTCACTGACTAACTGACTCACAGCCCCAGCTCCGACATCTCAGCCGCCATCGTCATCGTCATCACCATCATGTCCGCGCCCCGTCGCAACGGGCAACTGTCCTCCTGCGAGCCCTGCCGGAAATCCAAGCTGCGATGCGATCACTCCACTCCGACATGCCTACGATGCACGCGGCGCGGGCGCTCGGAGCTGTGCGTGTACCATCCCGCTCCGATGACCAAGCCGCACGAGCCTGCGCGAGTCCTCAAGGCAACAGCAACATCATCAGCCATCAAAAGAAAGACCAAGACGGCCAGTGCCAGCGCAAGTCCGCCCCAAATGCTGGTGCCTGCGAAGTCGATGGCGGCCTGGGCCTCGACCACCGCCTCCACCACGACACTGCTCGCCTCAGCACAGTTCCCCAATCCGACGAAACGGCCGTTCTCCGGAACAGGATTTCTCGGTCCGACCAGCTACTCCGGCGCATTCAGCGCGGGAGACGAAGTCTCCGTCTCGGTGGAATTAGAGCCTACCAACCAGTCCGCGCCGAAATCAACCCCGATCGATCCGCAGCAAGTTGCACGCGGCGCGCAGGTCCTGTTTCTCCTCGAGAACCTCGATTTCTACGAGGAGATCAGCGAGAAGCGGTTCCTGCTCGCGCCGGGATGGATCCTGGGCCCGCCGCTTCTGCGCGGTTTGCTGGGGGTGCTCCGCAAGGTGTATCGCAATGCGACGCAGGGGTCCGAGGACAAGAACAAGTACGCCCGTCTGGCAGATCTCTCGCGCGTGTTCTTCCGGAACACGGCTACGCCTATCGAGACGCGCGCGGAGATGCCCTTTGCAGAGTATGTTGATATTGCGGCGCCGCGGTGGGAGACGGTCGGGCTGCTGTTTGCGTTCGTCGGGGCGGCGACGTATCAGGTTCCGCAGCATGATCTGGGGCTGAAGCATGCGGGGGAGACCAGCAAGGAGGGGCTGAGGCATATTGCCATTCAGGCGAGTGAGGCGTGTTGGCAGTTTTGTAATTCATTAGGGACGATCAGCGATCCGCTGGCTTGGGCGCTGACGCAGCATACCGTCTTTCTGTGCTGGATGTATGGGAGTAGCGGTACCTCTCTCTCCCTCCCTCTCCCCATCTCTCATCTAGCAAACCAGGTATGATGGCGTGGCTGATATGGTGATGTTGAAGACCACAGAACCTGGCAAATGCTCGGCGAAATCACGACGACCGTCTTCGCCCTCGGCCTCCACCAGCCCGACACAGACAGCAAGACGCCGTTCTTCCTGAGCGAAATCCGAAAGAGGACGATGGTCGGCGCCTACGCCCTCGACAAAGACATCGCCACCTTCCTGGGGAGACCCCCCCGCATCTGCTGGCGATACTGCAACATCCAGTATCCGTTGGACATGAGCTACGAGGAGATCGTCGCGGAGCCGGCGATCCGCGACAGGGCGATCCAGCGTCTCGATGCAGCGGGCTGGAACAGGGACGGACATTCGAATAAGGGCGCGCGTGCAAGAGGCGTTCTCATCGCTACGATTCACCAGGAAAATGTCCTTGAGGTGTCGTTGAGTAACCAGCTGGATGGGTTGGAGGAGAGGATTGAGTACGTGACTTACCTGTTGCATCATCCCATGTCATCCCCCGTCCGTCACCTCCTCCTCTCTCCTCCAAAACCATCCCAAACCACGAATCTGACCCACGAACCAAAAACAGGACCGTCTTCCGCAAATCCGACGAATTGCGTCAAACCCTCCCCCCTTTCTTCCGCTGGACGGAAGACACAGACGACATCTACGTCATGTGTCTACACATCGACTTCATCAACCACGAGTTCCTGCTCCTGCAGACGCTGTTCAAGCGAATCGGCAAAGGACGGGACCGGCTGGTCGCCAAGTCGCGCGAGATGATCAACTTGCTGCTGCAGATGGTCACGATGGAGACGAGGTCCGGGAAGGTGCAACCTTCGATTATTATGGATGTGAGTACCTCCCTACCCAACATTTGTTATTCTTCTACCCGGAGTACATCCCAAATACATTCCAAAACCTAAGTCCATTTTCAAGACAAAAATTGAGCAATCAACAATAATGAGAATGATACTGACAAAAAAAAGCTCTGCTCCGCCGGCCTCCCCGCCGCAGGTGTCCTGTGCACCGAACTCCTGCGCCGCTCACAACCACAACCACAACCCCAACCCCAACTCCAGTCTCACCCCCAACCCCAAATAGACACCACATTCCCCTTCCCCCGCTCCGAAATCATCCAAAAGCTCAGCGTCTTCCTCGCCCAACTCACCACCTTCCTCCGCCAGCAAGAAGGCGACTACGAGATCTGCGTCAAGGGGCAGAAGATCATCTCGCAGGTGCTGGACCGGGTCTTGGCGCCGCCAACACTGCCGGTGGAAATGCCCGTCGACTCCGAGAACGGGCACGGGCTGTTGTTGGACGGTACGACTACGCTTGGTGAGGGCGATGCGATGGGCCAGGACGTGGAGTTTATGGCGTTTTTGGAGAATTTCGATTGGGAGACGGAGATGAGGTTGACGTTTGGGTAGTGGATATATCACATTTCATGAAGGGCTGGGCTAGGCTAGTATATGGCTAACTAAAGTAAACTACTTAACCGTCATCATCAAGACGGAAGATGAGATGATATGACATGACATGATAACGACAGCCTAGCCATTCCACAAATGCCTCTTCCCCTCTTCGATGGAGAGCTAGCTAGCTACCTAGCTAGCATATATGACATAACCAAGTCCAAGTCCAAAACCAACAGGCTAAGTCTACCATTATATTCTCCGCTTCGTGGTGTCCTGGCAGTCAACTCCTGGTGGGCTGTCGCTGTCGCTATCGCTAACGCTGTCAGAATGACGCAGTAATGCTGCAGGAGATGCGTACACACGTGGAGAAGTATCTATAATAGATCGTGTTGGTGTCAAACTTGGTTCTATTATGGCTAAACCTCGGAGGAGGCATCTAATGGGTAGTATCATATGATCAGGTCATGTAACAATATCGTTTCAAAGCGTGCGTATAATACTAGCCCTCCAATCGTAGCGACGATACTATGAATGATGGTGATCACTCGATGCCATCAGATCTGCTGTCTGATAGGAGCCCCTGGCCGTAGAGAGCTAGACCTGGACCTAAATCTGAACTTGGAGCTGGAGCAGGGATCACAACCCACAACTCACAACCGGCTTTCATCAAGTTCACGGCCTATACCTGTACCGAGTGAGAAGACTTGAAGTCTGTGAAGGGTTGAGATTGGGGATGGGAATGGTGGATTGAATGATGATATTCGGATTGCAGGGAATCGATCCATCTACGAGGCTAATAGCCGCCATGCTACCACTCTTCTTTCCCCATTCAATGGATAGGTGAATATGATTCTGGGACCATGCTCGTGCCAGTATCCTCTTCTAGACTTGCGTGTTTCTGGGGGGTTTCCTCGGTCACATGACATGCCAGTGAAATTGAGATATGATGACACAACCCACACACAATCCCACAGCTGCACTCTTTCAGCCCTTGCTATCTCAATCACCCATTATTGAATGTCGGCCATGGCCCAAACCCACCAAACTCGCGCGCAGAGGATGTTGCAGGCGCGTTATGTGCAGCTGCGCGACCACAAATCGGAGCATATCTCCGTTGAGGAGGCCTTGAAGATGAGGATCGAGGTGACCGGGCTCGATCTCGAGTCTTTGTCGAGTGCGTTCTTCAGGCCGCTCACATCAAAATACTTCGCAAGCTATCCCGTTCTAGCCAAGACCAAGGAAGCGATTGAACGCGAAGAGCCCACAATGTTCAAAGTGAGAGAATACAACGCGGCTGCTGCCGCATTAGTCTCGACCTCGTGGGAGCGCATGCAATGGAGCCCGGCTTCTTGTACCGGCGATATCACAAACACCCTGGACAATTTTATCTGGCATCTGCCACGCCAGAACGCTCCGGAGGGACTGGGGTGTTCGCTGGCGAACTTTTCGATTTGGAGCCCTGCCGAGTATGTTGCGTTGCTATATCGTATTGTCCCACTCTTCTTGATTATAGTCACTGACGGACGTGTCTGTAGCACCCCTGCTCTCGTTGGCAAGGCCCGTTATTTAAACGATCCCCCCCTCTCCGATAGGACCTCTCGGCTGGATTCGATGTTTCAGGTGGAAGAATACACATACCCGCACGTTGTGATGACTCTGAAAAACTACACCCGGCAGCCCGCGTCGGACGGTGTCTTGCTTAGACACGAGCTCGCGTACATCGTCCGGGCGATGCAGCTTCGCTTAGAGGAAGGCTATTTTGACCAGGATCAGCCGCAGCCGGTACGATGAGCAGCCCAAGTCCCTTACCCACCGTGTGGAAGAAAGCTAACCAATCGATGATTGCGCCACTCAAGGTTTTGCTACTTTCGTTCATGGCCCCTCAGCATGGGCGCGTGCTGGAGGCACACATAGAAGGAAGCTCCAAGATCCTCATAAAGTGCAGCCGCCTCTACAGCTTTGAAAAGAATGAAGATGCACCCTTCGAGCTCTTCTACCGCTGGTTGCTCGCGGATCCTGTCGGGATGACGCCATGCGAGCCGAAGCCTGAAGAGTAGGAGTAGTTGTGTGATAGCACAAGGGCCAAGTGACCCGGAGATAGTTGAGCAGTGTCTGTCTGTAGGTCGGAAACTATTGTTTGGACAGCCAGAAACGGCCAAGAATTCGCATTGACTTTTTCGCATTTCTGTTGCCAAACTCGTATAACGTGTGTATCTCGGTGTGGGAATGGGTTCTCCTCTGGCACCTGTAGTAGTAGTAGTATTCGTTCCCTTTCAGCGCGTCTTACGTACTGCTATGCTGGGTGGGCTCTTGTAGTCCAGAGAACTATTTTAATATAGAGAAATGTAACTGTATGGTAGAACAGATGCAATGATATTAATATAGGCATAAAGGACTCCCATGTTACAGTAAAATAAGGGGCATATTTATCTCTGAGAGATTGTATTATTTAGTATATACTATCCTGATATATGTCAGCTGTGACATAGTAATTTGAAACTTACAGTCTGCATCTCTCGAACCTCCTTTCTGAAAGCAAATCTCATCATACACAACGCGTTTCCTTTTTTCAATTGTCGCCCACCCTATCAACGACAATTAATCATGTCTCCAAAGTTCAAGTTTCCGTCCACCGAGGAAGAATGGGAGGCAGCGGTGAACAACGCGGACGTCCAGGGGGCTACTCTCAATGACCTCGACGGTATGAAATCGCAAGGCAGAAGCGGCATCATGGGTACGGTAGATTGCAGAGGCAAGAATTCGATGTTACAATGTGATGGCGTGGCATACTCCTTGTGTGATAGGCTCCACGGTGCTACTCCCCCGCTTTATGTACAATTACATGGATTCCAGAGATGCAAGATCTACCCCGGCACTTCATCTGGAGACTCAATCAAACCATCGGCAACAACTCCTCCGTCGGCGCTGCATTCAGCACACTCAAGAAACAATTCCAACCTATACAGCCACATCAGTAAGACCCCATCCATGGCCAAAGCACGCCATCAATGAAATGAGAAAAAAAACACATACCAATATTAACAACATTAACCACCAACACCCTGAACTGCAACGGCACAAAATACATATTCACGCCCTGGACGGCAGGCCAAAGCATCCAATTGGCCCGAAGCGCATCCCAATACGTCCTGTGCAACTTCTCTCGCGGATTCGATCCCTCCAGGACGGACATCGTACTCAAAAAGACACCTGTCATGGTGGGAGCGAACGCCAACTGGTCCGTTGCTACGCGGGCGACGAGAGTCTGGCGCGGGGAGGAGAGTTGGATGCGATTCTGGAGGAACTGGAACCATTTTGTGGCCGCGGGACCGAAGATTGCTAATATTTACAATTAGAAAGAATGAACTGAATGTTGGTAATATAATATGCGAGAAGGGATGGGATGAGATGGAGTGGACATACCACCGCCATACAAAGCCATCCGGCCACTGCGGGCTACGTCATGGTTCGCGAGACCCTTCTTTTCGACGGCCTGTTGGGCGATGCCGTCGCCGAGAGCGAAGAGAGTCTGGTGGTATTCTTAATATTAGCCATCGCATATCGAAATGTTCGCGGAAGGACAGCGTACGGCAGTCGTCAGACTCTGCGTCAATAGCGGACGCTGGATGAGCTTTCTTTGATACCTGCTTTGATCAGCGCATGCTGCCACAACCGGCCATTGCGCTTACCAGGCAAGCATATTGGGCTGTAGATGTGAGATATAAATGCGACAAGACTTTTATCGAAGAGTGTCAATGTGAGGTTGAGCATTCCTCTGCGCGCGCGCAAGGGATGAGGGTTGAGCGGTGGTGTGGCGGGTTTTCCCGAATAGGCAATCGGCCCGCCGTGACGCAATATGGGGCAGTTCGCAGGACCGGTTGGCTTTCCGTCGATCCACTCCATTCTGATGTCAATGCCCTGCCTCGTCCGGGGTATTATGTCACAGGTACGATCTTCCCGGATTGAGAATGGGGGGGGATCAGATCGAGACGATGGGGACTTGCGTCAACCGACCGACCGACAGAGAGCTGTTTAGGCTGTAGGGTTTGCTCCCAGATGTGCCTCAGCCAGGCTAGCTACTATTCAAAGAACTTGATTTGATTTGATCTGATTTGACGAAAGTACCGGCACTACTTCTCCTTCGCCTGAGCCGGCTCCACCCCCACCGGGTTCGCCAACAGCCAACGGCAGAACAGGTCGAACGGCGCACCCTCATTCTTCTCGAAGCTATAGAGACGGCTATATGCCACCACCATCCTGGGCGTCCCGTCAATGTGCGCTTGGATTATCCGCCCATGCTGCGGCCCTACCAACGATACCATGAGGACCTAATCAATCATCGATCAGCACTGCTCCAGAATCGTGGCTAGAAAGACGTTTTGAATGATGGGCTTACTGGCTGGGGCTGATCTTTCGGGAAGCACCCCTCGTCTAGACGGATCTCCATTGCGCGGATCAGGAAAGCGAGCTCGTGACGCAGAAGAATATGATCAGTCACGGGCTCGGGGGTATAATGCTCGACGAGCATGATTATGTGTGGATAGACATAAGTCTCCACTTCGAATAATAGGCGTATCTTGGCAGCTCTGTCTGTGAGAGGAGGGTCGTTGATGTAGAAGGCGTCTGACAAGGGCACGGGACGACTGATACACATAGATCAATCAGTAATGGTAAATATCCTAAAACACCTTGAGGAGAGACGTAGATTTACTCACCAGGCCTGGCACCAAATGGAAAAATTCGCCAACGAAGGACCTGTTCCCTGGGGCGTATTCTCCCGCGGGAGATGGTAAATGAGGTTTTTCAGGACCAACGTAATTTGCTGGACCCGGGAAGACGTCGACCAGGCGATGCGGTCAAGGACGGACTCGGACACTTTCGCGGCCTCGGCGGTCTCAGGGTTATATTCCTCAACCTTGTACATCTCGGGCTGTTTGCTCTCCATCGCAGCAACCGTCTCCGTCAGGACGGGGTAATTCTGCATGTATTCATCTGTCAACGGTTCGAAGAAATCACTGGAGGGATGTTCCAAGTCCAACTTCGTCGCATAGAAGCCCATACGGAGGGCAGATTCCAGAGAGATCGCTTCATCCTTGCAACCAAGAAGTCTCTTCCACCGGGCTTCCACACACCGCTGGGCACGAGTTCTGGAGTTGGTCGACATCGATAGGGCTCTGGGAGATGCGCAGGGATTGAAGGACAGAGAGTGGTAAGACAAGAGGTGGGAGATGGGAATGTTGACGAACTCAGGGAGAAAATCCCACCTCGTGGGCCAGTGGTGTCATCATTGGGCCCATTCACTGGTAAATCATGTGACTGGGGACAGGCTTTGGTGTTACCCGATTAGCAAAGACATTGAGCGTGAGACTGAGGATAACCAGTGTCCAAGCTACGCGGAATCAAGAGGCGAGGCTTCATTCTCTAGTTTGTAGCTCGTTGTAGGATGACACAAGACAATGACTGGGTACAGAAGGTTGAGTGGGAGAAAAGCAAAAGTAGGCCTTCATCTACCTTGCAACAACCACCTGACCAGATACAAAGATAGGCTTAACACCTAGGCGTGGGAAACTTATATAGTACATAAAGTACATAGTCATGAGAGCCGTACTCTACTACGGCGATGTAAATTTTGTATTTGGTCCATGTACAGTTCTATATACAAACATGCTCTACCAGAGAGGAGTTGCTTTGCCTATTAGGGTGTTACTGTGTTACAGCGCCATGTACAGTAGAGGTAAAAAGACAGCTGTCAGGAAGTCATAAACTTGGGGCTGTGTTTTGTGTCAGTGAATGCGAGGGTCGTGTTAGTGAATCAGAGCGTGCCACCAGGAAGTCCTACACATCTTAGACATAGTAAGGGGGAATGATCTGTCCAGAAGTTGTAACATCCTCCAGTTCTCAAACATATATGCCATATCATAGCTGGAATACATCTATCTTCATCTATCTTGCAAGAAACCAACATGGCCGGGCGATTCAAATTTCCATCAAACGAAGAGGACTGGAGACGGGCAGCAAAGAACGCCAAGCTTGAGAATGCAAATATCAACGAGTTCCGCGACATGCACTCAGCTTCAAAAGCTACAGTTGCACAATTTCTTGTTCTTAAGATTTTGGTGGAAGAGAACCCGTTCAAGCAGCTGGCCAGGGACGCGCCTATGTGGAACCTGGACGCGTTTATACCTGCAGCGCAACATGAGCTGAACACCGACTTCCCGGAATTCTGGGCTTATCTGAGGAGTGTACGTGCTGACTCTGGTGCAACGATGAAGGGACAGGGGGATCCTTTACAATTGGGGATGTTTGAGATCCCTCGTGAGAACGAACGCCAAGTTATGGACCGCAAGCTCCTGTCCAGCTATAGAACCGCACCCTCAAACTCCCATCAAACAAGCATTGTCCCCACCAGAGACGAGGAGACCGTAAACATCTCTCTTATTGAATTCCTGCAAGCTGTCTCTTTGAAAGTCCCTGGTGCCTTGTCCCGCTGGACACCGACAAGGTTGGTACTGCGTGCAAGCTTCCGGAGTAGCTCCTACGAGGCGCATATTGATGGTGCTCTCTGTGCCTTTCAAGAACCAGAGAGGGCGCAAGCGCTCGTAGAGTGTAAGGCTCTGCAGCGGGAGGATACGGAAACGCAGACCGCCATCCAGGAAGCCCTTGAGGTCGGGGCCTTCTTGCAGCAAAAAGACCGGCCACCGTCGGGCGACCCAGGAAGGTATGGGAAACAGCCCATGAAAAGTGGTATCTTGACTGACTTATATGGGAATCACCAGAATTTGCGTCATTTCTCAGAATCGGAACGAGAGGTACATCACTCTGGGCACAGTAGACCGGCACTACCTAAATTACCTCAATGGTACCGACCAGACATCAAGGTTCTTGACGCTGCATCGATACGGGCCCTGGATGATAGACAATGCGGATCACCTGGAAAACTTCGCAACTAACGTTCTTGCTTTTGTACTGAGGGTGGGAGATGGACGATAGCTGCTATTAAGCAGTAAGCCTGTGGTTTTTCTCGTTGTGCTTAAGATCATACTGGGAACTGATATGGGACTCAAGAACCCCCATCTATTCTGAACAACTATCTACTCCTCCATGAGATGAATACCCATCCACAACACCTCTCCCCCTCTCCCCCCGCCTCCGATCCTCATCAACCGCCCACCACCACCGATTCGGCTCATCCGCCTCCCTCTCCCCAGGCTGATGCCACGGCTTGACCGCAAAAATGTAATGAACATTCTTCACCTCCTCATCTTGCCAGATGGCAGAATGCACGCCGTCCGCCCTCATCGTCTTCAACGCATTATACACGTACGGTAGCGGGGCCCACCGTCCCCTGAACACATCCGAGATTAGCTCCTGGTCCGCCAACGCATAGGACTTGACTCGTTCCACGTCACGGAGCGCGTCTTGAACGAGAGAGAAATCTTCTGCGCAAGGGCTAACGACGAGCAGACCGCTGTTCAGCATGGATATACCTGCCGTGGAGGGGGCAGGCTCGTGTTGGGCGCGTGCAGGGTCGGGGTGTTGGGTTGTGAAGGCGCAGTTTTGCGGGATCCTGTATATCCCTCCCATTATCATGCGAGGGTTAGCCTTGTGTGCTCCGTGCTTGGATGACGGCCTATATGGAAGACAAAGTTGGGGTTTCAGAAAAAAGGAAGTGATAACATACCAATGAGTCGGATAATTCTTCTTTCGCATCGGATTACAAGCACACGCATGACTCGCGCCGAAGAGTCGATTCCCGCGATCGAGATGCACGTCCATCAGTTCATCCATGTTGCGGCGGACAAGCATGTCGCTGTCCAGCAGGACGATTCGATCGTACTCGTACAGCGAGAAGACGACCAGTTTCTTCCAGGCTTCGTGGAAGCGCGGGTCTTGCTCGTAGGTGCGATCTGCGGATGGGGTGACTGTGTCCACAAGCCGGGAGGCGATGCCTCGTCTTGTGAGGACGTCTATCCCATCTTCGGGGAAGGAGGGGGTGTACAGCGCGATGAACGGGTAGGCTGTTTTGCTTTGTTGGAGCGAGTGGGCGAGGGTGAGCAGGCCGGGGAGATAATCCAGGTTTGTGATTAGGGAGGCCCAGACTGGAGATGATTGTTAGTTGAGGCGTAGATAGATAGGAGGTGATACTACCTTTTGGAGGGGGGTTGGCCATGATTGGCGAGGCGATGCGATGCGGGCTTGATCAAGACTCTGACTGGGGTATGGCATGAATCGTACCGAGTAGAAAGAGGATGTAAAATATGTGCAGTATCGGATTAACTCCTGCTATGCATGATCTGTCCACACCCAAGCGCTCTTATACAAAGAATAACCCGATGTTGGATTATGTGCGGGGAAGAAGGCGATATTACAGCATTTGCGATAACTAGGGATAAGAGATTAGCCTGTTTATACTGTGTGGATTGTGTAGATTCGCCAGTGGCGTGGTGGTCTTGCGGCCTTACCCGCTAGCTTAACCCGGATGGTATTGGTATCCACCTGACTCACTGCAGAATTCATGCCACATGCTGGGAGGTTAGCACTAGATACTTGATTGTGAGTGGTGAGCATCATTGATTTTTCCATGATGAACGGTAGGGCTGCGATCATCGTGCATGCCGGGTGTTCTGTGACATGTCAACGTAAAGGGGCCAGAGCAGTGGGATATCTGTCGGTCGGTCATGCCATGTCGAAGCTTGAACTGACTGTAAGTGCATGCAGCAGGAATAACTATCGATTATATCGTGAGTAAGCCTAACCAGATCAACTCAGGATTGACCTCTCTTAACATGCAAAGACTGAAAACGCCCGAAATAAGCTTCAATATCCGCATGTACCCCTGGACCCAACCGCCGAATATCAGCCTACCACTTGGACCCCAACTTCCTAATCAAACCATGGATTCCAATCCTGACTAGGTCGAAATACAGCGCTTACAGTCTCTCAGCCATCACGAATCATAATTCATACCTAATTTCATGTCCCCCTATCGGACTTGGCGATGCGGTGCGATGGTCCCCGACGGTGGGGCTTGGAGCCCTAAGCGGCCTAATTTTCAGCACCAGCGGACAACCGAGATTAGCCCGCGAAACAGACAAATAACATCCGTCGCTGCCAGTTTAGTCCGGCCGGCATAGCCGGGCAGACCCTGAGACATTTCCAACTCGGAGCTCGGATCTGGATTGTCAAGGGGTTCGTGAATCACCGACGGCGGACCTTGTTTAGGCCCCCAGTCCAGGCTCCCGCCCATCTGCCTAGGACTCCGCTCACGACAGCCTGAACCCTGATTACCCTCTAAGGCTCTGCAATGGAAAAGAGCAGATATGGGTGAAGTTAATCCGGTACACTAGTTGGCTAAGGCTCAGCCTCCCGAGGGGCCATAAAGGACATGGTTCCCCTGTTCCTGTTCCTGTTCCTGTTCCTGGTCCTGGTCCTGTGAGGTGTGGTTTTGCTTTTCGAGAATCGACCATCCGCGGCAGAAGCAAAATGGTCCTCCTCACCAACCGCCTCGCGGGGGCATTCACTGTGGCTCTCGCGGGCAGCGCATCCGCCATCAGCCTCGACATAAACAACGAGCGTAAGCTCTCTCCCCCCATCCCATCAGATTAATTCGCCCACTGACACCCGCAGAATCGATCAGAAATGCCGCCGCCACAGCCTCCTTCAACACCATGTCCAACTACACCTCCAACCACACCGGGCAAATCCCGGGGTACATTCCAGACGCATGGTGGGAAGGCGGGGCGCTCTTCGACACGCTGATCCAATACTGGTATTTCACCGGCGACGCGTCCAACAACCCCGCTGTCAGCCAGGGGATGTACTGGCAACGCGGCAACGACAACTACATGCCCTCGAACTGGAGCTCGTACATGTCGAACGTGGACCAGATGGCGTGGGGCCTCGCCGCCATGACCGCCGCGGAGCTGAACTACCCCGTTGAAACGAACATGTCGTCGTGGCAGACTCTCGCGCAGCGAGTGTTCAAGGTGCAATCCGCGCGGTGGGACGAGAGCACCTGCGGCGGGGGGCTGCGGTGGCAGATCTGGTCGTATGAGTCCGGATACACGATGAAGACGGCGGCCAGCAACGGGGGGCTGTTCCAGCTGTCGGCGCGGTTGGCCCGGTTCACGGGTAACCAGACGTATGCGGACTGGGCGGAGAAGATCTGGGACTGGAGTCTGACGAGCCTGGTGAATAATGACACGTGGGTGGTTGCGGATAGCACGAGTACGGGGTCCGGGTGTGCGACCGTGGGGGAGAATCAGTGGACGTATAATTATGGATTGTATCTCAGTGGGTTGGCGTATATGTATAACTTTGTGAGTCTGCTGCCTGCTTCTCGACGATGATGGCAAGATCTAACCGGGATAGACGAACGGCGAGACGAAGTGGAAGGCGGGTCTGAATGGCCTTCTCAACACCACCTTCACTAACTTCTTCCCGGAGAAGTACGGCGGTATGATCATGTCGGAGGCGCTCTGTGAGCCGGCAGAGGACTGTAATACGTCCGAGGAGACCTACAAGGGCCTTTTGGCTGGTGATCTGGCCTTCGTGAGCGTCGTGGCGCCCTACACTGCCTCCGAGATTATCCCGCGCCTGCAGGGCTCGGCGTCTGGGGCTGCGAAGCAATGTTCCGGTGGGAGTAACGAGACGTTGTGCGGTCGGAGATGGTACCAGACGACGTGGGATGGCTCTGCCGATATGGAGGAGCAGATGAGCGCGACTAGTATCTTCGCGTCTAATTTGGTGGTGTATAAGGACGCGGGGCTGGCAACGCAGGCGACCGCTACAAATGCGACGACAACTGAGGGTGGGACTGGGGCGGGGAATGGTACCAGCTCGACAGATGCTTCTGGCGGTGGTAATGGGACTGTCACTGGAGTCACGAAGAATGCTGGAAGCACTGTTGTTTGTGGTGCTCTGGGGGTTGTTGCTGCGATCGTGGCGGGTGCTGTTGCTGTCGCGTAGGTAGGGTTTGACTGACCCGACACCACTTCTTGGAATTGTATATAACTCGATACCCATGCAGCATTGGACGTGTCTATTTAGTGTTTTCTTATCTGATCTGATCGGCACTCCACACATTGACCCTGGCAGTCGGCTATTCTAAAGTCCTAAATGTCAATTTCACTGTCCCATACCTTCACAGAGAAATGCCTCTCACCAGGCAGATCCTTACTTAGATCTTGCCCATCTTTCTACCAACTATCCCACTTCTACATGGTCATCCCGAATGATCCCGAGGGCCGGCAACTCAATGCGTGCCAGTATTCCGCTTGTCGGGTAATTGATCCGAATGGCGGTCGCCGAGATATCCCCGTTCTCGGATCCGACGCGTCATCAACAACCAGGGAGAGATTATAAGTCGAGGCCTCTCGCTCTCCTTCCCTTCCCCTTCCTTCCCTCCCTTGAACCCCCTCCTACTAACCTACTTACCTTCTGCTGCGCAGCAAGACCCAACAGAATAATCTCCCCTCTCAAAACCCATCCACACTCATTTCACCACCGTCGCGTCCATCACACCGACCCCGACCTAGACACCAGACACCAGACCCAGCCACCAAGACCACAACCACCACACCCTCCTTTTTCTCCCACAAAACACCCCCCCTACTCCCAGACTCAAGTTTCAACACCAGGTACTTATCGCGCAGCTCGCCAACCACACAACCCACATTCCACCCGCTAAACCCCACTTACAGTCCCGTCGCGATGCTCATCACGCGCGGCTTCTCCCTGACCAACTTCGTGATCGCCAGCTCGGCGCTGTGTTTCCAGGTCTTCGTCCTATACCCGTGGCACCACAAACTGGAGGATGATTTCAAGGAGCTGAGGACGGAGCATCTTCGTTTGCTGAAGGAGAATGAGGAGAGCCGGGTCAGTGAGTTGAAGAGTATAAGGGAGCATTTGCGGGAGGCGTATCGGAAGGTCTAGGAGGTGGGTGGTATGGGTCTGGGTTGGAAGCCGAAAGTCGAACACTTGGAAGGGATGGTGCATTGGGGATGGATATACACGGAGGGTCATTCGGCTTTATACCGTCTATGAGCGACGGCGACGGCGACGGCGCTTTACATGCACATGCACATGCACATGCACATGCACATTAGACGGAGGTGGTTTGGACTCTGGATAGATACCGGTGCTGATAGATCAATAGACGAGGTTTCTTTGTCTAGTTGCGCGGTGAGAGGCAGTTGGGTGTCTGCTAATTTATTTCAAAAAAAAAAAAAAAAAGGAATAAAAAAAGGTTTGAAAGGCTATGAGCATGTTCATAACGGTCAGGTTTATTAAGCGCATCTGCGAACCCGATCTTTCGGAATCCTTCAACGATCGCGATCATTTGAAAGACTACCAACTCCAGGACTTTGGAATTAGGGCAAAGCCGCATCTCAGCAAGAACACGATAAACAAATAAGAGAACATCTACATACCCGACCTGTCCCTGATTCCTAGCGATAGATCTTACAATCCCGGCACCGCCGCAGGCAGATATTGAGTTACATATCCTTAGCACATACCAGTAAACCAACGCAAGTATACCCCATAGAGCCCAGTCCATACCCTCCCTACCCACGACCGCTAAGATAAATCTTCACAACAACCGCAAAAAGCAAATAAAAGCAAGAACCTAGTCGCCAGCGCGTCCGTCAAAAACACAAACCACCAAACCACACGGACCCCCCTTCCCCCCACTCTAGCGCGCCCCCCTAACCCAACCCAGCCCGACCCGGCAATCCTTCGGCCTCTGCGGGCTTTGCCTGTCCATCCACAAAACCCGATCCGATATAAGTATCAACCGATGTCTACACGAGAGAGAATATAAATATAAAACGATCCCCACCACCAACCCGAAAAGAGCCTCGAAGAGGGCCGGAATCAATTCTACGGGAATAGAATCAACTATCCCCAACACCCCCCACCAAAAATGTCCCTCCCCACCTCAATCCCGACAATAATCCTCCACCGGGGCCTCCCCGGAACAGCAAAATACACCTGGTCCCCCTTCGTCACGAAACTCGAAGCGCGCTTCCGCTTCGGCAATCTCCCCTACCAAACCGCCACTGGATCACCGCGCAGCGCACCAAAAGGAAAAGTACCCTACATCACCATCGACTCCGATTCCAACTCCGATTCCGATCCCAGCCCAGCCAAGACTCTCTCCGACTCAACCCTCATCACGAACTCCCTTATCGAAGACGGTCTTCTCCCCGACCTAAACGGCCCTCTAGATGCTCTATCAAAAGTAACCGACTCTGGCATCCGCGCCCTGTTGGAGGATAAGTTGTATTTCTTGCAGGTGGGTCCTTCTTCCTTACCCACTCCCCTCCTCATACCCTCTGACTCTCTCACTCCCCGCACACCCTCCAAATCCCACAAACCCGCACCGGTAGCGGGAGCGAGAGCAAGACCAACTCTCCAAAAGCCTACCATTCCAACATCCTAACAAAAACAGGGCCACGAAAAATGGATCCAGAACTACGCCGCCATGCGCTCGCACATCCTCGCCTCACTGCCCTACCCCGTGCAGGTGGTGGTCGGGTACATGATCTACCGGAAACAGGTGGCGACGCTGTACGGGCAAGGCGCGATGCGGTTCTCAGATGAGGAGCGTACGGCGATGAAGAGGGAGGTTTGGGGCGAGATTGGGGCGTTGTTGGCCGAGTCAAAGATCAAAGCTACTTCTGCTGGTGCTGGAGGGGGTAAGGATGGTGGTGGTGGTGAGAAAGGCCCATTTTGGGTGCTTGGGGGGGAGGGCCCGACGGAGGCGGATGCGTCATTGTTTGGGTTTGTGGTTGGGGGGTTGGTTTGTTCTGCGTGAGTTTTCTTTCTTCTCTTTTTCCTTTTTTTTTGTTTGAATTGAGTGGGACAGAATATGGCATGGATAGGTGATAGAGGGTTGCTGACTGGCTGACTGGCTGGCTGACTGACTGGTGCGTGCAGATGTCCCGAAACGCAGGTGATCGTGAGGGAATTGCCGGTGGTGGTGGAGTATGCGCGGAGGATTCATGACAGGTTTTTCCCGGAGTATGAGCTGTGGGATGGGGGGGTTTAAGGCTTAGGGAAGCTGGGCAGTGGTTTGGTGTGTGCGGAGGATTTCAATGCTGATATGGGCATCAAGGGCGTAAGGGGAATATGAATATGGCTACGTATTAGATCTATAGACGTGACATTGTATTGTTTTTATGAAACAGGAATGTCAAAAAAAAAAGGAAAACAGACACTGATATACTCCTCAACTCCCCCAGCCAAATCCCTACCGATGCCCCGAATCCTGCCCCGACCACACCTTCGTCTCGAACGTCTGCTTAAAATCCAGCGCAAACGGACAAACGGACACCTGCGACGCCGAGTTTGCCGGAATCGTGGTCCTCGTCGACGCCGTCTCGACAGACTGCATATTCGAAAACAAACTCGCCGGTTCCGTCTGCGCCGACCAAGTTGTCTTGATACTGGACGAATCGTCGCGGTCTTTCGGCGCCGGCTTCGTCGTCTTCGGTTTGAGCTCCGTCTCAGGGTCATGATGCGCCGCCTCTATCTCATCATCAAACTCCTGCCCATCGCGAACCCGCCATCGCGCAAACAGATCGTTCTGGATCCAGATGACCTTCCCCAAGGCGCGGACGAGGGCGAGTCGGAACGGAAAGGAAACAACGTCCAGGCCCATGACGGCTTCGATGATGACGTCTTGGACGAAGCCCAGACACGCCCCGATGTGGATGTATTCGACGTCGAAGGAGAGCATGCGGTCTTTGCCGTCGTGCATTCGTCTTCCCATATACTATCAGCACACAAGCAGCTCGAAATAGGTGGGGATGATGATGATGCATACCCAACTTGATTGAGATACTTCCAGAACTCAATCCTGGTCGGATCCGAGCACAACTTCGTCATATACCAGCGCAGGAACATGCGTCGTCGCTGGATCTGCGAGCTCTCGAACGTGGGATAACTATCGACGTGCTCTTCCGATGCCGTGCTGCGGGTGCGGAACACGCGCGCGGTGATGTCCGTCTCGAGAAGCTTGGAGTATACGCGATCAACGAGCGTGGGGGCCATCGCTTTGATGTATTTGGCTCCGACGTGCAGGGCAGCGACGTCATCTGGTTCGTTCAGTCTTCCTTCATGTAGTTACATCTTGTACATCTCTCCCCGGAAGGGAAGTAGCGGGGAAAGAAAGGAGTGGTGAATACCGGTCCCAAACCCCAAAAAATGCTGCAAATAGCGAATCCTTGCCTCCAGATCCGTATATAGCTCCTTCCGATCAACATGTCGGGGCGGGATAGTCGATTGACCCTGAAGAACCATCGTGAATTTCGTTCGAGTTCCCAGATGAAGAAAATGATAAAAAAAAAAGAGTGCTAGAGTGGGAAAGGAAAACGGTCTTCCACTGCAAGGCACAACACAACACTGCAGATTCCACGCGAGAGCAGCAGCATGGCATGGTAGCGTATATATCCCCCTACTTTCCCCTCGTCACATGAGTCCCGTCCACATGGCCAGCCAGCCAGCCAGCCAGCCAGCCAGCCAGCCAACTAGCTAGCTAGGTAGGTAGGTACTGTAGGGAGACAGGAGGCCGAGAACCAGAAAACGACGTATCCAGCGCGCCGCCGTCCGAGCGCAAACAGGGTTCCGATGCGCCGCACCGCCCAGAAATGACAGGCTAATCACGCAGGGAGATGATGGGTTGTGTCGAGCTTGGGTCGGGTTGGATTCCTCGGTGGATTTTTCAAACTTTGAGATCGTTTCTGTTATGGGGGATTGGACCGAGGGGAGGGGGTTGGTCGCCACCACCATCACTGCCGTTGGATAGATCTGGATTGTGGTGTTGTGTGGTGTTGTATTGTATGTCATATCATATCATATCAAACAAAACAAAATCGCACCTCAGCCTCGCAGCGACAATCTCGCTAACAGTCACAACCCGCCACCAACCTACTTACCTCCTTACCCACTTATCGGATCCAGTGGGGATGCCGTCCGAGCGCCATGGCTGGCCCTGAAACGTTAGCACGGATATTCACATCCATGTGGGTGACAGGTCGGTCTTGGCGGGGTTGCCCTGGCTGTTTGGTCGTATCTAGTTCTTGATTTATCTAACGCGGTGTTGATGCATAGTACTTAACTATGTCTCGCGATCGCGATTCGTGATGTTCCTTGTCCATCGGTGTGACCGCGAGGAGTGCGTGGGTGGGAGTTGTTTACCAGGTTGTTGGGATCCGAGTGTAGGGTTAGTTTGCAGTATTTTATTTTTAGGGCGGAGAATGCCGAGGGGGGATGCGATCGGGCCCTGGTCGGCAGTTGGGGGATGGGAGGGTGTTTGTTGTGAGACGAACGGTGGATCGCTGGTTCCTACCTAAGAATAAATGGGTGGTATAACTGCAGCTATAACGGGAGAAAGTAAATGGGGTTTGTAAGGGTAGATGGATGCCTTTTTTTTAGTTAACTATCTGTTGTTTGTCCTGCTTACGCGAGTCAGTTCCTGTCGGACAAAGAATACACAACAGAACGCCCCAGTCGAGCTTGGCTGAGTTACGCGAGATGAGATCCAACAGTCTGACAAATTGAGCAAACAGTTGCTTATACAATCTTTTTCGATTGATCAGCTGTTTTTGTGTTAGACAGGTTTGTATTAGTGATCAATGGCGTTATCTCACCTCCGCGACTCGGCGGAGGAACACACTCATAGTGTAAGCAACTTCGGCCGAGGGTTCGGGGGAACAGCGTATATAGTCTAGTCGATACTCTGGCGCCTGCTACAATGGATATTACAACAGCACAAAGCAGAAGACAATCAGGATTATCACTCTTCATTCTCCTCCAGCCTTCATTCGATTGCATTCCTCTTAAAGCAAAACAAAACATCAGCCATCGACTCAACCCGTCAAAGCAAAATGGTCAAGATCGCAATTATCGGTAGTTCCGGGGGTATGTCCGTACATATCAAGTCCACACCTTCTTCCAACACACACACACCATACAAAACAAACCTAACACTGGAAAATCCACAGGCGTCGCAAAGGAAGTAATCGACGTCCTTCTCGCAACCAAAAAACACGAACTCCTCCTCCTCACCCGCCAGGTTCGCCCAACCCCCACCCCATTTTCACCTTCACCACCACTAATCGCCCACCCCCCCCAGGACACCCCAACCACGGCACCCACCCCCGGCACAACCAAGATCCAAGCCGACTACACCTCCGTCCCCAGACTAACCCAGATCCTGACGGGCGTGCACACCATCCTATCATTCATAGCCGTAACCAACGACCCCGAAAGCACGATCCAGAAGAACCTGATCGACGCGGCCATCGCAGCGGGCGTGAAGCGGTTTGCGCCGAGTGAATGGGCGTCGTGAGTCATAATCCCCATCCCCAATCCCAATCCCAATTCTTGTCCCTGTCCCCAAAACACCGAGATTGCATCTACTAACAAGAGGACGAAGAGCCGGACTAGAGCAGATGCCCTGGTACGCCTACAAGGCGGAAACGCGACGGTATCTGGCCGAGGTGAATAGGGAGAAGAAGGTTTGTTTGTTCTGTACCCCCCCCATTCCCCGGCAGTTTTCATGAGTGGATGGGATTCTGAATGGATGGGGTTCTGAGACAAGGAAATACAGATCCTCGAATACACCCTCTTCCAACCGGGTCTGTTCCTAAACGCATGGACCCATCCCTACCAATCGGCCAAACACGTGCCAAGCATCGAATTCCCCATCGACTTCCTCAACCGCCGCGCAATCCTCATCGAAGGCAGCGAAGATCACCGATTCACCATCACCACGGTACAGGATATCGCCCATGTGGTCGCCAGAGCTATCGATTTCGAGGGCGAGTGGCCCGTCGTCGGTGGGATCAGGGGGAGGACTATCTCGATCGAAGAGACGATTGCCCTTGGCGAGAGGATTCGGGGTATGATATGCCCTCTCCTGCCCTACTCCCCTCCTCCCCTCCTCCCCTTCACTCCTTCCCTCCTTCATTCTCTCACCTCTCGCAAAATCATATACACCAATCACCCAGTGTGAATACCCACACTGACAAACAGCACCAGACGCCCCCTTCGCCATCGAAACCCTCAGCCCCTCAGACCTCAAAGCGGGCAAGATAACCACCTCGTGGGCCCCGCGGTTCGAACACCCTTCCATCCCGCCGGAGCAGGTCGAGGTCTTCTCGGCGATCATCCTGGCGGGGGTTCTGTCTGCTATTTCGGCGGGCGATTATGAGTCGTCCGATGAGTGGAATCGGCTGTTGCCGGATTATGAGTTTACGCAGCCGGAGGAGTTTCTGGCTGAGGCGTGGAGGGGGAAGCCGTAGTTGGTTTATGCTGTGTTGTCTGGTTTCTGGGGTGAGGGGGGGAATTTGATGGTGGACGGTACTTTAAGATGCTGTGTATTCTGTATTCTGTATTCTGTATTGTGTATTGTGTGCTCCGTTCTGTTGATATCTGCACGACAGCTACCTACAGTAAGTAAGTAGTCAGTCGCTGAACGGTGCTGTATTGTCATCCAACCAAATCATCATGTCCGCAGACTTAATATTCAGCAAAGATAAACCACCCCATCCCTACATCATGATAGGCATGTACCCATGAACCCTATGCCAGGTATTCGTTGCCGGATCGAGCTTATTCCGCGAGAAACGCAGAAAGCCCTGATCGGGGCTGTGGCTCCATTTTGCGATCTCGTCGTCGGGCGTTTCGGGCGGAAATCCCTCGGAGGCGCGGAACATGCGGACGGGGCCCATGCGTGCTTCTTCGGGGATGAGGAGGGCGGTTGGTTTGTTGGTGTTTATGGACATGGCCATGGCTTTGGGGATGGGGACTGGGTTGGTGTCAGGTGTGGTACCAGCATCGATAGCCTGGATTGGAAGGTCGTTGGTGAGTTCCGGTACCGAATCATCTGCTCTCTGGGCGTTCATGGCCTGCGCATACGCTTCTTCAAGCATCATGACGCCCTCCGCGAACATCACCCCGTCCGCAGACTTATAGAACCCCAGGATCTGAGGCGCTCGGCGGAGCAGTGCCAATGCCGCTCGTCGGAGGGTTGGTTCCCGACATCTGAGAGAAGTGAACCAAAGCGGGAGGCCGACGCTGATATCGTACGTGAACGGGGGTTGTGTGCCGTCCGATCTTCCCGAGCCGTCAAGCACCATGCGGGACTCGTCTACGATGGTCTGAAACAGCGGTTCATAGGCATCGGGCGTGGTCTGGAACGGGGAAAGGCAGATGGAGAGTTGGATAAAGAGTGTCTTATGACATGCGGAGAGAAGAGTGCTCGAGCTGATTTGCTGCGGGGAGAGAACGTCTTTCGAGCGTAGGGAGTTGATTAGATTCGTGAAGGCAGTGTGCCAGTTGAGTATCCTTTCCGAGAGGAGGGTTTGTCGGGTAAGGAGTTCATCGGGTACATCGAACGAGTTGGTTTCTGTGAGATGCTCCTCGTAGTTGCGCTCGAGGAGCTGCACGTCCGCCAGGAGGAGCACGATGGCCTCTCGCGCAGCGCGAAGGGACGGGAATTCCTGCGTCGACGTACGCTGCGTAGTAGGCAGTAGAGCGACCAGCAGATTCGCAGGATCCGACATGGCGATTTCGCCCAGCCGGACGAACACGGGCACGATGATATCCTCCAACAAGAACGCCTTGGTGGCGGACACAGCGCCGGCGGCGATCTGGGCGCGCAGGGCGAAGATAAGATGCACGCCCTGTGCATACAGCCGAACCGCCTCATCGGAACCGCCCTGCAGCGCCTCGATGCAGATAAACAATACACAGCTGATCAGCCCGACGAAAATGTCGACATCCCCGCGTTCAATGCGCCGCCGAACGGCCGACACCGAGCGGGAGTACCAGCCCATCGCATCTCGGTGGTTTTGGTTCAGCGTGTGCTGCACGTCCCTCCGACGCGAGAGCACCAGATCCGGACACGGCTCGGGGCTCTCGAACAGCGCACTGATGGAGATGATGGCGTCCCAGACGGCAGGCTCACTCCGACACACCTGCGGGATGGTGGTGCGCCAGAAATCGACATCCAGTTCCCCGCCTACGAAGGGCGCGGCTTGCTGGAAGTAATACGCGAAGGCGCGACGCTCGCGCCACACTGTGTTCGGGAGGAACGACAGTGAGGTGTCGTGGATGGAGATCGTCGGTGATGATGAGGCCGACGAAAAGGTCCCCGCGATTTGGCCCTGATACTCGCATTTGCGACCGGTGCTGGTGCATCGGATACAGTGCGGTTTTTCTTCGCCGCATTTGACTTTTCGGATTCTAGGAGGGGTTAGGAATTGGGATTGGTGTTTGGAGGGGATGGGGGATATGGATATGGATGAACTCTTACTTGCAGGTGGTGCATCCCCGCCGCGATCTCAGCGGGCCGACGGGTGAGAGACCCCTGAGCGACTGCGAGGGGGGCGGGCTGACGGTCATGGCGGCGGCATTCCGGACGAGGTTGGTGATGGAGGAGAGTGGGAAAGGGGATGGACTGTCAGGATCGATAAGCTCGGGATAGAGAGCATGCAAAGAAAGCCGAGTGAGGCCTGATGAAGAGAAGATTCGAGATGTGTCAACGCGTCGGTCGCAGGCTAGACCGCATTCGACGCCGGAGTGGCGGCGAATCCGTCCGGCGGCTGTTTTGCGATAGTGAGTGAGTGAATACGAGCGGTGCAGGAGTTGACCCACACACCCACACACCCTTCTTGTTGAAATTAACTGGCCGTTTATGGGGGAGAAGTTGTATTCCTATCAAGCTTCCCAGTCCACTGACACAATGTTCCGGATTTTGTTCACATCCAGCCAATCCAACCCTACTGCCCGTGATTTTCAATCGAGGTGTCCACTGGACAACAGACGTAGCCTTACCTTGATATAGTTAGGGCAACCCACGCGCTAGACTACTTTGGGAACAGAGGCTACTTGAACTGCCTTGGTTCTTGAGGATGTGTTTGGTTCTCTTGGATTAACCTCAAGTCTTACTCTTCAGTCGAGAAGAGGATTTTCCGGATAATGATATGTAATCCTCTACCCAAAGGCCAATTCCATGTCCTGGATGACTTGTGCCGTTATCTGGACAACGGCTGACACCATCCGTCCCTGTCAGCATTCATTCATCCACCGAGCTCGGGCCAAACCCCCACCACAATCATCTGCCGACGTCGATCCATCTCCCCCAAAACACCTCACCGGCTGCCGCAAGACCAGGCCTTTCTATCGATCCGAGTGAGACAGTCGGCCGAAGTGCCACTCCACGAACGATGACCGAGTTTGACTTCCACGACGGACCCGAACCGAAGCGGAGGAAAGTCCGGAAGGGCACGCAGAGCTGCTGGGAGTGCAAGCGGCGGAAAGTTCGCTGCATCTTCGCCTCATCCGAGGTTACCATTTGCAACAACTGTCGGCGACGGGGGACGGTATGCATCGGCCAGGAGCAGGATAGTCCTGAGCCCAGCGGCGGCAGCCAGGTCGAAGTCCGGCTCAGCCGAGTGGAGAGGCTGCTCGAGCAGTTGGTGAACCGTTCTGACGCGTCTTACCCTGTTACGGATCGGCTGGAGGCTCAGTCCATCCCAGTCGCACTAGAGAACAGAGATAATTCGCCACGCAATGTGGTGTTGCCGATAAATGGGAGCACGGCCATTTCCCAACCCCGAGCCCCCCTGTCAAGCAAATACGAGGGAGTGGCCAGGGACCTGGTCGCAGCATGGCCCAGCCAGGCAGAGCTCGACATCATCTTCGCCCTCCCTGCTGGACTATCCACGTACATGCACTGTGGGATATTCGTGCCCCACACAACCATCCCGGGTAGTGGCCCGCCATCACCGCAGGAGATGCTTCAACTCCCCCCACCAGGTTCCCATCCGGTACTCATCGCACGGCAGCTTCTGATACTCGGAACATTCCTCCAAAGTGTGCCTCCCCCTATAGTCGAAAGCCTAGGCGAATTCAGTTCCTCCTACCGCGATATCATGTCCCGAGTCTTGGACCGGGCCGTCCGGCTCGTGAATGCCAACGAAGACCTCAACGGGTCCGTCGAGGGCATCGAGTGCATCATGATAGAAGCGACGTACCAGAACTACGCGGGGAATCTGCACCGAGCATGGATGGCCGTGCGACGGGCGGCGTCCGTCGCGCAGATGATGGCGCTCCACCGCGGCCTCAGTTCCCCATCCCTCAAGTTCCTCACGCCGCAAACCCGAGCATCATTCGACCCAGACAACATCTGTCTTCGCCTAGCCGAAATGGACCGCTACCTCTCCCTCATGCTCGGCCTCCCGCCCGCATCCATCGACAACCGCTTCGCAGCCCCCAAAGCCCTCGAAGCCTGCCAACCATTCGACCGCATGCAACGCATCCACTGCGTCCTCTCCGGACGAATCCTGCAACGCACAGATTGCGACCTCACCAACCTGTCCCTAACCTCCGAAATCGACCGACTACTACAGAAGAACGCCGCCGAAATGCCGCCGCAGTGGTGGCTTATCCCGCAATTCCGGCCAGACAACACCAAAGAGCAGAATCTCGACGACACGGCCCGTCTAATGCAACAATTCTCCCACTTTTATCTCCTCATCAGGTTACACCTACCCTACATGCCGTGTCCCTCGACCGACCGCCGCTACGACGCCAGCAAGACCACCGCCGTGACAGGCAGCCGAGAGATCCTCGCCCGGTACGTCGTGTTCCGCGCCTCCAACCCGGGCCACTTCTACTGCCGCGGATCGGATTTCCTCGCCTTCGTAGCCACAACCGTGATGTGTCTCGCGCATATCGACTCGCATAGTCAGCGCCAGGCTGGTACGAGATTCAATCCCTTGTTTCACTCCCGTCCGAGTGATCGCGGGATGATGGAACGCACACTTGAAATCCTGCAGTCGATGACCCGCGCAGGCACGGACGAGATCGCCTGTCGATTGGCTCCTCTTATTCGGCAGTTACTTGCTATCGAGGCGAATGCCGCCAGTGGCACGATCTATAGCACGAATTCGTCAGCCGCTGACGAGGGAACAATCGGTTGTGGCGGGAAACTAACTAACGGCGGGCAGGGGCTGAATATCCATATCCCGTATTTTGGAACCATCACGTTCGAACATGGCATTATGACCAAGTCTCCTTCTGCTTCTTCACAGCCGGTGCCAATTAGTAATGCAGGCTATCCTGATAACCTGGTCGAACATAGTACCCACACCCATCATCCTCATCGCGCGGGTTATGAAATCGGCGCAGAGCCAGCTTATCACAGTCCACGATCATCAATCTTACATCCCGGTCAGAATACACTTTCGCCACCGGATGGACCCATCGATTCTGGGAGCAGCGACATGCAATATCCCCCCATGGACCTTCCAGGTCCAGAGGACTGGGACATGCAGGGCGTGGACTTAGCCCTCTTTGATAGTCTTTTCCGCGGGACTGCGATTCCCGATGCAGATGAAGAGCAGCCGTGGGCGACGTGACTGACTGGAACAGGCTGCCAATTCTGTTTGTTATTAGGGGATAGGCTGTGAGGTGGACCGACAGCGAACCATCTCCTCGACCAGCAATCCCAATACCAGCGAGGCGGGCGAGGGCCGGCGCTAAGCCCAACGCAGTTGGGGGGTCCCGCAACAGAGTGGGGATTGAGGGAATGAGGGACTGGGGACTGGGGACTGGGGACTGGGGACTAACCGATCAACTCATACCATTCACGAGGCAGACAATGCACGAAGGAGCTGGAATGCTGGAGGGCTTTTCTTTCACCCCGCAAGGATTGTCGAAACGACCCCGGTGGTCGCTATGGCCTGCCGTACAGTGCCATATTATATAAGCCGATCGTCCATCTTCTCCGCTCTTCTTCTTGTCTCGTCCGTCTCGTCCTTCTCGTCCTCTTCCCCCACCACCTCCTCCATCCGCCGCTCCAACCACGAAACCCACAAAGTTGAACAACGCGCTCCACCCCCCCCCTTACTCCAGCAAAAATCCCCCTACAATCTCCTACCGTCGTCAACATGTTCCGAAAGCCCCGGATGGAGTCCCCGGATCCCGTCGCGGACGAGGCGGGACGTGCGCTGCACCCCCTCCCGGTCGTGGCGTGGGGCCCTCTTGCACTGGCGTTTCTGGGTGTCCCGATCGTGGTAGGGGTAGGTACCGCCTCATCCGTCTGGCATGGCAAGGCTTCCTCGCTGACCATCTTCACCCTCGTGACACCCAGATCCATATGTTTGTCGTCCAGGACGAGGACTATCGATCGGCCATTCAAAAGCTCCACGATGCCGGGTTCAGGCAGACAAAGCCGAATCGCGCTCCAGCCCCCGAGATCCTGAATAGACTCCCAAACCCCGAGAACGTGATTGCACGGATAAATGCGGGCTATAAACGACTCGACCATTTCTCTACAACCTTCGACTACCCGACACAGTCCCACGACCGAGCCGAGCAGCTGTTTTTGATTCGAAACTCTCTTTTTCGCCTACACGTGGCCACCGCACGCGACGAGCGGGCATTCGTACCCACGGACTATTATGCATTTGACAATGTGCTATATCCACGCGAGCGGACCCTGATAGAAGGACTCGTGAATGCTGCGATGGATGATGAAAGTCTGCACCCCAAAGGCTATGTGAAAATCTCGTCTTGGGGCCAGCTGTGTAGAGCGTGGATAGCTCAGATGGTGGGATATCTCGGTTTAACAAACGAGCTGCTCGATCACTGCGTTGAAGAACGCGCGATCACCTGGTATAGTGAAAATTTCGGTCGAGTCTACGAGGAAAAGAATGGGCCCGTAAACCGCCGCATTTCAAAGCGAGTCGGATCTGGGAAAGAAATGCCATGTGGCATGGATGGTGTCCCACTTGCCTAGCAGACATGTAATAATAATTCCAGCAGCACTAACTCACGCATAATATCAACTACCTAACAAAAGAATGGACCGGTAACCTGATCGACCAATCCTCGCCCGCCGCCGCTGTCTTAGTTCTGTTTACATGGGCCATGTTAGTCGACGTCATTTGCATAGTATGGAACAGGGAGACATACACATACTAGCTACCCAGGACTGCGGTGCACTTCACCACCCCCTCTATCTCGTCCTCCAAATCGGGTCTCTTCTGAAGAAGGTAGCGAAGCGCATCCTTCAAACTCTGGTCATGGTTAAAGTCGAGTTCCACCTTTCCTGGAGAGAGGAATGGAACCATGCTAAACAGATCTCGAATATCGGTTTCCTCCTTGCGACTTCCCTGTCGCTGATACTGCGACAAGACCTTCTCTCGGAAGATCCATTCGGCACTGAAAGTCTTGACCTGCTGACCGCTCACTGCTACCGTCGTACGAGTTGCGGCCGGAATATCGTACTGTGGCCTTTGAGGCCAGCTCTGGTAATCAAACACTTCTAGTTCCACAAGTCGAGATGCCCCTCCAAGTAGTTTCAATTTGTAGCCCGGTATGGTATGGCCGTACTGGGTGATCGGAGCGAAATCATCAGGGTAGGATCGGATGAGCAGGGAGGTCAATAGATCCGCCGTAATCCTGCGATGGTCGACATGGACAACAAGATCGACATCTTCTGTCATCCTTGTCGGATCGTTCGCAATGAGGCAAACAGCTGCACCTCCCATTATTGCGTAATCGATCCCCAGAGTGTCTAACCTCTGTGCCAGGATGGACAAAACGGTGTTCAGTTGGGCTCTGGACAGGACAGGCATTTTCAGAACGGTTGTTTGACACGGAGTAGTATGGGAAGAAGCGGTCCTATAGACGATTCTAAAAAGCTCGAGCTCGATCGGGTAATGGTAGTAGACTTCGGGGTGAAAACGATAGTGGTAGTACTAGAGACAGAAGTTGTGCTGAGAGCAGACGGTAGCCTGAATGCTTTTTCACGGCGTAGGGTCTGTCCTTACTCCTTCCTTCCTGGACATCGTCTAGCCGGGATGTTCGTTCCACAAGGTCGTCCTGATCCAAAAGTCGACTTCCTTGCGGCGGAGAACTCGGTGGCTTCAGCGACAAAGCTATTGGGTATTCCACCCTGGCAAGGATATTAGTAGTTGCCGGCACTGATCGCTAGCCTAGCTCAAGCAGTCAAGCGTTCAAGGTCGCGCTTATATCAGTCCGGGTGCTAGGATGTCGCTCCGCGTCGAGTTTGTCGTCGTACCAAGAACCGTCAACTCGCAATACTTATAAACCAACCCGTCAATGATAGACGGTGCGGCTGTTGGGCTAGAAGCTACTCTTTGGCTCGGGACGTCACTCATACAATTGCTGAAAGTATAAAAGACCGTCGGGTTCTGATATCCGGGTCTGAACCTGCTACGTGTCGCCGAGATGATGGCGGTATGAGCGCTCACTTGTCTTCTCACAGTGAGGGGCTCCATGCCAATCGCGCCTCTGGCACCACAAGGTCATAACGCCAATTCCCTACGACGGAGGCTGTGAGCAGGTTACATCCGCGTCAGACAAGTACGCCAACACACATGCGAAACTTATCATCCCGTTATATCTTCCAATTCCAATTCTACAAAAGCCCAACCCGGGCCTCACGACGGCGGAGGTCCCGAAGACAAACATATAAGAATACACAGCATCATCGCATCCCTCATCTCCGGCGGCACGGCCGTCGCCTCACCCGTCGCTCGATCATAGAAGGCCTGGCGGGTCAGCACGTCCGGCTCATCCCCACCACCGAAGAGAAGAAGCGCCGGGCGGTCGGCGGGGATGACCAGGTTATCGTCAGTAACGAAGCGGAACTTCTGTTCTCCTGGGCTCTTCTGCGCCAGGTTGATCTCGATGGGAAGTTGGAGCGTGGACTTCCCCTCTGACTTGGCTTCGCTTTCGATGCCAGTGGCTAGGTCGGATTGGGTAGGATCGAAGAGGAGAGCTATCGCGCGGGATTCTTCCATGATGGCGAATGCTTGGTCTGCTTCGGGGGCGTGGCCTGTTGGTTGTTAGTATCTGGGTTAAAAAAAAAAAGAAAAGAAAAGAAAAGAAAAGCGGGCAGAGAAGAGTGAAACACACCCATCGGCACAATGACACCCCCCAAGCTCAACACCGCCAAACTGGCCACGAAAAACGGGTACTGGATTTCCGCCAGCACGCCGACATACCCCGCGCCCTGCTTGAACGTGCCGTTCGCATCCAGCAGATCCGCAGGAACCGCAGCCCGGATCTTCACCCGCAGTGCCTGCACATCCTGCAGGAACTGCGCGTAGGTGAGTTGCAGCCCCTGCGCGCTGTCATTGATGACGATCTGGTCTTTGAACTGGCGGCTGGCGGTGATGAGGCGGGCGAAGAAGGGGTCGGAGGGGAATGACACGGTCTCGTGGGAGGATGTGTCTTCGTTGTTGTCTTCGTCGGAGATAATTTCTCGGTGGTTGTGGTTGTGGTTGTGGTTGTGTTGATTTTCATGGTCGTGGCCATGGCTGTGTTCGTGGCTGTGTCCGTGCTCATGGTGCGCATGCGGCTCCTTGTGGTCCTGGTCCTGGTCATGGGCATGGTCATGTGGACAGGGACACTCGTTATCCGAGTGGAACTCGAGATCCGAGTCACAGTCATAGTCGTCAGCTGGGATACACGCTTGGCACATTTTGTGTTTATTGGGCAGTGAAGTGTTGGATGGGGTTTTTTGTGTTAGCCGAGGTTGATGCTGGAGATGGATGGAGTTTGAACAGAACAGAACAGAACAGAACAGGGGCAAGTTCTGATGGCCTTTTCTTGGCGATGCAGAGGGGATCCTAGGCGATGATTGGTCCGTTTGCTGCATGTCATCCCTTGGTGTGGGGTATCACGTGACTTGTCTGCGAGGGATATTACTGGGAAAGTGAAAAATATGTGGTGACAATATGTTGGGGTTCTGGAGGTAGAGAACCTTTTTATAGGGTGGGGCGTTTGAAGATTGAAAAAATAACTAATGTCAAGTTCTATTTAACCGCAAGTACAGTGTAACTTCGTCGAGTACCACTTTCGGATGGATCGACGGGAGCCTGGCCTTGCACCACCAGCGACCGAGAAAAAGAAATTTCAAAAAAAAAAAAAAGAAAAAAAAAGAAAAAGTTAGTGAGAAATTCCTCTGGCAAAGCATTCAGCGACCGAAATTTCCAATGTATCCCACAGAGGGCACTGTCATGAGTTTATTGGGAAAAGAACAAACAAACAGCACCCATATATATTCCCTATAACCCTACAACAAAGCATCCGGGGACATCATGTCCACCCGACTACAATTCGTCTCATCACCTAGGATCACTCGCAGTATCTATCTTTCTTTTGAGTGTCTATAAATATCCCGCGAGGTGCAGAGTAGGATGCTTTTCGGTTGTCGGCTTGCACATCTGGATTCCTCGGGCCTCGGGTGTCTTCCAATAGAGGGATTGAGTCTATACAACCAGAAGGATGGCAAAAGCTATTCTTGTTGAAAATATTGGAAGTCTGTGCTGAAGATCACACTAAAGGCTTATGGAGTAGGCAAGCTGTTCTTCTCCGGATGGAACGAGTGCATGTCCATTCTTGCTGTATTACTATAGATATCGGTTATTTTAGACTGGCTATCAGAACAGATTTCATCAGCGAAACTTATATTGACCATGAATATGAAGTGTTCCCTGTATTCTAATACAAAGTTAGGTTCGTCTATGTGGTAGTACTAGTTCCAATAATCCAACTCTTTTCATACTTTACGGTGACAAGATTGACCAGAACGGCTATATATAAAGTCTTTACCGGATTGCTCAATCCCAAATGAAAAACACCAGCCACAAACACCAGAACCCAATATGCCAGTCGTCAGTCCACGTCTCCCATCAATCCCTACAAACATCAACCAACGCGATCGTGGATCAAACCCTTACTCACTGAATCCCAGATAACCAACCACCCATCTCCACTAAACAAACACCCTCCCACCGCGATCTAGATCTCCAATGCTCCCAAATTCACCCACCAACCCACCACTCAAATCCGCCCTCGACTATCTTATCAGCAATCTCAGCCCCCGTCCCACGGATCCAACCCAAAAAATCCACCTTGATGCCGCGGAACACGCCACCCATCGTTGTAACATAGTTACGTCTACCCGTCTCGGGCCGACGTCACACTGAACTCAACTCTCCCATCCCGACGAAGTTAATCATAAACTTAACTCTATCAGCTGCAGAGATGCCAATGAAGTCCGGTCTACTGGTGGGGAGGGGGGATTTCCGACAGATATGACATGGCATTATTGCGGGATTTCACAGGCGGGATACAAGAAACAAAGAGGGGGGACGTAAGAAGCGGGCTGCTGCTTCCGTTCTCTTGCGTACCTACTACCTACCTACCTCCTTCTGTATTTAAGAGAAGCCCGCTCTACATCTGGATCTAGTGATATACATTCCTAGATAGCAACAGACCAAGGTAGCGATCCAGCCAGTCAGTCGCAATGAAAGAAGCCCAAGACGCCCCGAGAGTGGGCATCCACTTTCCGCCCGGTACCGCACCACACCACATGCCACGCAAAGCCCTCACTAACGCCTCTGACCCCGGCCACAGGGATCCCAGACAAGGTCTCAGAGGAAGTATCACGCATCGCGCAGATATTCACAGTCGATGGAGAAAGTCTCAGACGTATAACAGATCATTTTGTCCGGGAATTGGACAGAGGTATATAGATGGCCCTTGCCTGTCGCCCCTCCCAGCCATGGGCCATGAACTTACGCAGCGCAGGTCTAACTCACGAAGACAGCGATATAGTATGTCGGTCACCTACCCCTCGAGGAATACACGCTAACGGACCAGCCCATGAACGTCACCTGGGCGATGAAATACCCGACCGGGTACGAAACAGGCCAATACCTGACCATCGACATGGGCGGGACGAACATCCGCGTCTGCAACGTGATTCTGACAGAGGAGAAAGGTGGATATGAGATCACGCAGAGCAAGTTCAAGCTACCCAGGGGATTGAAGACGGGGACGGCAGACGAGCTATGGAACTATGTCGCGGACCGGGTAGCGGAGTTTCTGGTCGAGCATGATCTGCACCCAGGGGAGGAGAAACTGCCACTGGCTTTTACGTTCTCGTACCCCGTGACACAGGAGAATATTCGGCACGGCGTGCTGCAGCGCTGGACGAAGGGGTTTGATATTGCGGGGGTGGAGGGACATGATGTTGTGGCGCAGTTGGAGGAGGCGCTTGAGGTTAGGGTGAGTCGAGTGAGAATCGCGCGCGTTGATGGGTTGATTTGGTGACACCTACTGAATAAAACATACAGAATGTGCCGGTTCGCGTCGTCGCCCTGGTCAATGATACCACCGGGACGTTGATCGCGTCGGCTTACCGCGACCCGCAGGTCAAGATCGGGAGTATCTTCGGCACCGGGTGCAATTCGGCGTATCTGGAACGGTGTGGGCGTGTGCCGAAGATCGCGGGTTATGAGCTTCCAGATGACCAGCCGGTGGCGATTAATACGGAGTATGGGGCCTTTGATAACAGCCATCAGGTGCTTCCTCGTTGTCAGTTTGATGTCGAGGTCGATCGGACGTCTCCGCGACCGGGCCAGCAGACGTATGAGAAGATGGTTGCGGGGCTGTATGTTGGGGAGATCGCGAGGCTGATTCTCATTCATCTGCATGATACGTCGGGGTTCTTGGAGGGGGCGGATATCAGTCGTCTGAGACGGGTCAACTCGATGGAATCGTCCTGCGTGTCGAAGATGGAAGAGGACGGCTCTGCAACGGAGAGTGTTATGGCTGAGACCCGTGCTATCTTGAATGAACAATTTGGAATTGAACCGACGTTGCAGGAGTTGAGAGTTTGTTGTCTCATCGGGGAGATTGTATGCACCCGGGCCGCGCGACTGTATGCCTGTGGCATTGCGGCAATTTGCAAGAAGGAGGGCTTGGAAACAGGTCGGGTTGGAGTGGACGGGTCGACATTCGAGAAGCTGTTCCGGTTCAAAACCCGTGCTGCCGCTGCTTTGCGGGAGATTATGGATTGGCCAGATGATGTTGAGGACCTGGTCACTTTTGTTCAAGCAGAGGATGGATCGGGAATTGGAGCGGCGTTGATAGCAGCCTTGTCCAGTGACTGCCCCCACGGCCCTGCGCGTGTTTCATAGATATATCCGTCTTCCTCCAGGCTATGCGCGTAGATTACATCAATCGAACAATTCGAAGCAAATATCCAGGGTCACTGGTCACTTCATGGCTGGAAAATCCCCGCAGTCATGGCCCTTTGGCCGTCGGCGACCCAGCGAGCCTCTCAGAGTGCTGTGCTTGGATATAATGCAATAATCAACCAATCAAAAAATACCAGTCTTGCAGCCTCGATTTCTTGCTATAGGCCCACAATGCCATATACTGAGATGGTTGAAGTCTCAAAAGATGATTGAATGTGGACGGGCCAGACAAAGTGGTGCGCGGAAGGGTGAGTTAGGGTCCATTCACTGCCACGCACTTTGCCCACTTTGCCCACCTCCGCCAATTTGCGGCCATTCATGCTTGGAACTGCCCTCCAGATGCGGTATCAGGTCTTTCAAACATCTGATTCTCACATCTGCCATGCATATGTAGGTCAAAACAGTGGGAGACGCCATAGCATGGAGGGAACTTCCGAAAGACATTGGCGGGGACCTTCTATATCCCGATGGAAAGAGGGCGATCTCCTGGAAAGAGGACCCCAGCAGATACTGCCTTTGTTGCGTCGTGCAGCTTTCCATCCACCGATTTCCTAGGAGCTTACCGCAGTCTGTCAGGAGGCTTCCTGCGTGGAATACACCGACTGTGAGAGACTATTTAAGCCCCTTCCTTTCTTCCCCGCGAAGCTGGGCTTTTCCCTCTTCAACCAACTGCAATATCAGAATCGACTAGCTCTCTGTCTACCGCTACCAATCCAATGGCATCTCCTGACGAAGCATCCCTCAACGAAGCACCATCTCCGAATGAAGGAGCATCTCCCGACGGCACGGCCCTGGAATGGCCCGACGCATCCTCCGGCACGGCGTCTCCCGAGCCGTGGACCCTCCGATATCAAGGCCACGGCGACGGGATCGGCGACTACCCCATCGAGCTTTGTCTTCATATTGAAGAATGTATGTGTCATTCCTGCGCAGACTACGTGAAGCTGAACGACGAGACCAGTTTCTCCCGTTTCCTGCAAGTGGACGCGATGACCACCAGTGAGGCCTTTGGCCTCGAAGGAACCCTCAACTTGAACTATGCCATCCAGGAGCAATTCATCATGGAATATCGGGACCGCGACGAGCTTAAAGACCAACCCAAACCCCGGTGTTTGTTCGAGCCCGATCCCACCGAACGCGTGCCGCGAGCAATCGTCGACGGTGACGTTGAGACGCTCCGCCAGGAACTCGAAAGAGGGGTGGATCCCAACAAGCTGACCTCTTCGGGGATCCGCCTTCTCTCGCTCGCCGTGGTGCACCTGCAGGTTGAATGCGTGAAGCTGCTCCTGGAGTACAGCGCGGATCCGAATTCTCGGGGATACTGGCGCGACGCCCGTCCTCTGGACTACGTGATCCCGTTCTTCATCGTGGAGACAGATTTCATGCAGGCAGCCATAATTGAGTTCCTGATCAACTCGGGGGCGACATTCACGTACGCGAATGTCTTCCACACCATCTGCCGCATGGAACGCCTGGATCTGATGGTCCAGGCCGTCCGCAACGGGACTCCTCTCGAGACGATCCGATGTTCCGAGAACGCCACCCTGCTGCATCGCGCAAGTATCTTCCCCTGTCGTCTGGGCCAGCCCTTCATCGTGAACTACATTCTTCAGCAGGCGCCCGGACTTCTGAACGTCAAAGACAAGAAAGGTCGCACCGCCCTGCACTACGCGCTGCTGGGCGGGAACAAGCAAATGCCGCAGTTCCTGCTCCGTTCTCCTGTCGATGCCATGGCTGTGGATAAAAATAATGAATCGGCTCTGCATATTGCCGTCCGGAGACTTCGTCATGCAGATGTCGTTGCTCTTCTGAACCGTCCCGGCGTGGATATCGCCACGCTTCATATGAAAGGCCTCCCCGCCTTCTCCCCCTTGTGCTCCGCTCTGGCCTCGGGTGATGCGCGCTTGATCCGCATCATGCTGGCTCATCCCCGCATGGCTATATCGGAAGATGTCCGGAGTTGTGCCTTCGTCCTTCGCCGGAGGTTGGGGCTTTCGCCTGATTTGTTTCGTCTGATTGCGAAGCTTCCTTACACTCAAGCCATGCCGGAGGGGTGGTAATTCCGTCGTGGGGCTTGTTGATAGGATGATCGAAGGAATAGAGTCATAGGCCCGGAAGGCGGGGATGTGGTTCTTTTGTTGCTTAACGTGGTCTTCTTTCTTCTGTCTTTCTTGTTCATTTCATCGTCGAGACGGGCCAAGTAGGGGGAAAATCATGGAATGATCTCGTAGGTAATACTCAAATACATTACTACCATTCCGTGCTATTAAACAATCCAACCCTTGCTGTATTCAACAGTATCAATACAAACACACACATCATAAGGATACTAATATCCAAGAATCCCTCCTAGTTCTCACAGCCCTCATCCTGTATTCACAATTCCCTAATCTCTAATATAAAAGATATTCCGGGTCTAATCCAGCCCACTCCAGCGCGTAGCCGTAGAGCTAGTACAGCAACTCGCAAGTCCAGTTATCGGGGTCATTCTGGTCGCCGTGGCCAGTGTACTTAGCCTGGAGGGGATAGGGGCAGATGGGGCGCCGACGAAGCACGTCATCAGCGGTGGTGAGGCTCTTCCACACGATGGCGACAATGTCGTTGGGGGCGGTGCCGTTCTCGACCCAGTTCATCATCGCCAGGATGACGTCGTGGCGCGACTCCTTGTAGCCGGGGACACTGTAGGTTGAGGTGTTGATATTGGAGGCCATGTCCGCGCCGGCGATGTACCGAGGAGTGTTCATGTCGTCGGGGATGCCGAAGCAGTGTCTATTTTCGGTAGTATTGGCATCCGTATCGTCCAGAACCAAGGAACTGAAGGGTACTGTGTCCACACACTCCACAATATGTGACCCAGTTTAGGGCTCAGTCTCAGACTCGGTCTCAGGGATCAGATAAGCCCCTTGCAGCGGAGTCTAAACCCCACAGGGCGTGGATGATACCCGCGATCGGCCAATCCATCCACCCATTCATCTGATCACCGTCTTTCATTCCCGATCATCCATCAGCCCTCTTTTCCTCTTCCACCCTTCCCTCGTCCGTAATTCCGCACTCCTCAATAACACCGCCCCATACATACCTTGTGCAGTGGACTCCAGCCCCCTCCCTCCCAGCCTGCCAACATAACCTAACCTAACCTAACCTAAATCCCAAGCAAGCACAGGGACCCATCCAGCCCCTCTGGATCAAGCCTCCGCTGATGTGAGCTTAATCCCTCAGCCTAGATGCGGCTAACCCGCCCGCCTCGCGGCCAGTATGGTTTGTTTTCCCGTACTTTTAGTTTTAGGCATCAGGATAAAAGCTGGGCTTTGGCTGGAGGAGAAGAAGGTAGATAAGTGGCTTTCATTTGCGGGCCCGGGGATGATGGTGGCTAACCCTGTGTTGTGTTGCGGTGCGCGGTGCGCACTGTGTCTGCGTCTGTGGATGAGACCACAGGGTCAAGGAAGGTGTGGTTGGCAGTTGGCAGAGTCAGTGCGTTCGCAGGAGCACGAGTAGGAGCTTGAAACAGAAGATAGACAATAAGCGCAATTCGATTAATAATATTCTATTATATTTTTTTTCGATCTTTTCTAGGCTTTTTTTTTTGCTTCTTCGGCGCATGGTTGGCTCGTATATAATCGTTGTTGGATAAATATCCCAGGCAGGAAGACTTGTTTCTGGTAGAGTATAATCGGCTAATTCTTAGATCTGGCTTTTATACTAATTTGCGGCAATTTCCGTGCTCTGCAGATATATTATGGCACAGGATATATATTGACTCGTATACTCCCAGAGAATGGATAATGTTTTCAAGATAAATAATAAGAGAAAAGGGAAAAGTACAAGGCAGACCGGGTGTACCAAATACTCCGAAAAGAACAAGGGCAGTGAGATAAGACTCATCACACCATCCCGTCTCATGCATGTAGACTCGCGTAAACTAGTCTCTGTGTGTGATGTCTCCTCATCACATGAAGAGAAAATAAACACGTTCCATGCTATTTCAAGAAGGTAAACCGCGACATTTTCATATTCATCACATTGTACCTGGACATATTAAGCCCTGCTGGCCAGCACCCAAGGATGGTTATCTAGTGGATTATGTATACGGTGTTGTTATGAATGCTTCCATTCACTTAGGGCTGCCTAAATGGCCAGACTGGGACTGGTCCACCGGATCAGGCCTAGCGCGATGCAGCAGCCCTGGGAGGCTGAGAAGACAAAGCCGGACAAAAGCAAAAACAACAAATAGCCTTCGACAAAAGTCTCTAATGACAGCGATGATGCTGGGATGACCTCAGTCGATCGCCCCTGCAGTCACCGGATAAAGCCTTTCTCGCATCTAACCGCGATCAGCTAGCCCAGTTCCCTGCATATACCATCAAGACATCGGGCCCGAGATGCAAATGAATTCTGCTGTTTTCGGCATCCCGGTCGGGAAATCTTCGATCTTAGGCTAATTTTGTCATTCCTCACCGTTTCTGCTCTACGGGGAAAAGAAAAAGACAATAGACACGTTCGACTGGGTCCCCCCGACGGACCCGACTCGCTTCCGACGGAAGGCGCTGAAGCCGTCCCCGAACGGGCTAGTCCGCCCCTGAGGCATCCTCTCGGGCCCGTCGCTGGCGAACAGCATCGCAGCATCAGCCGACTGTGGCGACGCCAGTGGGTCGTCGACTTCATACTTTGTTGATTATCGGACTCTTGATCGAACAGTTTTTCTCACGCCCAGGCTATAATAACATGTCTCGCCCCCGAGCTCGGGCGCTCGGTCGCCTGTCCTCAACTTCTCGCTCCCGACTCGGTCTACTAGGTCGTCGAAAATGGCCTCGGATCCAGAAAACACCACCCCCCAACAACAGCTCCACGATGTCCCAACACCGTACGATTCCGAGTCCACAATAAGCCGCAGCGGCGATGAATTCCACGACAAGCCCCTCGACGAGGAGGAGGCAGGGGACGACGCCCTGACGCGGCTCGAAACGGCCCAGTCGGCACTCAAGCCGCCGTCGGTGCTATGGAAAGAGATCGCCTTCATCGCGGTCGTCTGCATGGCCCAGTTCATGACGCAGGCCGGTCTCTGCATGTCCATCGCCCCGGCCCACATCATCGGCGACACCTTCAACACCACCAGCGCCGGCGAGCTGAGCTGGTTCGCCGCCGCGTACAGCCTGACCGTCGGGACCTTCATCCTGGTGGCCGGCCGTCTGGGAGACGTCTACGGCCACCGACTGATGTTCATCATCGGGTTCTCGTGGTTCGGACTGTGGTCTATACTGGCCGGATTCAGCGTCTGGTCCAACAAGGTATTCTTCGACTGCTGTCGCGCGCTGCAGGGCATCGGACCCGCGATGTTGCTCCCGAACGCCATCGCCATCCTCGGCCGCGCCTACCCACCCGGTCTGCGCAAGGAGATGATCTTCAGCTGTTTTGGCGCCACCGCTCCGGGCGGATTCATCGTGGGAGGTGTCTTCTCGTCTCTCTTCGCGCAGCTCGTCTGGTGGCCGTGGGCCTTCTGGGTCCTGGGGATGGTGTGTTTCGTTCTCGCGGCCCTCGGCATCCTGGTCATCCCGCACACCCACCGGCCCGTCTTCAAAGACGACCTCACCACCTGGACCCGTCTGGACATCCTCGGCGCTGTGACCGGTATCTCCGGCCTCGTCCTGATCAACTTCGCCTGGAACCAAGCCGCACTCGTCGGGTGGCCAACGCCCTACACCTACGCTCTTCTGATCGTCGGATTCGTCATCTTCGGCGCCTTCGTCTTCGTCGAACGCTCGGCCCCGTGCCCCCTCGTCCCAAGCTCCGTCCTCACCGGCGACCTCGCCTGGGTGCTCGGATGCATTGCCGCCGGCTGGTCCAGCTTCGGAATCATCATCTACTACTTCTATCAGTTCATGGAAGTAATCAAGGGCGACACGCCGCTCCTCGCCACGGCAAAATGGTGCGCCGCGGCCCCGTCCGGCGCCGTGGCAGCCCTGGTCACGGGCTTCCTCCTCGGAAAGCTGCCCCCCAGTGTCATCATGTTCTTCGCCATGTGTTTCTTCACCGCCGGACAGGCCATCTTTGCTACCGTCCCCCTGGGGCAGACGTACTGGGCGCAGGCGTTTGTCGTTAGTTTGATTACGTCGTGGGGGATGTAAGTTCACGCCCTCCCCTTTCCCCCTTCCCATCCCGGTACCGTTCGTAAGAGGAATGCTAATCTTTGCTTGGTAACAGGGACATGTCCTTCCCCTCCGGCACTCTAATTCTCAGTAACTCCATGCATCACCACCACCAAGGCCTCGCTGCGTCGTTGGTCACAACGACAGTCAATTATTCGATTTCGTTGGGTCTCGGGTTTGCTGGCACGGTGGAGTCAAATGTTAATGATGGCGGGAAAAATGCCCTCAAGGGGTACCGAGGGGCCTTGTATTTGGGTATCGGGCTGGCCGCGTTAGGGCTGGTTACCTCGATTTGCTTCATGTCGGTGCATTGGAAACGGTATCGGCAGGGGAAGACTGCATAGATGATGCGTTTATGGTTATGGTTATGGTTATAGATAATGATAGATAGATGTTTATTTAATGTTAAAGGTTTATTCAGTAGATGGTTGATTGCCTGTTTCAACGAGGATGTAGTATGGTATCTGCAGTCTGTCGCTTTCGGACGAGGTGCAAAATACGTGGGTAGCGGGGGGTATCCGCGAATCGTATAAACTGACCTCTGCCCTACATGATCTGAGCTCACGGACCCCGTTCAGTTCTCTTCTTCACTGATAATACTCACTTGACCAAAAAGACATCCGGCGGCCAATTTTGTCTGGCAAGTATTACGGTGAAATTTTTCACACATGGCGGTTCCAGGAAGCGCTCTGTGATGAATGGAAGAAGCTAAAGTATCACGTGAGATCAAAACAATGGAGACGATGCCGTCTCTCCCATGCCTTAATCGGCCACTATATTTTCGAGCCTACCACCCGATTGACCTGTGATTGGCTAACCACCACCTCGGGCCCGAGGACCCTCCCGAGGACCCCCCCCCCCCCGATCGATGACCGCCTCGGGCCCGAGATGCGACAACCGAGGATCTATAAGAACCATTTTATTCACTCTGGCTCCATCTCTTCACAATGAGCGAGAAGTTCTTGTACCACGATTTCAATCAGATAACACTCCTAACTTACCTTTCAAACCAATCCTCACCCCCCACCACCAAACCCTCTCCCCCCTCACTCCCAATCCAAATGGCCTCCCCACCCCCCATCCTAATCCTCGGCGCCAGCATCGTCGGCCTAACCGCCTCCCTCGCCCTCACGACCGCCGGAATCCCCAACATAACCCTCGAAAAGCACACCCATATCTCTGCCCACCCGCGCGCAATGGGCTTCACACCACGCACAATGGAATACTACCGCAGTCTCGGAATCGCGGAACAGATCCCGCAAGCACCAGCCGATTTCACTCTCCTGCGGGCGCGCGTGCACAGTCTTGCAGGGGAATGGTTCGAGCGGACGGCTTGGTCGAAGGTTGAATCTGAACCCAATCCCAACCCCAAACCCAACCCCAAACCCAAGGTCCAGCCAACCCCGAAGCGAAAGCCGAAGTTCTCGTCACTGAGAGGAGCGGCGATCCCGCAGGATAAGCTGGAGCGGATACTTGAGACGACGGCCTTGGCGCGGGGAGCGGATATTAGGCGCGGATGGACGGTGACTGGGTTTGTTCAGGATGAGAGGGGCATCACTGTTACTGCACTCACTCCGGAGGGGGAGAAGACTACTATCAGGGGAGTGTACCTCATCGCTGCGGATGGGAGCAAGTCGACGATTCGGACGCAATTGGATATCCTCCGGACCGGACGTGGTCATATGCAGACTATGCGCAGCGTGCTCTTCCGGGCTGATCTCTCGGAATACGCAACCGAGGTGTTGCAGTTTAATATCGAACAGCCTGGTCTTCGGGCTTTTCTGACGACGTATAATGATGGTCGATGGGTATTGATGTTTTACGATGATATTGAGCGCAATGGCAGGACTCTGCTATCGTGTATCTGTGCGGCAATCGGTCGGGATGACATCCCCGTTGAGATAATCACTACTGGTCGATGGGAGCTGACTGCTTGGGTAGCGGAGCGGTTCCGGGTTGGCAGGGTGTTTCTTGTTGGCGACGCTGCGCATACGTTACCTCCGAATCGGGGCGGATATGGCGCGAATACTGGGATTGGGGACGTGGAGAATCTGGTGTGGAAGATGAAGATGGTGCTGGGTGTTGGTGGTGGTTGTCCAGCGGGAGAGGAGTTGCTGGATACGTATGAGGTTGAGAGGAGGTCGGTTGCGTTGTTGCGTCATGAGCAGATCTTCGCGAGGGCGGATTATAAGGTTCATTTGGAAGAGGGAAGAGAGGGGGGAGAGGTGGTGAGGCTGGATGATGACGCAGTGGAGTTTGGACAGATTTATCGGTCGAAGGGGTTCCTGGGGGAGGAAGGCGAGTATAAGGTGCCGTTGGCGCTGCCGCCGGCGTTGAGGCCGGATGAATGGAAGGGACAGCCGGGAACGAGGGTGCCGCATTTTATGGTGAAGATGGAGGATGGGAGGGAGGTGTCGATTGCGGAGGTGGTGGATGGGATGGGGTGGACGGTTTTATCGGCTGGAGAGAAATGGAGGGGCGTTGTTGAGGATGTCAATGACGGGTTGCAGGTGGTGGGAGGGGTGCGTCATGTTAGGGTTGGTGATGCGGAGGAGTTTTGCAGGGCGTTTGGGATGGAGGAGGGGGCGGTGCTGGTCAGACCGGATGGGTATATTGCTTGGAGGACGGAGGGGGTGGCCGATGGGTTGGTTGCTGAGCTTGGTAGGGCTTTGGAAACGGTTGCATTTAGGAATAGTTCAAAATGGGGGCTGTTGCTTTGACATATACCCTCGGGGATTTAGACCAACAGCGAAAGTAATTGATGACAAGAAATTTTATTGGTTTTTAGATGTGAATTTGATAATGTAGTTGACATTTTGTAGTCAAAGTGCTAGATCGAGACACCTCCCTAGTTTGATATCTTTATGGACAATATTATTTCGCATATAGCATCTAAGTCGTTGAATGCATAGTAGATGCTTCCAACTCTTAGCACTCATCTGCCTGTACCCTGGAATAATATATATGCATGAAGATCGACGATACAGTACCCAAGACACAATTAGTTATTCTGTCATGGTAATCGAACCAGCCCGATCTTCTCATTTTCAGACTTGCTCCGTTGACTCCATTCCGGCGCTTCATCCTCTCCCGCATCCTCCTGCGCGTCACCCTGTGCTTTGGTATCATGCACCGTCCGTGGATCATGCTCCGCGGGCGAGTATATTGTCACCACCTCCAACGGCGTGTCTCCCACATTAAGGAATTGATGCTGCGTACCGGCTGGTACAATCACGACGTCGTTCTGTTTCACCTGTTGTTCCTTTCCTGCGACGATCGCTTTGCCGGTGCCCGAGGTAAACATCAGGACTTGGTCGACGGTGTGGATCTATGATTTGCGATAAGTTAGAATATTTCCCCAAGCAACATAGATTCTTGCAGGCAGCGCAGAGAAATGTCGTAGGGAAGTAATCATATCGGAAAAGGCATATAATACCTCATCGCCAATTTCACCATTGACCGGAATTTCCATCGCAACAAATTGCGAGTATAGACCCGTATGCAAAACCTTCCGGAAGACACCGAAGGATCTATTCGGTGACATCACCTGAGGTAAATATACCATCTCGTTGATGGGGGGTTGACTGGTCATGTTGCCGTTGTAATTTGTGGTTTTGCTTGAATAGTCTCGAAGGGCGATTGCGTGGAGACTTGGTGTGATTGTCCTGCCAGAGCCCAATATAACCCTCTTGGAATATTGGAAAGATTTTGCCCGGCAGATTCTTCCAATTGCATTCATTTTAAACCTGATTTTCGATCTCTATATGTCACCAAGTGAGTCCATTCTCGCCTTATAAATCCTTTAGGTCTGGACGGGCGGGTGGTGACGTAAAGAGGCAATCTCCATAACGACTTTGTGTGCGTTCATGCCGAGCCCGATCGGTTTGGTTCGGATGAACGCTTTAAACTTAGCGTCTCACTTCTGAGCCATTGATATTATTACGATTTCCCTTTTTATGGGCCTGCCCATGATGTCAAGCAATCGTTCCAGAGTTTGTGCTTGAAAATACGACAATGATGTCTCTTGTCTCATTTGAAGGATGGGAGATCTGGATAAATGGGTTGAAAGCTTGGTAGTTCGACAAATAGCTTAATTGTTCTTCGACTGATTGTCTCTTTCGAAACTGCTGACTCAATCATATCAGACTTTATTGGATACCTGAGGCATAGTCTTGTTGTAGCCATTACTCATATCTAGCAATTGCCACAGATCTTGTTGGAAATGTGGTCGACGGTCGCTCACGATTGTCTGTCACGTTCTTTTAATCTGGGGAGAAATTTCAGTTTGTAGCTGAAAAAAGTCGACATTCTAGCATAGCCTGCCAGAAATCGAAACCTGGGGGGATCCATATTGTCACATGGCTTCCCTGGTGAGGCCTGGGGGAAAAGGATGAGATTCATTGGCATGATATCAACCCTAATTCCTCGGGATGATTGAGTGGACTCCTCGTTTCTTCTGGCCTCACACCGCGACCAGTCGAACCAACACATACAGGTAAAGCTCTGGCAAGAATTAACACCGCTGGATGTGCTCCAGTTGCTGGAGCCTGGATTCAGCCATATGATACACCGCAAGTAAGTCGTGGACGCTCTGACTGCGAATTTATATCAATACAGGGTTTTCCACAGCCAGTTGCTCTCCGGAATCGCTGTCTTGTTCATTGCTGATTGGTGAACAAGTGAACTGCCAGCCATCAACCTCCAGCATAACAGGAGGTGTGAATACGTACGGGCCATCCTCTTCGGTGGGCTGTAAGTTAGGCACACATTGACCTGTAAATTTCAGGTCGATAGTTCCCGGTAACCGGAAATCTCTGCCCGGCTGTCTGAGTTGGTGAAACACGTCCAATAAGGCCTCCGACTTGGAGGGACACGTCCGTCAGGGTCGAGGGGTAGGACAGGATGGGTGGGGTGGAGTGGGCCTGGCAGGGGTTGGTGAATGGTCAAGGGAGCCAACCAAAAATAAAGCTTGCCTGTTATCCATGGGGTAGTAAAGCTGCTCAGATGTATATCTCAAGTCTGGAAGTTGATATAGTTTCCAACCTTCTTACATATACTGGGTCGTCTGTGGCGCGTCTAAATGGGATTCCTCGAATTTCTCCGTCCAGAGGAAACACACTTCCCTTGCCTGTCGGGAAGACATGAAAAGTGTCCAGAAGGACCATTTTCTCTCTGCCGGGGTTTAAATGACAACTTTGCACTGCGACTAGACTGGTCAGCGGATACCAAGTGTGGTGGTATCTTCCAATACACTTTAGAGCAATTTTTCCATGATGATTGTTCCAAGTGCTTGAACATTCGCATGGATTCCCTATGCCAGTCTTGTAAGCACATGAGACTGGAACACCTTGTGAGATGTGTTTTCTTTTCCGGGTGTGACAAAGAAGCAGAGATGCTCAATAGGTCACCCTACCGACCGAATGCTTTCGGATTACGTGCGCTGCAATTGAAACTGGGAACCCTTGACGAATTACGAGGCCGATCGTCGCACTGCCACAGCTATCGAATCTTTGTCGACCAGGCGTCTGCTCTAGCGGCTACGGATCAAGTAACCTCATTCACGGACGTAACACTGCTAGCAAAGGCACTACGTCCCAGTGCGAGGAGTCATTTACATCACCTAGAAATCGATATATAAATTGACGATTTCGCGGCTGCGAGAGAAATAGATATGATGGGCTTCCCTAGATAGATTCCCAATAATATACTTGTTTTGTTTTTGATCGACAGGACTAATCATTTGGAATTGACAGAGACATTAAAGCTTCTCGGGACTCTCAACCCGTCATCGGGCAAGAAGCTGATATCCTTCCGATGGCCGAAGCCGCAAGCAAATTGGGATCTAATATCTGCCTGGCTCCAGGATTGTGATAACACTCGCGATCACATAGACCCTTGTTCTGCCGAAGTGGCTCGGTTACCAGTTCAGGAATTCCGTCAGTTGCCCCTGTCAGTAACTTCAATGTTCGTCTTTGGCCAAATCTTATAGTAAGACGAAGCTCTCCCAACAAATGTCGCACATGTGCGCAACCCTTATCTATGACCAGCTTCAAAGTTTTGTGGCCTCGCCTTTCGTCGTGACTGGTTCCGTCAGTGGTAGGTGGCTTGCGGAATGACAGTGGGCTTCGGTATCGGAGCCAGAGGACCGGACCGGGGAGGAGTTGATTCATGATTCCTGTATAAAGGGTGAGAGACAAAGAGTGAGAGACTTTCGGGACCCAAGGGAGCGAGACCACATAAGGCTCTACAGACAGCGAAAAGGGCGATAGTAACCAAGGGAGATATGGGCCGAAACCTGCTAAGGACAAGGATTGGAAGCATCATGGACTCAATGCGGTCAATGGCCCGGAGGAATGATGCGGACGCGGACGAGAATGTTGGAGAGAGAGAAGAGAGAGAGAGGAGAGTGTGAGGGTTGACTCGTCGGGATTGGTGCCTGCCCGTCCTCAGGCATCCAGGAATCGAAGCCATGGCCTGAGGCTTGCCGTGGTCACGCCCTCCACCACCGCCGTCATCTTCCTCTCTTCTCTCTCTCTCTCTCCAATCTCTGCCTTCGCCTCCATCGCAGGCCACTCTTCATCTCATTTCTCGCACAGCATTGCTCTCAACATGATGTTCTCCGGATTCCCACCCCCCGCACTCGCGGATCCCCGATCCACGGTGGACAGATAAGAGCTGCCAGGCGGAGAAAGTACCATCAGTGGAGTCGAGTTGCCTACCTTCGCCTAACTATATCTAAGACCCTACGGGCTACAGCAGCCCCTGTCCCATTACACATCCCCTCCGCAGCGAGAACTAACTCCATTAGACCCACAAACCAGAAAAGCCTCACATGTCACACCCCGGGTTGACTGGCCACGAACCACATGTTTTCCCTTCTGCAAATCGGTAGGGGGTGTGCCACATCCAGCTCGTTGAGGAGTCAAATCCTCCGGCGCTGCATATAAGCAGGCAATATTCCGACTCTTCATCGACATATTTCTCCCATCACTCGTCCTACAGCCCCCCTTCCCTTGTCATTAGGGTCAACATGATCGCGTCAACCGACTCCATCTCCTCATCCAACTCAACCACCTCTATCGAAACCCTCACCCAATACAACCCCGAAATCAAGCAGGAGGCTCTCTACGAAAAGGTTATTCTCGTAATCGGTACGCTCTCGCCATCCCATTCCACCCTCCCCCTCCCCTTATCCCCACTCTCCCAAACTAACAAGCTTTCCACAGGCGGAGCCAACGGTATCGGCGCCAGCCTCGTAGAACTCTGCTGCGAGAACCAAGCCTACGTGTGCATCGGCGACAAAGACGGCCCTCGAGGGTCGCACCTAGCTCGGCAGTGTCGCGACAACTGGCCCGTGTACACCGAGCCCGCCGCGCCACCCAAGCCCGCACGGTCTGCCTTCCAGCCCGTCGATATCACCGACTACCAATCTGTGCTGCAGCTGTTCGAGTTCGCATTCAAGACCTACAAGCGCATCGACCATGTCGTCGTCACAGCTGGCAGCATGGAGTCAACGGAGAACTGGTTCGACAATTCTCTGAACCTGGATGCTATTCGCAAGGTATGTACATCACATTACATCATCCCAAGCGTATGCCTCACCCCAGTCAGTCAAATCACTTATGTCTTATGTATCACCGGCTAGCACCCCTCAACCGACGACCTAACCGTCAACCTCCTCGGCCCACTCTACATCACGCGGATCGCAAGCGTCTACCTCCGCCACAACCGAGGCCCCCTCACCGACCGTTCCATCACCCTCTTCTCCTGCACGGCCGGCTTCAAAGAAACCCCGGGCGTATCCGTCTACCAAGCCGCCAAACACGGCGTCCAAGGCCTGATGCGCTCCCTACGTCCCTACTTCTCCCTCCCCTACAAACATAACCTGCGGATCAATACCATCTGCCCCTGGATGACGGAAACCCACCCCGCCCTAACCAAGAAACTCTGTGACCGCTGGACGAAGGAAGGGCTGCCGATTAGTACATCCGATGAGGTGGCTAGGGTCACTGCGGGGGTGTTGGTGGATGATACCCTGAATGGCACGTCTATGTATATTGAAGGCGGACGAGCCTGGGAGTTTGAGGCGAATAGTAGTCGCTTGGAGGGGCAATGGTTGGGCGAGGAGCCTTCGAGGGTATTGGAGAGAGGGCAGAGGGTGCTTAGGGAGGCGTGGGCCGCGTAGAGGCGAGAGGCGTATCGTATGGCTATGGCTATGGCTATGGCTATGGATATGTTATGCTATACCTCCGCGGTTGACGTCGACGTATAAGTACGACTACGATTAAGATCCTCGCTCAAGCTCCTGCACCGTGCTCGTTACGCCTTGGTTTGTGATACAGATACAGATATCCAACCCATAGCATGGCATGGCATGGCATCCGCCAGATTGAACCACGACACGACTTATATCCATGCTTGTATGATGAAATTCGAAACGGGAGATGAAACAAAGGACGTGATTTGATTTGATTACATGGTTATTTATCTATACGGAAGTGAACTACGAGTTACACGATGAAACTATTCAAAACGGGAAATAAACCAACAGCTGGAATCTAATTACAATGTCCTCAGTATCTAGACATTTCTTCATATCATGGCGAACAAATAGTACGTGTCGCTTTTTTTTTTTTTTTTTTTTTTTTTTGCTTTTATTTTCTAGAACAGGTCTCTGTACGGCGTATACACTGCCAACTGGTGATAGTCTGGTTTTGTTGGTGTTGGTGTTGGTTGTCCGACACCGGCCGGCCCCTCGCCTCGGGAAATCAAGGCGTTCGGGCCCGAAGCGCAAGCGCGAGTTCGCGTCAGTCCGGTGTGGGTCTTGGCGTGCGTCCGTGGAACATACTGTACTATCTCTCCGACATTGATATTATTGTTGGAATATAAGATTCAAGGGCATTGCGGAAATGATATATAGGGATGAGTGCAGATATGATAGAAAACATAAAAATCGGGTGGGTATCTCAAGAATAGTGGTAATAACGTTGTGGAGGAAGAAGCCACCAGGGCAGTGGGGATTGGTGCGGACTGAGAAAGCTGCTTGCGAGCAGAACTGCGCTTTATAAACAAAACAAGAAAGAGACAAGGAAAGGGAGGCAAAGAAAAAAGGGGAGAGAAAAAAAATCAAAACCCCGGAATACGGGGACTGAAGTTCACGATCATGGACGGGCGGGAGTCGGCGATCTTCTTGTCGCTGGGGGTTTCCTCAACACGGAGAAGTTGCATCTAGTCGGTAGTCAGCAAAGCTTTCTTTCTTTCAAACTAGGAAAAAAAACTCACATCAAACTTCATCAGAAGCAGCACAACAACCTTTTTCAACTCATGCCAAGCGACCTGGACGTCCGGGAAGCTGCGCACCCCGCGATTAAATACCAGTAGACCTCGGTCCATGTTCCTCCGTCGCTGGGCGTCTGGCGTGAGCCATCGGTCGGGGTGGAATATATGGACGTCGTTTCCGTATACATCTCCATCGAAATGGAGGACGTGGGCGCTGCATCCGATGACTGTTCCCTCGCAGATGGTCGTCCCCGCGACGGTTGCACCGCCCTTGGGCGATAGTATCTCTTCTTCGAAGTTGGCTGCGGAGGACAGTCGCATAGATTCCTTCAGGATGGCGTTCAGGTATGGTAGTCTGTTGACTTCTCGCCATAGGGGCAGGTCCGATAGAGATCCGACGGCGAACGCGGTGTCGATTTCGTCTTGGAGTCGAGACATGACTTCTGGGTGTTTGGATAGGAAGTAGAAGGCTGATACGAATGTACTGACGAGACAGTCTGCTCCTTTGGCGACGTTTTGGATTCTTTCGGGAGACTGGGTTGGTGTGGCGACGTTCAAGATCCGCTCGTTTCGTCGGGGTGCGGCTGATGTTCCTGTCGGCAGTCTCGTACAGGATGCAAGTTGTCCTCCGCGGCCTCTCTTCAGTGATCGCGCTGGACTCATCAAGAGGAGGTATTCGATCATCGATGACGGGCTTGGGTATCGGTTCGGTGTCCCCTGGTTGTTGATCCGTTCCTTATGTAGCCAGCCTTCCAGAACAAAGTCGCTAACGAATGTTGTCGCAAATATACGCAGAGATGCTGTTAGGTCGAGTGTGTGATATCTCCTGATGGCTTTGACGAGTCCCTGGGCGGAAACGTCGATGGCCCCTTCGTACTGGGCTAATCCTCCAAAATGGTCCCGCCATGATGGAGTATTTCCAAACCCGTACAAAGCGATGCCCGCGGTGGCTTGATCCGTATGCGATAGAATTTCTGAGGCAGACTGCAGCAATTAACACCGGCACTATGCTATGGATAAAGTGGTTCATACCCTCCAACCTCCTTCGCTCTGATGCAGCTGATAAATGACAGCTGGGTCGGCCACACTGACGAAATTCGGACCCAAGCGCACGGCCTTGCCATGCTCGAGATGAAGTCCTGACAAACGGCGACCGTAGTGGGGTGAGTTGCGAGCATAGGTACGCCAAAGATCCGACCAGCCCGCGAACGACGGACCCGGGATGGAGCTCAAGCGACTATAATTGCGGAGGGCGCGAGCCAGTGCCAAGAAGGCCAGCAGGATTGCAATTACGCCGACTCCCATGGCAGAGGCTGGAGGAACTGTTCATGGTCCTGATTCAAGTAGGGGCGGTGGTTTGCTGTGTCGATGGGAAGACAGAGTCGGACAATAAACACCTCATCGCATCCATCCCTTTTCCCTCAGCCGCGATATCCCGGCTCGAGAAAATGACCCGGGGGAACCCGGGGGTGAAGTCATGGCTACAGGCCAGCAGGCCAGCTTGCGACACGTCGGAGGAACCCCAGGCACCCACCAGAAAGTGGGCTCAGGCCAGAACTTAAAATTGCAACGGCCGATTGTGGACTGCAATGGCTCCAGCCATTACGTGATGGGTTCTGGCGCCCCTCAAACGCGTCCATTGTTGATCGGGCCGAGGTGCGGCCAGTCTGCATGACACCGGTAAATGCCGCAACACCTGGTGGGGGTCACTTGCACATCCATCACAGAAGTTGAGACATCCAAAGCACAGTTGTAAGAAGTGCTACCGTCCAAGCCTTTCGTAGCACGTTCTGGGGAGCTGCGGTGTACAGTGTACTCCGTCTCCGTCTCTCCTGGGGGAAAAGAAGGGCCCCCTGAGTCCGTCCGATAAGGCACTGGTCTGGTGCGATTCCTACCGCCTTCAACGTGGTCCACATCACGGAGTAGCCAACATCGCCTTTCTCGGCCTGGGAACCGCGGATCGAGACACAGCTCCAAGGTTTTGTCACTGTTTAGTCCACACCACGAGGAACCTTAGCCTGGTGGAGTCCGATCGGGTCCTGGAGATCGTATCCCTCGTGTCTGCCCCTTGTCCATCAGCCATCCCACCAACCGCTTATCGGAACCCCTCACGAGATCAGTTTCCCGTGTCGGATCTCACACGTTGCGCGTTATAACTTGACGAGATCGGCATTCAAACTCGACGTCGAGAAGGTTTGGCCGACAGGAATAGGGCGGGTTTCAATTTGCACTAGACGCGTGTGCGACATGGTCATTGCGTTCAATCAGTAGCAGTGAGGAATGGCTCCTGGGAAGCCCCGCGGGGGGCTGCAGCACCGGACGGCTGCCGAAGATAGAGCCAATGCCCGACGGTCGATGGTCGCGTATGTGACAGATCCAGCTGTGTTGTGGCAGAATGGCCTGCTGATGTCTAGGGTAGATGCAATCGATGCCGTAACCGAAAGACGCGATGTGCTGGCAACCCCCCGTACCCGTGTGCAGCGTGCGAGGAGGTGGGCCATGCGTGTGTCTATTCCGAGGCCGAGAAGCGCGTCTCGATTCCCGAAAGGCGAGCTGACCTGCCTGGGCTGCCTGAGTCCCCCATCGGTGCCTGCGGCTGACTTCCCTTCACCAGTTACTTCCGCCAGCTCCAGTCTCAGGCCCAGTCGCGTCGTCGAGGCACGTCAACTCGCCACTTCCAATCCACATCTCCACCCCCGTCTCCAGCTGACCGTGTCTCACAGATGAAACTCGCACGCCTTCCAACCCCAACCCGACGACAACCGTCCAGAGCAGTCCCTACAACAACGCCGAGGTGCCTCTTGAGCGTGACCGTGACGACTGGTGGTACAATGGCACCGAACACCTCTTTCTCAACCGATCGGGCGAGCACCGTACGCGTCCATGAGCATCCCCAAGTTGGGAACGCACTAACCGGTACGCAGACTTTGTCGGAGCATCATCAACCACCCACCTAGCCAAGCGATTGAATCCCACCTCGACCAATCTAGCGTGGGATGTGCGTCCACTCTACGACGACCCTTCGTCGCTTCGTCGCGCGGCACCTCGGGTCCTTCCTCAACTCCCTCCATTCGAGTACGCCAAGCGACTCTACTGGGTACAATACGTCTATATCGGAACGATATTCTCCCTCATCCAGCCAGACGACTTCGAGGAGCGACTGCATATTGTCTACAACCAGCCCCCGGACCTTCTGAGCAGGGAGTCATGTCTAGTATACTGCCAGGTGCTGCTGGTCATAGCGTTTGGCTTGATGTACTCGGTGAATCAATGGTCTGGCGACGAAGGCCCTCCGGGCTTCAAGTACTTCAAACACGCACTGCGATTTCTACCCGACATCCATGAGGAAGGATCTATCTTCTTTGTCGAAGTCCTGTGTTATGTTGCGTACTATATGCAGAATCTCAATCGGAGAGATGCAGCGTTCCTCTACGTATGTTCACCCCCCCCTGTGCATGTCTCACTGCTAACGCACACAGATTGGTCTTGCTCTCCGCATGGCTATTTCGTTGGGCCTCCACCAAGAGGTTCTAGATCCGGGCATCGGTGAAGAGGATCGAAACCGGCGGCGGCGGGCGTGGTGGTCCGTATACAGTCTAGACAGGTATGACCCATAGGACGTGGATTTATCCATAAGCTGATTATCAAAGGCTTCTTTCCGTCAAGTCCGGAAATCCAATCACGATCCATGATGAAGACATAGGAACCACATGGCCCCAGCCTATTGTAAGTTACCGAAGACTGTCTCATTGCTCTTACTGACGAAGCAGAGCGCGACCGATGTCGTTCCTTGGCCGTCTGTTGTTCTCACATACTATACCCAGCTATCGAGAATTCTGGGCAGAATAGGAGAAGGTTCGACCCTGCAACAACGTTCTCTCTGGCATCTGAACTGACAACCACAAAGAAATCTACCGGAAAAAGCCACGGTCTGGCTCCAATCTCCTCGCCTCTGTCCAAAGCATCACGGATGAGCTTTCCGACTGGCTACGCCGTATTCCCGATCGGCTGCGGATAGACTTCTCAAGACTGGGCACCCATATCAACCGCGAGTCGGTGTCAATTTTTCTACACTTCTACTCATGTGTCAACATGACCGCACGACCCTTGGTCTTCTATGTGATTCAGAGGCAACTCGATGCGGAAGCAGGCAGCGCAACAAATGATTGGAGGCAGGGGTTGTCGCAAAATACCGTAGCAGTGATTGAAAGCTGCATTGCGGCAGCCCGCGCGACCACACTCATCATGGACGCTGCGGCAAAGCACAACCTAATCGGTACGCGCCTCCTCCGTCTGTTCATACTAAGACTAAACTGACATCCGCAGCAACCTACGGCTACCTGGACGGCGAGTACGTCTTCTCCGCCGCCCTTCTCCTGGTGATGGTCAACGCCGCATTCCCGCACAACGAAGCAAATGCTCGAGCGATGGAACTATCAATGACCTTGCTTCGCAATATGGCGGATCGAGGAAACACCAATCTGGCTGCTCGTCACTCTCTGCTTCTCGAGCTGCGCTCTTCCATCGGACCCAACCGGGCCAGGAAAGATGGTGAAGTCGCCGATGCGCCCGTCACACCCAGTAGCACGCAGCAGACGCCGTCGAACCCTGTCGTCGAACCCCCTGCGGGCACTACGATGTTGGCACCGCACCAGGATCTGCCCTCAATGCAGGAGATATCATTTAACTTTGATATCAATGATGATCCCGGGCTGTGGGAGGAGGTGTTGGATCAGATCGATATTGACATGGATACGGACTGGATTGAGAATACTCTGAAGAGGTAGTAAGAACTTTTCTTAAGAAGTAAGAACATTTCTTAAGAAGACTTTATTGAACTTTCACTTTCTCATACAAATTGGGTACAAAAGTGAGGTGAAAGTAAGAGAAAGATAAGAGAAATAAAAAATAAAAAAAATTAAAGATCAGATAATTAAGTAAGAATTTTTCTTTAATCTCTTAGAAAGACTTTACTGAACTCTTACTTTCTTATATAAATTAAATATAAAAGTAAGATAAAAGTAAGATAAAGATAAAAGAAAAATAAGAGAAAGATAAAAGAAGTAATAAAAAAAATTAAAGATTAGATAAATAAGAAAGAGACTAAAAGCTGATTTAACTTAATTAAAACTTATTAAAAAACTGATTAAAAATTAAGAAATCTTTTTATTTATATTTATAGCCAATTGGCTATTAAAAGCACATGAAAATATATAAAATTATATGAAAATGTCAACAATATGGGCAGACTCGCCAGTTCGCTGCCTAAGGCTCACCAGTTTACAGTCTCAGGCCAGTTGACTGTCTTAGACTATTAGTTAATAGACTAATAATTCTAAGTTCTGTCTATTCTACAGTAAAATAAAAAATCTTATTTTTATTAATTATTCTAGTCTTTATTTAATTATTAATTTTATTATTCTTGATTCTGTTCTATTTATATAATTTTTATATAATTTTTATATAATTTTATATATTTTTATATATTTTTAATAGTTAATTAATTATAAATATAAATAAAAAGATCTCTTAGTTTTTAATTAATTTTTTAATAAATTTTAATTAAATTAAATTAGTTTTTAATCTTTTTTTTATTTATTTAATTTTTAATTTTTTTTATTATTTCTTTTATTTTTTTTTATCTTTTTTTTATCTTTATTTTATTTTTATCTTATTTTTATATTTAATTTATATAAGAAAGTAAGAGTTCAGTAAAGTTTTTTTAAGAAATTAAAAAAAAATTTTTATTTAATTATTTAATCTTTAATTTTTTTTATTTTTTATTTTTTTTATCTTTCTCTTATTTTTATCTTACTTTTATATTTAATTTATATAAAAAAATAAAAATTTAATAAAGTCTTCTTAAGAAAAGTTCTTATTTCTTAAGAAAAGTTCTTAATTATAAATCTGATTATATTTTTATATTAATTTTTTATTAATATCTCTAAGACTTTTTATATTTTTTTATTTCTCTTATTTTTATTTTATCTTTAACTTAAAATTTATATAAGAAATTATAGAATTTTTAAATAAAAAATAAGATTTATTTAAATTCTTAAATTTTTTTAATTATTTCTTTATTATATCTTAAAATTAGTAATTTAAAAAAATTTCTATTATTCTTAATAATTAATCTGATTAATTTCTTTAAATTAATTAAATTTAATTATTTACTATTAATAAAAGTATCTGGAAATATATAAATCTAGATTTATTTAAAAAATCTAATTATTTTATTAAGCTAGTTGCTATATCTATTTTAGATTTTAATTATTATATTATTTTAATAATAGATCTTAGTAAATCAGATTATTTTTTATATTAGAAAATTATAAATTAATTTAATTATTAATTTAAAAAATAAAAAAAAATTATCTTTGAACTAGTCTTTTTAAGTTTATTAATAAATTTTATATTAAGCAAATAAAATTAGTATACTATATTTAATTTAGAAAGACTTTATTAAATTTTATAAGTCTTAAAAAAAAGAATTATTTTTATTAATTAGTTCTATATAAAAGAAGTTATTAATAAATATTATAAGCTATAATTCTTGAAAACAAAGAGTTTTATTAAGAATTATATAACTTAATAAAAACTTATTTATTTAAAAATAATAAAACTAAAATTAAATAAGATTACTAGTTTTATTTAAATAATCTATAATTTTCTTAAATTAGTTTAGAAAATAATAAGTAATTTTATAATAATTTAATAATTAAAATTAATTAATAATAAAAATAATCAGAAAGAACTATCTAAGTTTTTTAAGATAATATAAAAAATATATAATTAGATTTATCTAAATTTCTAAATTAGATAATTTATTAAGTTAGTTAATAGTAATAATAATAAAATCAGTTATATCTTCTTTTAAAATCTTTTAAATAATTCTAAATCAACTGTTTTAATAATTATTTTAATAACTAAGTTAAAACAAACTTCTTAAAATAGTAAAATATTAATAAAAAAACAAAGATTTAAGAATTAGTTCTGCTTATATAAATTAGATAAGAATAATAGATTTTATAATTTTAATAATTATTTTTATATTAATAAGAAACTAAGAGATTCTGAATAGAAGTTTGAGATTAAAATCTTAAATTATTTTAAAGATATTTTTAGAAATAATTCTAAACTAAGATATTTCTTTGAATAATATTATTAGATTTATTAAATATTATTTTTATTTAATAAAAATAATAAAGTAACTAATAAAGCAGAAAAGATCTTCTTAATAATAAGTTAATAAATTATTTATTTAAAATAATTATTAATATTTTATTTATTTTAATAGATTTTTAATACTGCTTTAGATAGCTATATCTATAATTTCTTAAATTTTTTTATTAATTATATTTTTATTATAAATAGAAGTAGATTAGTAAGAGTAGAAGATACTATTTTAATTATTTAAGATTATAAAATAATTATTTTTTATTTTACTTATTTAAATAGAAAAGATCTATATTTTAAACTTAAAGAAATAATCTATATTTTTTAATTTTATATAAATATTCTCTTAGCTGCAAAAGCTAATAAAAAAAGACTATTTCTAAATAAAAAAGATAAATTTCTTAAACAGGCAGATAGAACTTTATTATATTAAATTAAAAAAATTAAAGAAATATATTATATTTAATAAAAATAAAAATCTAGTTCTGCTATAATTATTATTATTAAATTAAATTAATTAATTATCTCAGGCTCGCCAGTTCGCAGTTTTAAACTAATTAAACTCTTAGAATATTAATATATAATATCTGAAATAATTAAAGAATAATATAAAAAATTAAAATATTCTAGTAAGAAAACTTTAAATTATTTAAATAATTTAGTTTAGAGAATTAATATTACTAATTTATTAAAATAGACTAGCTTAGATAAGCTAAGCTAAATTAAAAAATATTTTATATATAAAATTAGTTAATCAGAAAAATAAATTTTAAGATAAAAATTTAAAAAAAAAAATTAGATATTTAAATTAATTTATTAAGACTTAATTTATATAATAAATAAAATTAATAAATAGAGATATATTAATTATTTTTATTATTTCTATTTAAAATTTTATCTAGAATAAGTTCTAACTTCTAAATCAGATATTTCAGAATTAATTATTAATATAATTTAATTAATTATTAATTAGTTTAAAATAATATTTAAGAGATTTTATTCTGATTAAAACTAAAATCTTAATATTTTTCTAATCTAGACTAGTATTAAAGATTTATTAATTAGTTATTTATTAATTTATTAGCTAGAGTAAAATCTATATATAGAAAGATCTAGAGCTTTAATTATTTTTAAAATAAAAAGTTTATTAATTAATTTAGGGTTTTTTATATTTTTATAATCTAAAATAATAGATTCAGCTATTTTTATTCTAAACAGAATATTAAATAAATAACTAAATTAGAAAATATTATATAAAATTATTTAAAAAAGTCTTTTATAATTATCTAAGAAATCAGATATTTTTTGTTTAAAAAAATATAAATTATATATTTATATTTAAATTAGTAATTTATTTAAAAAAAATAAACTAGGATCTAGAGCTCTAATTAATTATTTAATTAGTTATTAAATAATTAATATTTGGCGGATCTAGATATTTATTTTTAGAAGAATAATTTTAGCTTATAATATTATTTTTAATAAAAATTTTAATTATAAATAATATATTAAATTAGAAAATCTATTAATAAAATAAGAAATAATTAAATTAATTAATTCTATTTAGTTAGAATAATTAGATATCTCTATTTCTAAAGAATCTAAAGAATCTAATATAGATAAGAATCTTTCTAATTTAAAAATATTAAAATAAATATCTAAATCTTTATCAGATAATTAATTAGAATAAGATTAATTAATAATCTTAGATTAGTTAACTATTAAATTAAGCCAGTTAGCAGTCTCAAGCAATCAGTTAAATATCTTATAAAATAATAATATAATTATAGAAGATTTATTATCTTTATTATCTAATCTATTTTTTTTATTATCTTAGATTTTTATTAATAATTTAAATATTAATAAGCTGATTAATAAAACTGAGTTTTTAAATATTAAATTAATTAGAGATCTAAAATAGATTTACTTAGAATTATCTAATTTTAATTCTAAAAGAGCTAGGCTCACTCTCTAAGTTATTTAAATAATAATTAATTATATTAATAAGAATAAAATTCTCTATATTAATTTTTTATTATTTTTATCTTTATCTATTAACTAATAAGAAATAAAAAATTATATATTTTTAAGCTAATTTACTTAGACTATTAAAATTAAAATTAATTAATTAAAAATTTTAAATATTTAAAATATATATTTAATTTATAAAACTAATAGAGCTGAAGTATTATTATTAAAATAAATATTTTTATATAAATTTAATAAAACTAATTATCTGACTAATTTTAAAGTCTGAATTTATATTAGAGATAATTTATAAATATTTAATTAATTAAAAATATATATTAATATTCTTGCGGCCAGATTTATATAAATTTTTTTAACTTTAATTATTATATTTAATCTAAAAATTAGTTAACTGAATATAATTACTATTTTTTTAATAATCTTATTAAAAAGAAAATCTATATAAATCTAATTTCTGGATTAGAAAATAAATAAATAGTTTTTTTATTATAGAAAGCTCTATATAAATTAAGATATTTATTATTTTTTTAATAAAATATCCTGAAACAAAGACTAATAATCTTAGAGTTTAAGTTTATTTAGAAAGATTAATATATCTTTATTAATAAATTTATAATTTTAATAATTTTTATAAATAATATAATTTATATATTTTATAAATTAAATTATTAAAAATTTAATAAATTCAAGCAAGAATTAATAATATTATTTAAATTTAAAGATCTTAAAAAGATTAATTTATTTTTTAATATTTAAATCTTATATAATTACTTAAATAAAAAGTTATAAATTTAATAATTAAACTATATTAATAAAATTATTAATAAATTTAATTTAGAGTAAAGAAAAAGCTCTAAATCTTTATTTTTAAATAAGAAATTAGTAAAGAATCTACTTTATTAGATTATTACTAATTAAATTTATAAATTTTAATAGAAAGTAGAATCAGCTTTATATTCTATAATTTAGACTAGATCTAATATTATTAAATTATATTAATTAATTTCAGAATATCTAATTAATTCAAGCTCTAAATATCTTAGAACTATAAATTATTTAATCTTTTATTTAAAAAAATAAAAAACTTAATTATTAATTTTAGTTCTAGTTCTATTTTATTTTATATAGTTAGTAATATTAGTTTTACTGATAATTAAGATCATGCTAGCTTAATAAAATATATTATTTATTTATTTAATAGCTTTATTAATTAGCTAAGTAAAAAATAATATTATATAATTCTTTTAATTACTGAAACTGAATTATTAGTTTTAATTATTATAATTAAGCAATTTTTTTAATAAAAAAGATTTTTTAAATAAATAGAATTTAATTCTAATTAATATTTCTCTATATTATATAATAATTATTAAATAGTTAAAATTCTTACTAATAAGAATTTCCTATTTTAGACTAGTCTGAAATATATTAATATTACTAATTATTAGCTAAGATAAGAAGCTCTAAATAAAATAATTAATATTTTATAAATATCTACTAATAAAATATAAGCAGATAGCCTGATTAAGTAGTTTCTTAATTAAAAATATACTTAATTTATTAAATAATTAAATATAATAATTTATTAAATTCTATTATTATTATTTTCTATTTTTAGTAATTTGTTTACTTTAGTTTTTCTGATATTTTATCTTATTAAAATTACAGAAATATATTAATAATATAAATAGACTTGCTAGTTTGCTGTCTAAGACTTATTAATTTATAGTCTTAGATTAGTTGACTGTCTTAGATTATTAATTAGTAGACTAATAATTTTAAGTTCTATCTATTCTGCAGCAAAATAAGAGATCTTATTTTTATTAATTATTCTAGTCTTTATTTAATCACTGATTCTATTATTCTCGGCCCTATTTTATTTATATAATTTTTATATAATTTTTATATAATTTTATATATTTTTATATACTTTTAATAGTTAATTAACTATAAATATAAATAAAAAGATTTCTTAGTTTTTAATTAATTTTTTAATAAGTTTTAATCAAGTTAAATTAGTTTTTAGTCTTTTTTTTATTTATCTAATCTTTGATTTTTTTTATTATTTTTTTTATCTTTCTCTTATCTTTCTTTTATTTTTATCTTACTTTTATCTTATTTTTATACTTAATTTATATAAGAAAGTAAGAGTTTAGTAAAATCTTTCTAAAAAATTAGAGAAAAGTTCTTACTTAATTATCTAATCTTTAATTTTTTTATTTTTTACTTCTCTTATCTTTCTCTTACTTTTATCTTACTTTTGCACTCAATTTATATAAGAAAGTAAAAGTTTAATAAAGTCTTCTTAAGAAAAGTTCTTACTTCTTAAGAAAAGTTCTTATCATGTGCTTTTGATAGCTAATTGGCTATAAATATAAATAAAAAGATCTCTTAGTTTTTAATCAGTTTTTTAATAAGTTTTAATCAAGTTGAATTAGCTTTTAGTTTTTTTTTTATTTATCTAATCTTTAATTCTTTTTATTATTTTTTTTATCTTTCTCTTATTTTTCTTTTATTTTTATCTTATTTTTATCTTATTTTTATATCTAATTTATATAAGAAAATAAGAGTTTAATAAAGTCTTTCTGAGAGATCAGAGAAAAGTTCTTATTTAATTATCTAATCTTTAATTTTTCTTATTTTTTACTTTTCTTATCTTTCTCTTATTTTTATCTTATTTTTGCATCTAATTTATATAAGAAAGTGAAAGTTTAATAAAGTCTTCTTAAGAAAAGTTCTTACTTCTTAAGAAAAGTTCTTAGAAAATCATATAAAAATTATATGAATAGAACAGGACTGAGAATAATAGAATCAGTGATTGAATAGGGGCTAGAATAATTAATAAAAGTAAGGTTTCTTGCTCCGCTGCGGGGTAGGCGGAACTTGGAATTATTAGTCTGTTAATCAGTGGCCTAAGGCAGCCAACTGGTCTGAGATTGTAAACTGGTGAGTTTTAGACAGCAAACTGGCGAGTTTTAGACAGTCAACTGGCAAGTCTTAGACAGCAAACTGGCCAGTCTGTCTATATTATTGATATATTCCCGCAGTTTTAATAAGATAAAATATCAGAAAAAACTGGAGTAAATAAATTATTAAAAATAGAAAATAATAATAATAGAATTTAATAAATTACTATATTTAACTGTTTAATAAATTAAGTATATTTTTAATTAAGAAACTGCTTAGTCAGGCTATCTGCTTATATTTTATTAATAAATATTTACTGAATATTAATTATTTTATTCAGAATTTCTTGTCTTAGTTAATAATTAGTAATATTAATATATTTCAGACTAGTTTAAAAGAAGAAATTCTTATTAGTAAGAATTTTGACTGTTTGATAATTATTATATAATATAGAGAAGTATTGATTAGGGCTAAATTCTATTTATTTAAAAAATCTTTTTTATTAAAGAAGTTGCTTAATTATAATAATTAGAACTAATAATTCAGCTTTAGTAGTTAAAAGAATTATATAATATTATTTTTTACTTAATTAATTAATAGAATTATTAAATAAATAAATAATATATTTTATTAAGTTAGTATAATCTTAATTATCAGCAAAACTAGTATTACTGGCTATATAAAATAAAATAGGGCTAGAATTAAATTTAATAGCCAAGTTCTTTATTTCTTTTAAATAAAAGATTAAATAATTTATAGTTCTAAGATATTTAGAATTTGAATTAGTTAGATATTCTGAAATTAACTGATATAATTTAATAATATTAGATCTAGTCTAAACTATAGAATATAAGGCTGATTCTATTTTTTACTAAAATTTATAAATTTAATTAATAATAATCTAATAAAATGGATTCTTTACTAATTTCTTACTTAAAAATAAAGATTTAGAACTTTTTTTTTATTTTAAATTAAATTTATTAATAATCTTATTAATATAATTTAATTATTAAATTTATAATTTTCTATTTGAGTGATTATATAAGATTTAAATATTAAAAAATAAATTAATCTCTTTAAGATTTTTAAATTTAAATAATATTATTAATTCTTGCTTGAATTTATTAAATTTTTAATAATTTAATTTATAAAATATATAAATTATATTATTTATAAAATTATTAAAATTATAAATTTATTAATAAAAATATATTAATCTTTCTAAATAGACTTAAGTCTTAAGACTATTAATCTTTGTTTCAGGATATTTTATTAAAGAAATAATAAATATCTTAATTTATATAGAGCTTTTTATAATAGAAAAACTATTTATTTATTTTTTAATTTAGAAATTAGATCTATATAGATTTTTTTCTTAATAAAATTATTAAAAAAGACAGTAATTATATCTAGTTAATTAATTTTTAGATTAAATATAATAATTAGAGCCAAAAGAATCTGTATAAATCTAATTATAAAAATATTAATATATATTTTTAATTAATCAGATATCTATAAATTATTTCTAATATAAATTTAAACTTTAAAATTAATTAGATAATTAATTTTATTAAATTTATATAAAAATATTTATTTTAATAATAATACTTCAGCTCTATTAGTTTTATAAATTAAATATATATTCTAAGTATTTAGAACTTCTAATTAATTAATTTTAGTTTTAATAGTCTGAGTAAATTAGCTTAAAAATATATAATTTTTTATTTCTTATTAGTTAATAGACAGAGATAAAAGTAATAAAAAATTAATATAGAGAATTTTATTTTTATTAATAGAATTAATTATTATTTAAATAACTTAGAGAGTGAGCCTAGCTTTTTTAAAATTAAAATTAGATAATTCTAAATAGATCTATTTCAGATCTCTGATTAATTTAATATCTAAGAACTTAGTTTTATTAATTAGTTTATTAATATTTAAATTATTAATAAGAATCTGAGACGGTAAAGAAGATAGATTAGATAGAAAAGATAATAAATCTTCTATAATTATATTATTATCTTATCTAATTGAGGTATCTAACTAATTATTTAAGATTATTAACTAGCTTGATTCAGTAGTTAACTGATCTGAGATTATTAACTAATCTTATTCTGATTAATTATTTAATAAAGATTTAGATATTTATTTTAATATTTTTAAATTAGAAAGATTTTTATCTATATTAGATTCTTTAGATTCTTCAGAAATAGAGATATCTGATTATTTTAATTAAATAAAATTAATTAATTTAGTTATTTCTTGCTTTATTAATAGATTTCCTAATTTAATATATTATTTATAATTAAAATTTTTATTAAAAATAATATTATAAATTAAAATTATTCTTTTAAGAATAAATATTCAGATCTGTTAAATATTAATTATCTAATAATTAATTAGATAATTAATTAGGACTCTAAACTTTAGTTTATTTTCTTTAAGTAAGTTATTAATTTGAGTATAAATATATAATTTATATTTTCTTAAATAGAAAATATCTGATTTTTCAAGTAATTATAAAAGACTTTTTTAGATAGTTTTATATAATATTTCTTAATTTAGTTGTTTGTTTAATATTCTATTTAGAATAAAAATAGCCGAATTTATTATTTTAGATTATAAAAATATAAAAAGTTCTGAATTAATTAATAAACTTCTTATTTTAAAAATAATTAGGGCTTTAAATCTTTCTGTATATAGATTTTATTCTGACTGATAAATTAATAAATAATTAATTAATAGATTTTTGATACTAGTCTAAATTAGAAAGATATTAAGATTCTAATTTTAATTAGAATAAAATTTTTTGAATATTATTTTAAACTAATTAATAATTAATTAAATTATATTAATAATTAATTTTAAAATATCTAATTTAGAAGTTAGAACTTGCCCTAGATAAAATTTTAAATAGAAATAATAAAAATAATTAATATATCTCTATTTATTAATTTTATTTACTATATAAATTAAGTTCTAATAAATTAATTTAAATATCTAATTTTTTTTCTTAAATTTTTATTTTAAAATTTGTCTTTCTGATTAGCTAATTTTATATATAAAGTATTTTTTATTTTAGCTTAGTTTATTTAAGCTAATCTGTTTTAATAAATTAGTAATATTAATTCTCTAAGCTAAATTACTTAAATAATTTAGAACTTTTTTATTAAAATACTCTAATTTTTTATATTATTCTTTAGCTGTTCCAGATATTATATATTAATATTTTAAGAGTTTGATTAGCTTAAGATTATAAACTGACAAGTCTGAGATAATTAACTAACTTATCTTAATAATTAACTAGCTTAATTTAATAGTGATAGCTATAATAGAATTAGATTTTTGTTTTTATTAAATATAATATATTTTTTTAATTTTCTTAATTTAATATAATAGAGTTTTATCTGCTTATTTAAGAAATCTATCTTTTTTATTTAGAAATAGTCTTTTTTTATTAGTTTTTGCAGCTGAGAGAATATTTATATAAAATTAAGAAATATAAATTATTTTTTTAAATTTAAAATATAAATCTTTTTTATTTAAATAAGTAAGATAAAAAATAATTATTTTATAGTTTTAAATAACTAAAATAATATTTTTATTTTTATTAATTTACTTCTATTTATAATAAAAATATAATTAATAAAGAAATTTAAAAAATTATAGATATAACTATTTGAAGCAGTATTAAAAGTCTATTAAAATAAATAGAATATTAATAATTATTCTAAATAAATAATTTATTAATTTATTACTAAGAAGATTTTTTCTATCTTAATAGTTGCTTTGTTATTTTTATTAAATAAAGATAATATTTAATAAATCTGATAATATTATTTAAAAAAATATTTTAATTTAGAACTATTTCTAAAAGTATTTTTAAAATAATTTAAGATTTTAGTCTCAGATTTTTATTCAGAATCTCTTAGTTTCTTATTAATATAGAAATAATTATTAAAATTATAAAATCTATTATTTTTATCTAATTTATATAGACAAAGCTGATTCTTAAATCTTTATTTTTTTATTAATATTTTATTATTTTAGAAAGTTTGTTTTAACTTAGTTATTAAAACAGTTAATTTAGAATTATCTGAAAGATCTTAAAAAGAGATATAACTGATTTTATTACTGTCACTGTTAACTGATTTAATAAATTATCTAATTTAAGAATTTAGATAAATCTAATTATATACTCTTTATATTATTTTAAAAAACTTAGATAATTCTTTCTAATTATTTTTATTATTAATTAATTTTAATTATTAAATTATTATAAAATTATCTATTATTTTCTGAACTGATTTAAGAAAGTTATAAATTATTTAAATAAAACTAATAATCTTACTTAATTTTAGTTCTATTATTTCTAAATAAATAAGCTTTTATTAAGTTATATAATTTTTAATAGAATTCTTTATTTCTAAGAATTGCAGTTTATAATATTTATTAATAATTTTTCTTATATAGAACTGATTAATAAAAGTAATTCTTTTTTTTAAAGCTTATAAAATTTAATAAGATCTTTTTAAATTAAGTATAGTATACTGATTTTACTTATTTAATATAAAATTTATTAATAAACTTAAAAAGACTAGTCTAGAGATAATTTTCTTTTATTTCTTAAATTAATAATTAAATTAATTTATAATTTTTTAATATAGAAGATAATCTGATTTATTAAGATTTATTATTAAAATAATATAATAATTAAAATCTAAAATAAATATAATAACTGACTTAATAGAGTAGTTAGATTTCTCAGATAAATCTAGATTTATATATTTTTAGATATTTTTATTAATAATAAATAATTAAATTTAATTAATCTAAAGAAATTAATCAGATTAATTATTAAGAATAATAAAAATTTTCTTAAATTACTGATTTTAAGATATAATAAAAAAATAATTAAAAGAATTTAAGAATTTAGATAGATTTTATTTTTTATTTAAAAATTTTATAATTTCTTATATAAATTTTAAGTCAGAGATAAAATAAAAATAAAAAAATAAAAGAATATAAAAAATCTCAGAAATATTAATAAAAAATTAATATAAAAATATAATCAGACTTATAACTAAGAATTTTTTTTAAAAAATAAGAATATTTCTTAAGAAAACTTTATTAAACTTTTATTTTCTTATATAAATTAGATATAAAAATAAGATAAAAGTAAGAGAAAGATAAGAGAAATAAAAAATAAAAAAAATTAAAAATTAAATAATTAAATAAGAACTTTTTTCTAATCTCTTAAAAAGACTTTACTAAACTCTCACTTTCTTATATAAATTAAATATAAAAATAAGATAAAAATAAGATAAAAATAAAAAAAAATAAAAAAAAGATAAAAAAAATAATAAAAAAATTAAAGATTAAATAAATAAAAAAAAGACTAAAAGCTGATTTAATTTAATTAAAACTTATTAAAAAACTAATTAAAAATTAAGAGATCTTTTTATTTATATTTATAATTAATTAGCTATTAAAAGTATATAAAATTATATAAAATTATATAAAAATTATATAAAAATTATATAAATAAAACAGAACTGAGAATAATAAAATTAATAATTAAATAAAGACTAGAATAATTAATAAAAATAAGATCTTTTATTTTATTACAGAATAGATAAAACTTAGAATTATTAGTCTATTAACTAATAGTCTAAGACAGCCAACTGGCCTGAGGCCGCAAACTGGCGAGCCTTAGGCAGCGAACTGGCCAGTCTGCCCATATTGTTGACAGGTAGAATACTTCTCTCTATAGGAAATATGAAATTGATGACCTGGATGTACCGCTGGCTTCATAGTAACGTCTATCCTTTATATTGCCAAATGATTCAGTAGGTTGTGAAAGCTGTTTCGTCTTCGGATGCACACCTTATAGGGCCAGTGAATATATATCCGATCAACACAGTGATGAAAGAAGTAATATCATCGGGAGTCAAGCAGGGGATAAGACGAGTCAGCCTCGACGCTAAGCAAACCCCTGATCTTGGGAACTACGAACGATCTGAGGCGAATAGTAATCGAATGGTAAGAGTCACAAGTAACGACAGCTCCCCCGCCAGCCTTGGCGCCTTGAGGCCTTATCGCCTTATCGCCTTATCGCCTGCCTGAAGCGGCCTGATCGGCCCGGAAGCGCCGACAGCCCGGGCATCGGCCCGACACGTGACTGCCCGCCAATGAGCGCTCCGCACGACTAGTGACGACATGTACTGACAGTCGGCTGTCTTATCAGCGACCCCGGATAACTAATGGACTATTTGAACCCGGGGAATGCCCCTCCATCCCACTTTCCACATCCCTCACATCCCCCTCCCATTCCTCCCCTCCACGCGCATTCTCTCGACCCAATCCCCCCTTATCACAATGCCCGGGTCAGAGAAAATCACCATCTCCATTGACCGCGGGGGCACCTTCACTGACGTCCACGCCATCGTCCCCGGTCTTCCTGACATCATCCTCAAGCTTCTTTCCGTCGACCCCGGCCACTACCAGGATGCCCCCACCGAGGGTATTCGCCAGATTCTCGAGCTCGTCACAGGCGAGTCACATCCCCGTGGTAAGCCGCTGAAGCTCGATCGGATTGGCAGTCTGCGTATGGGAACGACAGTAGCGACGAATGCTCTGCTCGAGCGGAAGGGCGCCCGCTCGGTTCTCCTCACCACCAAGGGGTTCCGCGATCTGCTTAAGATTGGCGATCAGTCCCGCCCGAATATTTTCGATCTGTCGATGGCAAGGCCCGGAGTTTTGCCGGAGCAGGTTGTGGAAGTTAATGAGCGTGTCGTGCCGTGTCATCCTCTAGCGGACAAGGATTGCTTCACCGAGGCGCGGATCGTGGAGGGCACAACGGGGGAGAAGTTCCGGGTGGTAAAAGAGTTGGACGTTGAGGAACTTCGCCCCGTGCTGCAGCGGTTGAAGGAGCAGGGATATCAGTCACTGTCTGTTGCGCTGGTCCATTCGTTTGCGTATCCCGAGCATGAACGCCAGATCGGAGAACTGGCTCAGAGTATGGGGTTCTCCGTGACGTTGTCTTCGAAGCTTCAGCCCATGATCAAGGTCGTTCCTCGCGGCATGTCTGCCGCTGCGGATGCGTACCTCACGCCTGTTATCAAAACATACATCGACTCGATCTCGGATAGCTTCGAGGGCGGTCTGGAGAAGCAGCACGAGTGCCGGTTCGAGTTCATGCAGTCCGACGGTGGACTGGTCGACTTTCGCAGATTCAGCGGGCTGAAGGCGATTTTGTCTGGACCAGCTGCCGGTGTGGTCGGCTTTGCTGCCACTAGCTGGGATCCCACCGAGAAGACTCCGGTGATCGGATTCGACATGGGTGGTACTTCGACCGATGTGTCGCGCTTTGACGGCCACCTTGAGCACGTGTTTGGGTCGAAGGTTGCCGGTGTGCTCATTCAGTCCCCTCAGCTCGATATCAATACTGTGGCTGCTGGTGGTGGTTCAATCCTGTCCTGGCGCAACGGCTTGTTCTATGTCGGACCCGAGTCTGCATCCGCTCATCCGGGCCCAGCTTGCTACCGGAAGGGTGGTCCTTTGACGGTCACCGATGCGAACTTGTTCCTTGGCCGGCTACTGCCGCAGTACTTCCCCCACATCTTCGGACCGAATGAGGACCAGCCGCTTGATCTTGAGGTCACGACGAATTTGTTCAACGAGTTAACCCAGAAGATCAACACGGAGAGGAAAGAGAAGGGACAGTCGAAATTCACTGCTGAGGAGGTTGCGCTCGGGTTCTTGAAGGTTGCCGACGAGTCGATGGCTCGCCCCATTCGAAACCTCACCGAAGCTCGTGGCTTTGAAACTGCTTCTCATCACTTGGCTTGCTTTGGTGGCGCTGGAGGTCAGCATGCGTGCACCGTCGCAGCCTCCCTTGGAATCTCCCGCATCATCATTCACAAGTTTTCCTCTGTCCTCTCGGCCTACGGTCTGGCACTGGCTGAGGTCGTCAAGGAATCGCAGGAGCCGGTCTCCACCGATTACTCGACCTCTCACTCAACCCTTGAGAAGCGCTTCGACGGCTTGAAGGAGGCGGCGACCGATGACATGAAGACCCAGGGCTTCGCTGCTGACCAGGTCCGGCACGAACTGTACCTCAACCTTCGCTACGAGGGCTCGGATACCAGCCTCATGATCCTGAAGCCCGAGGATGACTCCGACTTCTTGGAGGAATTCCGCGCCAGGCACCGCAGAGAGTTCGGGTTCAACTCGGACAGACCGGTACTAGTGGATGACATTCGTGTGCGAACTATCGCCAGTTCGAAGGTGCGGGAGGAAAAGAGCCCTCTAGTGCAACTGAGAGAGGCTACCCTCAAAGATGTGACCAACGGACCGGACGACACCTCCAAGGCTTACTTCGACGGCTACTCGGAACGGATCGACACCCCCGTCTACCCCCTCAACAAGCTCGACAAGAACACCCGCATCCATGGTCCTGCTGTCATCATCGACGAGACGCAAACAGTCGTTGTGGCGCCCAATGCCGTGGCCAGTATCCTGGAGACTTGCATTGTCATCGACCTGAAGGAACTGCCCGGAGACTCTGCAGTCGAGGCGGCGTCATCGGGAATTGACCCCATTCGACTCACCATCTTCGGTCATCGCTTCATGTCAATTGCCGAGCAGATGGGCCGCACGCTACAGAAAACATCGGTGTCGACCAATATCAAGGAGCGACTGGACTTCTCTTGCGCCTTGTTCTCTCCCGACGGCGGCCTTGTCGCCAACGCTCCTCACGTTCCGGTACATCTCGGATCCATGCAGTTTGCTGTTCGCTACCAGCACCAGAAATGGCTTGGTAACCTGAAGGACGGCGACGTGTTGGTTGCCAACCATCCCAGCTGCGGTGGAACGCACTTGCCTGATATCACTGTAAGTGAGATCTATGTGAATAAGAATAATGACCTACTGACGATTTTGTAGGTAATAACACCTGTTTTTGACAGGCCGGGCGGCACTGAAATCATGTTCTACGTTGCCTCCCGCGGTCATCACGCCGACATTGGTGGCATACTTCCCGGATCGATGCCCCCCAAGTCCACAGAGCTTTGGCAGGAGGGCGCCGCGATCGAGGGCGACAAGATCGTCACCAATGGCATCTTTGACGAGGAGCGCATGATGGAGCTGTTGGTCCACAAACCCGCCCAGTACCCCGGCTGCTCGGGAGCGCGATGCGTCAGCGACAACCTCTCCGACCTGAAGGCGCAGATCGCCGCCAACACCCGGGGGATTACCCTGATCCAAGCCCTCTTCGCAGAATACGGCGTCGAGACGGTGCAGAAGTACATGTACGCGATCCAAGTCACCGCCGAGACAGCGGTGCGCAACCTCCTCAAGGACCTCCACAAGAAGTTCGGCGGCCAGCCGTTGGAGGCGGTCGACTACATGGACGACGGCACCCCCATCAAGCTGAAAGTCACCATCAACGGAGACGACGGTTCCGCCACCTTCGACTTTGCCGGCACCGGCCCGGAAGTGTACGGAGGCTGGAACGCGCCGATCGCGATCACCCACTCCGCCATCATCTACTGTCTTCGCTGCATGATCAACGCCGACATGCCTCTCAACCAAGGCTGCCTCGCCCCCATCAACATCGAAGTCCCCTCCCCGAGCATCCTATCACCCACCAAATCCGCCGCCGTCGTCGGCGGAAACGTGGTAACCTCCCAACGAATCACCGACGTCGTCCTCAAGGCCTTCCGCGCCTGCGCTGCCTCCCAAGGCTGCTGCAACAACCTGACCTTCGGCACCAACTCCAAGACCGACCCCGAAACAGGCAAGACAATCCCCGGCTTCGGATACTACGAAACCATCGCAGGAGGCAGCGGCGCCGGCCCGACCTGGAACGGCGAGTCCGGTATCCACGTCCACATGACCAACACGCGCATCACCGACCCCGAGATCCTGGAGAAGCGGTACCCAACTCTGCTGCGCCAGTTCACCCTTCGCGAGGGATCTGGCGGCAAGGGCGACCACCCCGGCGGCGACGGCGTGGTCCGCGATATCGAGTTCCTGTCGCCCATGGAGGTGTCCATCCTCTCGGAGCGTCGGGTCTACCGCCCGTACGGACTCGAGGGCGGCGAGGACGCACAGCCGGGGTTGAACCTGTGGGTCACTAAAGATGTCGACACGGGAGCGGAACGTGTCGTGAATATTGGTGGCAAGAACACGGTCTCGATGAAGACGCACGATCGCATCGTTATCAACACTGCTGGCGGTGGTGGTTGGGGTGCTGCTGCCTCTGCATGAATTATGACCTGGCGTATGGGGCTTGCGTAGGCATGGATATATGCGGCTAATTTCAAGTAATTTAACGGTTTTTACCGGATTTTTCACACACTCTCATCCGATCTCAATTATCTTACTTTCCTGTCTATCTACATCGCTGTGATCTACACCCAGTCCTGTATACAGACTTGGCCTCCATCTGAATAGATATATATTGCAACTCACATGCTACGAGTGAGAATGAGATGATCAGACCCGATCGGGCGACAGGGATGGATCCCTGGCCTGTTACCTGTCAGTTTCCGGCTGACCTGCAGCTAGCACTAACTAGCTGCTTAGTGCTGACACAGGGATGCCCCTAGTTTAGCCTTACCTGGGTATCTACTAGTACTTGGTGTCTTCCACTTCTCTCTCCAACAGCTTCTCTAAACCATTTACCCACTCTTCAACACCGTCGTCAGACTTAGCACCATCGCAGCCATATAGGTGTCCGGACACCTTTCCAGTCCAATAATTCTGTTCACACTATTATCATGGTCCTCCGCACCACCACCTCCCCCCTGACCCCCGAATTCGACGACCTGGTCGCCTCGCTGCTCGAAAAATGGAAGATCCCGGGCCTGACCATCGCCATCATCCACGGCTCCACCACCCACTCTAAGGTGCATCCATCCATCCCCACCTTCAATTCCGCCCTCCATCGCAATCACCCACTAACACAATCATCCAGGCCTACGGCTTCGCCTCCCTCCCCACCCAAACACCCATGACACCCACCACCCTCTTCAGCACCTGCAGCACCACCAAAGCCTTTACGGCAGCCGCCCTCTCCCTGACCCTCGAAGACAGCCAAACCACCCCCACCCCAATAACCTGGACGACACCAGTCTCCACCCTCATGCGAGACGACTTCGTCCTCTCCTCCCCGGCCCTCACCTCAAGCACCACGATCGAAGACATCCTGTCCCACCGCACCGGCCTCCCGGGCCACTTCGGGGCAATGTCCCTCGCCCAACCGAGCGAGTCCCTCCGCACAGCCGTCCGCAAACTCCGCCATCTGGACATCGCCTACCCGCCGCGCACGCGCTTCGTCTACTGCAACCACATGTTCATCGCGGCATCGCACCTCCTCGAATCCCTGACCCACAAACCCATGTCGCAGACCCTGAAAGAACGGATCTGGACCCCCCTCGGCATGAACGATACCTACTTCGACGTGCACGCCGTCCGGACCGACCCGGCACTATCCCCCCGTCTCGCAACAGGCTACGTCTTTGACCCTGTCTTAAACACGCAAGTCTCCGTCCCGTACCTAAACTACGCCCCTACCACCGGGACCGGCGCCATCGTCAGCACTGTCCTCGATTACGCGCACTGGATCCGTGCGCTGATCTACCAATCGCCCCCTCTCTCACCGCAAACCCACAGGTCCCTCCGTCTTCCAAGATCGGTCATTTCAGCAGATGACTGGGACGGCATGCTCGGTCCGCCAGCCGGACCGGGGGGATTCCATCTCTACTCCCTCGGATGGTTTGTCGACGTCTACGCCGGACAGCAAATATACTATCACAGCGGAAGCTGGGAAGGGTTCGGAATCATGGTCGGCTTCCTCCCGGGACGCGGATGGGGGTTCGCGATGATGGGCAACTCCCAGGACGCGCGCATCGTGCAGTTAGAATTATACCTCACGCTCATCGACAACCTACTCGGACGGACCGGGGCGGGTGTAGAAGATGAGCGAACCGCGCATATCCGCAAACTGACCGAGCGATGGACTCCCAGAGTCGAGACTCTCCCCGCAGTCATCGATCGATTATTTCCCACTTTGAATTTACACACCAAACTCCCCCACTCCCTCACTCTGGATTCCTACACAGGCACATACACGCACCCTGCCTACGGCACACTCGTGCTCGAAATCAGGCATGGAGGGTTATTTTCGGATTTGACTGACCGGGTCATTCCCCGGTTCATGAGATTCGAGCATGTGAGCGGGGAGTTCTTTGTAGTGAAGTACTTCAATCCGGAGGCGGAGGACGCGGGGCCGGAGTTTATCAAGGTGGAGTTTTACGTTGATGGTGGGGGTGTGGTGGGGAGGGTGGGGTTGGATATGGAGCCCGCGTTGGGGGGAGAGAAGACTTGGTTTGCGAGGGTGGGTAGTAGTAAGTACTAAACTAAACAACTTTGTTTGTAGGCCGGGGGTGGGGGAATGTAAGTAGAGGCTCTATCAGCAAAGTCTATTCCAAGTATATAACTTCTCTAACATTCATTCGACCGGCAAAGCATCATACTTACCTACAACCTTACATCGTAAACCCAAGCGGATGAAAGCAACACCAAAACCAGAGAAAGAGAAAGTAATCTTGAATATAAAAATAATGATTATATATAATATTTTTGTATCTATTCGCAGTATTGTCTTTTATTAATATATTAATTGTATGTTCTAAGTTAGAAATAAGATTAAAATCAATTATTATTCTTTTCTTATATACTAAACTAATTGAAATCATTAAGGATCTTTTAAATATACTTATTTTATTGTTATTAAAGAAGTATCAAATATAGAATAGTTTTGTATATCTAATATAGCTCTAGAAGTAAGTTGTAAGGGATGATATCCGCGCGATCCGGATATGCATACTTACAAGGGTAAAGCCCACCTCCTCCCGGGTGTACTTGAGTATATATGTGGGATAATGGCATTCTAGGGGTCCGCAGGTAGTAACTGCGGGTAATGTTAGCCTTTTGGCTCAGTGGCAACAACTCCCCTAGATTCAAGATTGCTGTCTTACATAAGTTAGCTTTAATTCGGATTTTTTTTAAGGAAATTCTTCTTCTTCTTCTATTTATCAGTATATTATTAAATAGGTCGTTGTTGTTATCTGGCTCGCTCAGACTCAGACTCTGACTCTGACACGTCACACTGACTCTGGGCAGTAGGACCAATGCCGGATGTAATAACACCAGCAGCCCCTCCATCGTGCATCATGCGGCGTCAGCGCTGGGGGATCGGGATCCCACGCTCCCGTTCCCCGAAGTACAGTCCGATCCACGACCTGGCGGGTTTGTTTGGCCCGTCTCTCCCCCGGCGTTCCTCGGCCTGATACTGCGTGAGGGCCTGTTCGAAGGCGCGCTCGCTCTTGGGTTTCCACCGGGGAATGAGGTGAGAGGGCATGGTGGTGGTTTCTTTTTTGGTTTGGGCTTGGTTTGGGTTTGGGGAGGGGAAGAGGGAGGAGTGTAAGATAGATAGGTGATGTGATGTGACGGAGGGACTCAGGGAGAGATTAAGTGGGGTGGGGTGGGATGGGTAGAGAGAAGGGCGGAGGTATTGGATTGGAAGGACGGCTTGGCCCGGACCCCGGTGGTGGCCTAGGATTTAGCCGCTCTGGTAACCCGATCTCAGCAGAGTAAAAAAATATATAATAAATTAAACAAAAAAATTAAATTCAATCATGATGTAGAATTTAGCTACTTTATTAATCTAATCTCAATTTATCAATTGTAATTTTTAGTGATTATTATATTATATTGTATATATGATATATCCTATTTTTATCTAATTCTATATTTAATATTTATATAGCTTATCTGCTTGCACAGCAGTATTATAGAATTAGATCTTTATTATCTTATCTTACTAGCCGTTATATAGATTACCAGGACTGATAGGACGGGAGGGCATTTCTGGACGATCTATCCACATCTTTCTACTGTAAACCCTAAAACAGTTATTGTTATACCACCAGGGAGAGACGTGTCGTTTCCGGGGTAGGGGTTAGGGCTTTCTGCTGTCAGAGCACGACCGAGGAAGTCCGCTGTAGCCCACGTCATGATGCATTATAAAATGCGCGTCCCCCTTGCAAGTGTGGTCTGACTTACACCCCACTGTCCACTGTCAATGTCGCTCGAAAGGATAAGCCAAAGACAGAAGAGGTCTTTTGCTTTAGTTGTACTTGGACGCAAGAAAGGCGCGGATTCTTGCTGGCCCAGACAGGGTGCCATCAGGCTCGCTGGCAGTCAACAGTGAAAGCTTCAAGGTTTATGCCCACACATCGTCGCTTGCTTCCAGATCATTCACTGACCTTTCGGCTAGTCATTTCTGTTTCACACAGTCAAGACGGATCGGGTTGCCTTTTGATTCCTGTGAAAACGACGGTTTATCTGTGGGAGCCATGGTGTACTCGCATCTCGAGGAACGAGTCTTCGACCATGTGGTCCTTGGCCCGCAGCTGCCAGGGAGGCATGATGCAGAAATCGTCCACGTGGAAGGGAATCTCCTGGCACGGATGCTCAACGCGAGCGACATAATGAGTCAACTTGAGCCGGAGAGTGAGACCTGGAAAAGCGTCAGGGAGTCCTTGATTGCCTGCCAGGAAGTACACGTCGATGGCCGCGTGGTCGGGGAGAATCTCGTTCTCGCCCTCCAAGAGCTCGTTTGCAAAAGGCTGATAATACTACATATCGCGGAGCAGAATGCTGGACTCCTGATTCGCATTGATGAGAGGTGAGCGGATCAAATTTCCACGCGAGCAAGGGTTTGATGCCGACAGACTAACACGGGCATTCTCAGTGGTGATAATGAGCGTGTCGTCTTTGAAGCGTTCGAAGCATCTCCTGGAGCCGCGAAAGTGCTGGCCTCGAAAAACGCCCTTATATGTGACTTCCCAAGCGCCGCCGCGGCCATGCCTCTGTCGACCTTTCAAGACCGTTCCTTCCTGGATAGCATGAGCGCCTTTGTGGAGCAAGCCAGCGTTGAGCCGATTGAGCAGTTCGCTGCCAAATCCAGGAAGGCAGGGGTAGAACTGGTGGAGATTCGTGACACCGCCGACCCAGCACTGATATGCGACATGTTAATTGCCCTAGTGGGCGCGCTCGGTGAACCGGTCGATCCCTGCCCCTTGAGAAAGCGCGTGAGAGACGAAGTTTATTGGAAGAAGTCTGAGAGGTGTTGGAGAAGGTCTGCCTTTTGGCTGGTCCTTCGTGTCGGCATTCAACGCCTTCTGGCATTTTCCAGCTCCCCTGCCGAAGGATGTCTTAGATACAAATCGCTACAGTGCGTGCTCTTAGCTCATTTGCTCAATGATAGTCTGGGGATTGTTAGCGTGGAAAAGTCCCATCTCCTGAAAGCAAAGCTCTGCCGACGACTGACCAAGCTGGACGCGCAGTGGGGGGAGACGAAGGATAAGGATCGGAAACTGTTTGATGCAGTGGGGAATTTCTGTGAGGGCATGATCCAGACAGCATTGCAGCATATCGATGGCGAATGGAACCGGTTCAAACGAAAGGTGGAGCGATTGATACCTGCCCTTCCACTACGCGCGAATCAAGATAATCTGAACCTGGCTCTGCCTAATAGCCTTGCATACCTCGAGCAGGTGCTGAAACGTCACAGGGGCCAAAATATGAAACAACGCAAACCCGCGTCCCTGGAACATCCACTGGCGGACAGAATGGCCAAGGCTACAGTGACAGGATTTCAGGCGTTTGCTGGGAAATACCACAGCCTGTTCGAGGAGGAAGAACGGCTTCAACAGTTGCGGCCCCTGAATGGCGGCAACGGGCTTAGCCAGGCAGTCATCCATTATCTGGACCTGGGACCACTCGATGCATACGACTGCGATCTCGAGCAGAAGAGCCTAATGGTTCTCGCCATCTTTGAGGCATGGGCCGAGGCAGATCGCTCAGCTATACATGAATATCCGCTCCTGGAAGACTACCACCCCTTGTTCCGCCCGGAGATTCTGGATGTACTTCACTTGTCCAGGCTGGGCGATATGGAAAGATTGCAGAAGGTTCAGGAATACCTAGATGGTAGACAGAGACAATGCCGATTTCCACATCTCACAATCTTTAGCGACCCCGGGAAAGATTGCTTGGCTGTCCGTTTCTTTGATTCTATCCACGGCGGTCCCTTGCAAAAGCTGAGATCCAAAATCATAGAGGCGTCGTCCGCGCAACGAGCATGGAAGCGGTCAGAGTTTAAAAAGAGATATAGGAAGTACGAGGAGCTCACATCCCAAATATTACCATTGTCGTGTTGTTGTATTCGAAAGCGCGGTATTGCCCGCGACTCCAGTAGTTGCGAGGTTTGCCCCCTGAAACGACAGCGAAAGAAACTGCGAATGACTGTCCACGAAGACTTCCTGCCGGCTTGCGATACACCAGAGCATACTGCGGAGGAGAAAGCAATTCTCTTCGAGTTGAGCATGCCTCAGTCATTTGCCATCTACCGCGATGCCACATGGAAAATCGCAAGCACTCTAGGTGTGCCCAGCCCGTCACGATGGATGTCCCAAGACAGAGCTAAGATGCTCTTGACGTCCTATGACCAGCTGCGCGAGTTTGACCAGACGTCGCCAAAACGTACTGTTCAGCTGGCATCGACATCGAAGTCTTTTCTCGTCGCCCATTACAAAGGCGTTCCCTTCCCGACCTCAGAGTCTCAGGTATTGCTGCCATTTGGGCTCTCCTTGTTCTATTACGATAGCACAAATCAGGTATGGTGTAAGTCCTTGAACTCGGAACTCACGTTCTCCCATCACTTTGGCTTGCCTCCCTCCATCCAAGCGCTTCTCGGAATCCAAGAAGCTGAAAGACCGAAGTTTGCACCTGATGCGGACGGCCCGTCGTCGTATGAGATAACAGCCAGTCAAACCCGTTGTCCCCCCCGAGTAACGGTTCATGAGTTTATGGCTTGTCAGAGCATTCTTTCCGGAAAACACACTCGTTGGTTCTCAATCTTGCGTGAACTTGGCTCTTCAAATATCAACTTTAGCACTGAAGAAACGACTCATATCTTCAAATATCTCTGTCTTCAAGCTGGACCTAGGGGTTCAGACGTACAGACTCGCATGACTCATATACCGCTGAGAGATGGCTGGTTCTGTGATAAGCTTCTCACTCAAGTGGAGAGGCATCTGCATGGTGTCTCCTCCAACTGGCGCGAGCCATATTACATGGATACGCTGTTGACCATCATCCTCCGGGTTTGCTCCATCGGGGAAGAAAAATCGGCATCCAAGGCTCGAGAGCTCCTAGGACGGGTGCAGAGCATCATGATTAAGTGGATTGAAATGGTTCGTACGGAGATCCAGGGATCGACTACCAATAAATCCACTGCTAAGCTTAGCTCCTATGCTGCCATGGCAGCCTTGATATGCAAAAGAACATTTTACTCTCCCGGCGACGGTCACGACCATCGGGGTGTCCGATCATTGCAAGCCTTCATCGAGGCCTCTATTACTCTGCAGGATAGCCTGCCCCGGGATCCATCCGAACTGTCCAGACACTTACGTGGAATGCTGATTCGAGATACACGCGAGAGCCACAATATTCGTAATTGGCTGCGTGACGAAATCATTTCCGCCCCAAGTAGCCTGGAAGCTGCAATCGGTCATGTTTGGCCCGAGGCGGCCGAGTGTTCTAGGGAGTATTCAACTTGGCTGGCTTTGCCTGGAAGGCATGCGTGGTGGCTAGCATGTCAGGTCGAAGCTACGAATTTTACAGCTTCCCAAACCGTCCATTATCATGTGTTGGAGGGCCACTTGCTCATTGACAATAAACCTCTGGGTAGACTGCCCGATGACATACATGCTTTGCCCACAGTTCAATCGTTGTTCGGACAGCAACCCCTTCTCGCCTACCCGTCTGCATTACCTAACATGGCATACCGGCTTTCCACGCTCTACAATGGACATGAGATTCACATAGGAATGCGCAACGGAGGCCCAGTGATACTTGCACGGATTCGCGGCTCATTGCTAGAATTCGTGGACAGCGGCATTTTCAGGCAAGGATCGATATTCGACTTGCCTAATCCCTTGATAGAGGACTGTGTGCACTGGTTGAATCTGCGAACCAAGGAGCTTGACATCAGAACAAGACCTCACATGTGGAAGTTCAACAGGGAGGGCAACTGGGTGCTCAATATCAAGGAAAGAAAGGCAGTCCGGCGCACTGTATCCTTGGTGGACCCTCAAAGCATCCTTTTCCAGGCTGTGGCGGGAATATTCAAAGACTTCGAGGACGCAGAGCATATCACTGTCTTCCAGCCGTCCCTGCGAAATCTCTGCGTGGAATTAAAGAGAATGAACTTGGATTTCGAAGTCAATAAGGATGGGCTACTATCCTCCAAGCAGCTGCATTGCGAAATATCGCCAAGCCAGGACGCCGGAACCTGGTATGGCCTGGAAAGCATGTTGGTTCTCAGACATACGCACAATTCACTTCGGCGCAGCGTTATTGTTCCCCTCGGACTGCCTGAATATCATCGCAATGGACCCCATGTTTCTGTCCGGATCGTGGGCACCGATGGCGCCTACGCGCGATTCGGTGTTGATGATATCCTTGGTCGCATTCAGTGCGCGGCAGAGCCTATTCTCCTGTTTATGAAGACCTTACTACATGCGTACACCTCATTCGTGCTACCCGACCCTCTCACAAAACGAACAGGAAGGGAAGAAGCACTGGCCTACCTTTCATCTGCGGCCTTGCAGCCCTGGACTGCGCTGAGGACAGAGAAACTGCACCCTTTGTTAGCGCTAGCTCGACTGTCACCCAAACGTGAATATTACCCTAAGCATTTGAAGGTACAGCAGATGGTCACTTGGGACCTTAATGCCACCATATCGATGCAGGACGACGAGTTCCGGATCAAGGTCGAGGATATCCTGAAGAAGCTACAGCGCCTCGGGATATTTCATGATCAAACATTTGTGCCTCCAGATCTCGAACCTGATATTTTACATCTCCGGAGCAGAGCCCTAGCTCGTCGTCGGTGCTATGAACGGGAAAGCATTTGCTTTGAGCAACTGGGCAGACCAGCCGACATGGAAAACACACAACACGAGGCTTTCGGTGCGGAAGGCGTTCGTCGTGTCTATGAGATTGTGCGGCTTCTACGTACTCGACCGTCGTCCGTACACACTACTCGGTCGCTTGCTGCGCACCTCATGGTACCATTGATCAATGGCTATGAGCAAGATCTCTCTAGACCGCTGTTGACAGAGACGCTTAAGATGGACATTGCCATGCAATGGGGACCCCTCCTACGTTCTTGCTGCCGCCAATTCCATCAACCACGACTCCATTACGAACCAATGTTTCTCTTGGCAGTGATGGCCTTTGGGTCTTGCAATGTACAACTGCTGAGAGCTCTTGCTGCGCTTCTTTACTTTCTAGACGTCCGAGCGGTCAAACTGCCGAAATGTTCAAATTACGTGAACTTCAACGGGCATGAGCTTCCAACAATGCAATGGGCGGTCAACCTCATACAGAGCTCGCAACCGGAAGACGATTCAAACAATACCGAGAGCGATGGCGAAAAAGGCGGCCTAGAGGCAACGATCCATGCGCTGGCAAAAGGTATTACGTTGCAGTGGCCATGTGACCATGATGACTTGGACATGACTGGCTTCAGTGACCTACCGGATCCGAAGAAGGCAACTGCGGTGGTCAAGACAGAATGGGACCGAATTTCGCGAAATTGTATACTCGCCCGCCATCTGGTTGCTCTGCAAGATATCCTGGACGAGCGTTGGGCAGATAAGAATCAAGATATCGTGCCCCCAGTCGCAGCTGGTGGTGCGCGGATGTCTGGCTCACAGGGGAAGCCATTCATCTTGCCATGTCTGGCAAAGAACCTTCTTTCGAAGATTGGACCAACTCCATCAAGCCAGAAAGAGATGTGGTCGGGGTTGCAAACCGTTAGCCCGTACCAGGAGCAACAGGCCATCGATCAAGAGCATGTTTCTAACAAAGGAAGAAGTTCGAGGCCGGAGCTGGGGGAGCTTGAATCCATTCTGCACAATATGCTCGGCTCTCCAAGCGCAATTCGAAAGCAGTATGCGGCAGATTTGCTGACAAGCTTGGAGGCTCTATATGAGCAGGATAAAGAGGCTCCGCAGGCAAGGCCGACATCCCAGCGCGGATATGATCTCGTCCTGGCAGCAAAATGTGCAGAGGACCAGTACAATGCAATCCTAAACACTCTCGCAGAGGGTGATGCCCACTACAGATGGTTACATCCTGGTCAGTTGTGGCCATGCTTGAGCCCAGTCAGCCTCCTGCAAAGTTTAAGATCAACAGCAAACATATCCTTCGGAATTCGTATGAAAGACGCCATCTTAAACTATGCGCTCAAGGTTACACAGCTCCAGCATTACCTGCGAATGGAGGATGCTTTGAAGAAAGGAGACATGCATCGATTCGAGGAGGAGCAGCAGAACTCGGGCCATACCAACTGGAAGCCGCACGAACATCCAGATTGGTTGCTTTTGGAGATTGATGCAGATATCCTCATACGTCCCGGACAGATAGACGTCGCACAAGCCACAATTATGCCCACTTCCGGGTTAAACTCCGTTCTGCAGATGAACATGGGACAAGGTGTGTTGAGCCAACTCAATCCCCAGATGACTGACCACTCACCCGCATAGGTAAAACTTCCGTCATCATGGTGCTTGTCGCAATTGCCCTTGCGAATGGTAAAAGCATTGCACGTCTTGTCGTACCCCGCGCATTGCTTTCTCAAACTGCGCAGATCTTTCAGGCGCGTCTGGGAGGACTGGTAGGGCGGGAAATACTCCATGTGCCGTTTTCGCGCAAAACCCCGATCGAAGGCACCTTGATACAGACGTATCGGGATTTGCATGAAGCCATTAGGTCTATATCTGGAGTTGTTCTGACGCAGCCAGATCATGTTCTGTCCTTTCGCCTGGGTGGCCTCCAAGCGACGTGTGATGGTCACCTGGAGTCTGCCAAGATCATGACATCAATGCAGTCTTGGCTAGATTGCTTGAGCCGCGATGTAATCGACGAATGTGATTTTGCGCTGGCTGTGAAGACTCAGCTAATATACCCGAGCGGTACCCAGCTGGCGGTGGACGGTCACCCTCATCGGTGGACAGTCCCGCAGGTATTGCTCGGCGTATTAGAAGGATACTTGCAGGAGTTACAAGAAAGCCACCCCCTAAGTTTGGATCTCGTGTTTCGAAACTCCGGTGGGTTTCCGTTCATCCACATTCTCCGGCCAGACATCGAACATGCTCTGTCCCAGCGGATCGTCGACGAAATCTGTAGTGGAAGCTTGGCAATCTTGCCGCCAGTGAGCGAAGATGCTCGAGACTGGATCCGAAGGTATCTTTCAGAAGCCAAGCTCCCGGAAGAGGTGGCATCTTCTGCATGTCAAGCATTTCCAAGTCAATCTCCCGCATTGCACATCCTCCGGATACTGCGTGGGCTGTTGGTACACGGTATCCTGGTCCTGTGTTTGAAGAAGCGTTGGAATGTACAGTATGGGCTGCACCCCGGCAGAGACCCGGTTGCAGTCCCCTTTCATGCGAAGGGCATCCCCTCAGAGCAAGCAGAATGGGGACATCCAGATGTTGCCATTGTTCTTACATGCTTAGCATTCTACTACAATGGCCTGACTGTTGATCAGCTGCGCAATGCCCTGCGTAGGCTGCTACGATCCGACGATCCATCAAGCGAGTATGGACGGTGGACACATCGCTCTGCCTCTCTGCCGATGGGCCTCCGGCGGTGGAACCTGATAAATGTCGACGATGACGCACATGTACAGGAGATATGGAAACATCTTCGCTTTGAGCAGGTTGTGATAAACGACTATCTTAACAGGTCCGTTTTTCCGGTTCACGCCAGACAATTTGAAAGTAAACTCCAGGCTTCTGGCTGGGATATCCCAGCTTTCAATCAGGAATCTTCTGGACAAGTTTCCTTGACGACTGGATTCAGTGGCACGAACGACAACAAGCGTCTTCTTCCTCTAACCATACGGCAAGACGACCTCCCTGCGCTATCCCATACAAATGCCGAGGTTCTCGCGTACTTGCTTGAGCGGAGAAATCGGAAATATACCGTCACGGCAGGACCGAATGGGAAACGGCTGTCCGAGACCCAATTTCTTCAAAAGCTTAAGGCGGCCGGCATTCGAATCCTTATCGATGCAGGAGCTCATATCCTGGAGTCTGACAACGAAGGTCTTGTCCGCCAGTGGCTTGCCATAGATCCCGATGCCCCTGCAGCGGTTTACTTCAACACCGATGATAGGGCATCGCTAATATACCGAAATGGCAAAGAAGTCCCTCTTCTGGCGTCTCCTTTTGCCGAGGATTTGTCCAAGTGCCTTGTGTACTTCGATGAGGCACACACGAGAGGAACGGATTTGAAATTCCCACCGTCAGCGAGGGGTGCACTGACATTAAGCCTGGGCCAAACTAAGGACCACACAGTTCAAGGTATTTTCACTGTGCTTTTTTGAATTATGCCCTGGTTTATCAGGGGGCTAAGACTTTCGCAGCTGCCATGAGACTTCGCCAGCTGGGCAAGTCGCAATCCGTTATGTTCGTCGCTTCTCCGGAGGCCCATCAAAGCATCATCGATCACCGTGACAAGTCATCCGAGCATGGACTAGACTCCAGTGATGTGGTGCGGTGGCTGCTGGAGCAGACTTGCCGAGGGAACGAGCAACTGCGGCCTTTGTATATAGCTCAAGGCTTCGACTTTTGCAAGCGACAAAGTGCGAAGTCATCGCACCCACTATTTCTCTCCAACGACAAAGCTCGATCCTGCTACGTTAATTCATTGCTTCACGGTGAACAGCAGACGCTAGAACAGCTCTACCATCCGAGGACGTCTCCTCCTATCAGCTGTACCCCGCCCAGTGGCAGTGGCAACCAGATCAAGGACTTTTGGCGTGAGCTTAAAATGCAGCAGGCAGACCAGACAAGCACGGCCCTTACCTCGAATTCAGCGTTCGAAGAGGTCGAACAGGAAAGAGAGGTGGCGTTCCAAGTTGAGGAGATGAGGCAAGCCCAAGAGCCTCGACACTTTCCCGTATACAGCTTCCCCGGCCTCGGCCAAGGCTTACTTGACTTTGCAAGGACAGGGTGGGTCGGGGCCGACGGGTGGTATGAACGACTGTTCAGTGCTCTACAGCGGATAAAGATCTGTCGGCGGAACAAAGTCCCAGTGCGAGAATCGGACGTGCTGTTATCAACTGAATTTATGAAGACGATTCGAGAGGAGGAGAATACTTGGCGCGAGGACTTTTTGGTATCTCTTCCAACCATACACTAAACCGTGGAACCACGAAACTGACCGTCCGTTTTCTAGCGTCCTGTCCACTGGATTCTATGGAGTCCCAGGGCTGGCAAGGCCATTGTGATCATCCCGGAAGAAGCGGAAGCCCTGATTCCTGTTCTCCGAACCATCGACTCGCCGCAAACCTATCTGATTTTGTATGCACCCCCCATCTCAAAGCAGATGCTACACTTCAACACCTTCCGCTACCACACTATCCCAAGGCTCGACAGTGAAATCCCTTCTGGGGTGAAACTGGACCTGAGTATCCTGGCCGGCAGACTATACTTTGAGTTCGGCGAGTACAAGGCTATTCTGCGGTATCTGGATCCACCGACTACCAGTTTCTCTGCTAAATCTACGTCTTCCGGTCGATCTCGGCGCCACAAGATAAAAATATCGACACGACTCCCCAGACGCTTCCTAGAGGAGTGGTTCGCGGTCGCGAGGAAGGGCCAGGACTTCACGTACACGCCCATGGGTTATGTCTGTCAGAATCGAGGACTTCGCGCGGACCATCCGTTTTTTGCTCGTGAGGGTGTTGAAGATGCTGAGGCTGACGAGCTCGGCTTGGATGACCAGAACGGGAAGGAATTGGTGTTGAAGTCAGAGTGATATGGATCTTGCCTTCTCCAGGACCTTGGCCGAAGGCGTGCGCAGTGTGCTCAAATTCGGGGCAAAAAATAGTCATCATCTTTGGTCATATTTAGGTCGACATGGGTACCTTTGTCTCGGGTTCGTGAGGTTTGGGGTTTACATGAAGTTGTTGTATCTAGAAAACAATTCCATAATCATCAAGCATGCCATGGCTCTGGGGTTCCCGGATTAAATAGGTGATTTATTTTTCTAGTAATACTATGGACATCCGGGATCATTTCCGACTTCGGCAACTAGCAACTAGAGGGTGATTGGATGTCTACGTAGACCAATAACTCAGGGCTCTAAGCAGGTCACCATCCGGGTTGGTGACTGTCGCAGGTGTAGCCCAGCCCAACGCCCAACGGTCGACCATAACCACCTGCATACCCCCACCCTCCACACTGGTGCGTCTAGACAACTCTATTCGACAACTACCTAGCCGCACATCACTCCACCCTCTATACCTCCCAATTTTACTCCCAGAACCCAGATTCCAAATTCCAGATTCCAGATTCCAATCCGGAATCCAGTCCAGACACTGCCAGCTGAACCAACCCCGTCACGTCATCTGACAAGCAGAACCTGCCACGACTATTCCACCCTAGATCAACTCCACTCCAGTCCACTCCAGTCAAGTCAAGTCCAGTCCAGTCCACCCCATCATCAGCTGACGACCCCAACCCTGCCCAGCCCAGCCGATTCTCTAAGCCAATGCAAGCCCCTAAGCAATCCGGGCTGGACCTTCCACCTGCCACTCCCCGAGCATCCAAAGCCAGATCCAACACCCACCACCCACTACCGAACCCCGAACCTCTAACCCCGAGTCCACCCCGAGGTTCGTCCGTGCTCCACCGGGCGGACACCCGGGAGAATATTCTGGCTTTCTCTCTTCACACGGCAGGTCAGGTGGAGCTATCCTTCTCCTCCTCATCATCATCATCCTCATCCTACTCTTGCTGCTTCTACTGCTGCGGCTGCTGCTGGTGCTGCTACTACAACCATTACTACTACTACCATCACTATCACCACCACTGTTAAAACCTGTACCGTACCCACTGACCCAGACAGAATATCACCTCTTGATAGATTAGATAGATGAGTTGGTGGGGGGAGTGTAGCATGGCATGACCTGATTGGGGACTTCGGTGTTCATCCATGCAGAGAATGAAATGCATGGATAGACAGATAAATGAGCGGATGGTGGAAGAATGCCGAGACCGTGAGTAGTAAGCTCGGAATACCTCCCCCGGAGACGGATATATGCAATTTAGGCCAACTGGATAAACAGCCAAGCTGGCAAGAGTAATATTAAGCATTGATGTACTCGATAGCCAGCCACCGCAATGGTAACAGCGAGAGGGAAAGTAATTAATTATAACTAAGCGAGGGAACTAGATAGAGTGTGGAATAATCCAATCCAATCCAATCCAATCCCATCCTATCCCGCCTTCCCTCCTGCAAACAACGACTCCTCCGATCATTCACACCACCACCCCCTCTCCCCTTTGCCCTGCCATATCCCTCCCATCCCGGGTATCAAATCATCCAACTACACATCAAGTCGGGTATATAAACGCAACCCAACTACCTAAGCAGACGTATCATCCAAAACAACATTATCAGCATGCACCGCCTTCTCGTCCGCCTTCTCGCCCGGCTCAATATACTCCCCGCTGAGGAGAGCAGTCAGGCCAATCTCGCGATCGATGCGCTGACGCAGGGCCTCGTCTTCGGCAGCCATGCCCTCGGAGCCGAACAATTCGTCCATCTCCTCGAGTGTGCGGCCCTTGGTTTCGGGGACGAAGATCCACACGTAGATGACGCCGAGGATGGTCATGCATCCGAAGAAGATGAAGGTGCCGTAGGCGGAGGCGGACAGGAAGGGGGATGTGGCGAGGCCGACACCGAAGTTGTTGAGCTGTGGGGGGGGGGGATGATGTTAGTGGTTTGTTGTGGTGGGGGTTGTGGGGAAGAAGGGGGAGGGGGGGGGAATGGGACGTACCCAGTTGCTGCTACCGCCGATACTAACGCCCTTGGCGCGCATGCTGAGCGGGTAGACTTCCGAGACGACGATCCAGGCACAGGGTCCTATTATCATTAGTATGGGATGGGTTTGAGGGGATGGGGCTTGGTACACACCCCAAGAGTAAGCGTAGTTGATGATGAAGATCCAGACGAACACGACAGTCGCCCAGCCGGCGCCCTTGTGGGTGGAGAAGGTGCCCTCGTAGGAGCCGATCAGACCGGCGCAGATGAAATGGCAGATGGACATGCCGATGGCACCGGTGATGAGGATCTTCTTACGACCGATGTTGTCGACCCAGAGAACGGCGGGAATGGTAAAGACGAACTCGAAGATGCCGCCGACACCGGTGGCCAGCAGGGAGGTGGTGTTGCCGCCCAGGTTGAGGCCCTCGAAGATCTGGGGCGCGTAGTAGTTGATGGCGTTGATTCCGTTCCACTGCTGGAACATCATGACGAGACACTGGGAGAGGGGGGGGTGTCAGTAAGGTTGATGTTGGTGGTGAGGAGGGATTGCACGTACGGCCACGGTGGTCCGCTTGAAGAGGGACTTGTTGGTCACGAGAGATTTGTAGTCGTTCAGGCCGGTCATGAAGCGGCTCTTGAAGGATCCGTCCTGGTACTGGGGGTACTTCCTCTTGGCGGTTTCGGCCTCGAACATCCAGAGCGCCTTGATCTCGAGGAACTCGATGCGGACAAGCATGTCATCCGTGGAGGCGCCGCGCAGACGTGCCAGGGTCTGGAGACACTCTTCTTCCCGGCCGAGGTTCATCAGGTGGCGAGGCGATTGGGGCATGAACCCGACCATTCCGATGGCGAGAATGAGGGCGGGGAGGATTTGGATGCAAATCGGGATCAGCCATGCTGCGTTGGACTGACCCGCTCCAGTACCTCCGATGTAGTTTGTTCCGTAACCGATCTGGCCTGGTTAGATCCCCCAAAGCTATACAGGCAGGGGTTGACTCACCCAGAAGCTGACCATGATACCGAAGGTGATGGACAGCTGCTGCACGGCAACCAAGGAACCACGAATCTCAGGAGGCGCCTGCACCCGTTAGACATGAGCTGACTGGGAAGCGCCGGACGTCCGACATACCAATTCCGCATTGTACAGCGGCACAATCATACTGAGGTTACCGACACCCAGACCCGTCACAAACCGACCAGCAAAGATATATCCCGCGTTCTTGGTGCAGGCCTGGACGATGACACCGATGCAGAAGATAAACACCGCCAAGACAACCGTGCGACGACGACCGAGAGAATCCGCCAGATATCCGTTCAGCAGTGTACCCACCCAAGCACCCAATTCCAGGATAGACGTAAGCATGCCCTGCTTGAGACCGGTCCGCGCTGCATATCCGTCGGTCTAGGGCCGTCAGCATCCATGGGTCCATCGAGAGGAGGTACAGTACATACAGCCTTAATGAAAGAGGTCATGGTAAGAATCTCCGAGAACATTCCCTGGTTGTCTGGGCCAGTTAGCAGACACCCCATGCGCGAGGACGGGTCACCTACATCCGTAGACGAAGCCACCCAGCGACGCAAACAGCGCAATCGCAAAGGTCTTCTTGCTGCTGATCAGACCGCGCCATCCCACGCGGTTACCGGCAAGCTCAGCACGCTTGCCGGAGACAGCCTCAGCGCCAGCTCCCATACCCATGTTGAGCGGTCGTATGGGCAATTACCCTTCACAGTACCCGATATGAGAAATGATGTAGAGGACTGACAGTTAAAGGGCAGATCAATGACGAGGGAGGAGGAGTGCAAGAGAAAAAAAAAAAAAAAAAAAGTCCGACGAACGGATCGCACGGGGGCCACGCGACATAAAAAGAAACGGCCAGGACGCAATACAACGGCTGCCGTATGCACCTGCCGCTTCCTCTCGGCCCATTTCCTTTTTTTTTTCTTTACACTCGCTCGCTCATCTTGATCCTGTCGTCGTATGCAGCTCGAACATTGGGGTCTGAAGCTAGACCACTCCGGGCAAGAATCGTGATGGGTGTCATGCAATTTCGGTGCTTTTCCCTCGCAGGGGGCATCATTGGTCGTTTCATTTATCCAGACTTTCGTCCACGGGCATCGGGCTAGCTCAGTCCGGCATGGGCTGCTGAAATCTCTTTACCCCAAGGCGCTACAAACCCCCGCGGGGCCAGTCGGAGGCCCTGGGGGGCCGGGATTAGGCAGGGATGGTCATCGGGCCAGGCTCGGGATGATGGAGGCCGGGATGGACTTCATCCGCCAGCCAGCCGCACACAAGCTTCGTGGCGGGAGCTTGCGATGGATGCGGCCGCGTGGCTTGGCGAGCCGCGACGGATGGCTGCGGCAGAGGGTCAAAGGGCTGGATGGAAGGAAGTTAGAGGTTGGAGGTGGGAGGTTGAAGGTTGGGATGTCGAGGGGAGGAGATGGTGGTGGAAGATTAGGTTCGCGGGGATGACAGATAAAAAGGAGGGGAAGCAGGAAAGAGGAGAAGATGTGCGGACAGGCTGGAAGCAGTCTAGACACTCCCTGGACAGTCTGGAGTCAAGCAGCTGGAGTCCAGCTGGAGTCAAGCTGGGGAAGTGACAGGGGGACAACCCCAGGCAGCAATATCTTTTAGCCGGCTTTGCCCCGTCACAAACCCCAACTTGGCCGTCCCAACAACAACTCCAGATCAACAACAGATCCCTCGAGTCAGCCCACCTCCCTTTCGCTTGCTTACTTGTTTGTCCTCGCAGCGCACTATCCGCCGTCGGCCAATTAAAGGATCGCCGGTTGGGCTCCTCGACACGTGGACTGGCAGGATGTCACTGACTGCCCATCGCGTCCCCAATGATCCCACTCTTGAAGCGTCTTAAGATTGAGTCCCTGGTGTCCCTGTCTGTCCCCTCGCCAGGGTGAACCCCCCGGTCGCATTGAGGATGCCGCTTTTGCCACGAAGCGGGGTTGGCGCGCTGCATCCGGTCTGCTGCTTGCTGGACACGGCTTCCTTCGCGCGAGGGCTCGGGCCATCACTCAGACATTCGGGGTCATTCCCATTCCGGTGGAGTGCGTTGCTTTGTGCCGACAAGCCCAGTTCTCCAGTCCGAGGGCTGCTGCTGATGGCCTCGGGCTCGTGCCGGGGCCGGACCCACTTGTGAGTCAACTCCGGAGTCAGGAGGCAGCGGAGGGGGGCAGAGGCTTCTCATGAGTGGTCGTCGGCATGGCTACGAGTGAGAGGTTCGGGTTTGGGGGGATTAGGCGGACAGCGACATCGGTCTGTTGATTCTCATGACTGAGGCTCGTCCAGTCGAAAAAGTGTGTGTGTGGTTGTGGTGCCATGGGGAAGACGGCAGGTCAGATCCTCCCCACGGGGGTTTCGGTGAATGGAAACAGGTTAGCACTGCCTCTCCGGATCTCCCGGCTCGGCTGGCCCAATCAGGACGGCATACGGCACTGTCCGAGCGATGCAGTCTGGAGTTGGACTTCTGTCAGGTCATCCATCGCGATCAGAACTGTCCACGGGTTCAGAGTGTTAGGGTTTACGGAGTACGGCATCCAAGGTTCTCTGGTTCTGGTGTCTGGTCTGGTTTGGACGCGCCGCTTACTCTCCGCCGACCGCCACTCTCCGGCTCCATTGGCCACCACACCACTCGGTCCCTGATCAGGATCTCACCATGCTTGCTTGGACTTCAAGTTCAAAAATTCCTGTGGCTTGGGGCTCCAGCCAATGTACCTCTGCTACGTCCGTGTCTGCTTCCCCTCAATTATTCTGGTTGATGATTCCTGGGCCAATTGGTTAAGACTGAGCTCGAGCTAGTCTGTTTTGCCTGCATCGTTTGCGAGACCCGACCAAGCTTCCAAACAAATGCTTAACAAGCTGATGCTCGTACCGTCCGAGATTTCCAGGGCGCCTTAGCACTCTTGTCCTACACACATTGCGCCACGTGCGTCATCGACGAACACCTCCATTGTTTTAACCATTTCTCACCAGGTTCTCAGACAATAATACCACGGCAACTGGGATTTGCCAAAGCACACCGATTATCCGAGTGACACCACCTTCATCCAGTCTCTAGATACCAGTCTGAGGGGGCAAGCACTCCTATCCAGCACCATTATGCAGCAAGAGTCCGAGATCATGTCACACCCCTCCATGCCAGGGTCATTGCGAGCGTGCATGCCACCCCACCAGATTCAATGTAAATCCGAGCATCCTCTTGAAAATCCGGGGATAAGCCCATGGGTGATCCGGCATCCAATGGCATCATCTGTCATCGTTGACTCCCTGCAAAGATAATCTCCGAGACCAGGGACTAGTCACGTTTGTGATGTCAGCAGGGGAGAGAGGCTGTCTAAGCGATATATTTGCTCACATGGGTGGGATGGCTTAAGGGCCGGGATTCCTGTCCTGGTTTGCTAGGGGTCTTTCGGATGGCGCCACGGTGTGTTACTATATGTCCCAGATTTAGGGGAAAAAACCCCCCCAACTGATTTCTAGTCTGGAGCTCTTGTACTAGATTTTGACAATTCAGTAGCTACTAACTGTATCTTGCGTATTTTCGGGATTTCTGTGCATCGACAAAACAATGATCATGTCCATCAATCGCGCTGATAGTAAGCAGTAACTAAATCTTTCCATGCCGCACCTGTCAGAGAGGACATGCTTGAATGTGCTACCTCGAATTACCTCTTCCCAAAATAGTATACACGCAGTATATGGCAGGAAAACAACGGTGTAGGATCATGGTATGAATTATGCTGACGAGCTAGCAGCTAACCGAGAAGGAAGAGATGAAGAGAGCGGAAGAGACCACGCTCTAGCCTCAGGCACCACTGGCAAAAATGTCTTTTTGAGTTGATTTTATATGTCCTCTTCTATTACATGGTCAATCATTCTTCAAAAAAGTGAAAAGCTCTGTGTGGACAGCTCCTCGTGTCTTTTTCTTACGGGGCCACTTATTTCAACCAACCGAAATATTTTGTGAATGTTGTGGTAAATTGGATCATCCATCCCATGCATCGCAATGCACAAGGGCGGGACTGTGTATATGTTCATTCGAGTGTGGTAGTATAGGTAGGTAACTGCGCAAGGCTTTCGAACCCCACAGCATGGTAGACAGGCAATGGATACCGACCATCTCGGCGTCCATCTATCCACGAAGAAAGACCACCCCACGAGCCAAGATCAGAAAAATGTATATCCCCTGCCAGGATCAAAAAGAGCGACAAATCAAGGGATAAGAAAGTAAGTCCACATCCAACAAGGATACAAACCCCAACAGAGAAACAGGCTCGCACAAACCCAAATCAAAAACCAAAAACAGAAACAAGACACCCCAACCTAAGCACCATCAAAAAACACCACCTGAACCGTAACATCATCCCTCATCGTCTTACTAACAGGCGTATCAACCGTCAACACCCCTGTAAAGAGCTGTCTCTGCAGGCCCCCAAAAGCATTCTTCACGAGATGCGTCGCCGCATTATCATCCTCATAGACAAACCACTCCGGCTTGACTTTCCAGTACTCCCAGAAAGAAATCCCCTCAGCGTGATCAGCAGAGACCTTACCACCCCCAAATGCGACTGCCGTGCCGCTACCAATCTCAGCGAGGGTACCTTCCTTCGTGGCGCCAATCCACTTGCTGACAGCCTCGACGGCGCCCTCGCTGGAAAGATGATTCCACAGTCCATCCGACGCGAGAACGAGGAACTCTCCCCCCGTAAGTTTGTGGCTCTTGACCTCCGGCGTCGCGACCAGATAGGGCGGGTTGGTGACGACACCAGGGGCAGGTTTGCCCGAGAACTGTTTTTCCCATTTGATCATCGCCTCCTTGGGCCAGTTCCAGCGCGCGTCGCCAAAGGCACGGGTGACGGCGATGCCGGCGTAGCGTGCGCAGTCGCCGTCGCGCTTGGTGATCAGGTTGTCCTGGTCGGGGTGCAGGGCGTTGACGCGTGCGACCTCCGACTCGCTGGCGGCGGTGTGGTCGAGAGAGAGGGGGACGGTCTCGAAGCCTGACTCCCCTGGTGTTCCGAGAACGGCGCGCGAGTCGCCGGTGTTGGCGACGTAGAGCATGGATTCGCTGGGGTTGTAGAGGGCTAGAAGCGCGCAGGAGCCGGCGTAGTTGGCTGCAAGGCGGGCCTGGACTTCAGCGTGGCTTTTGGCGCTGTAGAGCGCCGTGAGGCCGTCTTCGGAGATCTCGTCGGCGAGGGTGGTGAATGCGGAGATGAGGGCGTTTTCGATGGTGGAGTCGGGGGGGGAGGAGGAGGAGAAGTGCGCTTTCAGGGACCGTTCGACGTAGGGGATGAGGGCGTGGGCAAGGACGATGGCTGTGTGTTGGCCTCTGGAGACTTTGTTACTGGCTGGACGCTGGGGATTAGGGCAAGGTAGGGAGGGAGGGAGTTACCCGTGTCCGTCGTATACTGCCCAAGCGTGCCACACGCCGTGTTCGCCCAGGTCGATCTTGCCCGAGGCCATGTAATCCTCGATGGGGTCGTTGCTGGGGACCTGGTTGGTGTCGATACGCGACACGGCACCGATTTCCCCCGTTTGCAACTTGTAGCTGGCTTCATTCGTCTTGATCTTGTCGGTGGCCTGCTTGACGTCGAGGACGGACATGCACTTGAACTTCCAGTCCAGGCTTGGACTGTCGGAACCGGTATTGAAAGACATGTTGTCGCTGTTGATGGATCCTGGTGCGGGATGTTTATTCTCGCTGTGATTCACTCGATCCTGGTTGTAGTGATTGTGGTGATGGCGATGGTGATAGTGAATGCCAACCTCATCCCACCCCAACCAATATATACTGCGTCCCTACCCTCCCATCAAGAAAGCAAATCACCTCACCTCGCCACCTGAAGCCAAATCGCGCATCCCATCCCATCTACCCCTCACCCTCGCTCGCCTCATTTCTCTCCTTCTCATCATGTGAGAAGTCATTCTCACCATCCGCGCAGCAATAGTCAACGACGGGGGGGGGCAGTGCAAGTATTAGTCCCACCGATAAGCAAGCAATCTAAGCTTTCCAGGGAAGCCTAACTTCGGCGACTCCGATCCGGGAAAGTGTGGATAGCCGTTGAAGGGGTCCTCATTTGTTTGTGATCGAAATGTAACCATCTTATCTACGCTAATCTGTTTAGTTTAATTAGATGTAGGTTCATTGTTTGGGAGTGTAGGTTCTGCTGCGGTTAATTGGGTCGAGGGTGGAGGGAAGGTGCATCCACGCGCTGGTGCTCCGCACACCATAATCTTATTTTAAAAGTAGGGCGGCCAACCAGCGACGGTGCGGCATTTCTTACATGATCGCTGTGCGTGACGGGTGGGGGTGGTCTGGAATCTTCGATTTACTTTGATGGGATTGTGATGGTTGGGTGGGGGAGAGGGGGTGGCCGGGAAGCCGAGATATGTATGATGGAAGTGGGAGTTTGGGTGTCGCTGACGGATATCTATGAGCTATACGAAATATGGACCAGGATAAGGAAAGGAGTGACTGGCTCACTTTTTACTTGGTCTGATCATACTTTGCAAAAGCAATTGAGACTAAGGGCATATTGAGTACTATATCACTAGCAACACCAGGTCTCTCCATCATGAAGCCAACAGAGGTCAAGCTAACAGATTGAACATAGTTTTGCAGTTGGTATTCCTCGATTCATTGGCACTGTAACCAAAATACTCTCGATGAAAATATTATGCATACCTTAGAGTTGTGATGGCCACAATCTCATCAAGTCTTACATCCAGATTTTAACAAATTCCAATTGACACACTCTAGGACGTCCGACAATCATTCCCCTAACTTTTATCCCCTTATCAAATGAACTTTTTCAACAAGATAGTTCCACCGCTAACCTCGTCATGTTCAACCCAGGCCATTCACAACCGAGGACACACCGTGAGATGAAGCCAGAATTACCAAGATCTCTTCCATCACAACGGAACGGAGATCTTCGGCCTCCCAAAGCCAAATCCATCTGTCGTATCAGATACGACAAGATGGCGTCAGAATAGCCATATCTTGCCATGAATAAGCCAACCAGCCCGCCAAGCAAACGGAGTTCAACCGCATCGCCGACGGAGGAGAGGAAATAACATCCCATCTTGGCGGACTCTGGACACTCACGTTTACTCGACTTGCATCCAATAACAAATTACTGAACGAAATAGTAAAGGTCAGCGCACGAACCCTAACTTGCCATCTCGCACGAATCCCCAAATCAATTGGTACTCGAGTATATTCCGAGTGACGGATCAAAGGATCCGCTCAATCCGCACCAAGGAAAATAATCAAAGGCTCACGCGACCACATGCCCAAGGCGGCGGGGCGGGCCAACGGCCACCAGAAAGTAGAAGGTAAGCACTAGCAGCCATCCCCCTCTCACTCCCGATAAGGGACCAAAGAAAAAAAGAGGCCCATCGGCATCCGCGGTTGCGTGACGCTATTTGCTATCTGCTGGGACTTTCAGCGGTGAGCGTATGTGCAACTGTGGATGACCAATTGAGTGGTGTTTACTCGACCGCTACTCCGGATAGGGTTAATTGTCCGTTTTTGGCGCTACCGGGCCGGGGCTTGGGCTTGGATCTAAATACTGATGATTTCGGGTGTCCACGTGGAGGGGTGAGAGGGGAGAGGATTGTGACATAAGGTGGGTGAGATGCGAACGACTTGCAGGCCGTGGCAGATTGCGACGGATACTAGAGATGAGAACTTTTGCTTGTTAGAGTTGTTGCAATATGAGCTTTTTGTCATGGGTATATTTCTCGAGGTTTCTGAGTGTCAACAATATGGGCAGACTGGCCAGTTCGCTGCCTAAGGCTCGCCAGTTGGCTGCCTAAGGCTCGCCAGTTCGCTGCCTAAGGCTTATTAGTTTGCGGCCTCAGGCTAGTTAATTATCTTAGACTATTAGTTAACAGATTAATAATTCTAAGTTCTGTCTATCCTGCAGTAGAGTAAGAGATCTTACTTTTATTAATTATTCTAGTCTTTATTTAATTATTAATTTTATTATTCTCAGCCCTATTCTATTTATATAATTTTTATATAATTTTTATATAATTTTATATATTTTTATATATTTTTGATAATTAATTAATTATAAATATAAATAAAAAGATCTCTTAATTTTTAATTAGTTTTTTAATAAGTTTTAATTAAATTAAATTAGTTTTTAATTTTTTTTTATTTATTTAATCTTTAATTTTTTTTATTACTTCTTTTATCTTTCTTTTATTTTTTTTTTATCTTTATTTTATTTTCATCTAAGAACTTTTCTTAAGAAGTAAGAACTTTTCTTAAGAAGACTTTATTAAACTTTCACTTTCTTATATAAATTAGATGCAAAAGTGAGGTGAAAGTGAGAGAAAGATAAGAGAAGTTAAGAATAAGAAAAATCAAAGATTAGATAATTAAGTAAAAATTTTTCTTTGATTTTTTAAAAAGATTTTACTGAACTCTTACTTTCTTATATAAATTAAGTATAAAAGTAAGATAAAAGTAAGATAAAGATAAAAGAAAGATAAGAAAAAGATAAAAGAAGTAATAAAAAAAATTAAAGATTAGAAAAAAATTAAAAGCTAATTTAATTTAATTAAAATTTATTAAAAAATTAATTAAAAATTAAGAAATCTTTTTATTTATATTTATAGTTAATTGGCTATTAAAAGCATATAAAAATATATAAAATTATATAAAAATTATATAAAAATTATATAAATAGAATAGAGCTAAGAATAATAGAATCAGTGATTAAATAAAGACTAGAATAATTAATAAAAATAAGATCTCTTGCTTTACTGCGGGATAGATAAAACTTAAAATTATTAGTCTATTAACTAATAATCTAAGACAGCTAATTAATCTGAGACTGTAAATTAATAAGTCTTAGATAATAAACTAATAAGTCTGTTTATATTATTAATACACCCCCGCAGTTTTAATAAGATAAAATATCAGAAAAACTAGAGTAAACAAATTACTAAAAATAAAAAATAATAATAATAAAATTTAATAAATTATTATATTTAACTGTTTAATAAATTAAGTATATCTTTAATTAAGAAACTACTTAGTCAGACTATCTGCTTATATTTTATTAATAGATATTTATTAAATATTAATTATTTTATTCAGAGCTTCTTGCCTTAATTAATAATTAGTAATATTAATATATTTTAGACTAGTTTAAAAGAGAAAATTCTTATCAGTAAGAATTTTAACTGTTTAATAATTATTATATAATATAAAGAAGTATTAATTAGAACTAAACTCTATTTATTTAAAAAATCTTCTTTATTAAAGAAGTTGCTTAGCTGCAGTAGTTAGAGCTAATAATTTAGTTTTAATAATTAAAAGAGTTATATAATACTGTTTCTTGCTTAGCTAATTAATAAAATTATTAAATAAATAAATAATATATTCTATTAAGCTAGTATAATCTTAATTATCAGTAAAACTAGTATTACTGGCTATATAAAATAAAATAGGACTAGAGCTAAATTTAATAGCCAAATTTTTTATTTTTTTTAAATAAAAGATTAAATAATTCACAGCCCTAAGATATTTAGAGCTTGGATTAATTAAATATTCTAAAATTAACTAATATAATTTAATAATATCAGATCTAGTCTAAACTATAAAATATAAAGCTGACTCTACTTTTTACTAAAATTTATAAATTTAATTAGTAGTGGCCTGATAGAGTAGATTCTTTATTAATTTCTTATTTAAAAATAAAGATTTAGAGCTTTTTCTTTATTCTAAATTAAACTTATTAATAATCTTATTAATATAGTTTAATTATTAAATCTATAACTTTTTATTTAAGCGATTATATAAGATTTAAATATTAAAAAATAAATTAATCTTTTTAAGATCTTTAAATTTAAATAATATTATTAATTCTTACTTGAATTTATTAAATTTTTAATAATTTAATTTATAAAATATATAAATTATATTATTTATAAAAATTATTAAAATTATAAATTTATTAATAAAAATATATTAATTTTTCTAAATAAACTTAAGTCTTAAAGCTATTAGCCTCTGTTTTAGAATATTTTACTAAAAAAATAATAAATATCTTAATCTATATAGAGCTTTTTATAATAAAAAAACTGTTTATTTATTTCTTAATTCAGAAATTGGATTTATATAGATTTTCTTTTTAATAAGATTATTAAAAAAGATAATAATTATATCCAGTTGATTAATTTTCAGATTAAATATAGTAATTAGAGTTAAAAGAATTTATATAAATCTAACTATAAAAATATTAGCGCGTGTTTTTAATTAATCAGATATCTGTAAATTATTTCTAATATAAATTTAAGCTTTAAAATCAGTCAGGTGATCAGTTTTATTAAATTTATATAAAAATATCTATTTTAATAGTAATACTTCAGCTTTATTAGTTTTATAAATTAAATATATATTCTAAGTATTTAGGGCTTTTAATTAATTAATTTCAGTTTTAATAATCTGAGTAAATTAGTTTAAAAATATATAATTTCTTATTTCTTGCCAGTTAATAAATAAAGATAAAAATAATAAAAAATTAATATAGAGAATTTTATTCTTATTAATATAATTAATTATTATTTAAATAATTTAAAGAGTAAGTCTAGCTCTTTTAAAATTAAAATTAAATAATTCTAAGTAAGTCTGTTTCAGATCTTTAATTAATTTAATATCTAAAAACTTAGTTTTATTAATCAGCTTATTAATATTTAAATTATTAATAAAAATCTAAGATAGTAAAAAAGATAAATTAGATAATAAAAATAATAAATCTTTTATAATTATATTATTATCTTATCTAACTAAGATATTTAACTAATTACTTAAGACTATTAACTGGCTTGATTTAGTAGTTAACTAGTCTGAGATTATTAACTAATCTTATTCTGATTAATTATCTGATAAAGATTTAGATATTTATTTTAATATTTCTAAATTAGAAAGATACTTATCTATATTAGATTCTTCAGATTCTTTAGAAATAGAGATATCTGATTATTCTAACTAAATAAAATTAATTAATTTAATTATTTCTTGCTTTATTAATAGATTTTCTAATTTAATATATTATTTATAATTGAAATTTTTATTAAAAATAATATTACAAGTTAAAATTACTCTTTTAAGAATAGATATTCAGATTTATTAAATATTAGTTATCTAATAATTAATCAGATAACTAATTAGAACTCTAGATTCTAGTTTATTTTCTTTAAGTAAGTTATTAATTTGAATATAGATATATAATCTATACTTTTTTAAATAAAAAATATCTGATTTTTTAGATAATTATAAAAGACTTTTTTAGATAATTTTATATAATATTTTCTAATTTAGTTGTTTGTTTAATATTTTATTTAAAATAAAAATAGCCGAATTTATTATTTTAGATTATAAAAATATAAGAAGCCCTAAATTAATTAATAAATTTCTTATTTTAAAAATAATTAGGGCTCTGGATTTTTTTATATATAGATTTTACTCTAACTAATAAACTGATAAATAATTAATTAGTAGGTCTTTAATACTAGTCTAGATTAGAAAAATATTAAGATTCTGATTTTAATCAGAATAAAATCTCTTGAATATTATCTTAAACTAATTAATAATTAATTAAATTATATTAATAATTAATTCTGAAATATCTGATTTGAAAGTTAGGACTTATTCTAGATAAAATTTTAAATAGAAATAATAAAGATAATTAATATATCTTTATTTATTAATTCTATTTATTATATAAATCAAGTTCTAATAAATTAATTTAAATATCTGATTTTTTTTTTAAATTTTTGCCTTAAAATTTATCTTTCTGATTAGCTAATTTTATATATAAAATATTTTTTATTTTGGCTTAGCTTATCTGAGCTAGTTTATTTTAATAAATTAGTAATATTAATTTTCTAAATTAAATTATTTAGATAATTTAGGATTTTTTTATCAGAGTATTCTAATCTTTTATATTATTTTTTAGTTATTCTAGATATTATATATTAGTGTTCTAAGAGTTTAATTGGCTTAAGACTATAAACTGACAAGTCTAAGATAGCTAACTAGCTTATCTTAATAGCTAACTAGCTTAATTTAATAATAATAATTATAACAGAACTAGATTTTTATTTTTATTAAATATAATATATTTTTTTAATTTTTTTAATTTAATATAGTAAAGTTCTATTTGCTTGTTTAAGAAATCTATCTTTCTTATTTAGAAATAATCTCTTTTTATCAGCTTTTACAGCTGAGAGAATATTTATATAAAATTAAGAAATATAGACTATTTCTTTGAGTTTAAAATATAAATCTTTTCTATTTAGACAAATAAAATAAAAAATAATTATTTTATAATTTTAAATAACTAAGGCAGTATCTTCTACTCTTACTAATCTATTTTTATTTATAATAAAAATATAATTAATAAAGAAATTTAAGAAATTACAGATATAGCTATCTGAAGCAGTATTAAAAGTCTATTAAGATAAATAAAATATTAATAATTATTCTAAATAGATAATTTATTAATTTATTATTAAAAAGATCTTTTCTGCCTTGATAGTTGCTTTATTATTTTTATTAAATAAAGATAATATTTAATAAGTCTGGCAGTATTATTTAAAAAAATATCTTAGTTTAGAACTATTTCTAAAAATATTTCTAAAATAATTTAAGATTTTAATCTCAGGCTTCTATTCAGGATCTCTTAGTTTCTTATTAATATAGAAATAATTATTAAAATTATAAAATCTATTATTCTTATCTGATTTATATAAGCAGGGCCGATTCTTAAATCTTTGTCTCTTTATTAATATTTTACTATTTTAAGAAGTTTATTTTAACTTAGTTATTAAAACAGTTATTAAAACAATTAATTTAGAATTATCTAAAAAATCTTAAAAAAAAATATAACTAATTCTATTACTATCACTATCAACTAATTTAATAAATTATCTAATTTAAGAATTTAGACAAATCTAATTATATATTCTTTATATTATCTTAAGAAACTTAGATAGTTTTTTCTGATTATTCTTATTATTAATTAATTTTAATTACTAAATTATTATAAAATTATCTATTATTTTCTGAACTAATTCAAGAAAGTTATAGATTATTTAAATAGAATTAATAATCTTGCTTAATTTTAGCTCTACTGCTTCTAAATAAATAAGCTCTTATTAAGTTATATAATTTTTAATAGAACTTTTTATTCCTAAGAATCACAGCTTATAATATTTATTAATAACTTTTTTTATATAGGACTAATTAATAGAAATAATCTTTTTCTTTAAAATTTATAAAATTTAATAGAATTTTTTTAAATTAAGTATAGCATGCTGATTTTGCTTGCTTAATATAAAATTTATTAATAAACTTAAAGAGACTAGTCTAGAGATAATTTTCTTTTATTTCTTAAATTAATAATTAAATTAATTTATAATTTCTTAATATAGAAAATAGTCTGATTTACTGAGATTTATTATTAAAATAATATAATAATTAAAGTCTAAAATAGATATAGCAACTGGCTTAATAGAGTAGTTAAGTTTCTTAGATAAATCTAGATTTATATATTCTCAAACATTCTTATTAATAATAAATAATTAAATTTAATTAATTCAAAAAAATTAATTAGATTAATTATTAAGAATAATAGAAACTTTCTTAAATTACTGATTTTAAGATATAATAAAAAAATAGTCAAAAAAATTTAAGAATTTAGATAAATCTTACTTTTTACTTAAAAATTCTATAATTTTTTATACAAATTTTAAGTCAGAGATAAAGTAAAAATAAGAGAAATAAAAGAATATAAAGAGTCTTAGAGATATTAATAAAGAATTAATATAAAGATATAACTAGACTTATAACTAAGAACTTTTCTTAAGAAATAAGAACTTTTTTTAAGAAGACTTTATTAAACTTTTACTTTCTTATATAAATTAAGTACAAAAGTGAGATGAAAATAAGAAAAAAATAAAAAAAGTTAAAAATAAGAAAAATTAAAGATTAGATAATTAAATAAGAACTTTTCTCTGATTTCTTAGAAAGACTTTACTGAACTTTTATTTTCTTATATAAATTAGATATAAAAATAAGATAAAAGTAAGATAAAGATAAAAAAAAGATAAGAAAAAGATAAAAAAAATAATAAAAAAAATTAAAGATTAAAAAAAGATTAAAAGCTGATTTAACTTGATTAAAACTTATTAAAAAATTAATTAAAAATTAAGAGATCTTTTTATTTATATTTATAGCCAATTGGCTATCAAAAGCACATGAAAATATATAAAATTATATAAAAATTATATAAAAATTATATAAATAAAACAGGGCTGAGAATAATAGAATCAGTGGTTGAATAGGGGCTAGAATAATTAATAAAAGTAAGATCTCTTGCTTCGCTGCGGGATAGGCAGAACTCAGAATTATTAGTCTGCTAACTGGTGGTCTAAGGCAGCGAACTGGCGAGTCTGCCCATATTGTTGATATTATCTTATTTTTATATTTAATTTATATAAGAAAATAAGAGTTTAGTAAAGTTTTTTTAAAAAATTAAAAAAAAATTTTTATTTAATTATTTAATCTTTAATTTTTCTTATTTTTTATTTCTTTTATCTTTCTCTTACTTTTATCTTACTTTTGTATTTAATTTATATAAGAAAGTAAAAATTTAATAAAGTTTTCTTAAAAAAAATTCTTATTTCTTAAGAAAAGTTCTTAATTATAAGTCTGATTATATTTTTATATTAATTTTTTATTAATATTTCTAAGACTCTTTATATTTTTTTATTTCTCTTATTTTTATTTTATCTCTGACTTAAAATTTATATAGAAAATTATAGAATTTTTAAATAAAAAATAAGATTTATCTAAATTCTTAAATTCTTTTAACTATTTTTTTATTATATCTTAAAATCAGTAATTTAAGAAAGTTTTTATTATTCTTAATAATTAATCTAATTAATTTCTTTGAATTAATCAAATTTGATTATTTATTATTAATAAGAGTATTTAAGAATATATAAATCTAGATTTATCTAAGAAATTTAATTATTTTATTAAGCCAGTTGCTATATCTATTTCAGACTTTAATTATTATATTATTTTAATAATAGATCTTAGTAAATTAGACTATCTTTTATATTAGAAAATTATAAATTAATTTAATTATTAATTCAAGAAATAAAAAAAAATTATCTTTAAACTAGTCTCTTTAAGTTTATTAATAAATTTTATATTAAGTAAATAAAATCAGTATATTATACTTAATTTAGAAAGATCTTATTAAATTTTATAAACTTTAAAAAAAAAAATTACTTCTATTAATCAGTTCTATATAAGAAAAATTATTAATAAATATTATAAACTATAATTCTTAGAAACAAAGAGTTTTATTAAGAATTATATAACTTAATAGAAGCTTATTTATTCAGAAATAGTAGAGCTAAAATTAAATAAGATTAGAGTGGCTTAACCTGACTGTTATATCTTAATCTTAATCTGGCCATAACCTGGCAGTTAGATTAAGATATAAAAAATTTTTAACTATATAATTAAGATTAGATCAAGATATAACTATTATTATAATTATTTATATTTATTAATTAAAAAGATTAGATATAGCAGATAGATTAATAATTATAGATTAATTTATAATATATATATTTTTTTTATATAGATAATATATAAAGTATAATATATATTTAATTATAGTATAAAAATAATAATATTTTTTAGATATAGTCTATTACTTAATCTATTTAATTAATTATATTAAAAAATATATTATACTCTAAAAAAGATTTTTATAAAATCTAGTATAAAAAAAATAAAAAAAAATATAAAATATTTATTTTTTATACTATTCAGAATAATAATTATAATAATATAGAAATTATAAAGATTAGAGCTTTATCTTTATTTAAATATATATAATAATTAAAGACTTAGATAAGACTAGTTCTTTTAATTCTAATAATAATTTATTCTCTGAATTATCTTTAAGATTATTTATGATTTTATTTTTATTAATATAGAAAATAGTAATTATCTTATTTTTTTTTTGCTTCTTAGATATAAAGATAATTAAATCTAAATTAAGATTATTAAATATATTCTAATACTTCTTATTTATAATAAAATAATTAATATATATTTGAAGTATAATTATTTTAATTATATTAAGATTAAGACAGCTTCGGTGATAGTGACAAATATTTTAAAAACTATTAAAAAAATATTTAATACTAATATTATTAATTATAATTAAGAGAAAATCTCTAGCTATTTAATAGAGAATAGAAAATTAATTATAGTAGGATTTTTAGTAAGCAAGAATATTAGTATATTTTATAATATCTGGAATTATATTAGTTTAATTAAAGATATCTTAAAAAGCTATATATCTTTAATATCTAGATATATCTTAAGTTTTTTATATATCTTAATTATAAATAAGAATCTTTGATATTTAGAGATATTATAAAAGATTTTATTTAAATCTAATAATAATTTAAAGACTGTTGATAATATATTAATTATTAAATTTTAACTAAAATAGAAAAAGAATATTTTTTTAAAGATAATTTAATATTTATAATATTAGTTAATATTTTTATTTAGCTATATATCTTTTTTAAATTTTTTAAGTTTTAATATCAGGTTCAGAATAGTTATAATTATATAAATATAGTCTTTTATCTAATAAATATAATAATAATACTTTCAAAGCTTCTAATATATATTATATAAGTTTTTAAGAATCTTTTTTTTTTAGAATATCTACTTTCTTTTCAGTCTGTTAATTAAGTAATCTAGATAATTAAAAAAATTATTATAAATATTATAAATTTTATAAATAGTAAATCTACTGTTCTCAGAGAGATAGAAAATAAAAAAAAAAAAAAGATATAAAAACTCAAGAAAATATTTTATCTGTTTTTATTTTATTATAATAAAATAAAAATAATTAATATTATTATATTTATAGTACTGAATAAAACTTTTAATTATTTAATAAAGTTTAAATATCTGATAAATTATAAGATAAATTAAGTTTTAATAAATTTTATAGTTAAGAAGAAGATAATAGACTAAGTTAGATTTAAATTATTAAATAAATAAAAACTTTTTATAATATTAAGAACTTATATTTATAAATTATATAATCTTCTGAATTTATAATTAAGAATTAGTATAATAAACTAGCTGATAGAAAATTTTTAAAAACTTTTTATAAAAGAAGATTTTATATTAATCTTTTATAAATAGCTTTTAGAATATATTTTTTTAAGAATTTTTAAAATATTAAAAAAAACTTTAAGACTTTTATTATTATTTTTTTATATATATTTAATAATACTATTTAAGATCTTAATTTAAAGTTTTTGCAGAAGAGTATTAATCACAAGCTAAATTATATAAATAAGATAGAAAATATAATACTGATTTTAAATAATTTTTAAAAAATTAAAATTAATTAAAATATTATAAAGCTAAGTACTCTGACTAAGTTAAGTTTAAAGTTCAGCTGAGATTATACTAAATATTATATTATTATTATTAATATTATTAATTATTATATCTAATAACTAATAGACAAGATTATATTTATATAAGACTAATAGAATAATTATAACTAGATTCTTATTAATATAAGATTTAAATATTAATTAAAAATCTAGTAAAATCTTATAATAGTCTATATTTTCTATTAAGAAATATTTAGTTAAATTAAGAAATATTTTTTAATTAGAACTGATTTAGCAGTCTACTATAATTAATATTTATTTAATATTTAAGAACTTTAATAGCAGCTATATATATATTTCTTTAAATAGTTTTATAAAATATTCTTTGATCTGTATTTAATTAGAAGAACTTAATTTTTAATAGAAAAATAAAGTAGTAAGATTAATTATTTATTTAAATTAAATATATTTAATAGTTTAAAATAATAAATAATAAATAATTATAAAATATAGGACTTGATTCTGAAAATCCTGTTTATTATAAATTATAAAAATCTAGAAAAAGATAATAATTAAAAAAGATTTATCTTAAAAAAATAAATAAATATTTATAATAGCTTTTTACTCAGTATTTAACTAATTATTTACTTAGATATAACTGATAATAATTTTTTCTTATAATTCTTATAGAGATAATAGCTTATAGAACTAGTTTCTAAGTTTTTAATTTCTAAATATTATAAAATATAAAGATATATAATATAATAAATATAAAAAGTTTTATTAAAAAATAATATATCTTTTTAAAAATTATTTTATATTATTAATAACTTTTTCTGACTGAAGTAAAATAATAATTTTTTAGTTTATATATAATCTTTAAAAAAGATTATTTTCTACTATTAATTCTAAAAAATAAAGAGCTTTTTTTAAAAAGCTAAATATAAAATAATCTTCTAATTTCTTATAATATATATAATCTTAAGATTTAAAAAAAAGAAAAGATCTGACTTAAGAAGCTTATCTTAGTTTGAATATTATTATAATTTATAAAAATCTAAGAAATAGAAGAAGAAGACTTAATAATATTTTTTAAAAATAAATTAGATAATTATAATTAACTTATAATTTTAAAGCTATTCTATAAATAATAAATATAAAAAAATAGAAGTAGAAAACTCTATAAAAATAATTTATTTTATTTTAAGATATAATTTTATATAAATATAATCTATTATATTTTAATATATAGCTGAGATGCTTATTATATTTTATTTATTTTAATAGATTTAGTAAGTAAAAATTTATATTTAAAGTCTAGAGTTATAGAATAGTCTCTTTTTTTAAATAGAGCTGCTTAAAATATAATAAACTAGAATAAAAAATAGATATTTATAAAAAAGATTTATAAAAGATTTTTATAGAATTTTTTATAAAAGCTATAATATTATAATATAGATCTAGTATATTTTATTTATTTGTTTTATTTATTTAATTTATTTAATTTATTTAATCTATTTAATTTATTTAATCTGCTTTATTCTAATAATCTAATTATTTATAATCTTCTTAACTATTTGTTAGTTCCTGATTTTATTAATAGCTCTTTGAGCTATATTTTATTTATAAATCTAAGAATAGTCTGATTCAGAAAAAATAATAAAATAAAAATAATATATTTATTTTTAGTATTTTAATTAATAATTAATATATAGTTTTTCTAGTGTTTTATAATATAATTAAGATATATAGCTAAAATAGAGTAATAATTATATATTTTTATATATATTTTTTATTATAAGAATAATAATTTTATAAAAAGCTGAATTTTATTAATATAACTAGGATTTTCTTATTATTTTTAATAAATAGTAATAAAGAAGATACTAATTTCTTTTTTAATCATATTTTTTTAATTTAAAAAGCTTCTTTTTATATATTTTTAAATAATAGTAAAGATAGTCAGATTAATAATTATTTAATCTAAGTATATCTTAACTATACTAGAGCTTAAAAAGATATAGCAGATAGATCTTAATATTAAAAATAATTAAAATAATTAATTACCTAATTTTTAGCTATACCGCGATCAGATATAAAAATTTTCTTAATCTGATTATAATCTGGCGGTTAGATATAAAAATTCTAATTAACCTAATCTGACCTGGCTGTTAGCCACTCTAAATAAGATTATTAGTTCTATTCAGATAATTTATAATTTTCTTAAATTAGTTTAGAAAACAATAAATAATTTTATAACAATTTGACAATTAAAATTAATTAATAATAAGAATAATTAGAAAGAACTATCTGAGTTTCTTAAGATAATATAAAGTATATATAATTAAATTTATCTAAATTTCTAAATTAGATAATTTATCAAGCTAGTTAGCAGTAGCAGTAGCAGAATTAGTTATATCTTTTTTTAAAATCTTTCAGATAATTCTAAATTAACTATTTTAATAACTATTTTAATAATTAAATTAAGATAAACTTCCCAAAACAGCAAAATATTAATAAAAAAATAAAGATTTAAGAATTAGTTCTATTTATATAAATCAGATAAGAATAATAAATTTTATAATTTTAATAATTATTTCTATATTAATAAGAAACTAAGAGATTCTGAATAAAAATCTAAGATTAAAATCTTAAATTATTTTAGAGATATTTTTAAAAATAGTTCTAAACTAAGATATTTCTTTAAATAATACTATTAGATTTATTAAATACTATCTTTATTTAATAAGAATAATAAAGTAATTATCAAGACAGAAAAGATCTTCTTAATAATAAATTAATAAATAATCTATTTAGAATAATTATTAATATTTTATTTATTTTAATAGACTTTTAATACTACTTTAGATAATTATATCTATAATTTCTTAAATTTTTTTATTAATTATATTTCTATTATAAATAGAAATAGATTAGTAAGAGTAGAAGATACTATCTTAATTATTTAAAATTATAAAATAATTATTTTTTACTCTACTTATCTAAATAGAAAAGATTTATATTTTAAATTTAAAAAAATAATTTATATTTCTTAATTTTATATAAATATTCTCTCAGCTGTAAAAGCTGATAAAAAAAACTATTTTTAAATAAAAAAGATAGATTTTTTAAATAAGCAGATAAAACTCTATTATATTAAATTAAGAAAATCAAAAAAATATATTATATTTAATAAAAATAAAAATCTAGTTTTATTATAATTATTATTATTAAATTAAGTTAGTTAACTATTAAGATAAGTTAGTTAGCTATCTTAGATTTATTAGTTTGCGGTCTTAAGCTAATCAAACTCTCAGAATATTAATATATAATATCTAAAATAGTTAAAAAATAATATAAAAAATTAAAATATTTTAGTAAGAAAATTCTAAATTATCTAAGTAATTTAGTTCAGAGAATTAATATTATTAATTTATTAAAACAGACTAGCTTAGATAAGCTAAACTAAAATAAAAAATATTCTATATATAAAATTAGTCAATCAGAAAAATAAATTTTAAAATAAAAATTTAAGAAAAAAAATTAGATATTTAAATTAATTTATTAAGACTTAATTTATATAATAAATAGAATTAATAAATAAAGATATATCAGCTATTTTTATTATTTTTATTTAAAATTTTATCTAGAACAAGCTCTAACTTCTAAATCAGATATTTTAGAATTAATTATTAATATAATTTAATTAATTATTAATTAGTTTAAAATAATATTCAAGAGATTTTATTCTTATTAAAATTAGAATCTTAATATCTTTCTAATCTAGACTAGTATTAAAAATTTACTAATTAATTATTTACTAATTTATTAGTTAAAATAAAATTTATATATAGAAAAATCCAGAGTCCTAATTATTTTTAAAATAAGAAATTTATTAATTAATTCAGGACTTTCTATATTTTTATAGCCTGAAATAATAAATTTAGCTATTTTTATTCTAAATAGAATACTAAACAAACAACTAAATTAAAAAATATTATATAAAACTATCTAGAAAAATCTTTTATAATTATCTAAAAAATCAGATATTTTCTGTTTAAGAAAATATAAATTATATATCTATATCTAAATTAGTAATTTACTTAAAAAAGATAAACTAGAGCCCAGAGCCCTAATTAATTATCTAATTAATTATTAGATAACTAATATTTAATAAATCTAGATATCTATTTTTAAAAAAATAATTTCGGCTTGTGATATTATTTTTAATAAAAAGTTTAATTATAAATAATATACTGAATTAGAAAATTTATTAATAAAATAAAAAATAATTAAATTAATTAATTCTATTTAATTAAAATAATCAGATATCTTTATTTCTAAAGAATCTGAAGAATCTGATATAGATAAAAATCTTTCTAATTCAGAAAAATTAAAATAAATATCTGAATCTTTATTAAATAATTAATTAAAATAAGATTAGTTAATAATCTTAGATTAATTAATTATTAAATTAAGCTAGTTAACAATCTCAAGCAATCAGTTAAATATCTTAGTCAGATAAGATAATAATATAATTATAAAAAATTTATTATCTTTATTGTCTGATTTATCTTCTTTATTATTTTAGATTCTTATTAATAATTTAAATATTAATAAGCTGATTAATAAAACTAAGTTTTTAAATATTAAATTAATCAGAAATCTAAAACAGACCTGCTTAGAATTATTTAATTCTAATTTTAAAAAAGCTAGACTCACTCTTCAAATTATTTAAATAATAATTAATTATATTAATAAAAATAAAATTCTTTATATTAATTTCTTATTATTTTTATCTCTATCTATTAACTAGTAAGAAATAAAAAATTATATATTTTTAAACTAATTTACTCAGACTATTAAAACTAAAATTAATTAATTAAAAGTCCTAAATACTTAGAATATATATTTAATTTATAAAACTAATAGAGCTGAAGTATTATTATTAAAATAGATATTTTTATATTAGAGTGGCTTAACCTGACTGTTATATCTTAACCTTAACCTGGTCATAATCTGGTGATTAGATTAAGATATAAAAAATTTTTAACTGTATAATTAAAATCAGATTAAGATATAATTATTACTATAACTATTTATATCTGCCGGTTAGAAAGATCAGATATAATAAATAAATTAATAATCACAGATTAATTTATAATATATATATTTTTTTTATATAGATAATATATAAAATATAATATATATTTAATTATAGTATAGATATAATAATATTCTTTAGATATAGTCTATTATTTAATCTGCTTAATTAATTATATTAAAAAATATATTATACTCTGAAAAAGATTTTTATAGAATCTAGTATAGAAAAAATAAGAAAAAATATAGAATATTTATTTTTTATATTATTCAGAATAATAATTATAATAATATAAAAATTATAAAAACCAGGTCTCTATCTTTATCTAAGTATATATAATAATTAAAGACTTAAATAAAACTAATTCTTTTAATTCTGATAATAATCTATTCTCTAAATTATTTTTAAAATTATTTATATTTTTATTCTTACTAATATAAAAAATAGTAATTATCTTATTCTTCTCTTGCTTCTTAAATATAAAGATAATTAAATCTAAATTAAGATTATTAAATATATTCTAATATTTTTTATTTATAATAAAATAATTAATATATATTTAAAATATAACTGCTTTAATTATATTAGAATTAAGATAGTTTTAATAATAGTAGCAGATATCTTAAGAATTATTAAAAAAATATTTAATACTAATATTATTAGTTATAATCAAGAGAAAATCTCTAGCTATCTGATAGAGAATAAAAAACTGATTATAATAAAATTTTTAATAAATAAGAATATTAATATATTCTGTAATATCTAAAATTATATTAATTTAATTAAAAATATTTTAAGAAGCTATATATTTTTAATATCTAGATATATCTTAAGTTCTTTATATATCTTAACTGCGGGTGAGGATTTCTGATATTTAAAAATATTATAAAAGATCTTATTTAAATCTAATAATAATCTAAAGACTGTTAATAATATATTAATTATTAAATTTTAATTAAAATAGAAAGAGAATATCTTCTTAAAAATAGTTTAGTATTTATAATATTAGTTAATATTCTTATTTAATTATATATTTTTTTTAAATTTTTTAAGCTTTAATATCAGGTCTAGAATAGTTATAATTATATAAATATAATCTTTTATCTAGTAAATATAATAATAATACTTTCGGAGCTTCTGATATATATTATATAAGCTCTTAAGAATCTTTTTTTTTTAAAATATCTGCTTTTTTTCTAGTTTATTAATTAAATAATCTAGATAATTAAAGAGATTATTATAAATATTATAGATCTTATAAATAATAAGTCTATTATTCTTAGAGAGACAGAAAATAAAAAGAAAAAAAAAATATAAAAATTTAAAAAAATATTTTATCTATTTCTATTTTATTATAATAAAATAAAGATAATTAATATTATTATATTTATAATACTAAATAAAACTTTTAATTACTTAATAAAATTTAAATATCTAATAAATTATAAGATAGATTAAGTTTTAGCGGGTTTTATAATTAAAAAAAAAATAGTAGACTAAGCCAGATTTAAATTATTAAATAAATAAGAACTTTTTATAATATTAAGAGCTTATATTTATAAATTATATAATTTTTTAAATCTATAATTAAGAATTAGTATAATAAACTAGTTGATAAAAGATTTCTAAAAGCTTTTTATAAAAAAAGATTCTATATTAGTCTTTTATAGATAATTTTTAGAATATATTTTCTTAAGAATTTTTAAAATATTAAAAGAGATTTTAAAACTTTTATTATTATTTTTTATATATATTTAATAATATTATTCAAGATCTTAATTTAAAGTTTCCGCAGAAGAGTATTAATTATAAGCTAAATTATATAAATAAAACAGAAAATATAATACTGATTTTAAATAATCTTTAAAAGATTAGAATTAACTAGAGTATTATAAAATTAAATACTCTGGCTAAGTTAAGTTTAAAGTTTAACTGAGATTATACTAAATATTATATTATTATTACTAATATTATTAGTTATTATATCTAATAATTAATAAATAAAATTATATTTATATAAGACTAATAGAATAATTATAGCTAGATTTTTATTAGTATAAGATTTAGATATTAATTAAAAGTCTAGTAAAATCTTATAATAATCTATATTTTCTATTAAGAAATATTTAATTAAATTAAGAAATATTTTCTGATTAGGACTAATCTAGTAGTCTATTATAATTAATATTTATTTAATATTCAGGAATTTTAATAGTAGCTGTATATATATCTCTTTAAATAGTTTTATAAAATATTTTTTAATCTATATTTAATTAGAAGAATTTAATTTTTAGTAAAAAAATAAAATAATAAGATTAATTATTTATTTAAATTAAATATATTTAATAGTTCAGAATAATAGACAACAAGCGATTATAAAATATAAGACTTAATTCTAAAAATTCTGTTTATTATAAATTATAAAGATCTAGAGAAAGATAATAATTAGAAAAGATTTATTTTAGAAAAATAAATAAATATCTATAATAATTCTTTACTTAGTATCTAATTAATTATTTATTTAAATATAATTAATAATAGTTTTTTCTTATAATTTTTATAAAGATAATAGCTTATAGAACTAGTTTCTGAGTTTTTAATTCTTAAGTATTATAAAATATAAAAATATATAATATAATAAATATAAAAAATTTTATTAGAAAATAATATATTTTTTTAAAAGCTATTCTATATTATTAATAATTTTTTCTGATTAAAATAAAATAGTAGTTTTTTAATTTATATATAATTTTTAGAAAAGATTATCTTCTGCTATTAATCCTGAAAAATAAAAAGTTTTTTTTAAAAAGCTAATTATAAAATAATCTTCTGATTTTTTATAATATATATAATTTTAAGATTTAGAAGAGAAGAAAAGATCTGATTTAAGAAACTTATCTCAGTTTAAATATTATTATAATTTATAAAGATCTGAGAAATAGAAAAAGAAAATTTAATAATATTCTTTAAAAATAAATTAGATAACTATAATTAATTTATAATTCTAAAGCTGTTTTATAAATAATAAATATAAAAAAATAAAAGCAGAAAACTCTATAAAAATAGTTTATTTTATTTTAAAATATAATTTTATATAAATATAATCTATTATATTTTAATATACAGCTGAGATATCTACTATATCTTATTTATTTTAATAAATTTAATAAGCAGAAATTTATATCTAAAGTCCAGAGTTATAAAATAATCTTTTTTTTTAAATAAAACTGCTTAAGATATAATAGATTAAAATAAAAAATAGATATTTATAAAAAAAATTTATAAAAGACTTTTACAGAATCTTCTATAAGAGCTGTAATATTATAATATAGATCTAATATATTTTATTTATCTATTCTATTTATTTAATCTATTTAATCTATTTAATTTATTTAATCTATTTAATCTGCTTTATTCTAATAATCTAACTATTTATAATCTTCTTAATTATCTATTAGTTTTTAATTCTATTAATAGCTCTTTAAGCTATATGTGATAGGATCTACTTGTCAGGGTAGAAAGCCTGTCGACTAGGTAAGGAATCAATCATGAAACACCGTGTATTTGTTTAACAATAATAAAGATAGCCTATATTCACAAGATAGACTAATTCTTAAAGAATCAGTAGTTTCTTACAGAGAGATCGGCATCTTATAGATACCGGAGAGGTGTAGAACTACTATTAATAATCTTATAACTCTTATAATTACTAGTATATTATCTTAATAATCTTTATTCTAATAGCTGGATTATTCTATTATAAATAACACCCTTCTTCGCTGGGATAAGCCATCTGGCTTAAGTATTAGAGATAGTTTTATATATTTCTAATTCAGAATAGTAGAAATCCGATAGTAAAAAATAGAAAACTTGTGAAATATATAATATAAACAGAATCACATGCTATTTCTGTATAGCTTTATAAGTATTTAATTATATTTATATAGATAAATCCCCTGCAAAGAAGTATAAATAAAAGAATCTTTTATATTATATTTATATAAGTAAATCCCCTGCGAAGAAATATAAATAAAAGAATTTTTTATATTACTTCTTTTTCTTCTTCTCTTTTATTTTGTAATTATTATTTTTTTAGTAATTTATAATTATTCTTTTTATATTTCTTTATTATTTCGCGTGATTTTTATTATTTTTATCTATACTGTATTGCTGTTATTTTCTTTTTTATTATCTAGCTCAGGTATCAAGAACAGTTCTTTATAATCTCTTTCAGTATTTCACAGTTTCAACAAGAAGATATAAAATATATTATAAATTTGTCTATATTTCTCAGATAAATATAATTAATATATCTGAGATTTAATATATTTAAGAATTCGAAAGAGTTTTATAAACTTCGGAGCCAGCTTTCTTAATTCTTTAAGTTATAAATTCTGAGTTAATAGCTTAACTAGATCTCTTTCTTTAAAATAAAATAGCTTTTTATATTTATTATAATATTTCTTTTATTTTTCTGTAGTTATTTACTATATTTTTTATAGCTATTCTCTTATTTTTCTAAGTTTCTTAATTTTATTTTATATTACTGGAACTTCTCGCTGCTGAGAATTAATCTTAATTCTAATATAAAAATCCAGTAAAAAACTATAAAGAATATTATAAGATAATTAGCCTGTAATTATATTATCTATATTATTGCAGATAAATTAAGTACTTAAAAGAATTAATAATTAGTTAGTATTATACTAGCTAAAGTAATATTAGAGATAATATTTAAGTATTTAATTTATCTGTTCTATTTAGCTATTAATTTAAGAATAGAACACAGTTAAAAGCTTCAAGATTATATAATTATTATAGACTAAATTTAATCAGAATTTATTAATAAAGATTAATCCTTAATTAGATATAATTCTATTTAGAGATCCGAAGATTAATTTAATCTATTTATAAAACAGTTCGGCAAGATCTGGAATAATTATTATAGACAGAATAGCAAAGAAAAAACAGTATTTTAAGAATTGATTAATAATAACTAGAATAGTATTAATAGTCTTTTTATATTAGATAATAGAAGATAGCCCTGTAATAAAATCTATTATTAATTTAGTAAAGAGATATAATAGAATTAATAATAATTTAAGACTGTTATATAATTAATATTTTGAAGCAGTAATTTCTTAATATATTAAATAAGTTTAGATATATTTAGTTATATTATATTATAATCTATTTCAGTAAAACTTTCTGTGTAGTAGTACTTCTATTTGGATTTTTTTAAAGTATTCTACTAATAAATTATTATAATATAACTTAATAAGTATCTGATATAATATCTTAGAAGAGAGAATATAATATTAATCTTTAAAATAGATATAATTAGTTATTTTAATAATCTAATACTTTTAGTCTGATTACTTTTATTAAATAATAGTTTTTTACTATTATATCTCTGGATTATTATTCTGTAAATATAAGATTATTTTTTAAAGTTTGGAATTATATATATTCAAGTATAAAACTTTCGCGGTATATACTTATAATATTATAGATTAAAAAATAAATCTCTTTTAAGATAAATTCTCTCAAGCAGTCTAGTTAGCTGTCTCTATATTAATTTAATTATTAGAATTCTTTGAGCTTAATATAATATAGATATTAAATCCAGAATAATTCTATATATCTTAAGATTTAAACTGGGTTTTTTTTTTAATAAGATTTTTTATTATCAGAAATAATATATCTATAAATCGCGCTTGAATTAGAATTAATAATTTTTTTTAAAAAGTAGATTTTACTTAAGATTCAGAAGATATTCTGAAGAATTTATTTACTAGATTTAATTTCTCTGTTCTATATTTAATAATAAAATTATAGAGAATTAGATTTATAAATTATCAAGCTTATTTTCTGTTAATCTAGATTTAATATATAAAAGATTGCAAATTTAAATAGTCTGATAGAATCTTAATTATTTAAGAAGTATTTTTTAAATATTATTACTATTATTTAAAAGAGTAAATAATAGTAAATAGCTCTTAATCTGAAGTATTATAATTTAGCTTAATATTAAAGAACTTACAGAATCAGAATATAACTAGATAGAATATATTCTTAATATTAGATTAAGATAGAATATTACTTATCTTTTTTTTTAATATATTAATTTCTAAACAGCGGGGTTTTGTAGAATTAAAATATATTAGTAAAAATACTTATTAAAAGATAATAATAAGACAGCGAAAAGTAGTCTATTTAATTAAGATTAGATAAATCTTTTCTGACTTCTGTCTGTTAATTATTTTATAAAGCAAAGAAGTAAGAGATAAGATAATATAAAAATAATCTTAAATAAATTATTAATAAAAGTTGCAGAATCTAAGAAAGATCTGGATATTATAATAACTTTTAAGAATTAGCTATAAAATAATATTATTTATTTATTAAAAATCTATAGATACTCTGTCAGAGTTAATAATATATCTTAAAAATTTAATTTAAGATTAATAGAATAAATATTTTAATAATTTTATATAGAGCTGAGCTTCTTGAAGTCTTTTTAAAACTTAATAAATATATTTTATATAAGATTTCTTATCTAATAAAAAAATAAGAATATTATTCAGATATACTATACAAAAGTTATTAAGAAGTTCTTAAAATATAATATATATATAGTTTTGAAAAGTTGCTGGAGTATTAGTTAATCTAAATAATATAATTATATATTTAAAATAACTATATCAGATATAAAACACTGTCTTTTATTTATTATCTTTTTTAATATAGATTTAATAGTATATATTCTTGATATTAATTTTTAAAAAATAGATACTTCCCGAAATCCTGTCAAGAATCTCTGAAATAAGAGATAAGAGATAATAATTTTTAATAGAAATCTTATTAAAATCTCTATAGTCTATATAAAAATATAAGTTATTATTTTTCTTAAATATAAAAAGAATAGAGACTTCAGCAGGACTCTTTGAAGATTAAATTTAATCTAGTTTCAGATTTTCTTTAATATATTCTTATAGAATCTTAAGTTCAGTTTTAAATAAGAAATATATTAGATTATAAGAGAATATTTTATTAGATTTAATATTAATAATATAATCCGCAGGGCTATAAGAAGATAATTATTAAAAGAAATCTATAAAGAATATATCTTGAAATTATTTAAATTTAATAAAAATTATCTTAGAATTTAATAATAAATTATAAGATTCTTTTTCTAATAGCCAGATATCTTCAGAAAGCTTAATAATAGTATATATTCTTACTGAGTTTTGAGTTATTTTAATAAATTAAATAATAGAAAATAGTAAAATAAATAGTATACTAAATTATTACTGGCGGTTTTATATTAATAAGATAATATATAAATTATAAAGCATAGTTATTAAAAATAGTACAGAACTATCTTTTAGTCAGAAATCCTAATTAATCTTTATATAATATTATTTAAAAGTATGAATGTCTCCTTGCGAATTAATAGCGGTAATAGAGACTTTTTATATATTATAAATAAAAATAATAATTTAATTAATAGCTTTAATCTTTGGCGCAGTAACCCGGATATATTAAAAATTATAGACTTTAATAAACTAATAATTAATAATATTTACTTCGGCATAGTTATTCAGATCCGCAAAGATTTCAAGACTGTTTTAAATATAGATAGAAATATAAAAATAATATATAGTCTCTATTATAGATAAAGAAATTAAAATTATAAGATCTATTCTAATTTCTCTATTTTTCTCTCTAAATCTAATAAGAATTAATAAATTCTAGTAGATTAAATTTTTTTATCTTCTGTAGAATATTAATTCGTAAGATATTAAATATTTTTATATATAAAATATTATAATTAATTGCTATTCTTTCTAATAGAGTTTTTTCTGTGATTTGGGATATCTTTCTTAATAATTTTACTAGTAATTTCTTAGAAGCACTTATATGACTTATAATCACTAAATTAATTATTATTTTACTTATATTTTTCTTTATTTTCTTATAGTTTATAATAGTAAGTAGTAATAGTTATTATTTTATTCTGTTTCTCTGATAGATAGGAAATATACTCTTAAATATAATAATTTAGATCTAATAATAGCTTAGTAAAGTAAAATAAGACTTTTTTCTTTTCTGCTTAATAAGAAAAGTATTACTTTAAGATATTAAGATAAGTATAGAACTCTCGCAGATCCTGATTATATTATTAATAAGCCTGTTTAAATTAAGCTATAGTATTTAATTAAAAAATAGCAATATTCTAAATTAATATAAGAGTCTAATCTTTGAATTAAGACTATAATTTCTTGAGAAATTATCTCTCTTCTGGACTCTTATTATTTATAAAATAATATTATCTCTGTCTATATACTAAGTCTATATAGTTAATAGCAGTAAGAATCTTATATTTCTCTAATAAATATTTCTTAAATATATCTCTGAATATATATTTTAAATTAGTAATCTATTCTTAATATTTTTGAAGATTAAAGTTCAGAATAAAGTAAGAAATATCTTTAAACTTAATCTCTCTCTTATTCTTTTCTAATTTAAGAGAGAATTAATAGTATTTTAAGAAGATTTTGCTCAGAGAGCTATTTCTTTAAAAATAAGCTATTCTTTATTATAAATTAATAGCTTATTCTAATTAATAAATATAATCTTCTAGCTGTTAAATCTCTTTAATAATAGAAATAGTATTTAATAAGAATTCTGGATTAATTTAATTACTGAGTGCTTTTATTTTTTTACTATCTTTAATAAGTAGTATCTTTCTTAGATAGTCGAAAAGAGAAGAATCAGAATATAATAGAATCTATTTATCAGAATAGAAAGTCTGTTAACTAGATAAGAAATTAATTATAAAATATTATATATTTATTTGATAATAACAAAGATAATTTATATTCACAAGATAGACTGATTCTTAAAGAATCAGTAGCTTCTTATAGAGAGATCAGTATCTTATAGATGCCGGAGAGATGTAGAACCACTATTAATAACCTCATGACTCTCATAACCACTAGTACATCATCCCGATGACCTTTATCCCGATAGCTGGGTTATTCTATCACACTATATCTTATCTATAAATCTAAATATAATCTAATTTAGAAAAAATAATAAAATAAAAACAGTATATTTATTTTTAGTATTCTAATTAATAATTAATATATAGTTTTTCTAGTATTTTATAATATAATTAAAATATATAACTAAAACAGAATAATAATTATATATCTTTATATATATTTTTTATTATAAAAATAATAATTTTATAAAAAGCTGAATTTTATTAATATAACTAGAATTTTTTTATTATTTCTAATAAATAATAATAAAAAAGATACTAATTTTTTTTTTAATTATATTTTTTTAATCTAAAAAGCTTCTTTTTATATATTTTTAGATAATAATAAAAATAGTTAGATTAATAACTATTTAATCTGAATATATCTTAACTATACTAGAGTTTAAAAAAATATAATAAATAGATCTTAATATTAAAAATAATTAAAATAATTAATTACCTGGTTTTTAGCTATACCGCGGTCAGATATAAAAATTTTCTTAATCTAATCATAATCTGGCAGTTAGATATAAAAATTCTAATTAACCTAACCTGACCTGGCTGTTAGCCACTCTATTAGAGTGGCTTAACCTAACTGTTATATCTTAATCTTAATCTGGCCATAACCTGATAATTAGATTAAGATATAAAAAATTTTTAACTATATAATTAAGATTAGATTAAGATATAATTATTACTATAACTATTTATATCTACTGATCAGAAAAATCAGATATAATAGATAAATTAATAATTACAGATTAATTTATAATATATATATTCTTTTTATATAGATAATATACAAAGTATAATATATATTTAATTATAATATAGATATAATAATATTCTTTAAATATAGTCTACTACTTGATCTGCTTAATTAATTATATTAAAAAATATATTATACTCTAAAAAAGACTTTTATAGAATCTAATATAGAAGAAATAAAAAAAAATATAAAATATTTATTTTTTATATTATTTGAAATAATAATTATAATAATATAAAAATTATAAAAACCAGATCTCTATCTCTATCTAAGTATATATAATAATCAAAGACTTAGATAAGACTAGTTCTTCTAATTCTAATAATAATTTATTTTCTAAATTATCTTTAAGATTATCTATATTCTTATTCTTATTAATATAAAAAATAATAATTATCTTATTTTTCTCTTACTTCTTAAATATAAAGATAATTAAATCTGAATTAAGATTATTAAGTATATTCTAATATTTTTTATTTATAATAAAATAATTAATATATATTTAAAGTATAATTATTTTAATTATATTAAAATTAAGACAGCTCCGGCAATAGTAGCAGATATCTTAAGAATTATTAAAAAAATATTTAATATTAATATTATTAATTATAATCAAGAAAAAATCTCTAGCTATCTGATAAAGAATAGAAAACTAATTATAATAAAATTTCTAATAAATAAGAATATTAATATACTCTGTAATATCTAAAATTATATTAATTTAATTAAAAATATCTTAAAAAACTATATATCTTTAATATCTAGATATATCTTAAATTCTTTATATATCTTAACTATAGATAAGAATCTCTAATATTTAAAAATATTATAAAAAATCTTATTCAGATCTAATAATAATCCAAAAACTATTAATAATATATTAATTATTAGATTTTAACTAAAATAAAAAAAAAATATCTTTTTAAAGATAGTTTAATATTTATAATATTAATTAATATTCTTATTTAGCTATATATCTTTCTTAAACTTCTCAAGCTTTAATATTAGATCTAGAATAATTATAATTATATAGATATAGTCTTTTATTTAATAAATATAATAATAATATTTTCAGAGCTTCTAATATATATTATATAAGTTCTTAAGAATCTTCTTCTTCTAGAGTATCTGCTTTCTTTCTAATTTATTAATTAAATAATTTAGATAATTAAAGAGATTATTATAAATATTATAAATCTTATAAATAGTAGGCCCACTGTTCTCAGAGAGATAAAAAATAAAAAAAAAAAAAAATATAAAGATTTAAGAAGATATTTTATCTATTTTTACTTTATTATAATAGAATAAAGATAATTAATATTATTATATTTATAATACTTAATAAAACTTTTAATTACTTGACAGAGTTTAAATATTTAATAAATTATAAAATAAATTAAGTTTCAGCAGGTTTTATAATTAAGAAGAAGATAATAAATTAAGTTAGATTTAAATTATTAAATAAATAAAAACTTTTTATAATATTAAAAACTTATATTTATAAATTATATAATCTTCTGAATTTATAATTAAAAATTAATATAATAAACTAGCTAATAGAAAACTTCTAGAAACTTTTTATAAAAAAAGATTCTATATTAATTTTTTACAGATAGCTTCTAGAATATATCTTTTTAAAAATTTTTAAAATATTAAAAAAAATTTTAAAATTTTTATTATTATTCTTTTATATATATTTAATAATATTATTCAAGATCTTAATCTAAAGTTTCTGCAGGAGAGTATTAATTATAAGCTAAATTATATAAATAAGATAAAAAATATAATACTAGCTTTAAATAATCTTTAAAAAATTAAAATTAATTAGAATATTATAAAATTAAATACTCTGACTGAGTTAAGTTCAGAGTTCAGCTAAGATTATACTAAATATTATATTATTATTACTAGTATTATTAATTATTATATCTAATAATTAATAGATAAGATTATATTTATATAAAACTAATAGAATAATTACAGCTAGATTTTTATTAATATAAGATTTAGATATTAATCAGAAATCTAGTAAAATTTTATAATAATCTATATTTTCTATTAAGAAATATTTAGTTAAATTAAGAAATACTTTCTAATTAGAACTGATTTAATAGTTTATTATAATTAATATCTATTTAATATTTAGAAATTTTAATAGCAGCTGTATATATATCTCTTTAAATAGTTTTATAAAATATTCTTTAATTTATATTTAATTAGAAGAACTTGATTTTCAGCAGAAAAATAAAATAATAAAATTAATTATTTATTTAAATTAAATATACTTAACAGTTTAAAATAGTAAATAATAAATAATTATAAAATATAAAACTTAATTCTAAAAATCCTATTTATTATAAATTATAGAGATCTAGAGAAAGATAATAATTAAAAAAGATTTATTTTAAAAAAATAAATAAATATCTATAATAACTCTTTACTTAATATCTGACTAATTATTTATTTAGATATAATTAATAATAATTTCTTCTTATAACTCTTACAGAGATAATAGCTTATAAAACTAGTTTCTAAGTTTTTAATTTTTAAATATTATAAAATATAAAGATATATAATATAATAAATATAAGAAATTTTATTAAGAAATAATATATCTTTCTAAAAACTATTTTATATTATTAATAATTTTTCCTGATTAAAGTAAAATAACAGTTTTTTAGTTTATATATAATCTTTAGAAAAGATTATCTTTTATTATTAATTCTAAAAAATAAAAAGCTTTTTTTAAAGAGCTGAATATAGAATAATCTTTTAATTTCTTATAATATATATAATCTTAAGATTTAGAGAAGAAGAAAAAATCTAATTTAAAAAGCTTATCTTAGTTTAAGTATTATTATAATTTATAAAAATCTAAAAAATAAAAAAAAAAGACTTGATAATATTCTCTAAAAATAAATTAGATAATTATAATTAACTTATAATTCTGAAGCTATTCTATAAATAATAAATATAAAAAAATAAAAGCAGAAAACTTTATAAAAATAGTTTATTTTATTTTAAGATATAATTTTATATAAATATAATCTATTATATTTTAATATATAGCTAAGATATCTGCTGTATTTTATTTATTTTAATAGATTTAATAAGCAGAAATTTATATCTAAAGCTTAGAATTATAAAATAGTCTCTTTTTTTAAATAAAACTACTTAAGATATAATAGACTAAAATAAAAAATAGATATTTATAAAAAAAATCTATAAAAGATTTTTACAGAATCTTTTATAAGAATTATAATATTATAATATAAATCTAATATATTCTATTTATTTATTCTATCTATTTAATTTATTTAATTTATTTAATTTATTTAATCTATTTGATCTACTTTATTTTAATAATTTAATTATTTATAATTTTTTTAATTATTTATTAGTTTCTGATTTTATTAATAGCTCTTCAAGCTATATTTTATTTATAAATCTAAATATAGCCTGACTCAGAAGAAATAATAGAATAGAAATAATATATTTATTCTTAGTATTCTAATTAGTAATTAATATATAGTTTTTCTAATATTTTATAATATAATTAAGATATATAACTAAAATAAAGTAATAATTATATATCTTTATATATATTTTTTATTATAAAAATAATAATTTTATAAAAAACTAAATTTTATCAATATAACTAGAATTTTCTTATTATTTTTAATAAATAATAATAAAAAAGATATTAATTTTTTTCTTAATTATATTTTTTTAATCTAAAAAGCTTCTTTTTATATATTTTTAGATAATAATAAAAATAGTCAGATTAATAATTATTTAATCTGGGTATATCTTAATTATACTAGAGCTTAAAAAAATATAATAGATAGATCTTAATATTAAGAATAATTAAGATAATTAATTACCCGGTTTTTAGCTATATTATAATCAGATATAAAAATTTTCTTAATCTAATTATAATCTGGCGGTTAGATATAAAAATTCTAATTAACCTGACCTGACCTGGCTGTTAGCCACTCTATTTTATATAAATTTAATAAAACTAATTATCTGACTAATTTCAAAGCCCGAATTTATATTAAAGATAATTTATAGATATCTGATTAGTTAGAAATATATACTAGTATTCTTATAATCAGATCTATATAGATTTTTTTAATTCTAATTATTATATTTAATCTGGAAATTAATTAATTAGATATAATTACTATCTTTTTTAATAGTCTTATTAAAAAGAAAATCTATATAAGTCTAATTTCTAAATTAGAAAAAAAATAAACAGTTTTTTTATTATAGAAAGCTCTATATAAATTAAGATATTTATTATTTTTTTAATAAAATATTTTGAAACAGAGACTAATAATTCTAGAACTTAAGCTTATTCAGAAAGATTAATATATCTTTATTAATAAATTTATAATTTTAATAATTTTTGTAAATAATATAATTTATATATTTTATAAATCAAATTATTGAAAATTTAATAAATTTAAATAAGAATTAATAATATTATTTAAATTTAAAGATCTTAAAAAGATTAATTTATTTCTTAATATTTAAATCTTATATAATCGCCCAAATAGAAAGTTATAGATTTAATAATTAAATTATATTAATAAGATTATTAATAAATTTAATTTAGAGTAAAGAAAAAGTCCTAAATCTTTATTTTTAAATAAAAAATTAATAAAGAATCTATTTTATCAGATTATTACTAATTAAATTTATAAATTTTAGTAAAAAATAAAATTAGTTCTATATCCTGCAGTTTAGACTAGGCCTGATATTATTAAATTATATTAATTAATTTTAGAATATTTAATTAATTTAAGTTCTAAATATCTCAGAACTGTAAATTATTTAATCTTTTATTTAGAAAAAATAAAAAATTTAACTATTAAATTTAATTCTAGCTCTATTTTATTTTATATAGCCAGTAATATTAATTTTACTGATAATTAAGATTATACTAGCTTAATAAAATATATTATTTATTTATTTAATAATTCTATTAATTAACTAAACAAAAAATAGTATTATATAATTCTTTTAATTATTAAAACTAAATTATTAGCTCTAACTACTATAATTAAGTAACTTCTTTAATAAAGAAGATTTTTTAAATAAATAGAATTTAACTTTAATTAATACTTCTCTATATTATATAATAACTATTAAATAATTAAAATTCTTACTAATAAGAATTTTCTCTTTTGAATTAGTCTGAAATATATTAATATTATTAATTATTAATTAAAATAAGAAACTCTGAATAAAATAATTAATATTTAATAAATATTTATTAATAAAATATAAGTAAATAGCCTGACTAAGCAGTTTCTTAATCAGAAATATACTTAATTTATTAAATAATTAAATATAATAATTTATTAAATTCTATTATTATTATTTTTTATTTTTTATAATTTATTTACTCTAGTTTTTTCTAATATTTTATTTTATTAAAACTGCGAGAGTATATTAATAATATAGATAGACTAATTAATTTACTGTCTAAGACTTATTAATTAATTATCTAAGATTTACTAGTTTACTATCTAAGATTTATTAGTTTATAGTCTCAGACTAATTAGCTGTCTTAAATTATTAATTAATAAATTAATAATTTTAAATTCTATTTATCTTATAACAGAGTAAGAAATCTTACTTTTATTAATTATTTTAGTCTTTATTTAATTATTAATTTTATTATTCTTAATTCTGTTTTATTTATATAATTTTTATATAATTTTTATATAATTTTATATATTTTTATATATTTTTAATAGCTAATTAATTATAAATATAAATAAAAAAATCTCTTAATTTTTAATTAGTTTTTTAATAAGTTTTAATTAAATTAAATTAGTTTTTAGTTTTTTTTTATTTATTTAATCTTTGATTTTTTTATTACTTCTTTTATCTTTCTTTTATTTTTCTTTTATTTTTATCTTACTTTTATCTTACTTTTATATTTAATTTATATAAGAAAGTAAGAGTTTAGTAAAGTCTTTTTAAGAGATTAGAGAAAAGTTCTTACTTAATTATCTAATCTTTAATTTTTTTATTTTTTACTTCTCTTATTTTTCTCTTACTTTCATCTCACTTTTATATCTAATTTATATAAGAAAGTGAAAGTTCAATAAAGTCTTCTTAAGAAAAGTTCTTACTTCTTAAGAAAAGTTCTTACTGAGATGTGCGCAAGAAGCATACTACATGTAAGCGGGACGTGGCCGGTTCTTTCATATCACATATACCTTTGGCACATTCTTTATTTCTCCCCGCATACTCCCTGCTCTTTATCGCTAAGACAATCTAAACGACCGTACTAGAGCTCCCCTACAGACTGAGATATGGACATATAACTTCTCCTCAAAACGGCCGCTTTTTACAGTTGTCCAGGTCCTCCGGTATGCTCTCATGAGCATCAGCCTGTGTCAAACTATTTCTCTCTGCTACAACCCCCCGCAGAAGCGTCATGCAAGAGCGAACGCAGAAGATTACAGCGCGCGATCTTGATATCCGGGTCAATGTCCGGTGCTTCAGGGGGGGATAGCAGTCGGCGGTTTCAATCTTGCACGGCTGAGAAGGTACCTGATAGCTTTGCCTCAGGATAGAAGTTATTTCCGTCAAAGGGGAAGAGATCTCGACCGTTTGTCTGGAGACTCCACTATGTCGTCTCAGCTGGTGAGACAGGGAAGTGAGGACTGTCTTTGTACAGATTCAGAGACGCGAGCCATACAATCATCCGTTCATCAGAGAGACTTTCTTCCAATCGAGCAAGAAACCGGTCTGCGCCTTTGAAAATGCGAGCCTGATAGCCCGGAACGGTCTGGTGGATCTCCTGCATCGACATGTCAACCCGGGCAGGACTCAGAAAGCCATCGGGAAAGCATGCAATGTAGCTATGAAGTGTCAACCCATTTTCTGCATCGGGTCGCATACCTCTTCGTCATTTTCACCCCGGTTACGGAGAATTGTCGCGGGGTCGAGTCGAGAGAGAGCTATGAAGTAACACTGGCCGGTGATTTGCGCAGGGCGTCATCGCGCAGGTCCAAGATGATAAGAACTCGCCAGGATAATACGAAGATCATGCGCTCGCTGTAGAGCTTGATAATAGCAGGATTGATTATCGCGCTACCGCCAAAGGCCTCGTTGGCATGGTCGTGTATTACCTGCTTGCGCTCAGAGATCTAATTTATATATCTGCAGACTATTCGGATCCAATCAATCATTAGAATTTTCTTTGATATCTGTATGCGTGGTTTGATTCATAGTGGATAAAAAAAATTTACCTCTGTCTAAAATAGCTGTACTTTCTCATTGGGGCCTGAGAAATAATTTCGAATAATCAGTAAGTGATCAGATTATGTGTCCAGTAATCAAAATCAGTTAACAGTACTAAGAAATTCTGATCAAGACCACTTTAGATATGCCTGGTTTTTTTGAACCGATTAAAACCAATATCCTGCACAGAGAAAACAGTTAGCACAGTATATACAAGAGCAGAGTAAGAGGAAGAATGACTGCTAGGCGATGTTTCTTCCCGAACCGCGACACGAGCGCGAAAACTCAAGACAGCCCACTGATCCAGCTTCAGCAACCACCACGGCTGCAGTAAGGCCCTTGTACCCCACGGACACTGTTTTTAAGAGTGCCAGGCTGGATGTGTTTCAACATATTGACTGTCCCTTTCCAACGCAGCAAAATCGGAAAGGTGCATTGGGATAGAAAGACGGAGGTAGAGCTCAGGTAGACTTCGGGGTACAGTAAATAATGTCGAATCCTTGGATCCGGATGTGTTGACGGTCAAGATGGTGGGGTCCTGGAGACTTTCACTCGGGTTTTTCTGGTTATAAGTGTTGTCTTTGTCCAATTCACTCACACATTTCATTTTCACAGTTGCCGCGCGCTTTTTTCCAATGATATCGTCAGCCACACTCATCTTTATCTTACTCTAACAACCACAGAGACGCAATTCCTAGTCTATCATCCCCGGACAACTATCCTGATTTCTGTGTCGGACCAACAATCCTATACAATTCCTATCCCATGGTGAACCGCGACAATAAGTATAAGCAGTCCGTACATAACAGAAGTATGGTTTCTGACCATCCCAGCCGAGACCAATGTTCTCTCCAGTCAGATCTGGACCTTGGTGCCTGAGGTGAACAAAGTTTCACACACAAATATATGCACACAAATATGACTAATTATCCAGTTTGTGCACAGCAGCAGGTCGCCTCCCCAATAACCAACCAGGACCGTCATTATTAACCTTGGCTAACCCTAAATGAAGAAGTGAAGTGGAACACCCTAGGGCAGTTGTCACTGTGTGATATCGCGACTTCTTTCGATCCTTCAACTTATCATCTGAATCGTGCTGAGAATACCCTATCGAGTCCATCTCGTCAATATATATCTGCACTCTACGGCTCAGCCTGATGTATGCTTAAATCCATGTACTAGATCATGCAGACGGTTCTTCAGCAGCAAGGTGAATCATGCAATATTTCATCTACTCAGCCTCATCAGATGTACTCGATTACCAAGCCACGACAAGGCTGTTGAATCATATCAAGATCATCGTGGTCCTTCACTCGATGCTCCACCCGTGTAAGCCTTCGGAAAGGGGTAGAGTGGAGCCGGATAATCGTGGCTTGCGTTCAGGTCTCATCGTTCAACCCGGAACAATGGTCAATCCGATCATCTATGTTTCCGGGCCAATATGATGGCCGGCCTTAAATGACGATTTCCTGCTAGGGATTCGGGTATCCGCTCCCCATTTCCTGTTTCTACCATAGCGTCTGCGCCGGATCACCTTAGCCCATATTCGGCCTTTCCAACGATCAGAATGGCTTTTGGCCCCCAATATGACGGGGCTGAGGATGGTTTTTCCGGGCCCTTGTTCTTCAGCTGCTCCAAGCTCACGGTCGTCCCTGACCCTCCTGCAATATAACACAAAATAGAGCACCGAAGTCGCTTCAGAGGTGCTATTCAGTTTCCGGACCGTCAACCAGTATGTCTACCGCGGTGTGCCATGCCATGCACAATGGGGTTATCGAGAACAACTCCGCCGACGTAGCTTGCGGCGTCACCAATTCCACGCATCCCTACGTGACCTGCTGCGTCAACGGCGACTATTGCATGAGCAACTCGATCTGTCTGAACCCCAACACCGAACAAGGCGACTATTACTACGCCGCAGACTGCACAGATGACACCATGGAGGATGCCGCCTGCGGGACGCGATGTGGTGAGGCTCACAAATAAAACAGCCCGCAACAATTGCTGACGTTGTTGCTGCAGGAGGTCGAAATAACGCGGAGATCATCTACACGTCAAAAGGATTCTGGGCCTGTTGCGAAAACGATGCGGGGACCGTGAACTGTTCGGATCCCTCGAAGGAGGAATGGCCTGCTCCGGCTCCATCGAAACTTGCGACTATCCAATATCTTCCCCCGACAGCCTCGGGCACGCCCACTTATGCGGTCGCAACGTCCACCACATCTTCTACCTCCACCTCCACAACCACCACCACAACCACCTCCGCGACGTCAACCGCGACTTCTACAGCTTCGTCTTCGAGCAGCTCCTCCGGAATCGGGGCTGGCACTGCGGCCGGAATCGGAGTCGGTTCTGCCGCTGCGGTCTGCTTGATTGCTGCTGCGTTGGCTCTTTGGTTCTTCCGCAAGCGCAATGCTGCTCAGGATGCGCTTGTGGCCGGAGGACCACCGTACAATAGTCTCGGGGATGGAGCGTGGCCCCAAAAGTCCGAAGTACTTGCGCAGCCTGTATATGAGCTAGATCGGTCGGAGCAGCACACCGAGCTGGAGGGGGAGCCGAGGAGCATGTAGCGATACAGCCCTTGACATCGAAGGCAGACACATGAATGAAGCCGGGAATCCACACAGTTACGATCTTCTCTATACGGAAAGCCAGCCTCTAATTCCTACAATGTTCTGATGCGAATTGACGTTGGCCGAGGAAACCAATTGGGGAAGTGATATCTCACTTCCTCCTCTTGTACATAATGTGAATAATATCAGTGAACATACCCTTCTTCAACCCCGAACTCCCCTCCTCTATATCCGCAATAACCTCCTCCATCATCCTCAGCATCTCCTCCTCATAAGCCGCATACGCCTCCTCCATGCCCACCTCCCTAAACACCCCTCTTACCATCTCCACCGCTCTCCCGCCCCCATCCCCACATCCATACCACTCCCGCAGCACTCTCTTCTGCGCCTCATCCGCCCTTCCCCACCCCCCCGCAATCAACCACGTACACTTCCCATCCCTGATATCCCTCCCCAATTCTTTCCCGAATACCTCCTGCTCCCCAAAAATATCCAGAAAGTCATCCTGGACCTGGTAATATACCCCCAACCGCAACGCAACCGACCTCACTCTCTCCAGATTCTTCTCTGTGGCTACTCGACCGAGATACATCGCCAGGACCACCGGCGCGTAGACGGTATAATACGCCGTCTTCATCTCGCCTATCCTTTCCCATACACACTCGCCCCATTCCCCCGCAAACGAACAAACATCCCCGTTCACATCCTCACTGCCACTCCCAGACCCAGACCCAACCCCATTCCCAGAGAGACTAGAAATCAAATCCACCATCTGCCCCGCCCCCGTCCTAAAAACCGTCTCATGAAACACCTCCACCAGATCAACATAACACTCCAGGTCCCGGAAATACCTCTTGAGTAACGCAAAGACCGTACTCTCCAGCATCGCGGCATCATTAATAGCTCTTAGCCCGACACCGGGAACAGCATGCCAGGAGGCCTTTCCGCGGCGCGTGACGTCGCCATCTTCGATATCGTCGCACATCAGCACAGAGGCCTGTAGGAGTTCGAGCAGCCAGCCGAGTTTCGCGGCGGAGATGAACTCGCTGGAGGCGAGGGGGCGGGAGAGGATGTGGCTGAGGGTGTTGGGGATGAGGAGGCCGCGGAGGTGTTTCCCGTTTGTGGTGTTGTGGGTTAGGGACTGGGGTGGGGTGTCAGTCAGTTTTGATAGGGGGTGTGGAGGGAGAGGGAGAGGAAGAGGGGAACGCTACTTTTTCGAACCAGGATAGCATCTCATCAGATGCGTGGAAGGATCTCGCGTAGTCCAGGGCATCGTTCAGAATGATTGGAAAGATCGATTTAAAGCGTTCGTGGTTCATATACATTGCTATTGTTTCCGGTGGTGGTGGTGGTGGTGGTGGTGAGTATAGTCGGAGTGATGTTAGTAAAATCTAGCCCAGGGATTCACATCAAAAATAAATATCCTTTACACAGAGTAATAACTATCCGATCTTCTTCCACAGTCGGTTTATACCCGAAACCAACATCCCAACCCATCCCAACCTCCGCCGTCCCACGGACGTCGGGATAAGAAACAGGGTTAGGGTTTCCGGCAACCGGGTCCGGATTGCCTCGATTCAAGGTCATACTTGTGAAACATGTTAAAGCAGACATTATCTGGGAACTTGGATCAACCGTTTATTCCTTGTTCTTGTGCATTCATTCTTTTTCGGTGCGTGTGTTTTTCTATTTGGGGGAGCTGGGGGTGTAATCCGCATCTTGGTGGGTCGGTGGGTCGGAAAGGTCAGTTTAGGGATGTGGAGCCGGTAAAGATAGCGATTTCCATCCAACATCCGATATGGTGTAGTGGCTAACATCGCCGTCTCTCACACGGCAGCCGGGGGTTCGATTCCCCCTATCGGAGGCGCGAAAGACTATCATTTGATTTTTTTGTTGAACCACGATGTCCCCATACAGGGAGGAGGAGGAGTAGTAGTAGTAGTGACCGTCCCGTACTTACTACCTTTTTCAGCTAGGCTACCTTTGCATCCTGTCTTTTTTGGATGTGTTGTTCGTGAATTGTCAGATCGCGTGAAGATAGATGACATTTATATTCCACATCTGAGATCTTTTGACCATACGGCATGGGGATCCAGTTTATCGCAGAAGCGCAGAATTATGAATAACCGGCCTTGGTAGCCTACCACAAGGTGACTTCAATTGATTCAGTTCGGACCAGCTACAATAGCATCCATTATAAGGCATCTCTCCGTGCAAGAACAGCCATGCTCTCGAGTTCGGGTGAGACTACTATCGGATTTGAAACTCCTCTCGGCCACGGGTCCTGACGGATGCGGATCTGAGTATAGGATACCAAATTGGGACACTACACTCCGCCTCTGCCGGGTAAAAAAAAAAATCCTCTACTACCCGAACAATGAAGTTAAACTGGAGGTCCCTGTCAAACAACGCTTACTATAGTAGTCAACCGGTGAGATAGATATTGACGAGCGCCACTACGGCAAAAAGAGCACTCCCCACGCATGACGCCCCGGAAGAGGGACACTGCGGTCCTGACAGATATTTCACACGGTATCTAGCCTAAGATTTGAGACTGCTGGGATGACTACAGATCAGCGTAATTCCCGTGGAAGGTCAGAGTTTTCAATAACTACAGATCTCCGTGGCTGCTTGCCCGGCTGTTTCTAATGCTACTTGTTACGCGGGTGGACGAAGATTGAAGAGCGCTGAAATAAGTGAGACTTATAGAAAAAGAAATATCGTATGCTAATAGAGTATTCATGAAGTAGCCAACCCCTCGATGCTCCCAGCCAAAGGCATGAAGACGGAAGACGGGACTTGATAATTCTAATCATGGGAGATATACCTTGGCATCCCTGATCGCTTCAGCATAACGTTCCACCGGAAGGCCGAGAACTCTCATCAATTCCAAGGCCCGTTCCCGGATGCGCTCAGTCACTTCCAGCTTCTCATGCCACAGCACAGCCGTGATGACTTCTGGATTTTCTTGCATAATCGCAGCAACCAAAGGGTCGTGATGCTTCACACGGTTGTTTAGGAGCCGGATATTTGTCTTGGGACTGTGAAGAAGATCGGTAACAGCCGAAGTTTTACCTTCCGCGATCGCCACGTCCACGGCTGTCCGTCCGAAGTGATCCTCAATCATAGGATCGGCTCCAACATGAAGAAGCCACTGCCGTTTTGTGTGGGATACACTGTCCCCGTCCAAAGCACGGAATAGGGCCGTCTGGCCGTTATTATCGACCCTATTGACAAAGTCCACGACCGCTTGATCAAGAATATGAGTACAAGTGGTCAAGCTGAAGACGGGAAGCGAAGCGTACATGTGAAGTACAGTGCCACCGGCCGAGTCCTTAAGATTGTGTATATCCGTTCCATTGGCCAAAACATTAAACACCAGATCTTCTCGCTCCAGGGCACAAATGGTTCGGAAGGTATTCATGTATGCCATATTCCCGCCCCACTCCACCAGCGCTTCGATAATGGCAACTTGGGCCTCGTTGTCGTCCGTCACACCGAGGGGAAGCACATAGTCAAGGGCAAAGCCATCACGCCAAGCGCACTTGAGGTTCGGGTCCGCACCCTGCTCCAAAAGGAACTTGACGCACTTGACCTTCTGGTGCGTAACGGCATAGTATAGCATTGGGATCAGTGTACTTCCCGCGAAGTTGGCATTGTAGCCGCCCCAAGAGATATATTTGGCAACCCGATTAGGATCGTCGTCCTCCATGGAAAGGTCGTATCTTGCTTCAACCTCAAAGAGACAAGGATACTTTGTTGTGCTGGCAAAGTCCGCCAGCAAGTCTCGGGCTGCTGGATTGGCATTTTTATCCCCCGCCAGGACGGGCTGGGCAATTTGGCAATCGGCCTGCATCATGCGATGGAAAGTGGTGCCCTCGACCTTCACAAGATGGTCTAGGGATCGGCCAAGGCATGCTGTAACGTGGAGGCAAACCTCCATTGGGATGTCTCCGACACCGGGCCCGTAACTCTGATATCGCTGACGTGGTGGCACACGCGCTTTGGCGAGAACTTGGTCTAGGGGCATGTCTTCCACGTAGTTGGCCATTGTATCGGTTACACTGGTGTCTTACCTTTGGTAAGAAGGAGCGAGTTGAGCAATTATCAGGTTCGAGGGACGGTCAAGTCGGCGCTGCTGATAAGGAAGGATTGGTCTATATTGCCGGGAGTATAAGTGGTTTAAATACTGGGGTCATGGGGATCCGAAGGGAGGGTTCATAGTTGAATTGAGCTATAACCGTGACCTCGGGATGGATAGCCTCGATCTTCACGGGGAAAACTCCGCGCAAATATTTCCCCTTAACATGTGCAATGTAGCATATCTTCTCGAGTCCAAAAGAGTGTGGTGCTTATATACAAACCTGACCGATCCAGGTTTGTTTTATCGGAAAATACCATAGCCTTGCCAGATTCGTAACCCCGGAATGATCGCGAGTTCAAAATATCAGCATATAGGGGAACCTATCGACCTTCCCATGCTTCTATACAACAGTCACATATGCTGGAGAAGTGGAACGTACTAGTATATGTAGGAAAGCCCCATCAATTCTGGCGTCTCGCTTCCAACTTTGCAAGAAATCAGGATATCTCCCAAATTAGTAAATAGGCAGGATGCCATCAAGAAGGCTGCGACGATCAGGCGCGACGGATTTCAGAATTATTTTGGTCTGGGGACACCTTTTTAGTCAAGTGGTATGGATTGATAGCTAAGTCAACAGAGCTGAAGCACAACGGTAATAAGTTGAGGAAGTCAGCTCAGTGAATTGAAGGAAAATTACTCCTCGGCTAAAAGAAAGGCTGCCCAGAGTTGGCAGTGGTTATGGCAGAGCTGAATATTCACACAGTGCTGACCCAAACACTTCCCCTCTCACATAACACACAATGCAACGCCCTTCGTAACCATGGCCTGTCTGATCCGCTCTTTCCGACTCCTTTACAAATGCAATATACACATCATAGAACGAAGGCCAATACAAGCCGGGGGGAGGTCTTTGTTGCCATTCCCGCAGCTTTGTTCGTCATACTGGCCCCACGCCATTTCATCCCAACATTCGAAAATAACAATACACCCCGAAGCGAGAAAGGAATAAACAAAGGAAACAAAGACAAGGGAATATACCGATGAGGCTGTGAGATGGACAGCCGCAGCTCTACACTAACCTTCCCAGTTCAATACCAAGCAAGCCACGCGCAGCTCAACCTCAATATACTCATCCCACCGAGGGCCTTGACAGCCTAGTAATATTCCACAAGCTATCCATGCAAAGCTTTCCCTATCATTTTCACAGTTCAGCACGTGCCGGTTGCTATGAAAATACTGGTTCGAGATCTTACGGAGACATCCGGCTCATGTCGTATATTGAGCACCAGAGCGGATAGAAATGGTGATTTCATTTCTGGATGTAGGAAAATGCCAACGATGGAATAGCGTCTTTGATAGATGAAGCCCATCCACGACGGAGTTCTCCGGAAAGGAACCCTACTAACATGGGTTACTCCTACCTCTTCACCACCAAGAGTGCTGAATTGACATGGGTGGGTGATGAGATCGCAAGGTAACCTCCGTTATATCCCAGGAGAACCGTCATGGAACTCTCCGTATATCATTATGGTCCCAGTTATATAAGCTCCGTCCCCCCCCGGCACTTCGGACTCTTCCTCCTCAGTGTCCAGGACCAAAGGCGATCTCGGACTTTCAAGTGTTACCGAATTCGGCAATACGCGATAATTTCGATATCCAACTCTGCATACTGAAGTGTCTCGATCTTCGACCAATTATCCCAGACAAAATGGACGGTCCAAGCCTTGTCACACACGAGGATCGTGTCGGAAACTGGCCAATCGAGCTATGCTACCACATTGAAAACTGCCTAGGTCACCGGATGAGTGAGGCAGCAGATACAGACTACATCGATTTTCACGACTTGATGAAGGAAAGAGCCAAAGCCAAGGCACATCGTGAACACGAGGCCGTGAGTTTGGAAGAGAGAGTTTGCGATATCTTCCGACGAAGCTACGGAGAGGGGAATACCGGTTTGACGAAGTGTCTCTTCTGTCCCAGGGAGGGGCCGGCTTTGGGAATGGTAGACGAACGCGTGGTGCATGCTATCAAGAATGGAGATTTGGAAAGTCTCCGCGCCTTTCTCGATCATCCCACCAAGGACAGGAACAAAGGGTACCTGGAGGGTGGATGCAGCGCCAACAGCCTTTCGTGGTCTGGATTTCCATTGATCACGCTGGCTGTCCTGCATTCGCAGCAGGCGTGTATCGATATTTTGCTCGACTATGGTGCTGATGTCAACAAACGGAGCTGGTGGAACGACGGCCTTCCCCTCGACTACATCATCCCTTACTGGGCAGGAAACACCCACTTTACAGGCGCGGACATCTTGTGGGTCATGCTTACCAGCGAAGCACGCTTCACCTATATGAATGCCTTTAATAGTCTCTGCGCCATTCCCGAGCGTATGCACGCGTTGAGGGCGGCCGTCGCGCATGGGACAAATCTCCGAGCCCTAAGGGGCAATGACGGCATGACTGTGCTCCAGGCGGTCTACAAGGATTTTGTATACTTTGAGGATATCGTGGAGTATGTGGAAGAAGCGGTGCCTGATTTGATGTACCTCAAGGACTTGCGAGGCAGGTCTGTCATGTGGTATGTCGCCTGCAGTGGCAATGGAGAAAAGGCCCGGGAGATCCTCACAATGCATCGAGCCATTCAAGTGGAAGGCTGGGAGAAAGAGATGTTTGTGGCTTCTATCGCTACTGGCAATGTCTATGCAGCCAAATATTGCCTCGAGAACGAGAACTTCCCCATCAAGGAATTCCATGAGAATTGTGAGTTCAAGGATTCGCCTCTGGGCATGGCTCTGTTGGGTGGCCATGGCGGGATCATGAGGCTCCTGCTCAACCATCCTGAATTTATTGTCCCCGAGGCATCCAAACGGGATGCTCTCGAGTATGCCTCCACAGACGTGTGGGCTTATCAGTACATCAACCGCTTGAGGCGTCTGCGAACCGAGGATGCTTGAGCCTCTCTCTGCCCTGATCGTAGCGAGGTTCGCTCCTATCTCCAGTATTTCACTATCTAATAGGTAGCCTTTAACGCAAGTTGAAATCTCAACTGCTCATTTTGATTTTGTACAACTAACTATCCACTCCATGAACTTGACACCACCCCGTAAGCCCTAATATCCAGGACCATCACTCGTCGTCATACCTAGTCAAGTAAAAATGCAAAACCCCAGAATCCCCATAATAAGGCTTATAATCATTCGTCCCAGCTACCATATTCCCATTCACGTAGCGAAAGCGCCGATTGTTCTGTTGATTATCAGAGACAAAGAGGCCGCCCGGGGTGCCGTGGAATTTGACCTCGTGGACCTATCAATCGAGGATAGCATCCCACAGCTCCAATAGTATGAGACATAAGATCCTTGTAACTTACCTTATCGACGCCCTCCTCCGAGTAAAGAGTATTCACCAACGGGAGTATATCCGCCGCGAGAGCGTGCGCGGGATGACCTGTATCGATGACATGCACGTCCCATTCTCCTTCGAGGGACTCGGGCTCGGCGAGTGGAAGTTTGCTGTAGGCGTCGTCGACTTCAGCTGGGGTGAGCTGGTTGAGTGCGCTCGTGAGAGCGATGTATTCGTCCGCTGGAGAGCTATAGTTTGTAATGTTAGGTGTGTTTGAGAGTGTAAATGGGCTCATGATCATATTAAGATAGGCTTAGGGTCTATGCATACCCTGTCATTGTGGCTTGGTATAGTGAAAAGGACGAGTATGTGATTGTTTAATTGCTTCCAAGAAGTAGTTCTATAAATAAAGATGTTACTCCCATACAAGAGGAAATCGCTTCCTAAATAATGTCAACAGGACATGAGATGTGACGTCTGTCAGATGAATCAAACAGCCCTGATTTAAGCTTCAGGTAGATCCTCCGGCATGTCTACTTACCACAATACAGAAAGGTTATCTCTGTTTAACTTTTGAACCATCTCGATCTCGGAATCTGCAATGACGATCATAAATCATATATTTTGAATCGAATCTCTTCATATTCACATTTACTTCCCGGCAGAGCACCTCCCCGCCGTGCAAACCATACCATATAATGATTACCATGTACTGATATCCGATTATCCGCCCGAATTCCAACCATTCAGTCCTCCAAAACCAGATAAATCCCCAAGATCATCCAAGCTCCAAACTGTGTTACTCAACCCTTAAGAAAACTGGATTTCGGGCCCACAATATCCAGGGAACCATCGCCTCTGCTGGGTACCGATATTCCTGCTGGGTATGCTCTCATCGTTACTGCATCGACGTCTTGGCTGATGATGTCGAATATAGTCATAAAGCCATTTATCTGGACACCAAATAGCATATACGACGACTCAAAGAAATTGCGTCCCGACAATCACAACCGGGTATTTAGATAGATAGAAACAGGTCCATACTTTCCTCGTGACAGTAGCCCTAAATGCTACATCAGGGTCAGTAAAACCCCAACAACACAACACGCATCCCCCGAAAAGCAAAATATCGCTTTTTTTTAAAAATAAAAAGAGAATCTCCGCGACTAACCGAGCATATATACCCACACAACCCAACCTAAAGCACCCAATTCTGCCGACCAGCACCAACACCTGATTTCCAGCCTTGCGTATACTATACATCGTGTCCCTGACATCTACCCACACCGGGCCAAACTCGGAGTTCTCCCGGCCATCATCAATACAGTCTTCAATTCATTGACAGCATCACGCATCCCACGGGTCCGGCAAACTCAAATCCATACCAAGCGTTCTCTACCAAGATACTCGCGCTCCCCGCAGAGCTGTGTGTAGCCGCTGCGGCGAAAAGAGTTTCCGATTGATTGGGGCAGTTGTAGGGATATCATGGGACGTGTTGGTGTTGTGTTGTGCTGTGTCGGGAGAGGTTCGGTAGCGAAGTCAGCAGCGGGGTGAAGAATGGAACAAAGAACCCTGATGTACTAGTTAGTAGTGGGGGTTACCCTCAATCCCCATCGAAAGAGTTCGAAAAAAGCGTCAGGAGATCCCTGCTGGCGGAGTCCACCGACAACCAGAACAGCAACAGGTGGTCAAAAGGGGAGACCACCGCTTCCCCCCCCCCCCCCCTCACGCGAGAAACTCCGCCCAAACAGCTTGTTTAGCAGGCAGGTTGATGGAATACTCCATCAATAGCCATGGAGATCTACATCTATCCTCCTCCCACGCCTGGAGTCAGGGGGCATAAATTGCCTCTCAGACCCCAGTAGCAAAGGAGCTGTGTCAGACTTGGCCAAGCACAAACTATCCCGGCGCGTCTACAAAGCCTATAGCAATACTTGCGGTTTCAACAGAACAAAGAAAGAAACAGGATGTCCGACCTCAAACAACTCCTCCAGCGATTCCCCTCCAAGGAGGAGGAGGTGTACAAGAGGGTGTTGGGAAAGATCGACAAGGCCGATTATGCGCTCACTCTGGAGGTCCTGGCCATAGTACTGACCGCGAAGCAGCCGCTCACGCTTTGCGAGTTCCGGTACGCGCTTGCGTTCCGGAATACATCTTGCAAAAGCCAGGCTGAAGCGGAAAGACACCCGACGTTCATTGCGACTGACGAAGAGATGGATGCCCTGCTGTACGGGTGGACGAGGGGGCTAGTGGAGTCGAGGGTGCAGCAGACGCCAGTGGACCCCGGTAGTCCTCCGCATGGGCCAGATGAACGATGCGTTTTCCTGGTCGATGATTCGGTGAAGGAGCTTCTCTTCCGTCGAGGGGCGTGGAACACACTTCTGCGCGCCGTGGTAAAGGATGATGATTTTGGGGAGGAGGACGTCGAGGAGGCGTTGGCCCGGACCTCTTCACCTGCGTCAATTTACTACAGCTGGAATTTTCATGTGGCTGAGATATGCATCAAGTATCTGGGGATCGAGGAACTGCAACTTGTAGCAGCTGCCCATGAACGAGCCGATGACATCAGTACGGAAGAAGCGAAGACGTTGTACGATGCGCTCTGTCGGCAGTATCCCTTCCTCCCGTACGCAACGGCGTCGGTGTTCAGGCATATATCGACCGTTGAAACGGTGCATACAAATAGAAAACTGGTGTGCGAGATGCGTGAGCGCATGATGGGCGTTTTCGAGGTCTGGAGAAGACTTATCGACCTACGCCGCCGGGTCTGTTCCAAGCTTCCATACAGCCCAAACATCACGGTTGCCCATTTGGCCGCTGTGTATGACCTGAAGCAATGGATCAAAGATCTAATTCACGAGGGGCATGATGTAAACAGGCACAATGGCGTGACTGGTACGCCGCTACATCTTGCTGTGATTTACGGACGTGAGGACATTGTCAATCTTCTGCTCGACACTGGGATAGATGTCGACAGAATTTGTGGAAATCACCAGACTCCCCTCTGTGCAGCAGTGGTTGAAGGAAGGCTGAACATTGTCGAGACTCTTCTCAGCCGAGGCGCCAGCGCCAATGTGCGATCCGGGGAACACGCGTTCCCACTCAATGCGGCTGTCTGTTCCCCCCGACGCAACATCGAGATTTTAGACGCCCTTCTTCGCGCGGGCGCCAGTGTCAGTAACACAGGCGGAAGAAAGCATGGCTCAGCCCTCCAGTCCGCTGCGTTTGTAGGTGCAGAGAAAATGGTTGAGCGTCTTATCGAGGCAGGGGCCCCACTGAATGATATCTGCGGCGATTATGGTACTGCCCTGTCAGCAGCAGCCGGTGCAGGCCATGAGCGAATTGTGGAGATTCTACTCAAGGCAGGGGCTGATGTTGGAGTATACCGTCTTGGGTATAGACATGCAGGATGGGCGGCAGCTGACGGTAAACATGAAACAATTGCACGCCGACTCTTCGCTCTTGTACACCCAGGTTGGGCCTCGGATTATCTGGATAAAAGAATGGAGAAAGTTATGACCTGGGCTGCACACCAAAGGAAATTCCATGCGGCAGTGAAAGCGGGTCGTTGTCGTTCTGTTGCTCACTACCTGGCTGAAGGCATGAGCCCGGATACCAGGGCCGGGCACTGGGGCTCCGCTTGGCATACCGCAGTTATACAGGGAAATTGTAAAATTCTGGATATGTTTCTGGAATCAAAAGTATTCCTGCCCAATGGAAAGAACGTACTGGGTCATACTGCCCTGTTCATGGCGACCATTTACGGGTCTGTAGAGATGATCACGAAGCTAATGAATGCGATGCAAAACGATTGGGGGCAGAGGGACGGATGGGGACGCAATCTTCTCTGGTGGCCAGCCAAGAATGGAGACATGGAGGTCGTCCGCATGTTGCTCGATGTCGGTGTAGATCCAAACGAGGAGGATAACTACGGTTTCTCCCCTGTTGACATTGCCAGGAAATATTATCAGACTGAAGTCGTCAAATTTTTCGAGACCGGAGAGGTTGGGGAAGAACAGTCTGAGAGCCAGTCTGGAGGGGGGTGTGATGCCAGCACCGACGAGAAACCGGAAGAGGGGCCAGACGAGGAACTGGACGAGGGATCCGATGAGGCAAGCAACGAGAGAAATAAAGAGACTAGAGAGAGCCTCCAAGAGGACCTCGAAGAAAACCTCAAAGACAGTCTGGAAGAAAGTCTCGAGAATGGCCTCGAGAAAAGCCTCGACGATATCCTCGAAGAGACCCTGAAGAACACCATGATCATCTTGCCTTTCGGCCCTGACATTATCGTTTGATTTGGTACCATTTTATCATTTCCCATAGTTAGAAGAAGCAGAGTGTCCTTTTTTCGACAGATGTTCCTAGACAACTGTATCCATTCGTATTTGTAATTATCGGTTTCTCGCTCACCCTTGGGAGCAAAACCGCCCGAGTAGAAGGTGGCCGGACACCAAGACCACTGCGATAGTATTAGATCTGACGCATCCATTTACAGCAGAGCTTTAACTGCATGGTCGAACTTGCCAGAGCAGTAGATAGACTCCAAGTCGTTTCTCTGCATCCTTCCAAGCTACCTCGTTGCATATGTGGTGACTGCCGCCACAAACGAGGAGACCCACCCAATCAAGACACGGAGTCAATCTTCATCATCAAAGCTGGCAACATGAGTAAGTCGACAGCTGATCGAACCTCGCACCTTGTCTGGACCACGATCCCGGCAGATGTCGTGCGTTGGCTTGGGGTCGGAAATTGGGCGGGTCCACCAGGTCCAATGGAGGTGAAACCGAACGGGCATGGCTGGACGCCGAGGGGCACGATTTCCGACTAAACCGGAGGCTGGGGAGCTGGCCTGTGCGGTCGGTACCCACATCTCGGTGCCACCTCGTCAAGAGGCAGACGGCTGAGATTTGAACGTCCGCCGTTCATTGCGCTTGGAGACAGCAGGTCGAGCTGTTTTGGATGAGGACACGGGGGGTGTTTGGCCGGAGAGTTGAAGTGGAATGAGAAGTGCGAAGAGGGAAAAGAGTTGTCGTGTTGACGGGTTGCCCGAAGCAGAAGTGTCGGTGGGCTGCCTGAGGTGTCGTGCTACGTAAGCGGGGATCCCCTGCCACTGGAATTTCGGGTCTGTTGTTTAGGTGCTCGTTGCTGGCTGCGTTTAAATACTCCGCCGGCCTCATTGCCGGCCTGCGAACGCCTCCTCGTCCCTCGTTCCTCGTTCCTCGTTTCTCGTTCCTTGTCTCTCCTTCCCTCGTTCTGTTCCTGTCCTTCCTCCTCCTCGTTCCCCTACTGCTTCCGGGGTTCGAGCCATAGACCATGACTTCTTCTTCGCGACGAAACGGCCAAGGTCTCCCGTGCGAACCGTGCCGCACCGCCAAACTTCGCTGCGACAACGTCACGCCGGCCTGCCAGAACTGCGTGCGTCGCGGCAAGTCGGACAGCTGCGTGTATCTGGCCGCCCCCGTCGCCAACACTGCCAAAACCTGGTACTCCGACAACGTGCCTTCGCCCGCCCCCTCGCCGCGTCCCCCACTCGCCCCGACTCCATCATGCAGGACAACCTGTCCATCAATGGCGACGAGAAGCTCTCCGTCACCCTCCCCAACAACTCCGCCGTCTTCAGCGACATCGGCAACCAGTTCAAGCGCACCCTGCACATCGACTCGCCTGCCCCGGCTCGGCCCGATCCGAAGCAAATTCAGCTGGGTGCCCGTCTCCTGGCCCTGCTGGTCGAGAACATCCCCCTCTACGAAGGACTGGCCGAGACGGCTGTCGAAGTATGGCCCGAGGGTTGTGTGTTGGGCCACCGTCTCGTCAGCGGCATCTTCGAGTCGCTGGACGACATGAACGCGGCGCTGACTTCTGACCCAACCAACGCCAAGGACCTGCAATCCAGCCTCCTCCGGTGGTCGCAGAAGGTTTTCGATGACAGTGCGAAGCCGTTTTCCCTCCACCCCTCGATGACACCGGAGGAGTACATCCGTCGGGTCGCCGCGCGCTGGGAGGGCATCGGTCTGGTGTTTACCGTGGTGGGCCAAGGCGCCATGCTGGAGCGGGACTGGCGATCGATCCGCGAGCGCGAAGCCAACGTCCCCAGAGACCAGAAGTCTCTGGCCGCCCAGGCTGTCAATGCCAGTGATGCCTGTCTCCAATTCTGCGATCTCTCCGGTGCCGTGGACGATTCTCTGGGCTGGTTGCTGTTCCAGCACATCAACCTCCTGACCCTCCTGTACGGCGAGAACGGTATGTGCGAACCCCCTCTTTGAATGATGACCCTGCTAAGTGAGTGTAGATCCCCGAGCCTGGAGAAAATTGGCCGACCTATCCACTACCGTCTTTACCCTCAGCCGTGGCCCGTCGGAAGAAAAGCGCAGCCCGTTCTTCTTGCTTGAACTCCGCAAGCGACTGGTCGCGGGCGCATACAGCATCGACAAGCAGCTTGCAACCTTCCTGGGCAGGCCTCCGCAGATCAGCTGGCGCTACTACGACGTACAGTTTCCGCTGGACCTCAGCTACGATGAAATCCTGGCGGAGCCCAAGGTCCGCGAAACCGCGATCAGTAAGCTCGACAAAACCGGCTGGAACACACAAGGCATCGTCGGAAAGGCTGCATGGATGCGCATCGCTCTGCTGATCGGGTCGACCAGGGAGCAGATCCTCGAGCTGTCGCTGAGCCGTCGGATCGAGGATCTGTCGCGCAAAGTCCAGTGAGTACGCCCATCCTCTTCGGTCGTCACAAGCTAATTCCTCCCAGGGAGGTGTCGCAGCAATCTCACAAGACGTGGAACGACCTACCTGGCTTCCTCCGCTGGCGCCCTGGCGCTTCCGACAGCAACGGCCACACCAACGTGCTCGTCCCGCTGTATTTGAACTTCCTCTACAACGACTTTCTCCTTTACCGGGTTCTTGTCCGCCGGTCGCAAAGCGGCGCGGAGGGCCTGATCAGCGTCTCGCAAAACATCCTGAGCACGATCCTGGAGCTGATTGGCAAGGAGATCGGCTCGCGGACAGGGACCTACAATGTGGGATGGAACGTGAGTGCCCCCTTTCTCTAGCGACTCTCTTCATCGCTGACTCCTCCCAGGCCTCCTCCTTTGGCATTCCCGCTGCTGGCGTCCTCGCCATCGAACTGCTCCGCCAAGCCGAGTCGCAGTCGCAACTCTCAGCCAGCGCCTTCCGGCGATCAGAAGTCATCCAGAAACTGACCGTGTTCGCCTCCCATCTGCAATACGTGGTGCGACCGCACGACGGGATGTACGAGGTCAGCCAGCGCGCGCGGAAAGCCATCTCCAACATCCTGGACCGCATCCTCACCGTCAACCCGCCACCACTCCCCGCGACCCTCCCCGCCGATGTCTTGGCCACCAATTGGTTGAACGGTGAACCTGTCATTCTGGACGATGGGACTGACCTTTTCCGCTGGATCGATAACCTGTATTCCGACTCTTCTCGACGGGACTCCTGGGCTTGATCCCCCGAAGACGATGATTTACGCATGCCCTTGACACCATTCTGGTTTGATCTGGGTCTTATGATTGACGATATACCCTGCTGCAAAAGTGAGATGACTACATACGCTGCTGCCCTTTTCGTTTTGCTCTCTTGCGAGATTTCCGCATGATCTTTCTCTGCGCGTCCGCTTTTTGTTTCATATGTTATGTTATGTACATGGGATCGTAATGCCATAATGAAATTCTTCTCGGTTTTTATACTGTCAACCATTGTACTGTCAATCGACAGTATTGTTCGAAAAAGCTGAGACAGCTACAGGGTAAGCTGGTAACCTTATTCTACCTCACCTGGTAGAATCTGTAGCCTGAGGCCTTCGGCTATCTACTACGTCCACCTTACTGTACTCCGTCCTCCGTGTAGCCAGAGGGAAGATCAACAAGGGACCCGCGCCCGTGCCCGTCTCCGTCTCCGCACCAACCAAGGACCCGAGCTAATCGCCGCCCGCTGGTTGGCCGACCGGGCTCTCCCCGCGGGTGCCTGCATAGCTGCCTGAATGCCTGGCGGCGTGCCTGTCGACCAGCCCACCCAGGGCCCCTCGTCCTCCCTCCCCCCTCCTCTCCTTGTTCTCCTCTCCCCTCCCTCTTTCCCTCCCCTCCCCTCCCATCCTATCCCGACAGCACAGAACAAGACCGGAATGTCACCTGTCACAGAAGAGGGTCTCTCCGTCACCCACCCCACCCACCGCACTGATCCCCCACATCTACGTCTGATCCACTACAATGACGTCTACCACGTGGAGTCCGTCCATCCCTTCCCCAAGCCCCTCCTCTCCTCTCCCAATTCCCCTTACCACTACAAGGCATGGGCATAGACATGGCCGTGGATAATATACTAAAACCCACCCAGAGAAGGCTCTGCCGAACCCGTCGGCGGCGTCGCGCGCTTCCAGTCCGTCATCAACCACTACCGCTCCGACCCGTGCTATTCCGGCCAACCCGACCTCCTCACCTTCTTCTCCGGCGACGCCTATAATCCCAGTCTGCAGAGCACCGTGACGAAGGGGAAGCATATGGTGCCGTTTTTGAATAAAGTGGGGACGGATGTCGCTTGTGTGGGGGTGCGTATGCCATACCTGTGCCCATACCCATACCCATGAGTCTACGGATGATGTGCTTGGGAGACAGTGTGCTTCGTGGGAGTTTTTGGCTGACCTGATGTGCTGTGCAATAGAACCACGACCTCGATTTCGGCGTCGCGCAATTCCGACATCTGCGCGATCAGTGTCGGTTTCCGTGGCTGTTGGCCAATGTCTTGGATCCGGCGCTGGGGGAGGACGTCCCGATTGCGGATTGTGGGAAGACGATGATGTTGACGGCGTCGAATGGTGTTAAGGTTGGGGTGGTGGGGTTGGGGGAGAGGGAGTGGTAGGTTCTTTGGTACATTGGACTGGGCCGGCTGGCCGGCTGGCTTGTCTGACTGGTTGAACGGAGCAAGGCTAATACTTTGTACGAAGGCTAGGAACTATCAACGCCCTGCCCCCAGATCTGATATATAAATCTGCATCCAAGACGGCGATGGAGCTGGTTCCGCGATTGCGCGAGCAAGGTGCGGAGTTGATTGTTGCTGTGACGCATCAACGCGAGCCGAATGATTATAAACTGGCGGAGAATCTGCCGCCCGGACTGGTGGATATTATCATGGGGGGACATGATCATTTCTATGCACATACAGTGGTCAATGGGGTGCATGTGCTGCGGTCGGGGACTGATTTCAAGCAGTTAAGCTATATAGAGGCGTGGAAGAAAGAGGACGGTCCGGGGTGGGACTTCAGTATAATAAGACGGGACATCGTGCGCTTGATCCCGGAGGATCCGGCGACGATGACCATGGTCGGACGGTTGACGTCGAGCCTGCAGGCGAAGTTGGAGAAGCCGATTGGGTTCACTACCCGGGCGTTGGACGGACGGTTCTCGACCGTGCGGCAGAGAGAGTCGAATTTGGGGAACTTCGCGTGCGATCTGATGCGGTTTTACTACGGGGCCGACTGCGCCATGATGGCCGGTGGGACAATTCGCGGTGATCAGATCTATCCGCCCGGGATCCTGCGGTTGAAGGATATCCTCAACTGCTTCCCGTTCGAGGATCCGGTCGTGTTGATCCGCCTCGACGGCAAAGCCCTTATCGACGCGCTGGAGAACGGCGTCAGCCAGCTCCCCGCCATGGAAGGCCGCTTCCCGCAGGTCTCGAACATCGCGTTCAGCTATAACCCGTCAGCGCCTTCAGGCTCGCGCATCAACTGGGCCAAGGTAGACGGCGCCCCGATCGACTATAACCGGAAATACACCCTTGCGACGCGAGGCTACATGGCGCGGGGGAAAGACGGGTTCTCCTCCCTCCTCATCGAATCTGAAGGCGGACAAGTCGAAGAAATTGTCGACGAGGAAAGCGGCATCCTAATCAGCACACTCCTGCGCCAGTACTTCCTCAGCCTTCGCGTCCTGGGCAAATGGCGCCGCTGGAGCCCCAGCATGACGCGCCACTGGACCACCGTGCACGAGAACCTCCACTCCAAAGGCTGGCTCAAAGGCCCCTCCGCCCCCGGATCACCCGTCACCGAAAAGACCCCCCACCACAAACGTCCATCCCTCCCCCCGCGCTCAAAACAATACTACTACGGCCGCTTTCCCGAACTCGACACCGAGGAGAAAGACGGGGGCCTGGACCGCGAACAGGAATCCATGGACTCGGACTCCGACACAGACCCGGATATTCTGACCTCGCCCCATCCGATCACGAACTACGTGACCTTGCCGGCGAGGTCGGCTACGGAGGAGGAGCGGAGGCTACGTCTGGCGAGAAAGGTTACCCGTACCTGGATGCGTCGCGCGGGATTGCAGCCGTCGGCGATTAATGATACCGATGAGATTGGGGAGTTTACCCCGTCTTGGACGCCGGGGATTGCGCCCCGGTTGGAGGGGAGGATTGTTATTGAGAGTACATGAGTGGCAGCTATATTTACTTGTAGCCTTGCATTGTTTATGAATTATGATGGTATGAGATGTGAAGACATGATAGAGATAGATTAGCTTTATGTGTTGTGTGGTATTATCATTGGTATATAAGGTATGATTGGAACTGAACGTCAGTATTCATGGCGAGGATATTATTAGGATCTCGTTACTATGGCATGGATCCATGTGTGTTTGGAATTACTTAGTTTATTACTAACACATCAACTCCATGTACGAGTAATGCTAGGAGTTCTTTCATGGTAGGGATCTGGTGAAACATTCTACTTGACTAAAGATGTCCAGATAATTCTACACAGTTTGACAGATCTATTCTGCCCTAAATGCCTGTGCTGAGCCGTGAGTTCCAATGCCCCGGCCAACTTGAAGCCCTGCCCTTAGTTCCTCAGGATGCCGTGGTTAGCTGACCACATCATTTTCAAATATATTCTGCATTTCTCAAACCTCTTCGCATGATGATTTTCAATTCATGCCAAACCAGACCGACCACCCGACCAAATGGTTTCCAGGCGACAGCGCCGTAAACCCGAAACGGCATGCACTTCATTATTTGCCAGGCCGTTTCCGAATGGCAGGCAACACCACAATTGGTCCGCCCATCCGTCAGCAGCCTCATCCCCACTTGCAACAATCAAACATTCCATTCCCAGGACCAGATGTCATAGCCGCTAGCCTAGACTCTAGTTAGTGTCTCCGGATGATATCATGGCCCAGCCCCCTCCTCCACTTCCAGGCAACCGTAAATCCCCAGACTGATTCATCTTATCTCCGTGATGCCTTTCCTTTCTCACTTTCATTCTGCGCATCCGTCCGTCCATCCGTCCCTCGCCATAGCCAGCCCAATCCCAGCCCCAATCCATCCCCCAAGCCAAGCCAAAATGACCACCCACGCCGACCGCATCGCTTCCATCTCCGCCTCAATCACCCAATTCCACCGCACCTCCACCCCCTTCCGAATCCACCACGGCAGCACCAACTCGACCCGCCAATTCCCATCCACCTCAGCCAACACAATCTCGACGGCCCACCTAACCAACATCCTCTCCATCAATGCGTCCTCAAAAACCATCACCGTGGAACCCAACGTCCCCATGGACGTCCTCCTCTCCACCGCCCTCTCCCACAACCTTCTCCCCCTCGTGATCATGGAATTCCCTGGCATCACGGTGGGCGGCGGCTTCTCCGGCACCTCGGGCGAGAGCAGCTCGTTCCGCCACGGGTTCTTCGACGCCACGGTGGTGCGGATCGAGATGATCCTCGGGAACGGAACGGTGTGTCAGGCGTCGCGGACCGAGAATCCGGAGCTATTCGGGGCGGCGAAGTCGGCGTTCGGGACCATGGGGGTCGTGACGTTGTTGGAGGTGCAGTGTCGGGACGCCTTGCCCTATGTCGAGGTGGAGTATATGGCGACGAGCGGGGTGGGGGATGCGGTGGGGTTGTTTAGGGAACTGGCGAGGGATGAGGGGGTGGATTATTTGGATGGGATTGTGTTTGGGAGGGAACATGTCGTTGTTTGCAAGGGGAAACTGGTCGAGGGACCTTCTGAAGACAAAGAAGAAGCAGAGGACAAGCCCAAAATCCAAATCCAACGCTTCACCCGTCCCCACGACCCCTGGTTCTACATCCATGCCCAACGCTCCGCCCCTCCTCCTCCTTCTCCTCCTTCTCCTCCCTGCAGCTCTAACTCCCCCACCACCCCCCGGGTCGTAAGAAAAGACCTCGTCCCAATCACAGACTACCTCTTCCGCTACGACCGCGGCGCCTTCTGGACCGGCCGCTACGCCTACTCCTATTTCCTTACCCCCTTCAACCGCGTCACCCGCTACCTGCTGGACTATTTCATGCACACGCGCGTGATGTACCACGCGCTGCACGCCAGCGGGCATGCAAGCCAGTATGTGATTCAGGATGTCGCCGTGCCGTACGCGTCAGCCACGCACTTCGTGGACTGGTTGGATAGCAAGGAGAATTTCGGGGCGTATCCGATTTGGTTGTGTCCGTTGTTGGTGGAGGGGGAGGGGGAGGGCGGCGTGATGGCGAGTGGCAGGCCACGGGGTCAGACTCAGACTCCGTCACAACCTCCACCCGTGCCCTCTTCATTCAGATCCGAATCCGGCGAAGAGAAAGCTGCGATTGAAGAAGAAGACGCAAGGAAATACCTCCTCAACTTCGGCCTCTGGGCGCCTTCCCCGCACCGAGGCGCCTCGTTCATCGCGCAGAACCGTCGACTGGAGAAGAAAGTGCGCGACCTGGGCGGCAAGAAATGGCTATACGCGTGTGCGTATTACACCGAGGAGGAGTTCTGGGGGATATATGACAAGAAGAGGTATGATGGGTTGCGGGAGAGGTTCCATGCCGGGTATTTGCCGGATCTGTATCAGAAGGTGCGGGTGGATTTGGATCCGGGGAAGAAGGTGGTGGGGTGGGGAGAGTGGTTGGGGGGGTTGGCTTGGGGGTTTGGCCCGTGAGTGGGTTGTATGGGGTTTGGAGGGCGGCGGTGGGGGGGGAATATTTGATTCGGGATAGGAAGGGGAAGGGGGTTTAGTGTATATTTAGTACTTGTATTCATGGGGTTGTGGAGGGGTGGGTGGTATTCATGGCTGGATATTGTGTGTATATGTACTATATAATGGATATGATATCCTCTTTGTATGTGCGTATAACATTTCTTGTATGTCGAAGAAGAAAGTAGTACTTTATCTACAGTTCCACACTGGATTAGCTGCTGTGTATATGTTTCCGTTTCCAGGGGAACATCACCAAGTGGGAAGGCGGTAGGAACTCCGCATTTCCCCTGGCCTCTTTCACCGCTAAACCATCATCATCATCTTCTTCTTCTTCTTCTTCATCCTCCTCCTCCTCCTCGGTCGACCCCTGATCGGGATCCGGGACGGTTCGTTCCTGAAGCCCATGCTCATGCTTATGTAGAGGGGAACTTGTCCCCCACCACAGCATTCCTCCTGCACAAGCGGGGGTATTTGGGCTATGGATCTGGCAGCAGAGATGATGAGCGTACCAACGACTCTCAAACGCCGTCGCCTGCTGAGAGGCGAAATTACTTACTCCGCTGCAAAGGAACGTGAAACCAATGTGCTGCATATGCTGGGCTACTGGGATCAGCGGAATCAATTCTTTGAAGACATTCGCCGCAACAGCCACCTGGTAGAAGCAACGGTCGCGCACCATCTCAGCTTAAAGTCCGCGCGGCATTGTCGGGTAGCCGACTCCGAGGAATGGCTCTCTGGCACCTTCAATGTCTGCATCCCCGTCTACGTCGATGAAGGGAAACGGTGTCCTAGCTTCCTCGTCCGTCTACCGCTGCCTTACCGAGTCGGGGAGAAGTTCAATCCAGGAAATGCCGACGAGAAGGTCCGTTGCGAAGCGGGCACTTATGCCTGGCTGCAGCAGGACTGTCCCGACGTCCCGGTCCCACGGCTGTACGGGTTTGGGCTGTCCACGGGCCAGAAGGTATGCTCCGTTCTTCCCCCGCTGCGTCCTGGCCGACCCGCTCATAGTTAGTTCACTTCGCTCGATAGACTCCCCTTCCTGGCCCGTTCTACTGAGCGCCTCCTCCGGTATTTATTGCGCTTCTTTGGATACCCAGCTCCGTCCGCGTATGTTCCTCACGAGAGCAGACTGGGAGAATGTCTGGGGGTCGGATATCTGTTGATCGAGTATATCGACAAGTCGAGAGGGAAAATGCTGTCTGAATCGTGGGAGGCAGGTCGTCACAACGCCCAGTTACGCGGGAATCTGTTTCGAAGCTTGTCGAGGATCATCCTCGCTGCGACGCGTGTCCCGCAACCGAAAATCGGCTCCTTTATTCTGGACGATCAAGGGGTTCTGAAGTTGAGAAACAGGCCGCTTACCCTTGAGATCCAGAGCTTGGAAAATGAGCAGATCTCTGTCGACATGCCTCGGGATATGACGTATTCCACCGTTGATTCCTACATCAGCGATATGCTCGCCTTGCATGAGAGTCGCCTCAATCATCAGCCGAATGCGGTTAATGATGTCCAAGACTGTTTATTCCAGATGGTGGCCCTGACCGTGATGAGAACCGTCCGACAGTCATTCCTCCGAGCAGAGCTCCGTGGTGGTCCTTTCTACATGAGCTTCACAGATATTCACCAAAGCAACATCTTTGTTGATGACGCTTGGAATATAACCTGTCTGATCGACCTTGAATGGGCCTGCTCTCGCCCCGCCGAGATGATCCATCCACCGTTTTGGTTGACAAATCAGTCTGTGGATGAGATCGACCCTGCCGAATACGAGAAACTCCATACCGAGTTTCTGTCCATTCTCGCCGAGGAGGAACGCAAGCGCTTTTCTCCCCGCAGCTTCCACCTGCACTGCATCATGCAGGATGGATGGATTAAGGGCACCTTCTGGTATGCACTTGCCCTCGATAGCCCGACGGGGCTTTTTCGCATCTTCTACGACCACATCCAACCCCGCTTCGCGAAGGACCATGTCAATGATGCTGCATTTTTCCGCATCGTCATGGATTACTGGGCCGTCGATGCGCATAGCTTTGTACAAAGGAAAGTTCAAGATAAAGAGCTGTACGACAAGCTCTTACTTGACGCTTTTACATAGCCTCTCATTCTTCATTCTTCTTTTCTTCCCTTCCTTCCTTCCTTCTTTCCTAGGTCTCACGCTTCCCTTCAGCCCCCTTCTCCTCCTGCCCGACGCCAATAGTAGCAGTACCACCGCCACTCTGGCCATGGCCACGCTCCCGGGCTTCAAGATCCCGTGCGGCATCGTCAAGGGACGCCAACGCGGTTTTGATTCGTCGCTGCTGTGCACTTCGACCCGACGACGAGAGTTGGTTGAGGGTTTCGGGGTCACCCTTAATACCGACTGTCGCTTCCTGCACCGTCGCCTCATAACTCGAGTCGGACCGGCGATCACTCATTGTCTTATATAATTATCTCTGAGCTCTGACTGTTCTGTTCCCGATATAAGCATTTATCGTCTCTGTCACATATTGACTTGTAATACCAACCGCTAGCTTGTGGCCGGAGTTTATCATGGACTCGGAGCAGGCGAGAAAACAAAAGTTGTATGTTTGGCGAAATGTAGCTGGTCTGTCTTATCTGCTGATGGGAGGGGAGGAAGGGCCCGCGCACAATACACCGAGCGGGGTAACGCATACTTAACGCTGCACCCTTATGCCGGTGTAATTAACATGGACTTTTTGTTTAAGAAGAGGCACTTTACTCTTTATTCTTCTGATAACCATCACCTCCTCCTCTACCAAGTGAAACAGAATGACCAGACACCATGATCGTCGTCCAAAACACCGACTACCCCACCGCGATCACAAAAGTCTCCCTCGCCGGCTTCTCACGCAGCTTCCCTCACCGCGTCCCTTCCCCGGGAATCCTCGCCGACCATCCCAACCCGCAGCAGTTGTTGGCGGGGATGGATGGATGTGTTGTGTGTTCTTGCCCGGAGGGGGGGGAATGACATCGTAGCAGGGCGGCTTGTTTGCGGGGGTAGCTAATGAGTGCAGTATATAAGCCGTGAGGCTATGTTAGCCCAGAATGCGAGCATGACGACGGAGGGTTGGGTATGGATCTTGATCTTGGTAGCTGGCAGATGCACAGATTATGATATACCCTGGTTATGTCTAGGGCGGGAATAAGCTAAACAGTGGTCATATAGGCGTCATTTACAGTATGCCTAATCAATTCTACTCTAAATACATCATAACTCATCATAGATGGAAGGCCGGATAGCATGCCAGCCATGGCACAGCCAGTCTATCAGTGCACCACTGTTCCAGCTAATGCTGCCGTCTCAGCTCCTTCCGGAAGCTCTCCTCCTGCTTGACGACCTCTAACGGCAAGGTCCAACCCACGCCAAACAGCACAAACGGTGCCCACTTCCAGCGGAACGGGTTAACCAGGATGGAAAACACAAACCAGTAGAGCAGCTCCGTGTACGTGAAGAAATCAAACGCCCCGACTGGCGACAACCGCTTCATGAAGCGCGTGAAGTCGATCCAGGTCTTCATGCGGCCCTCGGTGGGCCGCGACAGCGGGTCCGTCAGGAACATCAGCAGGAAGCGCGTGTAGATGCCGATGTGCATGTTGCCGACGGTGCCGATGGCGTTGACGTACGTGCTGTTGTTGGCGCAGATGGTCGTGTACTTGGGCGGGAACACCTGGAGGTACCAGCTGGGGGGCGAGTAGGGGTCCTCGAAGGCGTCGTCGGGGAGGAAGTTCAGGGAGGGCCGCTTGAAGCCGGTGGCCATGATGATCACGTCGGCGGCGACGGTCGACTCGTGACCCGGACCGCCTTTGGGCACGCCGCTGCCGCGGAAGTTGAACCGGACGCCGTCCTCGGTCAGGTTGACGATGTCGCCGCGCAGCCAACGCGCTTTACCTTCGCGGATCTGCTCGAACAGTTCGGAGTTGGCCATGGGGGTCTGCGTGAACAGGCCGCCTGAGGGAGCGATGTCGGATAGGTCGCGGTAGAAGAACCGGCGGAGCAGGGACTCGGGGATCCATGAGAGGGAGGTCTCCTGGCCGAGGATGTTCATCGCCAAGAGAGACTGCACGAAGATGTTGCGCGGGATGATCCATTTGTCGGACCGCGACAGCACGTCAATCTGGCCGGCCTTCGCCTTGACGGCGAACTCGAGTGCCTCGATGGCACTGGCGCCGCCGCCGACAATGGCCACCTTCTTGCCCTCAACGTTCTTTCCGTCCAGCTCGGAGGAGTGGTAGATGTCGCCCTTGAAGTTGCCCTGGTCTGGTAGGGGGGGCATCTTGGGATCGCCGCAGACACCCACGGACGCGATGATGCCGTCGAAGCGGCCGTATTTTTCTTCCTCGTTGTTGATGATCCAGCGACCGTTCTTGGTTTGTTTGACGGAGGTGACGGGAGTGTTGAAGTTGGTGTGCTTCTGCAGCCCGTACCGTTTCCAGACGTCGACGATCTGTTCCTTGATCTCGCCTTGGCTTGGGTAGGCCGTGTCGTACTGCACCGACGGGTGGAAGCGGTACATGATGCTGTGGATCTGCAGGGAGGAGGTGGAGTTGACGCGCTACATCTGTCAGCAGGTTATTCGGGTAGTAGTGGAGAAGACATACACTCCAGATACCGCCCAATCCCTTGTCCTTGGATCGCGCTTCAAAGAGTTCGACATCGAAGCCATGACCGACACAGTGGGCGGCCGCGGATACGCCGGTCAAGCCGGTTCCGATCACGGCCACGCGCTTCCTTGGAAGGCCATTGGGGATATTCTTGGGGCTGGGGGGGTTCGGTGCAAAGATCCAGTTGATGAGGCTTTGCAGGAGCATGTAACAGATAGTAAAGCTCTGGAGGAGGGGGTTACGCAGAAAGGCGGACAAAGAGAAGGCGGATTGGGATTCCGCCATGATGAGCAGAGCGAGGACTGTAGGATGCAACTGCAGAGGATGCTAATGCGGAGAAGAATTGTTGCTGCAAGTATGCAGAGAAGAAGGAGAGGAACCACCTTTTCAAGGACGACCCGGAGACGATGATGATGATGATGATGATGAGGCCGTTATGACGTAGGTGTGGACCAGCATGTGAAGGCGGAGTGCCATGTTTCCATCCGGATCGATGGAATGATCGCTCTGGACAATTCGGTCATCAAGGGTCCATTCCATTATCCATCCCCCCTGTATCAGACTGGGCATCTGTACTGTGTACGGTGCTCACTGCAGTGTTATACTTGAGTAGTGCTGGATTTCATCTTCCTTGATTATGCTCAATCTAGTCGGAAGATAATCGGCCATTCGATATCGCGATGGATGTTTGGAACATTCCGATCGATGGTGGAAATAGAATCAATCCTCTTGCGCCATGATTCATTCGCTCGTACTGTATCCCACACCTCTGCGCAAGACATTTCCGAGACGCAAGGAACAGTCGCCTGCCATCGTGCTGGACTGCGGACTGCGGTGACGGAGGGGGAGGGGTAGTCAAGTCGTCTCAGGACATGCTCTATTCTCTGAAACAAACATAGCTGTGATCATTTGGTCTGCTGTAGACATCTGTACCTCCGCAGATACGCTGTAGATGATCACAACCCGTCCAAGCTGTGGGAGATGGATGATGGATGGATACTCCAAAGTCCAGTCCAGACTGTCGCGAAGACCGGAAGCGGCGTCTCCCGATCGGGACTAGCCGGTCGGAGCTCGACTTGGCCGCGATGTTTACGCCGCCTTCACTTTCTGTCTTTCTCTCTCTCTCTCTCTCTCTCCTTCCCCCGCCGTCTCTCTTCTCTGTCCCTCCGTCTCTCGCCGTGTCGCTGACTTCCTCTCCTCTTCTCTGAGGCAGCCTGCCATTCTCCTCTCCGGCATTGACAGCCACCATGCTCGACATCCGCTGATCCTTGACCCAATCCGTGACCTGACCCGACCCCCATCTACCAACATGGCAACCCCCACCTTGGATCGCTTTCTCTCCAGCATCGCCGACCTCGTCAAAGATCGCGATGGCGCCCGCCTGCAGGACTTCCTGCAGCTCGAGCCCCCCCTGCCCGACATCTACCAGCACATGAGCGCCGAGCTGCGACAGCGCTATCCTACCGGGCCCAAGGAAACCGAGCTGCTGCGGCGCTGCGAAGCTCTCGTCCCCCGGTCCAAGGGCGCCCCCTGGGGCGCTTTCTCCACCTTCATGAAGCTCTACTTCACCTTCCTGCGCGACGTCAACGTGGATAATCTGTTGGAAACATACGATCTCCTGAAGGGGCTGTTGAAGTAGGTTCGCGACCCTGTGTGGTTACTCGTGCTGACTCTCCAGCCAATGTGTTCTTGCCTTAGGTGACAGCCAAATGGGCGTCGTCGTCCTCCCCACCGTCCTCTACCTCTCCAAAGTTCTCGCAAAACTGGCCATGGGCTTGGACCGCCGGCCCGAGCTGATCGCCCACCTACTGCGGCTGGAAGGCCGCTCGAATCAGGAGGAAGCCGCGGAGAAGGTTACACTCGTGGAGAAATCGGCCAACGTCGTCCGCGAGGCATTCATCAAGTGTCTGACAGACCGCAGCGGTACCCCGGGCGTGCACGGGAAGCCGGAGGGTAGGCGAATCGGCATCTACCTGATGGCGAACCTGTGCTTGAAGCTGCTTTTTCAGGTACGGCAACCCATCCATACAACATACAACAGCAAGTCTGACCATAGTAGTGCGGCAAGCTACGCAACGCAGAACAGATGTTCGCCAGCATCAGCGCCCAGTCCCCGCCTCTCACGCACTTCCCCGCTTCCCAACGAGTTACCTATCTATACTACCTCGGGCGCTACCTCTTCTCAAATAACCTCTTCCACCCCGCGAGGATCGCCCTGCAGGCCTCCTACGACCAGTGTCACCACCAGGCAATCAACCAAAAACGAGCTATCCTCACATACCTGATCCCGTGCAACATCATCATGGGACGATTTCCCTCGTCACACCTGCTGCAGCGCCCGGAGGCCGAAGGTCTAGCAGACCGGTTCCTTCCCATCTGTCGACTGATCACTCGCGGAGATTACATCGCATTCCGCGAGCATCTCACAGTAGGCCCCGACACCGAATGGTTAGCGCGCAAGGGGATTCTTCTGCAACTCCGCAATCGATGTGAAATTCTTGTCTGGCGGTCGCTGGCCCGGAAAGTCTTCATTCATGGTGGTTTCCACGGTGATCCTCAAGGCCAAGCCCAACGCGGGCCACCCCCTTTCCTGTATCTCAACAGACTGGAAGCCGCTGTGCGCTGGATACAGTCGCAACACGCGCAGTCGCAGGCCGGCTTTTTCACACCCCGGTTGCAGCCGGATTCCCAGGCCGGGCAGACGGCACATGGGTCCCAGATCATCTACAAAGCCCCGGACTGGGACTTCGAGGGAGTCGACGAGCTCGAGGCACAGGAGGCAGTTGCCAGTCCAGCCCTACTAGAGAAATACGCCGATTACCTGTCACCGGATAGCTTTTTCGACGCGCAAGGCCAACCACAGATGAATGCGCCGGGCAACCTGGTCGACGGGCCACCGGCCGCTGATTACCAGCAATATGAGCTCGATCCGTACGCCAACCCTACCCCTGGAGAAGACGGGAAACCGACGCCGATGATGCGCGAGCTGGAGTCCATCCTGGCCTCGCTCCTCACCCAGGGGCTGATGCGCGGATACCTGACACACAAGAACCCGCGCTTGGCGATTCCCGGGGCGCGGCTGCGCGGCGCCGTGCCCACCGGCTTTCCCAACGTCTGGCAGACGATCCAGGCCCGGGAGAGCGAAGATGACAACGTTCCAGGTTGGGTGCAGCCCCCGTCTGCTACCGCGTTGGCTGGCGGTGGACGCGTGGTCAACCTGGCCGGGGCACGACCGGTCGGGGTGCAGTGATCACGGTGTACATAGTAACGAGACAATTCAACGAGACAGTTCAACGAGACAATTCAACGAGGCAATTCAACGAGGCAGTTCAACGAGACAATTCAACTAGGACAGCCCAACGAAGGTAATCCAAGATAACCGCTCTAGATATCATGTTCGATGAGACTAACGGCCGCGGTTCTAAGCCGACCAAAAGAAGTCATGGATGCCGAGTCTGTCGGGCCAAGTGACTGTATTGGGAAGGATCGACGGTTAGCTCGGGGCCGCGCCCGAGATCTCGGCCCTAACGCAAAGCCGACGATATAATTCCGACGCATCGGCAGTTTGAATGGGATAGACGGCTGCTGACTCGGGCCAAACCCTACCTGGCGCTTAGTATCGTGATGGGTGACGATGGATGCAGATGGTTCAGGATTCACATGTTGGATTTGATCCACCCGGGGCGATAGTGCTTACGGGAATTTGGGCGGCGCATTTAACCTTATTCCTGAAGAATTCAAACCGAAGAATCCAAACTCAACGTCCGGTCCAGTTCTGGTACTTGTCAACTTGTTTCTGCATCAATGAAACCATCATGTCTCGGCAAATGCGAAACATCACACAGTGAACGTGCCTGAGTGGATGACCTCGGACAATTTCGACTGATGCTCGGACTGGTGCCTCGGGCTGATGCCTTGGACTCCACGAGCTTGCGTATACAGTGGTCTTGTTCTCTATAAAAGGAGCCTTCCGCACCGGTCACTTCATCTCATCATCATTCCTTCCTCACTTCATCATCACCTTCTCTTTCATCTTCTTCTCAATGCGCGCCGTTTCAACTCTTGCCGGCCTGGCAGCTGTGCCACTGGTCGCCTCTGCGGCGATTCAGAAGTCCGCTCTTCCCGTCGTCAACACCACCCTCGGATATGTGCAGGGCGCATACTCCCCCTTCCGCGGCGGCAACACCGCCGTTGTCTACAAGGGCATCCCATTCGCCGCTCCTCCCACTGGCGAGAACCGCTGGAAGGAGCCCCAGGCGGTGCAGCCGTGGACCGGCGTCCTCAACGCGACTGAGTTCGGCCCTCAATGTGCGCAGACTATCAGCAGCGCCGGCATCTTCAGTAGCGGAAAGAACACCACGAGCGAGGACTGCCTCTACCTGAACATCTGGACGCCCAACTACAACGAGACGACCGATCTCGCCTCCAAGAACCTGCCCGTGTACTTCTGGATCTACGGCGGTCGCTTCGAGGGCGGCTCGGGCGACGTCATCACCTACGACGGCACCGGTCTCGCCGCCAAGGATATCATCGTCGTGACCATCAACTACCGCCTGGGGCCGTTCGGCTTCCTCGCGCACCCGGAGCTCTCTGCAGAGTCCGGTCACAACAGCTCCGGCATGTACGGCATCCTCGACCAGCAGGCCGCGCTGCGCTGGATCCACGAGAACATCGCCAACTTCGGCGGTAACGCCAGCCAGATCACGGTCGGCGGCCAGTCGGCTGGATCTGCCAGCGCGCTCGACTCGATGTGGAGCCCCCTGAACGAAGGCCTCGTGGCGGGCGTCATCGCCGAGAGTGGTGCGCGCGGTCCTCACGACCCGATGACCGGCAGTGCGGCGACCAGCCACCGCACCAAGGCCGCAGCTGAAGCCCAGGGCGTGGAGTTCCTCAAGGAGCTCAACGTCTCCTCCATCGCCGAGCTGCGCACCGCCGTCTCCATGGATACCCTGCTCGACTACGACTCGCTTGCCGATACCACCTTCGACGACACCCAGTTCGCCAACCTCTCCGCCTTCTTCATGGACCCTCCCATGTGGCGCCCCAACATCGACGGCTACGTTCTCCCCTATAACTACGGCCAGGCCCTCAGCCTCGGCGCCCACGCCGACGTCCCCATCCTCACCGGTAACAACAAGGACGAGTCCGGCGCCGAGACCGACCCGGGCCTCACCGTCGCCACCTACAAGGAACTCTACAGCCAGTGCTTCCTCAACTTCTCCCAGGACTTCTTCGCCCTCTACCCCGGCCAGACCACCGCGCAGGCCAACAACAACTCCAACGCCCTCTACCGCGACATGAGCCGTGTCGGCACCTGGCAATGGGCCCTGGACTGGGCTGCCGGCGGTGCCAAGAGCCCCGTCTACACTTACTACTTCACGCACACTCCCGCTGAGAACCCGTCTTCTGGCGCCTACCACGGCTCCGAGCTCTGGTACACCTTCAACAACATCCCGTACTCGGATTACTCGGATGTCACTTGGCAGCCCGCTGACTACAAGATTGAGTCTCGTATGTCCGACTACTGGGTCAACTTCATCCGCAACGGAAACCCCAACGGCGACGGCTTGCCTGAGTGGCCTGCTAGCGGAGAGGAGAAGCAGACTATGTGGTTGGCTGATAGCTGGGGTGTGGGCCCTATCTCCGATAGTGAGGAGCGGATTGAGTTCATTGAGAGTTGGTTTGCGACCATGCCCCAGTGGTAGGTGCATTTTTTTGGACTTCCTTGAGTTGTATTGATGTCTTGACCTTCTCTTCGGGGTCTCTCTTTCTGTCTGTATAGAGATCTGGATCTTGGTGTGTTTTGCTTCACTTCTTTTCACTCATTTGCCTGTTTATGTCTTGCATATTGCAAAGCCTTTACATATTGTATATTAGAGATACTCATTGAATAGAATTTGTATCCTATTGACCACATACCCGGTATTTTGATCACCTCATATACACTGCCCTTTCAGTAATATAATGTAACTTATACCCCTCCCTATCACTCCCATCCAGTAATCCATTAATCACTCACCCTTCTTCCCCCCATCCCTCCCGTCCCCATTCTCCCCATCCCCATCACCACCAATACCCCCTCTTTCTCCCCATCCTCCCCCCAAAACACCCCCCACCCCTCCTCTCCCAATCCCCCCAGCACCCTCGGCACCTTGCCCCCCTCCCCTCCCACAGCACCAACGGCCAAAACACCACCACGCCCAACACACAAAACACCGTCGCGAGCACCTGCCACCCCAGCACAACCCACATCCCACCCCACGGCAACACAAACTTCACAAACTCGCTCGGCTGGTAACAGTCCTCCTGCGCGGCAATATAGTATCTCTTCGCTGGGCCGGAGGTCGGCGTGCGTCCGTCCCCGGGGTCAGTGGTGAGCGAGAGGACGGTGGTGAGGTGCACGGGGGACGAATGGAATGGGATCAACCAGATGGAGAAGGTTTGGTGCATTGTTACGTATAATTTCTGATTTGGCTTGTCGTACGCTACCACCACAATATCCATCACGGATCACATTAGCCATATCTTCTGCCAGTGCAATCAATTCCGCAGATGCCGCGCCGTATACACGTATCATAAGAATAGGGGTGATACAGTGCCTAACTCCACGCTGGATTGGATATATGGGCGGAAGGAAGGAAGGAAAACTAACCAACACTCTCCACCCCCAGCGCTATCGTCGGCGACATGATCTTGTACCACTGGTAGATCTTCTCCACCGCCCACCGGCTGCCGTCGTAGCTGGGGACGCGACAGAACGGGTGGATGAAGGCCGCTGACGGGGTGAAGTATTTCTGGATCGTCCGGTGTTGGTCTTGCGGGCGGGAAGAGACGAGGTGTTGGATTACGGTGGGGATTTCGCGGACTGTTTTTGTTTTTTGTGTTGGAATTAGTGTTTAGTATCTTATTGTTGGGTTGAAGAAGGGGGTTCAAGTTGGGTTTTCTAGAGGTGGTGGTGGTGATGGGGATGGATATATATCGGTTGAAGGGAGAGGGGATAAGGACGAACCTGGATCTTCCATTTTGGCGATTGAGACTGTGGTTTGAAGTAGGAAGTTGATCTCTTTGTGTCAATATTGTGGAATGGTTGAAATGCTGGGTTAGGGGTAATTATGTCGGGACTGTAGAGTTGGAAGTAGAGCTGGGATGAGGGATGATGATGATGGTGGATGGATGGATGGATGGATGGGGATGACATCATCGAGACGGTAATTCAGGGTTCCGCGGAGGGCAGCCATTGGCCAATGATTTCTATGTACTCCATTCAAGCACCTAATAATAGAGCATTTAATCTACACAGCAGCAGTTGTTTGGAAGTTGACTGGAAAGGAGTATAAACATGGACCAGTTTGGTAATGTCAGCAATAACATGGTCAAGTTTATACTGGCAGGACAAAGTGAAAGAAAACTTTTCTGGTATCAAAACTCCATCTATAGTCTGTACAATCACCGCTTCCAGCTGTCCACCTTCTTTCTGCGCTTCTCGAAGATCTGCCCAACCCCCATGCCATCGTCGCGCTGCCCATCCTCGTTCTTGCGCTTGCGACTGCGGTCCAGCGCCCCGCCAGTCCCCCGCGCCCGCCGCGTGAGCTTCGAGATGCGATCGGCCCCCTCCGTCAGTCCGCGCCACTCCTCGCCGCCGAACCCGCTCTCCGGCCCCTCCGCCCGCAGCCGCTTCGCCTTGTCCTTCTTGCTCTCCTTGTTCAACCGGATGAAGTTGGTCTCCTCGTAGCGCGTGCGCTCGGCTTCGCGCTCGCGGTCGCGCTTCGACTTCGTGTGCCGCCCGCCCTGCACGATCGTGCTACCGATACTGGGCTCGGCCATCGGCGCCGACGACATCTCCGCGCTGACGAACTCATCAATCACGTTCGACCGGCGGGGTCCGCGCTCGCGGCGCTCGCGGGTCTCCGTCGTGGGCAGCGCCGTCGGCATGATGCGCGGTGGTCGGTAGATGCCGTCGCTGATGGCGTTCTTGGCGCCCTTGTCCTGCACGACCTCGGGCTCGACCTTCTTCGAGAACGCCTTCACGTTGGGCCGGTACGCCATCTCATCAATGTCCTCATCGTCTTCCTCCTCCTCATCCTCCTCCTCATTCTCCTCGCTGTCACTGTCGGCCTCCGACCCCGACTCGTCGCGGGGCGGCTTAACCGCCTTGGCCTTCTTGGGCGCGGCGCCTCCGCGCTCCGCCCGCTCGGCGTCCTCCGCCGCCTTGATCACCTTGTCGACCTGGTACTTCAGGCGTCCTTCCAAGGGCCGCACACCGCGGTCGAGGTAGACCCGCAGTTCGACAAGCTTCTTGACGACGTCTTCCGGGAGCGACGCGTCGGTTTCTTCGTCGTCATCAGATGGTTGCAGTCCGCGCAGCTGGAAGATGATCAGGAAGACCAAGTTCTGCAGGTACGAGAGGAGGAGGTCGGACTTGGTGTCCAGCAGGGAGATGCCATCCTGCGGCGGCTCGATGGAAACGTCGGAGGGTTCGTCGCGGGTGGGTTTGGGGAGGGAGGAGGCGGTGTTGGTGAGACAGGTGGTGAGGGTGTCGAGCAGCCCGGCGATGTTCGGGCCTGCGGACTCGACGGCGGCGGCCATTGTGGTGGATGGGATTTGTTGTTGTGGAGGATTGAAGCAGAAGATGCGATACTAGAGAAAAGTTGGGAAATTTCAGCCTTATCGACACGTGACAGATAGCTGAGTCAGCGGCACGGCAGGCATCACGTGCGCGGCTGCCGTGCTGGCCTCAATGCAACTGCAACCAACACCTCGAGGCTGGATTCCTTCTTTCTCTCGCCTTCATCTTTAGCGGTGACCTCCTGCTCCTGTCATCCCATGCCAGCTTGTCCACTGCTTGTGGCGTGGAAGCTGTAGACTGTCAGTCCCCCTGCCGCGTTCCTGCTGACCCGACTTCAGCCATCCGCAGCTCCAGCTAACCCCCGGATAGAGACAACATGCGGTTCCAGCGAACCCTCCTCGCGGCCCTCCTCGCGCCCTCCCTCTCCGCCGCCTTCTACCTCCCTGGCGTCGCGCCCACCTCCTACGATGAAGGTCAATCCGTCCCCCTCTACGTGAATCACCTCACTCCCGGCATCGCCCAGCAGGACGAGCAGCTCCACTCCGTCTTCTCCTACGACTACTACCACCCGGCCTTCCGGTTCTGCCCCCCAGCGGACGGCCCCAAAGATGTGCGGGAATCGCTCGGCAGCATCCTGTTTGGCGACCGCATTCAGACGTCGCCGTTCGAGCTGCACATGGGCAAGAACGAGACCTGCAAGGCCATCTGCGGGCAGGTGTCCTTCGACGCCCGCAGCGCCAAGTTCGTCAACCGCCGCATCCAGCAGGGCTACAACATCAACTGGCTCGTCGACGGGCTGCCGGGCGCCCAGATCAACATGGAGGCCGTCACCCAGGACAAGTTCTATAGCCCGGGGTTCGCCCTGGGATCGATCAACGAGGACGGCGTGCCCGTGCTCAACAACCACTTCGAGATCCTGATCGAATACCACCGCGTCGGATACGGCAGCCAGGAGAAGTACCGCGTCGTGGGCGTGCTCGTGCAGCCGGACTCCCGCCGCAACACCCAGATGCTGGAGGACGGCACCGCCCAGTGCGAGAGCGACGGCGTCGGCGTGACCCTGGACGAGGAGGGTGAGACCGCCGTCACCTGGACGTATAGTGTGTACTGGCGCGAGTCGTCCACCGCGTGGGCCACCCGCTGGGACAAGTACCTGCACGTGTACGACCCCAAGATCCACTGGTTCTCGCTCATCAACTCTGCTGTCTTTGTGGTCTTCCTGGTCGGCATGGTCAGCATGATTCTGGTGCGGGCGCTGAAGAAGGATATCGCGCGGTACAACCGGCTGGATATGATCGACCTGGACGACCTGAACGGGACATCTGCGGCGGTGGAGGACGGCATCCAGGAGGATTCGGGCTGGAAGTTGGTCCACGGCGACGTGTTCCGGTGCCCCAAGTCCCCGCTGCTGCTGAGTGTGCTGGTGGGCAACGGCGCGCAACTGTTTATGATGACGGGCGTGACAGTTGGTGAGCTTTGCAGACACAAAACTGGTGTTCCATGCTAACTGCGCAGTGTTTGCCCTCCTCGGTCTACTGTCCCCCGCCAACCGCGGCTTCCTGGCCACCGCCATTCTTCTGATCTACACACTTTTTGGATTTGTCGGCGGCTACGTATCGTCCCGGGTGTATAAATCTCTTGGAGGCGAGTCCTGGAAGCGCAACATCATCATGACGCCCGTGCTGGTGCCCGGCTTCATCTTTGGCGTCTTCTTCCTGCTCAACCTGTTTGTGTGGGCCAAGGGGTCCAGCGGCGCCGTGCCTTTTGGTACCATGCTGGCGCTGGTGTTGATCTGGTTTGTGATCAGCGTGCCGCTGAGTGTGGCGGGTAGCTGGCTCGGATTCAAACAAGAGGTATGTCTCATGGTAAAGCAGGCTAGCTTCTCTCTTCTTCTGCTAATGCAATGCTCGACAGGCCCTGGAAGGTCCCACCAAGACCAACCAGATCCCCCGGCAGGTCCCCCCCATGACGGGCACCCTCCGCACCACGCCGTCCATCCTGCTGACGGGCATCCTGCCGTTCGGAGCGATCTTCGTGGAGCTGTACTTCATCATGACGTCGCTGTGGACGAACAAGATCTACTACATGTTCGGGTTTTTGTTCCTGTGCTACGGGCTGATGGTGATCACGTCGGCGGCGACGACGGTGCTGCTGGTGTACTTCCTGCTGTGCGCGGAGAACTACCGGTGGCACTGGCGGGCGTTTGCGGGAGCGGGCATGACGGGGGGGTACGTGTTCTTGAACGCGATCCTGTTCTGGATCACCCGGGTCAGCTTCGGGGGGTTGACAGGAGCGGTGCTGTACGTGGGGTACTCGGCGCTGATTGGATTTGTGGTGTTCATTTTGACTGGTACGTTGGCTCTTCCACTGCTCTCTCTTTCTCTCTCTCTCTCCGTGTTTCCCCCCATCTCTTTCGTTCCCTCTCTCTGTGTGTATACTGACTGACTGACCGTCCAGGCTCCATTGGATTCTTCGCCAGCTGGGCGTTCGTGCAGCGCATCTACGGCTCGATCAAGGTCGACTAAGTCTTGACACCGTTTCAGCCGGGCCGTTCCCGGTCCACTGTCACTGTCGCAGCGACATGTTCGACCAAATCACACACCGCCTGTCGCTCGATATATAGCTCGTAGTTTTGGTCATTGGTTGGTGTTGGTGGATATCCTGTATAGTTTGTGCGTTTTCTTTCTTTCTTTTTTGCTTCTGGGGATGTACATAGAACGGACTGAAAAGTGGCATGGGACGCGCATATGAATATTGAATTAAATGTACGATAGGGCTGTGCGGGCAGTATCAGTATCGGTATCGGTATCCACGTCCTCGTCCTCGCCCACACTCTCCATCTTCTAATCATAATCAAATTAATTAAATCATGCCGTACCGTACGTACATGCGCCATGCAATCTAATAATAAAAACCATAAAATCCATCCGACCGCTCTAGCCCGCGTGGAAAGGAATGGAAGCCCCAGGCACGGGTCGGGGCCGAGTCACGATTGGCCGGCGGGGGTTGCTGGGCGCCATGGATCCCAAACGGCTTACGCCTCAAACCCGCCAAGCCCCCGAGCGCAAGACGTTCTGGGCCCGCTGCTTCACCTGTCTTCTTTTTAGTCTCCCTAGCCTGCATCTTCTTCCTCGCTTGCTTACTTACTTCTCTTCTCTGGTGATTCTGGCACTCGGCTTTGTTCCTGCTGTATCTGCTATCCAGTCAGATACTTTCACCGCTCTCGACCTGCAGCTCCGCTCCGCGCACTGCATCGCATCGCTGCACTGTACGCTCGCACGTACGTCAGTTACCCCGCGCCGCCTGAATCCGCGATCCCTCCCTCGCTCGCTCGCTCGCTTCCCCCGACCGCGTCACTGCCCACCCACTACTACCACCACCATCGATACTTTCGGGTTAAGAAGTGAAGTGAAGTCAATACACAATGGGAAAGTCGTAAGTGGTGTTCCGATCCCTCCGCCGGTGTTCGCCAAGATGCCACCACGGCAGACAGCAGACGGGGCAGCGGCCCTTCGTGATGCACTGATGCACTGCGAGTGCGGTCACGGCTACAGCGGGATGGGACAATGAATAATAGGTGCTGGTGATTGTGATGAAGAACGAAGGATGTGTCTTTTGCGCCGATCGGCGACCCCGCTGTCCTCCGCTGTCCGCTGTCCGTGTGATGGGAAAGTGGCTAATATATTTATTTGGCGGGAGACAGACAATCAAAGCTCTCGCCCTCGCAGCTGGAGGAGTTGCAGAAAGCGACGCATTTCGACAAGAAGGAGTTGCAGCAGTGGTACAAGGGTGCGGTTATCCCCATTTCCCCTCCAATCTCCGCCTCCATCCCCCTCTGTCATTATTATTCCTGTCCGGTCGAGATCGACTCCCAACAATCCCTCCCCCCAAATAACCCAACTAACATCCCACTTCCGGATATTATATAGGCTTCCTAAAAGACTGCCCCTCCGGCACGCTCACAAAAGAAGAATTCCAAAAGATCTACCGCCAATTCTTCCCGTTCGGGGACCCATCGTCCTTCGCGAATTACGTATTTCGAGTCTTTGATTCGGACAATAGCGGCATGATTGACTTCAAGGAGTTCATCTGCGCGCTGTCCGTCACGTCCCGCGGAAAGATGGAGGATAAATTGGACTGGGCGTTTCAGCTGTATGATATTGATGGCGATGGGAAGATTACCTACGATGAGATGCTGGCGATTGTGGAGGCGATTTATAAGATGGTATTTATTATCCCTTTCTTTCTTCTCGAATGGTTGTGGTTTTGTTTGGGGGGGGGATTCACGGAGCAGGATACTCTACCGTTTTCGAATCCTGGCTAACGGTTGCGTTTGTGTTTGTGGATAGGTCGGCTCGATGGTCAAACTCCCCGAAGACGAAGACACCCCCGAGAAGCGCGTGCGCAAGATCTTCCGCATGATGGACAAGGACGAGAACGGCAGTCTGGATATGGAGGAGTTCAAGGAGGGCAGTAAACGCGATGAGACGATCGTGAGCGCCCTGTCGCTGTATGATGGACTGGTATAGATGAGATCTAGATCTGTCTGGTAAGATTTGCCATGGTGATACATAGATGGATGAAATGGGGATGAATGGATGGCTGTGGATGGATTGTTCCAGACTAGTCAAGTCAGGTCTGTGGACTGGTGAATGGCGCTAACCTGCTTTTTTCTTGTTTGGTTTCATGGTTGTTGCTTGTGTTTGTTTGTTGTCTCGCATCCGGATATTGTTGGATCTGACGGATCGGCGATGTATCGGCTAGCGATGAATGTATGTAAGGTTGGTCGGCGTGTTTTCTGTTCTGTGTTTGGTTCTTGTGCGATGTTATGCATGTTATGTTTATTATGTTTGATGTACGGAGGCTCAATCTTTCCTCTTTCTCTCTTCTCTTCTCTTCTATTCTATCATTTGCTTTTTTCCCCTGATATACTCTTTTCTGATGTTGCTGCTACCTTACTCGCTTGTATTTCCTTCCTGTCTGGATTAAGATGTGACTGTTACTGAGACACCATGTATGTACAAAGGGTGATTGACGGGTAAACGGCTGGTATGTGTCTATGTGTTTGCTGAATGCTGCATATGGTAACTGAATGAATGCTGTATATATGACTGGCTTTTTGGTATTCTAGACCTTTCAGATTTTCTGGCAGGGATTTTACCCGGCGCAATCCATTCATTCTCCTTAGGAATGAATCATTCCGGGGAGCTCGGGGAGTAAAGGGACAGGAGGGGGTTTGATACAAAGGTGAGTAGTTTGTGAAGTTGATTCCAGAACCATCAAGATATCCCATCCACCCTATCTTTCAGGTCTGGCCAGCTCTGACAAAGATAAACGTTTGTGGAGTTGGTTCCAGAATCATCATGAGCGGGCACTGACTGCCATCTGTTATGTCTTTGTTTGGGGGGCTTATATATATACCCCGTCCTTCCCCCCAGATCATCTGTTTTGGAATTTCTCTTCTTCTTCATCCCCATCCCCATCCTCCTTCCACCCTCAACCTCATTCTATCTATATTATATCCTCCTTTTACTTCTCCCTCATCTTCTCTCCCTCTTCACTTATATATTCTCTTCATATATAGTATATTGTATACTATACCCCAATCACCACCTCCTCTGGTATTCATCGAGCCGCCAGAACCCTCCATCCGGCATCCATCTCTCCACCACTTTTATCATTTATATACGAACATGAATAGACTTCCGCAGTCGCCTGCCTGCCATACACCTGATGCGGAATTCTCACTCTGGTTGATGAACCAAACCAGACATATTACTCCGGAGTAGGTTGTTAGCCATACTGCGCTCAGAAGCAACGGCATGAAAAATCCAAGTTCACTTAATTTTTTGAGATCATCATACTTCTCTGAGATCATCTGATGCTCCTCTTTTTCTTAATTGCTTGATATTCCTTACTTTGAACACACCCCCCGTTTCTAGAGATTGACTTACCGAAACCCCCCGTCTCTTCACATCATATTGATCAAGCCCCCCCCCCCCCCCCGTCCTCTTCACCAGATTTCTTGAAAAGACCCCACCTCCCTAGGTAGGAGAATCTAATTTTCTAACTTTGGGTAGATTACATCTACTTCTCTGTTACAATGCCCCAGAAAAAGAAAGTCAAGACTGTGCCAGCCACTGCTGCTGAAGGTGCCATAGAGCCAATCGTTTATGCTCTTACTTTCATTCTGTTTTCTGAGAGCTAATGGATTAGAGCCAGGTAACTGAAGAAGAGGAGACGCTGCTGGTTCGATGCATCAAGTCAGCTCTATCATCCCCCGTTATCATTTAAAGTCGCTGTCTCCTACCGTCTCCACAATTCAACCCGCACAGGACTCACTTGGCCTGTTCTGAATCATGAAAACAAGAGGGATGCATCAGCGTCAAAAAACCTACAAGGCAGGCGTTCGTCGAATACTGTTCACACGGTCAATCGACCACTCGCCAACTCAACCAGTGTCAGCCTTGAAAAGCCCATGCGGGGAGTTCTCCTCTTGCCTTACTGGTCTTCCGTTATCAAACACCGAATGAGATGGAACCTGAACGCGATGCTTGTTACTGCTCTCAAGCCCGGAATTCTGTCCCTATTCCCGACCTGGGCGCGCTCTGTTGCGACTTCCCTTTAGTCCACGAGACAGGACATGCTCCTGATACCAATGAGGATGGCTAAAATAGCGAGCTGACAGAGGATGATTCATTCCTCGCTTCGCATCCTCACACCAGGGTTGGTGTTCACGTATACCTGCGCCGAACTGCGTTGAGAAACAGGTATACAGACATCAACCGAACGAGCGATTTCCACTACGGATTCTACGACAGGAGATATATACAGTGCGCTTTACCGGCTGTATCGCTATCTCGTGTACAACTCTCTCCCCTACAACCAGTCCTACTCGACATGAACTATCCCATCACGTCCGTCACTCGACAGTATATACCCCTCCCATCTCCTCAATCCTGACAGCGTTAATCATTCTCCTGGTCTCCGCTGCATTCTCCTGTATCCACGACATGCACAGAGCTTACTTGCCATCGCCGCATCACGACGAGTGAAGCCTCTGTCGATGTCTGCGTGCGGTATCTGGCCGCACCTCCCAGCCTCTTCTGTGTTCGATATACTCGAGGAACGATGATGAATCCTTACAATGTCGGGGTTTATTTATTATATGACACCACACCATGTCCAACTCCGCCATCACACCGGAGTATATCATCTTATATCATGTCCGGTCCACCACCTACAAATTCGAACGATAATGAATCCTTACAATGTGGGGTTCATTTGCTGTACGGAATTATATGCAACTTGTTAACACACCGGAGTATATCATGGGACATCTCGTCTTCTACCAGTCTGCCGTTCAACTCGAGGAGTGGTTTGACCAGAGTATCCTACATACACCCTGTCAACCCGCCGGAGTATACAATGTCGTATCCATCTCTCACCAGCGGAATATCAAGAAGAAAGGCATCATCGTGTCTGGTTCGACGCGACAGAAGCCAATGCAAGATGCAAGGAGATATCGCCGATACGGTGGATATTGATATTTCGGTGTTGGACATGGTTGATCGGTGTTATGGGCCTGTTGATAAGGATGGCCAATCTGCTAAACTTTTGGTGATGCGAATCAGACTGTGCGATATATACAGCACTACAGCGAACCGGATATTATACCACGTTACCTCTCATCAACCATATGCTGAGAAAGGGACGACCGGGTATGATATGACGGGACAGAGTGACCATCAAGATGGAGGGAAACTACCGACGCATTCGCTATCGATATATCGGGTTTTGGACATGGTTGGTGTTAGCCCAGCCTGTTGACTAGGATGGTTAGATGTGTCTGTCTACTTCCACCTCACATCCTATACATCACTACTACCCCGAGTATGAAGACATCGAGAAAGACCGCCCGATTGTCATGATCGACAAGAATGAGCCTTTCCTCAGACAAGTGGATCCGTACATCCATATCCCGATCGACGTCAACGCACGCCCGTATAACCTGGACAACAAGTTCAAAGGAGAGTACCTCGCCAAGCCCTTCATTCGAAAGCACGATCCCATCAAGAAGATGCCTGGAAGCGAAAACAGACGGCCTAGAAAGGGGTCATCATCAGTTTACATCGTCCACCCTACAGACTAGTCAAATGGTGCCAGTGAGAAATTCGATACGCCCACACTGCCACTTTCTTTCCTATCCTTTACGCCCAAGCTACTTCTGGTAATGGACCAGCTCGGAACCTCTTATAAGCTGGAAACCTGCTTCTAAGCCCGCTCTATACACCCCATACCGATCCTTTGAATCACATCCCAGAGTCATCCTCTGACTCTCACTCCGCAACCTCAGGTGCGGTTGGGACGCTCCTTCACCAACAAGCCATGAAGCGGTCTCCTGAGATGATCTCCTCCCAAGTCTCAGGTCCAGAAGACAATCTATCTGATTCACGATTGCCTGAAACCTCGCCTTCTACTGCTCATCTTCCAGGAGGAAATGATGTTCAGTTCTCCGCCTGGAAAACGCCAGTCGCCAGTGCTGTGGCCCACTGAGCTCTTTCTCAAGGTGCTCAGCATCTTTCTATACTGCGATATGCGCCAATACTACCATGGATGAACGGAGTACCATCACCCGCCACTTCAACGACTCGAAGAACAACGTAACTGTCCTGCTCACAGTTTACATTTGCGCAGCCTTTGGACTTCGGCGTCCACAGACTGTGCTCCTGCGGGGTGCTCCTTGCCCAACTATGCCGCGCCAGGAGAACGATATGTCCTAGGGATTGCACCCACGCTTGGAAATGTTAAATACAATGCGTGCCGTTTGCCTGATAGTCGTGTCCGATGAACTGAAGGGCCCCGGGTTCAGAGTCTCGGGTTTCTATACTGTCTTCTCATTACTCCTACTGGCTGGTCCCTGAAATTTAGGTAGCATCTGCGAGTCTACTCCGCGCTCAATATTGGGTGCTCAGAGACTAGACATTTATTGACCGGCGAAAGATATCAAAGACGTTACCAAAGGTATGATGGGGGCTGATTGGGTATCTCCTCATGGCTCGCGACTGCAGGTGGTCTGGGCCTATCAGAGCTCTATTCGCATTTGTGCAGGAAAGAAGACGAACTGGACAGTACACAACAGTGTATATTAACCGCTGGGTCCGATTACCAGATCGACATCAACACGAGAACAGTCATCCGGGCCCGCTGTTACCCGATCACAATTTCCGCCACGAATTGAATATGGCGCTCCTCCTTCGCAGACCCCTACGCGTTGGTATCCACCGCAGAACCTGTCTCTCACCACTGATTGTAGAAATCACGCCATGCTCTTCCACAGCATCACCAGCTGTCCAGCCATCGGTTGTTCCGTTCCCTTCTGCAAGCTCTTCAGGCTGGCGTGGTCGTGGCGAGAGCATATTTGGTGTTTTGCAATCGGCTCTGGCGCTTTCACGACAATGTCTCAGTTCTTCTGTATATGAGATAGAGGCGGAAAGACAAGCCGACAATGACGATGGCGATGATAGCCGGACTGAGAGCCAGGAAACAGCGACACGGTTCAATGCACGGAAGACCTTCCCGTGCGGGATCGGGTGTTCGTTTAGTGTGTTCTTCATGCAAGAGGATCAAGCTCGAGCTATACAAGCCCAAGATCTCTTGTTGATGTGAACTCCGGAGGCTATAGATCTGAGCTTGATTTCTCGTCTGATTTTGTGGCTTGGGATCTATCTGCTGCTTTGGTACTGCGAATACTAATCACCTCGAGACCGGCTGATGTGATGGGATTTGCATCTAGCTCTCGTCCCTCGGTGCTGGAGTAGACTTGGCGGCATGGCTATGAATGGCTATCTGCGTGGGGAATTGTGCCCTACGACGAAGAAATCACCGACGAATGGCCTTGATACCTTGATATACCAACAAATAAGCCAGGGTGAACATGTTGCCCTTCCACGCAATCACCAAGGGTGACTTTGTGTGAATCTCGATTCCTGGCATGAGGGCATGGAACTGATTGATGTCTGGTTGGGGAAGTCGAGAAACACCACATAAACACGCCATGGACACCCGGAAGCCATTTTCGTTCCGTCATTCATGCCCGTGATATTAGCGTTTCGCTGTGATGCTGCCTTTCTATTTTCCAGCGGTCTGATCCGTCGTCTCTCGGATTTAGGATGTGATGATATATGTCTCGGTTCTGAGATCGTCCCGCCAGAACCAACTACCTGGAAATGACCTACCTGAACACACGCCTCCCTGCCCTGTGCCTCTCAGGACAGCCCGCTGCGTGGACCCCGTCACGACAAACTCCTGCCCCTCGTCTCAGGACTATAGCTACATGTTCGATCTCTTGGTTGTACATTCTCTCGATCAAAAGCAAGGTGTCAGATCATGCAAAAGAAAGGTTAACGGTGAAATGTGAACGGTGAACAATAAAAGAGGAAATATGGGAGAAAGGCAGCAGAAATACTACAATCACGGCGGTCCAAGAAGCCAGACTCCCAAGACAGCTCGAGCAGATCGTCATTCTGGCACTGCAATGTCACCACATGCGGCTTGGAACTATCTTTCCAAGTTCGTCTTGTTCGCTGGGATATCATGGGCGGGCGGGATGGATGGATGGATTTCCTCAAATAGCTACCCGTATGGGAAGTATTTCATTGGGTGTATGTGAGAGAATGGTCAATTTCTCATTCTATATTTCTTAGAATATTACTTCTTAACAATACATTTTGTATCTACCACTCCTAGCTTAACCAAAATAAAATCAAATAAACACCCACTCCACCCAATCACTATCCCACCCCATACCTAATCACTTTTACAAACCCCAGCCCCCACTTCAATACTCACCCCCGGCTTATAGTCCAAATTCTCTACCAATGACACCTCTGAATCGAATCCCCAATTCCAAAGAACGATCTAGACCCCGGAGCCACAATACCCCTAGCCCGGAGCCCACTAAGGCATCCAGAACGTCATACAGCTGCGCTGCAACGTTACAAAATCTTGAGCTGGGCTTGTGTCACTCTCGTCCTCGTTCGTCCTCGTCCTTGCCCTTGTTGCCGGCGTCACGGACTCATGCGGCTGGGGTTGCTGAGCTGGGGGTTCTATTGTCTTATCTATATTTGTTTTGGGGGACGTTTGTCGGGGATGATTTGTTGTTGCTGTTGTTTTGTGAGGACGGGGGGGTATATATCCTATGTACAGCCATGGGTTTCTCTCCAGACTGGTGTGTGCCAGGGTGAGTTCCCAGAATATGCTAGTGAAATTATCACACTGATGTACTGCATGGATAGGTATGATATACTATTCTACTTTGCCTTTTTCGTACTTATTATTACTTTAGACCGATCGGCACCCCACAGTAGGCACAGGGCTTAGATGGCCTGGACCGGTCCACCAGCAGGGCTTCTTTCTGCTCGGGCTCTGCCCCCCACGGGCTCTGCTTCCGGGTGGATGCAGTGCCGTGAGCACACGATCAATTCTTGATTCTCTTCATGTCCGATCTACCACTATCACATCTATCTTGGTGCCTGGACACTTTTCAGTTGAGTGGTTGTTCCAACACCTGCTCGAGATGTGGTGGTCAGGTGACCACCTGCGTTTGACTCTTTCCCCCCTCCTCTTCCTCTTCCTCTTCATCTTCATCTTCTTCTTCTCCTCTCATCTTCTGCTGTACCTGTTCATCCCATCACATCTCAACGGCCAAGTCCGTCCGTACAAAAGCCCGAGCCACGGACAGCCCACGGAAAGAAAGCCTTCCAGTCCCACCCTCAGCCATGGTTGCAACGACAGCAGTCACCTCGACCTTCCCCAGCACAGACAAGATCATCACACTGCCTACTCCAACTGAAAATGCAGACTCGATAGACTCAGGCCAACCACGGGCCTGATTATCTAGCCCGATGCTAGCCCATCGACTTGGCCCGACCGGCAGAGATACTCCGATCAGCATCAGGCGTGATGGCTGATCGCCCCCGACGATCCGCGCCGACTGGCCCAATCCACCCGTTAATTAACCAGCCATTGTTGCTCCATCCAGCCCGGACGGATGGTCCACCTCCCATCCTCGCCTGCTTCATCCTTCATCCTTCGTCCCTCGTCCCTCACTTCTCTTCTTTCCTCTCTCTCCTTTCCCATCCTCCGCCCTCGCATACCTGCATCCGCCCATCCATCCATGTCCTCCGGTCTCGCTAGCCAGCATGGTCCGACCCCCCGACTGCCAGGCCTGCGCCCACGCGCATCTCCAGGTGCGTACTGCCGTGTCTTTTACCTCTCCATCTAATTCCCCCAGTGTGAGGGGAAAGTCCCCTGCGCCCGCTGCAAACACCGCAAGCTAGCCTGCGTCGGTCAGCCGCGGACCTTTCGGTTTCGCAACGAAGGGCCCGGCCTGCAGCAGCGCTACCGCCCATCCGTGCCTCTTGTCGTCTCCGCGACCGACTCGCCTCCCCGCGGCCCGCCCGCCCGCGGCCGCGATGTGCAGTTCACTCCACTGCCGCTTCATATGGACGAGTCAATTTCCCCGTCGCTGACCGTCACCACCGTCGCCGCCCAACAGACCCATGTCTTTACGAATTACGTCCTCACCGCGTTCCCCTGCTTCTTCAAATGCACCGAAACCCGCGTCCCCGTCAACTGGGTCGAATACGTCGACCGTCGCCGCGGCGCCATGCACTCCTGCTTCGACTGGGCCATCCGCGCCTGCACCCTGGCCTACACGGGCCAATTCTACAACGTGCCCGAGTTCACTGACATCGCACGCTCCTTCTACGTCCGCTCTCTCCGCGGGCTGGCCAGTCTAATCACCGATGAGACGACCGCCAAAACCGACGAGGCCCTCTCCACGGCCATTGTGCTGGCCGTGTTTGAGAAACACCACTGCACCAGTCCCGACGCCTGGCTGACCCACGCCAGCGGCATCCGCGCGCTGCTAAAACTGCGCGGGCCCCGCGCCCACCTCCACGGCTTCGGGCGGGCCATGTACATCGTCTACCGCCCGATGCTGATCGCCGCGGCCCTGATCGAGGGGGAAGCCTGCTTCCTGGAACAGCCCGAATGGCAATCCCTCAACGAGGCGATCTCGAACGACAACGCCAAACTGCCCGACTCATCCCTCTACACGGACGTCGTGGACCGCGGTCTCCGCGAGATCATCAAAATCCCCGGCTATGTCAGTCGCGCGCGGGATCTCCTCTCCTCCCCGGTCGCCCGACGGGCGAAACTTGAGCCCCCACTACTCCAAAGCGTGCAGGCCACCCGCGCCGCCCTGCGCGGGATCTACACCGAGTTCGGCGTGTCGATATCGATGCTCCGCGCCGGCCAGGCCCAGCCACGCGGGTTCATCGGGCCCCTCCCGCAGTTCTTCTTCGAGGGGTACTCGGCGCACGTCACGCGGGGGGTGCGTTCTGCACTGCTGATCCTGAACTGTCTCGTCATCACCCTCGACCCGCCGCAGCGACCGACCCTGGAGAAGGAATACCGCATTCTGTCGGCGTCGCCGGCTTCCTCGGACGGTAGCTCGTCCCCTCCGTCTGACCGTGGGCCCACCACCCCGCCCAGCTCCCCAGGAAGCCCGCATTTCGTCGTCGAGTCGCTGATCACCCCGGAGTATAAGCAGGGGCCGACGACAGATTGGATGGATCAGCTGACGTCGAGCATGGGGATGGATGGGGTGCGGGTGACGATTGTTGACGATTGATGCCATCGGGTGGTATGCGGCGTTCTGGTGCGTTGATGGGCTTGGCTTGGTTTGGTTTGGTTTGTGATACCCCGAATGTTAGGTTGTTAGGATGGCTGTACATGGTGAAAGGTATATACAGGAATGATATTTGATAGATCTATGAGATGAGTAAATAATTATCTGCTGTGCTGCTGTGCTGGATTTACTTTACACCGCACCGCTTCTTCAGGTGCGACGGATGTCAGCTTGGTAAAATAGTAAGGCATCGGTTGGAGTATCTATTATCCTACTATCCCCAGTGTCTCATCATCCAGGCCATATAAAAGCAGTATACATCGACCCTGCTGGAAGTAAGCAGGATTGAGTAATATTTCCAAAAAGAAAAAAAAAATTTTTAACTTTTCAATTTTCTACATACCTTGTACGGATACTGAAATTGGAAAAGTTGCATCACGAAGAACAAAACAACGACCTTATGTTCTTGATTCTGCCCACCCACTTGATCGAGTCCATTCTGGCGATGAACTTAACTGGGATGACATACATCACAATGCCATATAACATTTAAAATAGTCAAATCTCAACAACAGCACTAGTGGTGTAGCGGTAACATACTTCCCTTCCATATCTTCTGATAGGAAGTGCTCTGGGTTCGACTCCCAGCTAGTGCACTCACATTCTCTTTTTCTTTTTGTTTTTGGTTGGTTTTGTTCCGCTTCCCGCTGTTAGTGTACGGACAATAACAACCCCACCATCAATGGTCTCAAAGCAGATCTGGTTATGTGGTGTTAGGGGATATTCTGCATTGCTTTCGTCATAGACCGCATACCAGAGCTTCGAAATGTTAAAAGTAGTTCCTCCTAGCGGAAAATAAGGAAAAACAATTCATCCTTGCCTGCGTCCTAGGAATGTATCAGACCAAACAGACCACTCGACTAAAAAGGTGTCCAGACACCTAAGTAGGTGTGATACTGAATGATACTAGGTTTGACAGAATGGCCGACTCGGGCTCAAGTAAGCTTACCTGGTGTTATTATTTACCTTGCAAGACCTTGCCGCCACCCCTTCTTTATCCACCACACTCATCCAAACAGTCGACATCAACTTCTTCATTCTTAGACCCCGTTTCCTTTTCAAGCATCCCATCATTCCTGTCCCAGCTTGACCAACTCTACCTATGAACCTCACTGCCTATTAACACCCTAGATCTAACATGCTTCCACCTGATGTAGCTCAACATCATAGCAACGCTTTGGCTCCTCCACCATTACATTCCGTCAGTGAGGACCTGATTAAAAGCCCGGCTTTATTTTTCCTCGCCCCACTTTACTCCATGGGGCCCTTCCTGGTGATAATCTAAAGATAATGAATCTAGATCGTCGCTGACAGTGATGTGCTCCATCCAAGCGAATAATAGGTGGAAGTCGCCCTAGACCAGAGCAGATCATACTGGAATCGTATAGCATCCGTGGCCGGATCTTATCATTGAACTGGTATCAAGTCACAATGGGCAAGCCCTGGTCGCATGCTCTAAAATGTCCCCCGAATGCGTGGGAAGCCAAAGACCACCTATGAAACTTATCTCGGTGCAGCGCCTACTCCCGCGATCTACCTGCAGGCGACCGCACATTGGAAATCAGACACATCTTCGAGCTGTGATAGTATGCTCAAAAGTCGAGAGGAAGCTGTGCTTCTTCAGCTTGGTACTAAAGCTGCGGTTCCATATAACCTGAATGGCAGTAACTTTGGTCGTTGGATAGGTACTAAAGACGAGACAGCCGTGGGTCCGAAATTTCTGGCCATTCTCACTCTGGGATGGTCCTACGTCCTGTCCGCTCAAATGGTGGAGATCCAAGGATCAGGTGCTGCAATGACATATACACAGTCGACAGCAGAAACGGAGCTCAACACAAGCCCTGAGACAGCAACAACCGCCATAGACCTGGGAGAAATTGATGAAGATGTATTTCTTTTGGTGGTATTCGGTTCTAGTGCCTGATCAAGGGTGGAGAGCTGTTGTGAAATCAACCGATGATGCAGGTTTCATTGCACCCTGGTCAGTAAGGCGGATGTGAGGCCGGTCCTTTTCCCTCAAATGAAAGAATAAGGGGTCTAGTCAAACAGACATTGCTGAACCCTTCTCGTCTCGCAAAGCATTTGATGCTCTTGCACAATTTGCTCTCACGCACAATCTTGGCAGCCAGTTTCTAATCGCATTCGCCACTGCCATGACAATACCGACGCATAACTACCACGGATCTACTCTCCAGCTACCGCACATGACACGTACAGGGGCTCAATGCCCGGCTACACCAGCCAGCTCAATCCCCGTCGAATGGACCGATTTGTATGAGAGTATGCCATACTTCATTACGTTAAGTTGCAAACCAGAAGCCATTATCTCTTCTCTTTGTGGCATGTTCTGGGAACCAGATGTACCATGCAACCTTGTCAGCCCGTGGTTGCACCCTATCCTGAAGGAAATCCCACAACAGCGGAATATCTCGGAGAAGGAAGGCTTTTACGCAGAGCTTCATGGATATACCCGGTACAGGCCCCTATCTTGACGGGAAGCAAAATGACCAGATCTGGAGAGCTGACATCTGGCGACTCCTTCATCCGCCCACTGCTGAGGAAGATGACATGTCTTACAATTACCGGCCCCGTACTCCTTGGGTTCCATGTGGCAAGATGCCCAAGGAAAACTGTTCTCTCCGTGTGGCGTCACACCTGAACTGCCCACGGCATCACCTTCAATACCATCATTTGACCTGGCAGTTGGAGGACGACATAATCATTGACGATCCAGGCTTGCCAAGGCCAACAGCCCCAGCACTTACTACGTTAGACACCGATCGCCTCCAGATAGGAGACCTACATCAGGCTCCTCAAATAGAAGTCGACCAGGACGCTTCTTGGAGTGCTTCATCGGATCTATTTCGGTGGTTCGTCACCAATGGAGAGGGATTTCCTCCAGAGAAAATCTACAAAGACGAATGGCTACAGGGTCTTGAGGATGACGACGACGACGACGATGATATCGAGGATGAGAAGGAAGATGATGAAACAGACCCAAAAAGACCACGACAAGAAGGCCAACTTGGTTTGGATAACTGGCTAGATACGATTGAATGAATGAATCCCGAACCTTGCTCTAGCCCTTCAATCCTGAACACACAATTGCTTAGGAAGTCTTATATATATCCTTCCAACAGGCATTGCCCTTTCAGATCTAACAAGCCACGACAAATTTGCACCCGTGCACTCGTCTAGGATGATGCGGCCTGCGACGAAGTCCAAAAGTCCGGTCTTCCCCCCCAGGATGGTCGGGGCAAGCCTTGCAGATCCTGTAGAATAGGCCGTCACAGTTAGCATGCATGGCCTGACATCTTTTCCAAAATCTCCCTGCAGTTCGGTGCCGCACATTGCTCGTAGGAGTGTGCGTCGTTGAAATGCCCACAACCTGGACATGCACCCTTTCTGCCTGAGCTGGTGGTCATATTCAACTAAGTATCGATGTCAGCACATAATTCCGCACGATTTACCACTACATCGCACAATAGCAGTGGGGCATGGCAGTGGTTAGGGCATCCATCCTGGGATAGTGGGTGAATGTGTGAGCATACCTGCAGAGACACAGTATAATCAAGACAGATTTCTCTAACAGCCCCTGGCAATGCAAAAGAACCCTCGATGAGAAGAAATGTAGGAAGATCAAATGCCACTGTGGTATGCTCCTGATGGATAATGTAAATAACGAAACTGACAAATGGACTTGGCTATTCCACGCTATGAAAAGAACTTCTTGATGTCCCCTATATGCAGTGTTGGAGCCCCCATCTCTCTTTTTAACAATCTCATCCATTCACCTACTCCGCCACCTCCACCACCAACTTGACACAGCTCACCCCCCGCTGCAACAGATCCAACCCCTCATTAAGCGCCGCCAACCCTCTCCCCACGACCCTCACCCCCGGACTCGGCCTGATCGCCCCACTGCCCAAGCCCCCCCTCATCGCCGTCCCCAACCAATACCGAAACTGCGCCTTCCTCTCCCCCTCCTCCATCGACGGCATCAAAAAGATCACCTCCACCCCCTCCACCTCTTTCACATCAACCGGAATCCTCGGCGCGGACGCAATCTTCCCCATCCCCATCCCCTCCCCCTCCCCAACAAAAGCCCGCACCACACCCTGACACCCCCCCACCTCCCCCGTCGCGAGAAAGCAACACCTAACCACCAACTCATCCTCCCTCGCCGCATTCACAATACTCTCCACAACACCCGGCGCATTATAATCAAACACGCGATCCGCGCCCAGCTCAGCCACATACATCTGGTTCGCCGCACCAGCGGTAGCGTACACCGCAGCAAAAGACGAGGCGGGGTCTTCGCGTAAGAGTCGCGCGGTTTGCACGCCCATGCTGCCGACACTGGAGGAGGCGCCCCAGATGAGGAGCGCTTCGCGTTTATGGCTCGGTTTTTCGCTACCACTACTGGGATAGGCGGGGTCGGGGGCTGATCCCACCCGCGGAATGCCCATAATATCCCACGCGTTCAGGGCTACCGCTCCCGCGACGGGGAGGGTGGCTGCCTCGTTCCAGGAGATATGGTTGGGAACGGGCATCGCGTGCTGCCACGGGACCAGGCAGCGCTCCTGGAAGGCGCCGTAGTCCGGGGAGCAGGATTTCCAGACGAAGGCGGAGTAAGCGGCGATGCGGGTGCCGGGGGGGAAATATGGGGATGGGTTTTTATCGGGAGTTGCGGTAAGGGTGGTGATAGCAATTGGACCGATGGGGACGTTCTCGCCGACCTCGAGGACGACGCCCGAGATATCGAATCCAACGACCGTGGGGTACTGTGTGTCCGGGATGAAGAGGCCCTCGTCACGCATGATGGTGTCTGCCGGGTTGAGGGCGACGGATTTGACGGCGATGAGGAGCTCGTCTGGTCCGGGCTTGGGCGTGATGCGGGTTTGCAGCGTGAAAGGGGCGCCTTTTGCGGGGGTAATGGCGGCGAGATGATGCGTGGGTGTGGTCATTGTTGATGGTTGGGAGTGTGTGGATATATATAAAAGCTTTTGAGGGGGGTTTGGTGGGTTGCCTTGGGTATTTGAGTATTCACGGTAAAAGAATGAGGATGTGAATGGGATGCAGGAGATTGACGAAGAACCCCCTTTTTATAACCAATCGTCCTGACAAGTTGATTATTATTTTTTCCTGCAGTGACGCATTCCCTACTAGATATCCATCTATAGATGCGGACGGCACAAGGCATACCTCAGCCAATCAGAACCCCCTGCATCCGAAGCCCAGCTAGCGTGGAAGGTGGAGACCCGGCAGACGGTTAGCGTCTGTGCCTATCTGTTTAGCGTTATTGGGGGTCGACTGACCTCCCATCATCGAACCGGCTATCTAAACCTCTCACCTGAAGGCACGAAAAGCATGCCATCCACTCATCCAGAAAAGATACGGGAAGGTAAAGCGCCGCGAAGATCGCGATACGGCTGCCGGAATTGCAAGCTCCGCAAACTGAAGGTGAGCCCTCGCCTCGAATGATCCGGTCCTAGGTTGACCTAACCCTACCTGCCAGTGCGACGAAGCCAAACCGCAGTGCAAGAGATGTTGTTCCTTCGGGCTCCTATGCAACTTCGTCTCGAACGTCCCGGATCTGCAGCCCGTCGCTGCAGACACAGGGCGAAAATGGGTGGACCGGGGAAGAGGAAACGTCGCGCTTCAGCCGGCTCTCACCCATGCGGTTTGGACGTCCGACGCATCGACGTGTTATCACTTGGACGCAAGGTCTCAGGATCTAGTATATCGATATCTGGGATGCAGTCTGATTACACCGGCCGATCCGGGTATGAGGGAGGTTAATCGTGGGCTGCTGGGGTTGGCGTTTGATGTAAGTCTTTCATATTTGCTTTATATCCATTCTCTGCCATCGGAAATAAATGGCTTTATATTTATCAACGCAGCCCTATACGCCAGAATACACACCTAATTACCACCCACACCAACACCCACACCCTCTCCGCTAACAACCAACACCCCACAGCACCCCTACCTAATGCACGCCTCTCTAGCAATAGCCCTCACCTACGACCGCCACCTCAACGGCCCCCTGACCCACCACCACAAAATAGAAGAATACTACCACCGCTCCCAAAGCACCATCCTCCTAAACAACCAGCTCCAGCTCCAGCTGCAGTCCCCTCTCCCGCTTTCATCCAAAACCAAAGACGCAATCTGGGGCACAGCCGCCGCCCAAACAATCCTCACCTTCTCGTCTCCAGACGCCTGCACCCCCGAACAATCATGGCCTCTCAAGCCCTCCCCACTCCCCCCCCCCTCCTCCTCCTCCTCCTTCTCCTTCTCCTCCACTTCCCCCTCCCCCACCCCCACCCCCGAATTCAACTGGATCCACATAACCGCCGGCAAAACCACCCTCTGGCACCCCCTCAACCCGCTCCGCCCAGACAGCATCTTCCACCCGCTATCACCCACCTACGGGCAAATGAACACCCCACCCCCCTCCCACGGCATCCAAGATATCCCCCGCCCCTGACAGCACTATGCGCCCTCACGCCCTCCTCAACCGCAGAGTCCAGTCCGTATTTTCTCCCCGCGCACGCGCTAGCCCAGATCCTGCGTCCGGATAATCAGGTCACGGTGGTCCACGTGCAGTTGTTCATGGGGAGTATACATAACCAGAAATTGATGGATTTGCTGCGCGGGAAGGATCGGGTGGCGCTGGCGTTGCTGTATTTGTGGTATCGGAGGGTGGGGAGGTGCGTTTGGTGGGTTGGCATGAGGGCAAGGGTGGAGGGGAGGGCGATTGGCGAGTTTTTGATGAGGCGGGAGGATGGGGATGGGGTGGTGGGGGCATTGTTGTCCTTGCTGGGGGGGGGGATTGGTACTAGGGCATGTATGTAGGCTGAAATAGTAGGATAGCCATTACCCGCAGCAACTGCTGTTGCCCGACTAAGGTCAACGGGATAGAACCAAGTTGAAGAAAGATGCAGCGTTTCTAGATAAACCCCCCCCAGGCAACATCAAATCTGTAGATACCAGAAAATACAATTTAAGAAAAAAAAAAAAAAAAAAGAATCTGCGCTACACTCATGCCATCATCTACCGCCAGCACGGCCGTGACTTCTATCATGTACAAGGGTATCGGTGAGAACCTCAACCAGGGGCCTCTCGTAACATAAGGCTGAGAACAGGACTCCATCGAAAGTAAAGTGCCCGATCTGCAAGAAACAACATTCCCCCTTATCCAAGATCAAATATTTTCGGAGAAGGGATAAAAGAGACAGCAAAAGAGAAATCGTGGATCATCGTCGATCAAAGAACCAGCTGGTGCGCTTGCCGGACTCCTGCGACTGGACGCCGGCGACGGGCGCCGCCGCGGGGCCGTCGTTGCCGCCGCCGCCGCCTCGCAGCGGCTTTGCAATTCGCGAGCCGCCAAAACTGAAATTGCCGCTGCCATCCATACTTGGAAGACCGCGCGTCGAGCCCTGTTTGGCGGCTTCCAGGCGCTCTTTGACCGCCGTGAGTTGTGCTTCGAAGCTGTGGCTGTTAGCTACTGCCATCCATTTTCTCAGACGCGGGGGGAAGACCTACCGGTGATTCGCCTGGGTCAGCTTCTCCTGGCTCTCCTGGAGCAGGCTCTCCAAGCTGGCAATGCGCTCGTTGCGCGCGATCAGCTTCCGCTCCGCAATGGCCACCTCCTTCTTCAGGCTGCTGTTCTGCTCCACCAGCTGCCGCTGCACGTGCGTCAGCTGCTCCAGGTTGCGCTCCAGGAATGCCATCTTCTTCTGCTGTGCGCGATTGTTCGACGACCGCAGCACGTTGTTGTACTGCTCGCGCGCGTCGTCAAGCGAGATCTCCAACTCCACCACCCGCTCGCAGCGGTTCTGCAGATCGCGCATCAGCGACTTCTTCATCGCGTCGAAGTCGGCGATCTGCTGTTGCAGGTTCTTGCCCGCCGCCCCGTTGGTCGACACGCGCGTCTGCGAGTCCGTCAGTGTCTGCCGCATCTTGCCTAGCTCCTCGTCCTTCCGCGCGATCTCGCTGCGCAGCTCCGCCACCGCCTCCATCTCCGCCTCCTTGCGCGTCACGTACAACTTCTCCAGTCGCTCCCGGATCTCCTCCGCGTCGCCTTCGCCCAGGTTCCGCTCCAGGAGGTTCTCATAGTCCCGCTTGAGAGTTGCCAGCTTCTCCTCCAGCTCCACGCGACGGCTGTCCTGCAGCTCGCTCAGCTCGCCCCGGTCGTTCATCGTCAGCTCCGCCTGCCGGATGAACCCCTGCGTCTCCATCAGGCTCGTCCGCAGCTCCACCAGATCGTCGGGCGCGATCGTCTCGCCGGCCTCGCTGACCTTGTGCAGCGAATCCACCCGCTGAATCAGGTCCTGCAGCTTGCGCTCGTTGTCGGAGAACACGTCCCCGCCCAGGTCGAAGCCGGCCATCATCTTTGCCATCTTCTCCGCCTTCTTCTTCTCCTTCTCGTCCAGGGCGGCGCTGGTCTCCTTGGCCTTCATCCGCACGTCCAGAAGCTGCTGCTTGACGTCGTCCAACTCAGTCGTCAGCTCGGAGTTGGCTTCGCGGAGGCTGTCCATGGTGATGCCGGCCTCTTTGCTCTCGTAGGAGACCTTCTCCAGGTTCATGCGCAGCTCGTTAACTTCGGTCATCAGCTTATCGTTGTCCTTGCCCGACCGTGCGGAGTTCTCCTTCATGTTCTTCAGCTCCTCCCGGGCCTCCCGGAGACCCCGTTCGATGCTCGCGATGTGCGACTCCTTCTCCGCGATCTGGTCCTGCAGTTCATTCTCGCGGCGTAGGAACTCCTCCCGCTCGTCCTTTTCGAGAACCAGACTCGGCGTGCTGGAGCGGTCGCCCAGCCGGGAGTCCGGACGCGGAGTCTCGGAGCGCGCGGTTTCCTGCAAGCGCGAAGGCGTACCGGGGCGGGGGGCGCGGGCTTCCGCCTTGGTCGCGCTGACGGCGTCGCCGCGGGCGGGGGTCCACCGGTCCTTGGGAACCGCCTCACCGCTTCGCCATACCTGCACTTCGGTTTCCAGATTCGAGATGTAGGACTCAAAGTTGGTCACCTGGCTCTGGGCCTTGCGGAGCAGCTGCTTCAGCTCCGACGGACTCAGCTCGGCGTTGACCTTCGCCTTGTTCTTGATCGCCTTGGCCCGCACACCGAACCGCAGAGTGGAGATGGTTTCCGCGTCGTTGTAGCTACTGGGGGAGCAGTTGATGATGAGCGTCGTCCTCGAGTTACCTCCCAGACTCTCCTGCAGAATTCGGGTGAGCTTGGAGTCACGGTACGGGATGTGCGTGGATTTGCCGTCCGTCAGCGCGTTGATGACCATGCCCAGCGCACTCAAACTCTTGTTGATCTTCTTGGCCTCCTCCAGGGTCTGACCGCTGGCGCCCGTCTTGCCAACTTTCTCACTACCCGCCAGATCGACCAGGAACAGCTGACCACTCTTGGCGGATCCGGTTTCAAGGTTCTTCTGTGTGACGGTGATGACGAAGATGGAGTGGGATCGGGAGGATTCCTGGTTCATGTTGGTGGCCGAGACCGCTCTGGCCGCACCACCCCGCCGCATGACCTCGTACACCTCCTGCACGCTCGAGACGTAGACCTCCAGCAGGCCCTTGACGTAGACACCGCGCGACTTTTCCTCGTGTACGGGTAGATTGTCGTTCTGCGGCACCAACAGATCGCGAATCCGCTCCATGTAGATTTCCATGTAACTCACTCGCACAGTGTACTCCATGTTGCTCGGGCTGGTGAGGATACTGGCGAAGATCTGCTCGACAATACGGGGAATGATACCCTTGCCGATGTCGTCGTCGATATCGGAACCCATCATGGTGTAAGACTTTCCCGCACCGGTCTGACCGTACGCGAAGACCGTGCCGTTGTACCCATTCAGGATGTCGTCGACGGTGGGCCGGATCGAGAAGTTGAAGATGTCCTGCTGCTTGGAGTCCATGGGGAACACCTGATCGAAGGTGAATGCCCCCCCCGAGCCATCTCTGGCCTGGTTGGGTTAGCGGGCGCCCGGTGCGACGGCGATTCTCCTCTCACTTACGTTGATGTAGCAGGACTGCTCATTTTCGAACTCGACAATCGGCTCTCCGCCCGATGACAACTCAATCTTGTTTTGCGGTCGGAATCTCGCAAGCACTGCACCAATGTCAGTCAGACCAGGCCTTCGAATACACGAGCCGGGAGGGGCGCACCCTTAATGGTGTTGTTCGCGGCGCTGGGGCCAGATGACCTGTCCAACAACAATCAGTCCGACCGCCGTGAAGCGGTGAAGCACAGAACTCACGCCATGATCACTCTGACCCGAACAGACGGGTATGAAGATGGGGAAGGACAGAGAAACCCCGAGGGAGGGGAGAAAGTGAGGGAGGTCGTGCAGACCGGAGAGAATGGCTGGGGTCGGTCGGTCGGAGGAGGAGGAGGTGGTGGTGCAGTGGTGTTGGTGGGCGGTGGGAGATGTTTGGGTCAGGGGTCCACGTGCACTAGGCCGACACAACACAACGTGGGGAGGAGGGACACCGCGATCGGCACGCCCGAGACGAAGCAGCAGTCGGGCGTGAGAGGTCTTGGTAGAGGCCGCAGACGCAGAGGCAGCAACTGGGGGGAGGGGGAGTGGTTGTGACGGTTGTGACGTGGACGCGAGAGAGGGTGGTGGCTAAGTAAGGTAGGTGGGGGGAGAGAGGCATGCAGCATTGTTTTGGCGGTCGTGCCGTCGCCGAAGCATTTCGTTCTCCGTTGCTGTTAGGCCGCCTTGGCGCGGACGGCCGCCCGTGCCTACAGAAGAGCCTACACAGAACGCGATTTAATCCAGACACAACAGACTTTCTTAATTTTAAAGTTTTATGTGACACCTTGATGGAAGCACATTTAATGCATTATGCAAACCAGACTGAAATGATGCAGCTATCAACAAGACCGAAGGAAATATCATAAGTATGTACCAGGCGCCCAAACCCCACGCTGTGCACGTCATCAAATGTGAGAATCCATCAGCCCAAGATAGTCCCCCACAACGCATGAACGACCGCAACTGCCGTAGCTCCCGATGCATGACAGCCGGCGTCTGCGGTCGCCATGTGCCCAAGCCAAAACCATAACAATAGCCCGAGCCGGGACATGGTCTAGTCGTCCCAGCTCTTTTCCACCGTCTCCCGCACTCGCTTGATGTACTCCTTCCGGTTGTCTTTGTAGAGGTTTGAGGCTTCCACGTTCGCGGGGGACGAGGTGTTGGGGTCGTTGAGGAGACTGTGAAACCGATCAGCACGTTCTCTTCCGCACGGAATTGCCACGGAGTTTCATACCTCTGGATACTGGTCAGGATCGCTGCCACGTCATAGGTTGGGCTCCAACGGTTCTGCAGAATATCCAGGCAGAGCTCGCCTGTGCCGTAGACATTGGGGTGGAACATCTGGCTGATGAATTTCACGCCGGGGGGCTTGTTGGGGTACTGCTCTTCGAAGTGCATGACCAGGCGGAAGGTGCCGTCTTCGAACGGAGTGTCCGCGGGGCCGATGATCACGGCGTTCCTACAGGTGTCAGATCATGACAGTAGACTATGGCGAACTGCTTACCAGGTCATGACATTATCTGCCACAGGAGATGCCGAGACTCCAGCGGGAGGATCGGTTTGCATACGCTGGACGAGTTAGCCTAGCTCGCTACCTTCTCCGACAAAACCTGGACCGTAGTCCAGGGATTCTCGAAGGACGAGTGCAAAGCGCTAAACAGACGCAACGACAAGAGGCTGGTGTGATGGACCTACCTTGAAGTCGCGCATGAGACGGCGGCGGGCAGAGGTCGACATTGCGGCGGGGTTCTGGAGTCGGGAGCTATCGATAGCAGAGAAGGACCGGGTCTGGAGGTTCGCAGGATTAAGTAGATGGGGATTAGTCAGGCAGCGATGAGACGGAATCCCACGAAGGTGGCAGGACGAGAGGGTGAAGAGTTGAGGAGGAGGAGAAGGTGACGAGAGAGTGAGAGTGGAGGTGTGACCGGGTGGTGAGGAGCAGAGACGAGACGATAGCAGCGCGGGCGAACGCTGATTGAGCACAGTAGCAGCAAAGACGGTCGGTGTTGGGCCGTGCGGGTAAAGAGAGTGAGTGACTTGCTGATGACTCGGACTGCCGCGGTCGCTGCGGTCGCTCGCTCGCCCGCCGTTGGGCCTGCAGATGCCCGCTAGCCACACCCGGTATGGCGCTGCGCCACGCGCTGATGTAATTAAGCACGTGACAGTCCTGCACGCCGGGCCAACGTGCGCTAGCCCGAAGGAGTAACCCCGGATAGAGCTCTCGCGATGCAGCCCAGCTCCTTCGGTGGATCTACAACAGCAAAGCACCTTGGGGCGTAGCCTTCCAGGCGATATTGATATGGGACACCGGTAAACGCATCGAATCACCATGTTGGGTCCCCTGGAACTACCCGTCTTCCCGTCTTGCTATGACTGTCTCGCATGGTCCGCAGACGGGGAGCTGGCCATCGCGGCCGGAGAATACATCCAGATTCTGGTGAGTATCGCATCGCGGACTCTCTACGCAACTCATCCTGACCCAAACAGACGCCCAAGAACCCCGCGGAGCACGACTCCACCCAAGCCATCAACAACTGGCAATCGACGCGCTTCCGCGTAAACGTGTTCACGAACAACGAGTGGCCGACCATCTTCCCGCAGAACCGCGACAACTTCTCGCTAGGAGCGGAGCAGTCCCTCAGCACGGTCGTCGCACTGGCCTGGTCTCCTCCCGGCCTGGCCAAGTACAGACGCTGCGTGTTGGCGGTCCTGACCTCTAACCTCCTGCTTTCGCTGTACGAGCCCGTGGGGGCCCAGGGGAAATGGACCCGGGTCACCATCGTCAACACCATTCTGAAAGAGCACTTCCAATCCGTCGTGAAAGAGGAAGCTCTCGGTCTAAGGAAGTCTAATATTCGATCTTTTGCATGGTCTCCGCCGCTCAAGGTACCAGTCACAGATATCGGTCCTCACGCCATCGCGCCGGTGGAAAGTCGCTGGGGGTTCCATCTTCTGTCCATTGCAAACGACGACAACGATGTCATTTTCCTCCGCACGCAGAGCGCCCCGACAGAGCCTTTATCGTACACGGCGGAGGTTTTGTCCGTGACGCCTATCCATGACGACTCCATTTACCCGCAGATCGACCCCTCGTCCATCTTCGCGACGGTCCTGAAATCCAAGACCAAGATCCTGTCAATCGCCTGGGGGCCGTGGCTTCTTCCGTCCACCAAAAAGCAAAAGTCCGTCACGGGCAATCTGGCGGTCGTCTACGGCACAAAACTCAAGGTTATGCAGCTGGATGTAGACCTGGCCTTGCTCAGCCAAGGGTCGGATGCCGGATCAATAGCCAGCTCCAGAGAAAACACCGCTATATGTCACCCCGATATGGATGGGTACCAGATCACGGGACCGTTGAAGTGGTTTCACAAGGTAGGCTTTCACTTACGCTCCACCGGGTCACCCAGCCATCACAAAAGCCACCATGGAAGCCTTTCACGACAGACTACCCAAGACTAACTTTCTACCCAACCCAGGACCACTCGAAAACCATATTCCTATCCGCCGGCTCCCTCACCGGCCTCCTATCAATAAACCTCCCCATCGACTCCTACCGCGGCAAAAAGTCAGGTTCCCGCCAGATCCAGCTCCAACAACTACCCTTTCACGAGACCCCCGCACACGAAGACGACGACGCACCTCGACACCTAGAACCCATCACCGGTAACCATCCCAAACCCCTTCCCTCCTTCCTCCCCTTCTCCCTCCCTCTTCCACTGACGTAGAAAGCAATGACCATCACAATGGACGAATCCCAAAACCCCGTCCTCCACCTCGGCACAGCGGGCGGCTACACAGCATCCAAGCCCCTCGACCCGGGCTCCGAAGAACAACTCTCCGAAGTTCCCTGGAACAAACACCTCGACGACATCCGCGAGAAATACGACTTCGACCGGGACCTTGGCGGGCTGGCCGTGGCTCGCGTCTGGGGAATGGCAACCTACAGGGAAATGTCAGCGGTGGGGATTACCGTGCACCCGGGCGACATGGTCGAGTACCGTACCGCCGCGGAGGAGCGACTAACAATCATTGTCTCCGGACCGAACGAGTCCCAACCCGATGTATCGCCCACCACCTCGCAGGATAAACGCGAAGCAGCCCTGTCATACATCCTACACTCTGACGACGAAGAGCAAGATCGTCCGCCTTTGTCTCATAGAATCCTCTACGCTGCTGCGTGCGCCACGATCATCGATTCGGATAACGAGGATCTACAAGCCCAGGCGCATAAAGTCCTGGTTCGGCTGGCGACAGTCACTGGCGCGGATCTGAGCGAGGAGCTGTCGAAGTGCGCTGGGCCTAGAGGTGCCATTGCATCGAAATCGGGGGACATGCTTCAGGGCCCGGGGATGGGGATGTTTGAGCGGTGTGATATCTGCGATGCGGGGGTTGGGTGGTACTCCAGCGAGGAGGCGCAGTGTGCGTCGGGACACGTCTTTGGTGAGTGGTCTATGTCGAGGGACGGTAGGGTGTTGCTAACGGTTTCCAGTCCGGTGCAGTTTGACGGCGTTGGCGATTCAGGATCCCGGGTTGTCGAAGCTCTGCGCGTCCTGTGGGCGGGAGTATTTGAATGAGGACGAGATTGATTCAGCCGATACGGATCTACAGAGTAGTTGTCGGATGCTGTTTGATGCGTTCGATACGTGCGTCTACTGTGATGGGAAGTTCAGATGCTAATGCTAATCTGACCTTTTTTGGGTTGGATGGAATATGTTCTTGTTTTAACGCTTGGTATCTTACACGGCATCTGGTCTATATCAGCCCGAGCAACTTGCCCGCAACAGGGTCCCACTCGCCGTCCCACCGACGAGAACTCTCCTCGCGCGCACCAGCACGGAGGGTCTCGAGTTTCGAGGAATCCCCGAAAAGCTCGACAAGCTGGTCGACCAGCTCCTCGGCGCTTCCGAAGCCCCGCCCGTTGCGACCTTCCGTGACCAGCTCCGGCCACGCCGGGAACCGGTTCCAGCCGACGACCGGCAGGCCCGCGCCGAACATATCGACGACTTTCATTGGCAGATCAACGCCGCTGCTACTGGTGTGCAGACTGACGCCCAGAGCCGCGGATGCCAGCAGCCGCGCATAGTCTTGCATCGTCAGCCAGGCAGTTCGGATGGTCGCTTTTCTGAGCTTTCCGGCTTTTTCGAGCTCGGCGATCTGGTTCAGATACATCTCCTTCTGGGGGCCTTTGCCGGTGATGATAGCCAGAACGGGAGGAAGGTCAGGGTTCATGGTCTCCGCGAGGTTGGAGTAGCGGACGAGTGCGTCGATGAGCAGCGAGAAGTCCTCGTCGGCGGTCCACGAGGTCGAACTGACCAGGACGCGGAGGTCGTTGGATTGGATGAGCGGGCGAACGGATTCCGTCTCCGGCAGCAAGAGGAGGAACTCCCGGCGCACGTCATCGTCGAGAATAGGCTGGAAATGGTCTGCGGGGCGGTCGTGTAGCGGGAGGATGGGGGCGCGCAGGCCGAATTCCTCCTTCAGCACTGTGGCCATGGCATTGGTCACACATAGGTGTGCCGTGGCGTACTGCCCAAACTTCTTCTCGTACCACTTGGACAATCTAACCAGGGGATGGGCGTCTCCGAGCTTGAGGGCCAGGATGGTGTATCCGAAGTTGTGCCAGTCGATGAGCAGGTTCGTGTGGCGGAGGAAGCAGACGAGGGACGCGATGGCCAACGTGGGTATGGAGGGGGGGTTCTAACATCGTCAACAATCCGTCCGGTGGGCAATCAATCGCAGCGAACGAACCTGGACGATCACCCATTTCACAGCTTTTGTCCGATACGCCAGCGTCCACCACAAACAGCCAATCTGGAACAGCACCTTCAGCGGCCCGAACAGGAGGAACAGGATCTTGTTGCTGGTCTGCAGGCAGGCCGGGTGCGGGGGCAGAGGCACGATGGATATGCGCGGATGGGAGGCGATCTCGGGATGTACTTCGGATTCTATAGGGCACGGCTAGTTAGCATATCGAATTATATTATACTCGGACGTCAAAACATAGTCGCATGTCCATGGGGGAGCTGTTGCTTGCGCACCATGATACCCGATAATCTCCACCTGTCCGCCGTGTTTCGCGACGCTAAGCGCATGATACTGCATGCGCGGACTGCGCCCGATATCACCTAGCACGAGAATCTGGGCGGTTGTTTTGGGGGCATTAGGGTCGGAGGAACGCTTCGATGCGTATTGGGAGGGGAGAAGGAAGATGAGTAGCGTGAAGGCGGTGGAGATGCAGAAGGCGACGGTGATGAGTGAGTCGAGCATGGTGTAGACGGTAGGAGGTCGGGGATTGGTAGTTAGGGATTAGGGAGTCAGATTCCGCAGCATCATGGGTATTGGCAGGTCACCATGGCAGGACAATGGCTGTCGGGGTCGAGATTCCACCTTTCGCGAATCGCGATGCCAGGTGGCTGTCTGTCTGTCCGACTCTCCGCCCGTCACGGAGAAGCCGGGCCGATCACCCCACCGGATGGCGCGTCCGAAGCTCAAGCGCGCGGCTGAGTGGTCTGCAGGGTTGGGTCATGCAGAGCTGATGGTGAGCCAGGGACGCGGAGTTCAGGGATTGTCTATATCTAGCTGTAGATAAAATATGAACACTGAAATGGGTACTACAATGGGGGAAAGAAGGAATATAGGAGTGCATAAGAGTTGCATACAGTCGATTGAGGACCCGCGGGCCATCACGTGCCGTCTTCATCAGCGTGGATGCCTTGAAGAACGGGGGCGCATCTGGGGGCCATCAGATCGCCACAAGCGCCCGTCCAGCTCCCTTCTTCCTCCCCTTCTGTCTCTCCCTCCCTCCCTTGTCTCCTTGTCTCCTCGTCTCCTCGTCTCCTCGTCTCCTCTCTGACTCCCCTCCTGACGCGATGCTGCGTTTGCTGTCTCAATCCCCCGCCGGTCATCTCCCCTGAGCTGCTGAGCTCCACTCGCATCTGAAACCACCGCTCCCGCCTCGGCTCTCGCTTCCACTCGCCTCATCCTTCGTCACGAACGCCTGGAGATCATGTCGACCGGGGCCCCCGTGTCCATGGTGGACACGATTCCTCAGGTCCATGGTCTCGGACATAGTCGTGGCGGACGGGGTCATTCCCGTTCTGCGCGCTGGTCCCAGGGGCCTATCTCCTTCTCCGCCGATGCGCAACAGCCGGTGACAGGTATACCGTTTACCAATGGGGCGAGCGACCATTCGCACGATTCGCACGACCATGCCCACTCACACTCACACTCGCATTCCCATTCTCATTCGCACTCTCACTCGCATGACCACGACCACGACCACGCCCACTCTCACTCCCACTCTTCAAACCACAATCCATGGGAACAGCACTCCCACCTGGGGAGCTTCGACTCCGTCGCCCACAGCAAGAGCGACAGCGTGACGGGGATCCTGGCAGCCTCGCTGAGCGCATCAGAGGCTCCAACCAGCACAGCGTGAGGATCCAATGGAGCTTACAGATACGATACTAATGCCGTCCAGTCAAGAGATCCTGTTCGGCCTCCTCCTCGCCCTGCCGTGGGTCGCCCTGTCCTGGTACCACCAACAACATGCACATTGGGAGAGTTCATCCCCACTAGACGCAACCACGAGCGCTGCATCAGACCACGCTGCCAGCAAAACGTCCTTGGTGACCGCCGCTACAATGATCATATACGGGTGTGGACGGCTGGTCCGATCGGTTGGAGGGGGCGACTCTGTTGGTGCACCCAAGATAAACACCAGCGCCGCGAGTGGGGTTTTCCTGCGCGCCTCGTCTATTGCGCTCCCGATCTACGCGGTGTTGAAGGTGGGAGGTTTCCTTACCGCGTGTAGCCTGCTGCTTGCCATTGCGTCGGGAGTGCCGACAGTCGTTCAGGGCTACGGTCTTCACAGCAGTGCCCAGTCCCGGCTGAGCCAGAAGAAAATAACAGCGTCTCTACTTGTTACAATCGTTGTTCTGAGCTTCCTGGGGTTGAATGCGACGCGGGACCCCCACCCGTTCTTGGGTTACGTGTCCCTTCTGGTGTCTGTTTTCGTGCTCCGCCCCCCTTTCGCGGGGGCCGGGCTTGACAACTCGTCCAGTTTTTTGAGTGATACGGTCTCCCAGAAACAGCTGGAGGAAGGCTTGAGCAGTGGGTCCAACGATTCAGTCTTGGCTGTAGTTTCAGGACTGCTTCTGGCACTTGGTACCGTCGTTGTGTCTGGCAATGTGTTTGGGTCGGATTGGATGTACCAGCTTGCAGCTGCTGGTACCTTCGCTGCTGGCCTAATATTCCTGGCCCCCTCTCACCTGCGGTCCCCGCACAAGCTTGGCCTGATCATTGGAACTGGAAGTGCCGCGCTTTTTTGCTCACCACCGCTACAGGAGAAGGTACACCTGGCTTATGTCGCCCGGGCCATGGCGACTGCGGCCTCGTTCCTTGCGGCCAGATATGAGGATAGACATCTGCGGAGTCTCGCGGCGCACTCGACCCACACCGTCTATTCTGGGGACGCGACTGGAATCACCAAGCTCATAATCCGCTCCAGTGAGCCATATCCCCTCTTGTACAGTATACTGAAGGAACGTGACTCGCGGCGCATCTTCTATTTCATGTGGTAAGTCACGCCCATCTGCCTTCGTGGGCGTGCTAACGAATCAGTCTCAATTTTGGCTTTATGCTGGTCCAGTTGTCGTACGGCTTCATCACGGGATCCCTGGGACTTCTCAGCGACAGCATTCACATGTTCTTCGACTGCCTGGCGCTTGTCGTGGGTCTCTGTGCGGCGGTCATGAGTAAATGGGCGCCCAGCGCTAGGTTCCCGTATGGTTATGGAAAGGTGGACACACTCTCTGGCTTCGCCAACGGCATCTTCCTCATGTAAGACGCTCCCCATATGCGCCTGCGTCGTACGGTTCTAACAGCATCCAGGATCATCAGCATCGAGATCATCTACGAGGCTGTCGAACGATTGTCGTCAGGCAGCCAGATGCACCGCCTGGGCGAGCTACTCGCAGTCAGCTCCGCCGGACTCCTGGTTAACCTGGTCGGCATCATGGCCTTCGACCACGGCCATGCACACGGCCACGACCACGGGCACGGGCACTCGCACGGTAACGAGAATATGCACGGGATTTTCCTGCATATTCTCGCCGACACGCTTGGTTCCGTCGCCGTCGTGATCTCGACCATCCTCGTGCACTACTCGGGCTGGGCGGGCTTCGATCCGATCGCCTCGTGTCTCATTGCCATTCTGATCTTTGCCTCGGCTATTCCGTTGGTTAGCAGCACTGCCAAGTCACTTTTGCTCACGTTGCCGGCCGATGTGGAGTACAATGTCCGCGACGCGCTTTCGGGTGTGAGTACCTTGCGCGGGGTGGTTGGATATACGGTGCCGAAGTTCTGGCTGGATGATACGGGGAATTCCGGTCACGATCATGGGCATGACCACCACGACCATGACCACGGACACGACCACGGACACGACCACGGACACGACCACCACGGCCATGATAGCCATTCTCACAGTCATGACAGCCATTCTCACAGCCATTCTCACAGCCACAGCCATGATCACCACGATCACGACCACGACCACGGCTCTCACACCCCCAATGTCCTCGGAGTCATCCACGTGATCGCATCTCGCACCGCAGACCTCGACGACGTCCGGCAACGAACGCACACCTACCTTCGCGAAAAAGGCATGGACATCCTGGTGCAAGTCGAGCGCGAGGGCGATGGGCGATGCTGGTGCGGGGGCGGGAGCAACAAGAGCTCTTAACCTATCTTGGTAGAAGATATAGACGTGTTCTACTATAGTACGGCTCTCTCATTCTTCTTTACCCCTCTTACCCATTATTGGCGTTCATTTTCTTGTCTATACATAGTTGGTTGGCGCTGCCATATCGATCCTTGGTGTTGGATTGGGCTTTGGCTGTATATGTAGGATGCGTGCAAATATGTTTCTTGTTTCATCTGATAGGGCATGTGGACCTCGGTTGGTCTGGTTGTATTACTTGTTATCACCTACCACTCTCATCGACGAGGCAGCAGGTAGTGGGTCTTGCAGGTGGATGTCATACACCGGTTCTTTCCAGCGTAGTACTTGTACCTCTCACGTCAAGCATGTATCACGGCCAAGGCGTTGACTTGTCTGTAGGACAACGGGTATCTGTTTATGATTGTCCAGATTTATATCTTTCTCAGCGGTTATACAGTTTCACTTACATATATATCCCTCTGACCCATATACATTTATCCATGCACCTACACCTCGATATATACATCCTTCCCCTCACACACTACGCCGCGTACATCAAAGTTACTTTACTCTCCAGAATACTCCACCAACCATTCTAACAACCAATAATGGGATATCAGTTCATACAGTAAACCCGGCCCAATAATCCCCCGAACCAGGCTAGCTCCCTGGTAGCACACGCACAACGCCTCGAATACAGTAACGCAGAGCAAGGCTCTCGCGGGCGTTACATGTGACGATGGTGTGTATATAGATTGCCTGTCCTATCCCAAACCCTCATAATCATATGATGTTAGTTGGATCTCTTCCCCTTTCCTCTTCCTCACCCTCATATCGATTGATATACTATCCAACATACATACCTCACCACCCACAACCTCCCCCCCAATGCAATGCCTCCCCCCACCCCCTACCAACCTTCCCATTCCCCCCTCCCCCCAACCGGCTACATGACGCCCTACACGAAACACACCGTCCTCCTAACCGGCAGCACCGGCTCGCTCGGCGGCTGCCTCCTCTACAAACTCACCCTGCAACTCCCCTGTCCCAAGATCTACGTTCTCATCCGCACAACCCCCGCCATCGCGCAATCCAAATGGCACAAGACCATGCCCTCGCACGCGCCCGCCATGCTGCAAACAAACAAGATCCACTACGTGGCGGGCGATATCCGACAACCCAACTTCGGGATCGACCCCGGCACGCTGCGCGAACTCCAAGAACAGGTGACGCTTGTGATCCACGCCGCCGCGAAGATCAAACTCGATGCGTGGGTGGTCGAGGCGATTGAGAACAATTGTCTGCCGGCGTTGGAGTTGGCGAGTATGGCGGGAAGATTCCGGAGACTCAGGTTGTTTGTGCAGATCAGTACGGCGTATGTGAATAGTTTCTTGGAGGATGGGTGGGTGGGGGAACGACTCTATACCGTCCCATCCACCACCACCAGCAGCAACAACATGAACAACCAGACCCAGACCCTCACCGTCACCCTCGACCCCGTCCCCGACCCCGAAGAAGAGCTCACCACCATCCTCACCACTTCCACCTCCCCAAACACCCCGCTCTTCAGCTCAACCTACACCCAAGCCAAACACCTGATGGAACGCCTCCTTCTCTCCCGCCACCCGACTCTCCCTCTCCTCCTCCTCCGACCGACCATCTTCGGCCCCGCCCTCCGCACTCCTTACCCCCTCTACGGCCCCGAAGACAGCACGCCGCTCCGCAAATTCGCCACCCTCTTCTTCTCCGACCTCCACGGCACGCAAACCTGGCACGCCGCGTCCGGCCACACCTCCGGCGCCAACATCCTGGACGAAATCCCGGTCGACTTCGTCGCGAACGGGTGTCTCCTCCACGCCGCCGCCCTCACAACAGGCATCGTGCACATCGGCTCGCAGCTCTACGTGCCGATCACGTTCGATGACGTGCTGGAGTTGATCCGCAAGCATGCGCCGCCCGAGGTACGCGGCTTGTTGCCCAAGGTGGTGTTTGTGCAGGATCGAGCCGTCGAGCAGAGCTTTTTGGCGGAGTTGGTGAAGGTGGGTACGCGGCATTGGGTGTTTGATTGTGGGAGGTCGTATTGGGTGTTGGGGGTTGGTGGGGGGTTGGGGTTCCAGGCGTGTGTGGGGGAGGCGGAGAGGTTGAATCGGTGGAGGGTCGAGCAGGTGGTTGAGAAGGCGTTTGGGGAGGGGGATGGGGATGGATTGAAGGGGGAGGACGAAGGGAGGAAGGACAAAGGTAGGAGGGAGGGGAAGTTATAGAGAGCGAGGCGAGTTTGGGGTTTTAAGTGGGGTGGGGGATGTGCATAGGAATCTGGATGGAATTGGTGTTCATGTTATATTAGTTGGATTAGTTATGGTGGGAATTCTGTTGCTTGAAGGGAATAAGCTCCGTGGCGTGGGAGAGGAGAGGAATATTGCACGAGGTATTTTTTTGAATTGCTGATTAGAAATGCGAAATATATCTCAAGAGAGTAAGTAATATATCAGCCCAGAGACTTTGATCTTGAATTTCAGGCTGGTCATGATCCAGAAGCTATCGTTCATTCCACCAGGGGTGTTGGATTCGTAGAAGAGGTCGATTCGGTATTCTTCACTACTTCATAGTGAGTCTACTGCTCTTATATCACAAGGGACGAGCCAGAATGTACATCGATAAGTACACTGCATACCGGTGTCGGGTTCGCGGGGATGAAGCGAAGGCAGGCAGTCCTGTTTGAGTCCAACAATCGAGACTGTTGTCCGTAACTCTGTTGCTGGGATTGATTTTAAACCACCATTTTGACGGGTAGTCCATTCCAAAACCCTGCCAGGCTTGGGTTTGGTAGCCTTAATTCCTGCTGGCAAGCTCCGTACTGCCGAGCTTGGATGCGAGGAAAGTGTACACCATGACGCAGGTATTTGTGATATAAATCTGACCTTGGAAACTTCCAGAGATCAGAAGTCCAGTTCAACCTTTAATACCAAGGCGATGAGTGCTAGATGAGTTAGCGTGGCCGCCATCAAAGGCCCAGTTTCCGTTTCGGCCACTGCAAAGCCCCCTCCCACCGCACATCCCCAGGACGAAGGGCCGTCACCAACTCAGACACCAGCGCCGTACCCGAGTTCTTCGCCCACCACACCTTCCCGTCCAACTCATGGAGAAGTGCACCCCAGTGCATAATAACAAGCAACGCCAGAGGCTGCCGACACCTCAGCGCATGCACAAACTCCTTATCCGCAGTCGCCAGCCATGCGAGAACGGAGGCAATATCCCGGGACTCGTTGTACCTGCAGAAGCAACGGCGCAGCAGAGCAATTGCTTCCTTGATGATGCTATAAGACTTCGGTTCAGCGACAGCCAGCACATCATTATTCAACGCGGTCAGTCGATCCAGGGCAGCCTCGGTCTCGCTGTCGAGTATAGCAAGTGGGGTCTCCGCAAGGCCTTGTCGAGAGGTGAACAGCTTCGCCTGGAGCCAGGGACGACTGATGGTGAAGATATTGCTGACACCATGCAGCAACTCAAACACGATGATGATGTTCTCGGTCATATTGTTGCTTTCTTCTCGAGTGGCTGCCAGCTGTGGCAGCGCGACGCCGATGATCGTGGTAATGACCGAGTGGGCGAGTACGGCGTCACAGTTCGCGGGAGTGAGGTTATCGACCGCATGCCGAAACGGCGCGAATGCCAGGTCGTGGTACTCCAGCGCGGTATCGATGTACGAAAGCGCCTCTGCCGGACCCAGTGCGGATGCGATATGTAGTGATGCGACGGCCAGTAACCCGCTCATGAGAAAGTCATGCTCCAGAGCTGTTCGGGGGATTACGCTCTGCCAGACATGATGGTCTGCGGGTTCATTGCACAGACTCTGGTACGTCTCGGTAGAGAACTTGTGCATCAGCTCCAGCTCTCGCAGACTGGCGAACCTGGATGGTGGCGTCCGGGACGCAGGCTGAGGAATGGGGAGTGTCGGGGGTGTTATCTTGGGATATGGCACAGCGACAGGAGCCGCCCGTGCGACAGGCACCTTCAGGTAGGAACATGCCAGCTCTCGACTAATGCAGTTCGAGCATGGTGGACCTCGTTCGTCGCACTAGAGCTGTCAGATCGGAGATTATCACAGAAATTGGCGATCAAGTCGGCCTACCTTCACGCGTCGCTTCTTGCACTGGTCACAGCCAGTGCGCGACTTGGTATGGGTCCTTCGGGGCGGCATCCGTCACGTCGAATCATGCTGGTTGGCATTCCGTGATTGTTCGAGAATCATCGGAGATTCGATCCGGAAAGAGATCCACGTGTTGACGTGCTGACTAAGTGACATGGTCACGTGGCGCGTCGTACAAATCTTCGCGTTTGACAGTCGCACCTCACCTCCATCTTCTTGATATCTCTCAATTTTCTGATCGCGCATTGTCACTGAACAGTCAACACGCGCATTGATCGGGGTCGTCATCTCGATGTCTCAACCCCGACCACGAAAGGGGCAGTGGGTCACCCCCACAACGGCCACTACAGGTTCGCTTCAACGCGATCTCGTCATCAACATGGATGAATGTCAGGACAGATATATCTACCGGATCCTTCAATATTGCCAGCCACAAACTCTAAGTCGCTGTTCTACGAGTTACGATCAAGTCAATTCCTAAGCACCTTCCTTAGACCAAACAGCCAGACTCAACACAACACAGACCTCCATGGCCAGGCTGCCCCGTCGGCGCGACCCGCCTTCACCCACGGACAGCCAGTGGGGCGGCACAAGACCGAAAACGAAAACGAAAACGAGAGCGAAAACGAGAGCGAGAGCGAACACGATCCAATCAGCACGCCCTCCGCTGACGGGTTTAAACTGTGCCTTGATCCACCGGCCATGGCAGCCATCCGCCGGCAAATCGGGGGAGGAACGGGGTTGAAATTTATTACTAGCACTATTAACCCGTCTTATTCTTATATTAATGGGTCTGATCCCATCTCCAGGCTGCGACGTGACAGCAGACAGACATATGAACACTTATCGAGGTTGAGGCGGATCTCCCTCTTGCTTTCTTTCTTTTTCAATTCTCTGCACAACTTTCTCTGCATATAGTTTCTCTGCACATATTGCGTGCATTGCATATAGACAGCTTTCGCTTTGATTACTCTCTTTACACCCCCTCTCTCCTTATCTAACAACCACCCACCGCCAAAATGAGCACTCAAACCTGCACGCACGTCACGCCAGAATGCCCAGTCACAGCCACGACATACGGCTACTACCCGAACCTAGGCGGCAACATCTTCTTCACTGTCTTCTTCGGCATCTTCGGCGCCTTCCAACTCGGTTTCGGTATTCACTTCCGCTCCTGGACGATGATGACCGCCATGGTGGTGGGCGCATTCATGGAACTCGCCGGCTACGTGGGCCGCATCCTCATGAACCACAACCCCTGGTCGCAAAGCGCCTTCAAACTGCAAATCGTCTGCCTCGTGCTCGCCCCCACCTTCATCGCCGCCGGCATCTACCTGACCCTTAAACACGTCATCCTTTCGCTCGGCCCGCAGTACTCCCGCCTCAAACCCGAGCGCTTCACCTGGATCTTCATCAGCTGCGATATCGGGTCGTTGATCCTGCAGGCTGCGGGCGGAGGCGTCGCCGCGGCAGCTGGAAGTGAGAACCAGAGTCTCCTTAAGGCGGGCGACGATATCATGGTGGCCGGTATTGCGTTCCAGGTCGGCACGATGACGGTTTGCGGGCTGTTGGCGCTGGATTTCTTTATCCGCGTTGCGAGGAAGGGGCCTGGCTTAGGCGGGGAGAAGATCGTCGATGGGAGTGACAATCTGCAGGGCGCGAAGAATATTCGGTGGGTTATCATTGCGGGGATCGTCGCCTATTTCACCGTGTTGATTAGGTGTATTTATCGGTGAGTCTGCCCCGACCATCTCTGAAATAAATGTTTGTGTGGAAATACTTATGGTCGGATGCGGTCCAGTATTCCCGAAATGGCCGGTGGATGGGGAAACCCGCTCATGCAGAAGGAGGATGAATTCCTCGTTTTGGACGGAACGTGTGTATCCCCCCTCCTTCCCCCCACTTTACCGAAGCTACACCAACTAACATCACCCAGGATGATGGCCCTCGCCGTGAGCAGTCTGACGGTCTTCTACCCGGGCTTCTTCCTCCCGTCGATACGCACGGGACTGAAGAACAAGGCTTGAGAGCGCATCTCTATAATAAACCCAATCCCTACCAAATAGATACCCAACCAGAGTCAACACAGCGCGCGCTCATTCAGTATATACGCATGCATATGCTACATGAATATAAACCATATCACATCGGATCCAAGGAAGCAACCGGGATGACACATTAAGAGAGGAATCCCTGCGAGCGAATCACGAGATAGATGTATTTAATTCAACGAGATTCCGCCGCCCGAGCCAGGAGGATGCAGGGGAGAATGAAAGAAGAGAAGAAAGAGAAAGGGAGAAGGGGAGGTAAGTAGTCAACCATAGAATGCGATAGATAGCGTAATGGAACAAGAGCAGCGTAACTCCAAACCATGAGACGAGACGAATGACATCGGAGAACTCCTCGCGAGAAACCGAAAGCAGAAACAGAACAACTCAAACATGAGAAAGAAGAGGAAGAGTGAAAAAAAAAAAAAAAAGAGCATGGATCGCGCAGTCTATCATGCAACGCAGCGCAGCACAACAACCACAACCATATCCACAACCACCATATCTCCACCCCATCCACACCCTCCTCCCCACGACCACAACCCACGCAACATGTCAAACCCAACATCAAGGCATCCCAGCCAGTCAGGGACAGAGGACGATTACTCCTCCCCCAGACTATCCCTCACACACTTCCTGACCCTCTTCTTGAACTCCTTCGGATCCTCCCTCCACAAGCGTGCGGCCTCGACATTCGCGGGACTCTCGTCATTGGGGCTGGAGAGCATGGAGATCACCGACAAGAGAATCGTCTCGGGGGTCTGCACGGGGGACCAGCGCTCAGCGGCGGACTCGTAGCCGTATTTGTCTTCTTCGGGGGGGTGCAGGATCGAGATGCAGACGTCGCCGTTGGGGTAGACTATTGTTGGAGAAAGGGTGGTTAGTGTGTGGGTATGCGGTGAGGAGATCGAGGGGGGGGTAGTAGAGAGGGGAGAGATGGGGGCAGGGGTTTGTACTGTTGGGATGGAAGAGTGGCGACTCGAATTTCATCTTCGGGGGCATGTGCGGGTAATCCGGGGGAAAGGTGAGACGGGCGCGGAAGAAGCCTCCTGTTTATGAGCAGTAACAGTTAGCAAGTGAACGGTAGTTAGGGGGTTGTGATTTGGTTTTGTTTGATTTGGTTAGGTGTGGTGGTTGTGCTATACTCGAGGGGGACCTTATCAGTCACTCACCGCCGTACAACTTGACATCATCGGAGATCATCAGCATCACCTCCCACTCAAACACATTGCTGTCGTCGACCAGTCCGCAGCTAATTCCCGGGATGTCCTTGTCGGACTGCATCTGCTGCAGTTGCCGGGAGAGCATGCGACCTGCTGCGGTGGTGGCCATTTTGGCTGGTGTCCGGACTCTGAAGCGGGGAAGAGGGGGGACGCCCGGAGGGAGGGGTGATAAGGGAGGGGGCTGTAGTGAGCGCGAGCGTGCGGGTGGGTGGGTAGAGGAGCTGGTATGGGGGGGTGGTGGACGGAGAAGACGGCACAAGAATAGATCCCCGAGACGGAGGAGGACAGGAATAAGTAGCTGTTCACAGCGCGAGGGCGAGGAGATCAGACCAGGTCACGAAGGAGAAAGAGACCGTCAGTTGATGAAAGATTCGATCAGCGCGGGCGGTGAGCGGGTGGGGGTGGGGCGATAGCATTAACACCCACCCTGGTGGATACTTTTGCCTGTCCGCTGTGACTGGTCACTGTGAATAAGTACTTACCCTGTGATCAAGGTTGTGATGAAGTTATTCTGGTGAAGATGCTGTGATTGCATGTACAAAAGTGATGGATGATTATAGGGTCATGTCTGCACCTTGCGGGCACTGATGTCATTGCTGCTGCTTTTCTTTGAGATTTTATCCTATTGTTGATGCCTCATCTCTTCGTACCGGGTAAGTTCATAAAACCGGATATAACACTGCCTCGGCTAGCTTGAAGTGCTCGGAACTGATTCATATCCTGACAAGTCTAGAGGACAAAGCAGAAGCTCAAAAGCCCACATCAGCATCGTCAAGATAACTTTAATCTTCATATAAGCTGTCTTCTTACCATACTACCAAGATCTCTAGCGTCGGCTGTTGGGAGCCTTGGTAAGTTGATACAGCCAAAAGAATACAAATGAGAGTGAATTTGAACCCAGTAGGTGTCCAGACCCTACAGCCACGTCAATGAATGCCAAGTCCCTGGCGTGTAATGGATACACGCATGGCTGGTTCCTATCATAGCCGAAATCATTCCATCATTGATGACTCGAGGTGATTATAGTGCCGACATTCAATATGATGAGAAACGGATGATGTACTTATCCAACAGAAAGACTGAAATGCAGAACACATCGAGTTATTTTCTTCCTTGTACCACATCCTTGCTTTTGATACTCATTCTAGGCAATGAAAGTGTTAATTTGGCTCATGTGGATGCAATCCCCCCGCATCCTCTTTTTACCCTCTTTATCCTGGAATTATGATACCGACTCTAATTCGGGAGTATCTTCACCATGAGAGTTTCGAAGAGGCTGGGACAGCTCTTGGGTGGAAGACCCACCGGGCTGGGTGCTGTGGGATACGGACCTCGGGGGGGGGGGTCATCTTCGGTTTGGGTTAAGGGACTGGGCAAATACTATAAACACCCTTGTAGACTTAAAGGAAGGGAGGGGCTCAGTATGGGAAGACTGCACCGATTGTGTTGGAGTCCTGGAAAACTTGGCACAGACAGTAGTAAGGATAGAAGGATAATATGAGTCTAAGTTTGTTTAACCCACTCTGTCAGGAAAGAGTCCTGTGTGGGTGTTCGAAATCGAGGCAGCCAGTGAATGCCTCAGGCCTTGTAGGTTTTGAACAAACACTCCCAAAGAAAGTCCTTGAGCGAGTGCTCAAAATGGCAGCCACCGTTGAGCATGATCAGGTGATTGTGGAACAGCCACGCTCCAAAGGCGCAGAAAAGTCGGACTCGTCCATCTTCATCATCAGATCTCTTGCTATCATTCATCTACGTCTCAGAATTTAAAACGGTTCTAGCATTGACATGGAGACAGCTTTGACTACCAGAGCCTAGTGAGTATGCAATTGATTGAATTCCTGCCATTGGGGTGTCTGAAAGTGTTGAACCTAGTGCACCTTTAGGACTAGAAGGATGTCGAGCCACCTTTTTAATCAAAGGGGGGTACCGGGCGACTTCCAACAGAAAGAGTGCAAGTAGTTCAAATCTTCCTGGGGGGCACGATAACCACGTCTGCCAATATCATAGCTAATCTGTCTACCCTGCCACCCCTGTGATATCCACGGAGGGTTCTAAGAAGATCGCTTTGCCACCAGATTGGGAAGCAGAAGCAGACGCTAGGATACAAGCTTTCCATGATCGAAATGCACGTTCAAGATCTGTCCACGCAGCTCTCTCAACCGCATCACCAGTCGCGAGAACTCGCTATGTTTATCCGGCTCCGTTAATGGCTCCATAAACTCAATCCCATACTCAGCATCTCGAGCTCGCTCTTCCTGGTTCAAAGCTCCCGACCCAGACCGTTTCACCCATAATTTCAGAAAAGGACGTCGCCACAAACAAACTCGAACCGTGTATGTATCATTGCTTTGCTCCGGTTGGATACTGGAAAATATTACAGGCATATCCCGATCGCGAGCAGTGGACGCAAACACTGGGTTTGAAGTGAAAATGAGAGCGATGTATCGGTCTGCCCCAGGACCGCCGTTGTCCGAACAAGGGCTACTGTTTTCCATGTGCACGACATTTGGAATACACAGCGCCACGCTGACAGCTTTCACGGGCGAATCACCGGTATTCTGTATTTGGGCATGAGTCACGACCCATGATGCCGTCGCCCATCCCCCTGGGGTGGCGATTCGAGACTCGAGACTTGGGAGGAAAGTATCCAAATATGCCTTGCGAGTGCGGAAGCTAATTTCAAGTGTACTGTTCGCGCCAGGAAGGAGCTGGGCCCATCTTCGTGGGAGCGGGGAAGGGGTGCCCAAGATGGCTCTTAAGGTGGTGGATTGCCCTGCCTAGGGTGTTAATCCGGGCCATTATTGAGTTGGAATTGGGTACCTTGGGCTTTTGCTTTGAGAAAGACATTTGTGGCATGGTCATATGCGTCGTGGTCAAAGTTGATCCGCATAAGTTCCAGAGCTGAAGGGTTAGCCGGTATGTTGGTAAGGGCAATGAGAAAGGCTTACAATCCTTAGTGATGCCTCCTGTATGGTCTATCTCCCTGATCCTGGATTCCAGCTGTCGCAAGAGACTTTCTACAAGAGATCTGCGCTTTTGGCGGCTCGTCATGTAGTGTTGCAGGCGATATGGGACCTCGTTGGGGTGAGTGCCCAGCGGGAGCAAGGCTGCGAGGCTAGCACCCTATGAATTGGTTAGTAGGACATCTTGCGGTTGGATCGACAGTGCAATTACGTCTTCGATAGCTTGTGCGCTGCCTTGGCATTGGTCTGTAGCTTTCAGATGCTATTCATTTGATGCTGGGATCAATACTAACAAGCGAGAGCAGGATGTGCGGCATCTCCCAGCAGACATGCCTTGCGTCGGACCCATGTACCACTAGGATCGCGGTCTAGCATAAGACACACTTTGATCGATGCAGGATCTGCCAGCCCGATAAGTGATTTCAGAGCCGGTGCGAAGGTCTCGTATGCCTGTATCAGACTGTCATGCCAGCCGACAACGTCCCGGCCTATGCATCCATTATTATTAGGTCTCTGTGAGCTCTAGTTATCGTCTCACCTTCTATATCATGCTCACTTTTAGTATATAGATACAGACACACAAAGTCCAGACCCGTGTTATTCCTGCAAATATCAATACCTGCCTCGACTTCCAAAGAATATGTCCACAGACCGACACGGATAGATGACGAGCTTTCGATACTCGCCCTTCCAGATCTGAAGCTCCCCTTCACGAAAGACAAGGTCTTTGGTTTTGGGGTTAGCCCTGATCTTCGAGATTGGGACGAGAAACTGCGTCACGCTGGCTCCAGATGGGTAAGGGGCTATGGTTTCTGAAATGATGCTGCGGAGAACAGACTGCGAAATTAGTGCGGAGCTATACAAATCCACTGTCATGAGATGTCCTTTCAACCCTCACTCACATGCACTCCATCAGCTCCAATTACCAGATCTCCCGCAAAAACGTGACCATCGGCAAGTGTTACCGATGGCACCGCCGGATCGCAATCCATGACCTTGCTGTCCAGATGGATAGTGACTGGGGTACCAGCGCCCTCCGAGGACATAGCCTCGCCTCTCAGTGCCTCGCGCAGGTCGACACGGTGAGTAAATTGCCAGGGCTAGTTCCGTATCAGGGCTGACTGGCTCGAGAAAGTGGTTGTCTGTAAGCCTCCTAGACCAAAATCACAAACGGATATTCCTCCCTCAAGCCCCGAACATCCCTCGATCTGACCGTTTCACCCTGGGAATCATAGAAGGTAACCTAACCCACGCTTGCATCAGCCGACCTAGCCATCCTCAATCGCGAGAATCAACATACAAAGTTTGCATCGGTGGCACGGAATTTCTCGGGAATGATACCGAACCGACGAAGCAGCCCATTCGCATTAGGCGGCAGCTGAATAACAGACCCAAGATCCCCGCCAAAGCTAGACGACTCAAAGATCTCCGACTTATCAGCCATCATCTCCACGGAAAAGGGCAGCAGCGGATACCTCAACGACGTGTCCTGTCTTTCGCAGCGCGATCGCCGCAAACAGGCCTCCAATTCCTCCCCCCGCAATCAGAATGCGTAGTGGTCTGGCGACGTCAGTTGACATGATTATGGCGGGTTAGAGCCTTTTATTGATCTTGGTGATGCTTAAGTGGAGATGGGGAGAACTAAGAAGACGAGTGAGGTGAGAGTCTAAGCAGGTGGTTTTAGGAAATTCCCCAGGGAAAAGTTTGTGGCGTCCAGGGAAGACTAACGCTGAGACTGCCTATTCACTGACCAGGTCTGGTGTACTTGATTTCGCTTATATTGATAGGTGAATGAACCCCCCCTCCCCCCCCAAAGAGCCTTAGACACCTTCAATCCATTTGTCACATTCTGCAGCCTCTCACCAATCAGAATATCTCCACCGCAAAATATCTAAAATATCTTCAAACCCATCTACATTTTCTGCACCCTGTCCATCAGACCCTGCAACCTATGCCTCAGGCCTACACTTCCTGTCTTGTTGTAACTTGTACTAGTAGTAGTAGTACTAGTAGTAGTAGTATTCGCGTACCTCCCCCCCGCTTGTCCCCGCAACAACCAACCAACCAATAACCGTTTACTATAAATGCGAATACATACATCCCCAATGCAAATGCAATTCTTTTGATCTGCACCCGGCTATCCAAGTCAGCATAGCCTCAACTCCCCACCATCTTGGAAGATTATGTGTGTCTAGGTACGGAGGTAGATATATTTTCCCATAGTAGATAAGTAGATGTACAGACAGAACAGGATTGATCGCGTATGCACGTATACTCCTCCAACCTAGCCCAGGGAGGGATTAGAAAGTTGCTTTACTCGGTGGGTGCCTATTAGGCAACCGTGAAAAAAAAAAAAAAAAGAAAAGGGAAAAGGGAGTATAGTACATTGATCGACACAAGTATTGTGGAGTATTGATATCCGAGGGTTTGCCCACAGGAAGGTTTCGGAGTGGTTGTTGTTGTGATGGATCATCGCGAGTACAAAGTACACTGCCACACTCGTGAAGATCTCAGTACGTCGGAGGGTAAAGGGAGGAAGTCTGGATGTAGATGTATGGGTGGGATGAACATAGGATATGATTTGGAGGAGAGCGAGGCGGTATGGTATGACTTGCAGCGTCGATCTACTACAAGACTTCTAATTCTGTGTTACCAAAATGGCAGCCATACCGGAATTCTACAAATGTACCACACACTGATGGAGGATCAATGCTAATATTCATCGCTGAATACCTGTATACCCAAGAATAAAGACAAACGAGTGAAGCTAACGACGAGTTCCTATACCTGGCCAACCATGCAACGCGAAGCGCTACCACCGGATGATAATCGGGGCTGGCGAATTATCTACTAGTCATTATGGTATGACCCATCATATTAACATATACAACGCGAGAACGTAGAAGTCGTAATCATGAGTAGTGAAACAGTCAGACAGTGATCGGGATGTTCCCACTGCTAAGCAGTCATTTAGATAAGCATCATGGCGACCAGACCGAAAGCGCCGACGGCACCGCTGCCAACAAGGGTCTTGGAAGCCGCGCCAGACGAGGTCGAGGAGGGAGCAGTGCCGGTTGCGGTGGAGCCGCTGCCCGAGGAACCAGAACCACTGCCGGAAGAGCTGTTGCCGGAAGAGCCGCTGGAGCTGCCGCTGCTGGTAGACGATCCGGATCCGCTGGTCGAGTCGGAGGAGCTGGATCCGCTGCTGGTGGCCGTGCTGAGGGTAGTCGGGCCAGTGGTGGTGGCACCGGTAGTCTAGAACTGTCAGCATAATCCCAACTAGCACGAGAAGGCATCTTACCGCGCCAGAAGTGGCACCACTCGTGGCACCGCTGGTGCTGCCGGTAGTGGCTCCAGCAGAGTTGGTCGCACCGCTGCCGCTGGCCGACGAGCCAGATCCGCTGGCCGACGCACCCGAGGTGGTTGCGCCAGGCCCGGCACCGCCAGTGGAGGAGGCTCCGGTGGCCGAGGCAGAGTTGGCGCTACTGGAGGTCGGGCATGAAGCGAGAGCCGACGAGAGCACGGCGCTGGCGTCGTCATTGGGGCAGGCCTCGGCTGTGCAGTCGCGGATGCCGTAGCTGTAGTTGGCGTTGCCGCACAGGCACGACATGTCGCCGCTGGAGCAGCCCAGCTCGGACGCCAGGTTGTTCATGTTGCTCACGCACATTTGCTGGATGGGTCAGTGGACACCCAGCCACATCGGGATCAGCGTCAACATACTGCGCAATCACTGACGGAGACGTCGGCACGGGCCATGGTAGCCACGGCCAAGAGGGCGAGGGAGATCGAGAAGGACTTCATTGTGGAGTGGGTTGGTGGTTGAAGATCAAGAGCTGAATTGCGTGACAGCGAGGGTATCAGTGTGAGCGAAGAAAGACCGACCGACGGGGTGAAGACGAAGGCGATGGACGGGGAGTTGTGGAGAGAGAAGATGGAAGATGGAGGGGAGGAGAGACGCGAACGAGGGAAACAGGCCGCCATTTAAGAAGGCTGGAAGGCGCGCGCAAATCAGAGCCCGGCGTGCCTTCCTCGATCGGCTGGGCTTTCCGCATCCCTTTCTTTCATTTGTTTTACTTCTCTTTTCTGTGTCTCGTTGATCGCCCCTCAACGTGGCTCGCGGGTGAAGTCATGCAGTCATGATTGCTCCACTGCTCTGGCTGTTGTCCCCGAGGCGTGGCTCAACTCACCCACGACGTCCCTCCCATAGGCTGCATGAAGCCCCTCATCCTGGCTGGTGGCTGAGAGCTGGATGCTATCTCATCAACTCTGTTGATCCCACTTTGGGGGCCTCCCCGCTAGCATCGGGCTACCACGGGACGTGGGAATTTGCCTAGCTTTTCGCAATTCTTTTGTTTTTTCCTCTTGGGCCTACAAGCAAACTTGGAATCATGGCTAGAACTGTGACGAAAACCCATTGCGAAGCTCCGATCGGTCGCACAAACGACGTCAGACGAGGGATGCTGGTGCCCAAGCTCGCAGAGGAATACCGGAAAGACCCTTGACCGACAGGATGCAGGGGATCGACGCGGAGGGTCCGATCCTCGCATCTCTGCGTCGTGATTTGCGCAGCCTCTGCCCCTAAAATCAGCCCACCGCTGGTGTGGCTAGCCGGCCATGACTCTTACCCTGGAAAAACCACAGCAACAGGCGTGGGGAGCTGCTGAGTTTTCCGCCACCCGCTAACTAGTCCGATCTATTGACCCCAAACAACTTACCAGCGTCCAATCCCTCGCCGACCGTGGGCCAGAACTCCCCAAGCAGCTCAATTTGCAATTGAGTGCGGCAGGACTACTCCGCTCGACGGCTGGGTGCCAGCCACTGGGTTTCACTGGTTTCCTGCGATATTGGCGGGGGGTCTGCATGCTGCATCGTCGAAACAAGCACAGATGAGGGATGGCTGCGATGGTCCAAGGCAGCAGCTAGCTAGCTAGCTAGCTTGCAGACGAGATTTACTCCGTTCCGAAGGCAGCGAGCAGAGTTTTGTTTTTCTGTGGCGCGGTGCGACAGCGCATCGCATCAGTCCATGACGTCATGGCCAGCCGGTGCCAATTTGAGCAAGGGATGCGCTGGCTCACAACGTCACTCCCTCATTTACCGTCTATGTGCCCCCGACCCTGATGTCAGGAGAGCTACCCCCAGCTTATGCGCTCCCATGATGCACTTGAAAGTAGATTGTCTGGGCAGGGTCCATAGAATCGCGGCAGAAGATTCGACCCGGGCGCATTGAGGATTCCTGCGGTGGCTGCTAGGGCTGATGCACCTGCCGTCCGCCCCAGACAGGTCTTGTTCTAATTCAACATGTCGCATCCTGCCATGTGTAAGGCGAGTCTGTGCTTAATCCAGTGACATGAAACGGTGTCCAGGGATGCAGGATTGGACTCCTCTCATCTACGAGGCAAGGGACGACTCAAAACAAGGACTCAGACTGATGATTGCATGATGATGACTGTTTCACCGGATACATTATTGAGCGCCAATCAATCTCGGCACTATGGTTGAGAAATTTGATCAACATGCGAGGAGACCTTATTTCAGATAAGATATGACAGGGTGTTTATAGACCCACCAGAAATGGGTTCGGGGTGAACTGCAGGGACTGAGACTGAGTGGAGAACAAATAACCTCGGCCATCTCATGACCTCGAACACTGTCTGCAACTCAAGCTTTGCTCTTATAGAACGCCGCAGCTTCGTCGCCGGCAACCCGGCCAAACACGACACACTCCAGCAGCGAAGATCCTCCCAGCCGGTTCTGGCCATGCAGACCTCCGGTGATCTCGCCCGCCGCCCAGAGGCCCTTGATCGGCTTGCCCTGCTCGTCCAGCACCTGGCTGCGCTCGTTGATCACGACGCCGCCCATGGTGAAGTGCACGACCGGTGTGACCTTGCCCACATACACCACCGACTCCGGCTTCGCCTCCGCCAGCGTCCAGTTGCCGAAGGCGACGCGCCCGAATGCGTCCGGCTTCTTTCCAGCGACGGTGTCCGCATAGTCCTGGAGCGTCCCTTCCAGTCCTGACAAGCCCGCCTCGGCCACAGTCGTCTTGCGCAGCAGGCCTTTCCACAGGTAGAAGCCCATATGTGACTCCAACGCCGCGGCAGCCCCCTCGTCCAGCACGAGCCTCACATCCCACTGCCGGGTGTGAGTCTGGAGAGGCTCCGCGCGATCCATCACCGCGTTAGTAACATGCTCCCTCGTCTCCAACTCATTCACAAACCGCTTCCCATCCCCAAGCACCAAGATGCCGCCCTCTCCTCTCAACGCCTCGGCCGCGAGAAACTTGACCATCGCCTCCCCATCCTTCTCATCCAGGAACCCAGTTGGGTGCACCTGCACCTGCTCCATATCGACCACCGCAGCTCCCACCTCCTGCAACAACGGCTGCGTCCCCGGTCTGGCATCATTTGTCGACGGAATTGCCGCCAGATCGGGGCGATACTGCGCCAACAGTCCGCGCGCATCACCCGCAAACCCACCCGTAGCCATCACGACCGGCCCATACACCGTCTCCGTGACATTACCCTCCCCTGTATACTCCACCCCCACCACCTCACCCCCCTCTTCTCCCCGCACCAGTCTCGTCACCCTCCTCTCCGTCTCCATCCTCACCAGCGGCTCCTTATCCAACTTCCCCAACAACGTACTCACAATATCATACCCGGGCGTCTTCTTCCCCGCCCCGCGATGCGTCCTCGCCACACTATGTCCCCCCAACATCGCCACCTTACTCAAATCCACCCCGCACTCGTCCGCAAGCCAGTATACCGCCTCTGCTGATGAATCCACTAGTGTCCCCATCAGCTTCTCACGGCGGACGCGCTCGTCCGCGGTAGACACGCTGAACGGCGTCCCGGCCGACTTGATCGTGTCAGACAGGAAATAGGTATCGTTCGCGTTTTGTTGGAAACGCGTTGGCGCGCCGTTTATCCCAGACGACGCTTTTATGCTGTTTCCGCCCGGTTTCGCGGCTAGTTCGAGGAGGAGGACTGGTAGGTGGTGCGTAAGGCTGAGGGTTGTGGTTGCTGTTAGGCCCGCGAGGCCGGTGCCAATTACGATTATGGACTTCGAGGGCGTCATTTGGGATGTCGCGGTTGGTTTTGCTTTCTTGGAGGTGGGGATTGAAGTCAATATGGGAAATCGTAGACGATGAGTTCAGTTGGGTTGTAAATGTGAAGATCAGCAATGGTAGTGATTCAGAGAAGAGGGAATGCGAATAGAAACGAAATGGAAATGGAAATGGGGGGTAAGATAGCATGGGTGGTAGGTGGCTCGTGAAAGACGGCTGGCTGGATCGTATGATCTGACCCGGAAGGGGGGGGGGAACAGGGGATGTTGCACGATCGGATCACCTCATCTCGTCTCGTACATCCGAATCCGAGACTGGGGCCAATCGGAGTAAGTATGGAGTTTATAAGGGCGTACAGAAGGACCGAAAGAAGGGATTGAACACTTTTGTGAAGACTAACAATGTGCTCGCGGCGGCCATAATAATAATAGAATGAAGAGCTTGGGAGAGGGGATGAATCCGGGCACCAATCAGATGCGCTCTTCCTTTCTGTTAGATGACGTCATAGGATGGTGTTGTCATCTTGGGAGGGAATGGATGAAAAGCCCAACTACGACATGTTTTGTCCCTATCATGGTTAAGATAATTTTGTCTTGATGGTTTTGGATTTGGGATGCACGGGGTGCTTTATTTTAATTGGTGAGGTGCTGGATATTGCTAATTCCCATCTACATATATAAGTACATGCGGACGGAGGAATGGCATCATGAAAGGAAAAAATGAAGCGTGAAGAAGGGAAAAGGAAAAGAGAAAAAAAAAGTAGTAGCTATATGGACCTGGTTCGAATCTTTTTCGTCAGGCCTGGACGAGCGCCCTCACTCAGATAGGGGAACGTAGGCGCGGAAAGCAAAGACAGACACACTAAGCGAAAGTCTTATGTGGATACGCCGAGGGTCAGTCATGGCGTGTGTAGAATTCCTTCCACTTTTGTATGGGGGAATTGTCAGAATTCGTCATTCGGAGGGACAGATATGGACCAAGGCGGTTGAAAGCGGCATGGCCTTGGTGGCTTTAATAAAAGACTTGCGGTGTTAAGAGCGCAGACACCATGAGAGAGAGATTGGCGGAGATGAATGTCTAGCTGCTAGATTATTATCCAAGATCAGATAACTAGTTATTATTCTTTGTCCGTCATTGCGGACTAGAATGTGAAATACAGATCAGACAAGCCCAATCACATCACAGCCTTTGCCTGGTTCGAAACCTGTATGTAATCAGGCTCATATCGAATCGAGTCGAGTGTGGTGCTGAGATACTTATCACCCGTATGTGTACTGCCAGACACCAAGGGCAGATACTATATAACAATAGTGGCGAGGACCGAGATAGCCGGCAGACTTTTTACTATCTTCCAAATGGGCTTCGTCATAGAAAATGATGATTCCAAAGCCGAGTCGGTATAGTCGAGATGGAAGGGCTAAATACTAATATATCGATGTATAGCCGGCCGCTATCATGTTTTCATCAGTTATGCTTCTGACAATGGACGTCCATTGGTCCGCTTGGTGTGTCTCCATGGATTGAGACAGTTGATCGCCGGATATTGTCGATTTCGTCGTTGATATTCATAATGGTTCTGTCGATTGGGCCCCTCCCTTCGTGGGCTTCCTGGACGCGTTACTGGATATCGTTGGGATGAACAATTGCGTAGAAAGTAAGTTCATCATCTCCGTCCTTCCAGTAGTTACCGGACGATAGAGCGCGCGGTTTTGATCGCTAATATAACCGTGTCCCAGTGTGTTTATGCACACATCGGGCTGGTCTTCCTTTTAGTATTTTGGACGCAGGTCATTTCTACCGACTGCTTTCCCTATTTAATGTTGGTATGTCCCACTCGCTGTATGTGCCGGAGAAAAAACTCGTCGAATGGACATCTGTTCTCCACCGGCTTTGATAGTAAAAAGTTGTATTCTGGCAAAATGCGACATGAAAAGGTGTTTGGCGAGTAGAGCACCGCAGCAGTCGAGTACAGGAGTAGACGGGTTGCTGTCCACAATCTCGATGCAGATCGGAAGAATATGCTAATATATCTCACTCCAAAACTGATAAAGCGAGAGAGCACCAGTAAGCAGAGCCTAATGAAGGCATCGATAAGCACAAGAGAGGTCGAGTAAACCACACGCCGCGTTATCAGTAAGACAAAAACAACGTAGCCTATATGAAAAATCCGGGGAGGTTTAAACTGTCACATGATATGCGTCCTTCGTGTTCGATTCCAAAGAACTTAGGCTGGGATCCTCTGCCGAGAACCTTTGTTCTGTAGGGTCTTGTTGTTCGGGTGACAAGAGAATAGTACGATGGAAAGATGGATGACGGGACGTGTATCTTGGTCTATAGAGTCCTTGGCTTGCGTAGTGGATTGTTGTCTCCTTCAACGGACTTTCTGATATAGGTATTGGATTTTGGATAATACCATGTTGTGTAGACGCACCCGGACCGCCCTTGGCAAAGGTGAACGACTACAGGTCCCCTAGGCCTCTGTCTTTGGACGGTATCCCGCTGTATGGACGGAATGTAAAGCTTCGTCAGAAGTAAAAGATTGAATGCACCACAGGGTAGATGTTGACCGTATATCGTGGCGGACATTGCGATTCAGCCGGAGGATGCACAAATGCAGCCCCCCCGCCGGCATCTATCTCCGGATATTTTTGCAATGTATGGATGATATATGGCGTTTTATCGCAGAAAAAAACAACGATTAAAAGGGGCTATGTTGCTCTATCAGTGAATATTGACTCTGTATTGTGGTAGAAAATGTTCATTTTGCCAGACCACGCACCAGTGCAGGCTCCTCACGCTTCACCAACCCGATGTATGGATAATATCTGCCGTTTTATCACATGTCGGACAATTAAAAGCGACACCATTGCTCTGTCAACAGATTTTAACTGTGTATCGCGCCCAGAAATGCCATTTTGCCGGACGACAACGGGTGCAGGCTCACGCTTCATCCTTGCGTACCACCACGATGCCTGGACGGAAGTTGATAGTTTCCAACTTCTGGACTGCCGCAAGCCCTCTACCACGGTTATAGCAAGTGGCTCAGTGAATCGCTGAAAGCTGCTGTTTCATTAAAAGACGCAGTTGCAAGTCCGAGAATTGGAACTACTGTACATCCTGGATAATCCAGTAGTCTCTCAGACGCCAGACGCCTGCAGGTGCCCCAGAATACGATTTCTGTGTGTCGTCCAGAAATCGTGCCGAAAGTGGCTGATTTGTCACACCAGGGACAGTGATGGGCGACCATATGGTCTGCCATTTTGGATCATCCAGTTTCAGGCATTGCATTGAAAAACAGACAATTGCCAGGATAGACAATTCAATGTCCTTGTCTGCTCTGTGATTGGACGTTGGTCACCATGTGAGTGATTCGACAAAAGGTAAGATGTGCCAAGAGATGGACAGTTGCACATTCCTCGCTGGTTGGCTGTTGGATATTATCCGAAGAACCGGGTTCAAATTTGCACGGTAGCTGGTTTAACTATCAGAGTGCAGCTGTTTCCATCTTGTGTGGAGACTTGGAAAGCGTATCAAGAAGGATAGACTGTCCTGAGATGGAACTGATCAAGGCAGTTTGTGTCCAAGGACAATGGTGAAGAAATTGTCCCCGAGACCCTGATTGGTTCGGAAACGGCCTAATATAAGATAGCCCAAATAGGAGAAGCAATTGGTCAGTCTGATACGGAACCCTATGGTGGAGCACCATCGCGCGAGTTTGAATGAGGTGCTCTTCATAGCATACAGAAGAAAGGTCTTATGTGTCATAATCGGGTAGATGTATGACAATCCCTTCTTCTTTCTGGCAGAAGTGCCACCATCAACCACACGTTTATGTAGCGCAGGAGATATGCGAGACCTGATATATTGGTAGCGGCTGGATAGACCGGTTCGTACCGGATTACCTTGCTTTAGAGATGTGGTTGTGCGGAAGAAGCTGCCGGAGACCCAGAAACGCAAGGCCATGATGAGAACCAGATTGGGAATCGTGTTAGGTCACGTAGGGGCGGTACGACTCTTCGATGGAATTGGAAAGCCGATGTGAAAATCAGAGTGTGTGTCCCACATGTCCAAAGAGGGATGACCATTACATTGACCAGTTTGGACAGCGATAGGCCCCCGCGGGCAAGCGGCATGCAACGGGTGTCTGACACGTTGGAGCCAGAATACCTGGCGTACCACGTCGAAAGGGTACAAGGTAGTACCAGGACTTGCTTGTAAGTGAAATCCGGATCTCTCAGACCCTTAGACGCGAAATTAAGCTGAGACGCGACTCTTTTCTGAGGGACGTTGAAACACGAAGGCTATGACAACAGCTAGTGTCTCGTCAGTTGGCCAGGCAAGGGCCTTTCGGTAGATTTTGCGATCAGCGGAGTTGCCGGTGCTGAAATGAAAGGGAGCGAAGAATGTAGCTTCTACATGTGATGCGAGTAACATTGGACTTGGATTAGTTTGTTGGTGTCTCATAATTTAGGCCAGAAGTAAATGATTTCACGGCGAACGTGGATCTAAGGCAAAGCGCATGGTTTGCTTCTGAGCCGTTCGTTTCCCCTGTCCGAGGGCGAACCATGTATGTCGGAGCAGCGAGACAACGGTTCTATCGATCGTCCCAAACACAGAACATTGCGACTTTGCGTTTGACTTCTAGAGAACTATTCCCTCGTGAGGGGAAAAAAAACAAGATTCGTAGCTAGAACGAGTATGCGACAATACTGCTTCCGGAGTCCCAAATGATGTCGGGATACCTGATCGGATGAAAGCCGAGCCAACACAGCCATCAGGGGGGTGAGAGATCTTGTCTAATTTGGCCCCGATTCGAAAGAACGATGGGCATTTATTCCCATTTATCGACGCCAGACCCGTTCTATGCGAAATGTTTTCTCAGCGACAGGATCACCCGTGCCACGTCCACATGATTGCTGAACTGCGTGTATGTGACATGTATGCCTTGTATGCCCTGTCGTTTCCAAGCTTCGAAGATGTGACTCAGAGACAAACGAGAACGGCCTATAGAGCCCCAAGAAGGACTGGCATCTCTGGAATGTGCGTACCAAGGACACAAGAAAGATAAGAGGGATTGGTGGTAGCTTTGATAGCCATGACTACCTGGCCTGTTTTGCCACAAGCAAGATCCTTGAATCAGGCTCGGCATCCAAGGCTGGAAAGAGACCGCAGAGTGTTGACACCCGTGTTGCTAGTAGATGCGTACCATCGACACTGCACGCCGTTTTGGTAAGTTCAGATAACGGGACGCTGGATAATTTAGGCATTCAACGTGGAATAGCTAGGCTCTGTTCATAAGAGAGTTCGGCACATCGTATATCGTTCAGCGAGCACATGCAACCAGGGATATAAGTGGCGAACTGAAGCCTCGGTGTGCAGGATCCCAGAGGTGCTTAACAGCTCGAACTCAAGTGTCTATTTGTGATGCACGGTGGTATTTTCAATTGCGTCCCATGAGACACTAAAGGGGTCCATTAAGCAGAGCGAAGGTGGAGGCAGTACACTGGTCTGTCCTGAGGACTTCGTCCGGCATCAGATTCGGGTGATACATCGGACTATGGTGTTACGTCCACCTCATTTTGTTTGTCCTCGCTTGACTAACAATCGCCCACAAAGACGATTTGTGGAAGACGAAGATATGGATAGGTCCCAGACCGAGTCGCGGAAACAATAGACCTGTCAGATGAGAAACCCCGTTGTCTTTAGCAAATACAGCTTCCGCTCCCAGTCAGGATGTTATAATGTTTGTTGTGATATTGGCCCAGGGAGAGTGTCAACAAGTCTGATGTGCTGCGCTGCTTTTGTTTTAAGACGATGCATGTGCGCGTCCAGTGCAGAACCTAGCGGGTATCTTGATCGACGGGTTTTGCAGTTGCTAAACTGCTTCCTTTTATCGAAGTCGGTGTTTTCTGCTTGCTGGATGGCGTCATGCAGCATATGATGGTAGGATTCGGGTTTAGCCATGTCAGGCGTTCGAAAGCAGCCGTTCGAATGAAGCTGAACATTCTTCCACCATTGTTTGGAGAGTGTTGGAAAAACCGCCAGTCAGCCACGAAGAGATAGCAAAACGCATAGATCGTGGTGCACCTGAGTGAAGCGTCATGTGGTCTTTGGCTTTGACTTGGGCTATGGGAGGGCGATGAACAGGGTCCATCTTTGGATAGGAAGGTGGACTGCTCCCACAACAGCCTCCAAGGAAGCGCAGATCATGACTCTATTGCATTCGCCCCTCATGTCGAGTGGTGCAAAGATTGAAAGCGCTTCCCCTTTTAAAAGTGCAATAAAATAAATGGAGTATAGACGACCAAGATGGGTGGCCTGATGTGGTAATTGGTTTTGCTGTGGGAGAAGACAGCGACAACCATAGTGTAAACGAAATTAGTGAGTCGCGTGTTACCATGTTACCACGGCGCCTTTGACCCTGCCAAACACCGAATGGATGAAGATGGAAACATGGGCCGGCGCATGCTTTTGCCATGCTGCCTAATCGTGCGTAAAGTATGTAAGTGGTCAAACCGTGCAACAAAAGTGAACAGCGCATCGAGCTTGGTCTGTCATCTCGATAATAAAGCCACCAAACTTTCTCGAGAATCCGAAGCGCTTGAGCGAGATTCCAACCGTCTGCTGTTGATGTCTCCTGGCATCGAGGACAGCGACGGGCCAAATTTCGTTCGTTGTGGATAGAGTACGCTCGCACATTCCGTACATCCATGCCCCTTCGCAGTTCAGTAAATATACCGCTATTCCTCAACGGAATCTTCGGCGGACGAGCTGCTTGTCGCGCGAAGGGCTAAGCTGATCGTCCAGCGGATTGTACTTCCGCTTTTTCGATTGTCAGAGCAACAGAAGCAGAATTCTGTTTCGAACTGTGGGAGAGTTGGCACAGACGCGAAGCCCAGATCACGCAGTCCAGTGACAGCTAAACGTACCATTTTCGTTGGAGAGAACCGTCCTCGTCCCCAGCAGACAGACAATGCCCAAGAGATAGGCATTTCCGAGTAGAAGCGACCGGTGCAAACCCAGTCAAAAAGTAAAGCGGCATATGGTCTTGGTTTCGACAACGAGACCAGTATGACGTGTAAAGGCATTCCCTGTATCTTGTAGGTACTAGCAGTATAACACCGTATCCTGTGTTTTGAGCTTTGTGGCTTGAAAAGGGCCATCTGATGAGGGATGAGCGGTCCGCACAGGTTAATCCCCAGAGTATATGTTCCCGGCGGTTGAGACGCGGTCGAAACGACAAGCTTGAGGTTTCGCATTCGTGGCCTCTACCGCAGTAGAATGCACGCTTCGGGTGCGTCGAGTCGATAAGCAGTGGTGCTTTGCCAGTCTGCCATTCTTATGGCTCGATGGAGGAAGTAATATCCGATGCAGCGACGGTGGCAAGTGTCTCCCAGCAGTGCTGGAGAATACCGCAACTTGTGACAGGCTAGTCGGATAAATGAGGTGATTCCGCCCACGTAATCTGTAGTGGGCAAAAGGCAGCATCAGCTGGGAGGCTTTTGGTCGATACGTGATACTCCTAGTAGATGTACGAAGTAATGATACATACTAATACCAGTTGAGGTCTGACTGAGTAATGACCCAGACCAGTACTGGAGGTAACAAGTAAGAGACAAGATATGATAATTGAGGATAAAGATATGAGATGGATGGGAGGAAAGAGAAGAAGAAGAGAGATAGAGATGAGGAGGGCGAGAGCGGGCTTATATATTCAGAATCGTGCCTTTCGTGAATCGGGCTTCTACCCTCGAAGTGACGCATTTGGCGCCGTTAATTGCGGTCCATCAGCCAAATTCACGTTTTGTCATCACTGTGTAATTTTGAAGACGTGAATTTGCCCCCGGCAGAGATTTTGATGATCTTGATAATGATTACATAGGATTTATTACTAAGAGAGGGGGGGGGGGCATTCAGATTGATTCTGTGGCTACTAGTGCCAAGTGACGGCGATACTATCTGTCAAGTCGGACTTCTGATATTCCTTGTAATAAGATGTGAATTATATACTATTTTTACAGTCACGGACAGAAGTCAGTGACGTGTTCTCCACTAGCAGTGAAAGAACTAAGACTAATTCATGGCAAGCACTCACATGACAATGCTCAAACTGAGCTAGGAAGGCGAATGTAGTATGGCACTCCAATGAAGAAGAAAATAGCTTCAATGGCCAATATCAGCCTCGAAAGAACTGTAGACAGAATAGCTCATGGTCGTGTTGCGCTATATAGATGAAGGTGGCCGGGAGGAGCCCGATGGGGGCCGGGATGTGTGGAACCTAGAAGATGATAGTACAAATCCCCAACAAAGCACAGGGTCCCGGGGAAAAATCAATTCATGGCAGGTATCCGGAACTGCCCGTGCCGCAAGTCCACCGCCCCAAAGATCATCGTATCATCGTCGTATGATTCGCCACTTTCGAAGCGAATCGCAACGAAGTTGACCTCCGCGGGGAGCATCCGTCAGCGCTAAGCAAGATGGCAGCAACGGCCGGCGGCTAGATAGTCGCAGTCCGTCGAATCGGCCTCGACCTGGCCTGCCCCGGTGTGCAATCAAATCGCTGGTCCCAATTCCAAACCCTGATCCAACGATAAAGCAGTGCGGCGCAGGGGTCCTTATATCTTCTCGCGCGTCTGCACCCCGCTGCTGCCTCAGACGTGGATTTTCTCACATCACCCACATCCTCCCCGCAAGTAGAAGTTGCAATTGCCCTCAATCCATCATGCCAGCTTTCCAAGCCAAAGAAGACCGCCCAATCGAGGTGGATGATGCGGATGTACCTCACCGCATCTCGACAACAATCCAAGAGGACGAAGGCACGATCGAAGTGGACGCGGATGAGCCCGATCTCGACGATTTCAACGCAGGTTCAGGCTCCACAACAACCTCAATCACCTCCAGTATTATGAAATATGAATTCAAACACGGGCGTCGCTACCACTCCGACAACATCGGAAGTTACCCGTTCCCTAACGATCAGGCAGAGCAGGACCGTCTGGACATGTGCCATCACGCGTTCTACCGTCTGATGAACAACCGCTTGTTTCTCGCTCCCATCAACCCCGACGGGATGAGGATTCTCGATATCGGCACGGGAACCGGCATCTGGGCCATCCAGATGGGCGATGAGCACCCTGGGGTCGAAAGTATCGTGGGGAACGACATCAGTCCCATTCAGCCAGCGTGGGTCCCGGCCAACGTGAGATTTGTCGTGGAGGATGTGGAAATGAACTGGATCGAGACCAAGCCATACGACTTCATCCACTGTCGGTACATGGCGGGATCGATCCGAGACTGGCCGCGACTGATCAAGCAATGCTATGCGAATCTCAAGCCAGGGGGCTGGTTGGAGCTGCAGGAATCAGTCAACACGCTGGTCTCGGAGGATGGGAGTCTCCGACCGGATAGTCACATGGTCCGGATGATGGAAACGCTGAAGGAGGCTTGCAATAAGATCGGGCAAACTATGGACCCGGCGCCCAACTTCGAGCAGTGGGTCGAGGGCGCTGGATTTGGCACAGTGCATAAGGCCAAGTTCAAGCTTCCGGTTGGTACCTGGCCAAGGGATGAGCGGCTGAAGGAGTGCGGTAGCTTCATGCGAGTGAACATGGTTGAAGGTGTGGAAGCATTCACGGCTGCCCTGTTACCCGATGTTCTGGGCTGGGATCATCAGGAGGTGATGGATCTCAATGAGGCGGTTCGCAAGGAGTCAATGAAGAATGACATGCATCCGCTCTTTGAATATATTGTTTTTGCCGCACAGAAGCCGCTTGAGGAGTCTTGATAGATATTGGACATATTATCGATGTTTGGAGGAACACCACCTCTTTTAGGAACTGCTGTCTGTTGAGTAATTCGCCATTGGTGATTGTAGCTTTTATTGCAATGGAACGTATCGCAAAGAAATGAGGCGGTAAGATTGTCGTATATATGATAGGCGATGTCTAGCAACCTGACTGCCTCGTGAGGAAGAGAGATGGTCACAGGTCGTGCAGGGCCCCAAAAGAGGGGGTTGCCAACCTCAGGCACCACCGACAACGATTTCCATCATTTCCGGTGACTCCTGTTCCTCGCTCTTTCCATAACCTCAACCCAGTTCTTTCAGTCAAACCGCTTATATCCGCTCTATCTGGCCGAATCTGACGGTGATGGAAGACCACTGCGGGAACGGAGAACTCCCGGCCGGGCCTTCCAAGAAGGTAGTTATGTCAACAGATGGACCAGCTAACTAACTACTCCGTGGGGGATAGTAAATTCTGTCACCGTTCAAACGCCGATACAACGTCGTCTCAAAAACAGATATAATACAACCCAATCCCCTACAAACCCAAAATACGGTTCGACTCCTCCAACACCCAACGCTGTCCTTGGTTGAGATTATTTTCCTGCGCATCCCACTTCGCAAATCCAAACGACTTCAAACCCTCCTCGTTTGTGAAATTCCGCAAATCCTCCTCAGTAGTCCGCCCGACATGCTCGCTCTCCCCCTTACCACCCGGGAAATTTGGCGGAGGTACACCGGCAAGGAAGTCCTGTTTCTGGCGCGGGACGTAATCCATGTTCGCCTCGGTCACAGGACAAGCGGGGATACACAGAACACTGGAATCGCCTTTTTCTTGGTGCACTTCATCGACAGAGTGGATTGCTGCGGTCGTTCGTTAGCTGGGTGGGTGATTCGGTCCAGGAAATGATGCTGAGAACTGACTGTCACAATGCCAAGCAACGTAATCGCCTGGAACAATCTGGGGAACATGGACCATCGTCTTTTCGAGCTCCATATGTGGGTGGAGGATATCGTTCAGCTCCTGCGAGAACCCCGGGGTAGCGCCCTCCAACTTGCTCGACGGGCTCGCTTCCAATCGTCAGTTGGTCGGGTCCAGGTACGTATCCCGTGAGAGACGGGATCCTCCAGATGGAGGCTTGGAGATGGGCTCAAAGAAAGGTCGCAGAAGATAATAAGCCGTCGCCATGGAGAGGATGGGGTTGACCAACAAAGTTCCTTCCTTGGGACCGACGTGCGAGATGCCGAGCCAGCCCTGGAACATCCGGAACATGGAGCATGCACCCGCACCGTTGTACCGATCAGCGACGGCGGGTACGCAGCAACTAGCCTCCCAGGGATCGTACTCCTCCCAACGTCCCTCCCAGATGCGCTGATCTACGTCGCCTAGACCATATCCGTTGTCTTCCCATCGTTCGCCGCTACCGCCATCGACGTGAGCCCCGAGCGCGAAGCCCGCGTCGCCCGGTTGGCGGATACGGACGCGGTCGGCATATGTGAGGGGATGAATGGGCGAAACCTTTGCATCGGCAGCATGCGATTGCCAGAAGCTCATGAGAAAACGCTGGGTCTCAGCCATATTGGGGTGAAGATGGGCTCTCATCTGGGGCTTGGACCAATAGAGCTCGAAGACTTGGGGTCGTTGGGCGGGAATGCTGCCGAAATATCAGAATATATGACGTGAGCATACTGGAAGCGATAAAACAACTTTTGTACTTGGGTTCGCCGGGAAATAGGCTTCGATTTCCTTCTTGTAAGCCCTTGCCTCTTCCTCGGGGACCACACCCCGGATAACAGCAACACCCCGTTTCCGCAGCTCATTTTGGAAAGACCGCGGAGCAGCCTGGATGTCCTTGAAATCAATACTCGGGATAACATCCGACTTCCTCTGATCGATAACCTAAACTTCATCGCGAAGTCTGCACAGAAGACGGGCCCAGCTTCTCTTAACCTGTTCCTGTCGCCTCGCGATAAGCCGCTTTATCTGATCCGCGGATTTGGCTGGTACTGGCGTTTGCTCCTTTCCGGATAATCAAACAAAGACAGAAGATATGTCGCCTTCTTTGCGCGCCGCCGGAGCAGATGTAGCCAAATGTCTTGTGTTGGGTTTCGTGAGAGTCTGCAGTGCCGGTCGAAGACCATGCATGCATGGTGTGGTTGATTTTCAGCATAGACATTATGTCCTGAATTTCGATTTAATCGGCAAACACACTAATTCAAAAAGGACTAGTCAGGTATCTTGAGCATCCACCCAGCAAACCTAACCTGAATAGGTTATCTATACCCGGTTTTAAAATGCCGACCTTCACATCCGATAAGGGAATCGGATAGATTTCTCCTTCAGGCACTCCGGGCGGGCGGGTAGATTACCGCATCTGGGGATCCCGTCTTTCCGACTGCCACAGTCATATATCTCAATAGATGAACGCTTGTAGCCACGTTGACGCAAATTTATCCCCTCATACACCACCTGTCGCATTGCATGATGTCAAAGGAAAACGTCTTATCTGGAGAGGCCGGGTCCCATGTGTTCGCCGGGGTTCTGTTGGACTTCGACGGGACTATCATCGACTCAACGGAGGGTAAGCTCGGCGCCTTTCCGTTTAATTATGCCGACAAGCTAACACTGAGCAGCGATTGTTGAGCACTGGAAAAGGTACGTTAGTACACATCTCATTCCAACTAGCAAAATACTTACGTGTCTCAGAATCGGCCTCGAACTGGGGATCGACCACAATGAGATCCTCCGCACGTCGCACGGCAGACGAAGCATCGATATTCTTCGCGATCTAGACCCCACAAAGGCAAACTGGGAATGTATGCACCCCCTTTCCCACTCGACTCCCTTCCGTTATCTCGAAACTCGACTAATAACCATCCACACAGACGTCAGCGCGATGGAAGCCCAAGTCCCCCTCCTGTGCACCACCCCCGCTGTCGAGATCCCCGGAGCCCGCAAGCTCCTCGAGTCCCTAGACAAATACCAAGCCCCTTATGCAATTGTCACGTCCGGAACAAAGGCCCTTCTAGACGGGTGGTTGAAGGTTCTCCAACTCCCACGACCACAGGAAGTCACGGTCGCCGAAGATGTCAAGCTCGGAAAGCCGGATCCGGAGGGGTATCGGAAGGCAAAAGAGAGGATGCTGCTATCGTTGGATTCTGAGACATACAGAGATGTGCTGGTGATGGAGGACGCCCCGGCCGGGATCAGAGCGGGGAAAGCGGCTGGGTGTTATGTGTTGGCAGTTGCGACGACACATGGTGTGCAGGAGTTGAAGGACGCGGGGGCAGACTGGGTGGTCATGGACCATCGGTTTGTGGATGTGGAAAGGGTGGAGACTGCAGGGTTTAGATTTGTGTTTCGAAATTTGTTGTAGATAGACTGAAGAAAATTTGAGATGGGGGAATAGATAGACGTGTTTGGGTGCTGAAGACTTCCGATTTAGGACGCTGCAGGGTCGCGTCTCTGGCATCTCTGCAGCCTGTTAGATTCGGGTCCTTCCGCCCGCACTGTGATATACCCACTATTTAGTGGGTCCAGGGTTGAGTAGTATATATGGTAGAGTGAGAAGAGAGGGATGTGGGTGGGAGAAAAATAAACTGAAAGGTTATTATCAAGATTAGTATAGAAGCGTGTGGGGTAGCAGTTCGAACTTGGAGATTACCTTCTTCTATATTATTTTTCTGGCCTCCTTTTCTTCTATTTTCTCTTATTGTTGTATCTTAGTGAAGAACAAGTTCGGTGTGGAAACAAGTACACTCTCAATCAATAAAGCCGAGTATATCTCGAATTCAGGCAAAGCATGATATTATGTTCGAAACTCCAAATCAATATGCACAAATCGCAACAATGCAGCCTCCAGAGGCCAGGGATCAACTATTCTCTTAATGCTTTTCGAATAATCGTGAACCTATTGTAGGAGAGGAAATATACACGCATATTCCTAGTATGAAGGATACCAACCAGTCGTCTCCCTGTTAATAACAGCAGCGATCTTATATTCCTCCGTCCCACTTGTGGGATTCATGACGATCTTAACAAGGATACTCCCTTTGTATATATTACCATAAGTAAAAGCAGGCAGATGCCCATGGAGAGCAGACGGAAGATGGCGCGCAAAAAAGTCAGATATCCACCCATGTTATGCCCGATCGGCCCAGATCTGCTTTGAATGGAGGGCGATGGCCCTGTGGAAGCTTTTCTCATTTTGGAAAGGGCCAGTAACCGCCTGATCATTCTTTGGGGACCAGAAGTAACGGTGCAGAACAGGTCCTTGTGCCACGATGCCGTACAATGCAGGTGAGGGTAGTGAGCATATATCTTCGAAGAGGGATCGGAGTAGACGGAGGTGAGAGGTTTTATTATTCTGATAAAGAGAAGACCACATATGTTGCAAGCTCACACTGTCGGGGATGTATTCCATGACCTACCGCTTGGTATTTCTTTGCAGGTTGCGTTGAACCTATTCGTTATGTCTAATTCGTCATCACAGCTTAGATTGGGATAAGTGATATAGAAAACTGCGGAAGTCATCAAGTCATGAGGGCAAGACAGCTGCGCGATGCGTGAGAAATAAGGTATCGTGATAGTGACATTGTCGATAGAGGCACGTCTTTACTGCCGACGAGACAGACTTCAACTATTATAGTAACACTCAGAATGGAAATGTCCCCCAGATCGCTCTCAATCTATATCCAAAACCACCTTTCCAAAATGCTGCCCCGTCTCAGAGTATGTATACGCCTCCTTCAGCTCGCTCAATCGGAAAGTTTTGGCGTCGATGATGGGTTTGACATCGTTTACTTCGATCGCAGTATTCATCTCTTCGTTGAGCTGCCTGCTGCCCACCAAGATCCGACGAGTCGTGAACATCGTGGTACCGTGAGACTCTCCGATATGTCCGTTTTCTTCCCGGGGACCGGCCCTGTTGCCGATAACAGAAACCTGACAATCGACTGCTGCTGCCTGAGCTGACTGCGCCATGGTGTTTGCGCCGCCAATCTCGATGATGAAGTCTGCTCCGCGTCCGCGGTGCGAGAGTTTCTTCGCCGTTTCTCCCCATTTCAGATCCTCTTTGTAGTTGATAATGTGATCTGCACGCTCGACCTTCAGTCGATCAGCCTTTTCTGGACCACTTGTGGTTGCGATCACTTGTGCGCCACCCATTTTGGCAAACTGCAAGGCGAATATGCTCACACCCCCGGTACCTTGAACGAGGACTGTTTCTCCCGGCTTCAGTTTCCGTGGGCCACCGTACAATGTGTTCCAAGCAGTCACCGCCGCACAGGGAAGAGTGGCGGCTTCGCGATAGCTCAGATTGGAGGGTATCTCGACGCAACTTTCTTCGTTATACACCGCGTATTGGCGGAAAACACCGTCGTGCTTTGCGCCCAAAGAAGTAGGAAAGTAACTTTCATCGAAAGAGCCGTAGAGATGTTTCAGGTGGAATATTGGCGATACGCGTTGTCCGACTGAGAACCGGGTCACCTTGGGGCCAGCTTTGACGACTTCACCGGCGGCATCAGATCTATGTATGTGGGTTAGTAGAAGGGGACAAATCCCGAGTAATGTGACGAAGACTGACCCTGGGACTATCGCGGTCCAGACATATTTACCCTACATTTGTGTCAGTCCCGTCACAAGGAAGAGAAGCTGTCCATGTCTTACATTCGCGATCACAATATCTCGGTAGTTCAATGACGCCGCATGAAATTTAACCAAAACTTCATAGTCTTCCGGGGAAGGGATAGGAACCTCCTGAAGCTCCAGTGAATCGATCCCCTTCTTCCCTTGAACAATCCACTGCTTCATCATTTTGTCAAGCTTCAGACCGGTGTGTACTCGAGAACAACGCAAGGGGAGGATGATGCCGGAGCAAAAACACAATGATTTGCCTCAAGTGCCGCTGGAAATGGCAGGAATACTTATAACCCCCATCCAAAACCTCGGAGCATTAACACCCAGACCACTGTACTTAGTCGACGTCGACTAGATAAGGCTATTGATTCTGGCCATTCTTGGCCCTCAACGCACGTCATGGGAGTGATTAGAAATCAAGGCGTCCGTCTGCAAGCTGGATCACCCGGAGACCCCAGTATATCCCTCGAATAGGGGACCATTCCGCACTCGACAGGGATCCAAGCACCACCAGCATTAGGCAACGTGACTTCATCCAGCAGCCTTGCCCCCAACGTCATTTGTCCCATCCCTGCAACAAACTCCCAAAAATTCGGCCTGCTGTCGGTGCGACAAATCCTTTAGTTCGAGTAGTCGGGATACCGCCGGAAAACCGGCACCGGGCTGAGGGTTAGATCGATCACTAGATAGTTGAGTTCATCGGATCCGTGAGTTTGCGTTCATGCGTCTCGTTCGACGGTGCCCGAGCCCCGAGGGGACAGCTGTGCGGTTATGCAAGGCATTGGATTGCCTTGCCAGAAGGTATATTCGCCAGGAAAACAAAATGATCAAAAGGAGACGATCGACACAGGGGTTAGCTGCGAACTTTCGCGTAATGAGTTAGATTAGAACTAGAAGGTGGTTGCTTAAGGCTGAGATGTCCTCCCTCCGCCTTCCGAATTGGAAGATGGACTGGCAGATTCTCATCTGACTGCCTCAATGACGTCGGCGATGCTCTCTGGCTGCAACGTGATGGAGGTTGGACATATGGTAGCCTTGTAGCCTTAGTGTTTTCCTGCCTTGGTGCCTTGGTGCCGGACCGTGCGGACTTTCCGCTCTCAAAAATATGCTACACGTCCCAGTCATCGACACAGTGTTTGTTTAACCTATGTGCTAAAATGAAACATAGCTTCCAATTACTCTCATCCACGTACACTATCAGACTTTCAGTTAAGAGGAATGTTACTCCACCCTTGCGAATCAGTATTGGGGTTTACATAATGCAATCTAGTGCCCTTGTCCTTTTCTTGTTCCTGCTTTGATCTCTTCCTGCCTAGGAAGTTATTTTATACTTGGTTCAGGGCCTTTCTGTGGTTTACCGAGTCTCTGGCATATTTAATCATATCAACCAAGCCAGTCCTTAACCCAAGCGAGCCTAAAGAGAGTCAGGATGGGTTGTGGTGCATGTTTCAGTCATCATTACATATTTATGCTACAGCCTACGTCACAGAAAGACAAGTATATCTTTGCCCCGCAAGCCCCCATAACAACAGTCAAAGCCAATGCTGATGTATGACAAGAAACTTTATTCACCAAGAGGCCCTCTGCATTTGCACACAAGATTCAGGGGAAACCTAGAGTCCCAGGGGAAAGACCTATTGAAACCAAGGACCATACCGGGACAAAAAAGTGCCAATGCCAAAAATAAACATGCAACTTCACTAATCACGATCCTCCTTATAAGCAAGCTCCATCTCCGCCTCACCGTAAAATGACCCATTTTGCTTCTTCATGGTCAACTTCAGTCTGTCTGCATGTGCAGTGCCCTCAAACCTGAATTGACGGTTCAATGTCCGTAGTATAAGGAGCAAATGCGCGTCCCTTACCAGTAGTATGGCTTTTCCGACTTGTAGATCTCGATATTGTCTCCACCAGAGGCTGACCCGGTATCAAACTTGGTGACAGTCCCGACGGAGGAGTAGTTTGCTTTGGGGGTTTCCTCATAGCTCTTGGTCCACTGGCCCACGAGAACTGCTGTCGTACCTTTTCTCAGATCGCCGTTGAAGCCAAGAGAGATGAGCTCATTCTCAGCTGTCTTGGATTGGGAATTGAGCTTTCCAGAGTAGACACGCATTGTCATTGAATGAGAGATAATTGAAAAGAGACTTTAGTCCAGGATGGATGAGTTGGCCGAGTGTAAAGTTTGAAAGAGGAGAACGTGAAGTCTGAGAGATATGGCCAGAAGGGGGGGAGAGATTGGTTTATATAATGTTTCGCATGGTTGACATTATGACAGAGTAACGGTTATGGGGTTCGGCATCATGCAAGATGATTCAGAAGAGAGAAGACGTCCACGTGAGGCCCAGAAGACCTGTCATACAAGAGTTTCAAGTCAGCTCAGGGATTGTAAGATGATGAGGGGTGGATACTTGTATTTTGATTTTTGTGGCGGTGATGGTATGGCCTGGACTTTCCTCTTGATTGCTTCATCACGATGGCATCAACCGCCAGGGTATATCTGGAGCCTGACGTGGTTGTACTGGCACTACCAAGCTGCTTGGCTTCTGGGTCCCCGTTAGCAAGCGACATCTTCTGCTTGACTTTCCCTGTCCAAGCGGACCGTTTTGGAAAGAACAGCTTGGCTAGTACTGCCTGCATCGTTAGAGGCCACTTCCCTCGCACTCCTCTTAAATACCGACTTCCCCACTATCAGACCAAACAGACCACTCGACTAAAAAGGTGTCCAGACACCTAAGTAGGTGCGATACTGAATGATACTAGGTTTGACACCCACGCAAAGCCTTAACCAGACCAGATAAAGCATGTCATAGATGTCGTTGGAGGCAAGGAAACAGGTACCGCATGACTCTCTTTTCTTGCCTCATCAAGCTTGCCTCATGGTGTCGACATGATTGAGGTATTACTATGACATGGCTTTCAGTCCACATCACGGGGTCAAGTACTGTTTTCCAAACCCGGACCGTTTGTCGCTCCGCAATGCATTCACTGGAGGGGGCTGCTGCCCGGTCGACAAACGAGCGCCCACAGAGCGAGCGATCACTCCTCTCTGACGCGTCTCTTCTCCCTGACACCTGGCCATGTCCGCTGCATTACCATAACTTCTTTTCCACCAAATTTGGTCTTTCTCTTGTTACGGAATACGTGAAATTCGAATTTGGGGAAGAGAGGTCCTGTAAGCCGTCTTCTGACCGTCCCCAGAGGTTCCACATTAACCAAAACCATTGCTAGACGCGACCTAGGACTTGAGAATGCCCAGCCCAAGAGTCCTAGCGGACACATTTCGCCACGTTGCCCTCCCCCCGAAACTTCCGGGAAAGCAAGATAAAGACCCTACAGAGGTGGACGGAGAGCTGATTACTCGCCTACGGCACGCCATTCAAGATCTCACCAGCGCGACCGACGAGGAAGCGAAGGGCGTGTGGAGCTCAATTGATCAGACTCTCGGCACATTTTGTACGGTCAATAATGACGGAATGGTCAATAAGGCGGCTCTTTTGGGCGCGTTCGGTAAGCTGCGTCCAGGAAACGCGGTTATCGTGTACGTTGCGGAGCAGAACGCAGCCCTCCTGATTAGATGCCCTCGGTAAGTACCCCACTGGCACTGTATACACTACTCCAAGCTAATGCAATGGCAGAGGTGAGGAATGTGACGATATTATCATCGAGGCCTTCGAGACTTCATCACGCATGGAGCAAGCCCTCGCTGCCAAAGGCGCCCTTGTCTGGGATTTCCCTTCCTCGGCAGTCTCACTTCCTATGGAAGAGTTCAGGAATTCCGGTTTCCAAGACAGTCTTTGCGACTTCCTGGAAAATGCCAGCACCGAAGCCCTCGACGAGTTTGCGGCGAAAACACGCAAGGCCGGAAAGGAAGTCGTCGAAAATCGAGATACCGTTGATCCATCTCTGATCACAGACTTTTTGATGACATTGCTCGAGGTGAATGGAAGCCGGATATGTCCGCCTTTGTTACGAAAGCGCGTCAAGGACGATGTGTGCTGGGACAATTCCGAGCTTCCGTGGCGACGCAGTCCATCCTGGCTGGTACTTCGGGTGTGTCTCCAACGCGTCCTCTATCTTCGTCTGGGTAGTGAGCTAGGCCGCCTATTTTATAAGGCTCTTATGTGCGTTGTCATGGCGAGACTTCTAAGAGATACCGTCCATATAGGAGCTTTGACGCCCGAAGATTGGGGCTGGCTTAGATCCAAACTATGTCGTCGTTTGGCTAAGCTGGAAGCAGAGAAAGTAAACTCGCCGTCCTCAGTGCAAGACATGCACACTCGCCTAGTCAAGACGCTTGAACCGATTTTTGAACAATGTATTGACGCTGCTCAAATGGCGATTGAGAAGAGCTGGGAGGCCTTCAAAAGAGAGACTCAGCGAAAGATACCACTGTTGCCCTCTAGAGCAGAGGAAAGCGATTACCGTCTGAGTCTGCCGAACAGCTTAGCATACCTCCAGGATATCCTCAAAGACCCTTGGATAAGTACCCAGAAAATAACGAACGTCGATCCGGCTCTCGTGGTGGAAAGCGCTCGTGGAAGTACTACCCAACAGTTCAGCTCAATCTTGACGCGTTACACATTGCTCGCAGAGCTTGAACTCGGTCTAGAATCAGGTACACGTAAAATTCCGGTCTCAAAAGATGCCGCAGAGGGCGTCTGTATACAGATCGCCGATAAAATCGGCCACTACATGGCTACCGTCGCAGACACATACGTGGAGGATCCGGAGCAACTGGGCCTTTTCATTCTCAACCTTTTTGACCTCTGGGTATACTTGGACAAGTGTGCCACAGTTGCATATCCGCTGCTAACGGAGTACCATACGGGCTTTCCCCCAGAGCTGCTGGACGTGCTTCTCGTCTCGAGGCTCGCCGACTTAAAACGACTGCAAAATGTCCAGACGTACCTCCATAAACGCTGCACGGGTGCAGTCAAAGCGAAGATGACGATATTTGCGGACCCATGTCCGGGCTGCCTGGCTGACCGGTATCTCGACCTTCCGATCGGGAACAATCTAGCAGAACTGCAAGAACGGATCGAGACTGCATCGCTGGCTGCGCGGGAACAGAAAGTGTTGGAGTTGTTCAAATTGAAAAAGGAATACGACTCTCTGAAGGAGAAGGAAATGGGCAACCCTTGCACGCAAAAACGGAAGGACGACGGCACTCATGACATCCGCGGATGTACCCATTGCTATTATGTCCGCTGTCGTGGACGAATGACGATCGACATCCACGAGGACTTTCTCCCACCAAACACTAACATGGCTGAAAAAAGGGCCATCGTTTTCGAACTGGGTATCCCGAAAGCATTTTCTGCGTACCGGACCATCACATGGGAAATTACTAATAAACTGAGCACCCTTACGAGCTTCAAGAGCGGGAGAGAACCGGAGATATTACTCCATGAATACAGCCTTCTTGCCGATCACAGAAAGGCCGGGTCATCTCCAAGCCTCTCACTGGCATCTTCTACTAAATCACATTTGAATACCCATTTTAAAACAAAGCGGCTGCCAACATCAACGGACAGTGTCTTGCGTCCCCTGGGGCTGACATTCTTTTACTACGACACTGGGCGAAAGTTATGGGCCAAAGACAAACCTCCGTTGCTCACCCTTGCGCATCATTTCACCTTATCTCTCCCAAAGACTTTACCATTTTCTGAGCTCTATTCATGTTCAAGCTTTTCCCCAGATGGTGCAGGACCTTCGTCCTACGAGGCTGTTGCAAACATTCCGGACTGCCCTTCTTCAGTGACCGTCCATGAGTTTATGGCGCATCAGACCCTGATGGCTGGTAGAAATCGGCGATGGCTTTCTATTCTGACTGAGTTAGGATCCTCAAATCTGAATCTCGGCTTGCATGATACAATGGTCCTATTTCGCCATCTTGCACTGCAAGCGGGTCCTGGACTGCGGGATAATCCCTTACGAGTTGTCCATGCCATCTTCAAAGATTCTGAGTTTTGCAAAAGGTTGATTGAACAACTTGACCAGCATGTCTCGATCGCTGCACAGAATTGGCGAGAGACAACTTATATGGATACGATTTTAACCTTGGCCATTCAAGTGTGCAATCTTGGGAGCCGCAAATCTTCTAAGGCAGCAGATGGTCTGCTTCTGAGGATCCGCCGCATTACCCTTCAATGGATTGAGCACATAAAAAACGAGAATCAAACCGTGCTGCAGGTGGATGCCGCAGAAAGAGCTGCTAACTATCGCTTTCTGGCCTCACTACTATGCCGTCGCACGTTCTCCCCGCAGAGTTTCAGCGGCCAGCCTTTGACGATGGAAGGCGTCCAGTGTTTTGTCGAAGCTACACTCGCCATGCAAGAGAGTGTAATTGGAGACGTAAGTAAGTTCAATAAGTCAACGCTCAGCATGCTTTCTCGCGACATCAAGATGTGTGTTCGGATTCGCGCTATGGTTCAAGCTGCAGTCGAGGTGTATCCTGAAGGCATAACGGGTGCCATAGACAGGGTTTTTCCGGGTAGTATATCGCGGTCGTACAGCCCATGGAGACACCTGCCTCATCCACACGAATGTTGGATTACAGCTACGGTCCGATGTGCCAATGAGCGAATGGTGCAGCAAGAGATCCATTTTCACATCCTGGAGGGCCACATTCTGGTAGACGGAATTCCTTTGGGCAAGCTTCCCTCTGATATCAGCAACTCAGAGACGTTAAAGGAGCTGTTTGGAAACCAACGTCTGTTTGCCTTCCCCTCAAATTTGCCTGGCATGAACTATGCCCTGGCAATTGACAAAGAAGGGTACCAAATCCATCTGGGCTATCGAGGTAACGACTTGATTATTCGGGCTTGCAAGGACATGAGCATTCTCGAATATGTACCGAGATCAGTGTTTGGCAGAGGTCGTAGCCTCGACTTGCCTGAACCCTTGGTGTTTGGCTGTGTTCACTGGATTGACCTTAGAACCGGAATTCTCGAGGCGCGGCGTATGCCGGTCATTTGGAAGGAAAGACCAGGGAACTGGAGAGTTAACGTTCCCAGTCGCAAGGCACAAAGGAAACATTCTTTGCTGGTCGATCCCCACTCCACTCTGGCGACGATAATCGGAAAGGCATTTCTTCACTTCGAGCATTCCTCGAGGCTTACCATCTACCAGCCCCGCTGTAACCCCCTCTCAGTGGAGATGAAATACATGAATATTAGCTTTCATGTAAACAAGAAGCAGTTACTGCAATGCAAAGAGCTGGGCGCGGAGCTAGATCCAAATCAGGACGCTGGTACGCTTTATGGGTTGCAGAGTATGCTGGTTCTCCGGAATGTCTCCAATCGCTCACAACGAAGTCTTATCATGACCCTAGGAGACATTGAGTATCGGAGGCATGGTATTCATGTCCTCGTACGCAAGATGAACGATAATAGTTTCGGAAGGTACATGATTGATGATGTGCTTGGCCGCCTCTCCTGCCCAGCTGAGCGACGGTTGCAATATACAAAGGCACAGTTACACGCATTCACATCATTCGTGCTACCTGATCTCCTTACTGGGCGAACAGGTGCAGAGGAAGCATTGGCATGTCTACATTCGGGTGGTTGTCAGCCATGGACCCCTTTGAACCAAGCTTCCGTGGATCTGCTGCAGACAATCTCGCACCTTACACCTACAAGGAGATATTATCCCCGCGATATGAGAAGCCAGCAGCTTATTGAGTGGGATGAGAAGCTGACTGTCTCGATACAGAATGAGGAATATCAATCAGCAATTGAATCTATTCTAAGCAGGTCAAAGAGACTGTCACTATTCGATGCTACGGCCGCTCCCGCTGCAATGGAAGTAACTTTCAATGAAGTCCATCTTCGCGAGCGGGCTCGCTGGCGGCGGTCCATCTACGCACGATCAAGCAACATGTGTCGAGTCAAAGTGAATACACCCGACAAAGTCTACTCTCCGGCCGGAACTTGCTTTTCTGACCGAGCTTCCAATGTCCTCGAAATTGTCTCTCTCCTCCGTGAACGGCCCTTTGCGATTCGCACCACCCGCAATCTTTCCGGTATTCTCCAAAAGTGGCCATACATTGGTGGTTACATGACGAAGTTCACACCGCTTGACCTGGAAACAACGCTCTCTGCTGACCTCGCAGTTGAGTGGGGTGGTTTGGTCCGGTTTTGTCGCGAGTGTGGACCGCAGGATTCTCACTACCTCATGTTTCATTTGGGACTCATGGCTTACAAAAATGCTGTTGATATGGATGCCATGAGAGTCTTGGCCGCTTTCTCTATATTGAGCGATCTAAAGGAACTCCCACTACCTTCATACCCATCCTTCGAAGGGTTTCCTGACACCGAAAAGCCTGACTTTGACTCGTTACTGGCTCTGATAAAACCTTTCTGGAAAGAATATGCAGAACCCTCCTCATCGAAGGGGGAAAGATCCGCTGCTGAAGTTTATGAGATGGAGCGTGCCAGAAATAAACACGACTGGTGCTGCGAAAATGCCAGTAACGATCTTGCTACTTTCATTCTTCAGCAGTGGCCGTGCGCAGAGCCCTCTGTATCGGGGTTTTCATCGCAGTTCCTGGAAATAGCCGGGGCCCATGAGATAATAAGCCGTGAATGGCTCCGACGGTACAAGAATCTCCAACTCATGAACCATATCGTCGGCATCCAAGAGGTCTTAAATAACCACGAAGCTGAGAGGAACCATTGGAAAGCTTTTGCAGCCCCCCAAGCGACCGAGGTGTTTAGAACCCGAGTATTGCAGCTCCAGGATGTCACGATGCGCCTTGAACGGGGACTTCCCAAATCGCAATCAGGTTCGCATTCAAGCTTACGGTTCGATCACAATACTTTCACATCAGATCCGCTGGGGGAAATTGATCCCAATACTGGTATGCGAAGGAGGAGAATGTATCCAAAAGAGGTGACCGAGATCGAACAGATCGTAGATCGCATTGCCAATTCAGGGTGTTCGGTTAGGTCTACATACGGTCAGGACTTGCAGCTGAGCATTGATGCGTTGAAGAAGAAGAGACGAGACCAGCGCAAAATACACACAGCATATCCCCGACTTGGGGGTGAATTTGAGGAGGGAATGTCGATCTATTTCAATGAGATTAGACGAGCTCGCGTTGAGTTGAGGCGCTCATATATTTTGATTTATGACAGACTTTCCGCTCGTGATGCACAGTCTCGTTGGCTACAGGAAGGACGCCTCTGGGGCTGCGTTACTCCAGTGACAGTATTGGAGCAGCTACGATCTGTGTCCTCTTTTGATCTTGGACCCAACATGAAACAAGCCATCGTATCTTACGCCCTTGATATCGTCAAGTTGCAGCGTTTGATCCGGATGAAGGAGTCATTCACCAAGCGCGATCAAAGCGGGCTGGACCAGGAGCAAAGCCATTGCGATCATGCAGTTTGGGATTATATGATGCATCCTGACTGGATTATCCTGGAGATTGATGCCAACATGCAAATCCGACAGGACCAGGTGACTGTGGCGATGGAGATGGTATCCCCCAGCTCAAATTCAAACTCTGTGCTGCAGATGAATATGGGACAGGGAAAAACTTCAGTGATTATGCCAATGGTTGCATCTGCATTGGCCGATGGCAAAATTCTTAACCGACTACTGGTACCCAAAGCCCTGATAGCCCAGACTGCGCAGATTTTACAGGCCCGTCTGGGAGGCCTCGTGGGCAGGAGCCTTGTTCATATCCCATTCTCACGACGTACTCCGACGACACCACAGGTGTTGCAAGAATATCGCGCATTGCATGAGGATATGCTCAAATCATCAGGGATTGTATTGGGAGTTCCCGAGCATTCTCTCTCCTTCAAGCTTAGTGGTCTGCAACAAGTTTCGGACATGAAGCTCCCTGAGGCAGTCAAGATGGTGGCTATCCAGACATGGCTTGACAAGGTTGGCCGAGATATTTTGGATGAATGCGATTTCACTTTGGCTGTCAAAACGCAGCTGATCTATCCGAGCGGATCACAGCTCGTCGTAGATGGACACCCCGATCGCTGGGAGGTCATCATGGCTGTTTTAGAGCTGGTGGCTCAGCATCTCCGAGACTTGGCACGAGAGCTACCGCAGAGTATTGATTTGGTGGAAAGAACAGCCACTGCATTTCCCATTGCCTACCTTCTGAGAAAGGATGTTGAAGTGGTCCTCGCCGAAAGAATCGCTGAGGATGTCTGTTTGGGCAGAGGCGCCATTCTCCCCGTCCGGATCTGGGATGCTGCAGAGATCGACGTCATTAAACAGTTCATTTGTCAGGATACGTTGGACGAGTCGGTCGGGGAACGCGCTGAGTACCTTCTCCGCGATGCGCCCAAAGTTCGAAAGCGGGCCCATTTAATACGGGGACTTCTGGTGCATCGCATTCTCTTGCTCTGTCTTAAGAAGAGATGGAATGTTCAGTATGGTCTTCACCCTGATCGAGACCCCATGGCGGTTCCTTTTCACGCGAAAGGCGTTCCCTCGGAACATGCAGAATGGGGCCATCCAGATGTGGCCATACTCTTCACATGTCTTGCCTTTTACCACCAGGGCTTAAACCAAAGTCAATGCCGTGAGAGCTTGCAGGCCATCTTGAGATCCGATGATCCTGCTACGGAATACGACAGGTGGACTCAGGGATCAACAGCTCTTCCAGAAGCTCTACGACACTGGAATATTATCAATGTTGACGATGAGGGACAAGTTCGGGAGATTTGGCTGAATCTACGGCATTCGATCATGGTAATTAATCACTTTCTCCGACATTTTGTGTTCCCGGTCCATGCAAAACAGTTTGCCATCAAATTGCAGACATCAGGATGGGACGTTCCAATGTTTAGCAACTCCGTCTCAAAAGCTCACAACCCGAAGATTAAGCGCTCCGGGCTGACGACTGGTTTTAGTGGAACAAATGACAACCGCAGACTACTGCCTTTGACAATTGAGCAGCATGACTTGCCGGAGCTTTCGTACACGAACGCGGAGGTCCTCACGTACTTACTTCAGCAGAGAAACCGGGGCTATAGGCCTGCAGTTCTCAACGGGAGACGCCTCTCCGAGGAACAACTTTTGATGGAACTGAAACAGAGCAAAATTCGGGTTCTCATTGATGCTGGGGCCTTTATCCTGGAAATGGACAACCAAACCCTTGTGAAGGCTTGGCTGGCCGTTGATCATGAAGCTCAAGCCGCTGTGTACTTTGGAGCCGATAATAAAGCCTGGGTCCAATACCAAAATGGTTTGAATACACCGTTGCTTGCCACTCCATTTGCAGATGACATGAGTGAGTGCTTGATCTATCTGGATGAGGCTCATACCAGAGGTACCGATCTCAAGCTACCCGCCAATGCAGTTGGAGCTTTGACGCTTGGGCTTAATCAGACCAAGGATCACACTGTGCAAGGTAAGTTATCTTTTCATCCCGGTTTCGGCCTCGAAGATACAATGCGGTTGCTCTAACACTTCAATTCAGCCGCGATGAGACTCCGTCAGTTAGGCACCACACAGTCCATAGTTTTCATTTCTCCACCGGAGGTGCACCAAAGCATCATGGATACCTGCGAAAAGGGCCCGGGTGACAGTATCGACTCGTCTGATGTGATTTACTGGTTGCTTCACCAAACATGCGCCAACAACAAAGATCTGGAGCCTCTCTTTTTTGCCCAAGGTGTTGATTTCTGCCGTCGCGTTCAAGCCGCAGAGAAAAATACCAATTTTCTTCATGATTTCTCGCATCGAACGGCATACATGCAGGTTCTCCAGCAGCCGGAACAGCAAACCCTGGAGCAGCTCTATAAGCCTCTCGCCTCAGGTGCCAATGACACAGGAGTCGGGGCGGAGAGCAATTCGCAGCCTCTCGAAGGAAAGGTAGCCGGATTCATGAAGGCACTTCGAGAACGACACCGGCAAACCCACACCACATCTACTTCAATTGTCTCGTCAGCCCTCGAAGAGGTTGAGCAGGAGCGAGAGGTTGCCTACGAAATCGAAGAGGAGAGACAGGTTCAGCGTCCCCAAAAGCTAGACCCCCACAAGTTCCCCGGCTTGCACCCGTCCCTGGAGCAATTTGCGAAAACAGGCACTCTGAAGGAACTGGGCGTTGTCGATGCCGCTCTTGCGGTCGACCTGACCAAGCTGGGACGAAAATACGGCGTTCGAAGCGCTGCCTTCCTCACTCGCTTATACGTGTCCGCGGAGTTTCGACTTACGGTCAAGCTGAAGCATGCGGAAAAGAGAGATGACCATCTGGTAAGTACATTGTCTTTTCCAGTGTATGCATTCAAACACTTACGACCCCAGCGCCCGGTCAACTGGATCCTCTGTAACGTCAAAACCGAGACCGCGGTTATCCTGATTCCCGAAGAAGCAGAGCTACTAATCCCAATCATGCGCACCAGTCCAGCACGCTCCATGCATCTGCTTACCTACGCCGCCCCAGTGACGAAACGAATGCTACACTTCAACAGCCTGACCTACCACGCAGTTCCCTCGCTGCCCGCCCAGCACACATTCTCCCCCCGCCTCACATTCGAAGTCGGCATCTTTGCCGGCCGTCTCTACTTTAAGTACTCCGAATACGAGTTTATCCTCCAACAACTCGGTCTAACCTCTGCTCGTCCAAGCGATAGTCTTGGAAACCGCATGGCCTTCTTGCAGGAGTGGCTGGCGTTGAGACGTCAGGGGCAAGATATCTCGCACACGCCGATGGGATATGTCTGCGAACGGAGAAATTTGCGCGCCGACCATCCGTTCTTTGCGATAGCGGATCCCGTGAATGGGGGAGGAATCCTTCAGTCTAGTGGGTTTGTGGCTGAAAGTAGAGATGAAGAGGAGTTTGATAGTGGGGAGGATGATACCGGATTACAGGAGAATGAGGATGGGGATGGAGGGGATGATCATTTTGAGGAGGTGAAGGGGTATACAAGGGGTGAGGTTGGGGATGAAGCGGATGATGATGAGGAGGATGATGAGGAAGACTGAATGTATGACGTTGCGGACGATGACTGATGTACGAGTTCATATTTCGGGGTTTCTTTCGTGCTGCGGGTGTCTTCAAATTGTGGTGTCTCTCCCATGGCTTTCCTACGGATGAAAATCATGTCTGATTATGAGATTGAAAAGAGTCCTGTTACTTTGCTGAGAAGAGGCTTTCTGTTGACCAAAATTGTTGTACCGCTGCGCAGTGTCTCGATTCTCAATGCAATTGCCTCTCTCAAACCCATGGCATCGTAGCTATTCATACTGATCAGATGGGGTACTAGCATACCTCTCTCGTTGTCTGGACATCTCGATGGTGGAGTGATTTTGTTTCACAGCCCACTATCCATACTCAATGAATTTCCATTTTCGGAAAATCAGATTGGAAGACACCCTTTGCCTTTTTGTCGTCCCGACGGAACTGGGTACATCGCTTACCCACAAACAGAATTGCCGCGGTCATGTGATACACTATATTCCCACCGGTCTACCCGGGACGGGCAGCTCCGTCGCTAACTACGGAGTAGACTCCATCAGCACGGCACGGTGGCGGCTACGCTGCTTTAGGAAGTAAGGCGTCGGAATCGCCGGGTGTGTCTCAATCACACCGCCCTTCGTTGCTGACTTTCTGGGTTGAAACGATGGGATTGAAAATGAAAAATGAACACTTGAAGACTATTGTCAACGCTATCTAAACACCTCGCCAAGTCATTCAACAAATAATGTAAATCATCGGGGAATTTTCCCTATGCACCCAATCCCACCCCTTGAATACTCCTAGGATTCTTTCCTTCCCCTCCTGCCGCAAAATATATATATACCAGACAGGCATCCTTCCCTCCAACAACCCGAAAGATCTATAAAACACACACAGCCTCACCACCCCCCCTGTCCCAAGATCAAAAACTGAAAGAAGTGACTTACTTCACATTCCTCCCCGCCCCCCCGCCCAAAATACCGAAATACATCACCCCATAAACCACCAGCCTCCACCACTCCCATCCCGCACCCAAATCCTCCACTAGTATCCGACGGACCACACCCACCACCCCCCTAACCAGAACCAAAAGGAGCCATCTCCCCACACACCCGCCCACAAAGGTATACACATCCAGCAGGCCCTCAAATCCAAACGCTATCCTCTCAGCCAGGAAGTTTCTCATCACGGCAGACACGTATCCTTTGCATGTATCTTCATTGAATGATTCGAGGACGAAGGTATCCAGGAATGATAAACTGAAGCCTTTTCTGCAAAGCGAGAGGGGGAATTTGAATTTCTGGCTTCCGTGTGTGGCTGGCAGGGTCTTATTGTGGGATGATGGTGAGGATGACGAGGATGCAATGATAGATAGTAGAAGATTGGGATCGGAAACGAGGAGTCGTTGGGCGGTCTGGTCGACCTCGTGGGATGTGGGTTGGGTTTCGCTTTGGATGGCGGTGGAGAGCGTGGCGTAGGTTGGGAGACGAGTGTAGAAGGAGGGGTCGGTGGGTTCGATGGTAATAGATTGCGTTTTGGGGGCGGAGTTGGCGGTGGCGGTGGTGGTGATGGTGGAGATGGATTCACAGGATGGAGAGCGGATGCGGATGGTCTCGGTTGAGAAGGAGCGGCAGGGAGGTAGGTTAGTTCGATGGGGGGCGGGTGTGGAGGGAGATGAGATGCGTTAGGTAGAATCTAAAGATGGGTTCTAGGGCTCTAGTTTTCTCTTTGGTTAGTATGTTGTGTGATGGTATGCAGGGGTGATGGATGTGTGGGTTGGGTTGAAGGATGGGAAGGGGAACGGAGAAGAGAAAGAAGAGAAGAGAACATACAACTCCGACCCCGTCACATGGCGCCCAATACTCCCCGTCCTCACCGGCGGTTTACTCATCATGCGCATCAGCCCGGTAAACCGAATCCTCAGCGCCGTCGACACAATCGACAACGTCGTAAACACCCCGGGCAGCGTCCACCGACACAGAAACCCCAACAACTCCCAGGTCGTCAACTCCGTCGGATCAATCGGCTTCTCCGCGCATGTCATTCTCGTGGTCATCCTGACCTCGCCTGCATCTCCGAGCGTCGTCATATTTGAGAACGGCGCGTTCAGCCTCCACGACTCAGGATGTAAGGGATCCATGAATCGCGTCGTGACTTGGATGTCCATCTGCTCGAAGGAGGAGGCGAAGATGCGTTTTGTGAAGATGCCTTTGTAGAATGTGGATTGGGGGTTGGAGGGGAAGGATTGGACTTGGTGGAGGGGGTCGAGGTAGGTGGGGAGTTGTAATGGGTGGGTGGGAGCGTCGGAGACGCGGTTGAGTTTGAAGAGGACGTTTCGTTTCTCGTCGTAGGAGTTGTTGATTTCGATAATCATGGCGTCGAGTTCACGGGAAGAGTCGTAGAGGTACCACCATGTTACGATGCCGCGGGCCCAGCCTAGGAATTTGGGGACGCCCAGGTGGTAGGCGTATGGCCAGTGGGTGGGGTCTTGGTTCTGTGGGGGTAGTGTGTGTTAGTGTGGTGCTTTGGGGGGGGGGGGGGATGCAGTGAAGAAGGGGTTTGTACCTGGGATATTAAGAACTCGTCAAGCTTCTCGCGGAGATCAAGTTCGTGGCTCCCACGGTGAAGATAGCGTTTTGAATCGGAGCTGAACCAGCAGCTCAGATGCGACAGGATCCGGTTCCAGGTGAGTCCCTCGCCTGGAGGACAGTCCAAGTCAAGAGACTTGTCGTCCACAGCAAGGATATTTCCGATCCGACATCGCAGTCCTACTGGGGTTCCTAGAAGAAGGAACCGGTTGCTGAATCGGTCTTTTGCGGGTGTGAAGCGCAGGTGGTTGAAGGTGAAGGGGAAGAAGAGCGGTTTCCCGATGACTGTTTGGGACTTGTCGGATAGGGACACCAACTGGCGGGAAACAAGCAGCACCCGGAGCAGGGAGATGGTGAAAGTGATGAACAGGGTGCATAGTGCAACACACACGCCCGCTCCCAGGGCTCTGAGCCAGAACGCTGGGGTGTGAGACTGGTGTCCGACATAGAGAAGAAATATCACAATATCTTGAAGAATCATGATAATTGTGGGAAATCAGAACATGAGGGAGAAAATGAATGCCCCCGGATCTCCTGGATCCGATGAAGTGTTTGGTAAACAGAAGAGGAAAACCTTCAACAGTCTGCAGAAGGAACAACAGTTTCCTTCAGACATTTTATCCTCGAGAAGCGCACTCAATCCATCCCCGGGTAGGTGCAGAACTCGGCCCAGCAAACCAGGCAAGCTGAAACCGAGGTGGGATGCCTGAATCCGACCCAAAGTTCAGCCAGCCTCATGTGAGACTTTGTGCAGAGAAGCCTCCGATATAGAACCCAGCGACTGAATGCCCGCCGTGGCGCAAACCATCAGAGACCAAGTGGGCGGGCTCGTGCTTCCTCTCCAAAGCTGGCTGAGCTGAAGAAGGCCAGCGAACTGCCCGGTGTGGGGACACAATGTCCATGGCCGAGCAAAGATCGGGCAGACAGCGAGCGCGAAGAACGTAAACGAGCCGGTAACGCCGAGAACGGTGGAGTTCTGACTGTTCTGGAGAGATAGAGTTTTCCTGACAGGCGTTCACAGGTGCCATCTGGCTGGGGTGTCCTGGGCTGAGCTGACCCGGACGAACTGGCAAGAATAAGCGAGCATGCGGATTGGTGGTTTTGGGAGAAGATGGGGCTCTCCGACAAGCCACAGTGGGTTTTGGCTTCATTCCGATTCCGACGGCCTTCAGGCCACAACCTCCCCCGGGCTGGCCGAAGGCGGTATGCACGAGGCGCAGGGGGGGTAGCCCTACTTATCTTGGATAGCAGTGTTGTGGGAGACAACGAGGTCGACTATAAATTATTGGAGTGCTGGTTGCGTCTCAATGTGCTTTTTGATCTCGGATGATTATTCCATCACATCTACTACTATTGTTCCAGCTCCATAAACGTCGTCATGGATCTCTCATCACAGCCACCACGCCGAGTGATCATAATCGGGGCTGGTATCTCCGGCCTCGCAATGGCATGCCAGCTGAAGAGAAACTTCAACACAGAAGATTACTGGATTTACGACCGTCAGACCGGCATCGGAGGTGCCTGGTGGGCAAATACATGTCCGTACCTCCCTCCCCCATACTACTCCCAAGACCCGAACTGACAGCCCTAACCCGTGCAGATCCCGGATGCGCCGTCGACGTCCCCGGATTCTGCTACACCTTTTCCTTCGCCCCCAACCCCGGCTTCACGAAAGTATTTCCCTCGCAGCCAGAGATCCTCGGCTACTTGAGCGATGTCGCGACACAGTATGGCGTGGACCGCCATTTCACGGGTGGAGTTGAATGGACAGGTGCCGTTTGGCAGGAGAAGACACAAACGTGGATTGTCACACTACAAGACTTGAGGACGGGTCTGTCATTCACACAGGAATGCCAGGTTCTGATCTCTGCTGTTGGGGGGATTGTCAACCCGAACAGTCTGAATATCCCTGGCGCAGAGACCTTCCAGGGCCAGATCATGCACACTGCGAGATGGAGACACGATGTTGATCTGACAAACAAACATGTGGCTGTTATTGGGAATGGAGGTACTCTCTTCTCTCTACCCCCCTTTCCAGGTCAATACTAATTGTGATAGCATCCGCCGTCCAACTCGTCCCAGCGATAGTCGACAAAGCTAAATTTGTCACTCAATTCATGAGAGTAATATAAAATCCACATCCATCTGCCAACCTCATCACGCACCATCTAATCTAATCGTATAACCACAGACACCTCACCACATCGTTGAAGCGACAAACTACGACATCTCACCACGATGGAGGGTTCTTTTCCGCCACATCCCCATCCTGCTTTATCTCCTCCGCCTCTTCATGCTTCTATACATGGAAACCGCCTTCTTCCAATTCCGAACCACCCCAAGCGGCAAACACGGTCGAAAGGCTTCTGAGAAAGCAAGTCGGGAATATGTGCAAAGCATGGCTCCTAGTACGCTCATACCTTCTTTCCCCATCTCAATCATTAGCGATGTTTTGCGACTAACTGCCGATGTAGAAAGATACTGGGACCTCCTCATACCCAGCTATGAATTCGGCTGCAAGGTACACACACACACCCCTCACCCAATGTATCCAACCAGCCCTATCCCCCTTCCAGCCAGCCAACTGACGATAGCATGATAAATCCAGCGCCGCATCTTCGACCGCAACTACCTCACCACCCTCTCCACCGCCCAAAACCTCCACCTGACCAACGACCCCATCACCGAAATCACCGCCAATTCGATCCGTACCCGCTCTGGCGCTGAAGTACCGGTCGATGTTATTGTACGTTCTCCCCAACCCATCCCTCCCCCTCCCCTTGAAACCCAAGTACCTAATGCCCGCTCCAGCTCCTAGCAACCGGCTTCTCCCTAACCCAATACACCACCCCCCTGCACGGCCGCTCCCACAAAACCCGCGACACGCACTGGACGCAATACGGCCACAAAGCGACCTTCAAGACGGTGGCGATGCACGGGTTCCCCAATTTCTTTTACTTGTTGGGCCCGAATTCAGGGAGGTTGTATACGTCGACGGTGCAGATTATTGAGAGGTATGTCTAACTCCCTTGCACTGTTTTTTTTTTTTTTTTTTTTTTTTTTTTCATTCTTCATTCCTTTCCATTTTGACCATCCGGGATGGGTTTGTGTTTGGATGATACTGATAAATATATATGTGGGTGGGTAGTGCGGTTGACATGACCATCTCGGTAATCAGACCGATTCTGCAGGATGAGATGGTTTCGGTGGAGGTGAAGGAGGAGAGTGAGCGGGAGTGGGATGGGAGGCTGCATCGGGCGATGGAGGGGCTGGTGCATGGGGGAAGGGGGTGTGATAGTGTATGTTCTGTTCTGCTCCCTTCTCTTCCTTTTTTTTTTTACTTTTTTTTTTCAAGATTGATCGGGGTTGTGGGTGCTAACTGCTAGCGTATACAGTATTTCGTGGATAAGGACACAGGTAAAAACTGGTTCGTGTATCCGTGGAATTCGTTTGATCTGTGGGTGTCGACGCATTGGGATGTCTTGAAGGATTGGGAGTATCGGATGTGGAGGTGATGGTAATCTCTTGGCTGGCTTCTTCTATTTTGATTTTATCTTTAGAGATTGGACTGGAATATTGGGTTGGTTTGCAATTTATTAGCGTTTTGGAAGCGAGATATAGATTCAGATAACGCGTGGTTATTTTTTTGTTTTTTCGGTTGTAATAGAGCAATCCATAAGATCAATTAATATTCAGGCCTGAGTTCCAGCGTAGTATGCATCCCACGAGAACCAGTCGAAGGTCGTATCGAACGCCCGCCTACCTCCTCCAGCAGACGGGCGAGTAGTCGGATTCTGCCCCTCTGTTCCAAGAAGTGACCATGTACTGTCCATATTGATGTCGGAAGGAAGCCACTCGAGATAGGTAGCGAGATCTAGTTCCCCTATATTAACAGGGTCAGGACTGTTGTCAGTCTGAGTGCAACAGTGAGCCGCGTCTGTAGTTTCACTGTCAATCTGTGGCGTAATTGAGAGACGAGATGGATTCGCAACATTGCTTGTTTCAGCTTGGAAGACATGAACCCGCGCAAGTCTAAGGAATGCAGCGGCAGCATGCTGGAGGCGGGAGCAGACAGTAGCCAGCAGGCACACCTGCGATTGCATGTCGGCGAAGTAGTTCATTGTTATGGCTAGAAGACCTAAATCTCGCTGGAGGGCTGGCAGAGGGCCACGGTGGTGGATTATATGTTCGAAGATCACGAAGAAAGGGGTGAAGGGGAAGTAGAGGAGTTGCCTGTAGAATTGTGAGTGAAATATCTTGGGGCAGAAATTGTGCACATACCACATGACTCCATTGTACACCGAGCTCCAGTTCGACACCATTGACGGCAGAATTCCAATAGCTTCGCGAGCAAACTCTAGGCACTGTTCCGAGTCCGGCTCACTCCCCTTGAGCAACAGAATCCTGAGGTGCAAGTACTGGAACCTGAGGCTATCGATTCCCAATCTCATCTCGTAAACATGGGTGTTTTTCGATGACGCGCTGACGAGATCAACGGTTCTTGATAGTCCCTGGACATTGTGTGAGTAATTTAAAGCCGTAATGACATCAAATATTGACGAACCCTGTTTGCTTCCAAATACCAAGTGTCGAGTTTTGACCCAATCCTATTCTTTGTGGGCGAGGCCGCCCCTGTTGCTAGAGCCTCCAACGCAGCTCCCATCAACTTGGCCAAGTCAAATGATCTTTGAAGGAACTGGCTACCGAAGTGAGAGGCATGTGAAACAGTGGGCGCTTTACTGGGTTCTGCGATATCATGGGGACGAAATAGGAGTAAGGAGCGGTCTGATGGGAGCGGGACATCGCGATACAATGTTGTCGGCAAGAATGCCGGACGGCCGAAGGCAAGAGCACAAGACTTGTCAATCATGAACAAGAGCCAGAATAGACACAGCCGTTGTTCCTGGAGTGATTCGGAAAGCTGGGGGGCCGGGAAATGGAATCCCAGGGCCTCAGCCTGCCGACACGCGTGACCCAATAGCATCCAGGATAGATTTGGTGCAGCATAATCCTCGCCATGCATGGCTAGCAAAGCAAACATTTGCACATTGGCCTCGCGTGGTTCAAGAAAGATGTTGCTATCGTTCAGCGCAACTTTCACATTATGCCGGAGGATCACTTTCTCTTCACTGTCGTCATGGTCGCGCGAGGTGTTGGATAGCAGCAGATAATTGATGTAGACAACCCACGCTTTCTCCTGGACGCTTTCTGGTTCGAATAATACCTGTTTTATCACGTCTTCTGAAGGCATGCGGAAGAATGGTTCGGCAAGCTCAGAGCACTCCAGGACTTCTAATGAGCTCAAAGTTAGTCATGACGCAGGTAAAATAGCAGCGAGACGCGAGCTTACGACTCAGTAAGCGGTATCCCATAGCCCTGGAGGGCACATAGAAAGTGTTCATGTCTTCTGAAGGATGGCGATCAACCCGCGCAGTGGTAAGACTTTTTGATAGATATTGAAGCTCCGAGTAAGCGTTTTGCCGACTTGCTTCGCTCAGTGAGCCAGGAACTGCCTCGATGTTGACTGACGTGTCACTCAGAAAGGAGAACGAATGCGATGGGGCGATGTAAAGCGAATCTTTATTACTCTCTGCTGCAGTTGTTGGATTGGAAGAGTCTCGCTTTTGAGTACCGCCTCCTCTCTGGGAAGTCTGTAGGTGGGAAGTGTGTCTGGGGGAGGTCTGTCTCTGGGGCGGTCTCTGGGGCGGTCTCTTGGATGATTCTCTCCAAAGCAAGTCTCTCTGGGACTGGAATGGCCCTTCTTCGGGCGGCTCTCTATGTAACCCCTCCCTATGTGACGGTTCTCTCTGAGAGACTTGCGCGATTGTCTGCAAGGCTTTCTCAACTGAGTCGTTCAAAGACTGAACCGTCCGCTCGAGGCGCTGCAACCGGTCCTCAATACTGCTCTCTTTCCATTCACTTCAAAAGCCCTCAGTCAGCCAATCAACCTCGGTCTAGTGATTATAATATTGACATTCTTACCGACGACTGAAGCTTCCCCGAGGAGAAGACGACCTGTCGCGCCCATACTCGCAACCACCAGGCCACGCCCGGCAGGTACTACATTTGGGTAGTTCCCGGGAGCATCTCCCAAATATCAGTAATGCCACATAAAACCGCTGCAAAGTGAGCCATACTTGAGTTTCTTCCGTTGGCAGTGGTCACACTGCAGCGATGTATGTGAGTGGCAAGCAGGTCAAATGATTGGCGTTTTCCTTACCGCAAATCGCGCAAGTCCCTGGCCTTGTTCCAACGACTTTCTGGATTCCATTCTATCTGGACTTCCGGAAGACCCCCGATCATCCCTAGTGAGGAAAAAGAGCACAGATGGAATTCGAGCACGTAAAGGCAGAAAGTCGGAGCCTGTTCCGGGGGGTCCGGGACCCGCCACGCCGATTGGCGGATTTCGGAGGGTTACCAAAAGCCGAGATCCCAATGGGCCAATGAGCATGAACTGCTCCGGGGAACCCTCCGGAGCCGTCCGGTGGTAGCCAGTCGCATGAAGCCCTAAACGATGAGCAAGTAGTTGTGACCAGAGGAGTCAAGACAGCCATGAGGTTATAAAGGTCGGCTATGTCTCTGGTCTTGGTCGATCATAAGTTACCGTGCCTGTATATTCTTCTATCATTTTCTTCCACATACTCAAAGACATCAACAATGAACCCGTCCATCGCCATCATCGGTGGCGGACCAAGTGGGCTACTGTTTGCCCGACTCCTGGAGGTGAACGGAATCACAGACTATGTCGTCTTCGAGCGCGACGAGTCACCCGTACCAGGTCCATGGCAGCAAGGAGGCACCCTTGATCTTCATGGCCCTTCCGGTCAGTTGGCGCTCAAACGAGCGGGTTTGTTTGACAGATTCAGTGAAGAGTTCGCCCGGTGGGATGCCTCGCGGATGCACATTGTGGACCCAAATGGCGAGACTGTTGTCATGTTCGGTGAAGATGACCGCAATTCTCCGGAGATCGACCGCTTGCAGCTTCGTCAGTTGCTGTTGGACTCAGTTCCGTCGGAAAAGATTCGCTGGGGTCATGGTGTGAGTGCCTTGGAGAGGAGAACGGACGAAGAGCCTTCGGATAAGGAAAGGGACAATGGTTGCATCATTCGCTTCAGCAACGGCAGCTCTGCATCCGGATTCCGACTGATTGTTGGTGCCGATGGCACCTGGAGCAAGGTCCGTCCTCTGGTAAGTGGACCAACGAAGCTCCATCATCTAGATAGCGACTAATGCTATGGCATTCAGCTCACGCCAACTAAACCCGTGTATTCTGGCAAGATGTTCATTGAAGGGAGCCTATCCATTGATAACCCGAGTTATGCGATGGCCAGGGAAATGGCAGGTTCAGGAGGCATGCTAGCTATCGGCAACAAGAAAGCGATCGCTGTGCAGCAGCTCGCCGACCGGACGTATCGTGTGTACTTTGGATTGACTGTACCCGAGAACTTCTATAGCCATCGCAGCAGTGTCATAGCCGACGATCTCACCGACAGAACAGAGGCTATGCGCAGCCTGTTGTCGTCTTCGAGTGATTACTTCGCGACCCACGGCCCACAGCTCAAAGCCTTTGTTACAAACGCTGAGGGGCCCTTCCGCTCTTGGCCGCTATATCGTTTCGACCCAGAGGTAGTCGGCTGGGCTCGTAATGTGTCTCGCGGGGTTACCCTTCTGGGGGATGCTGCACATGCGACGACACTGTTCGTTGGTGAAGGTGTCAACTGCAGCATGCATGATGCTGTCGTTCTGGCAGACTCTGTCGTGGAACACTGCGGAAAGGGCACAAGCTTTTCCAATGACAATGCAATGCTAGAAAGCGCTCTGGCTTCGTATGAGAAGGACATGTTCTTGCGTGGACGAGAACTCATCCGGCGGTCCACAGAAAGTGAAGCCACCATATTTTCAGACGACGCTCCTGCCCGATTCATGGAGTTTCTCACAGCTCTCATTGCGAAGAGGGATCATGGAAGATAAAGAAATGGTTCACCTTTGAAGGTGGAAGACCTTTTGTATATTAGCAGCCAAGCATGCCAGGTTATACATGTTGTATATCGTTCAAAGAGAAATGGAAAAAGATGGTCAAAAAAAAAGCGACGCAAATGACTAGTACACCCGTGTGGGAGAAGCAAGACTCAGGTAGCCACTACTCTTTCTCTTTCTCTTCAGCGATCCAGTCCTGGGCTTTCTTCAATGCAGCCTGGTTATCCTCGACTGACTTGTCAAGCCCCTCAATCTGATTGTCGGCCATTCCCTTAGCTTCATTAGCCTCGGGTGGAATTTGAGCAGCCCATTCTCGCAGAGCATCAAGCTCCCTTGTCAAGATCACATCGAGCTCGGTTCGTCTTTGGACATCTCTCATTGTATCATCCTGATCCAAATCCTTGATTCCGGCCACAGACTTTGGTGACCTGCCCGGACAAAGTCGGTCTGCGTCGGCTTTGGCAGCTTCGTAGGCCTTCTCGTAAGTTGCTACCTCTTTCTCCGCTAGATAAAATGCGGCCCGGTAGGTCTTCGCTTCCTCGGGATCGGACTCCTTGGATTTTTCAGCCCAATCGCGATGATAGCTCAGGTCGTTTTGTTTCCAGCCTAACTCCCGCTGAACGGCGACCAGTTCCCAGAGCGGCAAGTCCTCTGGTCTCTGACATACTCCATTGGGACACAATCTGTCGGCTTCCTGCTGCGCCTTCTTCAGTTCCTCGGTGTTTCTGAGTACAGATCGCTCTGCATTCCAGAGCTCGAACCGAGCCTTCCACGTCTCGTTCAAGTTTTGAGCAGCATCCAGTGCCTCCTGGGCCTTTTTAGCACGATCCGCCTTCCCATTCTTCCAGTCCGTAAACTTCTTGACCTCACCCAATGGGTTCTCTGCATCTCCCTTGGCTCTCAGCGCGCAGAATTCCCTCGCCTGATCGACCAGAAAAGCGTCGCCATCGAAATTGTCCGGCCACCCATTCTTCTCGAACAAAGACTTGAGATCCATATCCCAATGATCCCAACAGAGGTCGCTGTACTCAGTACCACCCGGTAGTTCCTTTAACTCACGATACCAGCGCACCATATCCCGAAGCACATCTCCGGCCGGACGGTTTGCAATATGGGCGAAGTAATTGCGGTTGATGCTGTCTGGCTCTCCGTCCTCTACGCCCTCCAACGCGGGGTCGGTGGAGGACCATCCCTCCTGGTCAATAATCCAAATATGGTGTTGTCGGGTATCGTAGACAATGGCGCTTCCGTGGTTCCCCAGCAAAGACAACGGTGTCACCCAAGGACGCATGTAGGGCCCATCTTCATCCTCGAAATTCTCTTCGGAGGGACTCCCATAGAACGGATCACGGCCTTGTTCCACGTCATCAGACTTCCGGAAATCCGCAAATATGCCGCCGTTGAAGAAAGCCGTGTTTGTCGCGAAATCTTTATCGATGTAGGGTAGTATGCTGTAGAGGTAGATGACTGCGGGGTCTAGACCATACAGAAGATCGGAGACGTTGTGTGGTCCGGGATTGATCGCCTGAGCATCGATGTAGCGCATTGCAGCGAGAGTCTTGTATATCTCCAGCATGAGGTCTGCAACTTCGTGTAGCTGAGCCTTTTGGGCCAGAGAGATGCCGTCCATCATGGGTGTCGTGGTGAGGGACCTCAGAAGGTGTAGAAACGGCAAGGTGTTGCTTGGCCAGAGAGGAATGAGCAGGGTCAAAACAAGACCCAGGAGAAGTTGGTATATAAGAGGCATCTTGACAGAGAACTGCCAAAGATCGCGTTCGACGGTGCGCGTCGACCTTCTCATGTTTAAAAAGTGAGTGTCGATACGAGAAGGTGGAAAATGGCGCCCCGTCGAGAGTCTAGACCCGCCCCGGATTGGCTGGCGGTTCGTGCCGCCATGGTTGCCCGGTTTCTGCCTGGATCCTGGCGCGGGTGCCTGGACTGCCTGAACACTGCCTGGATGGTGCCTGGATAGTGCCTGGATGGTGCCTTGGCGGAGGGTGCCTTGGCAGTTGGTGCCACGGTGCCTTGATGCCTTGGTGGTGCCGGGGATCGGCTGCCTTCCGGACGCGTCTATCATCGTCGCACTGAACACCCGCTTCATCAACTCAACACCTTCATTTCAGAATCTTAGCCAAACGCTACATATCATTTTTTGAAACATAAGACAGAAATTATTTCTTATCTTGAATTGAAAAGTTCTACGAGCAGGACTTGAATGTTTCCAGACCAGTCCTGCTCAAAATAAAGCTCAGCCAATATATATTATTGCCCTCAGACTGCGCTCGACCCTGTGCCGGCAACTCCACCAAGACCCCACTAAGTACTCTCCTTCTCCGGCGATGATTCATACTCGACATCAAATTCCTGCGTAAAGGTGATTGCATTAGGGGATTTATGATGCACCAGGTCCATCTCGTCTTCGTCGATCGTCGGCGTGGTCGAAACTGAGAGGTCCGCTTTCGATTTGTACCCTGTCCGAGGCGGCGATCCCACGATGACTTTCGTCCGCGTTAGCTCGTGGCTCAGTTGATCTGTCAAATATATCCCCCCCTCCTCTTGCAGGTGATCGACAGATTGCGGACCCGACACACCATACTGATTTTCTTGGGTGGAAAAGGCCTTGGGGAGCATGCGCGATAAGAATGTCTTAAGCAGCGGCATGTTGGCACAGATGACGGCCAGTTCCGGCTCCAGCACACTCCACATTATACCCATCTGCGCGGAATATGTGACGTCGGTGAAATCAATGGCTATGAGCGAGAAGAGACGAACGATGCTGATGGCCGATACCCTGGACCGTCAGATGAATTTCTCGGATTGAGGAGGATAACTCACAGTAATCCTAAGCAGAAAACGAAGCACAAAGCCAATTTCTTTGGAGTGCCCAACTGCAGTCTCCAAACATGAGGTAATGGAAGTGTCATTACCATCAAGTCCGTGAGGAGGTTTAGCATGCCGGCCACAATATACGCTGCGTGTCGGTTGCCGCAGACTCCATTGGGAATAGTTATATCCCAATTGTACGCGAGCGGGCGACAGGTCAGAAATGCTTCCAGGATAACGCTGGTGGCCCAAAGCCAGGAAATGACCATGACGATAGTGGTGCAAATCCTGAAAAAACGCTGCCTGCCAAAGATACGGCTGAAGAAGAGCATCATGGAGGTTTTGGTCACGGCCATGACAACTCCATAGACAACCTCCAGTGCGATCTCACTCTGGTTGTGTATTAGCCAGACTGCCATGCTCCTTCCAATCTCATTAAAACGGCATTCTGCGCACCTTGAGCGTGACAATGATTGCCACCGGGTCGATATCGCTAACATGACGGCCTGTTCCTCCACGAATAGTAACTGCATCTGTTAGCTTCGTCGTGTATTTGGGTCTAAATATCCACGCACAGATATACTGCAAAGCGATGCCGGCATAAACAAGGCACTGAGATGTTAGCTTGGAATATTTACTAGAGGAAATATCTTACCAAGGCCACTAAAATCAAATAGTCCGATGCTCCTGCTTTGATTCGATGGATTCCCAGAGCATAAAATCGCAACACTGTCGTAATCGTTGCAAGCACGCCAAAAAGTGTCACAACAATGGCTGGATTCCGAGACAGTGGTGTCCTGAGATCATACGTCACCGCCATCTTTTACTATTTACTTCAACCATGTACTCCATACAAGATCATGACATGGGCAGACATCTTATTTAAGTGTTTGTCGAGTCTGTCTGGATGACATGGTGGCAAAATCGGTCAGGGTGCCTCATGATAGGAATGTGTACAAAGAAAGTGCAGATCAGGCGCTAAAAGGAATCAATCAAAGAAAGCCAATCCCAATAAAGCTACACAGTATGAAATAGTGACGGCATACAGGAATTATATCCATCGAAGCTATACTTGAATGCATTTAGTTCCAAGCATGGCGTTTCCAATTCTGTAAAATGACCGTGCTGAAACTGGTCCCCGGCAATCGCGTCGTCAACCATGAACCGGGCTTTCTCCTTTATCTAGGCCCCCCAGGTAGATCGCCTACGTCACTACTCCTTCGTATGACTTGCATGAATAACATGACAGTCCCAGGCTGACTCGCAGACGTTGTTGGAGCTAACTGAACGGTGTGTTCACCAAGTGGAGGTTAGAGCAGCCTGCCCACCCAGAGTGCCTGGCCATCACACAGCCGCATGTGCCGTGTCAGTCCCACCAGTGGATCTGCACCTTGTTCCTGTTCGCTGGGTCGTGTACTTTGTTATATGACTAGTGGATCTGACCGCGATAACAAGTATTTAAAGTCCGTGACAGCTACTCCATTTGAATCCCCATGCACCCTGCCGCTGAACTCGTTGAACTCACCACAATGGTAGCCGATACCTCGTCCCTATATGACCTCCACCAGGTATATAACTATGTCGTTGTGGGCGGAGGGACAGCGGGGTCGGTCGTCGCGAATCGACTCTCGGAAGACCCGAGATTCAGTGTGTTGGTGTTAGAAGCTGGAGGCAATAGTGTCGGCGATCCCCGGATCACTCTTCCGGGTCTAGCTGCCAACACTTATTTTGATCCGGAATTTGACTGGTGCCTCACCAGTACGCCACAGGTATAAACTCAACTATTTTCCCCCTTGGCGCCTCTCGCTAATCATATTTCGAATAGGAAGCACTCAACGGCAGACGCATCGCCGAGCCCCGCGGGCGCACTTTGGGCGGTTCCTCTGCCATCAATCTGGGCATGGCCATCTACCCCAGTCGCAGCGATATTGATGCATGGGAGAGAGACTAGGAAACTCTGGATGGAACTGGGGATGTCTGTCTGGTTACATCCGCAAATCACAGACGTTTACTCCTCCTTCAGACGAGATTCGCGACCAGCTGTCGCTCGACTATATCGACCCGGCGGTACAGGGCACCAGTGGCCCCGTGCATGTTTCCTTTGGCAATGGGCCATTTTCCGCCTTCAACGCTGCGTGGCCTAGAACATTCGATGCTTTGAACCACCGATTGACAGGCGACCCAATGTCGGGTCGGGCAACTGGTGCCTTCCTGCAATCCGGGAACCATTCACGCCACCTCCCGCACACGCAGTCATGCCGGTGTCGCGTACTATGACGATGAAGCAGCCCAAAGGATAAACCTGAGGGTAGTCACGGAAGCATTAGTGGAGAGGATTATCCTTGACAAGACACGAGAAGGCGATGTCATTGCGACGGGTGTTCAATTTGTTGGCAAAGACGGCATCCGGCGTGCGATATCTGCCGCAACAGAGGTCATTATGGCTGCTGGTGCCATCAAGACGCCCCATTTACTCGAGCTTTCCGGTATCGGTAACGCAGACCTTCTTCAAACCCACGGAATCGAACCGCTCATCAACAACCCGAACGTTGGAGAGAACCTACAAGAACACGGCTTTGTCCCATTCAGCTGGGAAGTAGCCGACGGACAGGTGACAGGCGAGGCGCTCCGCGACCCAGAAATTGCCAAAGTCGCCATGGAGGCGTGGCAAAGCTCGGGAGCAGGACCACTCGGTCTCTGTCCCATTTCTTCAGCCTTTATGACTCTCCCAGAGCTGCGGGACGGTGAACTCCAGGGCCTGCTAAAACGGTATCTGGATAAGGAAGTCCCCCAAAGCCGAACCGCGCAATATCAAATCCTGCGCCAATTGCTCGAAGACGTCGACGAGCCAACCGGACAATACACAATGGCGCCATTCCAAATCACGCCCGAAAAAGGCCCCAGCCCCAAGGGAATCTATCTACGGCATGAGCGAGCCAGAATGTTTTGTCAGCATCGTGGCCGTGCTTAACCGGCCTTTCTCACGTGGATTCGTACATCTTTCCTCACCAGACCCGACAGTTTTACCAATCTTCGACCCGAAAATGCTGTCGCATCCGCTAGATCTGGAGCTCCAGGCACGGCATGTGCGGTGGCTGGAAACTCTGGCTGAGACCGAGCCCATGGCGTCGTTGTTGAAGCCGAATGGGCGGAGATTGCACCATCCAAAGCAAGTGTCAAGTCTGGAGACGGCGCGTGAGCTTACTCGAGACCGCATCGTGGCGCATTACCATGTTGTGGGCACGGCGGCAATGATGCCGAGGGATCTCGGGGGTGTTGTGGATGATCAATTGATGGTTTACGGGTGTCGCAATCTGAGGGTTGTGGATGCTAGTATTATTCCGCTAATTCCTCGGGGGAATATTCAAGCGACGGTGTTTGCGGTGGCGGAGAAGGCAGCTGATATTATCAAGGGGGCTGATAATGGGGCATGAAAGGAAAAGACTCCGATTTTGAACCGAGGTCCTGGTCTAGTTAACAACGTAGGTCCAGGTGCTATCCTAGACTCGTCTCTTCGTATATTTGACAGGGCTTTCTCTTTGCTTACTTTTGCTTCTGTCCTTCTCCTTTTTTTTTTATCTTGTTTCGCTGCTAAGGTGTTCGCATAACCTGGGAGACTCTTCACTTGAATCTCTTACATGATTATTCACATTTATTGATCGATATCTTTTATATTGGGTTATTGATGAGGAGTCTGTTCAAAATGTTTGTGGTAAACTATTCCTGCGTGAATACAGGTATGATGTCGTCCTGACAGAGGTGCGTTGCCCCGTTTATTTTCTTCCTCTCTTTCTATTTTCTTTCTTTCTTTCTTTTAAGTTTCCCTCCTCTGCCCTCATTCTTCCTCTCATCCTCCTTTATATTTTTTTCCTCCTAGCTATCTATTCAGATGCTTCGCAGGCACAAGATCTTTTGTCCGCAAGGCCTTCAATATGACTTCCCACACTAGCATCGTCCGGAAGAAGCTGAATTCCTTGTGGGAGAAACTGGTAAAGGACCGGGAATCTGTTCCAGATGGCCATGTGGATCTAGAAAGGTACAACATTGGCCATGTTTCTCAGTTTAATTTTGAAGATATGAGCATTGTGTCTCACGCCGATGCCCCACCTGTTCTGTTTGAACCGATGTCGCTGGAAGAGCTTCGGGCGTATCCTAGAGACCCAGCTACCATGCTTCCGTTCATCGACTATGATGCAGAAAGCGAAGATACGCTGGACTGCGCATTGGAATCTTGCAATTTCATAGAGACCTGTGTGTCTAGAGAGCTTGTTATCCGTCGAAGGATTCATGAGATTTGGTATGCTTGTTTTTTCACTACTAAGGGATTCTCTAACAGAAGTCTAGCTTACCCAGTCCTTTCGCTTTTGACCCTCCATATCGACCGTATCCACATGGGTACTCCTGGCACTACTCTGAAAGACTAGAGGTAGAAGGAGAGAATGGAGTCATCAATCCACATGTCATCGCAAACACATATCAGTTCTGCGACCATGCCCAAGAAAATAGGATACTTTACGGGGAGCTTGCAGCGTTGTTGGATTGCATGAAGCGTCGTGCGAACCAAAGAAAGGTTGAGGATCCAGAAGAACAAGAAAAGCTGTTCTGGAGAACGCTTGATGATGGAACCAGGATGGAATTGCCTGAAATCGATGTTACCAAGTACGAGTATCAGTTCCCAGCTGAGAAACATTTTCCTGTTCTCCTTCTATCATATGTGAGACCCAAGCATGCAAGAATCTTATATGCATGCATGGGTGGTCCGCAGATTACAATTCGCCAGTCAAAGCTCTATTCATTCGAGACAAGAGCGATTGCGCCCGTGAATCTCTTTGCTCGATATCTTTTGAGCACTGCTCTGATGACTGACTGATAAAATACTCTACCCGACTCCCAGCGGAAAGGGTTGGCTTGTCTCTTACTTGCTGATACTCCATTCCTTGATTTCCTGGGACCCGGGTTGGGAAGTTGACTTTCTTTTCTGAACCTTTCAAGACCTGCTCGATTAATGGGTGTCTGGCTTTTCTAGAAGGCAGGGTACCAGTCCGCCAGCGAGGGTATTGAGCCTCACCTTGGAGTGGGGCAGCCACTCGTTGGAGAAGATATAAAAAGCTCAACTATGTGGTTATCATTTTCCAAAATTCAATATCTTCTTCAATGGTTCTTAAGCCCTCCTCTTTTGAGAGGCCCCGATAGCAGAATTTACAATCAGATGAAGAAGTTGAAAAGTTTCCTGCGTGTGTTTTTAACTGCTTTCCCAAATGCCGCCGAAGGAGTAGGTGCCTGAAACATAGACGCGGACCACGCCATCTCCAACACGCGTTGATCACAAACTGAACCTCGCTGCTCTTCCTCCCTCTCTTCTTTACTTCCTTTCCCTGCCTTGCTTCTTTCATATATTTTTCCACTCGTCCCCCCCCCTCCCCATCCAATCAAATACCACTCTCAAAATCCTCTCTTTCCTTTGTCTTTTTCTGCAATGGACACGATGTCATCTCACTAGCCGATCAATCAACCTCGATTGGGTTACATCGCATAATCGTCATGTTTATGGTCAAGAGTTACTCGCCCATCTCCATCGCTTCTCTCTTCTCCCTCCCTGACATCTCCCGTTAGTAAATGGTCGAATACCTGACGGATTTATCGTGATCGAAGTTAGCTTTCTTTTTTAGTCTATCTTGTTTTCCGGACCACCCCCGACTGACTTTCTATGGGTAACATCTATCTACGGTTAGGAAACGGTCGAAAGCTGACTGATTTATCACCGTTGAAGTATGTTTTCTCTTTTTGCTTTCGTTATTGCTTTGTCTCTACCAGTACTGACAGACTCTCTTGACCAAATTAAATACAATTTAGGTCTCCATGTCCATCATTTCCCTTTCCTCTATGGGTGATACCTGCCTACAATGAGAAACGCGTCGGATATCTGACGAATTTATCATGCCTGGATCGGAGTTTCCATTCTTTTTACAGTCATCTTGTGAGGGACCCAAAAATGTCACACGTTTGCCTTTGGCTCTTCTTCGAAGTCATCATACCGAGGTGCCTGAAAATGGCAGCCATCAGGCACCGGCGTTTTCTACCTCTGCCCATCCTTGACGCCGTCATTCCGAGATGCTTGTGCAAGGAAATCTTCCCAGGGAAGATAGCAAGAGCAGGTGCTACAAGAAAAGGCGCAATAACAGTCGCAACGATAGTCGCAACAACCGGCATGACACTGGCCGTTGGAACACCTCCTCGTCCTCCTGGGCATAGCCCTCACCAACCAATCCTCTCCTCGCAAACATACCACTCCTAACCCAGAACCTTCCCGAATGATAAATATCAATGGAAAGCTCTCCACGATCAGCAATCCGGTGACACAGTATTGAATCGCGTTAACTGCGCGGTTAAGCACTGGCCCTGCGCAGGATGGATCGGCCGCGAACAGACACTCCCCTCTGTTGCTACTCTCGTACTCACCATCAATTACCCCAGTCTCAGAAAAGTCCTCTCTTGAAAGAAAATAATCACATGCACCGACTGGCCGCGTCAGATGACTGCGAACCGAGGGTTGGTACAATAGTGACGGCAAGCGGTCAAACGTCTACGAGGAGGCCGACTGGAGAGTCGGGGCTATGGTTATTGAAGCGCATTTGAATACGTTGAAGATCTTCATCACTGCTTTTCAATCTGCCAAGATTATCATTTGCGTCATCTTGATTTTGAGGAGTTAACCTGCGGCAGACGTACACTGGTTCTCGATGGATGAGGTGTCGCTAATGCCTATGTTGGCAATGTATGTCTGCGTGCTGGGTGCAGCCCGGTGGACTACGTTGCATGTTCAACTGTAAGAGGGGATGGCATCAATTTGGCCTTCTCTGCCAATGCTGAACTATTACTTCTTACACTTGCAGTTATCTACCTAACTTCAGATACCTTCTTGCCTGCCCGATTAGCAAGCCGTCGCTAAGGCATTAGTTTCTTCTACAAGCTTTCTAGTCGATACATGGAACTCTATCATTGAACCACTTAGCGTCTCAAATGCAGCATACCCTCAAATACAAGGATACCTAAAGGTAAACTCACATATGCCAGCAAATTGTTGACACGGAACAAATAGTGCAGGAAGGATCACCCTGGACGGGCCATAATGGCGGTGCCACGTCCGGCCTGATGTCACCGCAGATCGGCCACCAATAATCATCCCATCCTCCCGGGCTTCATTAATCGGACGGCACAAATATCAGCCTTGACATCATCGCGACACAACGCCGAATTCCCATTGATCCTCCAACCGACATATCGTCATCCCGTGTCCCCTGGTCCTATCTATCGTGACCTCTGGAGAAAACACCCCCATCCATCACACGTGGGAATGAGGCCACAACATCACACCTCCAATGATCGACACCACCTATCACCCTACTCTAGCCACACATTAAGCATTGATTAATTAAACTAACCCCCAGACCGTTTTCTATCATCCGCCACTGACGTACCCATCGCTCTTCCCCAACAATAAAGGAGATATATACTCACTCCATCCCATCCCAGCCACCAGCATTTCTACATCCCATCCATATCCCCACACATACAATACAAGCATCCCGAGCGACCAAATCCACTCCCCACACCCACAGGAAGATCAATACAAAATGCCCCTCTTCCACCGCTCCTCCGTCTCCAGCTCCGACCGCAGCAGTATCGACGATCCCAACACCCACCACGGCCACCGATCCTCCCACCGATCCTCCGGCTCCCACTCCAGCCGTGGCTCCGCTTCCCCTTCCTCCCGCCACAGCCACAGCCACAGCCATTCCATCTTCGGCGGTAGCAACAGCTCCCGCAAACGTGAAGACCCTTCTGTGAGCGCTGCTAAGGAGCAGGTCTCGCGTGCGGAGACTGCCGAGCGCGAGGCTGATCGCGCCCTTGTGGCTTCGCGTCGTGCCGTGCGTGAGGCTAGAGAACATGTCAGGAGGTTGGATGAAGAGGCTAAGATTGAGTATTTTTCCCTTCCTTTGATCAATGTCGTCATCTTCTCTCCTTTACTCCCTCTTTCCTTCCTTTTTTGTGGGACTTCTTCTAACGAAGTCGTACCTAGGGCTCGTGCTGCCAAGATGAAGCAGGATCAGGTCAAGTCGATCACGCAGCGGGCGCGGCCGCTGGGACGTAAGTGATTCCTTCGGACGTTGGAGATAGTTATCGCGATGGTGCTGATGGACCTAGGGCATGCGTGAGAAAATGTAGATTTGGCATGTCTGCCTGCCCGTCTATATTGTCGGTTGGGGTGTGCGAGATGGATTTGAGCGTTGGACAATGTTTGTCGCCGCCATTCGAGATGTACTTTTATTGTGCTGTTGTTCTCTCAGGTTAGCGTTGTTTTCTTCGATGTTTTACGATTTATGATACCTTGGTGATGTGTACGATATGAATTTGTAAGGGATCAATTTGTCATAACCTTCGACATTACCGAATAATTACGAAAGGGTGCGAAAATTTCTGCTGATACTTATTCACTGCAGTTGACGCCCTTGTGATGCCAACTTCCGGTTTAAGCCTCCGGGAGGGAATGCCTTTTATGCTGTCACCCTTTCTTCTTTCCAATCCCTCCTCCTTCGTTTTTACACTCCTCACCTCCCCACTCCACACTTTTCAAGTCCGCTTATCAGTTATTATCTCCTCATCAGTCGTCCCCTCGTCAGCCATCCCTCGCCAGTTTTTTTCCCAGTTGTCGTTTTGCTAGTCACCTCCATTTAGCTTCACCTGAAAACTCAGAACCAGATCATTCACGATGTCTGGAAGCTCCCTCGACATCCCATACTGCTTCAAGGGTGCCCACTTCCCCCAAGTCGGTTTTAAAGACTTCCCGGATGGATTCTGCACTCTGGACAACAGAAACCTGTTCCCACGCGAAAAGTTCATAATGCTCCACGGGGAGGAGGAAATCAAGCAAATCGTATATGGCAAGCTTGAACCAGCTTTGCTCTTGATATCACGCATAATCCTCCACCATTGGGCAAGCTACAGCGTTTTCCTTCGGCGGAAACAACCCGATGACAATGACATCTTTATCACAGAAGACCATTTGGTCGATGTCACCAAGGATGAAGTTGTCAGAAGCATCCAGAACCTCATACCAGATTTCGATTTCAATCCCGACATGAATATTGGTTCGTCATGCTGTGCAGAGACTGCCTTACGTCCCGATTCGCCTCGCGACTTGGTAGTTCTAAACTACGATCTCATCAGCGTTCTCTTATCCATTAGGTCCGACAACGCCAAAATATCCGCGCTTGTGTTTCTTGCAGTCTGCATCGGTCACGGAATCGCTCATGTCCTCGAATTCCGCATGATCCGTGGCGGGAAACTCAATGCACAATCTCGAGCTTTTCTTACCCCACCCGGACTGACCTGTCGTGAGGCAGGAACTGCATGGGAGAGCAATGTCTTTGGTGGAAAGGTTGTCCCCATTTGCAGTCGCCCAAGTGATCTGCTTCGTATCCAAGGACTTTGTATCAACGGAAGCGCCGTGGGTTACAAAATGATGAAGATAAATGAGGAATGGATGCATGGCTTGTTTAACGAAACCCATTGGCAAACCACTAAGCGACCGACACAAGCCCCGCTGGACGTGTATGCTGACTACGCTCATCTCATGCCCGATGATCCAGAGGAACTGTCTGAATCACGGAAGGAGAAGACCCATGGCAATGATGTGCGCGTCCAAACCGGAAGTCCTACGAAAATGCCGAGATTCCTAAGACCCCAAAGACGTCATGGTTGCAAACGTGTCTTGCTGGCGGGTGATTCTTAATTGCTGATCACGCGTCATTTCAATAAGTTCAAGCTAACCTCTGTTGCTTAAGACTTCTCTTGCTTCAATCATTCCGGCGATTTTACGGCCTTGTTTCCCTGCTTTAGGCTCCTATTGTCGGTGGTTAACTGGTATAGCTTTATTGATGATCAGGGGTAGGCAGGACCCTATAGTTGATGATGACTGGTATAAATTCAATTAAGAGGCAACAGGATTAGATTTCAAATGACGCACAAGTGCCACAAGAAGCTAAACCTGGGTAACACGCCGTATCTACTACTCTAAGAGTAAGCCCGGGCAAGTTTAACCGAATCATGCAGCCCCAGAATTCTGCTAGCCCAAACAGTCTTAGCAATACGAGATAATATATTCTGTGTACTATTCAGCCGGACAACTTGTGATTCAGCAAGCGACCATCTGCGACATCTCGGTCAGGCTTGATGGACTCGACAAGTTTTCAATTCTTGGCTCTCCTCCGAGCATAATCCCCCCTCACCCCCCATTATACCTCCGATATTGCCTGAATACGGAGTCCAGGCCGTCACTCCGCAAAACTCAATGCTAAGCGGGTGCAAGATAACCCGCCAGTCTAGCCCACCTCGGCACGGCCCATGACTGCTGCCAAGAATGTCCGCTCTTCTTGGCGTCGGTGCCCGAGACCACGGGGTACATAGCCCACTCATCTCATCACTGCTGGCTTGGTAGTGTCTAGTATGATGGATTCTGCAGAGAATAGTGTCTAAACAATTTCCTAATGCGGGCTGTGCTGCGTTCTTGCTAGCAGGTGGCTTCTCCGGAATGCGAGGGAGTGGTTAGGATGATTCCGGGAGAAGGAGCAGGTCAGGCGGACTTCTCGAGGGGGCCAGGGTCAATGATTGATTCTATTCAAGCGGCGCACTCATATGTCTTCACTAGAACTACGCAGTCTCCGAAGCCTTTGTCAACTACGGGACCTAGCAGACAACGACCATGACTCCCATCCAAGCCCGCAACATATACACCAACTTACATCAAAATACATGACCTCACTTTCCAAGTCAGGCTAAGCTTTACATGCAGGCATCAAAACGACCCCATCGCTTACGATCCGCTAGACCAACTACAGCGCATCCATCGACCTCCGCACCAGTAATCCATCACGAGCTGACAAACACCTCCACAATATTACTCAAAGAAACATATCCCCGTAATCATTGACAAATTCTCCATCATCATCATCTATCTCATCTATCTAAGTTCTACCCTCATCCCTCCATCCTTCACGAAAATCTCAGCTTGGCTATATAAACCACCCAATCACCCCAAACTACCACCGCCACTTATCACCTCTTAAGTTGCTAGCCCAAACTCATCCAACCCAACTCATCCCACCATCATCAACCCAATCCAACCCACCACGCAACCACCACAACGCCATAGTACTATAGCCTAAAATGCCTTCCCTCCTCACACTCACGGTACCCCCCCTTAATCCAACACCCGTATCATCCCGACCTAACCCGTCTCAACAGTTCCTCCTCCCCCTCTCCCTCGCAGCCACAACCCCGATAATCAGCTACGCAAGCTACTCAACCGCAAACTGCACGGCCCCCATCATCACAACCGCCAACGTCGCCGCCTTAGCCTGCGTCAACATCGAGGACATCCCCATCAACTCCTTCTCGGCGTATGTATCCTCCGGGGCGTGCGAGGACGCGACTACGTCCCCTCTGTTGAGTCTGTATACCGAGGCTGGATGTGTCGATGGGACGGTGGTTGAGAGTGTGGGTCTTGGTGCGGAGACGGAGTGCTTTCAGGCGCAGGGGGTGACGGTTGTTAGTTTGGGGGTGGAGTGTGCTTGAGATTCAGTACACGTCTACTATCATACTACATATTAGTACTACTATGAAGAAGTATGAACAGAGAGTGGGGGCGGGGTGAGGGTGGGGATGAAATTGAGGTGGTGATGAGGTTGGTCGGTTGGGTGGTTGGGTGGATAGTTCTTTGTCCATTGTCAAGTGGGTTAGTGATAAGAGTAATATAATCAATCGGGTTTTGAGCAAATACTATGGAAAATAATAATAATAATAATAATAACCGAGTGCGAGGGAGGTACAGTTCGGTTATAAGGAAGTCCGAATTTTAAATTCCAGACTCCCTTCAATCAATAACCACCGAGTAGATATGATCGCCTCAATTACATCAACAACACCTCGGAAGACAGGATAGCGAACAGCATCTTCCAAGCTCTGCAAAAATCTACCTCCCTATAATAATAATGATAATAATAGTATTCAAAAAAAAAAATTGAAACCCCATAAACCAGACCAAGCGGAGATCACATTCACAGTCACATTATTTTGAGTTCAATCTTCCGATCTATGTAAGTAGTACCTGTCCCGTCCGTGCTTCCGTTGTTCCTTTCCGCCTTTACTGTTGTACCAGCGAGGACCCTACCGTGGATCCAACACATCCCACTGATGTATTTAGTACCTTTGACAGTACACAGTAATAGAAACTGGCCTCTGTCACTACGTACTAGAAATCTACTACATACTCACTACTAGATACTATGTAGGGTAGGGACTATCTAGCACTGACCTGGGTCTAACTGAATAAAGGTCTCGCCAGAAGAGGGCTAGCGCAGTGCGTTTATTCTCGGGTGCAGCCTAGAGTGGATCCGGAATAATTGCCTTCTGAGGCAAAAAATTATGCTATGCCCCACCCCACATCACCAACCCACGATGGGATCCATGGAGGGTAACCGAAGAAGAGCAAAAATTTGACCGACGCAGGATTCGAACCTGCAATCTCTTGATCCGTAGTCAAGCGCCTTACCATTGGGCCAGCCGGCCTTGGATGTTTATTCAGTGAGAAGAGTGGATTATGGACTGGTCTGGTCTAGTTGTGATTGTGGTAGTGGGTGTCACTTGGATCATGCGATTCATATTTGGTAATCAGGGTATGTATGCTACATTGGATATCATAAACATGGAATCAGAGAGAAAAAAAGAAAAAGAAAAAGAAAGAGGGAAAGGAAGAAAGAAAGAAAGAAAAAAAGACAAGACGTAGAGATGCATGAGAGAAGATAAGGGAAATCATTCGAAAGATGGATGAGCGTCAGGGTCCTGATCGCTGTATTTCTGGATGAGGGCTTCTTTTTCGGAGACGACGGGCTCTCCGTCCTCGATCTGGATGATGGGGATTCGTTGCTGGCGGCGGGCGACCGCGCAGAGGTAGACGGAGATGACGAAGCGGCCGAGAAGAAAGCCCATGACACAGGCCAGTCCACCGGCTAGGATGCCCATGAGGGCGGGGAGGATGATGGGCCGGGCAATACGCATGACGCCCTCCTGGCCGGTCCACAGGAATTGTCCGTTCTGGCGCATCTTGAATGCCGGGGGGTATTGCGTGGAGGAGTGGTGGTGTTCCTGGAGGTTGGGCTTGGGGGTGGGGGGAGCAGCGTCGTGCATGTGCTCGTGCTGGGTGTGTCCGGTTTTGATGCAGTTCTTGACAGCGTCCTTGACGGCGTCCTTGGCGGTCTCGTAGTAGGACTCGAGCTGCGACTTCCAGGCCTTCATCTGCCAGATCTTGTTGCCGTGGCCGTACTCGCGAGTGCCGTTGGGGTCGATGACGGTCAGATGCAGATTCCTGTCGGCATCGCTGACCAGACCGATCGCAATCGAGTTCTGGGTGGCAGGGCGACCGTGCAGGTCGAAGAGGCGGAGCTTCAGATAGTAGATATCGCCTAGGCCGGCGCCAGGACGAGCGGGGAGGGGTCGGACGTCGAGAGAGTAGGCCACCTGGACGGCTTGGATGCCGGTGTCCCATTTGCGGTCTGCGGAGAATTGCATCGGCACGGTGGCGGGGAAGATTGATTGCTTGTTGGCTGTGAGTGTGCCATTCTCGGTGGAGAAATCAATGGTCTGTGGGGGGGGGGGGTTAGTGTTGCGTACATGCCATGCCAGTGCGGCGGGGTTGGCATGCATACCAGGTGGGAAATAGGGTCGAGGGCCTCAGAGCAGCTGGAGTCGGAAAAGGCGCAAGGGGTGGCAGGCAGGTTGATCTGATGCGAGTGTGCCGTGGCCCGGAACTGGGGGTCGGGCAGGGCGAGGGCCGCGCAGCTGCTGATGCACAGAGCACCTGTCAGGGACAGGCCGCGGAACAACATGTTGGTGGTTGATGGTGAGTGGATAAGTAGATGAGTGGATAGTGGATGATGGAGGATGGGTAAAATGGGTGGAAGGGTAAAGACTGTCAAGCGTTCAACTGGAAAGAAGATCGCGGGGGAAAGTGGTATGTTATAGCAGAAGAAGCAACGAGAGACAAAGAGCCACGGCTGAAAGGCTAAAGTCGAGGGAGCGACCGGCGAGGCATATAAAGGCGAGCAAATCACCAGCCATGACAACATCCACGCTAACGCTAACGGAGGGGCCGAAAGAGAAGAAATGAACTGGAAGGAAGCACCAGGGCCATCACTGCCAGGATGACTGAATCCGACCCAGTCGCAACCGTAGTGGTACAAGGCTGAGCGACCCTGATTGCCCGGATGCGAAGGTAAAGCCAGCCTAACAGACTAACAGTGAACGAGCTTCTCCGCCGGAAGCGATGCCGAGTTGGTCGACGATCCGCGCCCCTACACAGCCTCTTGTTGGTTTGTTTCACTTGCGCTTTTCCCAGCTCCGGTCTTGGGGGCCCTTCTCAGTTCACCTCTCTTCTTCTCTCTTCTTCTCGTTACATTCTTCCTGTCGCCCCCATGGTGGCTTTTCTCTCCATCCTGTTCCTGCAGCCGACCAACGCCTGAAACCTCTAGAAGCTGATTATGACAGGGATTGGTGCAGCTCACATCAACAAACCCAATTCCGTCTATTTTCCGTCTACTAGGTCAATTGGGGATTCTACAGTGTAGTGCCTGATCCATGGAACAACGGCGCCTCTCCGGCTACCACCGCACCGCCATCCACCCCTATCGACATCCCACTGGACCACTAACCACTAGCATTGCTTTAGCATCTATTCCTGGCCTCTCCAAATATTAGCGCAAGACATTGTCTTCCCCACTTGGTTCACGATGAACCCTTTTAGCGTCTTTTCACCAACCAGAGCCTCCCTGATTGTCACCTGCCAATGGAAGAGCCTGACTGGCCCCCACGGGCCATGAAGCATGCCAGAGTCAACCTGCAATTGCCACTGGGCCACTGCTGCGGTCAGGGCATGGGAAGCTTAGCAGATGAGGTTATCGGCTTGGTTCGGGGCAGAATCAGAATCAGACCCGGCTGACCAGTCGAGTTTTTTTTTTTTCCCTTCGCATGTTAATAGTCCATTTCCTTTGACCCTCCCCTCCGCCCCTGACACCCTGCCAATGGCTTCCCTCGCTGCCACGGCCTCCGACCGTGGCATCTCATTTCCCTCATCCCACCCCTCGCCAGAGTCCAGACAAAGGATTTTAAACCACTCCCCCCCCCCCCCCCCCCACCGATCAAGCCAACGGACTCGGGGCATATCTGTCTCGCTTGTCTCCCCTGGTCCCTGGCACCTGCCGAACCTCTGTCCGACCATCTCCCGACCTGCCTCCGACCCATTCGATCAGGTTTTTCCTCACACTTTGTGACCCGTAGACTCGATGCGGGGTCCGCGGACTCCGTCCAGGCAGCGCCGATGTCTTCTCACTGATTGGCCTTCTTTTTCACCCGAACGGCCGGACGGTTTCCGATCTCCAGGTTGCTTTTGATCCGTGACTTCATCCCATCCGTTGGCCCACACTAAATCATAACTATCTCGACGGGTTGCACACAGCACAATGCACCACCTTCACTCTCACCGCTAGCAGCAGGCGGACCAATTTCCGTCCGGCAAGTCCACCGACTAGACATCTACCATATACTCGACTTCGAGGACCGACTCAAATAGCGCGCTCGCCAATATGTATCTATATATAAACGAGAACGGTGCCAATTTGGCAATTCGCAAATTGCCAAGCTCTGCCGTCTTGCATTCAGTCAAGCTCATCGGGCTTGGCGCTCGCTGAAGTCAAGCCTCTTTAGCTCCAGACTAGCGGGATCGCTGCTATTAATACCGTGACAAATTGGTTCGCCAATTTCCTGTCGCTGCGATGTCTCGGACCAATTCCCGGCACTTCATCCACGATGGGTCGCTCAATTGCCTGAATTTTGGATCGCTCGAATATGACTGATCCCTGCGCCGATCCTGGGCACGGTGTCACCTTCTCGTTACATTTGCCATTCGACTCGAAAATATCATGGACAGTACAGCGCACGCGGAATTTACATAATTTCCGACCCGGACCTGATGGATCATGGTGATGATGCTTAATTTAAACATATCACCCACTCCACTCCCACCATAGCCGGCACCGGCTGTCGTCCACCGGATCAGGGGCCATCGTGATGTTGTTTGATTCCAGACCCAATACGCGCCCGTGTTTCTCATAGGTCTCCCATGTTGTCCCCTGTCGGGAAGACGGGACACCGTCACGCACAAATGAGACAATGTGATCCTGGATCGTCAGGGCGAGGTCCTCATCGAAGAGCCCGGCTTCAATATCTGGCTGTGAGTGATTATAGAACGTGAAGGGTATGTCTTGGGAGTGTAACCCCGGTGGAACGCTGAATACCGATGCGTACGCGGTATCGAAAATGGTGTTGAGATAGCGGTTCTTGCACTGGAAGAATGCATCGTTCACCGTGAGGGAAACCCTCTCCAGTGGACTGCCATATCCCAGACTCGTCGAGGAAGAGTTGTACACGGGCGGATAAAGCGTTTGAGAGATGTTTTCTATTGTTTCAGGCGACATGCTCGGGGTGTAGGCCTCGACAATGGATTGGTAGGCAGAGGAGTTGGTGCCTGCTGGTGGGGTAAAAACTAGGCCTTCGTTGGACGTGTGACTGGTCATGATGCGGAGATGCTTCCACTTGAAGCTAGGATCGCGCACAGTGCGGCTCGGTAAGTCCGGGGCAAATGCACTGTCAACAACCGGTCCATATGTGAAGGTCCCATACACGGGCGTGCTGGCAATCTGGTGGGCGTTTGCCGCGATCAACTGGCTCGATGGGAGACCACGTGCCTCCGCGATCGAGCTCACGTTGAGCAGTTCCAAGAACCGCCGTCGGGCTGAGTCCTGCTGCTCCGTCGACTGCGGATACCACATTGGGCTCTGGATGATGGCCTGTCCAAAGGGCAGGTCTTCTGTTTTGTTTCCGCCGTACGCTGCGAGCTGATGGATGACAGACCCTCCACCGGCAGATTGGCCCATGACAGTGACGCGATCCGGATCTCCCCCAAAGAGAGCGATATACTCCCTCACCCACTCCAAGGCCAGACGTTGATCATACAGACCTGCATTGGCAAACCCCTCGCCTTCGACATCAGCCAACCACCCAAACGCCCCGAGCTATCCACCCAGTCAGTCAATCAGCACCCAAAACACAACCTCCTCACGTCGAAATCAACTCACCCGATAATTCAGCGCCACATAAACAAGCTCCACCTCTCGCTCCTCGCCCATCTTCAACAGACCCCTCGGGTCCCTCTCACTCTTATCCCCAGAGATATACCCCCCGCCATCGATCCAAACCAACACCGGCGCAAGCGACGCATTCGCTTCCCGTCCATCAAACACCCTCTTTGGCACAACCACATCCAGAAACAGACAGTCTTCCGTGATCCTAGCATCCCGTGGCGGCTCAACGATCGGATAATCATCCACGTTGCCAGACGCATTGAATTCAGTCCCAGCCGCGACACTACTCATAAACGGGGGCATGATCTCCTGTTCCCAGGTGAGTGCACCCTGCGGACATACACGCCCCACCGACCCGGTCTGGACTTCTGTGCGGTCCTGTGTCGGTGGGCGCGGGGGCAGAAACCGCCCTGTGTCTGCGGGTGATGCTGCATAGCGGATGTTGCTGAAGTTGTAGGCTTGGGTGGATTGCTGTGTTTGGTTAGTATATGTATATGTATACGTAGTAAAACACTATCAAGGAGGAGGAGGAGGAGGGATTAAGTACATCGAGAGAAATCGCCTGGTGGAGTTCATAGCCCAGGTCTATAACCGGTAGGGATGATGCGGCGGTGTACGTCGGAAGGACCGTAGCCGCCAATATATATATCACTTTGACAGGATGCATTGTCACAGTCATGATATAGGTTGATTCGCATGTTGAGTTGTTCAGTTCGTATCACCCGGTTGAAATTTATCTGTCGCCCTTCACATCACTGAAATTAAATTGTCAAGTCGATCAGATATCATTCATTGACTTCTCAGATCAATAGAGATAATCCCAATAATTAATCACCCTCACAAAGCAAGGGACCAGCGACTCGGACCTGCAACCCTGTCTGTCCAGAATTTTTAAAGATGAAGAAACTCACCTCCTCCCCACTCATACTGACCAAACCCCATATATACCTCCCTCCTACGAACCCAGCTACAAAAAAAAAACATCCAAAACATCAACATATCGGAATGTTATATCATGTTATGTTTTCATCCCGCCCATGCCAGATCCTGAATCATGTCCGGAATCAATCTCATGCATGCTCTCATTCTTGTTTGTTTGTTTGTTTGTTTGCTGTTCGTTGCCGCATCCGGAACCTGGATTTATCCGCCAAGATGCTAATCTGCGGCCCGAGTCTCATACAAAAGGTGCTGTGGTCTAGTGGTATGACGTCACGTTGTGGCCGTGCCAGCCCCGGTTCGATTCCGGGCAGCGCCAATCATCATTTCATTTCTTTTTTGTTTTTGGTGGTGGAGGGGGGGTAGAGGGAGGTGTTAGGGGGTTTTTTACCCGGGTGTGTGGGAAGAAGGGGTTTGGGGGGAAGGGGAAGCAAAAATGGAAAAGAGGAGATGGGGAAATGCTTTTTTTGTATACGCTAGATTAATAGTATTGTGGTTGGTAGGTTATGCGTTGGATGAAGATGAAGAAGGTGAGTTATATGGGGTAGGTAGAATATAGGGTAGATATAGATGTAAGATATCATCACATCAAAATCCGATTCACAAATTTCTCCCTATTACTGCAACTACAATAAAGTTAAAAACTAATTCGTCACAATTTGTGTACTTACCTTGCTAACTCCCAAGTCCCAATCCAACACCCATGGGTAAGTAGCCATTATATATCATCCACCTCCCTAACCGCACCACCCTCCCCTAGCGCCAGCATCTTATTCGACTCCACCGCGCCCCCATCTCTCAATTTATCCGCCGTCTCCGCCCCCGCCGCAGGAACCCGGTACTCGAATCTCTTCCCCCTCGCTGGAAGTTTCTCCCCGGGAAGCGCGTACGGAAAGGGAAGCCATTGCGGCAGTAGTCCCAGCTGCGTGAGCACGGTCGCTTGGTCCCAGGCGATGTGTTCGTGGTAGAGCCGGTCACCGCGGATGTTGACGACTGAGGTGAAGGGGATTTGGAGTGTTTTGTGCGTTGGGGGGTTCCTGGAATTCTAAGGGGTTGGGTTGATGGTTAGTATGTGGAGAAATGGGGGTCAGGAGAAGAGAGAAGTGGGGTATGGGAGGGCAACGTGCAGCCAATCCACCTCTTTATCATGGGTGAAGGAGAAGATGAATTCATCGACGATGCGATCGACACCGACTGTTCGACTGATCAGTTCCAAGGCTGTGTCGTCGGGGTTTTTGAAGATGAAGTGGTTCAGGTAGAAGTTGCTGAGGCGGGCGCGGCCAATGCCGCCGGTCATCTGGGTGGATCGTATATTGTCAGTCGGAGATCGTCTAGGCGAAGTTATGGAGTTGACAAGATTGGGATGAGAAACTCACGGTCGGAATATGGTTGACATAAGGTTCATCGACCATGGTCGCCATGGTTTTCTCGACTGACCGGTCCTCGAACTCGTGGCGCGTGTGCTCGGCCCAGATCTTCTCGAGGTCGAAGTATGGTCCCTTCAGTTGGTGCTTCAAGAAGGTGAGTGTGCGTGTGTGAGCTACCCCCGCGGTGATGTATTTGAAGTTCTCGTGCCCTGGGACGATAAAGCCTGGGGAGATAGCGTCGGGGTAGGTGTACATGATCGTTTGGGGAGTAGGGGGCTGAGGGGGGTTGTTGGAGTCGGGGAGGTGGATCAGGCTTGGGATCGAGGATTGGGATGGTGTCTCCCAGAAGCTGTGGTAGACTATTGCTGCGATGGGTCCGGATTGTGTGATGCGTTGGAGTGTGGTGGTGAATGATGGAGTGTAGTCGAGTTGGGAGCCGTAGACTGGACTGTGTTAGGGATGGCAAAACGATGCTTGTGTTGTGGATAGATACCAAGAAGACCAAAGTGGTCATTCCTCGAGCATTCGTTCAGAGCGCTCAGTATATCCGTCACACTCTTTACTTTCCTGCAAACGTTATCCTCATCCGCGCTGGATTCGGCATCCAGAGTAATCTGCATGACGGTATAGCCCTCTTCGGCCCATTTTTGCAGCGGCCTTGGGTCCAGACTCGAGTTCGTCGCTTCGCAGTCGGCTAGACTTGCTGGAACTATCAGAATCAAGCCTGGCCCGCGACCGCATCGCGATAGAGGCCTTTGAAGGATGATGCCATGGCCCATGTTAGTTGGTTGGGCGCATGTGTGCCATCTTGATTCGGCAGCCATGGACCGATGAGTCAATGGTCAACGCAGACGTGTATGATGTGTAGAAGGGAAGTGTCAAGAGAAGGAATAGGTACGACAGTTCTTATCATCAGGATGTGGAGATGAAGAGGGGACGTGCAATGTCAATGACGGAACCCACCACGGGCCGCGGGGCTAGACCCGACAACGGCCTCGGGTACCTTAATAGTGGAACCATCGGCAATTCGTTTGGTCAAACCTAAGTCACGCATTCATACCAAGGATATAGTCAATCTGCTGAGTAGAGGTTATGGCAGTGAATTGCCTCCTGCATACCATTGCGAACTGGCATAGAGTTGGACCTCCTTAGGATAGGCTCATCCGGTTCCAAGTATATACCAGGTCATGCTAAAGTACGGATTAGCGCTGCTGATAGAATTGATTTCAATGTAGTGCAAAGCTCCCTATGGAAGACCATCACGTGGTTGCACTTTCCCTTTAATAACAGTGGGGAGTTCAGAGCGCGACAATTCAACTTTTCCTAACCCATCCGGAACATTGAAGAACCTGCCTCCGACTTTCGCTTTGAATGACACAATACTGCCCGACCAGACTGGTTCTTATTCTTGCGAGGGCTGGGATTGCAATATTGAGTTGAATTACGTTCTCTAGCAGGCCTCTGCTCGATGAGAAATGGACGAGATGGGAAACCCATTACTAGCGGTGCTTTCAGACCCTCAATGTCCTGATTTCTTTTCGCAGACCTGCCGATAACCCATAAGCATATACCCTTCTACATATCCTACTGCGTTGGATAAGCTCAACGGAAGGGAACCTCTGGACAAAGTGGTGGTATACCCGTTTCATGCCAGGCGTTCGAAGCCGCTCATAAGCTGACATTCTATGCATACTCAGTATGTAGGACCGCCTATACGCTGCTTGTACGAATCTAAGCTCGAGTACCATATGACGATTTTGAACGGCCCTGCCTCCCCACGCATAAAAGACCTCCTGTCGAACGGGTTTCAAGGCTCTATGGTCTTATTCCGACCCCCACAAGACTTTCAAATTTCATTATCAAGACATAATGCGTTTGAGATCAAAACATTATCGCCCAAGGGATGATATCGAGTCTTTGACGGCTCGACCAGATCTTGCGTCCGATCAAGATATATCATGTCAATCACGGGAGCACGCAGCTTTTGAAGGTCTGCCCCATGGTACATATAAAAAACATCCAGCACACCGCTTGGGCTTATTACAATACGAAAGACTGGTTGAAGATATTGGTCGGGTCCACTGATGCCTTGATGGCTTTCAGCCGATCGACGTTCTGACCATACACAACAGACAGATCTTCGTCGCCATGAGCAAAGTTAATGTATCTGAGATAGTGAGTTAGCTTGGAGGCGAAGGAGGGTATTGGAAAACGAACACAGCCGGTGAATCAAGACCATCGGTGGCCCTCCACATATCGCGGACCTTAGAAGCCCAAGCCACAGCAGCAGAATCAAGTTTGGTGTCATGGTAAGATGGGATAGCCATGGCATTGAAGTTGACCTTGTTTCTCCAGGCATATGCAGACGACGACTCAGGCAAAGAGCGGGCTTTCTCCAGGGGGTATGCTTCCATCATAATTGTCGTTTCGTGGGTACCATTCAGCGAGACGAACGAAACGTATTCGTCCCACACCTTTTTCCATGTGTTGACATCCAGCGTTGCGAGGCCCGCTGCATACGCTGGCTGGTAAGCAGTCTTGCTACAGGAACCATCTGTGCCATCGTTCCAATGAGGATATTGCACCTCGAGCATGGTGTCGTGAATTGGATCGAGGTCGAAGAATGAGGAGAATGCAGATCTTCCCTCCTCCGCCGTGCCATGATAGAATGGCGAAACGGCAACCCTAGGCGCATGGTTCGGAGAGCCAGTCGTTGTGTAATACAAGATGATGCTCATTTGTGGCTGCCAGTGAGTCGTCTTGATCGCCTCCACTACTTTCTCAACCTTGTCATGGGAGTAGCTGAGCATGCCTGTCCATCCCGTCTGATCCGAAGGCGAAACGGGGTGCGCTTTGAGTGTCACAGATGTGACGATGCCAAAGTTGGAGCCGGCGCCACGAAACGCCCAAAAGAGATCCTTGTCCTCGGATGTAATCGTGCGCAAGTGTCCGTCAGCCAAAACTGCATTGAACGACAGAACGTTGTCGACTGCAAATCCGTACTGGCCCATGAGATTTCCATACCCACCGCCAAGGAGAGCGCCCAGGATGCCGACACAGTTGCAGTTAGCAGTATGAACGAGAACGTTATTCTCAGACGCGGCATCTATAACATGTGAAACGAGAGCTCCCCCTCCCGCCGTGACCTCGGTTTTGTCGCTATTGAAAGTGACCCAGTTTAAGTCTCGAAGGATAATAAGGAGCCCATCAGATCCCAGGTGGAATGTGGTTGCCCACCAATGCCCACCGTTCTGAGCCAGGAATGAAATATCGTTCGAGGTGCAATACTCGACCTACGTACTTTCCTGATCAATCGACATCCATGATATGACATGGGGAGAAGGGAAACCCACTATGATGGCAACATCTTGCTCCGTGGCTGGAGTGACCACGGCACCGGGCCGAGGGGCTCCATACTCACTGAAACGCGGATACTCCTCTGCACTCCACGTTGTAATCGAAGCTGACTGCGATAGCCGAAGTCCTAGTTCCCGAGAGAGACGTTCCCTTGACAAACCACAGACACCGTGCTGGAGGAGCAACAGGAGCGAGAGAAGCACGAGTAGAGCTGCCATATTGCAGGGAAGAATTGAATATTGCCGCAATTACAGCATGACTTTCAATCTATGAAGTGCTACTTATGAGCACGGCAAGGAAAGAAATTCTGCGAACCTGGACAGAACACGCAAGGGCCCTTAGACTATTTAGAGATATGATTCCCTCAGATAACACCGATAGGTACAAAGTTCGCGCTTGAAATCTGATTCAACGAATTGATGGCAGGTCGTGGCAATTCATCATATTCTCCACCTTCTTTCTTCACCTATGTAGGTATGAGGCCAGGCTGTTTCCCGAAGTAGGCATGGCATGGCCCCATAATGAGTGCAGCGCTGAGTCTAGGTCCTTCATTTCCAACGTTGGATGCGATATCACATCGGGGGTGTGCCAGGCGCGACACATATTGAAGACCGCGCAGAGAGGGTACTCCCCGCCCCATCCTGATACATATTATTGCTAATATCATGCACTCGAGAATGCGGATACTTCCTCCGTTACCTTGACTATTTGTTACCGTATTTGTCGAAACAAGAATAGTGGCCAACCAAGACAGATGGAGTTCATGTACAGGTCGCTAAGGTAGCCTTGTTATGTGTGAAGATTGCATTTGGCGTAATCTGGCGAATCAATAGAAAGACATCAAAGAAGGGAGTTCACTTAAGTATGTCAAGCAGTAGCATCATGGTAGATGTGCGATGGTTCTACTGCACGCGAAAACTATTCAAGCGCTGAGCATGGTCAGCGACAAGAATCATCGCGGCTGCTTATTCTGCCAATGCGATGATTTGGAAATGCCAGATGGGCGGAAGCTGGTGTTATGAAAAGCTCAGCAACGGCTACACAGATAAATGCTAGAATGGAGAGGTTGGCATGAATTATGCAAGTAAGCCCCTCATGTTCCTAAAGGGCCATTATTGAAGCCCTGGCGGTCGTTCAGGGGGTTGACGATGGCGGCAAAGAGAGGCAGAACAGATGATGGATCAGTCACGTGATTTATGGAGAGCCTGTCACGTGCCACGGTCGGCGATGCCGCGGTGATTTGAACAAACAACCGACATCATCCAAGCTGCACCCGCATCGCCGTCACGAAAGCCTTTGATCGGCAAGCTGAGCAAGGTTTACAATCCTTGAAGCTATAATCAGCTCATCACTACAATTCCGGAACCACCGTGCCTATTAATACATTCACATCCGAAGCAATTCCCGGATCTTGGCTCGAAACCTCACCTCTCGCCGTTTCCGTCCGAATTTGCGACACAATGAACACCGAATTCCAATCGTCTCTCTCCAACCTCGAGAACAAGCTCAATGCTCTCATCATCAGCCTTACAACGTCGCCGACCGCTTCAGGCGCGCCCGCAGCAGCAGTCGGCCTCCTCAGCGCAGACGACTTATTAACATCCGCCGTCGAAACTCTGCGACAACACCAGCAGAACTACGCCAAGATCCTGCGACTTCGCGAAGAGGCCCAACTCCTAGAGGAGAAGGTCAAGAGCATCGTGCGAGAGGTAGTCGCCTGCGAGAAGGAGATCCGAACCACATGCGGCGATGACGAGACGGACAGCGACGAGGACTTCGACGACGAAAGCTCCGACTACGACTCTGACGAAGACATGGAGGGCGGGAAACCTGCGACTCGCGGACTGCGCAAGATAAAGGAAGTCGACTACAAGCTCCTGCTGGATTTCGCGCGCCGGATCAGCAAGTACAATCACCAAGCGGCGGCAGATGCGGCGTCGAACGCGGAAGCGAAGTCTCGAGAGAAGATACAGCAGGCTAGGGGTCAGGATACGGAGATGACGGGGACGAATGGAAATACGGACACGGAGACAGCGGAGCCGGTCGCGTCCGTCACGAAAGAGGCGACCAATTGGCTGGATGAGTCGGCGAATATGACCCGTCAGGCGTACATGCTTCCGTATCCGATGGAAGATCGCATTCGGATGGGGCTTATGGGACAGATACAGCTTGCGGGTGGTGAGGGTCGGCCGGGCTTCGACCCGGAGAAGGAGGTCGAGCGGCTGATACGGGAGGCGGAGGGTCTGGGGGTTGCGGATGCGGTGCCGCCCGTGGTTGTTGGAGAGGAAACGCGCCATGCGGATGAGGCTGCGAAGGCTGCGGCTCATGCTGGATCTGCGGCGGCGGGCAGGGCTACAATGGGGGCTGCACCGGCGCCGAGGCCTAAGGCGACGCTCGATCTGGATCTGTATGATCCGGATGAGGACGATGATTGATGCCAACGAGATTTATTACGTGTCTGAGAGTTCTGATATACGATGGGCTGGGAATGGATTGACAGCGGGACTGTCATCCATCTCTTAGTCTTACCGGAACATAATGCCATGCTGTGCAGAGGACTGGGACGATTTCCTGAACCGTGTCTGTAAATGTAAGAGGTGGACCTCCCACAGCAGCATGTCTAAGAAGGCAGTCATTCTTCGGGAGATAGCCTTTCTCTATCCAGCATGCAGTGAACTCGCCGAGTCCACTTCACCAAGGGCAGATATACTGGTGAAAAACTGGACTTGGACCTCTGGTACCCGATCCGTGGAATATATGAATGAGTACGGGGCTGGCGATATGTGCAAAAGTTCAAAAGTTTGTAGCCTTGAAGTCCACCATAGCAACGTTTCGCGTATGATTGTAATACTAGATATGTAGAAAATCGATTAGGAAAGGAAATAAATAGTACACGAGATCAAGAATTTACTTATCCCAGGATCCACTTCCCCGGATCGTCCCTTTCTCCACTGTCTTCCCGTGGTTTGTAGTAGTCACTGAGGTGGCTTGCTGATACCAAAACTCTTCCCTTTGCCTTCACTTCACCACAGCCTGATTAGGGAAGTCTTAGTAACTAATCGGCCTTTACTGTTTCTACTGGTCTCTTCAATTTCCTCCCCGCTAGCCAACTTCAAGCTTTACTTACTCCCGCTTTCCCTTGATCTCCGGCTCATCTATCTATCTATCATCTTTCTGGGTTTCTTTCTTTCTTATTATCACGCTCATCCCACATCACTCAGAAGAGCTACTTTCTTGACATAACACCAAGACTGGCTACCTTTCGCTAACAATACCTTGCACCTTGCAGAGCGACTTTCCAAATCGGTGAAGATCTATCACCCACGTGGATTATTTTGCAGATCCCGTGGCATGGAGGGGGGGGCATGCATCAAGGCCGATATCAACGCTATGGGCAAATACCGGAGGACAGATAGTTCAATGGTGTGAGGTTTTCCGATTCAGTGGAGTTGTGACCGGATGAAAAAAGCACTATAAACACTAGTTACATTCTACGAGCGAAGAATGATAGCCCTCCCAATAATCAAACTGTACTGCGATGAACGATACGGAAGAGGCAAGGGGACAATAACTGCAGAAGCTGTCAGTGCCGGTATTCGTGCCTGACTTGCATCGGAAGGGATTTTGAACAAGAGCTTATCTCGAGCGTCTTGAGGCTATTGGGAGATCGTTTGCAAGGTTTTGTTTTTTTTTTTTTTTTTTTTTTTTTTTTGCTATGGTCAACTTCACCGCGAATGCCCAAGGGGTGTCACCATGCAAACTACCGAGGTATCGCTCAAGACGAAAGATATATTCTCCCCAGAGAAGCGCGAGGAAATGAGGAGCATGTAGGCTAAGATGCAGGGAGCATGGCAGAAGGAAACTCCTTCAGATCCTGGTTGGCAGCTCAATTGGACACGATGATTCAGACAGCGCACTGGATATCGAGGAACTCACTGAGGCAATCACCGCAGGCTAAAGAGTTGACCTTGAGGCAAAATGATGGGATCATAGCCCAAGTCGAGCTCGCACCACTCGGAAAAAGACACCCTCATGCCTTTCTTGTACCTGAAAATCCCATTTAGCTTTTCCAGGTGACTTTGAAGTACGAAAAGGGAGTCAAAGTTCTCCACGCGACATCACCGTAAAGCTCTCTGGAAGTTATATTCAGAATAAACAGCTTGGGTGACTGGTTAGAGGGGGATACACCTGATACTCTGAAAACCCGATGCAGACGCCATGTCTACATCCACTCGACCAGTGCCAATGTTGCCGAGGACTTGAAATTCTTCATGGGGGGGGGGGATCTGATCTCATCTCACCCAACCAATCTCGATGAATGGTATGGTTCTCCGCATTCTTGCCTTACCACCATCTCCATCTCCATGTCAACTTACCCACATGACAGTATCTACACCCCCCCCCCCCCCCCCCGCCACCCAGCCAAGAAACAAACCGCTCGTAAGACCCCCAAACCGCAAGGATTGCCGATCACTCGTCCATATTATTTCCAATCCGCCCGCATCACTTCCGTGACGCATTTATGTTCTCCTGCAGTTTATGCGCTGAGGTGCATTTATGGCTCCTCGATGAACCATTTTTGCTTTTTGTTGGGGATTTGGAATACGATCTCTCAGACACCGGGGCTGGAGTTGGAGATGATGCGTCTTTTCTTATCCCGTTTTGGGTTATGTTTGGGGGCGGGCGCTGAAAGGGTTTTTTTTCGCTGGGTATATAAAGACGGTGTGGGATGAGGGGGGTGTTTGTAAGATGGAGTTGTCGATGGTTGTCTAAGCTTACTCCATCCTTCTGGGCATTCTTAAAAGGATTTGTTCTCATTGTCGATAGCCTTGAAGGCTGAGTGAGGGGAAGGTCAATTCTCAGTATCTCCAAGGACGGTCTGTTGACACCAACATTCCTACCAACATTCTTAGGTGCCTCCCCAAGTCCCACAAACATAAGCGTGACTCCCATAGACACGGTACTTAGCTGACGTACGGCTCATCTGCTGCCGATTTCCAGACGCATTAGCAGACAATTTCAACACAATGGCCAGTCTGACCACTCGCCTCTGGCTGTTCATCACAGCAGTGATATCTCTCCTCCCGAATGCGCTGGGAGCCAGACCCTCAAACCCGGAATACACAATCGAGCAGCTATGGAATCTTGAAACAAAATTCTGGGATGCGTTCCTTTACCCAGCGAACGTGAACGAGACATTGGCGGTTAACTCGACCATTTTTGCTCCCGATGTATGTCGATATTCCCCTTTTCAACGAAAGGTTGGCTGTCCAGTGTCCCACTAACACCACCCCACCCTCAGGTCCAAGGCCGAGTAGACATCACCCGGGTCTTCAACGGCAGCGAGCTCAACACGGAATACATCTTCGGGTTATTCTCCAACCCGGACCACCTCAGCATCACCGGGGTGCCCGTCTCGTACAGCATCACGCAGTTCAGCGCCAACGGGAACATCGCGTCCGCGACCACCGTCGTCACATTCAACGAGACCTCGTTCGGGAACCTCCTCGTCCCCGTCACCATCGACACGTGGATCATGTGGGACGAAAACGGGCAAATCGAGCAATACGATGCGACGTTCCGGTGGTTCGGCTTCCTCCTCGATACCCTGATCGAGACCCTGGCCACACAGCAAAACAGCACGACGACCCAAGCCACGGCGCTGCTGACCCAAATGCTTGCAACGACTATCTGCGAGACCCATGAGCAGTACTGCACGGGGGAGAATCAACAATATACCAACTCTTCGACCTGCTATACCTTCCTGACGGAGGATATTCCGTTCGGGAAGGATTATCAGTTGGGCATGGATACGTTGTTGTGTCGTGAGGTCCATGAGCATATGGTCCAGTTTGATCCGGGCTTGCATTGCCCGCATATTGGGCCCACCGGCGGTGGGTACTGTGTCAATGACCAGACGTATGCGCAGAAGGTCTTGCAGCAGTATTTCCGGAAGCCATGGCTGGCGTATGGGTCGGTGGACCAGGATGTTTGGCTCGCGCAGTAGAAGAGATCTGAGAATTCAGTCAGTGCGGTGGATGGGACCGCAAGGATGTTTTTGATCTCGGGCCTTTTTTGACATTTAAGCCCATAATAATAGGGGAGGCCGGGTGAAAGATGTCAGACAAGGCTGTCTATTCTGCTTCCGACGATCCGTGACGTGGCTGTGTCGTCTCTCTAGAAGTATGCTCCACTTATGACTCAAGATGGGCAAGGACGCCCTATATGGAGCCACATCCTCAGTCTTGGGTGCTTAGTCGGATCACTGCAAGTCCTATTGCAAACCAGTAACTACTATATATTACTGATCTAAATAGCCAAACTATCCAATGACTCCAGTTCGCAGTTTGCACAGCCCTCTGGATAAGCAAGCACCCGCAACGCCCGAAGGGATCTTCATCCAGCCGATCCGAACCACTAACCAGATACTGGCAGCTCCAGTTAACCGGCAGCACTACTTAAATCATTTACACCCTCTGGCCTGTCTCCGAACAGCAAATAGATCAATGTATTGACCGTCACTTATCCTTGTCAAGCTAAGCTGTAAGATACAAATTGCCCATAAATAGTAAATAGCGTCATGCATAACAAACTAGGTAAAGGTAAAGCGGCGAGTAACGGTACTTTCAATATAATAAATAGTGTATTTTCGGAGAATTTGAAATACGCACGCCAGGGGGTGTAATTCCTTGGCCAGATGAGCTTCCGCATTGAGACGATGACCGAAGTCCGAGCACCCCCAGGGAATGAAATAATGCACTGATGCAAGGCGTTGAGCCTTTGTCTCCTCCCCCTTAACTAGAAAGAAAAACCCCACCTTCAGTACCTTCAACGGTCGATTTCCAGACACCCAGTCCACTCAACTGAGATTGAATCCCACTCCACCTACTCCGTACCATGGAAACCATCAAGTCCGTACTCTACAGCTACCCGCCACCACCCCCACGAACACGCACAAGACCCTTCCGGGTGATCTGCGTCGGCCTTCCCCGATCCGCAACTGAAAGCCTCAGCCATGCGCTGGAAAAGCTCGGTCTTCGGCCCTACCACGGCTGGAATCTTGTGTTCGACTCACCCGAGTACATCGAGCAGTGGGCACGTCTCGCGAAGCGCAAATACGCCGGTGACCCAGATGGAGACGTGCACATCTCGAAGGCGGAATTCGACGCCCTGATTGGCGACCATGACGCGGTGTTGGATTCTGTTCCGGCCATGTTTGCGGCGGAATTAATCGAGGCGTATCCGGAAGCGAAAGTGATCTTGAATACGCGACGAGACCTGGATGCCTGGCATAAGAGTATCATGAAGACGATCGTGGGAATTGAGGATAGCTGGTTCCAATGGCTGATCAAGGTGTTTAATGCGGATATGTTTTGGGTGTGGGAGGTGTATTTCACGTATGCGTATTGCGGGTTGTTTCGGAGCCCGGTGAAGCAGTCTTCCAGGGACGGAATTAGTAGGAACGGGAAGTGGGTGTATCGCGATCATTGCAATATGGTTCGGGGGATGGTGGAGAAGCAGAGGTTGTTGGAGTGGGCCGTCGAGGATGGATGGCGGCCATTGTGTGAGGTATGTTCCCTTTCTATGTTTCGTGTTATGGTTCCTGATGACGCTTGCTTTAGTTCCTGGGCGAAGAGGTCCCGGATGAGCCGTTTCCGAGGGGAAATGACCCGGCTGCGTTTGATGAAATGGCGGCCAAGAGAGTAAAGCCGCGCATCGGGGGAGCTTTGTGTAATATGGCCATTACTGCCATTTCCGTTAGCGTCGTGGCCACTTTGGTAGGGGTTTCTGTTAAAGAAAGGGGGGTGCCCTGGAAGACGATCGGGGGGATATCAAGCACGGTGTTCGCCGGTTGGACTGCCTTGACAGGTTTGGTTAACTGATCAAAGTTTGATCTTGGGGTGAATCGAGTTAAATACCTCTCACATGCTCGCCCAGTCAAAACACGAGTTCAAAGATTAAAGATAGAGATTATCCTGGGCTCAAATTGTAACATTTTCGTTGAGTTGCTAACAATATTCGATCACAATGGAGCATGTGACAAGGTGTCGAGGGAGGAATGGCGGGAAATGCGTCTAACTGGAGCTAAGTACCTCTTGCTATTAGTAGATTCAGAAGGATTAAGGGAAGAGGCATTCTTGGAAGGATTTACCTAGTATTCACACAACATGGGGGTTCGAAATGACGATAAGTCCCCGGCATCCACGGCTGTGATCTAAAAATGGAAGCGATGAAATCATACACATTTCCACATCACAATAGATCCCCACGACTCTCAAGCCACCAGTATATGTCACAGCCTTCATTGTTTCTCCATTCCTCAACGCGGTGCTCCCCTGGTTTCTAGATGCTTTCACGGCGTGAATTTCGCTGACAGGTGGGGAAGACATTTGACGTGAGGAGCTGAGTGATTCGCTCGGGGTCTGATTTAGAGATAATTTTCTACTGCTCTCTGGGCCGTTGGAAGAGAGAAGTGGTAGTAGTAGAACCTGAACGAAAGTTGGTAGGATCCAGGGCCTCACAATGGTCGGATAAGGTGCTCTGTATTTAGAACTGTGGAGGCTAGTTGAAGAACTCGAATCCCGCGATGATCGGAACATAATGACAGTAAAAAGAGAAAACACAACTCGGAAGATATACAAAGCGAGTGAAGCGAGGCATGGATTCTCGGTTGGTAGTGGGTTGGGTGATCTCTGCCAGAGGAAGAAGAAAGACAAACGCCGCCCTTCACCTGACGACTGGCGATCACATGACACGCAGGTCTACCAACTTAGACACACATTTATAGTAGCCTCATTGCGTATAACACGCTGATCCCTATAGCGCAGACCTCCAAGAGAATGTTGGCGGTGGCCGCTCCGGGGCACGTGACCGCGCCTCTTACTTCAGGTGCCGGGATCTCTGGTCTCTGCTCTCTGAATTAACTTATTATTTTTTATTATCTTATATAATTACTTTCTATATTTTTATAAGATTATAAGCTTAGTGACTTGTTATTTAAAAGAGATCTAGTAATTTCTAAATATTTTATAAATATTTTTTATTATTATAAGTAGAGTGGTTATACCTAACTGTTATATCTTAATCTAATCTTAACTATAATCTGATGATTAGATTAAGATATAGAATTCTCTTAACTGTATAATTAAGGATAGGTTATAATTAAGAGATTACTTTAATTAATCTTAACCGCAGATTAGAAAGATCAGATATACTTAAAAGATTAATAATCGCAGATTAATTAATAATTTATACAGAGATCTTATAGAAATAATATATTAATAATAATATATTTTTAATTACTATATTATTAAAACAGATATTATTTAGATTAGTTATTAATTAAAAATCTTATTTTTTAGCTAATAGTAATAATTAATAGCCAGCAGTTCAGTAGCCCAGTAGCTTTTATATTAGATTTTTATAAATAATACTAGAAATCTGAATATATTCAGATTAGACTATTAAAAAGAAATATATAAATTACTATCTAAATTATTTTTTATATTATTCTGATTAATAATTATAATAGTAAAGAGATTATATAATTTAAGTATTTATTTATATCTGAATATATATAATATTACTAGAATAAGAAAGAGCTTAATCTTTTCTCTCTAATAATATTCTATTTTTAGAATTATTATTAAAATTATCTATATTCTTATTCTTACTAATATAGAAGATTATTATTAACTTATTATTTTCTTAATTCTCAGCTATAAATATAATAGAATCCAGAGAAAGATTATTAAGAATATTTTAATATTTCTTAATAATAATAAAATAATCAGTATATATCTAGAGTATAAGAGCTTTAATAATCTTAGAATATAGACAGCTCCGGCGATAATAGCAGATATCCTGAGAATTATTAAAAAGATATTTAATATTAATATTATTAATTATAATAATTAGAAAGTCTCTAGTTATATAATAAAGAATAAAAAACTAATTATAATAAAACTTTTAATAAATAAAAATATTAGAGTATTTAGTAGTTTCTAAATAATTATTAATATAAATCTAATTTTAAAAATAATTAATTTAATCTTTTAGTTTTTAATAATCTATATATCTTCAGTATTAAGATAGATCTTAAGCTTCTTAAATATTATTATAAAAAATAAGAGCTTCTGATATTTTAAGATATTATAAAATATTTTATTTAGATTTAAGAATATACTAGAGAGTGTAAATAATATATTAATATCAGGATTTTACTGATAATAAAAATAGAAGATCTTTTTAAAAATAATTTAATATTTAAGATACTAATCAGTATTATTATCTAATCAGATATTTTTTTTAAATTTTTCAAGTTTTAATATAAAGTCTAGAACTATTATAATTATATAGATATAATCTTTAGTCTGATAGATCTGATAATAATACTTGCAAAGCTTTTAATATATATTCTTCAGATTCTGAAGAATCTCTTTTTTCTAGAGTATCTGCTTCTGTGCTAGTTAATTAATAGACTAATTAAGATAATTAAAAAAATTATTATAAATATTATAGATCTTATAAATTATAGATCTACTATTCTCTAATAAATAAAAGATAAAGAGAAAAAAGAGATATAAAAGTAGAGTGGCTTAACCTGACTGTTATATCTTAACCTTAACCTGGCCATAATCTGATGATTAGATTAAGATATAAAAAATTTTTAACTGTATAATTAAGATTAGATTAAGATATAATTATTATTATAATTATTTATATTTATTAATTAGAAAAATTAGATATAATAAATAAATTAATAACTATAGATTAATTTATAATATATATATTTTTTTTATATAGATAATATATAAAATATAATATATATTTAATTATAATATAAATATAATAATATTCTTTAAATATAGTCTACTACTTGATCTACTTAATTAATTATTTTAAAAAATATATTATATTCTAAAAAAAGTTTTTATAGAATTTAATATAAAAAAAATAAAAAAAAATATAAAATATTTATTCTTTATATTATTTAGAATAATAATTATAATAATATAAAAATTATAAAAATCAGATCTTTATTTTTATCTAAGTATATATAATAATTAAAAATTTAGATAAGACTAGTTTTTTTAATTTTAATAATAATTTATTCTCTAAATTATTTTGAAGATTATTTATATTTTTATTTTTATTAATATAGAAGATAGTAATTATTTTATTTTTTTTTATTTTTTAAATATAAAAATAATTAAATCTAGATTAAGATTATTAAATATATTCTAATATTTTTTATTTATAATAAAATAATTAATATATATTTAAAGTATAATTATTTTAATTATATTAAGATTAAAATAGCTCCAGTAATAATAATAGATATCTTAAAAATTATTAAAAAGATATTTAATATTAATATTATTAATTATAATTAAAAGAAAATCTCTAGCTATTTAATAGAGAATAGAAAATTAATTATAATAAGATTTTTAATAAATAAGAATATTAATATATTCTGTAGTATCTGGAATTATATTAATTTAATTAAAAATATCTTAAGAAGCTATATATTTTTAATATTTAGATATATCTTAAGTTTTTTATATATCTTAATTATAAATAAGAATCTCTAATATTTAAAAATATTATAAAAATCTTATTTAGATCTGATAATAATCTAGAGATTATTAATAATATATTAATTATTAGATTTTAATTAGAATAGAAAAAGAATATTTTTTAAAAATAATTTAATATTTATAATATTAGTTAATATTATTATTTAGCTATATATTTTTTTTAAATTTCTTAAGCTTTAATATTAGATTTAGAATAATTATAATTATATAAATATAGTCTTTTATCTGATAAATATAATAATAATATTTTTAGAGTTTTTAATATATATTATATAAATTTTTAAAAATCTTTTTCTTTTAGAATATCTGTTTTTTTTTAGTTTATTAATTAAGTAATTTAGATAATTAAAGAGATTATTATAAATATTATAGATTTTATAAATAATAAATTTATTATTCTTAAAAAAATAGAAAATAAAAAAAAAAAAATATAAAAACTTAAAAAAATATTTTATTTATTTTTATTTAATTATAATAGAATAAAAATAATTAATATTATTATATTTATAATACTGAATAAAACTTTTAATTATTTAATAAAGATTAAATATCTAATAAATTATAAGATAAATTAAGTTCTAATAGATTTTATAATTAAAAAAAAGATAATAAACTAAGCTAGATTTAAGTTATTAAATAAATAAAAACTTTTTATAATATTAAAAATTTATATTTATAAATTATATAATCTTCTGAATTTATAATTAAGAATTAATATAATAAATTAATTAATAAAAAATTTCTAGAAAGTTTTTATAAAAAAAGATTTTATATTAGTTTTTTACAGACAGCTTCTAGAATATATTTTTTTAAAAATTTTTAAAATATTAAAAAAAAATTTAAGATTTTTATTATTATTTTTTGTCAATAATATGGGCAGACTCGCCAGTTTGCTGCCTAAGGCTCATCAGTTTGCGGCCTCAGGCCAGTTGGCTGTCTTAGGCTATCAGTTAGCAGACTAATAATTTCAAGTTCTGTTTATCCTGCAGCAGAGTAAGAGATCTTATTTTTATTAATTATTCTAATCTCTATTTAATTACTGATTTTATTATTCTCAGCCCTGTTTTATTTATATAATTTTTATATAATTTTTATATAATTTTATATATTTTTATATACTTTTAATAGCTAATTAATTATAAATATAAATAAAAAGATCTCTTAGTTTTTAATTAATTTTTTAATAAGTTTTAATCAAGTTAAATTAGCTTTTAATCTTTTTTTTATTTATTTAATCTTTAATTCTTTTTATTATTTTTTTTATCTTTCTCTTATTTTTCTTTTATCTTTATCTTACTTTTATCTTATTTTTATATTTAATTTATATAAGAAAGTAAGAGTTCAGTAAAGTCTTTTTAAAAGATTAAAAAAAAGTTTTTATTTAATTATCTAATCTTTAATTTTTTTTATTTTTTATTTCTCTTATTTTTCTCTTACTTTTATTTTATTTTTATATTTAATTTATATAAAAAAGTAAAAGTTTAATAAAGTTTTCTTAAGAAAAGTTCTTATTTTTTAAGAAAAGTTCTTAGTTATAAGCCTGATTATACTCTTATATTAATTTTTTATTAATATTTCTAAGACTCTTTATATTTTTTTATTTTTTTTATTTTTATTTTATCTCTAACTTAAAATTTATATAAAAAATTATAGAATTTTTAAGTAAAAAATAAAATTTATTTAAATTCTTAAATTCTTTTAATTATTTTTTTATTATATCTTAAAATCAGTAATTTAAGAAAGTTTTTATTATTTTTAATAATTAATCTGATTAATTTTTTTAGATTAATTAAATTTAATTATTTGCTATTAATAAGAATATCTAAAAATATATAAATTTAGATTTATCTAAGAAATCTAATTATTTTATTAAGCTAGTTATTATATCTATTTCAGACTTTAATTATTATATTATTTTAATAATAGATCTTAGTAAATCAGACTATCTTCTATATTAGAAAATTATAAATTAATTTAATTATTAATTTAAGAAATAAAAAAAAATTATCTCTGAACTAGTCTTTTTAAGTTTATTAATAAATTTTATATTAAATAAATAAAATTAATATATTATACTTAATTTAGAAAGATTTTATTAAATTTTATAAGCTTTAAAGAAAAGAATTACTTCTATTAATTAGTTTTATATAAGAGAAATTATTAATAAATATTATAAACTGCAATTCTCAGGAATAAAGAGTTTTATTAAGAATTATATAATTTAATAGAAGCTTGTTTATTCAGAAATAATAAAGCTAAAATTAAGTAAGATTATTAGTTTTATTTAAATAATCTATAATTTTCTTAAATTAATTCAGAAAACAATAAATAATTTTATAATAATTTAATAATTAAAATTAATTAATAATAAGAATAATCAGAAAGAACTATTTAAATTTTTTAAGATAATATAAAGAGTATATAATTAGATTTATCTAAATTTTTAAATTAGATAATCTATTAAATTAATTAATAATAACAGTAATAAAATCAGCTATATCTTCTTTTAAGATCTTTTAGATAATTCTAAATCAACTGTTTTAATAACTGTTTTAATAATTAAGTTAAAACAAACTTTCTAAAATAATAAAATATTAATAAAAAAATAAAGATTTAAAAATTAGTCCTGCCCATGCAAATTAAACAAGAATAATAGATTTTATAATTTTAATAATTATTTTTATATTAATAAGAAATTAAGAGATTCTAAATAAAAGTCTGAGATTAAAATCTTAAACTATTTTAAAAATATTTTTAGAAATAGCTTTAAATTAAAATATTTCTTTAAATAATACTATCAGACTTATTAAATACTGTTTTTATTTAATAAGAATAATAAAGTAACTAATAAAGCAGAAAAGATCTTCTTAGTAATAAATTAATAAACTATTTATTTAAAATAATTATTAATATTTTATTTATTTTAATAGATTTTTAATACTACTTTAGATAATTATATCTATAATTTCTTAAATTTTTTTATTAATTATACTTCTATTATAAATAGAAGTAGATTAATAAAAATAAAAGATATTATCTTAGTTATTTAAGATTATAGAATAATTATTTTTTATCTTATTTATTTAAATAAAAAAGATTTATATTTTAAACTTAAAGAAGTAGTCTATATTTTTTAATTTTATATAAATATTCTCTTAGCTGTAAAAGCTAATAAAAAGAGACTATTTTTAAATAAGAAAGATAGATTTCTTAAATAAATAGATAAAACTCTATTATATTAAATTAAGAAAATTAAAGAAATATATTATATTTAATAAGAATAAAAATCTAGTTCTACTATAATTATTATTACTAAATTAAATTAATTAGCTATCTCAGGCTTGCTAGTTCATAGTCTTAAGTTAATTAAACTCTTAGAATACTAATATATAATATCTAGAACAGTTAAAGAATAATATAAAAAATTAGAATATTTTAATAAAAAAGCTCTAAATTATCTAAGTAATTTAGTTTAAAGAATTAATATTATTAATTTATTAAAACAGACTAGCTTAAATAAGCTAAGTTAAATTAAAAAATACTTTATATATAAAATTAGTTAATTAGAAAAATAAATTTTAAGACAAAAATTTAAAAAAGAAAGTCAGATATTTAAATCAATTTATTAAGACTTGATTTATATAATAAATAAAATTAATAAATAAAGATATATCAGCTATTTTTATTATTTTTATTTAAAATTTTATCTCGGATAAGTTCTAACTTTTAAATTAGATATTTCAGAATTAATTATTAATATAATTTAATTAATTATTAATTAGTTTAAAATAATATTTAAGAGATTTTATTCTAATTAAAACTAAAATCTTAATATTTTTCTAATCTAGACTAATATTAAAAATTTATTGATTAGTTATTTATTAATTTATTAGTCAGAGTAAAATCTATATACAGAAAGATTCAGAGCTCTAATTACTTTTAAAATAAAAAATTTATTAATTAATTTAGAGCTTTTTATATTTTTATAGTCTGAAATAATAGATTCGGCTATTTTTATTTTAAATAGAATATTAAATAAATAATTAAATTAAAAAATATTATATAAAACTATCTAAAAAAATCTTTTATAATTATCTAAAAAATCAGATATTTTCTGTTTAAGAAAGTATAAATTATATATTTATATTTAAATTAATAATTTACTTAAAAAAAATAAACTAGGGCTCAGAGTTTTAATTAATTATCTAATTAATTATTAGATAATTAATATTTAGCAGATCTGGGTATCTATTTTTAAAAGAGTAATTTTAGCTTATAATATTATTTTTAATAAAAATTTTAATTATAAATAATATACTGAATTAGAAAATCTATTAATAAAATAAGAAATAATTAAATTAATTAATTCTATTTAATTAAAATAATCAGATATCTCTATTTCTGAAGAATCTGAAGAATCTAATATAAATAAGAATTTTTTTAATTTAGAAATATTAAAACAAATATTTAAATTTTTATTAAATAATTAATTAGAATAAGATTAGTTAATAATCTCAGACTAGTTAGCTGTTGAATCAAGCCAGTTAACAGTCTTAAGTAATTAATTAAATATTTTATAAAATAATAATATAATTATAAAAAATTTATTATTTTTATTATCTAATCTATCTTCTTTACTATCTTAGATTCTTATTAATAATTTAAATATTAATAAGCTGATTAATAAAACTAAGTTCTTAGATATTAAATTAATTAGAGATTTGAAATAGATCTGCTCAGAATTATCTAATTTTAATTTTAAAAGAACTAGACTTATTCTTTAAATTATTTAAATAATAATTAATTATATTAATAAGAATAAAATTCTTTATATTAATTTTTTATTACTTTTATCTCTGTCTATTAACTGGCAAGAAATAAGAAATTATATATTTTCAAGCTAATTTACTCAGGCTGTTAAAACTGAAATTAATTAATTAAAAGCTCTAAATATTTAGAATATATATTTAATTTATAAAATTAATAGAGCTGAAGTATTATTATTAAAATAGATATTTTTATATAAATTTAATAAAACTAATTATCTGACTGGTTTTAAAGCCTGAATTTATATTAAAAATAATTTATAAATATTTGATTAGTTAAAAATATATACTAGTATTTTTATAGTCAGATTTATACAGATTCTTTTAGTTTTAATTATTATATTTGATCTAGAAATTAATTAACTAGATATAATTATTGTCTTTTTTAATAGTCTTATTAAGAAGAAAATCTATATAAATCTAATTTCTGAATTAAAAAATAAATAAATAGTTTTTCTATTATAGAAAGTCTTATATAGATTAAGATATTTATTATTTTTTTAATAAAATATTCTAAAATAGAGATTAATAGTTCTAGGGCTTAAGTCTATTCAGAAAAATTAATATATTTTTATTAATAAATTTATAATTTTGATAATTTTTGTGAATAATATAATTTATATATTTTATAAATTAAATTATTAAAAATTTAATAAATTTAAGTAAGAATTAATAATATTATTTAAATTCAAAGATCTTAGAGAGGTTAATTTATTTCTTAATATTTAAATCTTATATAATTATCTAAATAGAAAGTTATAAATTTAATAATTAAACTATATTAATAAGATTATTAATAAATTTAATTTAGAACAAAGAAAAAGCTCTAAATTCTTATTTTTAAATAAGAAATTAGTAAAGGATTCACTTTATTAAATTATTATTAATTAAATTTATAAATTTTAGCAGAAAATAGAATCAGCTCTATATTCTATAGTTTGGACTAGATCTAATATTATTAAATTATATTAATTAATTTCAGAATATTTAATTAATCCAAGCCCTAAATATCTCAGGGCTGTGGATTATTTAATCTTTTATTTAAAAAAAATAAAGAACTTAATTATTAAATTTAGCTCTAGTCTTATTTTATTTTATATAATTAGTAATATTAGTTTTGCTGATAATTAAGATCACGCTAGTTTAATAAAGTATATTATTTATTTATTTAATAATCTTATTAATTAGCTAAGCAAAAAACAGTATTATATAATTTTTTTAATTACTAAAACTAAATTATTAGTTCTAACTACTGCAGTCAAGTAATTTCTTTAATAAAAAAGATTTTTTAAATAAATAGGATTTAATCTTAATTAATATTTCTTTATATTATATAATAATTATTAAATAGTTAAAATTCTTACTGATAAGAATTTTCTATTTTAGACTAGTCTGAAATATATTAATATTACTAATTATTAATTAAGATAAGAAGCCCTAAATAAAATAATTAATATTTAATAAATATTTATTAATAAAATATAAATAAATAGCCTGACTAAGCAGTTTCTTGATTAGAAATATACTTAATTTATTAAATAATTAAATATAATAATTTATTAAATTTTATTATTATTATTTTTTATTTTTAATAATTTATTTATTTTAGTTTTTCTGATATTTTATCTTATTAAAACTACAGGGATATATTAATAATATAGATAGATTTATTAGTTTACTGTCTAAGACTTATTAGTTTGCGGTCTCAGGCCAGTTAACTGTCTTAGATTATTAGTTAATAAACTAATAATTCTGAATTCTGTCTATCCTGCAGCAGAGTAAGAGATCTTATTTTTATTAATTATTTTAATCTCTATTTAATTACTAATTCTATTATTCTTAATCCTGTTTTATTTATATAATTTTTATATAATTTTTATATAATTTTATATATTTTTATATACTTTTAATAGCCAATTAACTATAAATATAAATAAAAAGATCTCTTAGTTTTTAATTAATTTTTTAATAAGTTTTAATCAAGTTAAATTAGCTTTTAGTCTTTTTTTATTTATCTAATTTTTAATTTTTTTATTATTTCTTTTATTTTTCTCTTATCTTTTTTTATCTTTATCTTACTTTTATCTTATTTTTATATCTAATTTATATAAAAAAATAAGAGTTTAGTAAAGTCTTTCTGAGAGATCAGAGAAAAGTTCTTACTTAATTATTTAATCTTTGATTTTTTTTATTTTTTACTTCTCTTATCTTTCTCTTACTTTCACCTCACTTTTGCACCTAATTTATATAAGAAAGTGAAAGTTTAATAAAGTCTTCTTAAGAAAAGTTCTTACTTCTTAAGAAAAGTTCTTATTTTTTTATATATATTTAATAATATTATTTAAGATTTTAATCTAAAATTTCTGCAGAAGAGTATTAATTATAAGCTGAATTATATAAATAAGATAGAAAATATAATACTAATTTTAAATAATTTTTAAAAGATTAAAATTAATTAAAATATTTTAAAATTAAATACTTTAATTAAGTTAAGTTTAAAGTTCAGCTAAGATTATACTAAATATTATATTATTATTATTAGTATTATTAATTATTATATCTAATAATTAATAAATAAGATTATATTTATATAAGACTAATAGAATAATTATAGCTAGATTTTTATTAATATAAAATCTAGATATTAATTAGAAGCCTAATAAAATCTTATAATAATTTATATTTTTTATTAAAAAATATTTAATTAAATTAAGAAATATTTTCTGATTAAAACTAATTTAGTAATCTATTATAATTAATATTTATTTAATATTTAAGAATTTTGATAATAACTATATATATATCTTTTTAAATAGTTTTATAAAATATTTTTTAATTTATATTTAATTAAAAAAACTTAATTTTTAGCAGGAAGATAAAGCAGTAAAATTAATCATTTATTTAAATTAAATATATTTAATAATTTAAAATAATAAATAATAAATAATTATAAAATATAAAATTTAATTCTGAAAATCCTGTTTATTATAGATTATAAAAATCTAGAGAAAAATAATAATTAAAAAAGATTTATCTTAAAAAAATAAATAAATATCTATAATAATTTTTTATTTAATATCTGACTAATTATTTATTTAAATATAATTAATAATAATTTCTTTTTATAATTCTTATAAAAATAATAGCTTATAGAACTAGTTTCTAAGTTTTTAATTTCTAAATATTATAAAATATAAAAATATATAATATAATAAATATAAAAAATTTTACTAAAGAATAATATATCTTTTTAAAAATTATTTTATATTATTAATAATTTTTTCTAATTAAAATAAAATAGTAGTTTTTAAATTTATATATAATTTTTAAAAAAGATTATTTTCTATTATTAATTCTAAAAAATAAAAAGTTTTTTTTAAAAAACTAAATATAGAATAATCTTTTAATTTTTTATAATATATATAATCTTAAGATTTAAGAAAGAAGAAAAGATCTGATTTAAAAAGCTTATCTTAGTTTAAATATTATTATAATTTATAAAAATTTAAGAAATAGAAGAAAAAGACTTAATAATATTTTTTAAAAATAAATTAAATAATTATAATTAATTTATAATTCTAAAGCTGTTCTATAAATAATAAATATAAAAAAATAAAAACAGAAAACTCTGTTTAATAAATATTAGATTAGAATAAAAATTTAATATAATAATAGAATAGAATTTAATTTTTAATTATAAATTTAATAATAGATTTAGCAAGCAGAAATTTATATCTAAAGTCTAAAATTATAAAATAATCTTTTCTTTTAAATAGAGCTGCTTAAGATATAATAAATTAAAATAAAAAATAGATATTTATAAAAAAAATCTATAAAAAATTTTTATAAAATTTTTTATAAGAGCTGTAATATTATAATATAGATTTAATATATTTTATTTAAATATTTTATTTATCTGTTTTATTTATTTTATCTATTTAATTTATTTAATTTATTTAATCTATTTAATCTGCTTTATTTTAATAATTTAATTATTTATAATTTTTTTAACTATCTATTTATTTTTAATTTTATTAATAGCTTTTTAAGCTATATTTTATTTATAAATCTAAAAATAGCCTGATTCAGAAAAAATAATAGAATAAAAATAATATATTTATTTTTAATATTTTAATTAATAATTAATATATAGTTTTTCTAGTATTTTATAATATAATTAAGATATATAACTAAAATAGAATAATAATTATATATTTTTATATATATTTTTTATTATAAGAATAATAATTTTATAAAAAGCTAAATTTTATTAATATAACTAGAATTTTCTTATTATTTTTAATAAATAATAATAAAAAAAATACTAATTTCTTTCTTAATTATATTTTTTTAATTTAAAAAACTTTTTTTTATATATTTTTAGATAATAGTAAAGATGGTCAGATTAATAATTATTTAATCTAAATATATCTTAATTATACTAGAGCTTAAAAAGATATAGCAGATAGATCTTAATATTAAGAATAATTAAAATAATTAATTATCTAATTTTTAGCTATATTATAATTAGATATAAAAACTTTCTTAATCTAATTATAACCTGGTAATTAGATATAAAAATTCTAATTAACCTGACCTGACCTGGCTGTTAGCCACTCTATATAAAAGCTTAAGCAGATATTCTAACTGCTTTTATTTTATTAAAATAAAATAAAAATAATTAATATTATTATAATCCCAGTGCTGAATAAAGCTCTTGATAGCTGGATATAGTTTAATTATATAATAAATTATAAAATAGATTAAGTTTTATTAGATTTTATAGTTAAGAAGAAGATAATATACTAAAGCAGACTCTAGTTATTAAATAAGCTGAAACTTCTTCTAATATTAAAAACTTATATTTATAAAATATATAATCTTCTGAATCTATAATTAAGAATTAATTAAATAAATAATAAATAATAAATAAGCTGTAAGAGTTATCTATAAAAATCTTTTATAGATAATTTTTATTATATATTTTTTTAATTATTTAGAAAATATTAAAAGAGATCTTCAGCTTTTTATTATTATTCTTTTATATATATTTAACAGCTTTATTAGTAGTCTTAATTTAGAGTTTCTAAAAAAAGATATTAATAAAAAGCTAAATAATATAAATTAGACAGAGAATATAATATTAGCTTTAGATAATCTTTACAAGATCAGAGTCTACTAAAATATTATAAAGATAGATACTCTAGCTGAGTTGAGCCCGGAGGTCTAATATAATAGCACTAAATATAGTATTATTATTATTAGTATTATTAATAATTATTCTTAATAATTAATAAGTAAGATAATATTTTTGCAGGATTTCTAAGATAATCTTAGTTAGATTTTTATTAATATAAGATCTAGATATTAGTCAGAAGTCTAATAAAATTTTATAATAATTTATATTCTCTGTTAGAAAATATCTAATTAAAGCAAGAAATATTTTTTAATCTAGACTAGAGTGGCTTAACCTGACTGTTATACCTTAACCTTAACCTGGCCATAATCTAGTGATTAGATTAAGATATAAAAAATTTTTAACTATCTAATTAAGATTAAATTAAGATATAATTATTATTATAACTATTTATATCTATTAATTAGAAAGATTAGATATAATAGATAAATTAATAATTATAAATTAATTTATAATATATATATTCTTCTTATATAGATAATATACAAAGTATAATATATATTTAATTATAATATAAATATAATAATATTTTTTAAATATAGTCTACTGCTTGATCTACTTAATCAGTTATTTTAAAAAATATATTATACTTTAAAAAAGACTTTTATAGAATTTAATATAAAAAAAATAAAAAAAAATATAAAATATTTATTTTTTATATTATCTAGAATAATAATTATAATAATATAGAAATTATAAAAACTAGATTTTTATTTTTATCTGAGTATATATAATAATTAAAGATTTAGATAAAACTAATTTTTTTAATTTTAATAATAATCTATTCTCTGAATTATTTTCAAGATTATTTATATTTTTATTTTTATTAATATAAAAAATAATAATTATCTTATTCTTCTCTTACTTCTTAAATATAAAGATAATTAAATCTAGATTAAGATTATTAAATATATTCTAATACTTCTTACTTATAATAAAATAATTAATATATATTTAAAATATAACTGCTTTAATTATATCAGAATTAAGATAGCTTTAATAATAATAATAAATATTTTAAGAATTATTAAAAAAATATTTAATATTAATATTATTAATTATAATTAAGAGAAAATCTTTAATTATTTAATAAAAAATAGAAAACTAATCACAGCAGAATTTTTAATAAGCAAGAATATTAATATATTTTATAATATTTAAAATTATATTAGTTTAATCAAAGATATCTTAAGAAGCTATATATCTTTAATATCTAGATATATCTTAAGTTCTTTATATATTTTAATAAAACCTAAATATAGAATAATCTTCTAATTCTTTATAATATATATAATCTTAAGATTTAAAGAAAAAGAAAAAATCTGACTTAAGAAGCTTATCTTAATTTAGATATTATTATAATTTATAAAGATCTAAGAAATAGAAAAAGAAGACTTAATAATATTTTTTAAAAATAAACTAAATAATTATAATTAATTTATAATTCTAAAGCTATTCTATAAATAATAAATATAAAAAAATAAAAATAGAAAACTTTATAAAAATAGTTTATTTTATTTTAAGATATAATTTTATATAAATATAATCTATTATATTTTAATATACAGCTAAAATATCTATTATATTTTATTTATTTTAGTAGATTTAATAATTAGAAATTTATATCTAAAGTCTAGAATTATAAAATAGTCTTTTTTTTTAAACAGAGCTATTTAAAATATAATAAACTAGAATAGAAAATAGATATTTATAAAAAAAATTTATAAAAGACTTTTATAGAATCTTTTATAAAAGCTATAGTATTATAATATAGATTTAATATATTTTATTTATTTATTTTATTTATTTAATCTATTTAATTTATTTAATTTATTTAATCTATTTAATCTGCTTTATCTTAATAATCTAACTATTTATAATTTTTTTAATTATCTATTAGTTTTTAATTTTATTAATAGCTCTTCGAGCTATATCTTATTTATAAATCTAAGAATAGTCTAATTTAGAAAAAATAATAAAATAAAAATAGTATATTTATTTCTAGTATTTTAATTAATAATTAATATATAATTTTTTTAATATTTTATAATATAATTAAAATATATAGCTAAAATAGAATAATAATTATATATTTTTATATATATTTCTTATTATAAGAATAATAATTTTCTAAAAAGCTGAATTTTATTAATATAACTAGAATTATCTTATTATTTCTAATAAATAATAATAAAAAAGATACTAATTTTTTTTAATTATATTTTTTTAATTTAAAAAGCTTCTTTTTATATACTTTTAAATAATAATAAAAATAGTCAGATTAATAATTATTTAATCTAGATATATCTTAACTGTGCTAGAACTTAAAAAAATATAATAAATAAATCTTAATATTAAGAATAATTAAAATAATTAATTATCTGATTTTTAATTATATCACAGTCAGATATAAAAATTTTCTTAATCTAATTATAATCTGGTGATTAGATATAAAAATTCTAATTAACCTGACCTGACCTGGCTGTTAGCCACTCTAATCTAGACTAGTCTAATAGTTAATTATAATTAAAATATATCTACTATCTAAAAACTTTGATAATAGCTAGATATATATCTTCTTTAATAATTTTAAGAAATACTCTTTAATCTATATTTAATAAAAAAAAATAGATATTTAGAAGAATGCCAGAGCAGCAAGATTAATTATTTATTTAAATTAAATATACTTAATAGTATAAAATAGCAGGCGGCAGATAATAAGAAAATATAGTACTTAATTAAAAAAGTTTTTTTTATTATAAATAATAAAAGTCTAGAAATAATATAATAAATATTAATAATAATAATCTGCTGAAGGGCCCAGAGATTTTATATAGAGATAAAATTTCAGGATTAATATTTATAAAAATATTATTAATAATTATATATCTGTGATAATTCTTTATTCAGTATCTATTTAATAGTTTATTTAAAGATATACTAGAATATTTATTTCTTATAGTTCTTAATTTAGAGTGGCTAATGGCCAGGTCAGATCAGATTAATTAGAATTTTTATATCTAATCACCAGATTATAATCAGATTAAAAAAATTTTTATATCTGACTATAATATAGCTAAAAATTAGATAATTAATTATTTTAATTATTTTTAATATTAAGATTTATTTATTATATTTTTTTAAGCTCTAGTATAATTAAGATATATTTAGATTAAATAATTATTAATCTAATTATTTTTATTATTATCTAAAAATATATAAAAAAAAGCTTTTTAAATTAAAAAAATATAATTAAAAAAAAATTAATATTTTTTTTATTATTATTTATTAGAAATAATAAGAAAATTCTAGTTATATTAAAAAAATTTAGCTTTTTATAAAATTATTATTTTTATAATAAAAAATATATATAAAAATATATAATTATTACTCTATTTTAGTTATATATTTTAATTATATTATAAAATACTAAAAGAACTATATATTAATTATTAATTTAAATATTAAAAATAAATATATTATTTTTATTCTATTATTTCTTCTGAATTAGATTATTCTTAAATTTATAAAAAAAATATAGCTTAAAGAGCTATTAATAAAATTAGAAATAAATAAATAATTAAAAAGATTACAGATAATTAGATTATTAAAATAAAGCAGATTAAATAAATTAAATAAATTAAATAAATTAAATAGATTAAATAAATAAAATAAATAAATAAAATATTTAAATAAAATATATTAGATCTGTACTATAATATTATAATTTTTATAAAAAATTTTATAAAAATCTTTTATAGATTTTTTTTATAAATATTTATTTTTTATTCTAGTTTATTATATTTTAAATAATTTTATTTAAAAAAAGAGACTATTTTATAATTTTAAGCTTTAAATATAAATTTTTATTTATTAAATTTATTATTAGATTTATAATCAGAGATTAAATTCTATTTTATTATTATATTAAGCTCTTATTTTAATCTAATATTTATTAAATAAAGTTTTTTACTTCTATCTTTCTATATTTATTATTTATAAAATAGTTTTAAAATTATAAATTAATTATAATTATTTAATTTATTTTTAGAAAATATTATTAAGTCTTCTTTTTCTGTTTCTCAGATTTTTATAAATTATAATAATATCTAAACTAAGATAAGCTTCTTAAGTCAGATCTTTTTTTTTTCTAAATCTTAAGATTATATATATTATAAAGAATTAGAAGATTATTCTATATTTAATTTTTTAAAAAAACTCTTTATTTTTTAAAATTAATAGTAAAAGATAATCTTTTTTAAAAATTATATATAAATTTAAAAATTATTATTTTATTTTAATTAAAAAAAATTATTAATAATATAAAATAATTTTTAAAAAAATATATTATTTTCTAATAAAATCTTTTATATTTATTATATTATATATTTTTATATTTTATAATATCTAAGAATTAAAAACTTAGAAACTAGTTTTATAAGCTATTATTTTTATAAAAATTATAAAAAAAAATTATTATTAATTATATTTAAATAAATAATTAATCAGATATTAAATAAAAAATTATTATAAATATTTATTTATTTTTTAAAATAAATCTTTTTTAATTATTATTTTTCTCTAGATCTTTATAATTTATAATAAATAGAATTTTTAAAATTAAATTCTATATTTTATAATTATCTATTATTTATTATTCTGAATTATTAAATATATTTAATTTAAATAGATAATTAATCTTACTACTTTATTTCTCTATTAAAAATTAAGTTTTTTTAATTAAATATAAATTAAAAAATATTTTATAAAATTATTTAAAAAGATATATATACAGCTGCTATTAAAATTTCTAAATATTAAATAAATATTAATTATAATAAACTACTAAATTAGTTCTGATTAAAAAATATTTTTTAATTTAATTAAATATTTCTTAATAAAAAATATAAATTATTATAAGATTTTACTAAATTTTTAATTAATATTTAGATTTTATACTAATAAGAATCTAGCTATAATTATTTTATTAATCTTATATAAATATAATTTTATTTATTAATTATTAGATATAATAATTAATAATATTAATAATAATAATATAATATTTATTATTTAATATAATCTCAGCTAAATTTTAAATTTAATTTAATTAAAATATTTAGTTTTATAATATTCTAGTTAATTTTAATTTTTTAAAAATTATTTAAAGCTAGTATTATATTTTTTATTTTATTTATATAATTTAGCTTGTAATTAATATTCTTCTGTAGAAATTTTAGATTAAAATCTTAAATAATATTATTAAATATATATAAAAAAATAATAATAAAAGTTTTAAAATCTCTTTTAATATTTTAAGAATTTTTAAAAAAATATATTTTAAAAGCTGTTTATAAAAGATTAATATAGAATTTTTTTTTATAAAAAGTTTTTAAAAATCTTTTATTAGCTAGTTTATTATATTAATTCTTAATTATAAATTTAAAAGATTATATAATTTATAAATATAAGCTCTTAATATTATAAGAAATTCTTATTTATTTAATAACTTAAATCTAATTTAATTTATTATTTTTTTTTTAATTATAAAATCTATTAAAACTTAATTTATTTTATAATTTATTAGATATTTAATTTCTGTTAAGTAATTAAAAATTTTATTTAGTATTATAAATATAATAATATTAATTATTTTTATTTTATTATAATTAAATAAAAATAAATAGAATATTTTCTTAAGTTTTTATATTTTTTTTTTTTTATTTTTTATTTTTTTAAGAATAATAAATCTATTATTTATAAAATCTATAATATTTATAATAATTTTTTTAATTATCTAAATTATTTAATTAACAGACTAGAAAGAAAATAGATATTTTAAAAAAAAAGATTTTTAAGAATTTATATAATATATATTAAAAATTTTAAAAATATTATTATTATATTTATTAGATAAAAGACTATATTTATATAATTATAATTATTCTAGACTTAATATTAAAACTTAAGAAGTTTAAGAAAAATATATAGTTAAATAATAATATTAATTAATATTATAAATATTAAATTATTTTTAAGAAGATATTCTCTTTTTATTTTAGTTAAAATTTAATAATTAATATATTATTAATAGTCTTCAGATTATTATTAGATCTGAATAAGATTTTTTATAATATTTTTAAATATCAGAGACTCTTATCTATAGTTAAAATATATAAAGAATTTAAGATATATCTAAATATTAAAAATATATAGCTTTTTAAAATATTTTTAATTAAATTAATATAATTTTAGATATTATAAAATATATTAATATTTTTATTTATTAGAAGTTCTGCTATAATTAGTTTTTTATTTTTTATTAAATAATTAAAGATTTTCTTTTAATTATAATTAATAATATTAGTATTAAATATTTTTTTAATAATTCTTAAGATATCTGCTATTATTATCAGAGTTATCTTAATTTTAATATAATTAAAATAGTTATACTTTAAATATATATTAATTATTTTATTATAAATAAAAAATATCAGAATATACTTAATAATCTTAATTTAGATTTAATTATTTTTATATTTAAAAAATAAAAAAAAATAAAATAATTACTATCTTTTATATTAGTAAGAATAAAAATATAAATAATCTTAAAGATAATTTAGAGAATAGATTATTATTAAAATTAAAAGAATTAGTCTTATCTAAATCTTTAATTATTATATATACTTAAATAAAAATAAAGATCTGATCTTTATAATTTCTATATTATTATAATTATTATTTTAAATAATATAAAAAATAAATATTTTATATTTTTTTTTATTTTTTTTATATTAGATTCTATAAAAGTTTTTTCTAAAATATAATATATTTTTTAAAATAATTAATTAAGCAGATTAAGCAGTAGACTATATCTAAAGAATATTATTCTATTTATATTATAATTAAATATATATTATACTTTATATATTATTTATATAAGAAGAATATATATATTATAAATTAATCTATAATTATTAATCTATCTGCTATATCTAATCTTTCTAATTAACAGGTATAAATAGTTATAATAATAGTTATATCTTAATCTGATCTTAACTCTTAACTATATGATTAAAAATTTTTTATATCTTAATCTAACTGTCAGGTTATGGCCAGGTTAAGGTTAAGATATAATGGTCAGGTTAAGCCACTCTAGTTCTTATAAAGATAATAATTTATAAAACTAGTCCCGGAGTTATTAATTGCTGAATACTGTAGAATATATAAGTATATAATATAAAATATATAAGAAGTTCTATTAAGAAATAATATATTTTTTTAAAAACAAGCTTATACTATTACTATCTTTTTTTAATTAAAGTAAAAGAATAATTTTTAATCTTATATATAAGTCTGACTAAAAATAATTATCTATTATTAATTATAAAAAATAAGAATCTTCTTCGGGAGAGCTGAATATAAAATAATTTTCTAATATTTTATAATATACTTAATATTAAGATTTAAAAAAAAAAAGATAATATAGACTGAAAAGCTACTCTCTGTTTAAATATTATTATAATTTATAAAAATTTATAAAATAGAGAAAAAGAGTTTAATAATATTCTCTAAAAATAGATTTAATAATTATAATTAACTTATAGTTAAGATATAATCTATATTACTTAAAGTATTATTACTAGTCTTCTATCTAGATTCTCTCGCGGATAAATATATCTGTGAGAAATCTATAGATTATATATCTAATTATTTACTAGTATAATATCTTCGCGAGAGACTGTTTTTATAAAAAATTATCTTTGCAAGAGACTGTCTCCGTAGCGCGAGTATTTCTCGCGATATATAATATTATAAGAATTATAAAAATTACTATTCTTATAAATTCTATAAAGATATTCTATAATTATTATAATAATTATTATTAATAGAGTCTGCAAAAATTTTTTATAAATCTTAGTAGAATACTGCTTAAAGTCTTTATATTTATAATTATTAAAAAGTACAGATTTCTAAATAGATTAAGTAGATAAAATAGTACAGAATATTATAATTTAATAATATAAATAATTTATAGTATTTAGATCTACTGGAAATACTTGAAAGTCTTTTTAAGTCCATAAAAAAAATAGTAAATATATTTATTATTATATAAGATAATTTTTAAAGAGATTTATCAGTTTAAGAAGATAATTTAATAAATATTAATAATCTATAAGCAGTATATAGCTAAAATAGAGCTATAAATATATATATTTATTACTGTTTTATACTATAAGAGTAGCTTTTTTTTAAAAATTTAATTTCTATTATTACTTAAGATAATTTTAGATTAATTAGATTAAAAAAAAATAAAATATACTGTTTTCTTTCTTCTGATTATTTTTAGAATTAAGAAGATTAATCTTATATTAGTTATTTAAAAAAATATAAATAATTAAAATAGATAATTATTAATCTGAGTATATCTTATCTATATTAAGATTTAAAAGAGTATAGTAGATATATTTTAGTATTAAGAATAATTAAAATAATTAACTATCCTATTTTTGACTATTCCGCGGTTAGATATAAGAGAATCTTATATCTAACTGTTAACCTGACAGCAGGTATAAATTTGTTTATTAACCTATCCTACCCTGGCTGTTAACCACTCTAATTATAAGATATTTTAAATATATTATTTAATAAATTTTTTTTAAGTTCTCTGTTTAACTATCTAATATATTAATAAAATATATTATTATTCTATAATAGCAGAGATAGATCTGAAGAGTTATTTTTATTAGTATTAAGAAATATATTTCTAGATAATCTGATTTATTAATTCTAGACTTTATATTCTTAATATTTTAGCTATTTTAAATATAATTAATAATATTTTAAATATAATTAATAATACTTTAAATATAATTTTATCTTCTATAGCTAATCAGATATATTAAGAGAAATATCTATTTAAATTTATATTTTTAATTATAATTAATAGTCTTTAGACTATTTTTAATAGCATAGCTATATATAAGAATTAGATCTGATAAATTTAGCAGAAACTAATTATTATTAATTATAAATAATTTATTAATTTTAATATATCTTAATCTATCTAGAGCTCTGAATACTATTATTAATAATAGAATTAATTTAAATAAATAATTGTATAGTTATTAAGTTAGATATTAAATAATCTATAAAAGAAATTATAGAATCCTAATCTCTTTATTAAATATATAGATAATATATAGACTACTATATATAATATTATAATTAATAATAATAAGCTATAGGCTATAAATATAATTAATAATTTTATTATCTTAAAAAGAGCTTAGTATTTATTAATTCTGGATTTTATTATTATATATTATAAGATATATAATTATACTATATATTTTAATATTATATTTTCTCTCTATATTTCTGTAATTATATTCTTATATAAGCTTAAAAATAATATATTATTTTAATATATTATTCAAAAACTAGAGATAGATAAGATTAAGCTGAAGTCGAAGATATATATTAAATAATAATTTAATTATTTTTATATTAAAATTATAGAAAAGATAGTTATTATAATCTCTTTAATTTTTATAATCTTAGCTGTTTTAATTATTTTATATATAAAGATATCTAAGTCTAAGATATCTGATTTAAAGAAGAAGAAAAATAATAATATTAATATAAAATTAATATCAAAGAATAGATAGTAGAGATAGTCTTTAAAAGATATAATAGATTATAATTATTAATAATATTAATTAAAATATTTTAATAATCAGATAAACAGTAAATATATATATTATAGAATTTTAAATAATTATAAATTATATTTTTATTCTTACTTAATTTCAAAACTGCAAGATTCAGATTAAATATCTAAATAAGATATCTGAGAGTATTAATCTAAGAATAATAAATAAATTATTATATTAGATTAATCTATTTTATATAAGAATTTTTCAGAGTAGTCTAATATCTTTATAATAATATTAAATAATAAGAACTTTTATTACTTAATATAATATACTATACTAGATTTTATAGAGAAGATAATAAAAAAAAATATATATTAGAATATTTATCTTTCTCTTTATATACTAAAATAAATAAAGATATTAATAATATTATTATATCTATCTAATTTATAACTCTTAATATAAGAATTCTAAATATAAAAGATTAATAGATTTAAGATTCAGAAACTAATTATTATATTATTTCTGATTATAATTATTTTATTAACTATACTCTCTATTAACTAAATAAGATTTTATATTAATTTAATATCTTTAATAATATAATAGATTATACTCTGAATTATAGTATAATTCTTCTTTATTTTAATAATAGTTATAAAGAATAAATAAAGATATATAATATTATATACTATTATTTAGATATAAATTTCAGAATCTTTAGCAGAATCTCAGCTTATAAAATATATAATATATAGAATTATTCTGATATTATTATTTAAAATATCAGAATCTAAAAGATTATTAATAAAGTCTATAAGAAGTATAGAATTCTGTTTATTAAATTAAATAAATATAAGAATTTAAAAATTATATTAATTATAATATTTAATCTGATATTACTATACTAATAACTAGAATATATAGATATTTCTAAATTAAAAACTACTGTAATAGCTAATTAACTTAAGATTAATAATTCTATATAATCTAATTATAAATTATACTTACTAGTAAAGTCTAAGTAAGTTATTAATCAAGATTTAATTATTATAGATATAAATTTCTTAGTATTATAAATTACTAATATTTAGTTAATAAAACTAATAGAATATAATAAATATTATATATATTTAATTATAATTAATTCTATTATTTAATAATCCAAAGTTTATTTTCTAAAGATTAAGAATATAGATATTAAACTAGAGTATTTTATTAAAAAATATAAAATATTAACTGATAAGTAAATATAATACTAATATTTTAATAAAGATACTAAGTTTAATCTCTTTACTAAGTAGATTAAAAACTAATTAATATATATTATTTTAATACTATATTATATATTTAAGATTAATAAATCTTCAGAGTAATATAAAGATTATCTTAATTAAATAATTTATATAATAATTATTAATAGTAGTCTATCTAAGAATATATAGTCTTTTATAATTAATATTATTAATCTAATTATTAATTAACTATTTTATTTAAATAATAAGACTGACAAATCATATATTATAATAATAAGAATAATCTGGATTCTGATATAAAAATCTCTGTAAAATATTAATTATAGTCTATTAAATTTATAAAAAATAATTCTGATTATTATACTGTTCTATTATTTATAATTAAATATAAAATAATTATCAAGAATTCTTAGATAAGAGATTTATTATTAATATATAGAAGAATTTAAATAATCTCTTAATTATCTCTGAAATTATATCTTATCTAATTAATTATATTTTATCTAGAAAATTCTTAATAAGTTAAAAAAGATAGCAGTATTATTTAGTTTTTTATTAGATTTAATATTATCTGATTTTCTATTAGACTTATTCTTTTCTTTATTTATAAGAGTATTAAAGAATAAAAAAATATTTTTATAACTTTTTCTAATAATTTTACTAATTATAATATTAATAAAGATTAATTATAACAGATTCTAATAAGAATTATTATAGTCTAAGATCTTTTAATATCTTAGAAGATATATTTATTTTATAATATTAATTAAATTATTATTAGATACTCTTATTTTAATAATAATATTATTCTGCGGTTAGAGAGAGTATATAATCTTTAATTAAGAGAGAATATTCAGAATAAATATATAAGATTTTTATTTAATAATATATATATTATATAAATTATAGATATTTTATATTATTTATATTAAGCAGAGTTATTAAGTATTAGCATGCTAATAGATTAGTTAGATTTAATTAATAATTCTGATATAATTAAAGATAATATCTCTGTTATTATTCAGAATAATAAGATTATAATATTATTAAAATATATTATTAAAAAGAGAAAGCAGAAGATAATATAATTAATATAAATTTTAAATTATAAGATTAAAAATAAATTTTTAATTTATTTAAGAGATAAAATAATTCTTATAGCTTCTAATATATAGATATATATAATAAATATATCTATTTCTAAGATATATAAATCAGTAATATTATTATTATATATAGATTATTAGTAGAAGATTATACTAAAGAAACTGTAAAATTTATAAGAAATATAAATATTTAAGATTATATTTTATTTAATATATAAAGATATTTATATAATTCTAGATAAATAGATTTATATAATAAAGATTAATAAAAATAAATATATTAATTATTTTAAAGCCTGCTGAATAATCTGTAATAATTATTAATAAATAAATAAAGACTATAATATTATATATATATCTATAGTCTCTGATATTATTATAAAAATAAGATTTATAAAGATTATTATTAAAAAACTTAAATAAAAATAAATTAATATAGCTATTATATATCTATATATAATTATTAATAACAGGCTTATTTATATAAAATAATTAATCAGATTTAAGAAAAATAATAGTATTTGTTTTATTAAATATATATTATATAATTTAAAACAAGCAGATTATCTCTAGAATAAGATTTTTAATAAATAATTATAGATACTTAATTTTAAGAATATTATTAAAGAGCTCTGTCTCTATCTTTAAGAATTAAATTTAATTATATTATATATTAATAATTTTATTATTATAGATTATATAAAAATTAATATTAATCAAATATATAAATATTTAAGTCAGAGTTTTAAGATAAAATATTTAGATATTCTGATTTATTTTCTTAATTATAATATTAGCAGAGATACTACAAAAGAAACTATTATTATAAATTAGAATATTTATATTAAAGATCTTTTAAAGTATTATAATATAAATAAGATATTAATAAAGAATTATTCTATGAATTCTAAATATTAAAAATTCAGATCTAAGAATTAGAAATATAATAATAGTAATATTAAGAATTATATAATAATAATAAATAAACTAAATTAACTATTAATATATATAAGATCTAATATTATATATTCTGTTTTCTGTTTATAATATTATTATTAAAATCTGATATTATATAATATAACAGCTATAAAGAATATTCTTTATTATCTTAAAAATAATAAATATAATCTTATTCTGATTCTGAAGTATACTAATTCTATAGAAATATAATATAATATAATATATTAGAATTATTTAGATTATAAATTAATAAAGATATTTATTATTTTTTTTATTAGATTACTAATTAGTTAATTAAATAAAAAATAAAAGATTATTATTAAGTTCTTAATTCTAGCTGAATTAATTATATATAAGAAGATTATTAAAAAAAATCTGTAAATTAAGTAATTAATTAAGATACTTAATATATTAATATTTAATTATATCTTAATTTATATAAATTATTAGAATATTATTAATCTAGTTTATAAGAAAGACTATACTCTAATTATTAAATAACTTAATAATTATATCTAATTTATCAGAGATATTTAAAAATAAGAATAGATTAAATTCTGCTGAATTCTCTTAAAAAAGAATATAATAAATAAACTAACTAAATCTCTTTAAATAATAAAGTTTAAAGTATTTAAAAAGATACTTTATCTTAAAGAGATAGAATAATAATTAAGAATTAAAAAAACAGTTTTTTTATAATTATTTTATTATAATTTTATATATATTATCTAGTTAGATAATCTACAGGACTTCAGAGATTACAGCTAGAAGATATATTAATAATAACTGCTCTGAGACACGTGATCACGCCTCCTACTTCAGATACCGGGATTTCTGGCCCCTGCCCTCCGAATCAACTCATTGTTTCCCATTGCCTCGTGTGGTCGCTTCCTACATCTTCATGAAAGAATCATCTACCACTCATACTAGGCGGCAAGTCCTCGTCTCGAGTCCCCCAGCTACTCTCCTTCGAACCCAGTTCAAGCTCCAAAACGCCCCCCTCGTAGAAAAAGTCATGGCCAATCCAGTTTTTTGTCCATGGTTCTCCATCACGTCTCGCACTCTGGATATAGATAGACTTGTATGTGGGATCGAAATTAATGTTCTTGATCGTTGCCACTTTGCCCGTCGCCTTGTTCTGAATGCTGATCTCCTTGAAAAATGGAGGGTTGATCAGATACACGTCCTGTCCGTGAACCGGGAATAGCCCCATCATGCTGAGTACGGCAAATGAGCCCATAGCTCCACTGTCATCGTTTCCAGGAATCCCGGAGGTAGACGTATTGAACTGGGTTGGGATGTAGAAATGAGTACGCTCGGCTGACAATGCGGGACGTCCAGCGTAGTGGAACTGGAAGACGGTTAAGAATGCTTGCTCGTCTCCGACATAGAGCAGACCGGAGTCGTGCAGATAGGAAAGGCGAGAGGTGAATGCGCTCGGTCCCCCGAGACGTGTTATGAGCGCAGCCATGTCCTGCGGTACGAAGCTTTCATCCAGACGTTAGCTTCGTGATAGACCAAAATGATAGAAGACTTACAAGGTGTAGAGCCAAGCGCTTCCCTCATACGTTTCGTGTCCGTTTGCGTTGAGATAGCATGAGGTAAAGCTCAGCAAGGGACTGCAGAATATCGGGTCTTGGTAGCCCCAAGTCCCGTTGGGATAACGAGGCTGAAGGAAGCCGGTGAAGTTTGTATTCACAATACCGATGAAAGACTTCTGGTCGGCCTTGAACATATTTTGCCAATTGGTCGCGCGCTGCGAGTACTTTTCGTAGTCGCTCTGGTGACCAAGTCGCAGCGCCATTTCGGCAATGCAAAAGTCGTCGTAAGCATATTCGACCGTTCTTGATATACTTCGCGTGTGCAGCCCTACGCCATAAGGATCATAGTCGTCGGTAGGAATGTAGTTGAGCGTCTTCCAGCTAGTCAGGCCTCCGCGACCTTCGACATTCCAATTTGCAGGCTCGACCTCCGCATCCTTCACGACGGCCTCGTAGGCAGTAGCCCAGTCGATATCACTGATATTCTTCAAAAGAGCTTCCGTCAAAAGGACATCGGCGTTCGAGCCTCCTTGGGTATAGCCCTTGCATAGCGACATACGGCAATCGGGTAAGTATCCTTCGTGGCGATAGATATCCACGAGGCTTCGCAGCATCCGAGATTGAGACAACGGATCTGCCAGAGTCAATAGTTGATGTTCGCCACGGAAGGAATCCCATATACTAGTGTTTCATTAGAGCTGCACTGGGGTACACTTCTCGGGAACTCTCACCAATAGTAGCTGTCATAATACGGCTCATCACTCTGCCAAAGTGGATTTTCTCCGGTATAGTCCTGTGGGCTGATCATAGCACGATACATGCCACTCCAGAACACTTTTTGCAAATCAGACGAGACGCCCTCCGCGTTGATGCGGAAAGAATCTAGCTTCTTTCTCCATGTGTTCTCTGCTTCACTTACAGTGCCAGGAAAGTCGAAATCCGGTTGCTCGTTCTCTGCATTGAAACAGGCTTGTTCCACACTGATGAAGCTGACTCCGACTCTCACCAGAAGTGTATTGTTAGCAGTTGGGGCATGGAATCTGGTAAATGCGCCAGCAGACAGCGTCGCCGGTGTATTACTTCCGTCTGAAGTAAGCGAGACGGATGTCTGCCCTACGCCAGCCCGGTTGTTTGTCCATACACCTGTGTCCCTGACACTGGCTCCTTTGAAATCGGCGCAAAAGTGAAGATCATATGACCCGATGCCAAAACTGGGGTTAAATGTCCCATTACCGCTGAGTCGACCTGTCGAGGGATCCACTGAAGCTGTCCCGTTTGTACGTGACTGTGGGAGGTCCATGAGATCGACTAGAACGACAGGGCTGAGCGACTCCATAGACGCATTTGCGAAGGTGAATCGATATAAAGCTGAGTGGTTGGTAACAGTCATTTCAGCGTGAATGCCATTCTGGAGCGAAATGCTAAAATACCCAGGGTGAGCGTTAGGTGAACCCGGCGTCCACAAGACCGCTCGATCAGACTGTTGCCATGTACATTTGTCGAGAGCGTCACTGGGACAGCCTGGATGCACAAATATGGGAAAGTTTCCCAGCGATGGTGACTAAATAAGACTCAGAAGGTGTATACAACATGATTATGCGAAATGACTAACGCCGCCAGTGCCAGAATCATGCATGTGTGAAAATCCTGTAACATTTGTTGTATCATAGGCGAACCCAGCTTGGTTCTCGCCTATGGTATCTGCAACTGCTTTGGCCATTCCTTGAAGTCGGTTAGGATCGCCATTATCTCTCAAGTACGAGATTTCTTACCAAATGGCAGACTCGCGCCTGCAAATGAATGACCTGTGGGCATAAATTAGCCTTTTGAACGAGATGAGCTGGGTAGCAAAACATTTACCTCCATTGGAAGTCCCAATGAAGGGGTCCACATAATCTAGCACATCAAAGCTAGAATTACTAGATACCTGCCCCCAAACAAGAGTAGCGGTTGAAAGAGCTGTCGCGGTCACTTGCAGAAGCTTCCTAGGGATAAAGGAGAGCATCTTGCAAGAAGGGCTCTAGTCGATTGAGGATGAGCAACCGACGGTGGGGAGAAAAGCATTCGTCGGGGGAAGTCACGCAAGGTCTCAGCATTCCATGCTGGCCCGGATTCTCCAAACATTGTCTGGAGAAGGCAACACCCCCCTCTTAAATTAGCGGGGGCCATATGAGGGGTAAACAGCAGGAGATTACTGTGATGCTCAAGCCCAATGACGAGGACTCTTTTTGTTTGGCACCCCCTGCCATATAACATAAAGGGGTCAGCTGCAAGGATTGACGAGAAAGATTCCTCATCAGGTGCGACCTACTGCATGTAACACACCGTCGGCAGAATGCGCTCGGCCATCCGGCAAGGGATATAAACACCCGGTCGCCAAAGTGCGGAGAAAGATATGCTAGTGAGATCTGCCTAAATAGGGAGGTTGCATCTGCTTGTGGTAGCAAGTATAACATAGCCCGGCATTGCTTTTTCGAGGTCTGCGTCAATTCATGGTCTTTCTGGGCCCGCTCGGGGATCGTGACAAGTTTGGTTTTCGTCCAATGAGTGGTGTGAGTCGAGACTTATGTGACACCGACGATGATTCCCATTAATATGTATTTTGCCAGGTGAATAGATGGGGACATGAATCTGTTTCATGAACGACGCTGTCAGCCGTTGCAACGTAGGGCTTGGCACAATGTTGAACCAATCCACAAAATAGTACCGCATTTTGTCTTATACTGAAGACATGTACAGAAAGGTGGGGTTGTCGATACTTTTCTTGAATCAAGTTAGCTACCACAGGCTGGTCGCATAGCATTTCGCTATGAGTATCAATATTGGTTCCGATGTATTTGTACTTTGTATATGACCTGCAGTATGACGAAGATGTTTGAACTCCTCCATCTGCGATATAAAGCCTAGGACTTTTCCTATTTTTCAATTTTCTATGTAGCAGCCGGATCGGTCGGATTGAAATGTTCTCACGATGGCTTTTGACGATCGTTCTTGAGGTCGAGAAGTATGAAGAGGTCGTATTCGAGTTCGCGTGCGCGTTCGAGTTCAAATTCGAGTTCACGGCCCCCTTCACTAGCGACCTGGGTTATATTTGTTTCCTCTCGCCTTTAGTTAGACCAGAATGGAGTTCCGGGTCCAGAAGGGGGCGCGAGAAACATGCAGACGCGATGCATGGCGAGATTTGTGGCATGTTCCACAGAGGGTCGGGATTCTCAGTCCGACGTTTTCTATAGATAGCATCGTATGAAAAAGAAGGTCTGCATTTTAACACATAATCTCAGCAGGGCAGAAGCTTACCCCAACGGGAATCAAACGAGAAGGCCGAGGGCCGCAGGTTATCCCATCTAGTCATTATTTGGAGAGGAGCGGATCCTGAGCTGTCTATTGGAATACAACCCGTCAGGATGGATCGGCCATAATGCGCTGGCAGAGCAGGCGGCGAGTAGCTGGGAGGATAAGTGTGATAAGGACTAGGATATAAATCCATTAATATTTAATCAAATCGGGAAACCAGATACTTACTTCCCTTCTGTCTTTCCTCTTTGTACCCATTCCAGCCATCACCTTCTATTTTCGTACTTAGAAGATCAGCCAGATCCCTGAAACCAGAGATGGTGAAAGGTGCCCAAGTCCCGAGTGTCTCATAAAATTAGACGCCCGCCGAACAACCAGGACAAAAGGCGGTGCGATATCGGGTTCAACGAGGGGGATAGTTTCGTTTGTCTTGCTACTTCACCCACTACCACTATGGAGACAGTCCGGATGAATGAACCATGAAATCCATCAAAAGGTGAGACATGACAACAGCCGATGTCTCTGATTGTCCGACCCCTTTTAAAAAGACCCTTCTCCTCTGATGTCCACATTCTCTGGCAAACCATTTTCTTTTCGCATTTCGCCCCTCACCATCTCCGCGTCTAACAATAACATCAGCAATGTCAACTCACAGTGACCCCCCGAAGTCTCATCCCGACTTGCGTGAGTCGGTCTATCAATGGCAAGAATATGTCGAGGATCTTGAATGTTACCAGCCCGGCGGGTATCACCCAACCCACATTGGCGATCAACATTGCAACGGCCGTTATGAAGTTGTTCATAAACTGGGATGGGGAAGCTACTCAACCGTCTGGCTTGCGAGAGATCACAAGGAGTCAAGATACGTCGCACTCAAGATCATCGTCGCTTCTTCGTCCGAAAACTGTTCTGAAGGAAGGATACTACGTGGTTTGGCTGCCGGGAAGGCGGACCATCCCGGCAAGTCATTTGTTTCGTCGCTCTTAGACGAATTTTTCATCGATGGGCCAAATGGTCGGCATCTTTGCATTGTTAGCGAAGCGGCTGGATGCAGTCTCGATCGGTCCAAAAACGGCAGCTCTACTTGGCTATTTCCGGCTGATGTGGCCAGGGCTATATCCGCGCAGCTTCTGCTGGGGTTGGAATTTATTCATTCGTGTGGCATCGTACACGGTGGTGAGTCCAATCGAGTTCTTTTCAAATTCCTGTGCTGATATGTAGCAGATCTGCATCCGAGCAATATTCTTTTCACGTCTTCAAATCTCGACGGATTGACACTGGAGGAACTTTATCAGCGCATGGGAGAGCCTCGGAAGGTACCCGTGGAACGCCTGGACAAGCAACCGAATGGTCCCCAAGCTCCAAATTATGCATTCATGCCTGCCATGATTTTCACGTCAGCTGAAGATGTCGTGGACGCTCGAGTTGTGATCGCGGATTTTGGCGAGGCTTTCGTGAAAACCGAAGAGCGCAAAAAGCTGAATACTCCTATTCTTCTTCAACCGCCCGAGGCGTTCTTCAATGAACAGGTCGACGAGGCTGTCGACGTGTGGACCCTAGGATGCACGCTCTACAAGGTCCTCGGTGATGGTCCCCTTTTCGACGGTTTCATTGCTGTGGACCAAGCATGGGTCCTTGCCGAGATGATAAGCACCCTTGGAAGTCTGCCGAAACGATGGTGGGATCAATGGGAAATGAAAACCGACTTTCTCCTTGAGGATGGATCCTGGAAAAAAGAGACACATCGTCCTTATGGTCTGTACTCTCGACCTCTTACCGAGAGACTGAGCAGTATGGGACGAGGAGAGGATCCGTCCACTTGTGAATTTAGTCCGGGAGAGATGAATGCCCTTGAGAACTTGCTCAGAGCGATGCTGACATATGAGCCCTCAGAGCGGATTGATGCCAGTACTGCCCTGGAATCAGAATGGATGGAGGACTGGGGTCGGCCTGCTATGCGCAAGCTCGGTATTCAGGATAATCCTAAGCCGAGTTCAGGCTTCCTGACCACCGTCCACTGCTTTTTTGCCAAGTGGTCAACCACAATATTTGGTATCAGTATCGGCTACGACATCAAGTTCAGAGCCGAACAGTCAATTCGTGATGTTTGAAGCCTGTTTGTACATAGTGCAAGTCCTTTTGATAGAACAAATTGTGTATTTCCTGGTGAATTTCAAAGAGCTAAGTTTCAAGAATAACTGTGATATAAAGAAATAGTTGGTGCTTTTGCGGAATAGACACCAATCCATTTTATTACTTCCAGCCCTTTGCTTTGGAAGCTTTACGGAACCATTGTATTTGCAACGAAGAACTGACCTTAGAGCGGCCACGCTATTCACAACAAACTGTCTCCTTACATGTACCCCATACACCCAGCCTCTAATCCGAAGGATGAGGCGGACACTCCTTCATCCAGTCATACACTCGCCACAGCTCCCGCTGTTCCTCAGTAATGGTGCTCTCGGTTCTCTTGTACTCATCCTCCAGCCACTCCTGCCATGCCCAATTAATCCAATCCTCGAAGAACATCTGTCGTCGAAAGTAAACATTCCACCTCAGCAACGGACTAATAAAAACTCCCGGAAGGTAGCGCTGTTCTTCATCCCTATCCAATGGGTTGCGAGATCGTCCGATGACCGACTTTCCCAGGTCGACAACAGTAACCCGTACTACGGCTTTACCGCTGCATTCGATAATAACATTGCGTGGATATAGATCCTCATGCCAGACATCGCGTTCGTAGAGAAGAGATTCCGCGTCGACGATTTCTTTCAAGATTGTTTGGCGTTGTTCTGTCGTGAAGCTCTCGGGATTCAGCCTGTCCATCGAGATACCGTTGATCTTTTCAATTAAGATCAACCGAATCAGGCGAAAACGGTCACCGACGGCAATTTTGAGGGTGAAGGACCCGAAGAATTTGGGAATAACAGCGCCCTGCAAGTCCGAGAGATGCATATATGCTCCGCATTCATGAGTGTAATCATAGTCAACTCCGAGAAAGGGGTCTTCATCGTCGAAGTCAAACTCGCAAGATAAAGGGTCGTATATCTTGGCCACCAGGTCCTGATCTGTCGGGACATGTGGCAAGTTAGAAGTATTGAGAGCCTTGATCACAAATATCTGGGATCTTTTGCCATATCCAACCCGAACCGGATCGATTAGCTTAATGACAGCATATCCGTCTCCATTTGATCCTGGTAGTGGTGGGTTTTGGAGAGATAACTCTGTAGGAGACAGCGATTGATCCCATGTCGCGGAGGCAGCCCGTCGGGCAATTTCTTTTTTTGAAAGAGGTGATGGGGGGTTGTGCGACTGGATACTGATCGTATCTCCCACTCCATACTGAAAGGTCTCATAGTGATTGTCTCCCATTCTAGCATTAATGGTGGTTGATGCTGAGAGTCGCAACGAAAAGTTGGAAGGTGTCAAACCCAGTAATATTCAGTATCACACCTACTTTGTTCTGGTCCATAAAGTCATGGTCACGCCCACTCGAGTTTCTGTCCATGGGCCGGATTTGGAACCCAAGAACCGGATCTTGCGCAGGTTTCCTAAGCACCACGATCACTTTCTTCGGGTGCAGTTCTGTGACGAGAATGGTCAAGACCTGCACTTTAGTCCGCATGTTAGCCACGATGATGTGTTTACTCGATTCAAGAAAGTGCTCACTAGAGGGATTCAAATTGCCGGAAGAACGTATTCATTCCCCGGGTGGTCACATTCGTCACTGAGATCTCATGCAGTTTGGGCAAGTAAAGATGCTCGATGTTTCTTACTTTCAGGCTAACGGGCTCTTTCTTCAATAGTTTTCCTCGCCATTCGTGGATGACAACGGTCAGCTGCAGACCCATTTCAGCATTATTAAAGCCCTCGGTGATTTTAGCAAGATACAATCCCCTACATCCTCCTGTCCTAAGAAAAGATTTTTGTTGTGGGAACATGCAGCATTCACTGCACTTTGCTGGTGCAAACAGAGGTGGCCTGTTAGGTGTTGCTTGTATCTCCCGTCCCACCTCTCTCACTCTCCCCATCTCCTCCATCCTTCGCTCATCGAGCTTTCGATTTTCATCCTATTCATTCGTCTTTCTATATTTTTGTTATCAGCTACTGCATGTTCTAATTCTTCCAAAACAACTTTATTGCCATGAAAGGGCTAATCCGCAATCTCCCCGGCCAACTTACCGATAAGCGGCTGCAAAAGCAGCTAGAGCCACACCTCAAAAAGCTCACTATTCCGGTTGCCAGCAAGGCAGACTGATGAAATGCCTTGTTTCTCTCCATAAGATCTATTTGACATGGATCATAGTGGACAGGTTTGAGGGTGCATCAAAAATATGAAGGTATGGCTGGTATCTCCCAAAAAGTCATCCCATGAGCTGTATCTTCCCTGGCAGCTCAGTTTTATTGTGTCTTCCAGTCCAAACTTAAACCACTCAACTGAAGAAGGGCATACTGATAGGTTTACTTCATGGTACCTGGAACGGATGCAAAATCCGCATCTCGTCCATATGAAAGAATGGTGCGCAAAATATGGCGTCATACCGCCACTCCTCATCCCATGACTCCTCGCCCATTCAAATTTCTCTCGCTCATTTTTTTCTTCTCCCCCATCCTCACCAGTGGGAATTTTGGCGAGAAGTACCTCATAACGTCCAAAAAGCATCAGATACACCGCGTTTACCTGCCCCCACCCCCTCAACAACCTTCCAGCATGTTGAAGCACTTCCTTTCCCGGAAGCCCAAGTGTGAGCGGGACTTCGATAAAGCCTACAGCAAGTGGCTGGATGAAATAAAACACGAAAATTATTCGAAAACGGAAGAAAGCTCATGGGTCACTCCATACCTTGATGAGACAAAGCGTGGCTTTGCCATCCTTCAGCGACGACGACGCCTCATAGAGGGACCACTAATAGTTCCTACCCAAACAAAAGAAAGCGAGCTCTACCGTAACCCGCCGGCCTATAGTGATATTCAGTCACCGCCCATGGACTGGAAATCAGAAGCCAAAAAAGACGCGGATGAGCTTCTAGAGCTATATTGGGAGCATAACTCAATCCTACATGCTATGCTGCTCCGGAAACCTCGGAACATCGCTATAAAAGGGTTTGACATTCTGACTCATCACAGTGATCGAAATGGCCGTTCCTATTTATGGGTCAAATGTCGTGCTCGGTGTGCCGATGAGGGGGGGTGCTGTGGGCGACCTTGTGGATGCTGTGCAAAGTCACTGTTGACGTACCTTTGTCCATCAGAACAGGAAAGCGCACGCAAGACCCGCTATGTGTACGGCCATTGTACGGCGGAGTGTCCCTGCTGTATACAGACACGGCACAGACCCTACCTACCTCATCCGTCCTTGCCTCCACCGAAGTTCTGATGTAGGAAGGGGCGATGGCTAGTTTTCATCCATTTAGTAGCTTCGCCAGCTCGTCTCCTTTCTCTTCCTCAACATCATCTTTATTAGCATAGCTACTTATTATTATGGACATCGCTCAAAAAATCCCTTGGTGGGTATACCTCATCGTCCCCGTTGTTATCATAGCTGCTTCGCTCGTCTGCAAGTCTTGCTGCCTGCCCTTGGACGTCTTTTGCGTGTCGGTTTCAGAGACAGTCAGGAACTGGTTGAATTCGCGTTCGCGTCGTCCGTAAGTACAATATGTACATATCCAAATTCCCACAATTTTCAACGGGTACAAGGTACTAATCATAATCATAATGTGATTATATATAGCGCTAGGTCGCATACGTCTGTCGCTCCTCCCGACTCTTCATCCGTGGGACTTCAGTCCCTGCCTCCAAACTCCGTCCCGCCCGAAAATGCACAACTTCCTGCTCCTGTGCCGGCGTACATCAGGGACGCAGCACGGGGTGACCTCTCCACGGTGGGGGGCACTGGATCTAGGGTCCGTAATTAGAAGCGGTTCTACGTTCTTTCCAGTCCGGATGGAAGGTGCAAGACCTTTGCTTGCCGTTGATATTCAGTTGTCAAAAGCTCGGGTCCCGATTCGACCGTCGATGGACATGAAAGCCATACCAAAGACCTCAAAAATCTCCGACATGGCATGGAAGCAAATCTCGCTATACTTGAATCTTCAAATTGTCCAAATCCTGAAGGACATGGGGGCAACTGTCGCGGAGAAGAAGGATCGGATATGGGGATTTGAAGAGCTTTTGCAGTGTTGCGACTTGTGCGTTGCTGTTCGAACTGGATCTCTTTGAGAAGGACGGGAAGAGGGATGCGAAAAAAGGGTGGGATTTTGATGGGAAGTGATAGCATTCGGATGCGTAAACGCTAGGAACTTGCTTATGCCAGCTGAAGTTGGCTTGGAAAATCAAATCTACCTTCTGAATGCCCGACCTCTGATTAATATCCCAGCAACATCAGCCTTAAAATCGCGCTGAATTAGCCTACTACTAGAGATAATCCCATTCCACTGGACCCAAAACATCATAATCCAGAAACGCAGTTCAAATTGGCTATATAACAGCATATCCCATCAATTCGTCTATACCATCCGACTCATCCCTCATCATTAAGCATATATATAATATAGGTAATACCCGAGCACACATTATCCCATTACCCCAATCATCCCATCGAAAAAAAGCAACAATCAAACAATCAAACGCACCCAAAGCCAAAATCTATCATTATCATGAACAAGCCCCTCAAACCCCCGACTCATACGGCCCATAAAGCCCACGGTATTGGTCCCCGTACGGGTTGACCCTACCATACTCATCCCACGCCGAACAAGTGTCCTCCAGCAACGATTGATTGAAGAACGTGCTAATCTCACTCTGGATCTCGACGACCTGCTGCGCAAATCCTTGGGTGGCATGGAACCCGATGTGGCAGTGGATGATCCAGACGCCCGGGTTATCGGCCGGAAAAGCAAGGACGACGTGGCCGCCGCCGGCGTCTTCGGAGGCAATCATCATAGCGGTGTCGCGGCGGACGGGGTTCATGGTCTGGAGGGTGACAGTATCTGGGTTGTATGGTCCGAAGCCCTGGGCGAGGACGTAGAAGTCGTGGCCTGAGGTTGTTAGTTAGATGGATATGCGAGAGAAGAGTTATTGGAATAGGGGGGGGGGGCGTACCATGTAAATGGATCGGGTGAGGGACGGGGAGATCAGTCTGGACGATGATCACAGTCCACTCGTCTGGAATGGGCGCCTCGATGACACCTTGGCTTGGTTGCCAGTTCATCTTGGTGGGGTCTTCGAAAGTCTGTCGCAGCGTGGGATCGACCCACGAGATATTGAGGGCGTTTCCACCCAGAGTCCACAAGTAGATTGGAATTTCGCCGAAGGGTGTAAATGAGACGTTAGATGTGCGCGCCTGGGAGTCTGTAACATTTGCATCGAGGGCAAGCCAGGGGACAAGTTGGGATAATTCGAAGTCCACGCACTGAACGTCGTCGGGGTAATCCTGCTTCGTAGATGTGGGGTCGGAGGTGTCATTGACTCCCTGGTAGCTGAGGATGCCCTTGATGTTGTCAGGGTTCTCGTTATTGCTGCAGAAGGACTGGGGAACTGCTCGAATCCAGTAATTGTCCGGGACCTGGTTTGCTGTAACGATGATATCGTAGCGCTCGCCCATGCCGATGGGGACATTGTTCGTTGTGAAAGGCACGATAGGCACGAAGTCATTGGCGATCACGGTGAGGTTGTGATTATCGATGGAGAATCTGAAGTGTGTATGCATGGCGGCATTGACCAGTCGGATGCGGTATCTCTGTCCCGGAACGAACTCGGTACGGAAGCGCTTTCCGACGATCGAGCCATCTGGATTAACCCAGATGTTGGTTCCGTTGATAACTCCGGTCTGGAATGTAGGCGGCCCATTAGTCTCTAAGACCCCCATATACATTTGATCAACTGTCACGTGTGACCAGTCGTTTAGAAACAGGGACCCCAGGTCATGGTCGTACTCTGCTGTGGCAGGACCGTGGATCACAATGCCTCCGAAGACGCCTTCCCAGGCTTGAATAGAGAAGTGTGAATGGTACCAACTCGACCCGTACTCTTCAGCCCTCCATATATATGTGTAGCTGGAGCCGGGTGGAACCGGGCACTGGGTCACTGCCGCCACACCGTCCATTTGGTTGGTGTAATGCTGTCGGACTCCATGAAAGTGGATGGCGGTGCCGTTATTCTGCATGCGATTGGTGACATGAACCTTGACAGTATCTCCCCAGTTGGCCTCAATGGTAGGGCCGGGGAACTGTCCATTGACGAGGAGTACTTGCCTCTCGACTCCATCGAGAGCAGCGGTTGTGTTGACGACATCGAAAAAGTACTCCCGGACAACACCGGTGTCTGGAATAGTCTCATAGTAGTTGGTGTCGAGATTGTATCCATCCCACGGGGTGCTGTTCTGCGCTGCCATTGCAGTTGGGGTAAAGGGAGCAATGTTGGCATCCCGTTTCATGGGGCCACACAGTGCCAATGAGGCTAGGAGCCCTAGTAAAAAGATCTTCATGACGGCGCGACTAGTTCCCAGTAGCTTGGAATCAAATAAAGTAAGTGCCAACGATCCAAACTGCTCGCTTGCTTCCTACTATCGAGTCCGGCCATGACAACCGCATTTATACAATTCCACCGTCGATCTCACTTACCTCCTTTTCTTTGTTTTCGTATTTCAGGTCTCCACCAGAGGAGTCATTTGGCTCGTGAGTCGGGGATAGGACTCGGTGCATAGCCTTGCAAAACCAGGGATTGACCTGTCTCTGGGGGTTCACGAGATGCTGCCTCTCATGCACAACCTAATGCAGATAATCCTCCACCCGTAAGAGACCCACCCACAGGAGCGGATGGGGCATCGAATGGATTACACGACCGACGAAGAATCAGGAGCTTACCAGGGTGACTTCGCCATGTGCATCGAGTGACACATGTTAGGTACCAGAATCAGCCGCAACTTCCAATATGGTATATTGTTTTTTTGTATTGGAAACATCACGCATAGGCGAAACCCATGAGCCTCTGTGTTTGGTTTGCTTGGAAATCGGCCTAATAGCTCGGTGAGTGACCATGAACATCAACTCGGATGGGCTCAGCGGCCAGTTGCTGTGTAGTTCCCTGCAATGACATCTTTGGCCCTTTCTTTGACACTGTCTCCACTATCTGGGGGTTGGTGGGCCTTGGATACGAACCCATGATCATAGTGCCTGACACTATAGCATCCGTTCACCATGGCTCGGATCCCGAACACTTCATCCGAGGAGATGTGGCGTGCAGAAGATAGTCCATAGCGATCTATTGTAGCCTACAACCTGCGAAACCTGGCCAGTCCCGATTCCTTTCCTCTGCAACGCGTAGAATGCCTGATTCCTGTATCGGGCGCGCCGTGGGATTAGCGCTGACCGCTACTCAACCGTATAGCCACCACGCTCAGGCACACCGCATGCTCGGCATAATTGATCCGCGCTGAGATCCGGTAGACTTTTTTCCCGCAAAAGATAACCTATGCTAATAAATATAAGGCTGACCATACTTATAGCCTGACTGTTAGCCTCTGTATTGTGTTGCTAATTTCTGACTCTCGTCTAATGATGCACTAAGGCCACCGGTTCATCGCAAGGCTGTTTGAACCGGTGGACCTAGGTCAGATAGATGCTAATCAATGTCACAGGTGATTTGATGCTGCATCTCGCTGGTAATTTCTGGTACATTTCAGCCAACCCACCGATGACGAGCCAACACCAAGAGGTCGATATCCACCCGGCGCCCGAAACCTGTCAGGCTGCCCCCACGATAAGAGACGTGGAAGGAAAAAGCAAACAAACAGAGCTCCGCTCCGTGCGATTCCTCCACACCTCAAGATCTGCTAGGAAAACCTCAGTAAACTAGTCCGACTGAATTCTCACTCACTCACTAAGCCATGCATTATCTCAGAAAGTAGGTCGGTCATGCGATTGCAAGCACAATGCGGATCCTGAGTCAAGAGTTAGGGAACCCATTGATTTGGATGGCGTCACTTTTCCTAGGTCAGCAAACTCTTCGAAAAGCCTCCATCAAAATTCACGATCTCCGATCGTTGCGATTGGCAGTGGAAGCGAAGCATCTGACCCTGACACCAACTTGGCTAAGCGCCCTATACCCAAACCCGGGGAACCCAGTCTGAGCTGGCACGAGAACGCAGGGCGCGATCAGGGGAGACAAACAAACGCTCCCACGGTCCCTGGGGCTGTAAAGCGACGGCTGCCACAGCCAGCAGTGGTTGGTGTAAAAAGCACCATCACTAAGCGACGATGTCAGTCAGATGTCCCGGCGCCCCGGTGAGCCTGCTAGTCAACCGCGATACCCTCGGTGGCTTGGGTTCAGCAGCGCGCGAATGGATGCAGTCATCTCACCAAGCAGGCCAGTCCCCTCGTCCTATCATCTGTGCGCAATCCTTTATTTGCCAGTTTCAAACTGGCCTGCCTTATGCTGTCCACTGTGGAGCCACGTGCTTGTACAATTTTTCGAACGGGCGGACTGACACGATCTTCCTTGCTGGTTACCATGTCTTTGTTACCTAGCCGGCTTATGCTTGAGACAGGATGATAATTTTGGATCAGGACCCGCTCGAGTACAGAATCAATCTCCACAAGAGTATTGTTTCGTGAGAGGTGTTTGCCCTCGGCCTCCGTCGATATGGTTCTCTGATCGAGATGATGTCCACGTGCGTGCAGTTGCGACGCGCAGTCTGTGCAACATCGGCGACACGCTCTCCGGGAAGACACGAGGTACCAGATACCAGGTTTGACCCTGAGGAGTCACTTCCAGCTGATAGTCACAGATAGCTGTCTTCGATGTCCGCTCGCTCAGTCATGCCCCAGAGTTCGTCTGGAAAGACTGAAGATGTGACCGCTTGTCGAGCATATTCCAGTCTAATGACTTCCTCGACGCGAGCAGGTGCTCAAGACCTCCGGAAACCGAACCCCCCTGTCTGCTCGTATACTTGGTGGGCCCAAATGGGTAAAGCATCACGGAGGCGCAGTTCCAACAAAGAAACCAGGAGATGATGACCCAGCTGGTGCCAGGAATGATCGCGGTGGATGGGGGGTGGATGAAGGAGAAACCGAGGAAAGCGGCTTGGGGCGGCTTGAAGATAGGCGCAGAATCAAGTTTGCTGGGTGCAAAATTCTCTGCTACTAGTCTTCCCTTCCTTCACTGGGCATTCCCGCTCTTGCCGACCATAATTCGAGGGTTTGGCAGTCTCCGGTTTCTTTGTCTGGCGTTCCCGTCCATTTTACCACCCCTTTCTGAATCCTTACGAATCTCGTGTCGCGTCCGTGTCCTTTCTTTCTTTGTTTTTGTTTTTTGCAGCCTCGATTGATTTACCACCCACTCTGCAAAAGAGCGGATACTCGGGTTCAGCTCCGATCTCATCTCCAACTGCAGATATCTGCGGTTGCACGGCGGGCTGGCTCCGTCTCCGCCTCGTCCAGATTCTGATGTTTCAGCCCACCCTGCACGCCCACCAAGTTCCTGGCCGAAACAAAGTCTCGAAATGTTCTCTGTCGTGTCGGGTTGTATGCGGATGGCTGTGCAGAATACTGTCACGAACGACGCTTGAAGTAACTTGGATTGATTTTGCCCCAGGTTAACTGAGAAGGCATGACGCGCGCAGTTACTAATATATGACAGAAAGAGAGAAAGAAAATAAACTGCCAAGAAGGGCACAGTATCCGCAGCCATCAACTTTAAAAGACGGCAGAGAATCCAAATTTCTTTTGCCAGAACATCATTTTCCTCCTTTGTCTAGTCATCTTCACGATCAACCGGATCCACTTACGGCAGCATCTTTCTGAGCTTTCCCTTAACTTCCCATTTTTGATCCAACCTCCCCTTATCCCATAACATTGTTCCAAACACGCAGAGCCAGCTAGCTGTACACATGGAACATGTCGGTCAGACACCGACGGCCCCGGGAACCTTGGAGCCGAATCCATAGATCTCTCGGGCCAACATCCGGTCGGGAAAAAGCGGCTTAGGGACCTCACTTATGTGGCCGAAGATCCAAGACGCAGCCATCTCTGTTTGGAATAGTATGCGGAAAGTGGATTTTATAGGCATATCATGACCAGAAACTGTGGTTATACTATGTGAGTCGATGCTTGTTAAGTACCAGGAGGGAGTATTTGCTTCAACGAATTTTCGAACCTGCTCTGGACCTTGGTAGATCTGGTTAAAGCGAGTCAGATTGTGGGCTGGCATATTATACTGGCTTTGTTCCACAATCACATTGATATATCTATCGATGCAGGAAATTTGTTCCACTTCCCATGTGGCAAAGTGCCCCAGATATGGTTTGGATGGATGATGCCGCGGATATCTAGGGACCGTTATATATGTCTCGAAATATGTTGATATAGAGTTGATAGTGGTATAGTAAAATGCCCGCATCATTGGAACGCTCGAGATGATGTACTCTTGCGCAGCTGTTACTCAATATAGTACTTAGCAGACTCCAAGGTAGATGCATGCCAAACACCGGGATCCGGAAGATAGTAAATTGATGCAGCGGCGATCCGGCACATGCAGGGGAAAATCTCCGATCAGGAATGAGATTGCGATCGCGGTAGTACATAAGGTGTACCGTACCCCCGCTTCGATGCAGGGGCTACCTATGTACTATTTCATCGAGATTTTTTTTATCAGATGCTGCATTCTTATTCTCCGGTGAAGGGATATTCTAACATGTTTCTAGTCTTCCTAGCTTGAACAGTGAGAATATAAATTGATAGTGACGCGGCAGAACACTCCAGAAAAATCTAAGCATCACATATGATATTTATGTCCTCAAGAATATAGTCTGGTGATTAGCAAGGGAAAGGGAGACCCTTGGATATAGCAACCCACATCTCAATAACAAAGAAGTTGGCAACAAAGCATCTACCTGGCCCTGATTCCTACATACAATCGTAAAAGGGGCCGTCGAAGTATATATAACAGATAATGAATAATGCATTCCTTCCAAAGTGACTACATAAATTTCCCTCCCGCCTGTCACAACTGCACCAAAAATCCAGAAGGCATCCCCAGCCTCTACCCCTTCAACGGATCATGTCCCCAATTCTTCAACGACTTATAACTCCTACTATCCGTATCCTGCTTCGCCTTCCCCTCCTGCGCCAGATGCCGTTTGCAGTACGCCACAACCCGCCGCATGTGATCAATGTCCTCGTCTGAGTACTCAGAGGGCTCTTTGGATGGGTTGTGTTCGAGGATGTTGACAATTTTTCGACCGCTTCAGGAACCTTTATTAGCTTGCGACGTTCGCTTCCCAGGTACCACCCACATATCTCATGATAGAAGGTGGGAAGGCTTAGATGGTAAGTGCAGGGTAGTTGCAGGAAATTCAATATCCAACCGACCTTTCATGCCCGATCGTCTCACCCGACTCGCCAGTCCATCCTGAGGACTGCGATTGCTCTTTTTTGAGCCAGTTCCGGAGCTCGTTAGGCGTCATGTTGACGAGGGAGTTGAATTCGCTGGGTGTGTTAGTGTGTGGAGCGAGAAGGGGGTTGGGTTGGGGTGTGCGCACTCGATGACGGTGTCGTTGTCTTTGACCATTGTGGGATTAGTCTCCTAGAAAACGGAGGTAGTGGGATTTGGAATATTGTCGTTGGAGTTTCGAGATCAATGCCGTGGAGGACATTTATATTTGGTTTGGATGCGTTGACGTCATACTTCCGAGAACAGGACCATCGTCATCGTTTGATGTCTGGGTTTGGTGATGTCCTTCCCTGGACAGTTTCCGAAAGTTTATCTCAGGCTTCAAGGCTCTCAACAATTCCTTTCCTTCGGGGCTGAAATTCGCAGGGGTGGGTTAGTATCTTGAAATTTGTGCTGGGGCGCTTTGGCGCTGCGCAACAGGGGAATGCCTCATGTTGGACGCATTAGACATTTCGTCTGATAATATTAGTTTGTATAGTGGGAAAAACAAATCCGCAGCCAGAAAAAGAACAAAAGTATTATATACGATGTGAAATGACACTTGCCACCCTGTACGCTCACCATACCACCCAAATTGATTAACCTCGAACATCTATGAATCTCCGCCGAGTGCTTTACCACACCTTTGTATCTGTTTGTAGATAAGCTCCTTCGCGAGATATTCCTCAGTAGCATCCACGATCGTATCGATCTCATCCACGCCGTCGAGGCCAATGTCCGCTAGCCCGTTGGGTACATCGAAGCGAAACAGACGCTTCTCGTCATCCAGCTCAGTATGCTCACGGATAAACTTGTTCATGTCCATCTCCGTATCAATTGTCTCGGTGCGTGACGTCTTGAATAGGCCGAACATGCCTTTTCCGGACCTTTTGATCGAAGGAACGCCCGTGCCAATCGACACCATGCATTTGATCTGACTGTCAAGTGAGCCGGAGGGCCATATGCCCCTGGCCTCAATCCACACTTCTCTCACGGGGTTGTTGACCTCCGTGCTGCTGTTGTAGAATCGCCGTCCGCTTGGTCCAATTGCAACGGAGTCGAAAAGAGGATCGGTGGAGAAACACGCTCTCCCAGCCTGCCATACTCTGGCCGTTTTGTAGAGCTCGTTGGAGCAGTATTTGCTTGGGTAGCTGGTCAGAGGGGCCAGGTTTCGCTTGGATCCAGCGTCGGTCACGCAGACATAACTTTGCCAACATCAGTAGGGTGGTCTCTGCACGCTGATTTGAGGGGACTTACACCTTGCAGGGGTTATCTGGCTCTCTCAGGAGTACGTCATCTTCATATCCGAGTTCGTGAAGAATCGCCTTCATGCCAGTTTCTATCCTCCGCCCGTCGTATCTTGACTGGCGCCGTAAGTTGCCTCCCACTGGCAGAATTCTCTTTCGCGCAAATACATGGTTTGAGATCCTCTTGTACGCGTTGATGCATTGATCAATGTCCATCTCGAGACGACCCAGCATAATTGCAATCAAGCTGTATATTCGAAGGCAGTTAGAATATCAGACTCGGCTGCAGAACGATTCCGACGCTGAATACCAGCTTACCCGCCTGAGCCTGATCCCCCAATCAGATCAAAGTGATCGCATGGCTTGGGAGTATTATCCGGATCAATGAATTCCATGATATGCTTCAAGATGTAAAGAGAAGACAGACCACGGACGCCCCCGCCATCAAGGCTGAGGAGGCTGATGTTTCTATCCATCATGGCGAGTAGTAACGATGTACCGTAAGCCACGCAATTTCCGTATCTCAATGATGGCTTGATCGAATACGCCACCGTGCGGCGAGTCGATAAATATATGTTGGCCCGAACATCCAACGTTCGACATTCCTTTCCACTCCATCCCACCTCCGTGCAATGACGCAAGCGGTTCAACGGCTGATCGGGCTTAAAGCATTATCGGGGCTGGGGTCAGAGCAGCCAGTGATAGGAGTCGTCTCAGCAGTTCCGGCCCGATGTATTGATCGACACTGTCAATGCGAGTTGTGAACAGCAACAAATGGCATCCATGCCCCGCTTCTTGGGCACATCATATCGGACAGCATAGATCCCCCTCACCGTCTTTTTTTCGAATCCCATTTGACGAAGCTCGTTTTATCTTGAAGGGGGGGCGCTTCATGTTGAGATTTAACTTCGAGGACCGACGGTGATAGGCGCGGTCGCAGCCACGTATTCAGAGCTTCGCGCCGTCAGCACGGGTGAAGCAGTCAGAGGCCCCTGCTCATTGGGGTGTCGGAGGATATTGTGGTGCCTAAATTGGATCATGCTGTCAAGTGAGCATTTGCATTAGTTTCATCTAGTTGATTTGGCCCTTGCATTATCGTTTTTATCGGCCAGATGGAGAGTGCAGTTGTTGGGGATGATGTACGGAGAGTCATTCGCCGAAGATTGTCATGGCAGACGGGAAACCCGTGGACACCTCAGGTGTTCAACCGGGTAGTGTCGCCCTTTCCCGGTCGGGACTAGTTCATACAAACGAGCTGCCAACAATCCCGCGATCGCCTCAAATTGTCTGTTGTCCACCTTCCCCTGGGGCTGCTTAGTTCCTTTCCAGATGGAGCCTCCGGCTACTAACGCCTCGTCACATCGGAATATTGAGGCTTAGTCTTATGGAAGTTTTCAACTTACTCGTTATGGTTTCTAAATACGCGTCGACCGTTAAGAGAGAAAGCAGTAGGAGTTTCGGATTGACAGTCGTTTTAACTAACTAATGGAAAAGAATCTTACGTCATTGTGGGATATTGAGTAAAGCTGCTCTGCATTATCTCATTCATCTGTCTCATATGCAGTCTGGGTGCACATTGCTACTGAGTTCTTCATATACCAATTCACCATTGTCTATTCTGAGTCTCATCACAGCAAATGGCGTGGAAGTCATACTGATAGCTTAATCTAAGGAAGGGTATAGCCGCCATCGATTACGATATCAGCCCCAGTCATATAGCTTGACGCGTCGGATGCGCAGAACACATAGGCCTGGAGGAAGGGTGAGCTGCGGATGGAGGTGGACATAAATGGCTAGGAGAGACTCACCCCTTTGAGCTCATACGCATCCGCCATTCGACGTGCCGGGATCATACTGTACCATTTCTCTCGCCATTCTTGAGGGTGGATATCGAGGATTTCGGTGGCTATGAATCCAGGAGAGATGCAGTTGACGCGGCAAAAGTCAACCCACTCAACGGACAGGCACTTGGCCATCTGGACCACGGCAGCCTTGGAAGCGTTGTACTAGTCCAATGCGATTAGTCTACCGTCATGCTGCCATGTTGAGCGTTCAAAGTACCTACTGCGACTTGTTTCTGGGGCACGTTGACGAGTGTGGCACTGACGGACGCAGTAAAGATAACATTCCCATGCCCCTGTTCCTTGAAGATCCGAGCTGCCGCCTGGGCAGTATAGAAGGCACCGTCCAGATTGACCTTCATGATATCATGCCATTGCCCCGCGGTGTAGTCTTCTGCAGCGATGTTCGAGGTGATACCTGAGTTGACGACTACTATATCCAGTTTACCAAAGTCGGATGCGATTTGCCGAATAGCCTTCTCGACATCTTCCTGGTTCCCGACATCGGCTTTATATGCGGCTGCTTTGACGTGATTTGTGACGGCGATCTCTTCAGCGACTGCCTCCGCAGTTTTGGACGAGTTGTAGACTAAGGCGACATGCAATATCAATTGGTCAGATTTGTCTATCAATAGAAGGCGGACTAACATCGGCACCTGCTTCTGCCAAAGCCTTCGACACCTCCAACCCGATTCCACGAGCACCACCTAGTCATAATTAGAAAACTGGGAAGCTTTCAAGCGTGGGGTAGCTAATCTTACCAGTGATGATGGCGACCTTGCCGCTAAGGTCAAAGGCTTTGAGAACGTGCTTATTCTCCGGCTTAGCAAGAACCATGTTTAGATGTTGTACAAGGTAAGCCTCTCAAAGATGCCGCTGAAGATGATATTTATGTCCTACTCACAGCAGTAGACGACTCCGGCCGTCAGATAGTTCTCGCCCCGCCAGAACCCCGCATCGGATCCCCTCCGAGACCCGCCTGTGATGGTTCCATATGGGGAATAGCTCACTTTATTCGGCCTGTGCTCGTTTATTATCTGGGATAATCGTGGTCTGGACATGCGCGCATGTCCGCATTTGTCTGGACCGACAAACAGCAACAGGACATGAAATACTAAGCCGCTTGGGTCACTGGTGAGTTCTTTTCTATCATACCGATCAATGTGTTCTTTCATACGCTGACCAGCAATCCTTTTCTAATAGAAAACGGAATTTTCGCATGTCTTTTACCCCCGAAAGCCTCATCACCTCTCATAAAGATAGCTGTCATCGATAAAATGGGCCTGATGGATCAGGCTGTGCACGGAGAGCTGAAAATGTCTCTCAACCGCGTCACCCGATGATCGGAGGGAATTAAGCGCCAAGGCTGCTTCAAGTTGGCTACCACGCGTCTCGTAAGCTCCGATCAAATCTTTGAGATCTGAAATCATTCTCTGTACGTGAGCTGATGATGCAAAGTTTTCCTGCAGGAACTTCAGGCTTGAGACGGCGTTCCTGATCACTGCTTCTGGTACCAAGCTCGATCTTGCGCTGGCCATGTGGGCGAGAAAAAGACTGAGGCTTGTCGCTTGATAAGTGCATCTGGCAATGTCGAACGAAAAGAAGCCCTGAACACCTTTCTCCAGAACCTCGGAAATAGAGTTTACGATCCAATCGCTGTGTTCCTCGCAGATCACCCTAGCCTGGACTACATATGTGCTCGGCTCCATGGAGCGCAGGACAACATCAGGAGCCGAATTTGGATGACCGGGTATGAAAAGGCGAAACAAATCACAGTATGCTTGATGCCATGCCAGACGGATTTCCATGACTCGGATAAACCATCGAGACTCCCATTGAATACCTATGGAACCAGAGGTCGATGGGCCGAAGGCAGACGTGATTTCTCCCTCGATCTGTGATAGACTGAGTCGAAGCCCTTGTAGAATGCTCTGAAGTTCTCTCAGGGGATGTTCCACAAGGGCTAATTGTCTGGTAAGTCGCATAATATCTCTTCGAATTTTGGAGATGCGCAAGATTAATTCGAGCATACTGTGAGAGTCTTGGGTCGGCTCAACCTGGGGGGTCTCCGGTACCGATAAGCCCATTCCCTCTGGGACGGGCGATCCAAACGTTTCTTCGCGACATGGAAATCGCAGGTATATCTCCTCGTAGTTGATGGTACTATATCCAGGCAGGCCAACGGAGAAGTAACCATCTAGAAGCGCCATAGTCCACACGGCCCTGCGACGGATCTCCTGAGTTATGAAACCTAGGTGTGGGCTTTCATGGTTCAGCTTCAGAGCGGCTACATGGCGACTGGCAATGGAAGCCATCATGAAGGCTCTTTCAACCCGGCCAACTTCGGCATGGTACTGAATAATTAGAAACAGCGCTTGCAGTCTGAAGATGGATGGTCTTTCAAGCTGATCCCAGATCCGCTTTTCTGCCAGCTCGACCATTGGTGCGCTCTCATAAGGTACAGACCCCGTTGGTCTACAGCGCAGCTTGACGATGGCGCATATTGCTATTACTAGACTTGGCTCTAGCGTTTGCTCGGTGCACATTCGTCGAATGGACGGTTCATGGAGAAAACTGTATGATGGCAGAGGATATAACTGCAAAAAATAGTTATCCAGGATTGTCTCCAGCTCGGAACTGTCTTTGACAGGATATACCCTGGTACAAATCAGCAACCCCACCAAGAAGTACTCCAGATTGGTCTTCACTTACAATCCTTGCTCCAACTCTGATCCGGTAACTTGCTTTACATATGTTATCCTGGATGGCTCACCCGATTTGTGCGGCGAGTGACGGGCCTGTCTTGATGGATACCGACATTCTCGATTCCGCCTCTGGCAGTTAATGCACCGTGGCAGTTCACCTGAACAACGAGCCTTCTGCAGACGACAATTCAGACATGCCTGTGCCCCGCGACGTCTTGCAGGATGAGTCTCCTCGTGTCCAGGAGAGGCAATCTCCTTTCGAAACGAGCATGAGTGCTTCAATCGCTCACAATTGCCACAAGTATACTTCTTCCGGTCGCAGCGAACCTATGACCCATTCAGCAGGCGGATCTAGAAGTAAAAATGATACGATGAATGAACCACTCACTTTACGTGATCGGCATTGAAAGCAAGGATCAGGTAAGCTTTCGTTACTTGAGTCGGCCATTCAGACATGGGCATAGTCCCTTTCTGTTGTTGTTCAGGCTGACTCGGCGCTGCGTACTCCGTACTGAGACTTGAAATAGGATAGATTAAGGTGAGGCCTATCTAGGACATTTCGCTACCTCTCAGGACTCTCTCGGCTTCCTTGTTGACGTGGACACGGTGGACACTAGTTGCGCCTTAGAGCCACACGATGGCGTCAGCCCGAGGCGGTTCGTGCCGCCAGTTGTCGCTTGCCCCTTGGGTCTATTGACCCGCGACTTTACCAAATTCTTTTAACCCCGGTTTTCCTCAACTCCTCCTGGAAAACAGAGTACGAATCGAACATGCCTGACTCCTGGAAGTACGTTTCGTAATGTGCTATCATCTCGACCAGCTTTTCAGGGTTGCTTTCGGCAAGGTTGTTTACTTCACCCAAATCACTGGACAGGTCGTACAGTTCCCACTTGCCTTCCCCGCGCGGAGGTGGCAAGTACAGCGCCTTCCAATGGCCAACTCGGACTGCTGCAATTCCAAGCTGCTCCCAGCCAACAACATCGGAGTGATAGATGTCAATGTTGCTGTCGCTGGACTCCAAGAGAGGTCTCCATGAATGGCCTCGTATAGGGGCCACCTCTCGCCCCCGGAATAGGGTACCGGGATGCTTGATACCCGCCAAGTCGAGCATTGTCGGCAATATATCCATGACTGTGGTGAACGTGTTGCTAATAGTCCCCGGCTCCATCTTCATGAGGGAAGGATAACGAACAATGCAGGGACATCGAATACCACCTTCCGTGGTGAAGGACTTGGTGGCCCTGCAAGGAGCCGTGGCAGCCGATGCCCACTGCGGGCCATACCACACAAATGAATTATGATTCCCCAGGTTCTCGAGTGAGTTGTCATAGTACTTTTCGATTACATCTCCCAATGTCGCTCCTGCTAGCACAGGAATAGCCTCAAGAAGCTGTCCTTCCGCCCCGTTATCGGACATGAAAACCACAAAAGTGTTGTCCCATTCTCCGGTTGACTCAAGGTATTCTCGCACGCGACCAATATTCACATCGATGAGATCAACCATTGCGGCGTATACTTCCATGGCACGACATGATTTCTTCCGTTCCTCGGCAGGCAGTTCGGCCCACGGCGTAGTCCCCATTGTTATTATGGGAGCGGGCTCGACCCCTTCTGGAACGAGTCCATTTTTGATCAGGTTCTGCAGTCGTTGACTCCGTAAGGCCAGCGGGCCGTCATCATACAAACCGTGGTACTTCTGTACTGTTTTTGACGGTGCCTGCAGGGGCCAATGCGGTGCTGTGAAAGGAAGATATGAAAAGAAGGACTTCTCCCTTTCATCGCTTGTGCGGTTCTCCAGTATGGATAAGAGGTTGTCAGTGAACGTGTTGGATGAATAGAAGTCTTTGGGGAGGTCGTTAGCTCCACTGATGAATTGGTCATCGCGCATCCACAGTCCGTCCTTTCCCTTGAGGATTACTCGTGGCTTTTCGGTTGTGTCATACAGCTGAGGCTCGTGGTTGAAGTGGTTCCCGGCGCCAGGCAGAGTGGTGAACACTTTGGTAAACCCTCTTGAGCAAGGAGCAACATCCTTCGTCAGGCCCAAGTGCCTATTTTGCAACAGTCAGTTCTATCTCCGCTTGCTTGTGGGTTGTGCCTCGATACGCACCATTTCCCAGACATACAGGTAAAGTAATCATTATCCTGCAGAATTTCGGGCAATGCCGCCACCTTATAGTTTAAATAGCCTTCGTAACCTGACTTTCCATCGAAGACGTGCGGGAATCGACTCCGTCTCTCGGCCATGACTCCTAGCCCTGCAATGTGAGCATCGGTGCCAGACAGGAGCATCGCTCGAGTTGGCGAGCAGGATGCCGCTGTGTGAAAGTCTGTCATTCTTAGCCCTTCCATGGCCAGGCGGTAGAGATTCGGGGTATCAATCTCCCCTCCGAAAGGGGATGTGTCGCTGAAGCCGAGGTCATCGGCGACGATAATCAAGAAATTCGGGCGTTTGGATGTTGTCATCGTTTTGGTGTGGCAATGAGTTGGACTTTGAAAGGCTTGCTGGGGTCGCGCTTTAATGTGGTGTCCGAGATTTGCTATTTATCGACACCAGAATATGTCCAAATGTATGGTGATCCTCACCACACTGATCTAGAATCTTGAGTTAACGGTCAGTGAAGTGGCGGTTGGTGGCTCGAGCTCCACCGTTGGCCCTACGGGCCACGCATGCTTATCCCGATCAAGCGATGATGCCATCCCTCCGCATGATGGCTTCATCCACCTCCATTAATCAGGCGCGATTTTCTCCCCTCCTTGACTGCTTGTTCTCTACGGCACGGTAGTCGGCGAAACTACGGCTGTCGGTCGTTTGCCTTGTTTTCCACTGGCCATGGTGGAGACCCCAAATTGTCCAAGGACCTTCTAGGGCCATATGGCAACATCGCTCCAGAATGTCGCGATATCTTGACCGAAGACTATAAAGCTGCGGCATGGTTATCAGCCAAATTCTCGCAATACGAGCCCGGCAGTGCCATTATATCCTCAACCCGAAGCTCCCACCCGAGCGAGAGGCGTCCCCTCTTATCAAACACCCTGAAGTTCTAGACTGTCACTTTTGCAGGCGAAATGACGGGTTTCAAGAGCTTTCAGATTAAGCGTCACGCTTTCACCTGGAATATGGTGATAGCGTACACCATGATTGCTGTCAGTGTGTTTAGCTATGGCTTTGACGATGCAGTCTTCTCGACCATCCAGTCAATGGATTGTAAGGCCTTCCATTTTGACTTCCCCCCTTTAGTCCCTCATATTATCCTACTAACTTCGAAAAGCCTTTGAAAAGCAATTCGGCACGTTAGATACCTCTACGGGCGAATACGCCTTCAGTACTCAGCATTTAGCCTTCCTGAACTCGCTCGGTCTTCCTGCCAAAGCGTTCGGCACCTTTCTCGGCTGGTACATCGGAGAATACTACGGACGTCGGGTCTGCTTCATTGGTATGCAGCTGATGTGCATTGCCGGCATCTCCATTAGCTACACTTCTTCAACCTTCGGTCAGATTCTGGCGGGGCGGATGATAGTGCAATGCTTCATCGGATGGGAAGACTGGCTCGTGCCCATGTTTCTGGCCGAGATAAGCCCTACGATTGTGCGTGGGGCTACAGTCGTGGTGTACGTGTTTGCCCATATGTTTGGCTCATTTATCTGCGCCATCATCACGTACGAGACGGCCAAGCTGGACAATAACTCAGCCTGGAAGATCCCGATTGGCGTGATGTGGGCGTTTCCTTGTCTCATTTTACTTTTCTGTTGGCTTGTGCCGGAAAGTCCTCGGTGGCTTGTCCGAAAGAACAAGACCCAAGAAGCGGCTAAGCAGCTTGCATATCTTTACAAGGGTCAAGACTTCGATGTTGATGGGGAAGTTGCACTGTTACAAGCATCTATCGAAGCAGATGCACAGACTAAGGGCTCGTGGGTGGAGCTTCTCCAGGGAACCAACCGAGTATGCACCAGTTAACTGTTGATTTGTATCTGGACACAACACAACTGACACTCTAACAGAGAAGAACAATGATCGCCGTCATGACTGCGGCATTTAACCAACTAACGGGACAAAGTTTTGTCAGCCAATATGGCACTCTCTTCATCAAGTCCCTCGAGGTCATGAACGCGTTCGCCTTTACGCTAATATCCCGCGGCATCTCGACCATTGGCCCCTTAATCACTTTTTCCCTAGTCGATACCACAGGTCGGAGGCCTATATATCTGTTCGGTGGCACCATGACGACCGCACTCCTTCTTGCCTGCGGCGGACTAGGAACCGGCACGATAACCGATGGTAAAAAGCGTGGAGTTTGCGGCGTGCTCATGATGTACGGGCTGTTCTACATCATGTCATTCGGATCTATGTACGTCCCCCGTGTGCCTTGTTTGGCATTTCCCTACTAACGACAATCACCCACAGATCTGTCATCACCGGCGCGGAAACGCCCCATCTCCGACTCCGCGATCAGACCTCTGTCGTCGCCTGGATTGTGCGCATCGTCTGCGACTTCGTCGTCTCTTACTCCCTCCCCTACCTGCTCGACGCACCCTACGCAGACCTTCAGTCAAAGGTCGGCTTCATATACGGCGCTCTCGCCGCCCTGGGGGTGATCAGTGGCTACTTTTTCCTTCCCGAGCTCACGGGACGTTCCCTCGAGGAGCTGGAAGAAATGTGGCAGCAACGGATTCCTGCCAGGAAGTTTTCTGGTATGTGGCATGCTTGGCTTGTTTGTTTTGTTTCCCTTCTTTTTTTTTTTTTTTTTTTTTGCTTTTTTACTGGGGGCGCTATTGTCACACTGCCCCCTTCACCCTGACAAGTGGTTTTTGAGGCTCTATCGTTTTCTTTTTCTTTTTCTTTTTTTTTAATTTTGCCTCGCCCGTGTCTGGTGTCCGATTGCTAATGGAAGCGCAGACTGGAAGTCCGATGTTGACGGGAGTTTCGGGGCCAAAGTCTCACAGTCGGACCTGGATGATCCTAGGGGAACTGAGGAGCGGCTCGATTCCAGCAAAGGTGGAGCGACTAGTGTTTATGTGCAGCAGGTGTAATGTATCCGGTGGACAGATCATGAACTTCTCTTTCTTACGATACAATTACAGTTTTTAAAAGGTTTCCAAATTATTATCACTGTATTGGATTATACAGTAGATGCCCACGATGCAGTCCTTCCACTCAGTCCTGCGGTCCACTGAGTACACCCAGACAAGCAAATCGTCTGGCCCATTCTACCGCATCACCTCCGTGGTCTGATATCCTTACAGCCACTCCTACTAGCACTGTGAGCTACTCCGTAGCTCCACGCCATTACCTGACTTCTCTGCCTCACCCCCGGACATGCTGCATAATCCTCACGTGACATATATTCTCGTATTATGCCAAGCATAAGTCCTGATCGGTAACTAAAGCGGGGAGATGAGCTAGCCGATGGTCCGTGCGGGAATGGTGGTCCCTCCCTCAGGCCGGTTCGTGTAAACAACCATTTCGCTCAATCAACCGATTTGCTCGAACGGGCGGGATATTCTTTCCAGGGTTATGCCGAAATTGGGGCCTATTCATCTCTCGGCCATCTTAAAGTCAATTCAATTATCTTTCCCCGACTTACAGACCGGTCGGTTGGAAGGACATGGAATGGAGGACAAAGTATCTGGACTTTGACAGCTTGAGTGCGAGTGTTCGGTTCGCGACAGACCGATTGGGGGAATGTGGTGGCCCACGATCTGCCATTGTTCGGGCCGTGGCTAGTCTACCTCAAGGTCCAACGACAGGTAGATGTAGATGGGCGGAACATGGAACGTCAACAGGTGGATCAGATCATCAGACAGGTGAGAGGAGCGGCCCCCGCATTTACTCTCGATCGCCGGGCTGCCCTCCAATTAACTAGGCTGCTCTCCTTGTGTCCACTTACGCAATATGACCTAAGTACCAATAACAATCCCCCCTGCCACTGATGCGTTAGTGCTAGGGAGCCAGCTAGCTGCTCTTTAAGAGGCAGCTTCCCCGGCTGCCTGTCTCTCCGCGAAACACAATTTCCGCATCCTCACCTTCCCTCGCCATCTCTCCCACCTCACACAATGACTTTCACCACGGCAGCCGAATTCGATCAGGTGAGTGCCCCTTCTACCCATCGGCTCTAGCTTTATCGGCATCGTATCGCTGACGATGAAACGGAAATAGGCATATGCGAGTGTCCAGGCGGCCTTCGCGTCGGGTCGCACGAAGCCCAAGGAATGGCGACGCCAGCAGCTCAAGAAAGCCTGGTGGATGATCGAAGACAACCGAGACCGTCTCTGCGCTGCCATGCATGCCGATCTGCGCAAACACGAGTTCGAATCTGTCGTCTTTGAAATTATCATGGTCCAAAACGAGATCATTTCCACCCTCGACAACCTCGACAACTGGACGAAGGATGAGAAGCCAACGAGAAAGGATCCCATCAACTTCTTCGGCGGAACGGTGGTTCGGAAGGAGCCGTTGGGTGTCACCTTGATTATCAGCGCCTGGAACTGTCCGATCAGTCTCGCGCTACAGCCGATGGTTGCCGCCATCGCTGCTGGCTGTGCGGTGATGGTGAAGCCTTCGGATGTGTCACTGGCTTGCCAGGACGTGCTGTTGGATATCATCCCTAAGTATATGGACCGCGATGCTATCCGCTGCGTCAGTGCTGGGCCACAGGAGATGAAGAACATCCTTGACCACCGCTTCGATCACATCTTCTACACTGGATCCGCGAACGTCGCCAAGATTGTCTACGCCGCTGCTGCGAAACACCTCACCCCTGTGACTCTCGAGCTAGGCGGCCAGGGACCCGCCATCGTCACCCCATCGGCGAACATTGACCTCGCGGCGAAGCACATTGCCGGGGCAAAATATGCGCTCGCTGGCCAGGTATGTCCTTCCCATTTAAACCAAATCCGTGCTGTCAAATGCTAAACACACCCGATCTAGGTCTGCGTGAATGCCAATCACATCCTAGTCCACCCCAGCGTACGAGACGCCCTCGTCGCCAGTTTGATCAAATACTTCGATGAATTTTCTGGCGGCAAAAACACCAAAGCCGACCACTACTGCAAAATCATCAATGAACGCAACTTCGACCGCCTCGAGTCTCTCCTGAAACGGTCATCCGGCAAAATCGTCTACGAAGGCATTCGAGATCGCCAAACCCAGTACTTCGGTCCCACCATCGTCGTGGATGTGAAGAGCGACGACGCGCTTCTCTCTGAAGAACTCTTCGGTCCTATTCTCCCCATTATGGATGCAGATTTCGACTCCGCCATCTCCTACACCCGCAGCCTCGAATACCCTCTCGCGCTGTACGCCTTCACCTTCGATGAATCCGAAAAACGACGCATCGAGACCGAGACCGCTTCGGGCGGTGTCACCTTCAACGACTGCATTCTGCATGCGGCTGCTCGCGATGCTCCGTTTGGGGGTGTCGGACATTCGGGGATGGGAAGCTACCATGGCAAGTATGGCATCCTGGCCTTCTCGTATCTTCGCACGTACACGAATGCGCTCCCAGCTTGGATGGAGCGCTTCGTGTCGGCCAGGTATCCTCCCTATAAGGTGGAGAATATTGCCAAGTTTGCTTCGCGGGCCCCGGCTTCGTTTGATCGTGATGGGAATGATATCAAGTCTGGAAGGGCGCTTACCGGCTATGTGGCTGCCCTTGGGGCTGTCGCTGCGTCCGCGTGGGTGCTAGGGGGCCCGGAGATCTCGGAGTATGTGTTGGCGTTGTTTCGTAAATGATTGGGCGAATGGGTATACTCATGGCTGCAATTATAAGCACGTCATATGTTTAAGTCTGTGTTTGCAGGGTGTTCTCATGTTCTCGTGGTTGCTTTTCTTGGCGGGCTGGCTTGTGATCGGTAAATTGGACTATTTAGCAGGGCTTTTATAGGGAAAATTCAGGAAAGGGGGGTATGAAATTGTGTGGGAAGGAGAAATCTCAGTCGCGGCTTCCTTCAATGTATGAAATCTTATCTGTCGGGTGCTTAATCGTGTCTCGGCCAGCAAGCCACTGAGTAGTGTCCTTGCTACATCTACCCTTCTAGATCATTGTGCTTACTTCCTCTTCCATCACACATCCTGCCTTGGTCAGTTTCAAACGTTTCTTTCCATCTGTGATCGGTGTTGCTGGCTTATATGGGTCAGGACCGGGGATTGTTCGCTTGTCAGTGTACATCGCTGCGGGTGGAGATGGCTACGAGGTTGCTAGATATGGTGGCAATCGTTTCTGTCTGTCTGTCTACCGGGATACCTAAGAGACTATAACTTTCCCCATAAGGATCATAGTAGACTGTAGGAAGCTACCCGATGCACGGGTCGATTCGCAGGCCTCAGAACAGGAGCATCCACCCCATGATGACAGCCTCTAACTACTCCAGTCTATCTGTAGTGTTTAGCATCGCTGCTCTATCGGTAACACTCTATGACCTCAGCTATACCACACTCCACACTATGTCACACGTCCTGGAGAGTCTATTATTAGTAGCTATGGTAGCTATGGGCAAGATCCTATCGCATCATTGCGTATTTCCATATTCCTGACGTCGCAAATGCGCGACTTGAGGAGGTCACTCGCTCGTGAGAGAGTTGGGTGACCAATATGCTTCCTCCATTCACTTCCATCAACACATAGTGACTTCACCTCTTTCATCCCTACTTAATCCTCCTCCTCCCCCTCCCCCAACTTCCTTTCCCTCTTCTTCCTCCATCCATCTGCCTTCCATCTCTCCTCCATCCCACCGTTCCCCCTTTCTTCCATCAACTTGCCCATCTTTCCTATCTTCTCCATCTTCTATTGCATCTAGATACGCCCTCCTCCATCCTTGGGCCCCGACAGTCCACCGGATAGAACAGACTCCGGCTCGTCCTCGTCCTCGAAGCCTCATAGCGTTGGTTTTCCCCTCTCCTCCCAACTGCCTCTCAAGACGCGCGTTATACTGACTCCTCCTTTGCAGGTAAATCGAGCGTCCCAGTCCAACGCATCCCGCCCATCGGCCCATCGTATCACGACAGACTCCCGTCTCGTCCTCCATGCCTCGTAACGTTCATTTCCCCTCCCATCTGATCCTCAAGACGTGTCTTACTGACCTCTTTTCACAGGTAGACCATACCAGCCCGCCCATATCCTGGCTGAAGAGGGATCACTTGTGGTCTGGGTCCGCCAGAAGACTTGTGATACCCTTCCAGGTACGTGGATCCCCCTTCCTGCCACTCGGTCTCGTATGAGACTCGAGTTTCTCCACGCCTCGCCTCGACTTCATCACCCTCAACCACCACCAGCCTCTGGCTGAAGAGGGAACACTTGTGGTCCGGCTTGCCGGAAGACATGTGAACCCTTCCAGGTACGTGACTCCCCCTTCCTGCCACTCGGTCTCGTATGAGACTCGAGTTTCTCCACGCCTCGCCTCGACTTCATCACCCTCAACCACCACCAGCCTCAGGCTGAAGAGGGAACACTTGTGGTCCGGCTTGCCGGAAGACTTGTGAACCCTTCCAGGTACGTGACTCCCCTTCCCCTGCCACTCAGCCATCTCTTCGAGAGGCTCGAGTTTCTCCACGCCTCCAAAAACCTCAACCAACAACACCAGCCTACGGCTGAAGAGGGAACACTTGTGGTTCGGCTTGCCGGAAGACTTGTGAACCCTTCCAGGTACGTGACTCCCCCTCCCCTGCCACTCAGCCATCTCTTCGAGGGGCTCGAGTTTCTTCACCTCCAAACACCTCCACCAACAACACCAGCCCACGGCTGAAGAGGGCAAACCTGCCGTCTGGTCCACCGACCACCGACTCGTTCGTCCTATTCAGGTACGTGTCCCCCCTTCCTGCCACCCGGCCTCCCCCGAGGCTTTGGGTTTCTTGGGTCGCCCTCCAAGCGTAGCAATGCGGCCTCGTTGAACTCACTCAGCGGTAGATAGCAAATCCTGCCGCAAGGCAGGTACCTGGGGTGTTTTTGGAGGGACACTCTGGGTCTCCGACGACGAGCTCGCACCTCATCGTGGTGTTGGAGTCTAGTAGCCCTATGGGGTGAAGCTAAGACGAGCTCACTTTGTAGTGTATGTAGTGTATGTAGTGTATGTAGTGTATATAGTATATATAATTTAGATAGAGTAGATAGTATAAATAGAGTAAATAAAGTATATAGAGTAGATAGTATAAATACTTTAGAGTAAATAAAGTAGATAGAGTAGATAGAGTAGATAAAGTAGATAAAATAGATAGAGTAGATAAAATAGATAGAGTAAGTAGATTAAGTAGAGTAAGTAGAGTAGGTAGAGTAGGTAGAGTATGTAGAGTGGTAGAGTAGGTAGAGTAAGTAGAGTAAGTAGAGTAAGTAGAGTAATTAGAGTAGATAGAGTATGTAGAGTATGTAGTGGTTTAGAGCTCGCTGCGACCTCACCAGACTGGAATCCCACTATTAGAGAGATAGAAAATCCTGCTGCATGGCAGGTACCTGGTTGTGTTTGCAGGAACACACTGGGTCTCCGACGACAAGCTCGCACCTCATCGTGGTGTCGGAGTCTAGTAGCCCTACGGGGTGAAGCCAAGACGAGCTCACTTTGTATTCTCTGTATTTAGGGAGGTACTGGGTGGTGGCTTGCAAGTAATTACTTTTCTGTACATAGTATCCAGGGTTCGAACCCTCTTCATCCGCCGTGGTGTGCCGAGAGATATTCACAGTCTGTTCATCTCAGAGACCGTGTGTCTCGTAGAGTACGGTGATAGATGATACTATACTATAGCTTTCCTCGGGTCTGAAATCAATATCCAACTGAATGCCTCGGAGGATTCCAACATTGGGTCCATCCATATTCATTAATTTCCCCCTATTGCTACCTACTACAGTCACTGGAAATTTTCATCTCCATTCTCATTGAACTTCTCTGATATCCCCCTTTCTCTCTCCCTTTCTTCTTTCTTGTTTTATCATTTGTATTCTCATCACCGCCCCTTTACCATACTCTACGATTCATGAAGCACCCATCTTATATAAATCTCTACTGGTACCAAGTATATATTATCCAATGACTAGAGATGAGTAGATTGGGCTTTTTTTTTATTTTTTTTATTTTTTTTTCGGTCAAGTCTCTCAAATATTGCAAAAAAAAAAAAAAAAAAAAAACTTCGGCTACGCTACCACTTAGTAGCGGTATACACTGGGGGGCTACGTTAGTTATTCCGGCTCGTTTACTCTGCCGAGATTCGGCTCGGGCAAATATTCTGAATCGGAGGGCCAAGGTGATCGCGACATTGGGAACAAGGAAGGAAATCAGTGATGGGAATAAGTCCGACCAATACTTATAGTAGTACTTTAAGTATGCTTCCTGGTAGTGGGTCTCCCCGAGCACCGGTATATCACAAAGCTCCTTAGTACTTCTACTTCTATGTGTCAACAGCGCCATGTTCTTCAAAGCGATTCAGCTCTCTGATTTCTATCGATTTATGTACACGAGTAAGAGATACAGGATATCATGCAACCGGGCACCTCAGTCAAAACAAGTCTACTGTAACAAATACCACACAGACCACCAACCCACCACTCTATCCATCGCACCCGCCCACCAATCAACAAAACATGCGCTGACCAACTCCATAAACCGGTCCAGTCCGGTCCAGTCCAGTCCAGTCCAAAAGACAGCTTAAACCAACGCAGTAAACAATGCAGGAACGCAACGCAATGCACACGTATTCAACGTATCTACTGATATTCCCCCTCCGCCCCTTCTCTACCATCTACCTTCCCTCAAGCGACTCATTGCTAGTCGACACCGCCCGTCGTCCCCACCCACTGAACAGCCCGCCCCCGTTGGCCGGCTCGGCCGGCGCCTTCGTGGGCGGGACAGCCACAGTGGATGAACGGCCCAGGAACGAATGTCGAGGTTCCGGTGTGATTCCGTTCCGCGCCATGACCTTGCGCATGGAGTCCAGCTGGCCCTTGACTTCTTCGAGTTCCTGGCGCGCGACGGCTTCCGCGGTCTTTGCGTTGACGAGTTCGAGGAGGAGGGATTCGTCGGGGGCGGCGGCGGGTGTTTCGGAGGCGGGGGTTTCGGAGACAGGGGTTTCGGGGACGGGGGTGGGTTTGGTGTTGTTGTCTGAGGCGAGCATGGTCTGCATACCCAGGCTGCTGGATCGTTTTGCGAAGGTCTTTGTGCTCCGTTGGCTGAGCTGTGAGTTGGTGCGCACGAGCTTGAGTTCTCGGAGGCCCCCTGTGCCGGTGTATCCCTCGCTGGTGTCGCTGGTGGGGGAGGCGTAGGTTTCAGGGGACGAGTCGGGGTTGGAGTTGCGGGTCTTGGTTTTGATCGTGCGGAGCTCGCGCACCAATCGTTCCAGACGCTGGCGCTCGCGGTAGCTGTCTTGGATGCGGCCGCGGGCTTCGCGGAGTTCGTCGCGGAGGGAGGTGTTGGCCTTCTCGTGGTCGTCGATGCGTCGGGTCAGGCTCTTGCAGCGGCTGGATTCCTGGGCGTGCATTTCTTTCCACCGCGTGAGGTCGTCGCGGAGTTGGTGTTTGCTCTGGTCGGCACGCTTGGTGGATTCGACCATGGCGAAGCGCGCGTCGGCCTTGTGCACGAGATCCATGGGTGGATCGTCGGAGGTGTCTTTGATGTATTGGAGCATGGATTTGGCGAGGGCTTGGTCTTCTTCGCGCTCTTCGCGCTCCTGTTGCAGTTCCAGGGTGAGGTCGGCGTGTTGGCGTTGGAGGTCGCTGAGGGCCATGAGGAGGTCTTCGATTTGCGTGTGCAGGTCCCGGTCTTTGTGCTGTGACATGACCGATTTGACGCGCGGTTTGAGGGCATCGGTTGAGAGTTCTGTGGGCGCCGTGCTGGCGTCGGATGCCGATTCAACCGAGTTGAGGGTGGATGTCATGCTTTGCTTGGACGTGGAGCGTCGGATGCTGGCTACGTGGGCGGCGCTGGCGTTGTTGGGGTTCAGGGTGATGGATTTGGAGGAGCTGTGCGAGCTGGATCCTGCCCAAAGCCGGCCGAGGAAGCGAGATGCCGCAGCTTGCATCTGGGGGAAGGTGATGCCCGTCGGTACTCCCTGAGACTGGTTGTAGCTGGTTTCTAGAGCTTGAAGACTTTCTTTGGTGACGAGGGAGGTGAGAGAGACGAAGTCGTTGACAAAGTCTTCCGCGTGGCAGGCGTACCTATATATACAAATTAGTCGAATTCTTGGGATATGGGTTTGATCACCTACGTATCCCACAGACTCCTTGACAGCAACAGTTGCATGACATCTTCGAACTCGGCGCATGCCATGATTTTCTTCTCGTTTCGAGTCATCAGTGACAGAGCGACGCGCATCAGGGTCTCGCAGGCTCCCTCTAGGAAGATGACGTCGTAGATCCGGAGAAGCATTGGGAGCGGACATGCGACTGCGAAGAACGACAAGAACCATTGCGACACATAGACTGGTTCGACATTCAGCGACTCCAGGTGCGCAAATAAAGTGGGTCGAAGACGGGCAAGGAGGTTCTGGAATTGGTACACGCGGAGATGCAGCCCAGATAGATCGGGAAGGTAGCACGTCCGGAGGTCATAATGATCCATTAACCTGGGTCTGTTAGCAGCAGCTCCGTTGTAAATGCTGGGTGTAGACTCACCGAACAAGCACGCAGAATGCCTCAGCATCCGTCATGTGCATTAGCAAGGGGCCCACAACAAAACCCAGTCCCTGACAGTAGCCAATCTTCGTGTCGTAGAGGCTGAAGCACTTCAACACGCGCGCGAGCATCTGCTGTCCTTCGCCATTCGGGTCCCGGAACATCTCCACGTTGGGAAAGCTGCGACCGATGTCTTTGCCTATCAGTCCCTCATACGGACTCGTCTCGCCGCACAGTCGCTGGTACTCGGCCAACAACGTATTATCCCGGGCGCCCGCCAAGCTGGGCCACACCACACCACGCAGTGGAGGGGGGACACCACCCCTGATCTTGTTCGATGTCAACGTCGGCAATCGCTGGGCTGTCTGGGGGTAATCGGCGACCAAGGCGGCCCAAAACTCGAGTTCGGTCATTGGTGGGGGGGGAAGTTGCGAATACCGTAACGACGAACGGGGGTCCTCGTCAATCAATCGCTTGATATGATGCAGTGACTGGGAACGGGATGGTCGGGTTGCTCGCTTGACGTGCGACTTGCTCGCCAAGCCGGACTTGGGGTTCGTCGCAAGGGCGTTGTTTTCCTGCTCCAGCCGCGCCAGGAGAAGAGCGGTTGACTAAAACACGTCAACAACTGCGTCTCAATTTCTCGATTGTGTTACCAACCTCATCCGACCCTTCACATCGGGGTTCCTGCTCTTCGGTTTTCTCCAGCTCTTCCCAGTCCACGGTATCATCCTTTCTGTCGCGGTATTCGCTGTTGCGTGATCTTGTCGAGCTGGCATCACCGCGATTCGAGCTGGGTTCTAGGTCCGATCGCGCCAATTCCTGATCCTGAGTTGGCGTGATCTTCGAGTCATCTTCATCCGTTGCGGAATGCTCTCGTGTCGGGGACGTCACGTCAACGGGGGTCTTGGGAATGTCGAGGGTGCGCCAGTCGGGCTGTGTGTGTTCTGAGTTGGAGGTCAATGGCACGGTCACCATCGAGTCGGTATCGTTTGACCCGGTGGCGGTCGAGTCCGAGTGGACATGGGACGGGGTACGATCGGCGCTATCCATGGCCATTGCGTAGCTGATAGGGCTGTAACGGTCACTGCAAATGCCAAAGGCACATTCCTCGGGGAGGTCCAGACGTTAGGGGGGGAGGGGGGCGGAGGCGGCGGAGGGGTTAAATGAGCAGCCAGACGCGATAAGGAGAGCGAGTAGTCGAGGGAGGGGCCGTCAGTGACGACAGCATATCTTTCCGGCGTGGGAGCAATGGGGACCGGGGCGAGGGTCAAGAGAAAGGAATTGAGGCTGAGAAATAGGGTGGTGAGATTGACGAGGGGGCCGAAAAGCAGCGAAGAAGGGGGGGAAGTGGGAAGACGAGAGGGAGAAACGGCGGTGTTTTTGGTTTCAGGGCCGGATGGAGCGACGGCGGGCGGACTGGGCGGGTTATCAACTTAGGCAGTCTTAGCGTCGGGGACTACATTGGCCCTGCCGCCACTAACCTGTCAGGCTCAGGGGAAGCATTCGATCCAATTACCAATAACTCGTCCGCTCAGGGACTACCGCCGACTATTTATCCCTCCTCCTGTTCGGGGGCCAGTGAGTCCTCATGCACATGCCTCCAGCTGACGTTGCTCATCGACATCATCGAATCTGAATCTACATGTGCATCGTGCCCAACTGCATTCATTCCCCTGGGGCGGTTATCTATCAACTTATCTCTCCCTGATCAGGCCCGAGGTCGATCTCTCCGCATCGCGAACCATGGAATTGCCTGACCTTTTCGACCGAACCGCTGCTGCGTGAATCCCCAGGAGGTGTCTTCAGTCTTCATATCGTACCGTTGCTGCGCAATCTTAATATCCCGCGGGCCTGCCGTCTGTAGCTCGGGAGGACGATCCACGACCCATTTGGCGTAAATGGGTATTGTTGGAAGTTGTAAGCACATGATCCACCGCTGAATGACTCGCTGGGTGGGGGTCGGGAGGGGCGAGGTGAAGCGTCGGAAACTCACCCACAAACCTTGCTTGCTGCGATTTCGCGCATACGAGGAATGCGCAGTCTGCTCACTGATGGCTTATCTGGTCGATGTTCCAGGCGACGGCCCCTCGGCGTGTCGATGTGTGCAGCTGGGAAGCTTTCTGGCCAGTAGGGGAGCATTGCCGGTCGGCTTCCCCTGGCGGTATTATCAAACGTTCCATAACCGTTTCACCCTGGTCAAGGTGTGGTGCTCTGGGCTCCGATTGGTTGGGTGCTGACTGTAAGCGGCGGCGATTGGCTGATGTTTTACCCGCATCGTGGCTTACCGTACAGGACAACCTTCCACCCAGGATTCTAGAAGACCGCCGGATTCGATGCAAAGCGATCAATGGTGAAAGAGAGCATTGGACTAGTCTCCGAAGATAATGACTATTGGTATTATCTAGCCGTGAAAGAGATGCTGCTGTTTATAACCATCAATGGATTCTAAAACAAACCCACAAAGACACGATCCGAGTAGATGAGGTATCACGTTAGGACGCCCAAGGTTTGGTGGACAGAGAACTCCGGACATATATATTGAACCTTGGATTCAACGACATCTTCAACCGATAGAGAACCCCCTGATTAAGTTACAACACTTTTGAGAAAGAGATGGCTAGATTATCACGAACTCGATAGATCCCTACGCTTTAGTCAGGTTCAACTGAGAGGGAGCTGACCGGTTGGGGAGGTACTAGCAAAGTGCTCCGTACACCCTCCTCTGGTTGTCCAGGGTGATTCACTACAGTAGCCTCCGTGACAGCTGTCAGCCCATGGAGAGCAGTTTCTGGCCACAGCGAGGGGACAAAATCGCATGGCATCCCTTGGAGAGAGATGCAGATGATGCGAGTGTCGGGACGGGCTGCCCCTTTGTGCTAAGAATAAACGCGCCGGGGCGTGGCTTCCTTTTTCCCCTCCCCCGCGCCGTCCTTGCGTGTTTTGGTCGTGCCTTCCGCTTTGGGCCCGAGTGTTTGGAGTTTTCCCTTTTCGGCCGCTCCGGCGCCACTCTCCGCCGGCCTGATGTTGATCCGGGCCAGCTCGGCCGCGGCGGCAGGTTTCTGTTTCTGTTTCTTTGCGGCAGCCGTTGAATCGAGGGCGCGTCAACAAAGACTCCGGCAAACAACTCACGGTCGACAAAGGTAGCCTGCTTGGGGGTTTGGCTACTTTCTTTACTCACTTCCAATTTATTTCACTCCCTCTGCGACTGGGACGTGAACTTCCTCACTACTTTTGCTTCCTGAATTCCTCTGACCCTTCTGTCACTCCTTATCCCTCTTTACCTTAATTTCCCCCGTACACTCGCACGATCACTCACTCAAAATGGATGACTCTATGGTGGAATCCGCCTTCGAGGACGAGGATGTCTCTGACTTCCTCCCTGAGCCCGCTCCTGTACAGATCCATCTCCTGTTGCCCCTGCCGCCCCCGTGCTGACCAGAGCGCCATGACTGCAGAAACCCAAGGCGAAGGCGGCCCCCAAGAAGAAGCTCACCCAAACCAAACTGACCGCGAAGCCCACTGCAAAGGCTGCTTCTAAGAAGCGGGCCAAACCCGATACCGACGATGAGATAGACGACGGCGATGACAACATCTCCGGCGACGACTCCGTGTTATCTCACACCCCTCCCAAGAAGGCCAAGAAAGCGGCCGCCCCCGCCAAGAAGGCTGGCTCCAAGCCCCTCGCAGATCTGGAGAATGAATCATTTGGAAAGGACGGCTCAGTAGAGCCCGCAAAGGGAACCGACGTATCAGAGAAGTACCAGAAGGCAAGCACTCGTGACGTCGGTCGCCGTGTTTCTGACTAACACGTCTGGCTATATAGCTTACACAACTTGAACATATCATCAAACGTCCGGATACGTATATCGGTTCCATTGAACGCACATTGCAGCAAATGTGGGTTTATAGTTCGGAAACAGAGGGCATGGAGTTCCGTGAGGTCTCCTACGTGCCCGGTCTCTACAAGATCTTCGATGAAATTGTCGTCAACGCCGCCGACAACAAACAGAACGATGCGGGCATGGACGAAATTCGCGTGACCGTCGACCGGGAGTCGGGAGTTATCAGTGTCTGGAACAACGGCCGTGGTATTCCCATCGAAATGCACTCCAAAGAAAAGATCTACGTCCCCGAGCTGATCTTCGGTCACCTTTTGACCTCTTCCAACTACGACGATACCCAACAGAAGGTCACTGGTGGTCGTAACGGTTTCGGTGCCAAGCTGTGTAACGTGTTCTCGACCGAATTCTCGATCGAGACCCAAGATTCGCGGCAGAAGAAGAAGTATAGGCAGACATGGACCGACAACATGACCAAGATGGGCAAGGCCAAGATCACTGAGGCCAAGGGTGATGACTACACCAAGGTCACCTTCAAGCCAGACTACGCCAAGTTCGGCATGGATGGCATGGATGACGACTTTGAGGCCCTCGTGAAGCGTCGTGTGTATGATTTGGCGGGTACCGCGAAAGTCGCAGTCAAGTTGAATGGAACCCGTGTCCCCATCCGCAACTTCCGGAAATATATGGAGATGTATACCAAGGCTATCCGCAAGGAGCGCGGCGATAACGGCCCGGCCGCGAAGGACGAGATAATCACTTGCAGCCCCGACCCTCACTGGGAGATTGGATTCGCCGTTTCCGACGGCTCCTTCCAGCAGGTGTCGTTCGTCAACTCTATCGCGACCACTTCTGGCGGTTCCCACGTGAACTACATTGCGGATCAGATCTGTAACAAATTGGCCGACCAGGTCAAGAAGAAGAACAAGAACGGTGCTACTTTGAAGACGGCCCAGATTCGGAACCACATCTTCATCTTCGTCAACGCGCTGGTTGTCAACCCCGCGTTCACCTCTCAGACTAAGGAGCAGCTCACTACCAAACAGTCTCAGTTCGGTAGCAAGTGTGTGCTCGAAGAAGACTTCTACAAGAAGGTGCTGAAAACCGAAGTCATGTCGAACATCTTGCATTTCGCGCAGCAGAAGGCCGATCAGATGCTCAAGAAGACTGACGGTGGCCGACGCTCCCGTATGAACAACCCGAAGTTGACCGACGCCAACAAGGCCGGCACTAAGGACGGTCACCACTGCACGCTGATTCTGACGGAAGGTGACTCGGCAAAGGGCCTGGCCATGGCTGGACGAGCGGTGGTCGGACCGGATCTTTTCGGTGTCTTCCCCCTTCGAGGAAAGCTGCTCAACGTGCGTGATGCCTCATTCGACCAGATCTCGAAGAACGCGGAAATTCAGAACATCAAGAACTTCCTCGGACTGCAGCATAAGAAGGAATACACCGAGACTCGTGGTCTTCGGTACGGTCACTTGATGATCATGACTGATCAGGATCACGACGGTAGTCACATTAAGGGTTTGCTCATCAACTTCTTGCAGGCCCAGTTCCCAAGTCTGTTGAAGATCCCTGAGTTCTTGATCGAGTTCATCACGCCCATCGTGAAAATCTGGAAAGGTGACCCCAAGAATCCTACCAAGCAGCGCTCATTCTTCACCATGCCCGAGTATGAGGCGTGGAGGGAGGATCACAAGGATGAGCGTGGTTGGGATCACAAGTACTACAAGGGTTTGGGTACCAGCACCACTGAGGATGCTCAAGTCTACTTTCGCGACTTGGACCGTCACTTGAAGGAGTTCCATACGATGCAGGACAACGAGGCGGAACTGATCGAGCTGGCGTTCTCGAAGAAGAAGGCCGACGAGCGGAAGGAATGGCTGCGGCAGTTTAAGCCCGGAACCTTCTTGGATCACTCAGTTGAGAAGATCACCTACACCGACTTTATCAACAAGGAGCTTATCCTCTTCAGTATGGCGGATAACATCCGTTCTATTCCCTCAGTCGTGGATGGACTCAAGCCTGGTCAGCGTAAAGTCTTGTACACCTGTTTCCGTCGCAACCTGAAAAAGGATATGAAGGTTGTCGAGTTGGCTGGTCACGTTTCGGGTATGACTGCCTACCAGCACGGCGATACTTCGCTGCAGCAGACTATTGTGGGTCTCGCGCAGACCTTTGTCGGCTCCAACAACATCAACTGCCTCGAGCCTAGTGGCAATTTTGGTAGTCGTCTCCAGGGTGGTTCCGACTGTGCCAGTGCGCGTTATATCTACACTCGACTGTCTCCGTTCGCTCGTCGTATCTTCCAGACGGCCGATGAGCCCCTTCTGACCTACAACGAGGATGATGGTAAAAAGATCGAACCCGAGGTCTACATGCCCGTCGTTCCCATGATTCTGGTCAACGGTGCGGACGGTATCGGTACTGGTTGGAGTTCGTCGATTCCCAACTATAACCCCGAGGATATCGTGGACAACTTGAACCGGCTGATGGATGGTGAAGAACTCAAGCCTATGCAGCCCTGGTTCCGCGGTTTCACGGGCGAGGTCACCGCCATCGGTGGCGATCGCTTCAAGTTCAGTGGTATCATCAAGGAGACGGGCGAGAAGGAAGTGGAGATCACTGAACTTCCCATCCGGACCTGGACTCAGGATTTCAAGGACAAGCTTGAGGATATCATCAAGGCGGAGAAGACTCCCTCGTTCATCAAGGACTACAGGGATTACAACACCCACACCAAGGTCCACTTCGTTATCCAGATGGATGAGAAGCACATGAAGTCCGCCGTCACGGATGGCTTGGAGGAGAAGTTCAAGCTGACGAAGACAATCGCCACCACCAACCTGGTTGCATTTGACCCGGAAGGCCGCATCACGAAGTATGCCACGGTCGACGACATTCTCAAGGAGTTCTTCCATCTTCGTCTCAAGTTTTACGAGCGCCGCAAGGTAATTTTGTTCCCGTTCACTGTTCGCGGGCGTCTACTAACACGACACTAGCAACACCAACTCAACGAACTCCAGAAGGAGCTTGAAAAGCTGAGCAACCAGGCGCGATTCGTTCAGATGATTATCGACGGCGAACTTGTGGTCTCGAAGAAGAAGAAGACCGTTCTGGTTGTTGAGCTGAAAGAAAAGGGCTTCAAACCATTCCCCAAGGTGGCGGAAGCCCACAAGGCGGGTGAAATGGAGCCGGCGATGGAGGACGAGGAGGAAGACCCCGAGACCTCGCCAGACACCGAGAACCTTTCCAATGCATACGACTACCTGCTGGGTATGGCCATCTGGTCGCTGACTCAGGAGCGTGTGGAGCGCCTCCGCCGCCAGATTGGTGAAAAGGAGGTTGATATTGATACCTTGATCAAGCTCTCCAAGGAGGACATATGGAAGAAAGACTTGGAAGACTTCATCAATGAATGGCGATTCCAGCTTGAAGACGAAGCCCGCCGCATGCGCAAGGTCCAAAACATGGGCCGCCGCACTTCCGCCAAGTTGATGACGACCACCGGCCGTGGCGGAGGCCGCAAGCGCAAGGTCGCGGACGACGACGACGAAGACTTCGGTGTGCCCAAGACCAAGCGAGGCCCTAAGAAGGCCGAGCCGAAGGGAACTCTCCATAACTTCTTGAAGAAGCCTTCGCCCAAGCCTGCTGTCAAGGATGGCGATTCTGACGACGACTTTGACTTTGACATGGAGGTGATGCCGAAGAAGAGCCGAGGATCCGCTAAACCGACGCCTCAGCCCAAGGAAGAGGAGACGGCCGACTCGGACGTAGAAATCGTACCCAAGAAGAGTCGCGCAGCGCCCAAGTCGAAGGCAAAGGAGGAAGACACGGATGCGTCCGAGGTCAAGCCAGCACCGAAGCGGGGCCGAGCCGCAGCCAAGCCGAAAGCTAAGTCCGCGGATGATGATATGGACGACGACGATTTCATGGAGATCGCCAAGGCGCAAGCGGCGGAGGCTGCCCCGCCCACCAGCCGGGCCCGCAAGCCGGCCAAGTACACCATGAGTGACTCGGAGAGCGACAACGGCGATGACCTGCTGGGGGATGTGAGCAAGATGGTCAAGGGTATCGGCGGCACCGCGGGCGGGTCGACGTCGGACCGTCAGCTCTTCTCGGAACGGTCGCAGATTGGCGGCAGCTCGGGTCTTCCGACCAGCTCGAAGCCCTCCAAGCCGTCTCCCGACTTTGACGCGGACGAGACTGACTACAGCAAGCTTGTGCCGCAGAGCTCCCCCCGCCGGTCCCTGCACGTGAAGTCAAAGGACACAAAGGTTTTGGATGATAGCGAGGATGAGGAGGAACCCGTCAAGCCGGCTGCTTCTAAGGCTAAGCCAGCCGCCCGTGGTAAGGCTGCTGCGAAGGTGTTTGAATTCAGCGACGAGGACGAGGAGGAGCCTGTGAAGCCCGCCGCCACCAAGGCTAAGCCCGCCGCTAGGGGCAAGGCCGCAGCCGCCAAACCCGCCGCGAACGTGTTTGAATTCAGCGATGACGACGAGGAGGAGGAGGAGCCCGTGAAGCCCGCCGCCACCAAGGCTAAGCCCGCCGCCCGTGGCAAGGCTGCATCGACAGTGTTGGACGACAGTGACATCGAGGAGGAGGAGCCTGTGAAGCCCGCTGCAACCAAGGCTAAGCCCGCTGCGCGAGGCAAGGCCGCCGCCGCCAAGCCTGCCCCGAAGGCGCGTGGTCGGCCCAAGAAGGATGCTGTGTCGGCCGTGGCAGCGGAGAAGCCCGCGGCCCTGTCTCCGGCGGCCAAGGCGTACGCTTCGAAGCAGGCCAAGACGACCGCAGCCAACAAGAAGAAGCAGCTGGCGGACGATCTGTCGGACGATGATATTGATGCGATGGCGAATGACATTCTGGACTCTCCGGCAGCGGCGACGACCTCTCGGCCTGCGCGTCGTACTGCCACGGCGCAGAAGAAGACGTATGTAATTGACGATGACAGCGAGGGAGACTCTGGTGATGATTTTGAGGAGGACAGCGAGTAGATAATAGTGCTTTCTAGTGCTTGCTGATGCTTAGATCCGTCGTGATACATTGAGCATTTGGTGAAGCGATCACGATCATTGATGTACATTTACTTTTGTCTTGTTACTTCAGACCTGGTCAATTTGGATTCTTGTTTTTTGATTGAGCTTGTTGTCGTGTAGGTGGTTGCTTGCTCCAGTAGGGGGAGGGGTTCGTAAGAGGAGTAGTTATTAGGAGCAGAAGCGTCCCGTGTCTAGCACGCTGATGCGTTTGTTTCCCGTCGGAGACCGCGCGCGTCCTTCCTTCTCTTCCATCTCCTTTTTCCCATTATCTCCCCCACCTTTTCCCCATGCACGAAACATCGCCCCTTCTGGGTTCCCCCCGGCCATCCTCCCCTCCATCCCCACCCCCTCACTCATCCCTCATCCCTCTACCATGTCGCATTGCTCGGCATCTGCTGTTTCACCCTCACGGGGGCTTCATCCTTCCTCGACGTGCCCCTACTGCAACTCCTCGAGAACAACCTATGCCATCTAGACTCGAGCCTCGGCAAAACCGACCTCATTCAGTCCAAACTGGCCTACCTCAATGGCTCCCTCTCCATCGTCGAGGCTATCGTGGGTATCTAGGATCTATCTCGTCGGGCATAATTATAGCAAGAAGCTACGAGGCTGATTGAAGGGCACACACCGGTCTGGTCGCTGCTTTCCCCTTCGGTGTTTTGGCCGATATGTGAGTTGGCCATCATTCCCGTGCGATTTCTCATGTCGGATCAGAGACAGCCGTTAGATAGATCATAGATGGGGATTGCTTGAACCTGTATTGTGGCTGCCTACCGAGGATTGAGGCTCGAGCTGCAGGAGTTGGTAGCCACTGGCGTGTTGGAGGCAGAAGGTATCTCACCAGGCCTTGTATCATCTCCTATAGATCATTGTTCTTCCCACGTATTGAAACCCTTCTCCCTATTATCTTCCGAGTATCAACAGTTCGTGGTCGGGATCAGGGTCTAGATCTTCTCTGCATATTTACTGGGGATAATGACCCATGTTGCTGTCGAAGGAATCAGGCTGCCATCGACTAATGCGTTAGTGAGCTTTCCTTATCAAACGCCATTCCTTCGACTCGACCGACTACTTCATCCACCGTCCCCTTCAATCGTCCTCCTCCTACCGTGCTCTGAATGTTTTCTCTCATGCCACCATGACGACTTCCTCCGTGTCCAGCTGCCACGACAACTGGTTTGGCCCTGTCCTCGATTCCAGTTGTCGCGGAGGCTTCGACTTCACAGGTGCGCAAGTAGTTTGTCGTGCCTGCTCCATGCGCTGACTGCCCGTCCTTTAGTGCTTTTTGAAGCATCCATCTTGACCGTCACTCCCGCCGCTCTTTTCCTCCTGCTCGTGCCTCTTCGTCTATTCTATCTGGCCAAGCAGTCCCCCAAAGTACACGCGTCTACCATTCATGCGGCCACCCTGGTAGGTCTTTCTATTCGGTACCTCGGTACACAGAACTAAGCCGCCACTCGTTCCCAGGTTGTCGCTGCTATTTCAGCAGTCCTTCAGGTTGCTCTCCTCGCACTAGTCGCGACAAATCACGTCATCGAAGAGCGCATCTCGCTGGTGGGCGCCGTCCTCGAACTGCTCGCAGCGTTGGCCATAGTGATACTCGTCGACTTAGAACACATCCGATCCATTCGACCATCGTTCCTCGTTTCCGCCTATCTATTCACCACACTGCTTCTAGACCTCGCGCGCGTCCGGACCGCCTGGTTAATCCCAGAGAGCAGAGCATACTCCGCGTGTCTCACCACATCCGTCGCCCTCAAGCTGCTCCTCCTGGGACTCGAGAACGTCGAAAAGAGAAAATGGCTCCTGCCCGATGAGAAGTCGCGGTCTGGCGAGAGCATAAGCGGCCCCTTCAACCGGGGACTGTTCGCCTGGCTGAACGGGCTGCTGCGACAAGGCTACACCGTTCTGCTGACCGGCGAAGCTCTGCCAAATATTCACGAAAAGCTGGCGTCCAGCGATCTGTCGCGTCGGTTCTCGGACGCTTGGTCGAGCTGTGACCAGAGTCGTCAGAATGCGCTGCTTCTGGCCGTGATCAGGTGTCTCCGGTGGGAGATAGCTGGTATTGCGTTCCCACGGCTTTGTCTGGTGGGGTTTAATATCGCGCAGCCGTTTCTCGTGAGCAAGGTGGTTACAGTTCTGGAGGAGACGAACTCGCTGTCTCTGGATAAGGGATATGGGCTGATTGGGGCCACGGCAATTGTTTTCGTTGGTAATGCTGTAGGTCATACGTCTTGTTCTTCTGCCACGATCCACAGGACCTCGCCTTTTAGACCAGCGCTTACCATATCTCGCCTTCACTAGGTAGCCACCGCTTCGTACGAACACCTGGGATACCGTTCGACAACTATGATCCGTGGAGGTCTCATGGCGTTGGCATTCCAGCACATGATGGACCTACCTCTAGGAAGCACCGACGAGTCCAGTGCTATGTCCCTGATGGGCGCGGATATTGAAATGCTCGCCGAATACTTCCAGACTACCGTCTGCGAAACGTGGGCTAATGTTGTCCAGCTAGTACTGGCAGTCTGGCTCTTGGAGACTGAAGTAGGTGCCGTCTGTATTGCGCCCATTGTAGTGGTTATCGGTGAGTCTAATTCTCCTCCTCAATCGTGGACCCCATCTGACTATAGGGGGTTAGTCTTCACGGCCCTGTCTTTCGCTATGGGAAATGCCGTGTCGGTTCGGCAGAAATCGTGGCTTCAAGCCACTGAAAAGCGCATCAACTTCACCAGTGAAGTCATCGGGTCCATCCGAAATGTCAAATTTCTCGGCTTGACCGAGACCATGAGCGAAAGGATCGAGGCGTTGCGCATCAGCGAGCTTCAGATCTCGAAGAAGTTTCGTCGGGTCCAGTCTGCCCGTATCTGCATGGGTATGTTGTCTCAATCGAGCTTTTATGCTGCGAGTGTTCATGTGCTTCACGCTTGACCCTCGTCGCCTCCGATCAGGACAGAAGGCTGGCTGTGCAGCTCTCTAAACATTACATACTGATAAGTCCCAGTCAATCTTCCCCAAATTGTTGGACAGCTTGGAACCTTCGGGGCCTATGCTATAGTGGCTAAGGTGCAAGGTTCTGGCGGTCTTTCAGTCTCGCAGGCTATCACCTCCCTGTCGCTGATTAACCTGCTGATCAACCCGCTTCGGATTCTCATGCGAGCGATTCCGGACACGTTCGCTTCGATGGGATGTCTGCATCGTGTAGAGGACTTTCTGAGACAAACGAATCGGCTGGGTGAGTCTCGACTCCCCTTCGGCCTAGCGAGATCTAACAGTGATGGACAGACAAGAGACAGATCCCTCGGTTGGAAGTAGTCCCATCCAGTCCGCCCACTAGTGTATCTGATATCGAACTGTCTCACCTTCCGCCCAACGGCGCAAAGGGCAGCTTCGCTCTAGGAACTCAACCCGATAGCGTTATATCTCTGCAGAATGTTCGCTTTGGCTGGAAGCCCTCTTCACTGGACCGGGCTGGTCTCACGCTCAACATCGCGGCCTCTCCCTCGGGTAGTCTTATCGCGATTGTCGGTGCGGTAGGCAGTGGCAAGTCGACCTTCCTCAAAGGCCTCGCAGGTGAGACGTCGCTGCTCGAGGGCGATTTGTTTGTCAAGTACCCAGACCTCGCCTTCTGCGACCAATCTCCGTGGCTGTCCAATGCCTCAATCCGTGAGAACATTATCGGCGCACACTCGCCCCTTGACTTTGATGCGGCCTGGTATCGCACCGTGGTGAGCGCCTGCGCGCTGGACTTGGATGTTCAGAGGATGCCAGCAGGCGATAGGACATTGGTGGGTAGCAAAGGTGCCAAACTCAGTGGAGGGCAGAAACAGAGAATCGTAAGTGATCCGTCTCCGCCAGTAACACCTGCTTACATCTTGTCTAGGCTATCGCGCGAGCCGTCTATGCCCGCAAGCGCATCGCCTGCTTCGATGACGTCCTAAGCGGTCTGGATAACGCGACTGGCCGACTAGTGTTTAATAACGTCTTTGGCCCGGCCGGTTTGCTACGTCGGCTGGGTTGTCTTGTGTTCTTGGCTACTCACAGTGTTCATCACCTACCCCAAGCGGATTCGATTATTGTACTGGAAGACGGTCAGGTCTTGGAGCAGGGTAGTTATATTCAGCTCCGGAGCAAGCCCGGAGGCTATGTCCAGCGCCTGAGCATCCATCTCGGACAGACCGATGACATCGAGGGACCAGGGGATGATCAGCCACCACGGTCAGAAGAAACCGGTCCTGTGGATGGACCGACCCAAGCCGATGGAGGTCGGCAGACCACCGACTTGGCTGTGTACAAGTAATATTTCTCTGCACTCGGCTGGCTGCGCGTGTTCGTGTTGGCTTTTTTCTTGCTTGTTCAAGCCGGTGTTGGCGGATTCCGCGACATCTGGATCGAGCTGTGGGCCTCTAGTAGCGACAGCGCCTGGGACTCGCGACTGGGCTACTGGCTCGGGCTGTATGGGGTCTTTTCCTTTCTCGAAGCCAGCGGCATTGCCCTTGCGGTGTACTGGGTTTGGGTGGTTATTGTCCCAACAGCGTCAAAAAATCTGCATTCGACCGTGCTGCGGGCCTGCATGGGGGCTCCGTTCTCCTTCCTGTCGAACGTCGAGACCGGGGCTCTTGTGACGCGTTTCAGCCAGGACATGAGGCTAGTCGACATGACCTTGCCGGGGGGGGTTATCTCAACGGGATTCCAGCTGACTGGGACCCTTGCTCAAGGCGCTATCGCCATCGCCTCGCTGCCCTATCTGGCTGCAACGTTGCCTTTTCTCGTCGGGTTGTTGGTTCTGATCCAGCGCTTTTACCTGCGCACATCTCGCCAACTGCGGTTGCTTGAGTACGTTGCCCTTACTTGATTGGGCATTCTTTCTACTCTACTGATAACTTCCAGGATCGAGCTGAAGAGCCCTCTGTACACCCACTTCATCGAATCCCTCGCTGGCGTCACCACCATCCGTGCCTTCTCTTGGACCCGCGCCTACACATCCCGGATGTTCTCCAAGCTCGATGAGGCCCAAAGACCCTACTATCTCCTGTTATGTATACAACGCTGGCTCGACCTGGTCTTGAACCTCGTTGTCGCTGCGCTCACGGTACTGATGGTGGGCGCTGCGGTGGCCCTGCGCAGACATATCGATCCAGGTCTGCTAGGTATTGCTCTCCTCATGATGATGGATCTAGGACAGACTCTGTCGGCACTGATCCAGGGCTGGACACTCCTCGAGACATCATTGGGCGCGATTGCCAGAATTAAGGACTTCGTTGAAGACACCCCGAAAGAGGACACCACAACGCCCGAGCAAGCACCACACCCGGAATGGCCCAGCCGCGGCGCGATCACATTCTCCAACGCAACCATCTCGTACAGCTCAGACCAAACTAATCCCGTACTGCACGACATCCATCTCCAGATCCAGGCCGGTCAGAAGATTGGACTCTGCGGCCGGACTGGAAGGTAAGCACCTCCCCCAACCCACAACTCAATTCCCACGACCAAACCACCCCTAACCTCCCACACCCACAGCGGAAAGAGCTCCCTCGCGCTCTCCCTCCTCCGTCTCAACGAGCTCGTATCCGGCCAAATTCTCATCGACAGCCAAGACATCAGCGTGATCCCGCGGTCCTTAGTCCGCCAGCGAATCAGCGGCCTCAGTCAAGACCCGTTCCTCTTCCCCGGGACTGTCCGCCAAAACGCCGATCCTCTAGACACCGCGACAGATAGCGACATCATCACCGCCCTGGAATGCGTGGGGGTCTGGGATGCGCTGGTCTCTGCGTCTGCATCTGCGTCTGCGTCTGTATCCAACGGGGCAGAATCGCCTCTCGACACGCCCCTCAATGAAACCACCCTCTCACAGGGTCAAAAGCAGCTGTTTAGTCTGGCAAGGGCACTACTTACGAAGAGCAAAATTTTGATTCTGGATGAGCCGACGAGCAGGTATGTTCTATGTTCCCCCCCTCTCCCTCTCCCTCTCATATGCATTATGCATTCCACGTTACAACCCATCCTACATAAGTGTATGCTCTGTATGTACGTATACTAACAACCAACCAATTGCCGTCGGTGTCGATAGTCTGGACGCCGAAACCGACGCCACAGTCCAGACCGTCATCCGGGAGGCCTTCCGCGATTGCACGGTCATCATGGTCGCTCACCGGATTCATACCCTTCTGGATATGGATCTGGTGGCGGTTATGGATGGTGGGCGGCTCGTGGAGGTGGGGGCTCCGCGGGATTTGTTGGAGAGGCCGGAGGGCGCTTTTGCGAGGTTGTTGCGGTTGGAGGCGGGGGTGTAGCCAGTCAGTCCACTGGGCGGGGTGTTTATCTTTTTTTTTTTTTACTTTTTCTTTGGGGGGGGAGGGGGTTAATTTTGGGGGAATTGCTTTGGTGATAGTACATAGTATTTAATTATGAACTTGGAGCAAACTTTTGTATAAAAAAAAAAAAACGGAAATTAACTCTATAATTTTCATCAAAGAACAGGAAAAGCTGGATATGTTTTGAGTGGGGGCGGGGGGGGGGGAAGGGTCTGATCTACTCACCGCAGGGACCAAGCTCGTAAGACGGGTAAAGTATAGTACTATGTATATGTATATGTATGATATGTACTATGGATTTACTTTTACTTTCAGTTTACTCACATGCTGCAAGCGGTAGGTATACGTATAGAAAAAAAAAATCATATCTCAAGTTGAGATTCCCAAAGGCAAACAAACCTGTAGTTATCTGACCGGTAGTTACTTTAGTTAGTAGTTAGTACTTGGTACTAACTGATCTAGACATCCCCCCCCCCCCCCCAACCCCAAAAAAAAAAACATAAATCCAACTACTACATGATCACGGTACGCTACATCACCCACCCCCTAAACAAACATAAGCAAAAGCCCAAACTATAATATTACCATTACCCATAATTTTAATCTAAAGATATCTAAATCTAAGTCTCATCTATATCTCATCTAACATCCGTAATTTTTTTGTTTGTTTCTCTTTCTCTCTGTCTGTCTCTCCAACGCCCATTACCCCATCCTCCATCTCCACCTCCACCTCCACCTCCACCTCCACACAAAATACCCCCCAGACCAGACCCAACCAGACCCAACCAGACCCAACCAGACCCAACCGCCTAAACCTAAACCTAAACCTAAACCGCATACTTACTCCAGCCCCTAATAACAGTCCCATAGCGATAAAACACATACGGCACAGGCGTCATCAGCGCACTGATCGCGCCCAGGATAGTAAGCGTATAATGCACGCCCATGTTGCTGTAGAACGGAATGCCGACGACGGTCATGCCACCGGCAGCGCAGTAGCGCGACACGGTCATAAATCCTAGCGCGGAGGCGGCGTAGATGTCGTAGGCGTCGATGACGTACATGTACGAGGAGATGAAGACGCAGATGGTGCCGAAGCCGAAGAGCGTGCTTGCCAATATGGGGGACCAGATGGATATGGAGGACTGGGTTTTGGTTAGTATGTTTTGATGGTTGATGGTTGAAGGAGAGAGGGTGGTTCAGTGTGTTATAAGAAGTGATGGGGGCGGGGGGGGGGGGGGGGGAAGGGACGTACATAATCCGTCCAACCCATCCAGAATAACCCGATCGGGATCCCCGGAGCACCTAGCATGGCGAACCAGAGACGGTTTTCTGGACGAGCGATATGCAGGTGAGCCTCTTTCTCGGGAGCGTTTGCATTCGGGTCCACGTCTGCCTCAGCGACCATCTCCGAGCTGGGGGCTCGCGAGACGGCAGCTGACGCCGCAGCGTCTTTGAATTCTCGCTTCGTCCAGATATAAACCACCGGGACGAACAGCCCCGCGAGTGAAATACCCACGTACATGGCTACCCAGACGATGTTGGTCAGTCCCTGCGAGAGGCCGTGCACGTCGCTGAAGATGTATGTGTAACCATCGAAGAAGGTGAACAGCACGATGTAGATGACGGTCATGTAGAGGGCGATCAGCAGGATGATGGGCTCGGAGATGGTGAGCGCGAACTGGCGCATGCAGGCGGTTCCGATGCGCGAGAACAGCGCCGTCTTCTGCAAGTCCATGGGGGATCGGTAGCGGTCGTCGCCGGTGATGTGGCGGAGGTGGTGGGCCTTCCATTTCAGGAGCAGCGGGCCGTAGGTCTCTGGCTGTAGGAAAACAATCAGGGCGAAGATGAGACCCGCGAGGATCAGGATAATCCAGTTAGTCCAGCGCCAGGAAAGGGTTCCTTCTCCCATGTAAGATGCGATGACGGGGCCCAGGACGGGGCCGCCGAAAGAAAGCACCGCGTAGAGCGGGAAGAAGAGCGTCTTCTCGAGCGGGTTCCACAGATCGGCGATGGTGCCACCCGCGCAGGTCAACGGCGGACAGCCGAAGATGCCCGCCAGGAAGCGAAAGGCGAGCTGCGCGCCGATGTTGGGCGCGAGACCGGATGCCATCACGAAGATCATGAACAGCGTGAGAGAGCCCATGTAGACGGCGTTTCGGCCGAGGATTTCGGAGAGCGGACCGGAGACGAGAGACCCGGCGGCGAAGCCGAGCAGGTATGTGCCCGTTGCGAGAGAGGCGACTACATCGCTGACGTGGAAGGCGGCTGCGTTTTGGGGGAGGACGCCGGATTCGATGGACGAGGCGGCACCGACGGCGAAGCCGAGAGCTGAGACGATGAGGGTCGCGCAGATGCGGGTTGTCCGGGAGTAGTTGCGAGGGTTCATGGGGTCGTGGTCGTGTTCCCAGTCGACCAGGAGGACGGACGAGGACGTGCCATCGTCGTCGACGACGTCCTTCAGCTGCACGCCCGGCAGCAGCGGGCTGGGACGACGGTGCTGCGAGTCCTTGTCGCTGGTCTCCCCGGGGAGGTCATCTTTTGTGGCTTCCGGCCGGGAGAACTCGGGGTATTCTTCCAGCTGTCGGCGCACCGCGTGGCCGATGCGGCGGTATTGAAGATAGGCCTGCATGGGGGGAGTCAGTGGGTGCACAGAAGACGAAAAAAGGGGAGGAGGGGGCACAACCTGGGAAAATATGGAGGATAAGAACCCCGGACGAGAGTGACGCTGACGCTGAATAATGGGTCGTTCTCGGGCGATAACGCCGACGTCCAGGCCAACGGCGATCGTCCAGAAGGCGTGCCAGGGCGAACACCGTGAAGAGGCGTGAAAAAAAGCAAGAGGTCAGCATACAACAGTGGGACCTCGAGGCGTTTGATGGATGTGAGTGGATAGCAGTGGAATGTTGGGTGGAAATGAGTGGAGCCGCGGTGGATCTCGCGTCGCTTCTGACTCAGCAGGGCTCGGCCTTGTGGCCGATTTCCTGTCCGTCGGAACGAGCGAACCCCGATTTCTACCCCGAATTTCCTCCCCAAGATGCTTTTCTTCCCCGACTGGAGATGAATCCGATACTTGGCATTTGGCTTGGCAATAATGGACTGAGTTGCGTTGATCTGGGAATGACGTGGATAGAAGAAGAGCACGGGGTATTCGATTCGAGATCATCATAACAATTGTGTGTAGCAATTAACTAGATATTATCCTGTGACAGAACTGTCACTGTGGGTCACATGATTCCAGTCATGTGATCTGCCTCCCCCCACACATCCTCCCATTGGTCGAGATGGGGACGGTTACACAACCACCACGCCAAGAAGGATGTATCGAATTCCCCGCCCCTCTCAGCCATCCAACATGGCCAGATAGTTATGTCCAGAGCAGAGATTGCACTCCTTGTCAGATACAATGGTTATAACTACAATCTAGACAGCAAACGTGCTTTTCACTTTCTGGTTTATTAACGCCAAACTCCTAACATAAGAGAATCCAAGTACTGTTTTCCTTGACTGAACCTCCCACCAAAAGGCCATGAACAAAAGACACCCTCTCGCGCCAATAAGCCACGAAGAAAATAGAAGACGGATCCCCACTCGAAATGAGAACGAATGAAATACGGTGCCCGTTTAAAACAACACCGATGAATGCGAGAAGAAATCCCAAACCAGAACGTATGTGAAAATGAAAGAATGAATGTTTTTTTCCCGACTGATCCTCTCCACCAAGACGCCGGGTGACATGCTGTATTTTTTTTTTTTTTTGGATGCTTGATATGCTTTTGTGTATTGAGGGTGGGGAAGGGGGCAACAAAAACAAGAATGAACACAAGAATGACCAAGAACGACCAAGAATTGCAGACCCGAAATAAAAGGGAAGAGAGAAAAAGGTAAGTAATGGATGTAATGGTGGAAGAGAGAACACGTGAATCGCGGGATAGAAAAGACCCAGATGGGGAGGATACTCAGATAGATCAATTCACCTCCATCTCATCCCCAGCCTCCGATCCGCCGTCGCTCACACGTCCATGATCAACGGCTTCTCGCGGGCCCCGGCTCATCGTGATCAACATATCCGCCGCGTCCACATCCTCAACAGTCACTGGCGCCTTAAACACTGGAGCCCTGCGCAACAGCAAATGCTCCATGGCCGTGAGCAACGCTCGGGCTGCCCCACTGCGTTCCTCAAACAGCGCCGAGGGATCTTCACCCCTCTGCTTCAGCTTCTGCCGTGGGGAATGCGGATCGATCGTGCCGTTAGAGGAGCAGTCATCTTCCGATATGTCGACATAGACGTCGCTATCGGAATCTTCTTCAGGGGCAGCCTCGAGGTCATCGATCATCGTCCACGGAGTCGCCATACCGGTGTCGATATCGTCGGTCAGGGAGGGCGAGGCAGTGATGCGACTCGTGGCATCCGTGCTGCGCCTTCTGGCGGTGTTGATCGCGGTGAAGCCGTTCGAGTTGGAACTGTTACTTGGAGAGACACAACGTGAGACCCAGGGGATGAACGTGGATGGGATCTGGTAGGGTGAGGGGTAGGAATACCTTTCCTCATCTCTAGGACTGGAGCTGGGGGCTGGGGTTGGAAGGTACTGCGGTCTGTCTTGCGAGCCCAGCTCCATGCTGCGGAAGGTCCGGGATAGAAACGTGGCACGCTCGACGGCCTTCTTAGGTATGCGATAGTTACCGAAGTCTTTGTGGCCCTTAGGGATGCAAATTGAGGGGAAGTCGGTACCGAAGACCGGGGTGAGGGCGTGGCGGATCTTCCAGCAGAAGGTCGCAGCGAGCTCTCTGGCGGCCTCCCATGGCACCCAGTATCCTAAGCATTCATCGTTAGTGGTTGCGGCTGGTATGGGTTGGAGGCAGCGTGGGTACCTTGTCCGAGAAGGTTGCCGCCCGTGATGCTATAGCTGATCCGTGCTAGGTCCAGGTTTTGTCTCATCGCCTTCGCGGGCTCGGTCTATACCCGTTAGCTTTGGTGGACTATAAGATGGGATGCCATGCACCTTAGGCTTATCGCAGGCCCTGAAGATGTGCGTCGTTCGGACGAGCCCGATGTTGTAGTCCCATATCACTACCCACGTTTTGTCTTTCCCGGGTACCTGGAACGTGTAATGGAACACTATCCGGTCAGCGTGCGTTGTGTGGGGATGGTTGGCTGGCTCACCTTCGAGGACTTCCCGTCCCGTACCCTCCGTTAACAGTCGCTTCTTGCTCTTATAGGGGATACGGGATGGATAATTCCCAATATTCCGAGATGGATACATGTTGAACTCCCGATGGATCCTCTCCAGCTCCTCGCTCCGTTCCTCGCAGGGAGGATATCGCACCTCGCCATAGGTTTCACGATTCACGAAGACTGGCTGGTCTGAAGCCTTCGACTTACCACCAGACATCTTCTTGGTGTCCTTCTGCTTTCTGGGACCCTTCTGTCTGGGATCCTTCGACCTCTTGCCGATGGGCGACCGAGGTGGCGATCGGGAGGGCAGCGAGCTCGACGATCTCGTCATGGGAGGAGTTGACGACCTTCGGTCAAGACGAGGACGAGTATTCATGGAGTTAGGGAAGGGAAGCTCCAAGGAAGGAATAGGGTCATCAGGCTCAGTCGGATTGACCAAGGAGGATATCGATATGCGCGTCATCATGGTGAAGTATTCGAGGAAGCAGGGAAGGAAAGCGATGAAGAAAGAAAAGTGACAGGTACAAGAACTGAGGAAGCAGGAGGGAGAAGTGAACCGGGAGAAGAGAAGAATGAGAGATGAAGATGGGGTGGAAAGGAAGAACGAGAAGAGAAGAGAGAAGAGAAGAGAGAAGAGAAGAGAGAAGAGAAGAGAGAAGAGAAGAGAGAAGAGGGTTGAAATAGTGCAAGCAGAGACAGGCAGCGACAAGAAGCCAACCGTTTTGGGCAATATGGAGGTTCAAGATTGCAGCGATTGGTGTGCAGGAAGCTGTATGGGAGGTTGGGCCCAGGTCCCAGTGACTAGTCAAAGAAATAAAGAAAGCCCCCATTTCGTCCGGATTTATCTAGAGCGGTCCCATTCGGGTCCAAGCCAGCGGCTGGCACCAGTCTGCTTCCAGACGTTCGGCCAGATGTCTTGGATGCCCGTATGGTACTTTCAGACAGTCCCGTTCACCGGTCTGGCGAATCCTGGCGAAGAGCCCAGGCATGGTCAGTCCTGCTGGCCACGGGAGATCCCCCAGATGTCATTTTACATCCCTGCTGCCGTTCCATTAGGGCCAGACGATCACTTTTGACAGTGTGGGTCTTAATCCGGGGACGGGAAATAAAATAAAAATAAAAATAAAAATAAGCGGTCTCGCCAGATACGCAGGGAACCGTCTTCTGCAGCTACAGAATATCAAAAAGCCAGAAAGGCAGTAGACCCCGCTTCTTCAACTCTGCTGGGGCTGGAAGTGAAGATTCTGGACAACGGGCCTTCGTTCCATACCAGAGTCTTTCGAAATGCACGCCCATTGCCCGCAGTCCGTGCAGACGAACTGAAAAGGGGGTGTGAGTCCAGAAAAACCTAAACGGGTGTCTACAGGCCACCTTCGCTGTCCTCGTCTGACGTCTGTCGGTTCGACACCTTGACGTTTGCCATTCTTGGCTCTGTGGATTTTGAATCGGAAGCAACCGTGGCTCCGTCGCTGTCAGAACTCGAAAAGCCGAGTATCTTGCTTATAACGGTGAAGAGCACTGCTGTATGAAAGATAGAAACCCGAGGCGGGAGGCTACAGCGTAGGCGGCCAATCAGTCACGGATCGGATTCCTTTGCCTGGCGGTCGAAAAGAAGTACGTCGTACGGTTTCAAGGCCATAATCCCGACATTACATGACATGGGGACCAGAAAGCGATGCCCCCCAAGAACGAACCCCGAATGCCTTTTTTTTTTTTTTTGTTTTTTTTGCTTGCCACTCTGGATGGCAGACAGCCTCAGCAAGTCAGAGAGTTGCATAGCCAGTTCAGGCATCGACGCCATCCGCACGCCAGTGGTGGTGTTTCACCTCCGACGGTCTGGCCGCGCAATCCGCCCAGCCATGCGCTCTGTACTCGCTGTCTGGGAAAGTCTGAACCCCGGTAGGGACGCCGAATCGCAGACTGCGGAGCATAGAAAAACTTATTGATCCTTCGCGAACGTTCGATGGTCCACTGTGGCGGCTTCACAGTAGTCCTCGTCTCACATGTTGTTGGCAGGAGCCTGGGGTTCTCTGCTACTGTTTTCTTTCGATAGTCTGCGTGTAGCGGAGGGACGGGGAGACAGAACAGCTCGCTGGGAAATATCGTGAAAGAGAATGGGGCCTATGACAATGTAGTCAACGGTCCAGACCAGTAAAAGGAGGTCTGAGAATGAGAATGTTCCATACAATGAACTGGGCAGGACTGGACAAAGCCCTGCCGATAAGGTGCTGGGGCTAGTTGAAAGGATCAAGAACGGTGTTCCGTCCGGCTTGCTTGGCCACTATGGTGGCCGACCCTGGCGCTGGCTGCGCAATTGTAGCTCTGGGTTGTTGGTTGCACAGCCGCCACCTCTCCTCAGCCAGAGGCAGAGACGGTGTAGAAGTAGAGAGTCATGATTCCTGTGTTCCAATGCAGTCTCGAGGGGGGAGTCTTGATATTTGCATCTCTCTTGCTTCTCCCGTCGGACCAGTGGATTGAGTCATTGGCTAATGGCCATTAATTATCAATCGCTCAATTGACAGCACCGATGGAACGGACGATCTGCAGCTAGCATCTTCTTGTCGCCTGAGGTGCTTGGCCAATCCACACTCTTGCGGGTGCCGAAGAGATATCGACAGCACCATCTGTCCTGACGTCCCAAACATAATTAACGGTTGAGTTGAATGGATATCATGACCAAACAAAGTTCTCCCTCTTCGCCCCCCCCCCCTTCCCCCCGGCGCCAGCCCGGGGGGTTTCGATCTGTAATTGGGCAGATGCCCCATTCCATCATCAAACGTCATGCACGTGCCCAACCCCCTCCCTCAAGGGCAAATCGACGTATGCCCAAATCAAAAGCTCTCGCTCACCAACGTCATGGCATCATGACATCATGGCACCAGGTATTGGCACTTGCCCAATGCCAGTGAGGGGACGGGTCTTGGCTATTCCCACTTGCATGAAGGGGAGAGGAGAAGACAGAGGAGAAGAATGAGGCAGTTACTATACTTTACCTCCCGCGCAACTCCCAGTCCTGTATCACCTTACTGGCATCAACAACATGTAAACCAAATGAGATACCACCCGAATACAGTCTTTGTAACAGGACCGGAGGGGACTTTGATGGCACGTGGGGGTTGTGACCAACCCACTCCACACTCATTCGACTGCCAGCCCGCCAGACATCCAGCTATACATCCATCCATTTACTCTGTATTCACCCGTATTTATTTATGCATACATTCATTGAAATAAAGAACCCAGGACCCTCGAACCCAATCTGATCGGATCTGGATCTGGATCTGGATCCACTCTGCTGATGGCGCATATCACGCATGGCCAATCAGTAGCCCACCTACCCCACCCAGTAGTTAGTTATACCAGTCTATCTACCTACTATAAGCAACGCCCCCTCCCCCTCCTTTGAATGTCCGGACACCTGGACCCACTCAGAGCGTCCGAGACAAGGTCCAACAAGAAGACACTTATCCGTATCTACATCAACATCTACATCCACACCCTGTTAGCGGTGATAGCGATGATAGCGGTGGTAGCGGTGATAGCGATGGTTTAGTCGTCTTGCCATAGCCGTGACCGCCCGGGTATCTCAGCTGGGATCAGAACACCGGTACTTTTCTATTTTAGTTCTGATCTGACAGACGAAAAAGACCACTCGGCTTTTAGACACCTAAGTATAAGAGTAGGCGTGATACTGAATGATACTGCAGCCGAGCAAAATCCACCCCCCAAGTAGTAGTAGTAGTAGTAGTAGTAGTAGTAGTAGTAGTAGTAGTAGTAGTAGTAGTATTAGTAGTAGTAGTATTAGTATTCGTAGTAGCAGCAGCAGCAGCAGCAGCAGTAACCCCCCCCCCCAAGCAACCACAATTATCCCATATCCCATGAATCAACCAATCCAAACCAACCACTCCTTCACGATCCCCCATTCTCTCCTGCACACATCTCCACTCCCACTCTCCACCGTCCACACAGCCAGACAGAAACACTCATTCATACCCATAGCAACCGCATACAACATACAAAAACACACATACTAAGTAAAGAAGCAATCATTGACAGATACACAGCGTCCCATCCTGCCATGCCGCACAGCACGAAAGGCTTCAGTCTCATGTTCATTGTTCATGTCTGTCTGTAACAATATCAGTATACTCGCCACCGCTGCGGTGTCGGATTGTCTGGTGCGGTGTGGATTGTCTGTTGCGGTGTGGAGGTGTGGAGGTGTGGAGGTGTGGCGAGGGACGACAGATGCTGGGTTTGGGATGGGGATCGGGATGGGGATTGGGATTGGGATTGGGATTGGCGCGCAAGAACTGACCCCTGCAAGTAGCCATGGAACAAACTTCACCGGTCTTTAGTGCCGGGGAGGAGGGCAGGGATGAGCAGGGGTCGGAGGTCGGAAATGAGTTGCGACGATGCACGGGCGTGGTGACAGAGGAGAAGGGGAAGGGGAAGGCCAAGGGCAAGGGAAGGGGGGGGGTGTAACTGAAAGGGAACACAGGATGGCGTACTTTTGGAGTGGAAGGTGGGAATGGCATGTTTGAGGTTTCAATTGGGTCGGGGGATGGAGGGAAGACTGAAGATGATAAAGCGGATGATGAATCAATTGTATTCCCAAATAACGACGCATACATGCATTAAGTGATGCCTGATATAGCTGGAATGGAACACGCAACCAATATTCCCCAGAAACGCCAGACCCCCGGCCATGCCATCCGTCCATCCTGCCACCCTATTGTCTGCGGAAAATGGCCATCCCAAAGTAAGTGAGTCATGAAGTGAAAGGAAAGAAAAAGATTGCAACATCAATTGCCAAAGGTCCAGCCGCCGTTCAGACGCAGCCGCTGTCGCTCAGCCAGATCGCGCCGGATCTCGTCCTGCGTCAGTCCATCGGCCCCCGACCAGTTCGCGCTGCTCGTGCGGTCGCGGAACTTCTTCACCCTCTTGTCCGACTTGAACGTCTCCTCCAGGGAGAACGGCGCGATGGGCCCGAAGATCGAATCCACCTCCATGCCCTCTTGCTGCCGCAGCAGGGAGTCCAGCTCCTTGGCCTGCGCCCACTTGGGCACCGGAAGCATCTCCGCGTCCGAGTCTTCGTCCTCGCTGTCCGTCGCAATCTCGGGAAGGTTGATGTTCTCGCCGTTCGGGTAGTTTGGCGACTCCTTCACCGGCGCTTTCTGCGACGCACTGGGCGCGGGTGTCCGATGCGCTGCGGGCTGTGGGGCCGCTTCCGCGAAGGGAATCTTGCCGCTGGTGTACTTGGCCATATCGAGCGGGTGTCCGGGCCGCGGCGCTTGGGCCGTCTTGAAGATCGAGGACCCCGGCTGGTGTGCCGCAGACGTTTGTCCATGTCCAAAGATGGAGGGCTTCGTAGTTACACGGTCAGCAGAGCTCAATGTCAGCTTCAAAGGCGTACCACTCACCTTGCGGATGTTTGACTGGCGGATCGGCGGAGCCATTGCCGGTCGCATGGAAGACATGCGACTTTGCTCGTCCTCTGTCCTCCGGCGCTTGGACTCGCCCGCGGGCTGCATCGTAGCCGTCTTGGGTGCCGTGGGCCGGTGGCTGGTCTCCTCTTCAAGGCCTCTCTTGGGCGGCTTGGCGGGATTCGGCTGGGGCGGGTTAATCGACCGGTTGAATGGCTGGATGGATCCCAGTCGCGAGGCCGGTCGAGCTGCTCCGAGAGGAGCCTCGGGCTGTTGGCTTCCTTGTCTTTCGAGTCGTCGTTGGTTCTCCAGGCGCCGCTTCTCGATGGCCTGCATGTGGGCAGCCTTCTTGGGATCTTCAGCGGCAAGTCGCTCCCGTCGCTCAGCCTCCGCCCGACTGCGCATCTCCTGACGACGAGCCTCCTCTTGTTGCTGTGCCGCCCGCTTCCGCTCCAACTCGCGTCGTTGTTCCTCCCGGCGCCTGGTCTCGCGTTCCTCCTGCTCTCTCTTCCGCTCACTGGCAAGCTGGGCTTTCCGTTGTGTTTGGCTGGACACGGAGCTCTTGAAGCTGCTGTTCGAAGACGCGGTATGCAGGGAGTTGTTGCTTGCCTTTTTCTTAAGGGTCGGTGGCTTCGAAGCCGAGGCTGGCGTTGGTGCGGGCACACTGGACTCACGGGTGCTGGAGGGTACCTGAGACGCCAGTGGCATTTGCCGGGACAGAGCGCTGCCGACACGGATGGACACGGGCTGGGGTTTCGGTTTCTGGAGCTCACGGGCAGGCTTCAGACGACGCTCATTCTGCTTCGCAGCCTGCTGTTGCGAGGGAGCTAGGATCTTGGGGCCGGCCTCGGCAGTAGTTTCGGGTTCCTTGGATGGTTTCTGCAGTTGTGGTATCTTTTGCGAGGTTGATGGCTCGGCCGGTGCACGAGCTTCATATTCAGCAGTCTGCTTCTCCTGAGCCGTCCTGAGTTTCATGGCTTTCTGTTTCTCCAGTTGTCGGGATTTTTCGGCCTGCTCCTCTTCCCGCTGGCGGTCTTCAAGCTCCTTCTGTCTGCGCTTCTCCTCTCTCTCGGTAGAGCTCCGGGTCCGGCGACCCTCCTGGCGCGGAGGACTCGGGGGCTGGGTAGACTGCGGTCTTTGGACACCGGCGTGGCGATCGGTCTCCAGGCGTCCTTTATGCCGCAATCTCGGTGCCTCCGGAGAGGAAGCTTCCATCCTCGCGGCTGCTGCAACACCACCGGTGTTCGTAAACAGTCCCTTGGCGGATTTCACGATAGACTGCAGCCTCGACTTGGATGCACTGAGTGGGCCATCATAGCGTTCTGCGGGAGAGCCGACTGGGGTCGTCGACAACTGGGAGTCAATGTTCGCGGACGCACTCTTCTGGTGATTAGGCCGCTGAGGTGATGAGTATACCGGTGTCGAGGACTTGTCACGGGCCGTATCTGAGGTTTGCTTCGAGCTGGTCGTCGGCGCCTCTGCATCCAAGTCGCGGGCCCGATCAACAAAGGAACGATCTTCGTCTGCGACGCGGGCTGCCTTGGCACCTGAATGCTTGCTCATGCTGTCTTTCTGGCTCGTTCGGGGGTTTGGTTTGTACGGCGAGTTCAACGGTTTGATCCAATCATCATCGGCAGTGGGCTCAAGAGCAGGTGGGGTTTCACGGAGTTTCTGGTTGGACGCCTCCTGCTTGGCATCAGGCTTGACGGTGGGAAGCTCGGGATATGTCACTTGAGCGGTCGACACGCCAGAGGCGGAAGGAATAGACTTTGTCGGTCGCGACGGCTGGAGCTTGCCCAGCATGCTGATCTTCTCATGCAGAAGCTGGGTTGACGACTTGGTGTGGAGCTTGCTGGCCCTGGTATCTGCATCGGATTCCTCCTCGGGGGCGTCCTTCTTATCGTCTAAATCCATCTTGTCATCGTGCACATCCTCCGAAGCGTTCTGCGTCGTTCTACGTCCCCCGGTCTGTCTGCCCAGGTAGCCTCCGGTGTTGCTCGGCTTGGCAAAATCAAGATGGCTCGTGCGAGAGACCCTCGAGCCTCCCAAGCTTTTCTTCATCAACGGCTCGCGTGCCGGGAGCGATGCGAAACTCAGACTGCTCTTGCGAATCGGCGGCCGTACCGGGGAGACATCCGAAGGCGAGCCCATGTCATCAAGACTATCGAGGGCCATATCGTCTTTCTCATCATCGTCTTCCTGCACGGGTTCGGACTGCGCAGTGGGCGTCTTCGCAGGCGATGCCATTTCCACCTCTTTCGGCTGTGGTTCTGGTGCCGACTGTTTAGGCTTTGATTCGCGTCTGGGCTTGAGCTGGGGCGAGGGCTCGGGTTCTTTCTCGTGCTCAGGCTCTTGTTCAGACTCGGACTCTTGCTCGGATTCTTGCTCGGATTCGGGTTCTTGTACAGTCTCAGGCTCGGGTGCGGGCGCGGGTACGGGTGCGGGTGTTTCTTCGGGTTTCGACTCGGACTCATCTTCAAGTGCTGGCTCGAGTTCTGGCTCGGGCATAGCTTCCTCGAGTTCTGGCTCGGGCTTATCCTCGTGTGCTGGCTCAATTTCTGCTTGGGGCTCATTCTCGGGCTGTCGGTCCGGCATGGGACTGTCTTCAGGCTCCGGCTCCGCATCTGAAACGAGCTCTGGTTCCTTTGTGCCCACAGGTTTTGGCGTATCCGGCTGCTTCTGGGGGGAACTAGCTTGAGCAGTTCGCTTGGGGGGCGACGCAACGGTAACAGGTTCAGCCGTTTCGCCGCGCTGGCGCACGTCTTCCTGAGCGGAATGGAACGAATCCCTTGTAGCGCGACGGTCTTCTTGTGGTTCCTGCATCGGTTCTTCGGTCTCGATGGGCGCTAGATCCATGGGCTGAGTGGAGGACTGAGACTCAGGCTGCACTTGTGTCAGCACAACATCATCGTCTTCTTCATCGTCGTCCTCTTCCTCCGGCATGCCATGGTATCCTGAGTCCGTGTTGAACTGCGGGAAGGAGTTCAGGTTTTGGCTCAAATCTGGGTACCGGGGCTGAGTCGCGGTTTCTGTCGTTTCCTTGGTTTCCGTAGTTTCCGTGGGTTCTTCTGCTTCTTCGGTTTCCTCGGTTTCCACCGTGGTGGGCGGAGCTGTGGTTGCAGCTGCGGTCGCAGCAGCGGGTCTCGTGGGGGAGCGTTGAACCGCCGGACTGTCACTAGACTTGTTTTCCAGTTTGCCTTCCAATTTATTTTCCGACTTGGTGTTGTGCGCGGATGAAAATATCTCACTCAGAGGCTAGGGATAGTCAGCAAAACCCAGACACTAGCCAGGAAGCAGTTTCAACGTACCACTCGAGATTCATTCGCATCACGCTTTCGCACCGTGCGCGGAGTTTTACCTCGTAGCTTCCCGGGGGTCTTGAAGACATCTGTGATATTGCTATGGGGGAGTGAGCATTTGCAGATGTGTGGGATCAGAAGGCGCAACGCACAGTTGGTTGTTGGAGAAGATCTCGGACATGTGCTCGTTCAGCCAATCCATCTCATGGCGCACTGGGTATTCCACTTCTTCCATTTCCTGGTCGACCAGCTGCATGAAGTTTTCCTTTTCGGCGGAGATCCACGCTGCAGAGCCTACAGGCTTCTGCGCCCTCGCGCCTGCCGCGGCCATGGTGATGTAAACAAAGGCGATCGGTGGCGGGTTCGTCAAGTGCGCATTAAACGGGGAAGATAGATGAAGGGCAAAAAGTCCCGACCTAGATAATAGCGAGGGGCAACGATGGGGACATCGAAGAGTGGCGTGCAGGCGGTGGGCGTTGAAAGTCGAGTGGGCTGAGATCGCCTTGTCGTCGGGAGTCGAGCATCAAAACATCGGCAACGCGTGAGTCCCGCCCTGACACGTGACCCGTGCATCACTCGCTGCCTGGCAGGCCAGGCACCAACTTCGCTCTCGCGTCCACTACGGCTGACAGTTTCGATCAAAGATGTTTGTTTTGATATCCCCGACAGCTTGGCTCTGCAGACTGCGGAGACTTGAGCGGTTTGTTTCACTTGCACTAGTCTACTCTGGATAGTCTTTGCTTCACGCGCAGAGACCATGCCTTGGTGCCTGGTCAGGCCACCATTCTGTACCTAGGTTGGACCGTTGAAAAGCACACGGGATTGGATTGCCTTGACCAGCAAAATGGACACTGAGACCATTGTGATGTCACGCTGAAAGCCACCCGGCTATGCTACATAGAAATGATGCGAACCCAAAGTGCCATTACTTACCAAGACGATCTGAGCTGTCGCAGCGTTCAATCTCCAATCTGCCTATCTATCAAACTGGACTGGACGGTATCACCATCACGAAAGACACCAGATCCAGTCTGTCCTCCACTGTAGACTCGGTCCTTCCCCCGCGGGCGACAGTGCGCATCAACCAGAATCATGAGCTGGCAGTGACATCATCCCCGCTCCCGGGAGTTGTACGAGGTGTGCGCAGCCAAGTCCTGGGAAATGGTGACGGAAGTGTAAGATGACCGTTGTCTTACTGGGACAGGCGTAGGGGACACAGGCCGGAGTATTGCTCAAGGAGCTCCTGCGCCCCGTGTGTGGGTGTTTCAATCCACGGAATCTGCATGGGAGAACCACTGCTGGGTGCAGTAGAGTACACGAGGTATAGCCTCGGACTGGGATGGATACAATGGAGTCGGCGTCTAGGCTCCTGTGTACAGACCACCCCTTGCATAAGGCCACACCGTTTCAGCGATTGAAGATACACAATAGATAGATAGCGACACGACGAGGACAACGATTGCAAAGGGCAATGTAGCAGTGTAGGGAACTAAAAGTTAGTCCGAACCTCCCGCCCATCACATGTCGCCAAAGGCCGGCGGGCCCTGCCGTTCGGCGCAGAAAGGCCAAAGAAGGCGCGAGAAAAGCAAGCAAGCAAGCAGCAACGCAGCACACGACATTGCATCACCCTCTGTCTCTCTCACTCTCCTATCCACTTCCTTCTTCCCTCTCGCTTCTCTCTTGTTTCTCCTCCCTCACATCCCCCACCCCCGCCGACCAGCCCTCGACTCTCTTGCTCTTCTTTTCTTCCCGCGGTCGTTATCTTTCATCTTCTCCTGTATTATTTAATTTCAGACGATTAGCCCCCTGAACCGCGCCCAGCCCCGACGCCTACCTCTGATCTTTCTGACCCGAGATTCCTCGAAAGCTTCCGATTACCCACACACAAACACACAAACACACAAACCTTCGCCATGGCTGACGTGACCTACCCCGACACAAATGGCCACAGTAAGGTACGAGAAACAAGAAGACGTTCTTTGTTGGAAAAGGATATGAAAGCTGACCGTTTCTTGTCCCTAGTTCCGAGTCTCCCACACACATTCCCACTGGCTAGGTTACACGGACTGACCCCGATCCTCCTTCACTTAGGCGCTGTTGCAAATGGTAAATACCTGACCTCGCCAACCCGTGTTTTCCGCTCGGGGGAGAATGTGCAGCGAAACAATTGGTCTAACAGTCACGTTCAGGCCCCATCGCCGATAACATCAAATCCGAGGCCTCCCGCACCGGTCAAGAATTCCGCGAGTTGAAGAATGCCAGATTTACCCCCTCGTCCACCACTGCGACCGGTCAACCATTGACTTGTATGTGATGCCACGACCCAGAACCACGCTCTCCACTAATCCATGCCAGACTACCACTCTTTGCTGTACAGCCTTTTGAGCGTGAGTGATCGATGATGCCGCCAGCGCGAAACAAGCCTAATTCATTGTTACAGTGGGAGCAACCACGAGCCACCGCCGCCTCCTTCGCGAGCGTTATCACATTCATCTTTGCCGCCCGTTACCTTCCTCTCCTCCGTTGGTTCTTCAAGTTCATCTATGTGGTTCTCGGATGTAGGTTCATCGGGCTTGCACCATGCATCAACGCGTTAATACTGATCCGATATACTAGTCACTGCTGTCGCGGAGGTAGGTGGCCGGCTTGTCCTATCCCAGAGCGTCGTGAGCTCTTTCCGGCCCCGCAAATACTATACCGTGCCCAAGGAAACCATCGAGGCTGTTCTGGAGGATCTTGAGCAGCTCATCGACTTCATCCTCATCGAGTTCCAGCGCGTTCTGTTCGCCGAGAACATCGTCCACACCATCGCTGTATGTCCAAACCTGATAACGGCTCGCGCAATTGTCGGTACTAATCTCATACATAGTCCTTCTTCGCCGCCTTTGCCGCCTACTGGCTCATCAAGTTCCTTCCGTTCTGGGGACTGTCTCTGATTGCTGTCACTATCGCCTATATGGGACCTCTGGTCTACATTAACAACCGCGAAGTCATTGATGCCCACATTGAGCATGCGCAGGGTGTTGTGAACGCTCAGGCCCACCAGCTGAAGGGTCTTGCCGAGGAGCGCACTGCCCATGCCACGGGTGTTGTGAGGCAGTACGTCGACGACTACAGCGCCAAGGCCCAGGGATATATGCGTCGTTCCGCCTCCCCCGAGATGGCCAAGGTGTCCAGCCCCGTCATCAAGAAGGAGCCTGAGACCGAGCCCGAGATCAAGACCACGGACTTCCCGGAAGCCCCTAAGGACGAGCCCAAGGAGGTTCCCGTGCTGGACACGCCGAAGGCAGAGCCTGTGGAGTCGATCGAACAGGCTGTTCAGAATGTGGAGACGGAGCCTCTTCTGGCTGCTTAAAGAGTCCATGTCTCGGCCTGATGCTGCTGATGCAGTGACAGGCAGCTGGTTGTGGAGCTGGTGTGAGCGCCGCGGGTTCTGCTTGATAGCTACGGCATATAGGATGGATTAGGTTTGTGTATGATGACAATCGGTATGATTCGTTTGGAGAGCTTGCGGGAGTTTTCTCTTCTGTCCTTTCCGGCTGAATGTGAATTAGTAGTTTTTCTGCACTCTTCAAATTGCACTCTCCGTATGACTTGATCTGATGGTGTAGAAATTGGCGGGTGTTCCAGGGAGCCCAAGCAGGTCTTGATGATAGGATTGTAGTTGTGTATTCTTGCGATGGCTGATTACATTGCTTCGCCTGTGTTTACAAGAAACCCAAGGCATATATACTACAAAGAGGTCCTACATTTCGCGGTCCAGGCCGATTTCTTTTTTTCTCGCGCGTATGTCCGTAGATCTCTCTTATATCTGTGCTAGAGATACTTAGACGTCACCGCCCGGATGGTCTAGTGGTATGATTCCTGCTGTAAGTTGCCATGCTTCTATGATACCTCCTAAAACAACCACTAATAACAACACCAGTTGGGATCCCAAGTCTTAAATGCAGGAGGCCCCGCGTTCGAATCGCGGTTCGGGCCTGTTCTTTTTTTTCATATGCCACATAACATCTGCAAACCTCTCTTGTATTGCCTGATAGAGCAAACACTTACATCATCAATGCCCGGATGGTCTAGTGGTATGATTCCTGCTGTAAGTTACCATATTACTATTACACTTTCAAAACAACAACTAACAACAACACCAGTTGGGATCCCAAATCTTAAATGCAGGAGGCCCCGCGTTCGAATCGCGGTTCGGGCCTGTCTTTTTTTTTAGGCCCATACTTATTCTAAGTTTTACACTTGGTTATTTAGTTTCCCTTGTGGTAATAACTAGGTAGATACCTATGTGTGTAGATTTTAAGTCTTCTTTCCAGAAGGTATTACATAGCTCACATCTCCTAGTGGATGAATGCTATTATAGACTCTCGGGTTGATATGAACTAGACCCCCTCCCCTGAGGCGTGCAGAGTAGAGAGTAGAGCGGTAAACAACTTGATAAGCAACTGAACTTTACATTACATACAGTGAATATTGGAACAGATGATGTGAACATGTGGAATAATATAAAGGTAGGAGGGGAAAACAATAACTATGGACTGGACATGTGATGTAAGTAAGGTAGTAAATAGCTGACATGTCACACTGTATCAATGATGCTCCAAGTGAATATCAAACCCCGCTACGTATCTTTCTTTGTCGATATACTACTGCCTGCCTAGAGTACTGTTTGCCGGCTCGTACAAATGAATAGGCAGGCACACGGCATATGCTGGAAGATGTTTTATTTTTTTCAATCTGCCTCGATCATATTCTAGAATATGTGGACCCTGCAACATGATATTCCATATACCGTCGGATAATACAGACTAGCGACGAGCCCCTTAAGGTAGCAGACAGACTACTCACTTATATCGATGCCGACATTCGTGCGCTCAATGGGAAGGAGATAACGGTACCACAGTAACATGGACCCAACTCATGAACGTTGGTTATATTTGCTAAAATTGATAAGGCTGGATAAGATCAAAGGTGTCCAGGGCCATATATCTCATCCCTGGCCAGCAAACAGGGAGTATCTGGATTATGTTACTGACGATAGAGATACACGCTATTGGCGACCATGTGTTGGCCAGTCAATAAATCCTTGGAGCATTGGGCAGCACATCAAAGCAGCTGCTAGCCCAGGTTCCGGGGACGCTCCATTATTGGATAATCTACGGAGTACAAGGGCACTAATTGTACGGAGTTAACCGGCTGGAAAGTCAAAAATTGCGTGGATAGATGGAAGGGGGAAAGAAAAACAAAACCAAAAAATAGAAATTGAATTGCATCATCCGTGAATCGAACACGGGCCTCATCGATGGCAACGATGAATTCTACCACTAGACCAATGATGCTTCTTGATGTAATGAGGCGTCATTTTTAAACCCTTGACCCAAATAATAGGGGAACCAGCGCAGGTTTACGATTTCTTATATTCGCAACTCTACTTCTTAATCATTGACCTTTGGAGATGGAATCCCTTTAATGTAAACTAGCTATCTTCGACAGTATTCCGGTCAAGCTTGATCTTCATCAATTCACCCGCGAGTTGGCGTTTTTCTTTTGAGTGGTTTTCTATGGACGGTACGGGTTGGGTATATATAATATCAGATCCCAGCCCATGTGTGACGAATAAACAACCCCGACCTCGCAGCACGATAGCATATGACACAATTGAGACAAACAAACAAACAAACAAACATCGAATTACATTACCACATACACCCTCACACCCAATTCAAGCCCAGAAAAACACCCCTGGCCCGACAAGGGGGGAGTACTTTGCTCCATACTCCCTCACCGACACGGCCATCTAACCGAGTGCCAACCCCCCGGGCAGTTCAATAATAGAGCTCAAGACCTGCTATTCGCCCAAGTCATTCGGGAAGTCGCGGGTGGCGTCAACGAATAACCGCCCTCCGCGCTCCCGTGGTTGCAGAACAAGAGTTTGGGGGGTAAACCGATTGGAGAATGGGGAAACGGACCGCGCGGGGATCCAGGGTATCCCATCCCCGCTGCCCCGACTTTCCGGAGGGAGGTATGCACCATATAGCTCCTACAATATACCACTTACGTTCGCGAAGTTCATCAGAGAAGAAACTTTCCCAGCTCGAGCGACCATTTCACCCCCCCCCCCCCCCCCCCCCCCCGATACTACATACTACCCCCCACTATGACCGACAAACCGGAACTCAAACCTCTCCACCAAACCCTCTTCGACGAGGGTATGAAAGTTCGTCGTGAGGTCCTGGGCGACGCCTACGTCGACAGAGCCCTTGCCAACGGGTCCAGTGAATTTGCCCGTCCGGGCCAAGAGCTCATTACCGAGGTGGGATGGGGGTATATCTGGACCCGGCCGGGGCTTGAACGGAAGCAACGGAGTATTTTGAGTAAGGATGATCGATTGCCAGCCTCCCTGTATATGAGTGCAGACCATATTGAGGATCGAAAAAGCTAACATGGCTCTCGCTGTGTTATTAGATTTGGGAATGCTCATCGCGTTGAAAGCCTGGCCTGAACTGGCTGTCCATACCCGCGGCGCTATCAACAACGGTCTTACTGAGAAGGAGATCAGCGAGGCGGTTCTGCAGGCGACGGTTTACTGTGGGGCCCCGGCGGGGATCGAGGCTACGAAGGTTACGGAGAGGGTTATTAACGAGATGATCGAGAGTGGTGAGTATAAGAGGCCTTGAGGGTGGGTGGGTGGCTTCGAGAATACTGTGTGGGCCATTTGTGTATGCGTGGATCATAGTTTATGGTATGCGTATGGGATTTGGACAGAACGTGCTAAGAAGAGACTGCAAGGGGATTATGTTAGTTAGACCTAGTAGTACATACTAGATCAGCGAGGAAAGGATGCCCCCACATACTTACCCACGCGAGGGGTCAGATGTCGCGTTCTTATTCCAATGTCAAGAATGTGAAATCCAACCTTCTCCAGTCTTGAATCGGAGTGTTTTCTTTCTTCTCAGTTTCCCCAAACATGTCCAAACACGCCAGCACCGTGACAGTCTACGCCTTGATTACCGGCTGTCCGACCCCGAGAACATTAACCCCCCACGAGATAAACCCATTCATCTACTCTTCGACCCGAGGAATTCGTCACGACCCAGATCTATACACTGACAATATTCGACAACGCCCAGCAATCAGACGGCATCTGGAATCGAGGCCCGACGTGATACAATCCCTCCACCGTGGGATTTGGCAGCCTCCGACACCGACTCCATCTGTCACAATCGAGACACGTACTCTGACCGGGGAAAAGATCTCGCAGACTGGATTTATCCACGTCAACCAGCTGCATTCATGTTGATCGGTCTCAGACTTTGAGACAAGACAATACGCGCAATCGCGGGTCTGGAAAGGGGTGGGAGAGTAGAGGTTATGCTTCCTTATGATGCGTAACGGGTTGAGGAGACAAGGCATCTAGATAAATTGTAAAGATACTATATACCCTCGATCTATTCCCTGGCGGTATGAACAACAGTAGTGTACATGGGCTGCACGTAGAAGCCATCGCAGTTTTTCTTCTCTTCCAGCACCTAATATAAGTAGCATATGCAGAGCCCTCACAACATTGACAAACCCTCCACGTACACCACTGTCATTGGAGGTTTTTATTGCATTGGTCTCCATGGTTATTTCAAGTTTAATATTATTTAGGCTGATAAAGCACTCAGTAGAGCCTGTTTTCAACAAGTAGCCCGGCTAGCTCAATCGGCAGAGCGTGAGACTCTTAATCTCAAGGTTGCGGGTTCAACCCCCGCGTTGGGCTTTCTTTTTTACTGTCTTTTTTCTTTCCGTCAAGGCATTGGCAGAGAGATGGAGAGTTCTCGTCATTTTTTTTTTTGCTTGTCTATCTGACATTGGGTTGTGGTGGAGTGGCAGACTGGACTCGCTATGTGGTTCCCGGCTGTTGTCCAGTCAAAACCATGTTTCTCATGCAGCATACTAGCAATATCACCTACCTTGACCAGGGGAGCGTTGCTGTGGGATTGTCATGGTAAATAGGGTCCTTTCTTTCGGGGGTTTCATCTTACTTGGAGGTGTACTGCTCCCTCGGTTAGCAATGAGATGTTTACCGTAAAACTACATATACCATAGTATAACCTTTGTATCATATCATTGGCCGCCAATTCGGCGGAATATAAGATCCTGTAAGATCCTGCCGGAGTCACTTCTACTCTACCCCAGCACATACGAGTCGTTTGTGTCTTCTGAAGACCTGATTCTTCAGGATTACTTACCTGACATTGCAGACAGAATACACCACTAAACAATATAGATAGCCCAGCCAATGCAAACAATCCACACAAACCACCTCTAGATGCCCAAGACAGCAGCCACAGGTCCCCCCTCCAGACAGCATTAGAACCAAGAGCTAGATGCAAACCAAACCAAACCAACCCCCCATCAACAGCAAACTGAGCAAAGCCTCGCGTGAATGAAGGGACCCCACCAGCGCGACAGAAGTGCCGTTTATTGTTTTGGGCGTCAGCCAACTCACAAAGTGACAACAACTCTCATACATCCATCTCGTCTCTCAGCAGAAAAAGCCCACTTCAAGACTTGTTTTCTGTCCAAAAACACCCTAAACCAACCGCCATGGCGTCTGCCGACTTTTCCAAGATTGGCTTTGTCGGTCTCGGCGCCATGGGCAAGCCGATGGTCGAGCGGCTCGTGGCCAAGTTGCCTCACGACGCGAAAATCCACGTCTACGATGCGATCTGTACCCCCATGGAGGACCTGGGAGCGAAGTATCCTGACAAGGTCATTCTCTGTGATTCGCCCAAGGATGTCACTGTGGCTTCTGTTTGTAGTCCCATCTTATGGTCAAACACCCAAATTCACTATATCAGCCTACTAACACCACGTACCTTCACAGAATTTCATCATCACCATGGTCCCAGAGGGCAAACACATCCGGGCCGTGTACTTTGACGAGATCGGAATCATCCGTGCCGGCGATCTGAGCAACAAGATCTTCATCGATTGCTCGACCATTGACCTCGAGACTAGTGCTCTGGTCCAGTACTACGTGACGCAGAGCCACCCCACCGCATTGTTCTACGATGCCCCCGTTAGCGGCGGAGCCCAGAGCGCCGAGCAAGGCACCGTCGCGTTCTACATCGGCTGCCCCGAGAATGATCCCAGACTGGGTCTCATCACCGAACTGCTCAGTCTCATGGGCTCAAGCGTCACTCCCTGCGGAATGCCCCAGGGTGGTCTGACCGCCAAGATCTGCAACAATTATCTCTCCGGACTGATTGCCATCGGCAGTTCCGAGGCCCTGAACATGGGTATTCGCGCCGGCTTGGACCCTCGTGTCTTGTCCCGTGTGTTTGCGGCCGGCGCGGCTCAGAACGCCGTCTGCGATCGCTTCAACCCCTGCCCGGGCGTGGTGCCGGATGCCCCGTCTAGCAAGGATTACGAGGGCGGGTTCAAGGTTCAGCTGATGAAGAAGGACTTTGCGCTTGCTGTCGATCTGGCGGAGAGTGTGGACGCCGCTCTGGCCGTCGGATATCAGGCGCTGGAGGTTTATCAGGCTGCCGCCAGAGATCCCGATTGTATGGACCGTGACTCCCGCGTCGTGTTTCGCTTCCTTGGTGGCGATGAGCGTTGGGCGGAGAGATTTCCCAAAGATGAGGCCTGAGGCTGATGTCTTTGGGATGTCGAGGATGGGCCTTCCCTTTCTGTCTGGTTGGTCTATCTGATTGGTCTCTCTGATCTACTTGGTCTACTCGACAACGGATGTTTCTTATTGGGACTGCTTGCATGCAAGTATGGCCTTGTTTACTATGCTCGAGAGTTACATACCTCGCTTAAGAGGAGAGTACATAATACCTCAGCACATAATGTTTATTAACTTGAATAACTTTGAAAAAACCAAAAATATGATTTCCTTTCCGTCGTTGAATCCGATTTTAAAGGGCCATAGTAGCAGTAGCAGCAGCAGCAGCAGTACTAGTACCTCCCAACCCTCCTCTCCATACTCAACCCATACCCATCCAATCCATCCATTCACCAGCAACAACCCGTTAACAAATCAAATACTAACATACAACCCCCCACCCCCCTTAGCTTTTAGCATAGGTATATCAAATATGCCTCATCATATGCAAACCATCCCATCATCCAAACCCGTATACTCCCATCATCCAAACCCCGAATCCCGACCAAACCCAACACACAACACAATATACCTACTTACGGGACCATCCCTGCTCCACCCCAATAATCCCAAAAAAAGAAAAAAAAAAAACAACCACGTAGAAAGACAGGAACGGAGTACAAACCATCATGTACTCCGTCCGAAGCAAAAGCCCCATTCACTCACTCGTATAAACCCGCTCCCAAGCAAACCAAACCAAACCAAACCAAACCAAACCAAACCTCTACTTTGCCTTACCTGCACTGCGTATGTAATGGAATTAAAGGCAACCAAACCCAAACCCAAACCCAAACCCAAACTAAGTCAAAACCTGCTTACTTACTCATCTTAGTACTAGTAAGTAAGTACTAGTAAAGAAAGTAAGAGTAGTAGTAGTACTTGATCCACACACGCATGCAGGAGAACCAAGATCTGTATGCCTGGAAACCAAGATTTAAGCGCACACACACACACACACACACACACACACACACACATACCCCACACACCCCACCTCACAAGTCGCAGTCGCCCTCGCAATCGCAATCGCCGTCACCGTCGCCCCTTGCTTGATAGTTAGTACAGGCTGATATAACCCACCCTCCCACCCTCCAAAGCAAGGAAATTCAATGTTGACAACAGCGTGCGGTGTGTTTGTTTGCTGAGGAAAGGAAAAAAAAAAAAGAGTTAAATATCTCCCATCTCCCGGGTTTCTCTTCATTCACATTCACTCAGCTTCTTCTCGGGTTTCGTTTTTTTTTACCATTCTTGATTCTCTTTTTTTTTTTTTTACAATTCTTGATTCTTCCCCCCAATCTCTAATGGATGAATTATTCTTTCCATGTATGGTCTCTGAATTGATGATTTATTTTGATTATTAATATCTCTCTATGACTAGTTATACATCCGGCAAACACAACCGAAATGTGTATAGCAAATGGGGTCACGGTATAGTACCTTATAGCCTGACTCATAGATAGCTAGCTAGCTACCTACCTACCTACATAGGCAGAGTGGTTTGCTAAATAGGTACAGAGTACCATGGGAGCGTTCGCAAGTGAGTGAAAAGTAAAGTAAGTATTATGTTATGATATGTTATGTTATGTTATGGGTTCTTTTCTTTTGCCTGTCCCCTTCCCTCCTTCCCCCCGATTTTCTCTTTCTCAAACCCCCTGTTTTCTTCCCCCCCTCTCCAAGAACCCAGATTCCTCCCAAAGTTCAGTCCATGACTATTATGTGTATGTTGAGTAACCAAAAGAAAAAAAAAAGAAAGAAAAAGAGAAAGATAAAAAAGACAAGAAGAAAAAAGAAAATGAAAATGAACGATGATGATGATGATGATGACGCCCCGCTAAATCCCAACTCAATCCAATCAAATCCAGTCCGATCTAACCGACTAACCGACTAACCAACCAACCAAGCTCGACATCCCACCCCTCAACAAAAGAAAGAAAGAAGAGAGCCCGGGAAAGGGAACCCTTCACACACACGCAAGTCTAATAGTTGAAATAGTACGGATGCGTACATCCGCCCAAGTCCGCGCCGGAGAGACCCAGCACAGGGAGGGAGGGTTGCGGCTGGCTCTGAGGGTAGTATTTCATGGAATATGGGGTGGGGTCGAGGGCGGCAGCGGCTGTTGATGACGAGGATGGTTCTTGGTGGAAGATGGATCCGGCGGAGAGGTCGAGCGGGGGGTATTCGCTCTCGCGGGGACGTTTGAGGGGCGCGTATGAGGCGGAAGCGCTGCTGTCCCAGGTTGTTGTTGGGAGGGGGGCTTGCAGGGGTCCGATGCTTTGGAGGATGTGGAGGGCTTGGAGGAGATGGGGGAGTTGGTGGCGGCGGAGGGGAAGACGGAGGTGTGGGATTCTAGATCGGGGATTTCCTTGCGGTAGACGGGGTTGGTGGTGCTGCTGGTAAGGCCGTCTTTGAGGGCTTGGGTCGGCGAGCCCAGGGTTTGAGAGTCGGAGAGTTCGGGGAGGTGGACGCGGGAGACGCAGATGATGGCGGAGCCGTCTGGTGGGTTCATATTAGTATGAGTATGTGGAATGGGTTGGTTTGATGATGCTTACCGGTTCTACCGTCTAGGTATCGCTCTTCCTCTTCGCGGACGTGGTAGATCTCGTCAAGAACGGGGATGCGCTCGACGGGGGCGATTTGGCGCCGGACGGACTGGTCTGCTTCTTTGAGTTTCTCGACGCAGATGGAGTGGCTTTCGCGCAGCTCGCAGAGGATGTGTACGAGGAGGCGGATTCGCTCTGCTTCGTGGTTAGGGTGGTGATGGGCCAAGGAGGGCGATGTTGAACACACCAGCTTTGAGGAGATGATCCGGTTCCCGATGGGTCACGCCCGTTGGCCACCAGGCTGGCTTGGTCAGCTCGGGGTTGAATTGCTGCGACGAGCCGGAGATGATCTTGCGTCCGTTATATGGGTAGTTGACCTGTTTCCGGGGCTCGACGAGCTTGATGTATGCCTTGGCGAGGATCCGACAGTTGATCTGCTGTAGACTGTCGAAGGCCTTCTCATAATACCGGCGCAACAGCCCGGTATTGCGGACGGGCAACATGGTCTTCTGGTGGCAAGTGATGCTCATCGGGACAAGGCATTCGTGGGAGACGCGCTTCCGTTTCGACTGCGGAGGTTCTGGGGTTGAGTGGAATCTGAGGGCGCGTGGTCAGTGGGTTGTGCATCTGCAGACTGAGACTGGGGCTAGGCCGTACATTGACTTGCTGGATAGGTCGTTCGCGCTCGGGGACTCCGGGGAGAGTGGGCTTCGGCCTCGGATTTCGTCTACTTTCGTTATTGGATGTCCTCGATCAGGATCTCACGCGTCTTACCGAGCATCTTGGACGGGTCTCCCTTGCCGGACAAGGCCACGGCGCGCAGGAAGCTGTCTGTGACGTTGGGAGACAGGATGCTCTGGCAGTTGTTGGCGATGGAGGGCGAGGCCTCGAAGCGCAGTTTGCCGCTGTCGTCGATATAGATCAGGGCGAAGTGAAGACAGGCCAGCCCGTCTAGCGGCGCATCCATCGACACGGGGGTGTGAGACTGGCGCGGTCAGCTTGCGACACTTGGGCCGTCGCCACGGGCATGGGCCATACCATGGTGATGATGATGATAATGAGAATGTGATAACTCGCAAGAGATACGGAGTCCTGGTGGGAGGAGTGACCTGTGCAATCGCCTGGTCGCGGTCGCGCAGAAGACAGAGAAACGCCTACACGAAGAAGAACTGAAACTCAGAAACAAGGCACGAGAAGGAGCATTTTTAAAGATGTAGAGAAGACAGGCGAACCCAAACCGAGGCAAATAGATTGAAGAGGGTGGCCAATAGATCCACCCACCGTATTAAGCTTACAGGATCGTCCCCGACCTGGGCTTCAGCTTTGTTTCGCTTCCGGATCTGGGACGCCCCCGATGCAATTTCATATGCGTGCGTGAAATACCCTTTTCCCTATTAGAAATCGTCCATAGGTCGCTTGACTGCAGACAAGCGTCGAAAAAGGAAGAAAAAGCAACGCGATCTTGGGCTATACACCGTAATGATGAACGGTAGCAACCAGATCAATGGATCAGCCCAAGTTGTGTCACTAATGTGCGTGGCCCTATGTGGCACAGGAGCCGACGGGTCCCTCATCCGCTCGCATGCATTTGGGCGTAGGAACTAATGCTCGGCTGCGTCGGTTGCTTCCAATCATCGAACTGGAGGATGGGCGTCGACTGAGGGTCCCGTATTGCTGGCAGCCTTGGGAGCAGAGCAGGTGGCTCCTGGGGTGGAGCTGGAGTGTTCATGCCCTTCGTTGCCATCAGCTATCCAGCGGATCCAGCATCCGTCGTTCCAAAGCCAAACCGGTCAGCCACCATGGCATACTCATGCAGTGTCAGTGGAGGGGCTGAAGCTGTACTGCCGAACAGTCTGGTAGTGAGATGGACTCGACCCGGAGACCTAATAGAACCCGAACCAGCGAGGTAACGATATAGGCTGCAATGCCGACTCTATCTTGTTCGATAGCATGGGGATATGCCTGTTTCGTTGCCCCCCCCTCCCCTTTTTTTTTCTGGTTATACCTAGAATCCTTCGCGTGCTTTTGCTCCTATCTATTCGATTGCCTTGCCTTTTTCACAAGTTGCTTCCTTTTTACCGGACCAACACTCCTTACCTGATGCATCGGGTGTCAGACATTCATACGGAGTAGTTGCACTGCATCCATGGCTCGCTGTGAGGGTGAGCATGCCTGGCCTGCGGGGCAGACGCTGTCACCAGATAGTAGCCAGCACGCCAGGCACCATATCAGAATCCCCCGAGAAATATTTGTCATGGTATTATTATCCCAAAGTCAATAGTGGACGGTCAGGTACTCCGTACGGCGTCGCTGGAGGGTCATCTTTACGTGGTCCACCGGATGCTCCCAAGCTATGCGCGAAACATGCAGCGTTGGTTTCCAATTCTGGTGCCCACCCTGGAGTAGAAGCCGGGTGTATTTTACGCAGACATTGCCCTAGTTAGGAAGGGAGCCAGAACTAGCATGACAGGGGGGCTAGTCGAAGCGAGCAAGTGCACCAGAGTGCCTGCTCAGGACCGTCGGAAAACAGTTGCGGGGCCGAGGCGGCCCATGGTGATTATCACTATTGCTTCGCATCATTTGATGCCGGGTTTTCTCCATTTGGAAATTCGGACAACGCAACGCCATTGCTGGTTATCGTTCCTGTTATCCACATGGCAGATGTCAAATTGTCAATAACTGACTTGGTCGAGTCTAGAGCAGTGGTCCTCTTGCCACCTTGCGGCGGTTCTGAGGATGGCCACCGTGAACCAATGATAGGATCACGAAACCCGTGTCCCGAACGCCTGGGAAACCGCAAAAAAAAAAAAAAAAAAAAATTAAATGAAACAAAATAAAGAAAGTAAAAAAGCCGACGACTTACATGGACCCTGATGGAGACGCGGCGCGGATGCGATGGCTCCATCGCGATGGGGACGGTTGGGGCAGATCCACCCAAGTCATTGGTCTATCCATCGTTGGATCGTCTGAATCAAAACAATGCCTGACCTGGTCCTGACATGATTGATAGAGCCCAGCCTCTGCCGAGACAAGGTTGTGACACATCGCGGACGTAAAATCTAGTGGTGCAGAAGAGAAGGCCTTCAAACCTCCGGGTGTCTGGTGTTCTGGCAAATCCGCCAGAAGCGAGGAAACGATCGTGGCACGTATTGGCCTGCGACATTAGGGACCGGGCGTGTCTGGACTGGCGGATAGCCGGGAGGGCAGAACCCGTCGACCGTCTGTCCCAGGTGTCGATGGAGTGGTGTTCATTTGTCCAGATGTCTGATGTGTCGGCCGGCCGGGCTGCAGTCGGGTGCATATTGCATATGATACGGTGACCTGTCACCGTGGCTGGACGCCCATCATGCAGGCCGGGGAGCATCCGGAAGTAACGAGTAACTTATGAACCTACCGTCGAAGTTCCGCCCAGCATGAGTTATAAATAAATAAATGGGGGTCGTTGAGACAATGGGGGAAGGTACGCTGCAGGTGGGATCGAGCGGTGGCTCCCGCGCGGCACTTTATTCAAAACTATTGTTGGGGATGGCTGCATCAATGGGCAGATCATCGATAGACGTCAGTTGTCTGGCAGGCTGCCTGATCATCCACATGATTTGCAATAACCCGTTTGTGCTCCGTCGACGGCGAGGCTTCGGGCGTTGCTGGGAAATTCGGGGCGACTACATTGCACTAGGTTGGCACTATACCGCGATGACAGCTTGGCCATTGATCCTCCCGAGGCTTAAAATGTACTGCACCGTCCCTGCGATCCAAGGCAACTACCGATCAGGCATGGGGTACCAAGCTGGTGGTAAGCTTACTTACCCTTGCCAATAGTGCTTGCAGCTCACTATTGATTGCATGGAGGCAATCCGCCAAGCCACAGACATGGGCAGAGGCAAACATGGAAGGCACGAAGCGGAATTAGTATCCGTGAATGAGTAGATTGGTTCCTGTATCTCCGTACTTTATCCATCTCGCGTACCTCTTTTCGAGGGGCGGTATGGATGGTATGGATGAGTCTTCGAATGACAGGTCAGGTCGAGTTGGATAGGTACGGCGTGGAACATTCCAGCGATATGACAGAATAAAGCCGATGGAGCTATGATGATAATTGATAGCCCTGCTGTGGAGCCGGGAATGGCTCGGCCATGACCACATCATCACGGCCGTGTTTCTAGAAGGTTGCCACTTTGCGAGGCAGATCCACCCCGAATGCTTGCGCAGTGTCCACTATCCGGTAGATAGTTCGTCTCGACGGCCTCGGGTTCGTCGTACGTTTGTCAGTGATCTGGACTATTGCCGGGGATCAATTCAAGCGACTTGGCCCCAGGGCTTTGGAGCAGTAGCGGTATGGGGCCCGACATTTTGGTGTTGATCCTCTATACATAACCTGGTAGCTGACGTTGTCGTCTTGGGAACGGCGTAAGTACGAGTCCCAGGCACACCGGGGGGGGGGAGTGCTGTATTGGGGTTGGATGTTAGATTAGCCGCTGAGGGTCGAAAGAAAAGAATACTTGACGTGCAGACAGTATTCAATCAGGTCCAAGAAGAAGCTGATGCCCGGGTCAGTGGAGTTGCTCTGGTGTGGTATTGCGAAGAAGAGCAGGACGACCAAACAGTACCCCAGAAGCAGGAAGAGCTGTGACTTGCCTCAGGTATATTTGAATTGCGGCAGGCGCTGTTTTGATACTGTTTGTCATCTGGTAATACCGGCATGTTGTAATGTCAGGCCGGATTGGCGGTGGGCCTGGGAGCCAGATGCCGTGTTGTGGTACAGGTATGATACCTGTACAAGGGACAGGCAGGCGTTGTCCAGCAGGTTGCCTTGCAGCCACCGTGTCTGCTTCCTGCTCCCACTCTCACAGATCCACACGCAACTCATAATTCCACAGCCGCGGCCTGCTCTGACCGCACCATCCATCTCGCAATTCTCCATTATTGGTAGGCCGGAGTACTCCGTTCTCCTCCGTCCGACCCTTCCTCTCCACCCCACCGCCCGGCCGAACCCCGTCCGCCCCCCCCCAGGTTGATCGCGCTCGATCCGGCCAGCAAATCTCTTTCCCTTCTTTCCTTCCCTCTGCTCACCTCCCGTCCCAATCAATCCCTTCCTGACATATGACTAACTGACGGACGCGCCGGTCTGTCCTCCCAGCCTGACTAACTTGCTCTCTTACGGCCTGTCACTCTTCACCTGCCGTCGGCGCGCCTTTGTTGCCTCCATCTCCCTCCGCATCCCTTCTGGCCGTCGTGTCCGCACCGGCCAATCACCAGCCCTCTGCCCTCTCTCTGTTGCCAGTTCAGTTGTATTGGAATTTCCTGTGCCTTGCCCTGCTTCTCCCTGCGCGACTCGTCCCAGCGCCAGAAAAAAAAAAGTATATCAAACGAAATTAAGCAGCACAACCGCCAGGACACTAAGTCGTTAGAGGAATTGGCTTAGTGTCTCATCCCGCCCATCCCTGGATTCCGGCGAGTCAGAGAGAGCGACCGACGGTCACTGTTCCTGCGGACCTGATCCGTGGAAGTTTTTAATTTAACCACCAAAATAATAATAAAAAGGACAGAAGGGGAAAAAAAAAAAGGAAAGCCTGTGGCCTGGCCCAGCCATTGATTGTCGACCCTCCTGCTCTTATTGACCGACCGACATGGACCCCAACGTTCCCGGCTTCCCTCCTGCGATGCAGCAGACCGCGGGTTTTCCTGTCACCTCCCAGAGCTCACAGCAGTTCCCCTACTATCCGAATGCCATTCCCTCCTTCCCCCAGCCTAAACCCGCCTCGCATCCTCCACCGCAGCAACAGCAGCATTCTTCTTTCGGTGCGGTGCCTCTGCAAGCCGGCCCTGGTGGAGCTATGATGCCGTCTGGCTTCCCCCAGCATTCATCCGGTACGTCGGGATCTTCTTCCTACCTCTTCTCCCCCCCCCCCCCGCCTCTCCCTTTGCCTCTTATCGTTGATACCATACTGTCGTACGCTTGTGTCTCGATTCCCTGTGACCATTTGATCTTATGATCTTCTCATCCGTTCCCCACCTTTCCCTCCCCGGATCTACGTACTACTTGTTGTCTCATGGCGCGGATGCTCTCCCCATGTCGGCTCTACTGCATCCTGCCTGGCTGAGTAGTTTCGCGGTGGGTGTGCCAAAGGTCTAATGGGTCTCCACTGCTGTACCACCAGCGCCTGTTACCCTAGCCCCTGCTATTGCTGAGGCTGCTGTTACTTTCCCATCGCCCTGGCCAAGTTGTCAGACTCGATGCCCGGCTGCAAGGACTAGCCGCTAACCAACGGGATGGACTAGCAGGACCCCACGCCAACTTCTCTGCTCCATTTGCGCAGCCACCTGTCGCACCGTCAATGAACCAGTACCTTCCTCCCCAGGCGACCTCGACTCCGAGTCTCCCTGCCACTACCGCACAGTCCTTTCCTCCTGCCATGGCTGCCATGTCGGCAAACAACATGATCCCCATGCAGCAGCAGCGGCCGGTTCCGCAGCCAAATCCAATGCAGAATGCCGCCCAAGCGACTGCCCAGTCGCCAGCAACAACCGCGCGGGAGAAGGCTCGCGTATCGGCGCTTTTGGAGGTCAACTCGATTTTGCTGCAGGAGGTAATGAATCTTCAGGCAGCGGGCAAGGCCGGTGGTACGCCCGCTCAGCAGGGGGGGCAAGAGTCGAATCCATCGCCTGGATCTGACCAGACCCCCGACAAGTCGGCTCAGCGGTCGGAATACGTTGAATGTATGCGCCGGTTACAAGCCAACCTCGCCTATCTCGCAAACGTGGCCGACCGGGCTAAGAAATCAGGAGGCGTGCCTCAAGCCGCCCCTGCCATCATGACGCCGCCCCCGAACATGCCGTCCATGAACGAGGTCTATAATAAGCTCAACGAGCTTTTCCCCCGCATGGCGCCAAGTAATGTCGGAACCCCTCAGCCAAGCCCACAGGCATCCCAGGGCAACGGGCGGCCAAGCCCTTCTCCAGTTGCCGAGTCGATTGTCTGACGAACCCCGGAGACGAGAACCGAACGATGATGTATTGCAAATCAATGCGCGTTCCCAGTAGACGCGAACGTACCGGTCCAAGGTTGGGGGCATACCAAAGAGAACGCTGTCGTGGTTTACCGACCTTCTATTGTTGCATCATTATTCTGCTAGGACCAGCCATAGACTTCGAGCGATCGAAGAATGGCTCAGAAATGAGCTTCCTACTGGAGATCGCAGGCGAGATGCAATCACGCCTCTCCCATTCACCAGTGGGTCCGCAAAGGGGAGCTTGAAGCTCAATGTCCAACCTGAAGCGTTTTACTGGGGCTAAGGGAAGGAGCACAAGCTGTACGCAACGGGCCTTTTGTCCAGGACCAAGCTGGCGAGGATCGTACACAAACACGTACGATTGACCGCAGCAGGATATGATAAGATGGAGTAGCCATGTGATTATTAGGGGCAGCCTGATGGCACAAAATAATGGGGGGGAAGAGGCAGTATTATTATGATTGTAAGAATAGCCAGCGATTGCACCATATATAGCATGTATTGCCTTGTTACCACAACTTTCGAACCTGGATGTACTAGACGGGGGTCCCTGGTGGCCTGAATGATCAGGTCAGAAGACGCCGCCGCGCAGGCGGCGAGGGCGGCAGAGCCAATCAGCGGGTGGCAAGCCCGTCCTCCGCCCGCGAGGTTGCCTTCTCTGGTTCTTCTGGCGGGCCCCTGCTAACGACTGGCTGCAGCTCGCCTGACTCTCTCTCTCTACCTTCTCTTTTCTCCCTCACGGTCCTCGCCTGTTTGTCTTTGGGGGTCTCGTGAATGTCTTGTGCCTGGCTCCACACCTACAGAAGGAGCCTGCTGCCTGTCGCTACTAACACATCTGCTGTGAGTGCCGCTATCACTCCTTCTCCCGCTGCGCCGCCGCCGCCGCCATCGCCGCCTTTTGATCCTACTACTTATACGAGACTCTTTTCCAGCTCACCACCAGCCCCTGCAGACCTTTCTTGTCAGCTGCGTGGCCATCCCACCCCCACCGTTCTAGCCGGTCCGCGCATTGGCGCCCTGCTCGGACACTTTCTTTGTTATCAGCCGTCGGAACGCCAGGTACTACCGCTAGCATCGCCCTCACGCGTTCGACGCCCGTCCGCTCCTTCAGTTCGCTCGTTACCCCTTCTACGAAACCCCGTGGCCTTCGCTCCCCGATATCCCCGATGGATTTGAACGGAGATGCAGGCGCAAAGCGCAAGCGTAGCTCAGTCGCCACGCCCGCCGAGCGGCCCGCCAAACACCTCCGTCCTGAATCAAACGCATTGACGCCCGGCGACTCGACGCCTGTGCATGGGACCGTATATGACGTGGAGGACAATGAGGACGCAGGGCGGGTGATGCCTGTTGGGCCCGCACAGGCGGATTCGCCGGAATGGCAGGCCACTATCGAGGGGGTCGTGAAGAGTGTCGTGTCGATCCACTTTTGTCAGACTTGCTCCTTCGATACGGACTTGTCTATGAGCAGTCAGGCTACCGGCTTTGTGGTGGATGCGGAGAAGGGATATATCTTGACGAACCGACACGTGGTCTGCCCGGGCCCGTTCTGGGGTTACTGTATCTTTGATAACCATGAGGAAGTACGTTATTTCCCCCGTGATCCGTGTGATGGGGACCTGGCGAGCGATGTGGCTTGGTTCGTGTTGCTAATTGTTTACCAGTGCGACGTCCATCCGGTGTATCGGGACCCTGTTCACGACTTTGGGATTCTGAAATTCGACCCCAAGGCCATCCGCTATATGAAACTGAAGGAGCTGAAACTGCAACCGGATGCAGCTAAGGTTGGATCGGAAATTCGCGTCGTGGGTAACGATGCGGGAGAAAAACTGAGTATCCTGTCTGGTGTCATTAGTCGGCTGGATAGAAATGCACCCGAATATGGCGAAGGCTACAGTGATTTTAATACGAATTACATCCAGGCCGCCGCGGCAGCGAGTGGTGGCAGTTCCGGCAGTCCTGTAGTGAACATTGATGGTCATGCGATCGCTCTGCAGGCCGGTGGTCGTGCAGACGGCGCGGCGACCGATTACTTCCTCCCGCTGGATCGGCCACTGCGTGCTCTGGATTGCATTCGCCGCGGAGAGCCTGTCACGCGAGGCACGATTCAGACGCAGTGGATCCTGAAGCCGTTTGATGAGTGCCGCCGTTTGGGGCTGACGCCTGAGTGGGAGGCGACCGTGCGCAAGGCAGCGCCTACCGAAACCAGCATGCTGGTGGCAGAGATCATCCTGCCCGAAGGCCCAGCCGACGGAAAGCTCGAGGAGGGAGACGTGCTCCTGCAGGTCAACGGGGAGCTGCTCACCCAGTTCATCCGGTTGGATGACATCCTGGACTCGAGTGTTGGGCAGACAGTGCGTCTGCTGGTGCAAAGAGGCGGTCAGGATGTGGAGGTCGACTGTTCTGTTGGCGACCTGCATGCCATCACGCCCGACCGGTTCGTGACGGTGGCCGGGGCACGTTCCATGACCTGTCCTACCAGCAGGCGCGGCTGTATGCCATCGCCGTCCGCGGTGTCTATGTCTGCGAGGCCGCGGGCTCCTTCAGGCTGGAGAACACTCTGTCGGGATGGATCATCGACTCGGTGGACAAGCGGCCGACTCGCAATCTGGATGAGTTTGTGGAGGTGATGAAGACGATCCCTGATGGCTCCCGAGTGGTCATTTCGTATCGACATATCCGCGATCTCCACACCCGGGGCACCAGCATCATCTATATTGACAGGCACTGGCATCCGAAGATGCGACTGGCAGTGCGCAACGACAACACCGGCCTGTGGGATTTCTCGGATCTTGCGGACCCCCTCCCGGCCCTTCCTCCGGTGCCGCGGAAGGCTGACTTCATCCAGCTTGATGGTGTGAGCCAGCCCGCAGCAGCGGAGATCGTTCGCAGCTTCGTACGAGTGTCCTGCTCGAGCCCTCTGAAGCTGGACGGCTACCCGGGGGTCAAGAAGACTGGGTTCGGATTGGTTGTTGATGCGGACAAGGGACTCGTGGTTGTGTCGCGAGCCATCGTGCCGTACGACCTTTGTGACATCAACGTCATCGTGGCCGATTCGATCATTGTGCTTGCGAAAGTCGTCTTCCTGCACCCGCTCCAGAACTACTGCATTATTCAGTACGACCCTAGCCTAGTACAGGCTCCGGTCCAGAGCGCCAAGCTTAGCACCGAGTACATCAAACAGGGCCAGGACACCACCTTCGTGGGATTCAATCAAAACTTCCGCATTGTCGTGGCCAAGACCGCAGTCACCGACATCACCACGGTCTCGATCCCAGCCAACGCCACGGCGCCGCGTTACCGCGCGATCAATCTGGACGCGGTCACTGTGGACACCGGTCTCAGCGGGCAGTGCTCCAATGGAGTCTTGATTGGCGACGACGGAGTGGTGCAGGCGTTGTGGTTGAACTATCTTGGAGAGCGCCAGGCCAACTCGCATAAGGATGTGGAGTACCACCTCGGATTTGCGACCCCATCCTTGCTGCCCGCTTTGTCGAAGGTGCAGCAGGGGGAGATGCCCGAGCTACGGATCCTGAGCATGGAGAGCTACGTGGTGCAGATGAGCCAGGCTCGCATCATGGGCGTTTCGGAAGAATGGATCGAGAAGGTGACGCAGGCCAATCCGGCACGGCACCAGCTCTTCATGGTGCGCAAGGTCGACTGCCCGCGACCGGGGTTCAACTCGACCGTCGACAGCTTCGAGGAGGGTGATATCATCCTGACATTGGACGGACAACTGATCACCCGCGTGTCGGAGCTGGATATTATGTACGAGAAGGAAACGCTCGAAGCACTCGTCGTGCGGAATGGACAGGAGATGCGGATCCAGGTGCCGACGATGCCGACCAAGGATCTGGAGACCGACCGGGCCATCGTGTTCTGTGGTGCCGTGTTGCAGAAGCCGCACCATGCGGTCCGCCAGCAGATCTCCAAGCTGCACAGCGAGGTCTATGTCTGCGCCAGAGTATGTCTTTTCTTCCCCTCCCACCTACCTTCGATGATACTGATGAACATTCACAGACCCGCGGATCGCCCTCTTATCAATATGGCCTGGCACCCACCAACTTCATCACGGCCGTCAACGGTGTCCCCACCCCGGATCTGGATCGGTTCGTCGAGGAAGTGAGCAAAATCCCTGACAACACGTACTTCCGACTCCGGGCGGTGACCTTCGACAATGTGCCGTGGGTGGTGACGATGAAGAAGAACGATCATTACGTATGCTCCCCTTATTCCGGTGATGATTCGAATCAAACTGACTTGCTTTCTTAGTTCCCCATGTCCGAGTACATAAAGGATGCGACTGCTGAACCTTGTGGATGGCGAAACGTGTCCCACAAGGATCGATACAAGGATGGCATTGCGCCGGATGCGAACCTGAACCCGGATGCCATGGAGCAGGGGTTTGAGGGGGCGAGCGATTTCGACGACATGGAGTAAGAGGGTTGGTCGGTGGCTGTATACTATCAGATTATGTGCTGGATCTGACATGAACATGGACATGGATAGAATTGTATAGGATATCCAAAAATCGAAAAGTCTGGAGAGTCATGTATGTTGGGTCTCCGAAGGAGCAAGCAAGGAGTGTAGTGGGTGAGCCGGTGGATGGAGGAGTACTACTACTAGTAGTAACCCCGGGGGTCTGAGCATAACTCAGCCCGCCAATCCAGTGCTCTTCCCCCCGATCCTCTTGCTTTGACTTTACAGCTGCGTGCCAATCACCCCTCGCCGACAGGCGGAGAGCTGTTCTGGTCCAACCCCCGCCTTTCTTTCCCATAGCCGAACCCAAGCCGCGGCTTTGATCTGACTGGCCGCTCTATCCAGGGCGCGAGCGACGCGTCTGGACCTACATAAATCGGAGTATTCCATCCACACCGTGGCGGTTGCTACTTGAGGAGATGAAAAACTGACCTCCCAGACCGACGCACAGAGTCTCTCTACGCCATCTCCCCCATCTCCCCCATCTCGTCTCCCCCAACCGGTACCAACGCAACCCCTCCGATCCATCCCTTCCCCCACAATGGCAACCCATCCAACGCCCCGCAAACTTTGGGACCACCCCAACCCCAATGCCACAGCGATGGCGCGATTCAAACGGCGCCTCGAAGCTACCAAGGACGTGACCCTACCGGACTTCTACTCGCTCTACCAATGGTCTACGACCCACCGTGCCGCCTTCTGGGACTTCTGCTGGAAGTACTTCCCCATCATCCACGACGGAACCTACACGCATGTCGTCGACGAGTCCGCGCGCATCGACAGCAACCCGGACTGGTTCCCGGGGATCAGGCTCAACTTTGCGGAGAATGTTCTCTTCTCGCGGGGAGATTCGGATGCCGCTGCGTTGACGACGGTAGGGAAAGAAGATGGGAAGATTGCGGTGACGGAGGTCCGCGAGGGCGCGATAGAGCCCCCGGTGGACCTGACTTGGAAAGAGCTCCGACAGAGGACGGGGAGACTGGTGCAGGCGTTGAAAGCGGCCGGGTTGCAGCGAGGGGATCGTGTTGCGGCGGTTGCGGGGAATGGGATCGATACGCTGGTTGTGTTTCTGGCTACGACGGCCCTGGGGGGGATTTTCACGTCCACGTCGACTGATACCGGCATCACGGGGATTCTGGATCGATTGAGGCAGACCAAGCCTGTCTGGGTCTTTATGGATGATGTGACCGTGTATAATGGGAAGACGGTGGACTTGACGCCGAAGTTTGTTAATGTTGTTGAGGGACTGTCGCAGTTTCAGGAGTTCAAGGGCGTTGTCGCTCTGCCTCGGTTCAGGGACCGTCCGGCGGATGTGACCCATCTTCCACGGACGCAGACTCTTGCGAAGTTTCTGGCAACGGCGACGTCGGATCGACTGGAGTTTGTGAGGCTGGGGTTTCGGGATCCGTTCCTGATTGTGTATTCTTCTGGGACGACGGGGGAACCCAAGTGCATTGTGCATTCGGTGGGCGGGGTGGTGCTGAATATGTATAAGGAAGGTCGACTCCATCGAGATATGGATTCGGAGGCGGTGCTCCTGCAGTATACGACGACAGGATGGATCATGTACCTATCCTGCATCTCCGTGCTGCTTATTGGCGCGAAGTCGATTCTCTACGATGGGAGTCCGTTCCTTCCGGACATTGCTATTCTCGTTAGACTTCTCGAGAAGCATGGGTATGTCATCTACCTCAACTCCTCTCCTTCTTTCCCTTTGCACCACGCTGCACATGAAACTAACACATCCGACTCCAGAGTAACCCACTTCGGCACCTCGCCCCGCTGGATGCAAGAAATCCGCAAAAGCCAGATCAGCCCCCGACAGATCGCCGACCTGCACCGTCTCAAAGCCGTAGTCAGCACGGGCATGGTCCTCTCCGAATCTCTCTACGAATGGTTCTACGACGAGGCCTTTCCCCCACGCACGCAGCTGGCCAATATCTCCGGTGGCACTGATCTGGCCGCGTGCTTTGCGCTGGATAATCCCCTTTCCTCGTTGTATGTGGGCGGATGTCAGGGACCGAGTCTGGGTATTCCCATTGCTGCCTTCGAGCAGGCAGACGAGTCGGTCACCCAGGTGAAGGGGATCGAAACGAAAGACGGCGAGCCCGGGGAGTTGGTTGCTACCGCGGCGTTTCCGAGCATGCCTGTGAGGTTTTGGGGTGACGAGGGTGGGAAGAAGTATTTTGGGTCTTATTTTGCGAGGTTTGATAGTGAGTATTTCTCCCTTTCTCCCTCTCTCTCTCCTCTCCCACATCTCCATCCACCTCCAATCTTCAAAACGAACCAGGAACGAAAACTGCTAATCCCACATGATATGATAAAATTCAGACGTCTGGACCCACGGCGACTTCATCTCCAAACACCCCACAACCCATCAAATCTTCTTCCTGGGCCGCTCCGACGGCGTCCTCAACCCGTCCGGGGTACGTTTCGGCTCCGCGGAAATCTACAACGTCATCGACACGCAGTTCTCCTCGGAGGTGGTCGACTCCGTCTGCGTCGGCCAGCGTCGTCCAACCGACACCGACGAATCCGTCATGCTGTTCCTGCTCATCCGGGACGGGGCGACGTTCTCCCCGGACTTGGTGCAGCGGGTCAGAACGGCAATCAGGAAGGCGTTGAGCGCTAGACATGTGCCTAGGTTTGTGTTTGAGACGCCGGCGATTCCGGTATGTTTATCCCCATCTCTATACTTTCTTTGTTTGTGTTATGCTGGGGACTATTTTATGGTTGGACTGAGCTGGGTGAATTGGGTCGTGGATTGGACTCGTTTGCTAATGATGATATTGTTTGCCGACGTAGGTCACGGTAAACGGGAAGAAAGTCGAGTTACCCGTGAAACAGATCGTTTCTGGGAAGAGGATCAAGCCCTCTGGGACTTTGTTGAATCCCGAGAGCTTGGAGTTTTATTATCAATTTGCGGAGGTGGAGAATTTGGGGGGGGTAGAGGCGAAGCTGTAGTCTTTTTTTATCTTGTGGGATGAAAGGACGGAGTGATGGATTCCCTGACATAAGACATATATATACTTAAGTTAAGAGAGAACAAACAAACGACCAAGAAATAAAGAAAAAAAAAAAAAGAAAAACGATTAAGGATCTTCTCTCATGAACCAAATTTTCACCTGATCGATTCAATAATCTTCTATTTAACAGTGAACCATCAACAACCCCAACGTAAGATCGACTTCTCCCAGGAGTCTGGAACAACCAAGAGTATGGCAGCTACATAATATTACTTGCACTATTAGACAACTTTAGGGTCATTCTTCCATCACAACAGGTGCTGTGGTCTAGTGGTATGACGTCACGTTGTGGCCGTGCCAGCCCCGGTTCGATTCCGGGCAGCGCCAATCATCATTTCATTTCTTTTTTTGTTTTTCTCTCATCATTTATCTTTTTATCTATCTATCTATATCTATCTGTCGGGTACGGTCTGGGTGGGTATGGTGGTTTATTGAGTCACTACTTTACCTACCGTTTTCTTCTTCTTCTTTTCTTTGTAAATATTGGGTTTGGAATGCAGGAAGACGTGTCTAGAGTTTAATGGAATAGATAGATAGATAGATAGCTTCATTGTTACTTCCGTCTGAATACAGAGTACAGGCATAACACTCAAGACGTAATCCATAATCTGACATTGAGGTATCCGACAGATCAAGTAATGGATAAGGATATACAGGATGCCAGTTAAGAAACACAACGATGACATATGACAGACGAAGCAGGCATTCCACGAGGCTCACGATGACTGGAAATTCACAGATCTCCTGGGTTTCGACCACCCTCTCTTGTAGAAGAGGTAGATCTGATAAACCCAGAAACGACCATGCCTGAGGCAACCTACCAAGCCCCAGTACTCCGGAGGGCTGGGTGTTGGGTGGGGGTCGCCTAGCCCCCTAGTATACTCTATAGCTTAAACTCCAACTCCCTCCCCAACAGGAGCCGCCCGATTCGACGTTTGCTCCTAGAGAACAGCCCCAATGAAGCACCAGTCCTTTCTGAAAGCCAGGCAGAGGTCAGCAACCCGACTGGAGTTCCGATCGGGCATTTGCCTGGCCTCAACCACGGTCGAGACCAGATCACGTGGACCCAGCACGTGAGTCGCACGTGCGCCGCACGGGAGGTCAACGGTAAACAAGGATCCCCGCAACTTCGAGAATGCCACTCGCAACACCTGGAATCCAAATGTCCTCCGAGGTGGAAGAGTTAAGGCGCCTTCTTGCGGAAGAACAACGTCTTCGTGCAGAAGAACAACGTCTTCGTGCAGAAGAACAACGTCTTCGTGCAGAGGATCAGGAGAAAATATCCAAGACCAGTCTTCCCACGTTTCTCGATGGTCTCCATAAGCACCTCTTCCTCGGTCTGGGCGTTCAGCAGGATACGACCCAGTCCACGCGTGGAGACCCCGCAAATGCAGCCAACAAGCTTCGCCCCAGGAAGCTCAAAGCCTGGGACTCCTTTGCCCAGGAACAAGAGGAGATTTGGCGATTGCTGATGGATTCTTCGCTGGTCGAACAAAGACTGTTTACTTCCCTTCATACCCTGGAAGAAACAGGGGAAAGCATTCGGCGGCGGCCTCTTGGTTCGGAACGTGATCTATGCCACTTTCTTCGCCAGACCGTTGAGGACCACGTATCGAAGATCATCGAAGAGCTTTACAAGGATCCAACATTACGACAGGTGTTTGGGCTTAGAGGATCGATCTGTTTTGAAAACCACTCCAATACTCTGAGCCCGGAGCGGGAACTGGAAGAGGGGATGCAGAATATTGATCTTCGCAGCCGGCCACGCCGACGCTCGCCGCGTATTGCTGCCCGAGACAATCGCACATCAAGCACCATGGCGCCGAGTGGCCCGAGAACACCGCCTCTGGTGCGAAGCACCAGGCCTCGTGCCGATCAATTCTGCGTCTACAACATCCCCAGTGAAGCATCCGAATCGATCCATCGCGTTGCAGCCTATGTTAAGGAGTACAAGTCCCCGCATAAGGTGACACTGGGCCACATTTATGAAGGGCTGGAGGATATGGATATTGACGCAGTGGTTGAGCAAAAGGAAGATGAGACCCCAAAGGATCGGTTCCGCCGCGCGATTGCGGGGCTTCTCGTGCAACCACATGACTACATGATCCGTGCTGGTACAGAAATGGGAGTGCTGAGTACTGGCGAAGCGGATATCTATCTGCGGATTGGGGACGACCCCGGGACGCTTTTGTACCACCTCTCTGTTCCTAAGGGAGATGTTGGCGACTCCACCGATTGGGACCCCCACTCGAACGGCCCAAATCGTCTGCATTTGACCGCCGTCGGGCAATCTCTCGCTTTTACTCTCCAGGCGCTCAAGTTGCGGCCTCGGAACCAAGCCTGGAGGCAGCAAGCAGTCAACTCATTGCCCAGGTGGGAGGTGATAGTCGCAGACATTCTGGACAGTATCAGGAAGGAGGATGTACCGTCTTCCGAATATCGCCCTCCACGGATGAATGGCGTTCTTCGAATGTCTCCAATCCAACTACGCCGCAGGCGAAACAAACCCAGTGTTACTGGCTGTCAACCAACCGACACACCAGGAGTTGAGGACGACGAGCAGTCTGACCCTGATACACCGAGCCGAGATCCACGGCTTTCTCGCAACATCGAACGGCGACAGCGATTGAAGACCCCGCAAACACCCACGCCAGACACACAAAGGTCTTCGGGAGAGAATAATCGGTATTACTGCACGTTGAAGTGTCTACGTGGACTGGTATGTGGGGATGAGCTCGATCAGGCTTGCCCCAATGTCCTTGATCATGGCACAACGCGCCATGTCATAAACGCAAAAGCGTTTGTGAAGCGGTTGCGGCGCCAACTGTCTGAGACCGTCAATGCAGATTGCGAAGCGCTGGGTATACACGGTTCCCGGGGTGCTCTTCTGAAGGTTACTCTATCATCGCACGGATATACCGTGCCTGCAAAATGCACCATATCCGAATTTTCGAACCACCTCCGACACGAAGCTGCTGTATACCACAAGCTTCGCTCACTCCAGGGCATATGCATTCCGCTCCACCTCGGAACCATCGAGTTGGTTCATCCGTACAGCTACGACGGGATCGCGTATCTCAAACATATGATGCTCCTGAGTCCGGGTGGACAGTCTCCCGGCCTGGCACTCCGGGAGATGAGTCGAGATTGCTTAGAAGCCAAGATGAAAGAGTCTCTCTCACAGATGCACCGCTTGAATGTCTTCCACAAGGACCCGGCCCCGCGGAACTGGTTCTACAATCGAGAAAGCGAAAAGGTCGTCTTTATTGACTTTGAACGGGCCGAGATCGTCGGATCGCGACCTATATTAGGGACGATCTCACCGAATCACAAACGAAAACGGATGCACCGTGAGGGGCTGGATAAGCTGGCTGGACCAGATTTTACGAGGGAAATAAACAAGGCAGTGTGGGAGTTACAAGGTTGGAGGTAGAAGAAAGAATACTTCTAGGAATATAATTCTAATGTCTTAAGCCTTCCATGACTGGTTACTCTGTAGGCAGCAGGGTGCTGGGAATGCGACCAGATGATAAGTTATCAGAAAAAGTGACCTACCGGGATAGGATACTGCATACATAATTGTCGCTTTTAGGTTTATTTTTCATTGGTCAATTTGCCACCAAATCCACCGCGCCCCGCGGAGCCCGGCGGAGGGACCAGTTCTTGTTCGTTGATCCTTGTACATGGCGACAGCGAACCCCTGTTTGGAAGAGGGGAAGGCCCTTTCGTGAATTTCGGTAAGAAAGATGAATTTCACTTATTTCAGTCCAAGCTCGGAAGGGTCATCTTATCTTGCCTTACATCTTGCCGCCTGCCTTATTGTTAGTCGGAAGCGCGATATTCTGCATTCGCCAACCTCGCCTGTCGCTGCCAGAGAGTTCCGTCTGATCGAGGTGTGGTCCTTCCATCTGGTTCCAAGCTGATGCCAGGTTGGAGTCGCAGTTGTCGCTCAACACCATTCCTACCAATGCGACTGAGATGTATGCGCTAGTCTCGAAGTTGATCTGGCAGGGTGAGCAGCTTTGCTTGCCTTCTCACCGTAGCCAGACTCAACAGTCTACGGCATGGCAAGATCTGCTATCGTTGTTCATCCCACTCTTTCCCGCATTGACCTTTGCCATCTTTGCGCCTTGGAATTACGTTCAACTTCGACAAGAGCCCATCAAAGTGGTCCAAAATAGGAAAGGAGCCTGGAAAGTGGTAGGTGGATTTCGCTTTTTTTTTTTTTTTTTTTTTTTGTTTCATTGCGACACGAACTTATTTTCCTTCTGTCAGGCTACTTCGACCAGCTTGTTTGTCCTTCATCTGGCCCAGTTGATCATCGAGGTTCAAGCAGGCTCCCACGCAAGATTTCTCGGACCAGCCGTCGGTCTCCTTGCTGTTTCTGGCTCGATTCCCTACTTGTCCCTGATGAACCATGCAAAATCAGTCAAACCCTTTGACCTGCTCAATGCAATCTTGACTTCATCGATATTCCTCGACGTTGTGCATGTCAGCCTTCTGCATTTGCTCGGAACGCACCAGTGTCAAGTTTCCTCTCTGAACTTGGCTATATTCATTGTTAAACTAGTGCTTCTGGCTCTCGAGTTGCAAAGCAAGCGCTGCATTCTTCGCGAGTCCTGGCGCGACCTCTCATTTGAAGAGACCGAGAGTACGTTCAGCCTAGTGTTTTATTGGTGGGTGAATGCTCTTCTCAGAAAAGGGTATTCCAAGCTTCTCGAGCCAGGGGACCTTCCTCCACTGCCTAGCAGGCTCTCATCCAAGCTGCTCAGGGCTAGAATGAAGATATGCTGGGATAGCCGATGTGTGTTCACGATAAGTAGTCTCTGCCTTCGCCTTCGAATGGCCACTCACCTGCTACAATAGCCAAGCCAGAGAAAAGATACGCCCTCGCCTTAGCTACGCTGAAATGTATCAGCAAGGAAAATTTAGAGGTCGTCCCATACATGCTTGCTGCAACTATCGTTCGCTATGCGCAGCCTCTGCTGATGTCGCAGTTGATCACGTTCGTACGTGCCTCTTCGGCTGAAGGCACTGGGAAGCTCCAGGGCTTCAAGCTGGTGGTTCTAGCGGCTTTTATTTACATTGGCCTAGCTGTGAGTAATACGATCGACGCTCTCAGTTTTTTATTCAATAAGCTTACTTTGTTATCAACAGATTCTGAATGGCCAGCGGGATATAGCAAAGCGAAGAGTAGATGTTGCCGTTAAAGGATCGCTAGTCGGAATCATCCACGAAAAAGCCTTGCAGTCCAATCATGACGATCACTCCGCCATTGCCTTGATCGGAAACGATGTAGAAGATGTGCAGATGGCTGTGTCACGATTCCATAATTTATGGTCATCGGCTCTGTCGCTGGGCTTGGGCCTCTTCTTGCTGGTTTCCAGACTCAACTGGGTCAGCATTGTGCCCATGGTCTTACTTCTATGTCAGTTCTACACCCTTGACAGACCCGTGTTCCTGGTTGTTGTTGACAGAACTGTCCAGGTACTTCCCAGTGCAGCAAGTACGTCTCGAAAGTCTTCGTCGCAAAGCAGAGGGCCTGGAATGATGCCACACAGACGCGAGTCGGTCTCATCAAGACAGTCCTTGAAAAAATGAAGTCAATCAAGGCAATGGGCTTTTCGCAGAACATCGAAGGAAAGATTCAAGGCGCTCGTGACATCGAGTTAGCTGCAGCCCGGGTTATCTATTGGCTTGATGTGCTTCTAGCAGCTTCTGGTAGGTCGAAGCTTTCCTACTAGTTCTTCACTCAACCGTTTAATCCACCGAAAGCTGGCAGAAACTGATATTTCTTAGCAAGTTTTCTAAATGCCGTTGGACCTGCCATAACCCTTGGCATCTACACCGTTTGGGCCAAATGGACTGGAAATGCTCTTCTAGATGCAGATGGGATTTTCACTTCGTTCGCACTGGTCCAGATGGTTACACTGCCAGCAAACTCAATCTTGTTCACCCTTCCTGCATTTTTGTCAGCACTTGCAGGGTTTGATCGGATCCAAAGCTATCTGTTAGAGCCTATCCAAGAAGACGGTCGCATTATCCTTGCGAGTGAGGCAGAGACTTCATTTGCAGGTAGTACGCCAAAGCATGATGAGCATGTGACTATCGAGTCTGACAGAGCTTGTGCTATTTCGGTTGAAGATCTGACGGTCACCTATGGAAATGGATCCAGACCTGTGCTGCAGAAAATGACTTTTAGTGTTGGCAGTGGTTCGATTGTCATCACCACGGGAGCCACTGGCTCTGGTAAAACAACATTGCTCAGGTCTATCATAGGAGATCTACAACCCGAAACTGGGACAGTACTGGCGACTTCTAGAGTGATGGCATACTGTGCCCAGTCATCCTGGTTAGGAAAAGGTACGATTCGTGATAATATTGCAGGACCTCCTGGCTCTAAAGTGATAGACGAAGATTGGTATCGACGAGTAATTAGAGCTTGCGATCTGGAATATGACCTTCAAAAGCTGCCTGCGGGAGACCGCACGATTATCGGCAATGGAGGTACAGCTCTTTCAGGGGGCCAAAGATAACGAGTGGTAAGGTCTCAGAGTACCTGTTGCCGTTCTGCTTTTCTAACAAGTATCCAAGGCACTCGCCCGAGCTATATATTCTGGGCTAGACATTCTTGTTCTTGATGATGTGTTTAGCGCACTTGATGCTCGAACTGCTGGACGCATCGGCAATCGGTTGCTAGGTCCAGCTGGTCTGTTTCGTGAACTCGGCAAAACTGTTATCCTGAGCACACACACAGGTATGTAGATTGCAAAACACTTGACCGGTATCTTTACTGACATCTCCGACCTAGTCAACTTTCTTCCTTTCACAGACAATGTTATTGTGCTTGAGAATGACGGGAGCATTGCTGAGCAGGTTCCATGGGATAAAATCAAAGGCCAAGCTCACTTCAACAGTCTGAAGTCACCTGAGGTCTTTGATATAAGCGACGACGATTCCGAAGAAACCAATAACACGCCCTTTCAACCCGAGGAACCGCCTAAGGCAAGGACATCGTTGGATTCGAACCGTCAAACGGGAAACGGAGCCATATATTGGCACTATATTCAAGCCATTGGAAAAAACCGTGTTTTCGCCACCCTTCTCATTATGATTTCTTCCGCGACTTTTGCTGTGCTCATCCAGACATGGCTTCGGTGGTGGTCAGCGGACAAAGAAGCAGGACACCGGGTATGGCTCCATATTACAATTTATCTTGCTCTCTCCCTTGCCCATTGGTGCGCTCTCGCCAGTATCAGCACTGTTTCGCTGCTCATAGTGCCTACATCTGGCCGCAATCTACACAACCAGCTATTGAAGACAGTGATCAAGGCCCCATTGGCATTCATCACCTCCACTGATATCGGCACTACTCTGTCGCGATTCAGCCAAGACATGACACAAGTCGACCGCCGCCTACCTGGTCAAGTAGCTGCTCTCGGAAGCCAAGCCTTCAAGCTTCTTGCCCAGGTCTTTTTGCTTTTCATGGCTCAGACATACATGCTTGTCACTTTTCCTATTCTGGTCCTGGTCATCTATGTCATTCAGAAAATATACCTCCTCACCAGCCGACAGCTTCGGTGGCTCAGCATGGAAGCAAATGCCCATCCAAGTAGCAGCTTTCTGGAGACCGTCCAGGGAATCGCGACCATCCATGCGTTTGGATGGGAAGACGCTTACGCCACCGAGAACAGCAAAGCAGTCGACGCAGCACAATTACCCTCATATACCCTCTTCTCAATCGAACAGTGGCTTGCCCTGGTACTCGACTTGATAGTCGCCGGGGTGGCCCTCCTCAACGTGACCCTCATAGTCACCCTAAGCGATAGCCTCACGGCCGGCGACGTGGGAATAAGCATGAACGTGATCCTGACAGTCAACATGGTCCTATTGATCACCGTTCAATCATGGGCGAACTTCGATGCTTCGCTAGGCGTCATTTCCCGCATCATGAACTTTACAAAGACCGTGACCCCAGAGCCAGAACCAAGCTCACCAGTTACACCACCCCCATCATGGCCCGCCAGCGGCGCGGTCGAAGTGAGAAACATCGTTGCAGACTACGCCCAGCCCACGGAATCATCATCATCATCATCATTGACAACCGGCCACCCTCTCGACCACATCTCCTTGAAAGTGGCCCCTGGCACGACAATCGGCATCTGCGGCCGGACCGGCAGCGGCAAATCCTCCCTCTTCCTAACTTTCGTGCGCCTCCTCGAGCTGTCCACGGGTACCATCACCATCGACGGCCTCAACCTAACCTCTATCTCCCAAGACGTGGTCCGGTCCCGACTACTCACCCTCCCCCAAGACCCATTCATTCTCCCCAGCGACTCCGTGCGCGCAAACCTCGACAAGAATGGAACCGCAACAAACAACGAGATCCTAGATGCGCTACACAAGGTCCATCTCTCCACTCTTTTCGAAAACAGAGCAATGGATTCCGGCTTCCCACCGACATTCTTCCTCGACGTGCCGATGAACCAGTGGCCTCTATCGCAGGGCCAGTTGCAGCTTTTCTCTCTCGCGCGCGCGCTTCTGCTTCGTCGGTCGCGCGGGAAGGTCATTCTGCTCGATGAGGCAACGAGTAGTATCGATCTGGAGACAGATGGCCTGATACAACAGGTCCTGCGTGAGGAGTTCAGAGGATATACTGTTCTTGTTGTGGCGCATCGGCTGGAAACTATTGCTGATGCGGACGCCGTGGTTGTTTTGGATCAGGGCCGCGTTGCGGAGGTGGGGAATGTCTATGAGTTGCTACAGCGTAAAGGATCGGTGCTGAGAGCTCTTTTTGGTCGGGAATCTTACGCCGTTGAATAGGTGGTTGGCTATAGCCCGTATAGGCTTAGGGGTGTTAGAGATAGCAGGGGATTTTGTTAATGCTGAGCCTCATGCAGGGCGGGCTTTTGAGTTAGGCTTGTTTGTCAGATGTGGGTATAATTGGATACTATGATGTTTTGTGCTGTCATATCATAGTGATGGCTGTGTTTATATTGCATATGTACTGACTATCTTGTCTTTGATTTGACTGGCATTGCCTAATTGCATAAATCATCACAAATTTATTGTGTTATAATGCGTTCAGTAAAAGCCCGCTTGCACATGAAAGGGAAAACAAATTCAAGTAAGTCATATCTATGAAACTGGCACGGGCAACTCTTCTCTTGTAAGCCTTGTGCGTTGTTCCTGGTTCCGTCATTGCCGACTCACATTAAGCAGGTGACTAGAGGACTCTGAATCTTTGTAAAGTTGGCGGTGCTGATCTAAACTCTCGTGGCTCTTCTCAACTGATGAACCATTCATTGCATGGCACTGCTTACTATGTAGAAAACAGTGGCACGAGATCGCACGAGACAGCAAACAGCCTCGCACATGGCCAGATTAAAGCCCTGGCCCCAGTCATCCGTGTCAAGAAATCGTGAAGACCACCGGAGGTCAAAGCCGGATTTGATGCGTTTCCCAGAATGGATGCAGATGTCTATCGTGGCCAATATCTGTCAACATATCGGGCAGGAATATTCAGAGTTTCACAAGGGCTATCACCGATACAGGAGTGTTGCTTCTACCCAAGCAGGAATCCCCAGTGTCCATGAGCATCGCGTTGCAGATAACCTGTTTGGCCTGCGCAGCTTCTGTTTAGGAAACATTACCGGTGCCTAGGAGCGTGAGACAAACTGCCTGTCCCGCGAGTGTAGCTTCCAAAGGGCCAACCCGGATAATATCCAAGGGTTGTAACACTTGGCCACATTGATGTCACGAAAATCATGCCCATTAGCAGGTCGACTGGGATGTCTGTCTTATCTATCATCTCATCTGTGGTAGATGGCTTCGCTGTCGAGGCAATCGTTATCCCCAATCGATAGAAGATCCGGAGAACAGAAGAGTTGTGACGCTATTCAAGTCTAGAATAAGTCCCAGATGACAGAGAATAACCACGGGGACAGTAGACAAGTCCTTTAAGACTGTCAAGCTACCCTTCTGTGTCTGGGGGTGCATCATCAGCAGAGGTAGCCGACAATATGGAGAAGATGTTTCCAGACGGGGGTAGCTGTAAGGAACCAGACGCCGCTCAGCCATCCACAGTGTATGCATCGTCGGGTGTGAAGTTGACGAATAGTACGTCACCCGAGCGGAGTCGGCGTTCAGCAAAAGACAAGTCAAGAAAAAGTCCCAGAAAGCCGATATATCGGCGATTGACCGCTAGATCGTCATCGTGCTCGTGCACAAAGTGCGCAAAACGCCAGTGCTGATCGCGAATATAAAGGCGGAGCGCGTTCTGGCCAGCGACCCTCTCGGCGAGGCGGATGTTGCCGGTCGTCTGAGTACGAAGATCAACTAATTGCGGTTTAAACTCAGCATCAACCTTGTAGCATGGGAGATTGTACTATAGACTTACCATGATGCCCTTCTCTGATGTGTCTGTACAGCGACGGAGCGCGATCAAAGACCATCCCACACATCTCGCCCGGGTTAACTTCGATCCAACAGCTATCATTGTTAGTTTAAACTGCGCGTAAACAACGCGTAAACACTGATTATACGTACATGCCGCTGTGAAAGCGACTCAACACCATCTGGTCCGCGTCCCAGCCAGTTTCGGCAACAGTGTTGATATCGTCCTCGTCGTCAGGGATCGGGACAGTGGTAGAGATCGGTCCTGTACTCATTAGTGTTTGAACCAAGCACAAAGGAAGATTAAACTGTAAACAAACCGTGATGGAATCCGTAATCCGAGGGGTTCGAAGCATTCTCGATAGCATTGGTAACGAACACAGCGCTGCCAGGAGCCGTGAAGTGGCCGGGGCCAGGGTCAGCCATGTTTAAACACAACTGGTTCTGTCTCCAGGAAGTCGGCTGGCGCCCGAGTAGCTTCGTCTTCGTACACGGCGGCATAGCCCAACATCGATAAAAGTCATCGACACCGGGGAATGTCAGGCGGAATCTCAGGTTGACCTGGGGACGCAACTCTGGCAGGCATATCTGTCCCAACTGCATTAACGCTTTGCTCGGATGCTCGAAGCACCGCAGGAGTTTGGAGGTGCTGTACGTCGAAATGATAGCGGCTTGGTGACCTAAGACCAGTCGGGAGATTGCGTAGTCACGTCTATGGGAAATAACAGGAAGGGCGGTCGAATGTTGCGTTATAGCTCTGTACGCCACTGTTCTTTGACTGCTGGGGCAGATCCCCAGTAAATATGAACACAGATGTGGTAATAGCAGTTAGCTGGCCGTTGAATAAACTGCGAGAGCCCTTTATGATAGGCTTCAGATGCTGGCAATATTCTTCATGGCGGCTTCATGTGGTGCGACGGTCAGGATAAACAAGTTTCTTTGCCGCCGTTGATTCTTGTATAACAGGCCTGCCGTGTATCACATCCGACGAAAATTAGACTTCCATATTTTGCTGAAATCTGCTCATCCCAGTAGTGGGTGGGCATCCTAATAAAGTCACTTGGCAGGATAAGACCCTGACTGTCTGGCAAGAGTGCATACTTATTTCAAAGTCTGTCTAGAGAGCAACGAAGACGATTGCCTGATGACGTCTGTGGACAATCGTCTTTGCGCAGTGTCCTTCATCACAGACAATTCTGGCAAATTCCGCCCTGAGAATCCCAGTATTGTGCTTACCGCCGAAGCGAGCCATCAGCAGCGAGCGCGCTATAGATCCGGGAAGTATCGAGAATTCGTCCATTCCTTGAAGCACATTATTGCCAAATACTCCTTTTCTGTGGTTCTTTGCTTCACATGACTGACGAGCATCTCACAGGGCTAGAATTGCCTAGGATTTCTTCTGAGAGGGAATAGGGATAATAAAAGACTCCATGCCAAGGTACCCCCGATGGTCTCAATACAATCAATGTCCTCTGACATTTGAAAGCCTTTCTAAAAAGAAAAGCCCGGACGATTGAATTAATAGTTGAAACCGTCATCCACCAAACACTGTTCTTCTCCCCATGATAATTCGCAGTATGTGATATACTGCTGACGCAGCATCACAGAAGCGGCACTTGTATGGTTTGATGATCGAAAAGCTCACACCGTTTGAAAGTGACTGGCAGATCCCACTTTTTCCCCCACATAGCCCCACAAACATCTTGGGGTTGACACCAGCGAGGCGTCTGTGATGCAGGAACTCAAAGAGATAACTTTCGGCAGTGAATAAGTTACGAGGTATCTCTCTTTCGAAATGGGGCTTTATTTGCCAGGGAGCCATTTGTTGAGGCGAAAGAATTCATTTGTTTGTCCTCAGTCGCGGTGCACCGCTTAGGGGTCATAATTGGTGAAAAATATCGTCCGTTTCATTTTTGGTATGGCAATGGGTTATATAGTCGTCGAATATTCCCATTGCAATTATTAGAAGACTGCGCGACCGTGTTGTATAGCAGTTCTCTCGAACTATTGCACAGAACGGTTGACTCCCGTCATCCGCCAACGATATTATACCATGTTGCGTCCGACTCATCGACAGCACCGAGGGAAATCGGCAAGAAGCTTCTCTAGGAGCAGTATGAAGTTTCAGGAGTATAGTATATATGTCGAGACAACGTTTCGAGAACGCGTGGCGCGACGCATTGCAGCGATACCAGGGCCATATGCCACACCATCGATGGACATTTCGATAGATCCTCCTAGGACCGGATTATACCATGGTCGCACCCGTAACCGAAGAAGCATGGCCAGTAGGTATAGTCGATGCTTGAAAGCAAGACCTCAAAAGTTGGGTAACTTCGTCAGAGGCAATCAGCGAGGCACCGTCCCAGCCACCGTGCGGGCGAGTGGCATGCGAGGACATAGAGCTTGTCCCAAAGAAACCCAGATCACCGGAGAGGTCTGCGTTTTCAGAATATTGGGCTGCATAGTAACAGCTGCAGCGTAGGCTGAAGACGAGTAAACATGCGCGATGACGACGTGCAGAAAGTTTTCGTCCATCAATGTGGGCAGTGCTGATTCTCCCCACCAGCGATAGGTGCACTGCGATGCTGCCAACAGTGCCGACTGTGTTATCCAATCCAACACCCATATTTCTTTACATAGATAGTAAATCCATCACAGCAATCCAGGTCCGATTGCCAAGCAGCCTGATGGCTATCCTTGTTGCCGAATATGAACGGCAGTCCACTCACTGCCCAGCTGGTGTATCCCCTCATCCCCAAACCACAGACCTAGCCTTTTTTGAAGATGCGTTCCCCGAGGTTCCATGCAACATTTTCAAGCCGTAGACTTTCTCTGTCTATACAATTTCCAACCCAAGACAAAGGTGAGACCGAAAAAGATTTCGAGACCGTTTGAGGCGAAGATCCCAAGTTGATCCATGGCAATGAGATCGAGGACTCAGGGGCGGAGCGAGACATCAACCGCGGGCGACCATCTGCGAGAGGATAAAGTGTGATGACTTGCTGGCGGTACTGGAAGTATGCCGACCGCGTGTTGGTCGATTATAATTTCGTGTCTCTGTTGAACTGATGGGGAAGGACTGGCTGGGAGGCCCGTGGGAAGAGGCCGGGGGGTCGAAGCGTTTCCGGGTCGGTTTTAGAACGAGGTAGAGGGGGAGTACGGCTGGAAGGTGTACTCGGTAAGCTTGGGAGTTTAGATATATAATATATAAAAGATGGTAGGAGACGAGATGCGAGATGAGATGGGATGGTCTTGATTTGATGGGAGTGGTGGAGGAAGGAAAGAAGGAGGAGAAGGGAGAAGAGAAGAAGGGGGGTTTATATACCCCTTCGAAACTAGCAGCCTGATAAATCTGGCTTTGTGCGTGCAGCAAACGGATTCACGGATGAAGGGGAATGAGGGGGTGGAAATGATGTGCGGCATTGAAGTCCCTTTCACGCTGGCTGGAATGAATACGAATACGCTATTGACAGCCCAGTATGCTGTGAATGAATTCCTATTGTTCCTGGGGGGGAATGCAGAAGCTGTGCCATTGACGCAGGAGACAAACCCCGGCAGGCCAGACCCTTTCATCCCTTTCATTCCCAGTACATCCTACAGTTCAGCACCTACAGCTACTTCAGATCACTCGATTGGTTTTTGGCAGCCTATCCAGTAGGCTGCAGACGCTCATCCACGTCTATTGATGGCAGACAAGTCTGGTGAGATGCTCCCTGAGCCATCTCCAAAATCCAAATACATACTGAAAAGTCATACTCCTCCAACCAGGCCATTACCAAGACCCAACACCAAGACACCAAACAGGGCACAAAACAAAAACAACCAAACATCTCTAGACAAAAGTGACATCCCCCAAAACTTCCCGATTCCTCCGCGCAAGTTCCATGCATTCAGACAGGTATCCGAAATCACGACCATTGCTGGACCTGACATTCGCCTGTACGTCAAAATCCCTCAAATGGGCATTATCCCCCCGAAGAGTATACCCACATCCCTGGACCTCCAATCGACGGAGGTTGTGACACCCCCGCAGGGCGTCAAACACCTCCGCCCACGTCCCGGACGACAGATCGACCCCCCAAAACACGACATGCTGTAGAGTTCCGGCGAACTCTTTCAGCGCGATCAGACGCTGGGCGGAGGTATGGACGTCCGCGAGGGTGAGGTCGTGGAGCGGGGCGCCCGGGTGGATGAACCCCGCGCAGGCGCCCTCGGTCTCGATATCGGCGAGACCGCAGAGTTCGACAGAGGTGAGAGCTTGGCCGGAATGAAGAAGGTCGAAAATGCGAGAGGCCTCTCTCTCGCAGGGTGAACGGGAGGCGTGTTTGAGCTTGAGCTGCTTGAGCAGCGGCAAGCAACCCGAGAGGTTTTGGAGGTATCGGTCGGGGGGGGCACGACGGCAGGATAGTGCGTGGTGATCGATGTGTCCGACCTCGATGTCAAAGCCTTTGAAACGGGAGGAACCCGGTTGTGCCTGGACATGATGGTACAGGCCTTTGCAGAGGACGTCGATGATATCCCGGGTCATGAGCTCCTGCTCTGGAGTGGTGGCATTTACGGGGTCAAATTCGATGCTCTGGAGGCGAGGCAGTCGAGTCAGACAAACCGGAAAGAGTCGTTCCAGCTGCTTTTTCTGGCCGTCAGAACCCTTCCACGGGTTGCGACAGACAAAGTTGATATTCCGCACGTAGCGGGCGATGCTCTTCCTGCAGAGAAGCTCAAGGTCGAAGAAGGGCCGATTTTGGCCGTCGATTTCGAAGTCTGTGATGGGGACAACAAAGTTGGAGAAGAGGACCCGCGAGGCGCTCTCGTGGAATTTGCGATCGACTTGGCGCAGGTTCTTCAGGGTGTTTCTGCTGACCCTCTTGGGGGACTGGCAGACAATGGAGACGATCTGGATGCAGTTAGTATGGGAGCATCAGTGGATGGTTGGGAGGGATGGCTTATATACCTGGTCAATCAGCTCCATGGGGAGGGAGGCCATTCCGGATACCTCGGTCGCGCCAGTCATTTTGAATGTGGAATCTCTTGATGGATTCTTAAAGAGAGACGTATATAAATCGTCTTTTGAACAGTCTGTTGGATGAGACTGTTGAGACAAGGAGTGTCGAAACGAGTGTCGAAAGGAGTGTCAAAAGAGGAGTCTCGAAGGAAGGAGTGTCGAGTCGACAAAATAAGTATACCGATCTTTCTACAGATCGATGTATATAAAACTCTTATCAAGAGCAGAAGAGAAGGCAGAGTATCGAAGTCACGAGGACCTCAGCAGCAGCGAGGGGTATTCAACGACAGTAACTCGACCCAACCGATCGATAGCAAGAAGCCCTCCCAAAGAGAGGAGACCACAAAGGCGAATTTGGAATTTAAAGAACGAACAGCCAACACCAAGTACTTGATGCCAACAGCGATCGTACTCGATGAAGCAACATCAAGTTGAGTTGTATTGTGCCACAGCAACCAGCAATAAGACAAAACCAAGAGAATCGAGGAGGGAGATGAAAAAGATAAAAAAGTCCCCTTTCCCCCCCCCCCAACGACGACGAAGTTATTATCCTTTGCTTCGAGAAGAACCGAGAAGGTCTGGAATGAGTCGTTTTGGTGTCATCGACCCATCAGCTGTATAGAGATTAGGGCACGGGATGGCATGGCATGACATGATGCAGGGGGGGTGGGGGTGAACCGCGGTTCGAGGGAGCGATGCGGTCTTATCTAAATCATCATGGAATCTATTGGTTCGTAAGTCGATTTTTTTTTTTTTAGGTTATGATGGCATGGACGTCATGGGGTTGGTGATTTTTGTCCATGACGTTCTGGTCGATGTGAAGATTGAGGTTGATGTAAAGATGCGGCAGGGTAGATTGATAATCGACTAGTTGAGCAACTACACTTGAGTCTGCGTATACACAGCAGGTTGGTTGAGATGGGGGTGAGGAGGTAGAAGAAAACACTGTGAGACGATGACCTGATAATGAACTTGGCAGATATCAGGGTCATGATCTTGTTCTCGACAGTATTCGGGGAAGATTTAAGTGGATGGTAGAGGATAGGAGAAAAGGATGAAAGACGGATTTGGATGACAGTTCTATGACCGCCCTTTCTGAGATAGCAAAAATGCTGGTGGTATATACAAGGCTATGTATGCTAGCTACATAGCGTTCGTGGGTATAGAGTAGATCGTGGATCGAAGTGGTAGCAAAACCTGGCAGTCCGCGCGCAGATGTTCCGCTATGGCTGATCGTTCTGGACGACCGTGAAAACGGCTATATCCGACGCCATGCCTTGCCCGAGCGGGAGCAGAGAGCAGAGCAGTAGCCAGCTACCACGCGGCGATGATCCCAAGACCCAAGAGCAGGAATGTCAAAACCTAGGCTCATCCCTCAGCTACTATCCTTCCTGGCCTTCATCTCAGCGATAAACTTGGCGCTCTTGCTCGTCGGCACGACGTAGATCTTAACCAACTCATCCACAACCTCGACCTTCCCGCCACTCAGAATCTGCAGCAACGGCACCTTCTTGCCCGCACGAATCAAACCCCCGGTGATCGTCTCCATGAAGCACTCCACGGAGTTCATCGAATACTCCTTCTTCTGATCCCACGGCAACGGGAAAATATAATCCAGATGGTCCTCGATCGAGTGCATCTCGGAGAACGCTTTGATGAAATCCGACTGCGCGTCCATGTGGTACAGTAGCACGGCGGGGAACTCGAGGGTACTTTCGGGTGACAGCGGGTCAGGCGATAGACGGATCGTCGCGTCCTCCATCTCGGGCGGCTGTTCTGTCTTGCGGGTGCGGATCTGTCTCGCGCGCAGAGCAACACTGAGCAGGGTCTTCTCCTTCCGAGTGCGCTCGTCCTCGGCCTTCTTCTTCGCGGCAATGCGCTCGAGCGCGGCCTTGCGTTCCGCGATCTTCGACGCCACCGTCTGCAGGGGTTTGTTGTTGGGATCGAGCTTCAATCCACGAGTAGCGACGTCCTCCGCCTCAGGGATCTTGTCCAGGGCAAACAACGCCATCGTGGAGCGGTAGTACGCCTTGACGTTCCTGGGGTTGAGCTTGAGGACGGACGCGCAGTCGAGGGTCGTGGAGCGGAAGTTCTCTGTTTTCGTCAGCCATCCCATTCCGCACCCGGTAAGCACAATATCACGGATCTCAACTTACTCAGTTCCAGATTACACAGCGCACGGTTGATATAGCACGCCTCCTCGACCTCACGCCGCAACTTCGCCTCCTCCTTCTCGTCCTCCGGCTTATCCCACTTATCGATCTTGGCCTCCAGCACCGTAATCGCCTTCGAGTAGTGCTCCTTGGCATCGATCCAGCGCTTCTCCCTCGCCGCCTCGTTACCCTGTTCCCGGAAGTTCTGCGCCACATCGCCGCGGGTTCCCTCGTTCTGGAGGGCGTAGATCGCATCCAACATGGGGTTTTCGCCCTCTAACCCACACCACCAGCCTGTTAGTCTCTCCACACCACACCACCAATCACTACCTAACAGCTACCGGAAACTCACTCTCATCATACGCCTTGCTAATATCCGACATGAACAGCGGCGTGCGGTTCAGGATATCCGCCAACTCGTCGGTGGTATGCGAGCTCACAGCCTGCATGGCAGGGGACATCTCAGGCGCCATGGGGTCGTTCACGACATCCTTCAGACGCTCTTCTTTGATGGGGATGGGGAGTTCCTCTTCTCCTCCGGCGGAGGTGGGGTCATTGTTGAGGTTATCCGGGTGGAGGGATTCGGGGGCCGGGGGCGGCTGGTTGAGGTCGACGGACTCGTCGTAGTCATCGGGGAGCTCTTCTATTTGACCCATTTTGCCGGTAAGGTGTGTATTGGGTGGGATGAAATCGTTTTGGGGGGGAGATGGTGGTCGGAGATCGGTGACGCCGAGGGAGGAATTTGCTGCTATCGCGGGTGCAAACACTGCAAACGTGAGGGGGAGGGCTAGCCCTACTTATCTTATCGCGGTGCCTGATACGGTGGGCTATTGCGGCCTGAGGCAACGACATGCTATCCTGGACCGCATGGATCCTTTTGCTGAGGTCATAGTCATCACAAGGGCATGTCATCAAGACCTTGTAGAGATGAGTAGAGATGATCATAGACCGCTCTGTAAAGCTCCCTGAGAAGCGTTTTCTCAGGAGATTTTTCAAACACTTGTAGAATACTTCTAGAGCACCTCATGAAGAACTCCGTCAACCACATCAAGCATATTGTCCCCAGTGAACCAACCATGCACCAACCGCCTACAGAACTCCTTCAGGGCAAAGCATACACCAGATACTGCCGGCAGAGCAAAAACTGAATGTGATGACGCTGGCTGCCCGCTCTAAGGTAACACAGACGGAGTATATTAAGCCGCTCACTCAATTCCGAGCTCAATCTCCTGTATATCCCCCGCATTTCACAGCGCGTGTCACACCCACCCAGCCAACGGCTCAACACCCAACCAACTTAACCAACCAACCAACCCAGTCAGTGTAACGCAGCGCCACCATGAGCCCTCGCAGAAGCAAAAGCAAAAGCAAAAGCAAAGGCAAGGCTCCCATGTCCGCTCCCATGCAATCGCCCTCGTCCTCGTCTCCTCCTCCACCCCCAGCCTGGAACTACCCCACAAGCACCCATACGCCGGCCGAGCTCATGGAAAACTTCGAGAAGCTCCAAGGCGCCCACAAAGCTGCGTTCATACGGTTTCTAGCCAGAGACATCGGCAACATCCTCAACAATGTCACCAAGGGCGAAGAGGCCGGGCATCTGACCAAGGAAGATGTCGAGCCTGTTTATCGCATGCTGGAGATCGTCCGTGACGGTGAGCTTGCAGAACTCCGAGCCCAGAAGAAGAGATTGTCTGCGCAGGTGATACGGTTGCGGGAGGAGAACGACCAGATGGCGGAGCAGATCCAGCGGATGGCTGATGTGATGGAGAGCTTTGTGGGGCACCTGGAGAGGGTTGCTGGGATGGATAGGGCGGCGGCGATGAGGTTTTTGAAGGTGGTGGAGGCGAGGGAGGAGATGGATATGTCTGGATGAATGAGTGGGATTGTGATGGGATGGTTCTGTTATTTGCTTATTGCTTTCGGTGGATTGTTTTTTTTTTTGTTGTTGATGGATGGGAGCTAGGGTTAAGGGAATGTATGTTCTGTTCGCGGGTTAGCTTGGATTGAATTGAAGGGGTTGGTTACTATTCGGGTGCTGTGATGTCCTGACGGAACATTTTCCGTAAGTCTGCCGTAAGACAGCATTACATCGACCCAGCTACTCCGTACACAGTAGATATTCAGTAGAAGCAGAAGTGAGAATCTATCTAGTATCTACTATACACAGTAAGAAAGATAGGGGAAGCCCTGCCAGCCCCACCTGACGGCCCCACCTTCCCACATCGAATCCCACCTGGTGGACATCAACCATCCATCCATCGCCGCGAGATGCATTCGCTCAGCCCGTGCAGATTTTATTGAACCGCCATCCTGCACCTAACTTACACTATCTTTTTTTTACTTATGCATGGTAGCGCAATCCTTCCGAATTGCTTACCGATCGCCTTCCCTCCCTCATCCCCCCCCCGAGTCCGACAGACCACCGTCGGCCCTTCTTATCTTCGGCCATTTCCTGCTCGCCCTCGACTCCGTGCTGACGAACTGACTCTTCGAGTCTGCGTCGCCGTCGCGTTAAATCTAGCTCGGGAGCACCCCATCTGATTTCCCGACCTCAGCTCGCCCCTGCGCGCCCCGACCAGCCCAGCCCCAAAATGGCTGGGGACAAGGAACTCGACGTGACTCTGTCACGGTCGGAATCCATCCGATCGACCGTGCACAACTTCTCCCCTCTCCATGAATTCGCCTTCGTGTTCGTCGTCTGCATGTCGCAGTTCATGACCCAAGCCGCGCTGGGGACCGTTCTCGCGCCGCTGGACATCATCAGCGACAGCTTCGGGATCACCAACCCGGGCATCTCCAGCTGGCTGATCGCCGGCTACTCGCTGACGGTGGGAACGTTCATCCTGTTTTTCGGCCGATGCGGCGATCTGTTCGGGTACCGATCGATGTACATCATCGGGTTTGTCTGGTTCGCGGTATGGTCGATGATCGCCGGCGTGAGTGTGTATTCGAATACGCTGCTCTTCATCTTCGCCCGTACGCTGCAGGGTCTGGGACCCGCCATGCTGCTGCCCAACGGCCTGGCGCTGCTGGGCGCGACGTATCGCCCGGGAAAGAAGAAGTTCATGGTCTTCTCGCTGTTTGGGGCCACGGCGCCCAACGGATCCGTTTGCGGGGCCGTCATCGCTGCCATCTTCGCCGAGTTCGCCTGGTGGCCCTGGATCTTCTGGTCCATGGCCATCTACTGCATGGTGCTAGCTGGGCTGGCTGTCCTCGTTATCCCATCGTCCCCCGCACCGGCGCGGGGAATGTCCGCCAGGGAGCTGCTCTGGGAGACGGATATCATCGGTGCCACCCTGGGAATCACAGGACTAGTGCTGGTGAACATCGCCTGGAACCAGGCGCCCGTGGTGGGATGGCACGTACCATATGTATACGTGCTCCTGATCATCGGGACGCTGATCCTGGCGGGGTTCTTCGTGTGGGAGATCAAGTACGCCTCCAACCCGCTCATCCCGTTCGAGACGCTCAACATCGACGTATCCTTCATTCTGGCGTGCGTGGCGTGCGGCTGGGCCAGCTTCGGCATCTGGATCTACTACTTCTGGCGGTTCCTCGAAGACATCCGGATGAAGTCGCCGCTGGTGGCTGCAGCGGAGTTTGCCCCGCCGACAGTCGCGGGTCTGATCGCCTCCTTCACGACAGGCATCCTCTTGGGCAAGATCCGACCCGGATGGATCATGTTGATGGCCATGATGGCCTTCACCATCGGCAATGTCCTCTCGGCCATCGATCCGGTTCATCAGACATACTGGGCGTTGACGTTTGTCACGCTGATAATCATCCCCTGGGGAATGGACATGTCGTTCCCTGCTGCCACGGTCGTCTTGTCGAACGCGGTGGGGCGTCGTCATCAGGGTGTCGCGGCGTCGTTGGTCACCACCGTCGTGAACTATAGTATCTCTCTGGGTCTGGGATTCGCGGGCACGGTCGAGGCCCATGTCAACAATGGTGGGAAGACCTTCCACGACAGGCTGAAAGGGTATCGTGGCGCGTTGTATATGGGTATCGGACTCGGGGTGCTGGGTCTTGCCACCAGCTTGGTTTATCTGATTAAGAGTCGACCGAGAGCCAACGAGGAAAAGACATTGTCGGAGGAGGTGACCGAGTGAAGGTCGCCAGTTGTTGGATATAACGAAACGCATATAGAATTAAATTAACCAATAGACAGATAGAACCACGCCCGCCTTGTATCATTCATATATAACCATTTTTCAATTCAAGTCAATAATACGATCTTTACGCCTTCAAATGCTATAACTACTACCACTACCGTAATGAAATCATGAAATCCGAGAACATTAGAATCCAGCGATCGTATCATGAATCCTTCGCTTCTAGAACCTGACGGTTAGAATATCTGCCCCCGCTTCCTTCCCCACCCTGGCACCCAGTCTCTGTCGGCTCTTCTATAGACCATTCCTACGTTTCTATCCCAAGCTTCTATCGTCTCGATCCATTCCAACAGACAGGACAAGTATATATATCCACATGCAGTATAATCAGCGACGATGTCGTGTCCTGCGATAATCACCAGAGGTTGACGACCCCGCACGGTAGCAGGTGGTGAGTAGAAGAACATCCTGCCATAACTAGTTAATTACCGACCCAATCCCGGCTGGTCTGCTGCCGGAATGGGTGGCCACCTTAGAGAGCAGTGATACTAATAATGGGGGCAGCTGCAATCGCGTAGATAGAGGTGATTGAAGACGTGCACCTCTTCTTCTTAAAAATAAACCCGAGTGGCATCCTTGAAGAGTGGTATATCTCCAGGCACGACCGATTGATTGAATCCGGGATGACAAGACCTTCTAATTTTTTCGAGAGGTAGGTGTATAGTAAATAACTTGGCTCTCTGTATGGCTGCGCCATGAAATAACGTCATTTGCATAGTTAGTCGATGTATCTTTTTACTATATAGTGATCCTAGCAAGCGTCGCGTGGGCCTCGAGTATATTAGAACAGCGGTCTGCACAGCACCGATTAGATCATGAACAGCAGGTTCTTTTTCGCACTTTCCGCAGGCTGAGGACGAAATATCATCATCAGCGACGCTCCAGCTGAATATAGCTCTCGCCTACGCCGATATCAAGGAGAGCAGATGCATATATGGCGCAAGGGGCAGACTGCATTGGCCCTAGTGGTCCTCCGAGAAGTACTGAGTAGATAGTCAATAGTTATTGGGTGTCCCATTTCCCCACTCTGCATTTCCACAAGGGTGTCTTGGACTCAGCGAGCACAGGAACGATGAACGGTCAATTTTGTCTTTGGTATATTCCCATGTGGGGGGGGGGGGGGGGGGGGGCATTTTCGACTGTAGGGGATTAAAGCACCTTGGACAGACTCCCCTTGGGACCGACGAAGCCCGAAGACACTTTCGTCAAAAGACTTTAAGATAGACGTCGTCTTGCGCTGCCTGCATCGAGTCATAGTCGCACCAAAACTGCCGTCGCACAACTAGTTCATTTACCCCGTAACACCGCTTCTGGCAAGGTGCACTGCAGCAAGAGCGATGTGACCAGTCCGATGGAGGAGCAGCAAACAAAGCGGGAGAATAGTAGTTAAGTTAGTGGCAGTCGGAGCAGCTGCTTCTAGCGACCTCAAACTAGACGGCTGAGGTATTATCCAGATTACGGGGAACGATAATATTTTCGGCTTGCGCACATTGCATTAAGACGCAAGGATGGGCATAGTTATATGGTTGGATCCTTTCACCAAGGCACGATAGCTGTGTTGTGTCGCTCAAATGGCTGTTAGTTGCCAAGTGCCCCAGTACGTGGAAGAAAATTATCACGGCTTCTGTCATTCATTCGCCAAAATCCGAGTATCTCGCAGCTTTTGTCCGTGGTGGAAGTCAAGTGAGCCGCTTTATCTGAGTTCAAAATGACACGGAAAGAAAGGTGTATCGCAAGGCTTTTCCCCCTTGGATGGAATTGGCCGTCGCTGTCAATTGCTGCGGGGATATATGTTGAGCATTCGATGCCTGTTTCTCAGGGTCTACTTGGATCTCATGCCCCGGATATGGAGCAGTGACAGTAAGTTTTTCACCCGGGTTTTCAATAGATATGTCCGCATGATTCTGTAGAATCCTATCGGGTCGCTTGTCTTGTTTCTAGACACAAGCATCCCAGGTCCAAGACAAAGGTCAGACGGATAGGCTGATGAGGTGAACATGTATCAAAAAGAGCAGGGAAACGGTTCTTTCCTATATCTTAACTTATATAAGTAGCAGACAGTCGCTCGGGTGTATACTGATATAGATAAACCGGAACATCCTCGTACCCGGTAGAAGAGTATAACGGAAAGCTCGTCATCTAAGACCTGCATATCAGATTCGTCCCTATCAAGGAGGATAGTATCGTAATCGGCTGTCTCAGGTAGTTAGTCTCTGGGCAATGATATCGTCATCAGCCATAGGGTAATTAATCCATCGCATGCAAATTGACCCGTCAACGCGCAATACCACATTTTCCTCATCCATATTGCAGCCCGAACCAAGACCGATAGCTTCACGTATTGCGCTATATAGAGCCGGGAAAAAGATAAAATCAACATATGAAATACCGCGATGATATTAGAAGCTGGCTATTCGCTTAGCCGAGCAGGCGAAAATCCATCTATCTTCCGGATAAATAGAACCGGGACTGGGACAGCGATATCCCATCCCTGTCCCTATTATTGCATGAAGGCGCATTAGATCAAAACATGGGATGAGTATGCAGGATAGACGATTATTGGGTCGCTCGGATGTCTTAACCCCTGGGCCAAAATCCTCCGATCATTTTGGCCCTAGTCCAAGTCACCAGGACAGCCTCTCGGCGAATCAACTCTGTTGACGGGGATGATGGGGTCCAGAGATCCACTATTTCTTAGAAGCTCACATAAGATAAGATGACCAAGCTATTATTCAGATCAACCGTGCAGGGCCCTAATGCATGATGAGCTGCGATTTGGGCCCTAAGGCCGGCAGTGGTACAAAGTATTCTTCTCGCCGGTCTGCTGGATTTTCCAGATAGGCTTGAGAGCGACAATACTCGTAGTAGGTCTTGAACTTTAGTCATCATCCAGAATATTGGTAAATGGACGCTGCTGTTCGCTATAATACATTCTTCGCCCTCAGACATGACTAATGGCGTATTCGTAAAACAACTGACTCGCAGGAAGTTGTATAATAAACGAACAGTGAGACATGACCAGGCAGCTGCGGACGTGCGACAACTGGCAGGTCACCCGAAGAAAGGACCCTTTCCTAGCCTTGCCGTCTCATTTCCTTTGCCTGGGCCTTCTGAGGTCGATATCGTATAATAGCAAGACGAACACTGCGTTTGGTGATGCCTTTCCAATCACTGGCGTGTTCCTGGCCCCATCAGAGTCAAAACTATGCACTACGCATACATTAGCCGCTGTCTATGTTTCCAACAAACATAGGACCCCATATTACCATGTATGCAAATGCGTCGTTAATCTCGAGGATATCAAACTCATTCCTCGATCTGGAATTGCCTCCATCGTTCATGAAAATTCAACATTGGGGATGGTGGCGCGACTTTCCTCGACTATCGTCAGTTGCAAAGCCTAAAATCTCCCAGCCTTTTTGCATATATGAGCGAGTCATAAAGGCCCAGTTGAAATGGAGTGCAGTGGAGAATCCATCGTCTGCACTCAATGCAAATACAGTCTCAGTCTCGTTTATATCAGGATAAACGCTTGCTAATTCTGTTGGGCCTGAAACCGGCATGTTCATAAGCAGAGACCGGCTAGATCATTATACTGTCGCACAGTCTAGTTCGATGAGCAGTGAAAGATACAGAAAAGCGCTGTCGAATAGCAAGGGAAACATGACCGGACCAAAAGCGGCCAGTTTCGACTCTTTCCCTTGCGTAGAATCGGCTGTATCCGTGGTTGGAATGTAGGTCGCGTGGAATTTGGCCTCCGTATTGGGAACAACGACTGTCTGACCCCAGTGCCTGGGCGCGATGCACGGTTATCTTGTTGTCGCGGTTTTGTCATGATTCCAGTGTTTCGAGTCAATAATGAAGAAGTTTCCGACTCGTTGAATAAGGTAATAAAGGGACGGGAGGTCATGTTCTTCACTCTTTCGTCTGCTCTTGGTCTCCCCTAGTGTATAACCTACCTACAGTGTGCATTGAGTCGATATCACAGGGGCATCGAATCATACTAATTAACTTAATTATAGGTCGACCCTGTGCCTGCGCCGGATCGAAAAAGAATTCTATCTTGATATCCTCGGTCAGTGGGAGAAGAACCTATATCGAAGAGAGAAGATAAATCATAAAAGAAATAGAACTTGGTCAGAGGATCCAGGCTTCAAGGTATTGGCGAGAATAAATCGAAAGATGGTGCCCTGCATCCGATGGGTAATCCCACAGAGAACATAGTGTCAGCCAAGATATCGCAAATGGGCCGATTCCCCCAGCTGTACCATGCATGTGGGTCTGTTGTGCCTTAACACACCCCAGCCGTGCAGAGAAAGGACAGAAATAAACTCACCAAATAAAACCTGGCAGGAAGGCTGCTGAGGCAATAAGAGAACTTTTCTCTTTCTCTCTTTCAGGGCATCCAGGGAACGTCTGACAGGAAGGCTGAAAACTATGGGAGAGCGATGGCCAAAGTGAGTTATGGTGGAAAGAGACTGGGCAAGATAAAATAGAGGCTTCGAAAGAAATATAAGCGTGAGAGGATGAGGGGAGGAAAGAAATCGGGGTGAGAGAAGAATAAAAAGAGAAGATAGAGAAGAAGAGGGGGGTGGCCTACGATTATAGGCGTGAGCAAATGGGTCGAGTGAAGTTATCCAAGACAGTGAATATCATTTCACTGGCAGAGTCTGGTATGTTAACTGAAAGTGTTATTCCTTGTCTCTACTTGAATGAAATTGTCTTCTCTCGAATGGAATTAGCTACCTAGGTAGGAGTACTTTATTCTCTTTTTTGATTCTTTTTTTGATTCTTTTTTGATTCTTTTTTCTGATTCTTTTTTTGATTCTTTTTTTGATTCTTTTTTTATTCTTTTTTTCTATTCTTTTTTAAAAAAGATAAATAAAAAGACCAAGATACTTTGATACCTCAGACTGGTGCTCTATAATATGCAAACAACCATCTCTACCATGATCTCTTGATTTTTTCATAAAAAAAAGATCACTTATAGTATCCTGGCGATGGTTATCTTAATATCTATCGCGATAGTCCTGCATTTCGGCTTCCTGGGAAATCTCACTCTTAAAATTCTTATTATATTGACAGTATGTATTATTATACATGGACGTTACTTGGTGTAGTGTAGACTATTCAGTTGTATACTTGTCTTACAGACACCCCAGCCGCAGCATCAACCAATCTGACGTCGCCGTAGTAGAGAAAGTCATGAAGTTCGTTCTCCGTACTCGGGAACCCAAATTCCGAGGGTCACGGCTTTAGGTTCGATCAAAATAGAGTCCCAGGAACCAACCCCAAGCCACAGGCACACACATACCCACAACCAGTAGACGAAAGACTCATTAGAAATGGAACAATCGCCACAGGGTCGACAATCTGGCAGTTCCTACTGTTGGAGTCGCCTCTTCATGTGAAGACTTCCAGAGAGGACCAAAGAATGTGACGCGGCGGTAGCCCAATCAGCAGGGGCGAGAAGTTGGCAATCCAGACGCCGCAAGTCCGAAAGTCAGAGACTGGTCCTAGTCCGGTCGCCGCCTGCGAACAACAACCTCGGCATTTGCCATCAGGGCAATCAATCGGGCCGCGGATCCACAGGTCGCCGTCCCCTTCATGTGCCAACAAAAGGAAGAAAGGGCCTCTTTACTCCTGCATATCTCCGCGATCGATCATCTTTTCTTTCCTTTGAACTCTTAGACAGATACTGTGTTGTTGGTGTCTTCTATTCCCTCTTTCAAAGACCTCCAGCGCAGAGCGTGAACTTTTTTTTTTTTTCGCTCTCTCTTCATTCCCCTGTTCCCGACCCACTACCCCGGACGGACTATCGGCCGAGATGAGCGCCCCGGGCGATTATGACGCTGTGCGCAAAGACATCGTCGCACAACTGAAGAAACCCGATTATGATGATGGAAGTGCAGGACCTGTGTTTGTTCGTTTGGCATGGTGAGTTCATCGTATACTGGTTGAGTTTGTGTGTGTGTGTGTGTGTGTGTGTGTGTTCGCCACTAACCCCTGAATAGGCACTCCGCAGGTACCTACGACGCAGAATCGGACACGGGCGGCAGCAACGGCGCCGGGATGCGATATGAAGCCGAGGGCGGCGATCCGTCGAACGCAGGACTTCAGTACGGACGAGCATTCCTCGAACCGGTGAAGGAGAAGCACCCCTGGATCACATACTCGGATCTGTGGACGTTAGCCGGCGCGGTGGCGATCACGGAGATGGGAGGCCCCGAAATCGAGTGGAAGCCCGGTCGGACGGACCTGGTCGACGACTCCAAGGTGCCGCCGCGCGGCCGTCTCCCTGATGGGGCACAAGGCGCAGACCACCTGCGCTTTATCTTCAACCGGATGGGCTTCAACGACCAGGAGATCGTGGCGTTGGCAGGCGGACACAATCTAGGTCGGTGCCATACCGATCGCAGTGGGTTCGAGGGACCGTGGGTGAACAACCCGATACGGTTCTCCAATCAGTTTTTCAAGTTGCTGTTGAAGTTGGAGTGGACGCCGCGCAAGCTGGCGAACGGGATGAGCCAGTTTGTGTATCGGGATCCGGACGCGGAGGAGGGAGACGAGCTATTGATGATGCTGCCGACTGACATTGCGCTCAAGACGGACCCGTCGTTCCGGAAATGGGTGGAGAAGTACGCGGAGGACAAGGACCTGTTCTTCGATCACTTTGCGAAGGTGTTTGCGAAGCTGGTCGAGCTGGGTATTCGGCGGGATGAGAGGGACGTCATCCTCAACACAGACAACGTGAAGGGGGGTTACATCTCTGCTCCGAAGAAGAGTGGTACCCCGACAGGACCCCCGAGGAAGTCGAATGCCGTGCGGGCCAGGCTGTAGACTTCTGTCTGTTTGTGTGTTTTATTTGGGAGGATCATGATGCGATACACGATGGAAGATTCCACGATAGAGGGTTCCTAGATTAGATCATGGCCCCAGCGTATATACTGGGTTAATAGAAGCAAGTCTTGTTCCGATCAACCAGAACGTCGTAGACAGTAGAAAGATGCCAGGAGATGCGAGAAGATGAAGTCGCAGGATGAAAGGGGCCGGGGTTGAAATGCGGGGAAGGCTGACTTTGCTGCGCCCGCCATTGGCTGGCTGGGCAAACAACGCGTGTAGCTGCATAGTACTCCTGGCTATTATTTATGCTATTTATACTGGCCAGGGTAGTTAATTAGTCAGTTGTTGTGATTACGTGCTGTACTGCCTGGGAGTATCTACTTTGGAAGAGCACACGTCCAGAGTTACATGTTTACCAGTTGCCGTCTTCAGCTTCCCGACAACGAATTTCAGACACACGCGCATAGATATTCAATTCGTCTAGGTCAAGATTGATTCCGATATTAATCAATCCATCAAGAATCTGCAAAAAGCCCCTACTATCTATATAGCAAAACTGAAAAGCCTAAGTCCCCGGAAATCGAACGAACTCCCAAGGCAAAAAAGGCCAGGTCCCGAGATGGATCAGGTCCACTTCCGCGGCTTTCGCGGTGGCTTTTGAATCCGCCGCGTAGAATTTTTTCGCTGAATACCTGGTACGTTCCTCGGGAGATTGAGGTTGACATTAGAGAGGTTGAAAGAGGGCCTTGATCCCGGAGTACTTATTGCGAGTGTATGGCTGTCGTTGAAGGAGGGGGCAGTGGACACTGCTTCTGGGCAATCATCGTTGTCATAATCACAATATTTGTTAGGGTTTTTTACCTGCAAGACAGAAGTCTCGCGACATGGATGGGGTTTATTGGCAGCTGGGTCAGTAGAAGATGCGGGCGGCGGTAGCTTGAATCCTTGACCACCGGGTCCGACGGCCAAGCCAGTGCCTTTGCAGCTTTCATCGAAGCACCTGCCAGGCATCATTGATGGCCATGGGTATTCACCCGGGCCCTTGAGGGGTGCAGACGGTGTCCATCCTTTCTCCCGCTGTAAAACGAGCTTGCCTGTCGTATGTTCTTGCGCCATTTGGCGGATCGTTCGCTGGGCCGCATCGAGCACTAATGGGTCGGGGTTCATCACCCGTTCATAGAACAGCAAGGGCACCTGCTGGGCTTTCCAGTATATCTCGGGTACTCTCTCCGCCGGATTGGCTGGGGAAAGGCCTCCGAAGATGACACCAGAGTTTGTACGGCTCTCGTACACGCGCAGCGTGTTTTTCCCATCATGCTCCCCTCGCTTGGCATTGTTCCAGCAGAGGTACATGCGACCGTCATTGAGATATACACCTCCTATCCAGCGATAGGTGGCCTGTCGAAAGTAACCCTCTCTATCCTGATACTCGGAAGTGATATCGTCGGTGTGGTTCCGAACGAAGGAGTGTCCATCAAGCTCTACAACCAAACGCATGGGAAGGCTTTTGAAAAGTCGCAGGCAATATCTGGCCCCAGCGGCACACTGCGTGCAGGGGTACTTGACTTTGGGGTTGAACGCCAGGGATAGCAAAACCCGCATGTCCTTGACGCGGTGGATCTGACCCGGAAGTAAGTTCGGGGTCACAGAAGATCTCGTAACCTCGGAGGCGGCAGCGTGGTTATTTCCGCAACGGCAGGGATTCATGATTTCGGTGTAGGAGAACTGAAACTGCTTGAAGCTTCTTGTACACGCGGCCCAGATAGACCGAATAGCATCAATGGACTCTCCCTGAGAAACTGCAGCAAACGGTGCTACCAGTTTCCAGAATCTGTTTCTCAGCTTGATGCTCAACTCACGAGGACATAGGATCTGTCGCTTCAATGAACGCACGCTCCGCGAGTGTGAAGCCCTTCCACCACTCCTTCGTATTACGATCGATATTGGTAGACCCGGCATCGAGCAGTCGCCCTGCCACAATGACACAGTCAACAGCACTCGAAAAGTTGTCCCAAACCGGGCCTCGACCTCTATAAGGGTAACCTTGCAGGCGCGGAGAAAAGGTCAGTCCCTCGTACAGCCGGGGGTCGCAGATGAATTGAACCTCGGCTGTTGCTGGGATTACACTTATGATTGGTCTTGTCAAAGTGTCCTCCGATGAGGCCGTAAAATGAGGCATTGCAATATTTCGAGAGGAAGCAGTTGGATGACGCTCGAGGTCGGCGTAAGCAACCCTCATAACCGCACGCTCTACCTCTTCAGTGACAGACGGTGGGGTCCGAGGTGCCGCATTGGCAGATTCATGTCCCCTAAAACTTGAAGCCATAATATCCTTTGTCGCTGCTGAAAGGCTAGGAATAGCAGGTCCTTTAGTCGACGGCGTAACAGGCCTAGTTTCAAGAGCCCCAAAATCATTATGTGCAACATCCATGGAGCCCATCTGCGTTTTAGCAATTGGAGTGAGATGGCCATACATTTTTGTATAAATAACGGAAAGAGCATCGGTAGTAATCCTCGATTCAGTTAGATTCATCATATGGTCGTTGTTCGGAGACATCGTGGACTTATGCATGGGACTTGGTTCTTCATTTTTCTTGTTGCGGGGGCTCTTCGGAGGACTCTTGACGGTGCCCTTTCGAGAGTTCTTGACGGTGCTCGTGGCGGTACGCTTACGAGGGCCGTTGGGGGTATGGATATCAGGCGCTATTCCACGAGGATCGAAATCGGAAGCTTGGCCCCCCACATTAACAGGCAAAAGCATTTGTTGTATGTACACATCCGGAAGCAAAGATGGGGCCATCTGGGGTCGATGGTAATCATTGACCAAAGCAGTATCAGGGTCCGGGGGATGCGGATAACGCCTGCTGATAGGATATAAACATGGTATATCTTTTTCAGGATTCAACAGACGAGGACCCGCATCTCTGGAGAAGTCGAACATTTCTTCCATGGTACATGGTTGGTGGCCAGGTGCTTGGTTGTAGAATATTTTGAACAGGACTTCAAGTTTTATCCTCAGGACACTGTCATATGTAGCGTCGTATACGAACCCCCAGCCGTGAAAAGCCAATAAGGCGTTCCAGTTCAGAATTCTGTGAGCAAGGACACCCAAGTAAGTCGTCTTTTTCTTCCCACACAGCCTCCAATTCTCGGGCGGATCTTCCAGGTCGACAATGTTAAGCAGAGGGTAGGGATTGGAGACGGGTTGCCCTTTCCCACCAGAACCTGCTAATTGGGCGAGCATTATAAATTGATTGATATGAAGGCTTTTGTCGTCGAATGTAAGTATAAGCACTGGGTATAGTATTCGATACAAGATCTGCGCAAACAAAAGAGGTGATTTCACCCAATGGTACGCGTCCCAGGGGGATATATACCCGCATGGCCAACCAAATGACAATTCCTTTGGTGACAAGGGAAACAAGGAGATGGTCGATTCTGTCGATCCCAAACACGCAAGTTGCCGGTCAAAGCTTTATAGATTGATTCCGGGTTCGGATCACCTTTTATACGGTCAATCATGGCACTTTTTCTTCCCGACAAATAGGTGCTTCATATTGCAGTTGTCGGGGAAATCAGTGAGGTTAGCCTGAATGGAAGCAATCGCTTCCAACACAATATGACCGTCCGTCTCTCACTGTCATGGTGGATATATATTAGGGGACCGACAACGGGACCCCCCTTTTCGCTAGCGGGACCCCGAAGCACCCTGACCGCCAACGGAGGCGGACTAGTTCCCAGCCTTACTGCCTGAGGCGTCAGGGCTGATACATCATGATGCGCCATCAGAGTCCAGCATGGATGGAAAATGGATGAGTATACTCCGTAAAATCAAGATGGAACCCAGCAGAGCCAGCATATTGATTCCTGCCCGGATGTCAAGTCATCTCTAGCTCAGAGGATATGCTGTGGAAGTGCCACCCACCCATGGCACACAGCGGCGGGAGCACCAACATCAGCTAGCAAGCACACAATAAAAAGCTTGGTCCTACGTAAAAGTAGGGACTCAAAGGCAACGTGTGAGCAAAGAAGGTAGAGGCCATGAATGAAACGGCTCAAACAACGCAATCTGAAAGTCTGTCAATTTGTTTAGGTTGTTGCAGGTCCATGCGCAGTCAAAGCAACAGCCAGAAGGCAAGAAGAACAAAGCCGTCCAGACGACAACCTCCGCTCTGACATGTAATAAACCCAATACCACACATACTGTAACCTTACCTCCTGTCACGTGCCCGTAATCCAGCCCAGTGACAATATATCCCCATCAGGCCTAGCGTTCTCACAAGCGAGCCCTGGAGCGCACCATGCCCGAGGTGGCTAGTCCCCAGCTTACCCGATCCCACAACGGGCGAGCAAAGTTGGAAGCCCAGCGAGTTGCCTCGATTTCAACCTCTCTCATCCCATCCCTTTCGCTGTCGACAATCAATCGCGGTTCTTCGCGCCATCGCCCATCATGTGTACGTGCAAACCAAGAAACATCAACCCTGGACCCGATTCCCTCTGCTATCCTGTTTTTCCTGTCGGCGGTTGTTTGATGGGGGAGGAAAATTGAAATATTGCGGAAGAGAAGGGATTTCAGGATGGCGACACACCAGACAGAAGGAGGATAAGGAGGAGGACGAGGACGAGGACCGGGGGGGTGTTCAACCACGAGGGAACAAAGAACAAAAAGGCTGACTCGGTTTTTTTTCTCGACTTTTAGCGCTCGTGTCCGGCGAGAAGACGAACTTCCAGTACATTCTGCGTCTGCTCAACACCAACGTTGATGGCAAGCAGAAGATCATGTACGCCTTGACCCAGATCAAGGGTGTTGGTCGCCGTTACTCCAACTTGGTCTGCAAGAAGGCCGATGTTGATCTCAGCAAGCGGTACGTTATCCCCTTATCTTTTCTACACATTCCACACGAATGTTCCCGGAGATGGAAAGCGACACAGTTCGACATCTTTCAGTCGATGGCAATATCAATCCATCCCAAGAGTCGAAACCGGAAACCCTTCCCAACCTCCAATCTCAGATGAACACAGAACCACAATCTAACATATATCCACAGCGCTGGTGAACTCACCACCGAAGAGCTCGAGCGTATCGTCACCATCCTCCAGTCCCCCACCCAGTACAAGATCCCCACCTGGTTCCTCAACAGACAGCGCGACATCACCGATGGCAAGGACTCCCAGGTTGTGTCCAACTCCCTCGACAGCAAGATCCGTGAGGACCTTGAGCGCCTGAAGAAGATCCGCTCCCACCGCGGTCTCCGTCACTACTGGGGTCTCCGTGTGCGCGGTCAGCACACCAAGACCACCGGTCGCCGTGGTCGCACCGTCGGTGTCAGCAAGAAGAAGAACTAAGCCAGACTGCAAAAAACGGGATCGGATCACCTTCTCTGCTTTGGTTTCTTCATGCTGGCTGGAGTCGATTGTCGGGAGCGGGATTCCTTTTTGTTGTATGTTGGTGTGTGGTTTTTTTTAACGAATCTTCCGCGGACCGGATCATAATAAAAGTGCCGAGTCCAAAAATGAAAAGAATCATACCAATGTGAATGAATACCAAATCACCCTCTTCTGGTCGTAGGCTGCAGTTAGGAATAAGGAATGCTGTGTCGGGGTGGCAATCTCCTTCCATTATGATGCCTGGTCTATCTTAAATGGTCTTCATATGTGTAGCAACACTGGCTTGTACACGACGTAAGGTGATGTCTTTGATTTGATATGTAGAGTAGCTTCTAATATCCAGGGTGGCTCCATCAAGGCGTTGGTTGCTCTGTCCACCACGGTATCACTACAGGTGATTGAACCCATCCTCGCCGCTCCTTTCCAGTTTGTTATCGGGTATGCCATATTGGCCTGTACATATGCCCGTGTTGTACACCGCAGACACCGACAGATGCTGATAATTACCTACCCTACGGCTACCCTCAAATTGATGCGATATTAGCCAATTCATTCAGGGCGGCAATCTCCTTCATTATAATACCCTGTCCGTCTTGAATGATCGTCATTCAATTCATATCAGCCCGTACACTTGCCCGTGCTGTAGACACCAACAGACACCCATAATTACTCTACAGCTACCCCATATACACTCGCTAACGGTATTATCGAATTCATTCTCATACGAACTAATATAATATGACGCACTATGAAGACAAGGTTCGTATATGCCATGCAACTTATGAAGCCTCAGGAACTAGTGGGCATTGGCAATCCATCTCAAAAGTCAAAACTCTCGTTAAAAAAATATCTGCAGTGTCACTGCAGCAACGCTGCAACGCAGTCTAATGCCTGATGGCGGGTTCTCTAGAACCATTCACCTCCCAACCAGCGGTTGAAGAACTCGAGACTCGACTCGGGCTGGTCCATGGGGACCATGTGGCCACCACCGTAGATACGCATGAACGTGAAGTTGCCATGCGACTTGACCTGACCGATCTTCTTGCCCTTGTGCTCGTTGTCGACCACCTTCAGGTCCTCCAACTCAGCAGAGGCGTACTCCTTCTGTCCGGGCCACTCCAGGGACTCGGTCCAGGCCTTGTTGCCCAGCCAGTTGCAGATGAAGTCGGCATCGCCAGCGTAGATCAGGACAGGGATCTGCTCCAGGAGACCAGGCACGAGGCGGTGGTAGGGCTTCATCCAGTCACCGTGGAAGAGGAAGTTGCGGTTGATGTCAAAGTTGCACGACTCGTAGCCGTGAACCTCAGCGCCGACAGCTTCGATGACGTTGGCCTGGTTCAGGTAGTCGCTGACCCATCCCATGGCCGAGTAGCAGAGGTTGGAGCTGTCTTCGCACTTGCCGCGGACATCGTAGACGTTCTGTCCGGTGCGCTGGTAAGGGGCCAGAAGAGCGTTGTTACAGTAGATCGAGGCAGGGACACAGACCCAGGCGCTCTCGGAGTTGTAGCAAGACTCAATCATAGAGCGGCAGCGGGGCAGTGCATTGTCCATGGCCTGGCAAGAGCTCTCATCCAGAACAGCAGGGTAGCCACCGTCACCACAGGCCATGGGGCGGTAGTACTCATACTGGGTGTAACCGTCGGTGAGACCGTTACCGATCAGAACGGACTGCAGGTTGATGTTGCGCTTCTTGTGAGACAGAATCTCCGAGGCAAAGACAGGGATGTAGTGACCGGCATAGGATTCACCAGAGATGTGGAAGTCCTGCTTGGCATACTCGGGGAATTGCTTGAAGAAGAGGGTAAGCAGGGCATAGACGTCCTTGCCAGCAGCGACCGTGTCGCTGACAGGAGAGTTACTGTAAGAATAACCGACGTTGACGGGCTGGTCAAGGAAGATGACGGAAGCGTTAGAGTTCCACGCGAAGTCGTTGTAAACCGGCTGGAGCTTCTTGTTGATACTGCTAGGGCCGAGCTCCATGAAAAGACCGGTGAGGGAAGAGCAGCCCGGGCCACCGTTCAGCCAGAGAACAACGGGGTCGTTCTCGGGGTCATTGCGGGACTCAAAGAACCCTGGTTACGAATTAGAGATAGCATCGGATGATGGGAAGTGAGCAAGGTCGACTTACAGTAGAACAAGTGCTTATCGTTCTCGTTATCGTCGAGATAACCAGTGTACTGCTTGACACCGGGGTCGATGCCGAGAGCGCTGGGATCGGTCTTCTTGACACGGAGATCGTAGGTCTCGAGCTTGCCATCGATCTCACGCTCCTTCTCACCGCTACTTCCGGTGACCCAGACGTTCTGGACGTCGGATCCGCGGACGATGTGGTCCCAGTGGGAGTCAGGACGGCGGTTGGACTTCTTGGGGAGAGAGAAGACCGGGTTCTGGTCCATGCTCTCGGGAAAGAAGCTGGCCACTTCTTCCCAGAGCTTACGGGCCTCATCAGAGAGGCTCTTGAGCTCCTCCTGGAAGGTCTGCAGTGGCTTGGAGAAGCTGTCGGCACCCTGCTTGGCACCCCCGAGGACCTGCTGGAAGGGAGAGACAGCCGCAGCGGCCGTCCCAACCAGCACAGCAGCTGGAAGAACTCTCATGATGTATTATGTAGTCGAAAGACAGGCTTGAAGTCGAAACGCTGATGAAATGGCAACGCTGAGGATGAGGAAGGACCTTGCGGTCTGGAGGGTACCTAAGGCAGGGGACCTTATCAGCACCGGGTTATCACGGGAAGAGATGGGGAAGGTGTGGAGGCGTACAGATCAGAGCAGTGGAAGGTGAGCAAACGAGCAGCTAAGCAGATACCAACTACTGGGTGGTCAATGGGAACCCAGACGAGGATGGAGAGAGGGAGAAGAGAGGAGAGGAGAGGAGAGGAGAGGAGGTCCTGGATGGGCTGCAGGCAGGCGATGACGCCTCGATAGCTGGGCAGGGAGGCGCCCAATCAGAGGCCGGTGCCTTCCGCCCGCAGCAAGTCACGCGCTGAGTCATGACGCTGAGTCAGCTACAGGCACGGGACCGGCGTCATTGGTCCGTCCACCAATCACAGGCCAGCCGGGTGACTGGCTGGAAGAGGTGACAACATTTTTTCGGCGCATTCAAGGCTGTCCACTCGACTCTTTCCAGACTTGACTGTTTCCTGCGAACCTCTCCCTTCATCAGTACGGAATTTTGTCCCAGAAAACCCACACGGCTTCTCTGGAGAGGCCTCGTGCAAAATGCCCATCAACCAACCCTCAAATCAGATCAAGTTCACCAATGTATCAGTGGTCAGACTAAAAAAAGGTACGTGATGTTACACCCATGCCCCCTCCACCGTCGATCTCCTCGCCATGGCATGTCGCAAGGGATGAGAAGAACGATCATGTGGGAAAGCAAAATCCCCAGCACCGAAGAAACCTGGAAAAGATCCAACTCAGTCGGCCCCGCAACCCCGCTAACAATCAATGAAAACAGGCAAAAAGCGATTTGAACTCGCCTGCTACAAGAACAAACTACTAGAATACCGCTCTGGCGCCGAGAAAGACCTCGACAATGTCCTCCAAGTCCCCACGATCTTCCTATCCGTGTCGAAAGCGCAAACTGCCCCGTCCGCCGAGTTAACCAAGGCCTTCGGAGCCAACACCCCCGCCGATGAGATCCGTCAAGAGATTCTACGAAAGGGCGAAGTGCAAGTCGGCGAGCGTGAGCGGAAAGAAATCATCGAGCGAGTCGAGAAGGAGATGCTGGATATTGTGTCGGGGCGGCTGGTCGACCCCACGACGAAACGAGTCTACACGCCGGGGATGATCTCCAAGGCGCTGGACCAGCTGAGTTCGGCCAGTGGACAGCAGCAGACTCAGGTTCAGCCTACGAATGGCGAGACAAATGGAGCGGAGGAGGAGGCTAAACCGCGGAAGCCGCTGTGGACGGGCGTGTCTGCGACTAAATCGGCGAAGAGTCAGGCCCTCGAGGCCATGAAGGCGCTCATCGCCTGGCAGCCGATTCCGGTGATGCGGGCGCGCATGCGCCTCCGTGTCACCTGTCCGGTGTCTCTTCTGAAGCAGAGTGTCAAGGGCGGAGCGGTCGCTGGTGCCGCTGGTGGCAAAGAGAAGGAGGCACCGCCTAAGGGCGCCTCAAAGGGCAACAAGAAGGGTGGAAAGGGGTCTAAGAAGTCACGTCAACAGGAGTCCGACGACGAAGCCGCTGGATCCGATGCGGAGGCGGCCCCAGCTAAAGGCCCGGGCAACGTGAAGGACAAGATCCTTAGCTACATCGAATCGATTGAGGCCCAAGAGGTGGTCGGTGGGGATGAGTGGGAGGTCGTTGGTTTCGCGGAACCGGGGGCATTCAAGGGTCTGAATGACTTTGTGGGCACCGAGACACGGGGCAGAGGACGTGTGGAGGTGTTGGATATGACGGTCACCCACGAGGAGTAAGCTTGAGGATTACTTCGGGGATTGAACGGATGGTTTCATGTATAGATGGCCGGGGGCCCTGATATGATTGATGACTCGGAATACCAGGAATGTACGAAGCAATGCGATACCTTACAGTCTGTGGCTGATACCTGCCATGCGGTTCCTCTGGCTCTATTGTCTCTTTTTTTTTTTTTTTTTTTTCTTGTTTATCTTTCCCTTCTCCCATCCATACGGCATGCATGTCTCAGCCGATGCATGTGAGAATCACCCCTAAATCATGCAACACCTGCTGAGAACCGGCGAAGCTGCCAGCAGCAGGGACCCAATGAGACTTCGACTCCACCAGGGGTGTTGTGCCTATTCTCTGTCTGTCTGCCTGCCTGCCTGCTTGCACATCCGATTCATAATCCGTGCCCATTAATAACATCTCCAGCCTAAACAGGTTAACCGGGATTTGACCTGAATTCTCCACCGCGTTGGTTCTGAGTCTGGCGCAATGTGCATAGATAGATAGATGCCGGGGCCCGTATGGTCCTTGCTTTTCGCACGGCCATGCAGAGGCCATTCATGCACATCCACATCCACATCCCCATCTCCATCCCAGAGCTGCGATCGATTATGGGTCACACCCAGATCTCCAGCTCACATTCAATACATACATTATCATCATTATAACTATACACAATACCAACCGTTTTCGCAAGACCCATCCATGTACTCCGTATGCCTGCACCTTTTAGCTCTGGCTGTCCGCCTATCTAATGCCTATATGCCATCCCCTTGTCCACTCACTAAGCAAAGTGGCTAATGATTTACCCTCATGGCTTGATCAAGCTCTCGGTTAGCGCTTATCCATCCATCCATCCATCCCTCAACCCCTAGTTATAGAGTACTCCGTAGATAGATAGATGCTAATACCTCGCTTAGATTCACAATAACAATAACAATACAACGGCCCCCTCCGAAGCCTCCGAGCCGAGACCCCCGGAGACTTCGGAGCCTGGAGAGAGGGGGAGGGGTGGGCAGTGGCATGGGGGTGTGGCTGCAGTGGTTGCAGTGGTTGGCCCCAGGAGGGGGGGGGGGGATAATCAGGCCATTGCGGAGTGGCTAATCGGCAACGGTCCGTTTTGACAGCACTTGCCATCTACTTATGGTCTATCTGCTTAGCATGGTGGGGATGGTTAATCTATGTAGGCTGGGTTAGTTGCGTTAGTTCAGGCGAGGGCAGGTTAGCTAGGTGCACTGTTTTTTTTTTTTCTTTTCTGGTGGAGTTCAAGTAGAGATAGCATATTCCAAAATAACGGATTTCTTGTCTCTTCTTCAACTGAGCAGAATGCCCAGCACTTTATATAGACTAATTTATGTATGTAGATAAATAGGCAGCTAGATACTCCGTAGGTGAATACTATAGACATCTTGGTCTCACAGATCGCAATCAAACTAGCGAACGTTGCCGGGCCCGGAAGGCTTGTCAGGTTTGATAGTGAAACTAGGGCTAGACTACCAACTCCACCAGACAAAACACAAGGATTGGATCAAAGTATAAAACCTACTTTGCATATTAATAACGCAGCCTACCTAGGTAGTTAAGTGGCTACCATCGCTATTAGTACTATTATTTATTCTGCCACGCTTTATCCGTACAATGCAATGATGGTACAAAGTAGTTTCTCCTGGTCAATTAGCCAATCACTGGGTAGGTATTAATTCATTCTAGGCTCCGGAGTAACCGGCCCGGAAATAACCAGTGCCACTACGGTTCTGGACTTCCCGGTGGCCCGCGGGAGCTAATCTGGAACCAGACAATGTGCTGCTCTATCAACAACTTGAACTGGAACTTGAACTTGAACTTGAGCTAGACAGGAAGGAATTTTTCCTGTCAGGGGCTGGATATACCACTTCCTCTTATTATCGGACTAACCAAGTAAGGAAGTATCTACTAGATATCTAGATAGTAGGTGATATCTCAGCATCGACCTGCCTACTTAGCTACCTACCTACCTACCTACCTACCTACCTACCTACCTACCTACCTACCTACCTGCATACTAGATACTAACTAGCTGGTATCCATCATGCAGCCTACGCCTATATAGCGCCAACAAAAAAAAAATCGATACTAGCTATCTGTCTAGAAAAATAGATATTTTCAATGCATGCACGCATGCTTGCTAGAATGCTGCGGCTAACATTCTTAAACCGAATCTTCAGAGTAAAGTACCCGAGGCCCGACCACTGAGGCCTGCAGGGGCTTTTATAATAGCCCTGCAGGAACGTGTCTATTTATTTATATACATACATACATACATACATACATATTATCCAGCACTACTCCGTTTCATTCATGGCATGCAGTTGCTATAGTTTTAGTTACTCGTATACTATAATACTTATGAGTCCACTTATGGCAGATTATAACCCTATAGTTAAGGGTCGCAGGATTCGCGCAGGATGGCGGATGGCGATTGTGTAAATCCCGACCCGCCGACGACGACGACGACGACGACGACCAACCAAGCTGGTTAGACAGACGAGCAGAGGTTCGGAAAAGGTAATACAACCGACCGACCGGATTTACTGTCTGCTAATCTAGAAGTAGAAATAGATAGTAGTATTAATGCCTATCAGTGCCTGTGCCAGTCCCAGTCCCAGTTCCAGTCCCAAGTGTTCAATGCCAGTGTCATGTAATTTGCTCTTTTTTTTTTTTTTTTTTTTTTTTTTCTGAGAGGAGCTGGGCTGGGTGAGGGTCGGCAGGATCTCATCCGGGTCCTGGTCCGGCTCCGGTTTGACAGTTGTCTTGATTGAATCTAGATAGTGGGTTTATGCTAACTCTAAGATGGTATTCCGTATACTATCTAGTAGTTAATTGGCAACGGATGATTAGGTGCTTGGTTGGTTGATTGGTTGGTTGGTTGGTTGGTTCATGTTGCGTTGCCATGTGAGGGAGGCAGGCCCCGGTCGGTCTGTAGCTAGTCTTGACAATCTACTAGTAGTTACTTAGGCTGGGTGCGTGGTGTGGGTTCGCATCTTGCTACTGCTGCTGCTGCTGCTACTATAAAGTGCATATCTCTCCTCGGTCCTCCAGCAGGGAGTGTGGTAAAGCTCTTGTTTTCGGCTGTCTTTTTTTGTTCTTATTCTTTTTCTTTTTCCTTTTAAACAAAACAGCGACAGACAAAATGGTGCACAACTCCTTGAACCCCCTCACAGAGACCATGCCCATGACCATGTCTACATCACCCTCCCAATGTCCATTCAGGGAGTACGAGAAGATCATCTCGAAGAACCCCATCCTAACGCCCACCGGCTGCACGGAACAATTCTGTCAAGCGGGCCGCATGAACCACACCGACGAGCCGAAAATCGGCGAGAACCGACCCCTCGAGACGGTGCGGGACGAGGCGTCGGGGTTCCTGTGGCAGCTGTGGCAGGACGGTATCTACACGGAGCACGAATACAATGAGCGACGGACACAGGTGATGGACGAGATCGAGCGATCGGCCAAGGAGAAGATCGTCTGGAGCCGGGAGGTCAAGAGAGTCAGCAAGACGTCGACGTGGACGCAGACCCCCGAGGAACTCCGGTATGGGCTGCGGCTGGCGTGGAGGAATTCCCGGAAGTGCATCATGCGATCGCGCTATCAGGAGCTGGAGTTGTGTGATCTGAGGCGTGTGAATACGAGCGTTGGCATGGCTACGGCGATTCTGGAGGAGGTGACCAAGTCGTTCAATAATGGTCAAATAACGCCCACGGGTAGGTGGGATCCGCGATGGGGGCGGGACTTACATGGTTGCCTATACTGACGGTTTTCGCAGTGTTCGTCTTCCCCCCGAAATCTGTGGATGGCAATGGGCCCATGTTTTGGAATAAGCAAGTGCTGAATTTTGCTGCCGTACGCTTCTCCCCATCCATCGCAATCCACCGGATGCAAGCCTAACTGACCGCAACGCAGTATGAACTGGACAATGGCTCAGTACTGGGCGATCCAAGTAATGTCCAATTGACCAAAGACATCATCGACCTGGGCTGGACGCCACCAACCCCCAAGGGTCGATGGGATCTACTCCCGATTGTTGCGATGGCAGAAAACGACGCACCGGCTTTGGTAGAGATACCCGACAATCTGCGTCGATTAATCGACATCGAACATCCGGACTACCCCGGCATTGGGAAACTGGATCTGAAGTGGTACCAGTTTCCGGCCTTGAGTAGGCTGGGATTTGATATCGGAGGTGTTCAGTACACGGCTGCGCCCTTTCTCGGATGGTAGTCTCGTCCCGGTTTTCCTCACGTTGATTTTAATCTGACATGCCACCAGGTACATGGATGCAGAGATCGGGGTGCGGAACCTCGCGGATACGTTTCGCTTCGACTCGCTGCCAGACGTGGCCAAGGCTGTTGGTTTCAGCATCGATTCATATCGTCAAAGACAGGAATACTCGGAAATCAGAGAAATGGGGGATCTGCCCGACTATGAACAGCTGCGGTGGCTGAGCCGGGCCCAGGCAGAACTTAACTACGCAGTGCGGTGGTCCTTCCTCAAGAAGGGCGTCACTTGTGTAGGCACTCTCGCGGCCTCGTCCGACTGGTGTCAGTATGATGATGATCATGCCGAGAAGAACGGCTACCGCCTCAATTCCGACCCATACTGGCTGTCGCCTCCCCAGGGCTCAATCGTGCCTGTGTGGCACCGAGGTGGCGCACCAAACTACCAGCCCAAACCGATGATATGTCGGAATCGCTATGACCCTGTCAAGTCCTGGCAGCGTCAGAAGAGCGCCACTGAGGCATACCCCGTTCGCCTTGTGAGAAAGGAGGGAAGCTGGGTAAGAGCGTATGTGCAATTGTTTTGTTCGTTGGCTAACCAGATTCCAGGTCACCGAGGTCTTGAGCCCCTTCACATCCAACCCGTCAGAGCGAAATGGCAGTACGGCCACAGAAGCCGTGTCGGAAGCGAAACTCAACACCGTGCGCATCTGCTACTGCAGCAAAGGCACAACTGCCCGCATCCTCGCCGATAAACTGCACAACAGCGTGAAGAAATGCGCCAAAACATTCCGTGTCGCGTTCAGCTCCCTGAATGCCCTGGACCTTCACAAAGTCGATCCATCAGATGTCATCCTCGTGGTCGCGTCCACAACGGGCAGTGGCACGTTCCCCACCAACGGAGACGAGTTTGCGAAATCGACGCGCCACCTGCTCAAGACACTTACCACCGACTTCTCGCAGCTCCGCGTGTCGGTCTTCGGCGTAGGCGACAGCGCCTATCCGAATTTCAACGCTGCCGCGATCGACGTGTACAATTTCTTCAGCAAACTGGGCGTCTCCCCCATCGCGGGAGGTCTAGTCAAGGCCGATGTGGCATCCGAGGCACTGCCATTACGGCTGTTCCATCGGTGGTTGGACGTGGTCGAGTCTTCCCTGACGGGGGGTATCGATGAGTTGACCGAGAACCCCGAGGACGAGTTGATCGCGCAGGGCGAGATGCTCCGCAAATTCAACAGCGCCACACTTGTATCCAAGTCGTCGCCCTCCGGGGAGGAAGACGGGCTCATCCTCATGGCCCTCGACGGTATCGAACACGCAGAGATGACACACCTGCGACTCCTACCCACCAATTCTCCATCGCAGGTATCCCGGGCGCTCGCCGCCCTGGGAATCGACAATCCGCACCAACAAATGCCTTTCTCCGACAGGAAACTGCAACAATGGACTTACCAAGACTTCTTCCTCTACCTTGTGGACCTGGAAGACCGCTTTAAGACCCAAAGCTGGACCACCCAGCCGCGGAAATACAACGAACCCGTCCTTGAAACCCTCGAGCGACTCATCAATCCATCCCAACTCACCGATCCCCTCCGCCTCTCAATCTGCCTCGATATCCCTCTCCTCCGACCCCGCGCCTTCTCTGTCGCATCCTCCACCCACTACCTCGGCGACAAGAAAGTCGAGCTGTTGATCAAACCCCACCGCCAGGGCCGATTCAGCGAGACATACCTATCCACCCTCTCCCCCGACGCACTCGTCAAGTATTGTCTGGTTCCCACCTCCCCGGCCTCGGACCTCCCCGTCGTACAGAAACCTCTCATCGCCATCACCACCGGGTCTGGTTTCGCCCCTGTCCGCAGTCTCCTCCAGCAGCGCATCCATATCGCCCAAGCGTCCGAAGGACGAAACACATGTCCGTTCCGACCCAGCCCCATCAGCTTATTTGCCGGGTTCCGGCGCGTCGACGAGGACATCATCCGCTCGACGGCGTCTCTGGCGGAGGAACATGGCGTGGTGGATCTGTCGTGCCTCGTGCCGAGTAACAGGGAGAAAAAGAGAGTTCAGGATTTCCTCTGGGACAGGCGGGATGAGGTTCGGGCGAAGTTGGTGGACCAGGGGGGTTACGTGTATGTTTGTGGAAGTGCGGTGATGGTGGAGGGTGTTCGGGGGAAACTCGGTGAGATGTTGGGTGCGGATGTAGCGCTCAGTCTGGGGGATCGGTACGTGGAGGAGGTTTTCTGATGTCTGTCTGGTAGATGTCAGATTGAGTTTGGGGGTGTTAAGCTTAGAGAAACCGTGTTTCTGGTATGACTATGTAAATGTGAATGTGAATGTGAATATGAATACGATCAGGTTTTGTTTTCAGATTGAAATGACGATGGTATTGCATGCATTGACCATCTGATGTAGCTTGGTAGTAGATAGATAGATAGAGAGAGAGAGAGAGATACTTATCTGAGTAGTAATAGATAGTTAGTACCTAGTACCCAACAATCTCCACGGATGATGGGTAGAGGTGGTATGTAGTACTGCGAAGGTCCCAGCAAACGGGACGCGCGCGACACGACTCTACCTAGGTAGGTAGATAGGTAGATCAACTTGGTCCAAAACCCTCAAGTCCCGGTATTAGTATCAAAGAGATCTGTGCATCAACCTAGAGCAAGCATCAAATTTTCCTCCAAGGATTGATTGGCAAAAATGTAAACAAGGCAGAGGCTGAACCTTTTTTCGGCTGGTATCTAGGTGGAAGAAGGTGGGAAGTATTTTCCCGTCCAAGCCCCGCGCTTGCTCTGGTTTCCTTTCCGTGCGCGGGACTGCGGGCAGACCGACCGACCGACCGACTGGCCGAGCTGGTTGAATTTAGCTAGTCGGAAGGAAGAGTGGTTGGTTGGTTGGTGGTGGTCTTTGCGAAAACTACCTAGATTTCTTGAGGGTTTTTTGGGGGGGAAATGTGCTTTGACCCTTCATATACCTAGGTAGGTTAGGTTTCCTTACACAAGGAAAAGAGATGTCAAGTTATGTATGTATGTATGTGTCTGGTTGTTGTTGTTGTCGCGTAGGGAGGAGAGTCGAGACTATAGGTAAGGTAAGGTTACTATCTAGTAGTTATGGATGTGCACGGGCGGGATTAGTTATCAATGTCCACGACAGTTAACTACTCCGTAGGTACTTATGGAATGGAACAAAGCTTCGCTTTTGGGAAATAAAAGATAAAGTGTAGACATCTAAAATCTGTCATCTCTCATCCAAAAACCCAGTCCATTGCTAGGTACAAGTACATTTAGAATACTACTCTAAATGTACTTGTCTAACTACTTTGCATTGCTTATCCCAAACATATTGACTGTAGATACTATGCTGGTAGGTGGTTCTCCACTCCGTACTGGGTATATATTTCTAACCAAACCATCAAACCACCAAACAAGCAAGCATATGTATTCACTTTTACAATACCAACACCTTCCCTTTTCACTTTATCAATATACTTTCTCTTCCAAGTAAATCTGACATTGGTTGAGTTTAGTTACCATCATTTCACACCCACAAACAGAAGCCCCCAGTCATATCCCATCCCGTGACCTTCCTCCCTCCCAATCAACCCTCCAGTAAACCAAGTAAACACTACCACCAACTCCATACATAGGTACAATAAGTAGGTCATAGATAGCTCGCCCTAGTCTCACCATCTAACGGACCAAAGCGCCGATCAACTAAACAGACAGACACAGACACAGACACAGACACAGTCAGAGAGAAGGAGGGAGCCTGGGAAGGGGGGAGGGGGAAGGAAGCGTAGATGTCGGTCCGGATCTGACCAGTCGGTCTGGATTCTTGGCGCGACGCACTATCTACAGGGGTGGGTGGGGGTGGGTGATTTGCGGGGTGGGATTGGAATTCGGAACCAGACGTTCAGAACAGAATTGGATTTAGGGAAATTAGGGGGGGGGGGGCGGGGTGAGGTGAGGTGAATTGAAGTGAAGTGAGATGAAGTGGAGGTATTTATTGACTGTCTGGTTGTGATTGATTGATTAGTTTTCGGATAGGTCGTAGGGTAGGTGGATGAGGGGGTTCAGGGTATGGGGTATCAAGTGTACGGTAGGTAGTTAGCTGGGTATAGTCACGTAGCCTGTAGGTAGTAGTTAAGTAAGCTCCGGAATGTCGCGGATGGACATTCTGCTTATACCTCGTCATATAGTACTCTACGACGCACAAGACAATATTTTGTGTTTTAATTATTATTGATTCATTCTCAACTACCCTACAACTAAAATAAGTGGGTAGATACATTACAATTCTATCTCGGCCATCAACCCAGGTGCTAGTAGTAGGCACCCAGGAGAAGTGTAAAAAAAAGAAAAGGCACCGTCACACGACAGTCGGTCGGTATGGGGCCAAGATTGTAACTTGCTTGGACGGACGGACAGACGGATGGATGGATGGATGGGGTATACGCTCAAACGCAATGCATGAAGCAACACGCATAAGACCGATGGATGGGGTTTCGAACCATCGTTCTCGTCCCATGCGTGGGAAAATGGCAGCCACACGGGGGAGGGTCCGGAATATGCAATAAAAGAGGCGCCCCCTCACGCCAGGATTGCATATAGGTGGAAGTGTGTGGACTGGGTTAATGGGTTGAAGGGGAGGAAAAAAACAGTCGTGGTGGCCTCGAACACGGGTGGGTACGTGGTTCGGACGGGGTCACCGTTCTGCGCGACCCGCAGATTTGGGTCGAGGAAGGGAAGAGGCTTGTACCCGTGTCGCAGGTAGGATATAGAATAGGGTAAGAGTCGGTAGGTGGCGTATCACGTGACGACGAACCGAAGATCTTGCCGGAAGTTGTCGGGGACGAATTAAAAAAAAATAACTAGGTGCAGATCTGCACGGCGTGCAACGCCCGTGTCAGTTCCTCCGGGGAGAATGGCATGTAACACCCCTTGGGCGAAAGGGGCGGCGGCGAAATGGCCCGTACAGCTGGGGATGTGTATCGGGTCGTTTCCTTGAGGTGTGCGATCGAGCCCAGCCGGGGGATATCGGCATAGAGCGTCATCATTGAGTCGGTGTAGCTGGCAGCGTCGACCGCCGTGGAGGAGGAGGAGCCGCTGTCGTCGTCCCGACTGCGCGCGTATTCGTCGTGACGGACGGTAGGGGCTGCTGGTGATTGGTCAGATGGGCGTCACGCATGGAATGTTTCAGGACGAGGGTGAGAGTGAGAGAGGTCGGGAAGACGCCGAAGACGACGAACGGGACGAATTATCGCACATACCACCAACTAAGACTTCTACCTCCGGTGCTGCTGTCCGAATCTGATCCGGGGCCAAATCCTCGTCGTCCTCATGTGGCCTCAGATAGTCCGGCAGTGTCGCACACGGGGATAGAGATAGATCGGGAGACCGGGGTCGTTCCTCTTGAGCCTCCCCGAATGACCATGCGGCAAGCCTCTTCTGGTGTTCCCGGTCGAAGGGGCCCTTGAATTTGGAGCGTGGGATTTCGTGTCGTTTGTAGTATTCAATCTTGATGCCATTGCCCTTGGATTTGGACGAAGACGACGACCCACTGCTGGACCGGCGGAAAACCCGACGAACTTTTTCTCGAAGATTCATGGTGACAGGGTGACAGGGCCGAAGCGTGGCTATGGGAGGGAGATATATGCGGTTCACCGTCGGCTTAGTAGTACCTCAGTTGCATGCCTTTCCCGCAGAGGGATTGGACGCGAGGGAGGGTGTGCAAGCACGGACGACAATCGAGTAGGTGCAAGGACCCTGGTATCATCGTTTGCCTGAACAGGGTGTGGGGAGAGGGTTGGAGAGGAGAGTATACAACAGAAGAAAAGAAGAGGGGAGAGTAAAGAAGAGAGAAGAGAGAGAGGGGGGGGGGGGAAGAAGGAAGGGCTAGAATGGGTAGTAGTAATGCGGGTAACTATCTTAAGAGCGGCCGTCAGTACGAAACGCGCGACTAACTGGTAGGAGTAATCGGAATCAGCGGCCACCATACCTACTATGATTCAATCGGATGGGAATAGATTACTAGCAGGCCGACTGGGGGGTAATCTGATTGGAACGAGGCGCTTGACTTGCTCAAGGCACCATGCCGTTAGTCCCATCCCACTAAAAGCGAGTCTCCATCCATGGATGGAACCCACCATTCCCGGTCCTGGCGATAACTCACCTGGTCGTGACTTATCACCACCCACCACTGGTTCTTCCGACCTTGCTCCGTAGTTAAGCCTGCACTGGCCAGGCCGACCCCACGGCTGGCAGACGTACGGTTTGGTAACTGGCAAGCCGCGATTGCCTGCGGCCAAATCCGATGCGTGAATAAGAAACCACGCCGAACGTGGAGGATCCACCAGGGGGAAGGAGGAGGGGGTTGTGCGCGAATTTAGCTGGCTCACTAGTGTGTTCGTTACCAGGAGGTGTTGGAGTTGTTGTTGTAGGAGATAAGTGAGCAGTCGGACCGTCGGAGGGAGTCCGGCGGATGTTATGTCACTGTGAGAGAAATTATGCCTGCGTATCTACGGAGTACACATCACGGAGTAGAAACTGTGTGGGGAGTGCTATGTTTGCTCAACCCGGTTCGTGGAGGGGGAGAGAAAGAACAGCCACCACTGATCCCCCGGATGTCATCACACCTCCACCTCATCATCTTCTTCCCCAGCTCAGCCTGACACGGCCTCTTTTTTTCTTTTTTCTTTTCTTTTCTTTTTCATTCTACTGTAAGTAACTGTGTAATCCTGGGCCTTGCAGGCTTGCAGGACAGACTCCTCATCGGCGTCACGGTGCCGACAGCCGGGACAGGCTTCTCCCAGCCAGGGCTGACGGAGCGAACTAACCCCTTCTCGCTCACCCTCACCCTCACCCACCCGCCTTCCAATCAAGGCAACCGGAGTGGCTCACCTTCGGGTTGCATCGCCGGCAACTTCAACCTTCGACAGGTACCGCACTGCTACGCTCCCCCCCAGCCATGGGGGGTCTCATCCATGGTTACGCTGCGACAATTCGGTGGTTTCGCGGAGACAGCCCGGGACGATGTCCTTTCCCACCATCGCTTTGGGTTGCGACAGCCAAGTCTAGCCATCTGCTTGCTTCAAGCCTTCAACGCCCTCGGCGTGTGCAGGCCGGTGGCCACATCTGTACATGCACCGGAATGGTGGTATAATGGCAGCCGACTATCACTCAGCCTGCAGGACGTGCAGGAGGGTGTGTGGCAATGGCAAACCGGTCGCGTCCAGTCGAAGGGCAGAGAATTGAAGTAAGGCAGACTGCTGTCGTGGTCCTGCAGCGAACCCTTCCAGAAGGCGGCCAAGACGGTCGGTCCGATCGACGTGCCACCACCGAGTCGCCCACCATTCCAGGGAAGCGCACCTGGCTGCCCTCTCAGGCTCTCTCAAGTGGCAGCGACCGGATGGTCGTCGGGATGCAACCTGCGACCGGCATCGTCATTCGTTCTCGCGGCGCCCATGGCTGGCGAGCGAGTCGTCGGCCGGGCAGATGACCGTCCCACGTCAGTCGCCGGAAAGAAACGGTGGCACTGGGAGGCGATGTTCCCGACATGGCACTCCGTATGGAGTCTTCCGTACGCAGTAGAAAACCATCGCGTAGGCAGAGAAATACTCTTGACTAATGAGATAATGCGCAACTGGACGGTGATAGGGTGTTGGCGGGAGTGATATCGTTGGGACGGCCATGGTTTCCGACTGCCCCGCCGGATGACTCGGTGTCGCCTCCACTCGGCACGCTGCTTCCGGGCAGCACATTGGCTGTAGGATATTGTAACACAAAACGGCTCCCATTTCCCATCAAGTAGGCCGGCTGGCCCAATGGTAAGGCGCTTGACTACGGATCAAGAGATTGCAGGTTCGAATCCTGCGTCGGTCATTCTTTTTGTTTTTCTTCGTACATCTCTCCTGCACTGCCGCTTGCTGTACACAGTACACACAAGCTATGCGCTCCATCAACTCGAGACGTCTTTTTGTCCCAGACAGCGAGCGTCGCACCCCGAGCCGATCCCCCAAAGTTAATGTTGCATCCCACGCATGGCTCTCAGATCGCTATGAACACATCTCCCGAGTTATGTACACTGTAAGGGCTCGGCAGAACCACATGTTGGGCCGTAACCATCCGTGGCATCCTCCCCTCCCGTCATTCTATGATGTCACATCCCTCGCCTTCTAGAAGTTCCCCCCAGCGCACCCATCCGCATGCTTCATCGGGTCGGGCATGGATACAGTTGGAAAAACGATACCGCCAGCGGAGGAAATTGGCATCCAGCTGTCGTCTGCAAGGGATGCGAGGCAGTATACGAGCGATCCTCCGTGGCGAAACACCTTGCACTTCTGTTTTTGGGTTGACTTGGATGCCGGGTCAGATCGGATCTGCCACAGTGTGGTAGGTATATACTACTGAGGCAGTGAGGCATAGATACTCTTCATCGTATAACTTCCCCTACCGGTAGTTCACACTCCACAGTCCACACAACTCACCTCATGGCCCATAGCCATGGGGCCAGACACGTGACGGTACCATTCCCCGGACATTCCACCCCGTCATCGAACCCAACCCCGGAGTTACTCGTTTGGTTTCTTTAGGCGAGAGTCGTTGGTATGTCATTGTCATGACTAACGAACGGTCAACCATCCATCCATCAGGTCTGGTCTGGTTGGTATGTTCGTTCATGTTCGGCCGGAAGCGTGGACGGGACACGAATGGCAGACATTCCTCGCCGGGTTTGGCCGTCCCAGTCCCAGCCATCCAATCCAGCATCCCAGGCTCATGATGCAATCGACCTGACAACCCCCCCCTCCCAGTCCGATCGAATGCGGGTGCTGCAGTCACCCGGTCCGGACGATTAGGTAGCTTGATGGGCTGGGCTGGGCAGGAGTGTCGATAAGAAATACGATACTGGGGGTGAAGATGATGATGAGCACTACTCACTCTTATTATCATTGTAGATAAGCGATTTAGATATCTATTCTATACTCCTTAATCCGTGCCAATCTAGAATCTACAGTCGACATCATGACTAGATAGGTACCGACAGGCCAGACCGCCAGAGTGGTCTTTTCTTTTTCTTTTCTTTTCTTTTTTTTTTTTTTTTCTGTTGTTGACTGGCGGCCAGCCGCGTCGGGTTAATGGCGGGCCCGGTCGGAGGTGATGATCGTCCGCCATCGTCCGGCCTGCCTTAGTCGGGGCTAATTAAAACGGCCTGGCAAGCCCAATCTGCAGGTACAGACCCGAGTCGCCGGAATCAGGGGGAAAATGGGCGTTCGCCCTGCTGAGAGAATTCCTGGGGAGGGATGGAGGGGAGGACAGGACAGGGCAGAGACAGGGCCAGAGAAGAGAGAGTCTTGTACATAACCGTCCCCCGTAGAATGGAGGGAGCTTCCGGAAGCAGCTGGTCTAGCTGGGTGCGGGCCGCAACAATACACTCGTATCCCATCCTATCCATCGAGTGCAGTGGGTGGCAGGGGACGAAGGAGAAGTTGTAGGAAGGGAAGGGCCATTCTCGCCCTCGCTGGGAGAAGTCCCCTGCCGATAATTAGAGAGGTCCTGCAACCTTGGAAAGGATTGTAATGAGCTTGCTGCAACTTGCAACTTGCAATTCGAATAGCATAACACCCCCAAATTTCGATCCGCAGGCACTTGGAGCCCCTTCCCTTCCCTTCCTTTCCCTCTCTTCAACCACGACCCCCATGTGACCGCGGCGAGAACTTTCCCCCCCCTCTAACTACCTATTGTCTCGCTCGTCCTTTGTTACTTGTTCTCTTTGGCATCGATCGGGTAACTCCTCTACGCTTGTCAATCTATACTGTACCACACTGCACCCCATTTCAGAGCTACTACTCGTGGGATCGGGGTTAAATTGAGTGGCACAGCAACTGTCGCGTGCAGGTCAGTAGCTCACTGGCCCAAATAATTGTGTCGTCCCGGGCCTCCACGGATTAACGTTCCCCGATCGTTTAGACATTCGGAAAGGAAGGAGGACTAAACCAACATACCTTACCACAACCTACCTTGCCCGCCCCTAACTTCGCACCTCCTCCGGCCGTGAGCTCTTATTAAAACCCCCATCGCAGAAATCGCACGACCGCCAGTTTTGCATCCATCCACACCCCCAGTCCGTCTACTGCGTTCCGCACAGACAGTAAGTGTTACCCTTTCGCGGCTGGGTCGCGGTCGTTGTCGTCATCACTCGCTTGCTTGCTTGCTCGCTTGCTCGTTCGCTCGCACTTGTGGCTGGTCGGTTAGTCGGTCGCTAACAATTTTTGGCTGCCGCACAGATCACTGCCCATTGATCACCATGGCTGGTAAGAAGGGAGGAAAGAAGGGAAAGGGCAAGGGCAAGAGCGGCGGCGCTGTTGCTGCTGCCGCGGCCAAGCGCTTGGCTGAGAACCAGAACAATAAGTGAGTGACACAATTCCGATCGCACAAATGAATTGCGGCGGGGGGTCGGTGCGCGGGTCACTTAGGGTCGCGCGACGCTGACATCTGTCTTGTTAAACAGCAAATCCGGCCAGGAGGTTGAGGAAACCGTCTCCAAGAGTGACGCTGAGGTCGAGACTGGCTCCACTGATGATGCCGTCTCTGCTGGTGATGCCGTCCCTGCGACCGCTGTTCCCGCAACCACCGCCATCCCCGAAACCACCACCGTCCCTGCGACCACCGCTGTCCCCGCGACCCTTGCGGTCCCTAAGACCACTGCTGCGCCTGAGACGACTGCTGTGCCCGAGACTACCTCTGTCCCCGAGACCACCGACGTGCTCGAAGCCACCGCTGCTCCCAAGACCACTGAGCAGGCCCCCTCGACAGCCCCTCCGGCCAATTTCACCTCGGAGGCCTCCAATGCAGTGAACACTTCGTTCCCCAAGGTAGACGAGAGCGTCGTGGACGATGCTGCGAAGAAGGCGCAAACGTCTGGAGTCGACTCCGTGGAGGAGGGCACGAGTAAGTCACGTCATTCTCTGTGTGTGTTCGCACAATTGGTCATCTGCTGACATCTATCTCCTCACAGCCGTTCTGCCTTCTCCCTCTGCCGCCCCCGCAGATGTGGGCAAGACATCCCTGCCCGAGCGGCCCAAGGACAGCGTTTTGGCTTCCGAGACCACCGATGCCCATGTCAAGCGCCCATACGAGAGCAGCCTCACTGCCAAGGATGAGAACCACAAGCCTTCCAAGATGCCCAAGGTGGACGACGAGCTCGCTGCTGCCTCCGCGGCCACGGGTGCATCGGCCGGCAAGACTGAAATCCCTGGTACTACTACCGTGCAGCCGCAGATTGTTGCAGGACTTGGTGCTGATCCGTCGGATAAAGTGACGAAGGACGTGGAAGTCCCTGGTCTTGCTTCGGCAGACAATGCGGCCGCCAGTGAGGCTACTGCAGCCACCAGCACGGCTGTGCCGGCTGCTACTGAGAAGGCTGCTGTCAACGACACCCCTGCGAAGCCCGAGATCGCCGATACCACTGCTCCGTCCGGCGCACCCACATCTGCCGTGATTGATGACGTCGATGCGTCCAAGAAGACGACTGGTGCAGTGTCACACGCGGAGCCCACGACGACAACGGAGACCCCGGCCGCCGCGCTCGCCAGCGAACCTGCCACCGTTGTTCCTTCCAGCATCACAGATCGTCCTGCGACCGGCAGTAAGGACATTGGCAAGGACGCCGTGGAGAAGGCCACCGACCCCGCTACCACTGAGGCGCAACAGCCCCTCAAGGCGGCGGAGGACAAGCTGCAGTCCGCCAAGGAGCAGGTGCCCGAAAAGCCCGCCGAGAGCGCTGTTCCTTCTCTGGGCAAGGAGACCAAGCCCCAAGAAACCGAGCCCCTGACTACTAAGGCTGGCGAGGAGGCCCAAAAAGAGGGCGGCGCCGCAGCCAAGACTGCTGAGGAGGCGACCCCCGCGGCGACCCAGCCGGAAGACACCTCAGCCGCCAAGACGGCCGACGCGAGCAAAACCGAGGCCGCCCAGACTGGACAGGACGCACAGGCAGAGGGTGCCACGGCTGCCCAGAAGCCCGAGGAGGGCAAGTCGGCGGTCGAGCAGGCCAAGGACACCGCCAAGGGCGAAGCCAACAAGGCCCAGGAGGCTGCGAAGTCGGAAGTCGCCAAGGCCGAGAAGCGGAAGAGCGGGATCTTGGGCTGGTTCAAGCGCAAGATCAAGGGCGACAAGAACTAGACGCCGCTGTTTGTTTCTGTGCCATGCGCCGCGGACCGGACGCGACCGCGATCCGGCCCGTTTCTTTGGCTCCTTTGGTGGATGTCCGCCGACGAAGAAGCCCCTATTGCTGATACCCCAACACGGACGGTTGAATTATTGAATGGAATGGAATGGAATGACGGGAAAAGGAAAAAAACACCGCAAAACCCTGCAAAAAGAAGAAGGCCGAAAACAAGATGGATACCAGAGCGAATACCCCCCTGTGCTTAAGAAGGATGGATGGCGGGTGTACGATATGAATGGACGGCCGGGATACCACGGGGATTGGATTAGGGCGGTGGTTCTGACTGGACTGGACTGGTTGGGATTGATCCATGCTTGTCGAGCGCTTGTGTTTCGTATGTATTGTTCACGCTGGGCGGAATGGGCTGAGAATGGGATGACATGACGTCTCGTTAATGGTAATGGAGGAAGAAATGCAATGATGCTTTGAACTTTTGATTATTTCGCTGCTACGATGGGATGTCTGGAGATGCCCGGGGATGCCATAGGGGGGTGTACACGTATGTATGTATGTATGCCTGGCCACATCAGGAGACGAGGAGACCAGGAGACTAGGAGTAGGAGTAGACGGAGACTCCGGACGGAGCACCGTGAAGCTGTCCAGGGTTAAGGAGAAGGGGGAGTAAACTGAAGGTATATGGCACGCTGATTGAGTGCCAAAGAGGACAGACAACACATCAGCGGAGATAGATAATACACCGCCATTTAGAATGTCGGAGAAGTGAGACTTTTGGGAGGGGGGAGGAGGAGGAAGAGGAGGAAGGGATCCGCCGAAGAGCTCCAGAAGTGTCGTTAGCTAGTCAGAAGAGGGGGTCCGCGACGCCAATAGACTCGCCCAACTATCGGCTATTGCGACCCCCTCAACTTCTCAACAGGTCTTAACGCTCAACTCTCTTTCTCTCTCCCTCTCAACTTCAACGATCGTCTGTCTCTCCACCACACCATGTCTGAACCAGTCATCGTACTCTTCATTCTCCAACTACCCGAACGATGACATATCTGTCCCAATTCCCAGTCTCCGCTGGCTGGAGGATCCGGATCGCTGGTCGCCCATGATATCATCCGCCAGTCCGATCGTCCGCCAGCCCCTCCACTTGCCGCCCCACGATGAGGGAATTCGCGTCTCCCCGTCGGCCTCGTCGGTGAATCAGACCCCCTCCCATCGTGGCTGAGACACCCCCCCGCCCGCTGTCGACCGATCCAGGCCAAGCTTTCCTCAAGCTTTTAGCGCTGTGTCCCTGGTCGCCGTCTGGTGATTCGCCCATCCGCTCCAGCCAGGAGGGGCCCCAATTGCCGGCGTTATCGATGGGCAGTCGAGCTTTTGGGAAGCTGTGGGCGGTCGTCCTCATGAGTGGCTGTCGCTGCCCCCTCCTGGGGCTGAAGGGGCTGAGGACAACAGCCACTCGTTGGCTGTCCCCTCCTCCCGTGTTGCCTGAGCGGGCGGATGATGCGGCAGGCTAGGTAGGACCGTAGGACACTCTGGTCGGGTCAGGACACTGGCCAGGACAGGGGAGGGTGAAGAGGGACCGAGAGGGGCAAGCTTTGCTGGGCTGACGTTGGCCCCTCCCTTTATTTACTTCACTGCTCCCCCCCCCATTTCTCGTCGCAGAGCTTCTGTCTCTTCTTTCTTTCCTCTCCATTCTCCCATCTTTACCCCCCATTATCCGTCACAATGGTCCATCTTGCCCAGGTTAAGCGCGACAGCGAGATCGAGAAGATCGCTGGTCAGGTTGGCTCCATCCAGCTCGAGAACATCGAGGAGGATGGCTTCTCCACCAGTGTCTACGGCACCCGCTTCGCTACCCAGGAGCTCCCTTCCACCGAGATGCCCGAACGCGAGATGCCTCGTGAGGTGGCTTACCGGATGATCAAGGATGAGCTTAGCTTGGATGGCAACCCCATGCTCAAGTAGGTTTGGTCGGATGTGAGGAGTGGGCGTGGGCTAACGGTTGGCAGCCTTGCGAGTTTCGTCACCACTTACATGGTATGTTCTCCGGATGATGGTAGATGCAGGGACAAAGCTAACTTCAACAGGAAGAGGAAGTCGAGAAGCTCATGACCGAGTCCTTCAGCAAGAACTTCATCGACTACGAGGAATACCCCCAGTCCGCCGAGATCCAGAACCGCTGCGTGAACATGATTGCCCGTCTGTTCAACGCCCCCACCGACAGCGAGGACGAACACCCCATGGGCACCTCCACCATCGGATCTTCCGAAGCCATCATGCTGGGCACCTTGGCCATGAAGAGACGCTGGCAGAACAGGCGCAAGGCCGAGGGCAAGGACTGGACCCGCCCCAACATCGTCATGAACAGTGCCGTCCAGGTGTGCTGGGAGAAGGCAGCCCGCTACTTCGACGTGGAGGAGCGCTACGTCTACTGCACGGATGAGCGCTACGTCATTGACCCCAAGCAGGCCGTCGACCTGGTGGACGAGAACACCATCGGTATCTGTGCCATTCTGGGTACCACCTACACTGGTGAGTACGAGGACGTCAAGGCCATCAACGACTTGCTCGTCGAGCGGGACCTCGACGTCCCCATCCACGTCGACGCCGCCAGCGGTGGCTTCGTCGCCCCCTTCACCGTGCCCAACCTTGAGTGGGACTTCCGCCTGTCCAAGGTTGTGTCCATCAACGTGTCCGGTCACAAGTACGGGCTGGTCTACCCCGGTGTCGGCTGGGTGGTGTGGCGCTCGCCCGAGTACCTGCCCAAGGACCTGATCTTCAACATCAACTACCTTGGTGCGGAGCAGGCCAGCTTCACGCTGAACTTCTCCAAGGGCGCGTCGCAGGTGATCGGCCAGTACTACCAGATGATCCGACTGGGCAAGCGCGGCTACCGGTCGATCATGGTCAACATCACCAAGATCGCGGACTACCTGGGCAACGAGCTGCAGAAGATGGGCTTTGTGCTCATGAGCGAGCAGGGCGGCAAGGGCCTGCCGCTGGTGGCCTTCCGACTGCCGTCGGACCGCCAGGAGGAGCAGTTTGACGAGTTTGCGCTGGCGCACCAGCTCCGGGAGCGCGGGTGGATCGTGCCCGCCTACACGATGGCCCCCAACAGCGGCGCCCTCAAGCTGATGCGCGTGGTGGTGCGCGAGGACTTCACCAAGAGCCGGTGCGACGCTCTGCTGGCGGACATCAAGCTGGGAATGAAGACGCTGGGCGACATGGACAAGGCGATGCTGGCGCGGTACACTCGGTAAGTGATTGCCTGATTGTGTGTTGATTGAGTGAGAAGGCTAACGAAGACAGCCATGTCCGCGAGCACTCGACCAACTCGCACAAGTCCAAGCATGTGCACGAGCACTACAAGAATGAGAGCCATTCCTTGCAGGGCAAGCATGGCAAGACCCACAGTATCTGCTAGACGGCTGCTAGAGGGCAGTTGAGGGGTAGTTAGAGTGAGACGATCTGTATATCTGGTACATACAAGGATGCTAGCCATCACGTACATGAATGAACTGCAACTACTACATTAGCCTGGACGGGGATAATCGGGTTGGGGGCGGAGGCAGTGCCCCTCCCCTGTCAGTCGAGTGGGATCCTTGCGACGTATTATTATTATTCTCTGTAGTCTTACAGCCTACAGCCTTACTGTGTAGTCTTAGTGGTGCCAGGCTGCAGGTACTTTGTTAGTGCTCGTGTAGAGCGCCAATCGCCGTGCCGCCGTCCCGCTCTTTGTTTCTCGCGCTGCTTTCCAACCGTTTCACTCCAACACTCACGCATCTCTCTCTCTCTCTCTCTCTCTCTCTTCTCATCCCATTCCCTCCCTCCCCTCCCCCTCCTCCCCTGCCTCTCATTATCTCCCTCCTCCCACCACCTTCTCCATGCCCCTCTTCCGCCGCAAGCACAAGCCCTCCGCCGCCGCGACTGCATTCCGATCCGTCGAGCATCTGCCTGCGGCCGTCCCTCGCGTCTACCCCGACGACGATCTCGACCGCCGCTTCTCCGCCTCCACCTCCCGCGACCCTCTGCCTCTGCCTCCTTCGAGAACACCAACTGCTACAACTACAGCTACGACTACGAAGACCATCCCTCCCTCCGCATCAACCCCGTCCATTACGCCCATCGACACCCCTTCTCCCCCCAACCCTGCCCCGCAACCACGCCACCCCGCAAATACCCCCCTCGGTCGCTCCAAGAGCCAGCGACAAGGCCCCAGCAACAGCATCAGCAACAGCAGCAGCGACGACTCTCCGGTACTTGCACATGCAGCATCCCCCGCACCCACCCTCGATGCTGACCCTCCCACCCAGTCGTGGCCTTTGCCAGACCAGCCCCTCAAGTCCGCCGACCCCGAACCGCGCAAATCGCGCCGCAGCATCTTCTCCCTCCACTCGTCCGTCGCCCGCGAGCAGTCCGGCGGCATATTGCAGCGCACTCGCTCCGTGAAGAAGACTCCCCCCACCGTCGAGCCCCGTCGGATTCCTATACAACAGCGCCCGGTGTCCGTCGACACCACCTCCGAACCTCGCCCTGCTACCTCCTGGTCGAGGGAGCACGAACTAGACGCCCCGTGGCAGAAGATTCCGCAGCCGCCGCGTCAATCTCCCCCGCAGCAGCAGCAGCAGCAACAGCAGCAGCAGCCGCAGCCGCAACAACAACCACAACTACAACAGCAACCCCAACCCAAACCCAAACCCAACCTCAGCCGCAGCCCCAATTCCAACAAGCTCAGGCTGCGTCCCCGTCTCGCGGATCGCAAGAAGCTTTGTTTCCGCCCCAGAACCAACCTCAGTCTGATCCCTCTCCGCCCCAACCTCAAACCCCGACCCGATCATCCATGCCGCAGAACGCAGGGCCCCTCGACACACGCTCCCCCCGTTCACCGCATCCCTCTATCCCCCGATCCAACACCGACTCGGGTCTGATCGATCACCTCCCGCGACCGTCCCCGGTGGAGCCACCCAGACCGCCCGGCGAACTGGCCCCAACACAGCCCCAATTGGACCCCACGGTCGGCGCTCGACCCCCATCGCGCCAGTCCATCGGGCCTCCCTCGCCACTACGTCCCCTTCCAAACCCTCCAGACACAGTCGCGAGTGGCATGTCAGAACGTCCATCGGGTCCGCCTCCGGGTCAGCCCACCCCCGGCCATGCGCCGTATGCAGGAAACACGCAGGAAGCTGGCTTCCGCACCGCGGCGGCACAGCAACCGGAGCAGGGTCGCAGCACGCCCAGCTCGCGGGACAGCCGTCGGGACGCTCGCGAGGAGAGCGATCTCGACGTGCGGGCGTTAGTCCAGAAGCACGATGAACTCCGTAAGTGCTTCGTCCTGGTATGGAAGCCCGCTAACAAGAAGCAGAGGCCAAATATTCCAAGGTGAAACGATACTACTTTGAGAAGGAAGCACAGGTGCAGCACCTCCAGAACACGGTAGCCCACCAGCGCATGGCCGTGTCCCGCACGGTGCTAGACGACAACGAGTACGCCAACCGATTCGGTCGCCTCGACGGCGCAATCAAGGACCTGGCCTTTGCCATCCGCAAGGACTGGGAGACGCTGCCGCCGTGGCTGAGCGGGGTCGTCAACGACGACGCCCACACCGTCGGCACGAAGGAAATGACGGCGATCGGCCGCGCCGTGATGAGCCGATGGCTCGTCGAAGAGCTCTTCGAGCGCTACTTCCACCCCGCCCTGGAACCCACCTTCAGCCGCCAGCTCAAGAGCATCGAGATGAACCTGCGCCGGCAGCAGGTCAAACCGTGCACAGAGGAAGACAAAGAGAACGCCATCGCGCGCATCTCCAACTGGCGCCGCACCACGCTAGACGGCCTCACCAACCTACAGGGGCCACAGGCCGACGAACACCGCTCCCAGCTCATCGACCGACTCATCTCCCACCTGGTCGCCACCCTCGTCTCACACCTCCACGACCCCGCCCCACCAGGCCTCGACACCGGTGCCCGCATGATCGTCGAAAACGCCGTGGGCATTGCTGAGAAAATCCCTCTTGAATCTCGTGATATCTGCGTCGAATACATCGCACCCGGGTCGGTCATCCACGAAGGCACCATGAAGATTGAAGCGGGGCTTCCACCCCTCACCCACGTACGGACTGAATCCCGTGGTTCGGACGAGCTCGATCCGGCCGATGAAACCGATGAGTCAGGAGGAGGTGGTGGTCCTGGTGAATCCAGCCCACCGCAGCAGCGCGAACAACGCATGCGATCGGTCTTCAGCTCCCTGATGGGCCGTCGTACGGGTCCGACGGCGCCTCCTGGCCCGGGCGACACCCGCGTTGTTCAGGAAGAGCGAGAGCGCGGCCCCGGTCGCATTCGGTTTGCGTCTTTCGTCACCGCGGAGGTTCGAGGGAGGGGACCGATGAACGTGTTGGTCAAGGCGCCGGTGTATTTGATTGAGTAGATGCATGAATGGCATGCACCTAGAGCACAGCGAGTGGAAAAGAGCAGAACAGGGAGAGCAGAGCAAATAGCATGTACAGCGAATTCATCTGGTGATGAGATGTATATTCTTCCTTCCCAGCAGACATGTGCTTAAATTAAGTAAGTGGAGTATCCGTAGGATAGCTATAGATGCGAAGGATGGAGTAGAGGGGAAAACAGTGGTATTAACCATCCATTCATCCATCCTACTATCCTACTATCTATCCCAACCATCATTATCCACCCCATATATCCTATGATCCTATCCATCCGCACCACCCATCCAAACTCCCCCGGGATAAACAAAACAAAACAAAACTAGTAGTATGTATGTATGTATGCATGTTTGCTGACCGCCTAGCCTGAACTCAGCCTCGAATAGACACAATAAGAGATGACTAATATCCACCAGACAATATGGCCGAGTGGTCTAAGGCGATAGACTAGAAATCTATTCTCTTCGGAGGCGTCGGTTCAAATCCGACTGTTGTCGATTCTTTTTGGTTTTTTTTTGTGTTGTGGGGGATTTGGGTGGGTGGATGGCTGGTAAATAACAATGAAAAATGGGTTGTAAATTGTGTTGATTGGGCTGGGATTGGTGTGTATATACTAGTATATAGATATATGGAGAGAGCATGATGATGGGAGATTAAAAATATACCAAACCTGCTTTACTGACTAACCTCTATACTGGCATAGTGATAATGTGGTTATGATTGGAAAGCTGGATTTAATATTTATATATAATCGGTATATTTTTTAATTTTGGTTCCTGGGTACGTTCTATTCCCGCCTCGCTTGGTCTGTAATCTAATTATCGCGCAGTATAGGTAGTTCGTTCAGGTTGGAGAGTGCAGATGGACTGATCTTGCAAAGCATCATGATGGTGATGATGATGATGATGATGCTGGTTTGGATACCTCGAGTATCGCGGCTATCTTTCGAGGAAATGAGAATCTTCGATCAAGGAAGAAGATCGATTAGGCCGAGGCTAGTTGGATTATCAGGCAGCGTTTCTAGCTGTCAAGACGGTATCTGGACAGGAATCGAAATCGAAATGACTCGACCAGTACTTCTCATCCGTGCTTAATATCCCAACAGCATCTATAAATCCGAGAAGCTGTCCTTCTCCACTTTTTTTTTTTTTTCGAGCGGAAACAACGAACTCGATGTCCTAAGTTCGAGCATATCATAGCCAGCCCTGTCAGTGATTGGCACACCCTTGCTTGTCCTTCAGGAAAAGTAAGTACGGGGTAACCATCCAAGGAGCTCCTGGGCGATGATCTGTTGCATTGTCCATAGGAATCTTTAAACAGTACCCATTGCACCTAGAAGCTGGGACTCCTTCAGCAAAAAAAAAAAAAAAAAAAAAAGAATCTTTAGTAGAGCATCATCTGTACTGTCTCAGGGCGATACGTGCTACCGCAGAAGTATATTCGACCTGGAAAAAAGATTTCTCCTGTCGTGATGTGCATCAATCTCCAGCCGACTTGTAAGCTCAATGGGCTCTAACCTGGTTAATGGTATATGCCGATGCCGATTCTCCAGTGTCAACGCTGTCTGATAGCAGGGTTTCCCAGACAAATAACTGCCACAAATAACTGCTGCAGTTGCTGTTTAGTGTAACCAGTATTCATACTGCATTTCCCATCTGTCGACGTTCGAGAAATGGAACTCATTGTTCATGTTCTTTGCAAAGATGACATCGTAGTGTTTTGCTCGTAATTTTCCCGCTTTGAAGTACTTCTTTCTCTCACCGACGCGTCGAGCAATCAATCCCGCAAGTTGGGCGACAGTAACTTAAGCATCGTGTTTTTCTTGACCGTAACATCGTCGTTTGAGACTATATCTATGGCCGAGTCCACTTCAAAAGTTGACTCGGCTTCAACAAGTAGATTCGGGTTCAAATGTTGATCAAGTCTGGAGTATGCATTCTTCTTGGACCAAATCGTCAGTCACAATGTCTTCATCCATCTATTCGGCTATTGTCAAAAAAAAAAACATCTATGAGTTGAAGGCTTTGCACTATGAACCACCGTTTCGCTGAATAAAATCCCAGAAGGGTAGACAGTTTCGACGCAATACGCTCCATATCCATCATTGTAAGCAGAAAACGAGCTCTGGATGCAGGACTGTTTCTGTAAACCATCTTTCACGCCCTTCCGGGCTTAGATCAGACCAGATTGACAGCCACCATTGCCTCATGGATGTGCAGTCTTGGACCCCAATCTGGATTTTCTAAGACATTCCTTGGAGGCCGTGTTCATCTTCAAGGCAAGACATATTCCGTGCCCCATGTTCATCACCATACGTTCCTTGCATACCATGCTCATCTCGAAGACATGACTATCACTACAAGTCATGTCAGATTCCCTTGACAAACACCGTGCTCACTTAAATGATAGAAGCATAGGCTAGTCAACAAGATAGTCGACAATCAGCTGTGTCTGGTCTCTAGAAAAATTTCTGACGAGCCAGTCATTTACAGCCCTAGGGTCTGTTCGATCTCGGGGGTCGTGATCTCAGCCACGCAAAGACTGATCTGCCCTGATTGCTGTTGCAGGGCTTGTAAAAACAACCGTCATGCACTGGTGATAATATCGCGTCTAGTCTACTAGTATATATCATCCGCACTGCATCCATCAATGTGAGTGTGACGTGATGAGGCTGGGTATATGATAGAAACCCCGAAATCGAAACACCGTCGTGGTTCCCAGATCGGAAGCTCTATCTTCGTTGCATGTTCAACCATGAATGAATTTGTTTAAATAGGTAGAGTCTGGTTGACGATGTTCTTCTGGACTTCCGATTCAGCTTCGTTTTCTTCCAGCGAGGATAATTCTCAATCGGCTTTGTATGTTCTGCATGGGTCCTTTGATGGATCTTGATTGATGTATGAGAATTTATAGTAGACTCTGTAGATTCAGTTGAGCAAGGACGTAAAAATAATTCGACGGCCAGTCCGCTCGCCATATTGATCGTGGAGAGTATGAAGAGGAGGAAGAGGAAGAGGAGGATAAGGATAGGGGTGGGGGGTTTTTATATTCGTGTTCTGGTCTGGTGCACCTCTCTCGAAGAATGGGATTCACTGAGTCTGGGGAGGGGAATCTTGGATAGAGATGTATTGGTGCTTGGTGAGGGAGGGGGTGAATATAGTTTGAATGGGATGATAAGGATGGATGTTAGGAATGGATATTATGGAATGAGTATAGGGCTACAGAGACATCCTAAAGAGAGTGAATAGTATACTCCTGTCTGTGTAATCACATAGGAGAGATATCTATCTATAGATAGCGTATTTTAAAGATGATTAAGTAACTGGGATATTCCCCGGGAGCATCTTCGGAGGTTTATCTCAAAGTAAGAATCTATATAGAACCCAAAATAAGCTGTACACTATACACTGCACCCTGTAAGCTGTATAATATACACTATATACCCTACAACCTGCAAGGGTACGTAGGTAGGTGGTAGGTAGTAAAGAAGATAACATCACAGGGCACTCCCTACAGGAGTAATAGCTTCTAACTATAATTCTATCTAGTATTAACTCAATTCCATTCCATATAACTATGTATTATACTTTACACATCCCACATCACATCATAACAAAGAGACATATCACATCACATCATACACCTAAACACAGTGTACCCTAGTAAATATCTGAGGGGTGAGGAAGAAGATGGCTGCCGGATGGGCGGAGCATTATTAACCTCAGGCACCACCCCGACATATTCCGCTTTGCTCAATAGATTGCTGACTGGACATAAATACGGGCCCTAATCTAGAAATATCAACGATTTGACACGCTGAGCCAAAAGATACACCATGCTGGTATTTAGTCCCGAACACCCAGTCGGGGGTGGACAGTGAAACTGCGAGCAATACTTACTGTGACCTGCTGTTTGTGCTAGTTGACAGACAGACGAACAAGACGGAATAAAGTGGCTCATGCCGTGCATTATTATTATTATAGTAGTTGTATCTATATGCGCAGCATATGTCTAGCTGTCTATCAGCCATGCACGCAAGCATGCACCGTGTCCTGCACTAGAGGCTGCAGTCAATGCAGCCATGACTCGAAGCGAGCCTTTTAACAAGGAAAGGATGAAGTACCATCCTTCAAGCAGCAGCAGCAGCAGAATCCGTACCAGCATCGCCATTCATCTCCCACCAAACAGCATACCCGACCAACTCCAACAGATACCTCTCGCGATACGCAAACGCCTTGGAGGCATACAGCCCCAAAAACCCCCTTGCCTTCTCGATCACGACGCTCTCATTGCCGCGTCCCAGAGCCACAAGATCCCTAGGAGAAAGACTCACGACATCCACTCCAGCATCAAACCCCAAGAGCCCCTCCACGCCGCCATCCAACCGATCCACCCAGGCACAGAAGCTCTCAAACATCGAATTCCGCGCCACAAACTTCACCACGGAGTCCAGGTCCGCTTTGTCCACCACGCCGCGGGGCAACGCATCCCCCGTCGCCACGATCGTGCGATGCACCTGCGCCACGTACGCCAACTCGGCTAGCAACTCCTCCACGCCGCCGCGATCCTCCGCAACAGGCAAGAAGAGTGGGCGGTCATAGCCCAACCTGCTTCTCCAGAACCAGTTGCACGCGAGCAGGCTGATAATGCAGGGTATCAGGACGACATAGCCGTACCACATGGTCGCGGTGACGAGACTCGCACCGCCCGCGACCAGCCCGTTCACCCCGTTCACAACCGCATGCCACTGGAGCCCCCGGAACCGCAGTTTCAACTGGTCGCGAAACACGCCGACGCCCGGATGCGTCGGGGAAGCAGTCGCCGTGCACGCCTTGTAATGTGTCTGGAACCGCCGGACCAGATAAAACGACCACGCGGCATTAACGACGCCGAACAGCGCCGCCAGACCGTTCCCGATGTATCCGGATAGCAGGTTGCTAGCACGGTAGACGCGCGGATTGGCGCCCCAGATCGCCATCAGTGTGCCGGTCCCGACGAGCAGCGCGCCCAGGCCCATCAGCAGGTCCATGAGGATGCGGTCGACGATCTCGGTGCCCAGTTCGCGGTAGTTGACGCCGAGGCGGGTTTTCAGGAGGCTGGTGTTTGTGGGGGTGGAGGTGGAGAGGAGGTGTTGGAGGTGGGAGCGCTCCTGGCGGAGGAGCTGCACGTTGGTCCAGCTGAGGTGGAGGTCTCGGGCGGCGACGAGGGTCATGAGGAGGGCGATGGGCCCGCCGATGGCCATGAGGATCAGGGCGTAGCGTGGTACCGGGATGTCGTTCCAGACGTTGGCGGCGAAGTCGGCGGCGTTGGCGAGTTCGAGGAAGCCGACGCCTGCGAGGAGGGAGTTGCGGAAGAGGGGTTGTTGGGTGAGGCGCAGTTTTGGGGGATGGCGGGTGGTGAAGGGATTGAGGGATCGGCGGGAGACGCGGGTGAAGGTCACGGTGTTGGGGGTGGAGTTGGGCCCCGTGGTGGAGGAGATGGTGAGGTCGCTCGACTCGCGGAGGAGCTTGGGGATGGGGGACGACATGGCGGTGGTTGTGGTTGGGGAGGGAGTTGGGCCACAGCCACCATGTGTGCGGATGAAGAGGAGGAAAAAGAGGAGGAAAAAGAGGAGGAACAAGGGGTCGAGCAGAAGAGCGACAGCCGGGGGATTATATTTGGCCGGATTGGGTCGGTGGGGCCGCCCTGTAGGGCTGAGCCGGGGATCCGTGGTTGGCTATTTTGGGGTCTGGCGGCCTATCAGCGACTGCCTAGTACGCTCGCAGCCTTCGCTAGCCGGTGCTAGGCTGGGGATGTGCAGGACTTACGTGTCCTGGCGGCCCATTGATGATTATCTATTGATTTGGACGGGGTTTAGGCATCAGAATGTTCACCGCTGATGGTGCATTATTTGCTATTTGACACATCGGATTATCTATCCAATATCCATCGACCATTTACTGTCTATCCAATATCCATCTACCATCTACTTCTATTTCTATTTCTCCCTCACCATGGCCGCCTGCCTATACCCCGGAATGACCTCCCACTCCCGCACCACCCGAAACCCATACTTCTCATACAGCGGGCGACCCTGGGGCGTGGACGCCAGGAACGTGTCGACACCCACTTCATCCGCACGCTGCAGCCCCCATCTTAGCAACGAGGACCCAACCCCGCGTCCATTGAAGTCGGGTCTAGTACCGAGCATGTCGAGATCTGCGCCGCCATTAGACACCATCATCATCATCCAAACCATAGTAAAAAGCAAAACAAAACAAGCAAAAGAACCTCCAGAGAAGGAATAAAAAAAAAAAAAAAAAAAGAAAACCTACAGAAATACCCCTCTCCCTCCCACCCATAACCCTCCCCTTCTCAGCATGAATATCCCCAAAGAACCTCTCACACAGTTCCGAGTCCGAGCTGGGGGGCCACGCCACCTTCTCCTCATCCCCGACCCCAGCGCCATGGCCATCGTTCGACGCAGAGACGGGAACAGGGAACTGCCACTTCGCAAACCCCGCAATCACACCATCTTCATCAACCACCTTCAGCACCGCACACGACGGATCCCTGCCCCCCGCCAGCTCAATGTCCCGGCGGAACTGCTCCACCCACCAGCTCCGCACGTCCGGGGTGGGCGGGAACAGCCGACGATTGAAGTCGTCGGAGAAGGCGGCCAGAAATGTGTCTGTGAGGGCGGTGCTGTCGGAGGGTAGGGCGGGGGAGACGGTCAGACGGGATCTGTGGTTGGGAGGTGCGAAGGTTGGGGCTGGGGGTGTGGTTGGTTTTTGCATGGTGAGGGGGAAGGTGTTGATGCGCGTGATGCCCCGGAGTGTTTGGCTTGGGCGGAGGTGCATAGATTATGTATCTATGATGTAATCACGTATATATTTTGTGACTGGAGGAATAGGATGGGCTAACAGGATTCGGAAACTCGCAATAGTATTTATTCCTTTTCTCTTTTTGCCTCCTAATTTCGTTTTGTTTGCAGATGAGTCACGGGATGTCGCCATGTCGGAATACAGGTCACGTGAGTATATTCCGAGGTTCCGACCGGAATGGGATGGAGGGGTTGTGGCTGCCGGATGGGGGTTATTGTTACATAGATTTAATTAGCGGGTTTTGGTGTTACGGATTGCGGTGGTAGGATGGTGCTGAGAGGGGAAAATTACTGTCAATTTCTGCATTGCGACTTGTCAGAGTTTCCTGAGAAAATGGAAGCTTTAAGAGTAAGACGGGAAAGACATGGTCTGATCGGCGGACGAGGTATATACTCTTTCAGGCCTTCAACGCGTAGATTAGTCGGGACAGTATCATTGACTACCGTGAACTCCGTATTTAAATCGTGTCTACCTATTTCATAGTATCTGAATGTAGGCACCTGAAAAGCAGTGCCTCTTCTACTCAGGCAGTCACATTATTTCCGGACCCCGCGGCCCTGCGCCTTTCCCCTGCTATTAATACCTAACTAATTATCCGCCATAGGGCTGAACCAAGACCAAACGGGCATGCCGTGAGCGCGACAGCCAGTCAGACGAGCCGCCCAAGCTTTTGAAACGGGACCCTGGCCCCACTTGGGCTGACAAGCTTTTCCCTGGACGCTCCCCGTCACAGGCGTTGGTTGTATCGTTGCACAACAGCGGCACACAGCCAGGCAGCCGTATTTCCAGAGCCCATCAGGGTCTGGCTGCGGCTGTGGCTGGATTCAATACGAGGATGCTGTATCAAGCCCAAGGGGGATGAGGGAGATGATCGCCAGTAGAGATGAGAATCATCAGGAAAGAACCAGCAGATGCGAGCAGGGCGTTCGTTGTGTAGACGGCGGAACAAAGCGGACGACGGACGACAAAGACACCAGAGAGAACTTAGTCTTCGATGGAGTTATCGCTGGGTGACGATGGCATCAGCCAGCCCCATTCCCCCTCCAGCGATCATAAGCTCATCGAACATCCGGGTCCGTGTAAGAATACCACCAGCCAGGATGCTGTACCACGCCCCGCGGAGACAGATTCGCCAGTTCATCGTACTTCTGCAGCCTGACCGTGATCGGTCCGTACAGACATTACAGCGATTCATCGCTGTAGTGGCAGCCTAGAGCAGTGCCCCTTCAGTCATTTGCCTGCTTTATGACGCGCCTTTTGTCTCTCTCTCTCTCTCTCTTGTCCTGCTGGCCTTTCTTTCCCTTTATATACCATACCATCCATCCATCCATCTTTTCTCTCCATAGCCCCTTCTTCTGAAGCCAAGCAACGGCCAAGCAACAAGAATGGTCACACACGATCGACCACTCAGCACCATGAGCCCATCCTCTGCAGACCAGCCATCCCAGCAGCAGCAAAAGCAGAAGCAAAAGCCAAGAAAGCCCAAGAACAAGAGCAAAAACAAGCCAGACCCTCAACCAGCTGCACCGAAAGTCCTTCTTGCCGACAAGATCGGACAATCTCTCTACGACCGCCTCATCGAGTCGCGTCTCGAAGCCCCAGACTCCCTCCACCACTGGGGGGCCCTGCATCACAACCTCTCGAAATGGCCATCCCCATCTCCATCGCCATCGCCAACCCCCGATCCAGCAGCAGCAGCGCCAACACCACACACTCGACCTCCTCGTCCCTCAAAAGCCTCGCCTCCAGCCGCACCAGCCATGACTCCTCCTCCTCGTCCTCCTCTTCCTCCAACCCTAACAGAAACCACACCCACAACAAACCCCTCCCCCTCTCCCATCCCCCGAATCCACACCCTCACGTACCCCCACCCCCGGTCTCGACAATCACCTCCCTCGCCGCCCACCACGGCCAAATCTCGCACATGGGCCTCCTCGACCCCAGCTACCACCTCTTCCTGAACACCACCCACACCGGCCTGCTGTGCTTCAAAGTGCTCAACAAAGTGGCCATCATCGCCGGCGACCCGCTCTGCCACCCGTCATCCTTCTCCTCGCTCCTCTCGGAGTTCAAGGTCTACCGAAAGCGGCAGCACTGGGGCATTGCGTTCCTAGGCGCGAGCCCAGAACTACTCCACCACGCCAGAATCACGAACGCGCACTGGACGAGTCTGCAGTTCGGGCAGGAGAGGGTGTTGAATCCCCTTACGAGTCCGATCCTCGCGGAGACGGCGGGGAAGAGGATTCTGGTGCAGAATAAGCAGTTGTTGAAGGGCGGGTGGGAGGTGGATGTTTATGTTCCCGGGGGACATGGGGATGAAGCGTTGGAGAGCGAGTTACGCGGCATATATGATGAGTGGCGCAGCGAGCGGAATACCAGTGGGACAACGCAGGCGTTCATCACCGAGTATGATCCCTTCTCGATGCCGGAGCTGATGACGTACGTTTACTGCAAGGGGCCTGGCACCGGTCCCGACAGCGCAGTGTGCGGATTCGCAGCATTACGATGGATCGGTGCCAAAGGCGGCTATCACCTCGACCCGTGCATCGCGAGACCCGGGGCCGCGCGGGGCCTGAGCGATCTGTTGGTGTTTTCGGCGATGGCGCTGCTGCGGAAGGCCGGCGTCGGGTATCTAGGGTTTGGCTACGAGCCGTTTGAGCATCTGGGGGAGGTGGTGGGGTTGCCTGGCCCCGTGGAGAAGATGACCCGCATGGTGTATCGGTATACGTTCCAGAGGCTGCCGATTAGTGGGAAGAAGGCGTATCATGATCGGTTTCGCCCGGATGAGGACCTGGATCGAGGGCTGTTTTTGGTGTTTCCGGCCGCGTTGCCGGAGGTGAGGCAGATGGTGGCCATGACGCACATTGCGAATATTAGTATTCGGCGGTTGGTGTTTCGGGTGTGATTATATTGTTTAGAGAATACTGCTAGGGAGCTGTTGGGACTTGGGATGGTTGGCTTAGTGATTGGTTTTGGAATGGGGATGTGAGTGTGAGTGTGAGTGTGCATATGGGGGTTTGGGGGTTTGTAATACTATAGCGGTGATTCTTATTGCTTGTATACACCCTTTTTGTCTATGATTATCTTCTTCCCTTGTTATTTTTACTATCTTGTTAAGTAGACTGCACAGCCAATATGCATCATCATCATCATCATCATAATGACTATCAGGATTGGATATATCTATCAGATTAGATCATGGCAAGGACTAGAATCCACCATCCAAGCCAAACTGAGACCCAATATGTATTTCTTTTGTCTTCCTTTCTTCGTTTACTACTGCATAACCCCAGAGAGTTAGTTCAGTTACCCCATTCCATGCTATCCGGGACTGGTAGAACTAGACAGTGAATGGACTCTCAACAACAACACGTCTTGTCTTGTCTTGTCTTGTCTTGTCCTGTCTTATATCTTCCCCCCTCCCTTCTTCTTCCTTCTTCTCTCTCCTCTCTTCTTCCTTATTTTCTCTCCAAACCCACCTCTCTTATCCAACCGCCATCGAAACCACAAACCATCATGTCTTCTTTTGTCAATACATCCTTATTATCATCTCCTCTCAACCAGGCCCCAGGAGCTGCCGCTGCTACCGCTGTCTCCGGAGGGATCACTATCAACATCAACCCCAATTCCAACCGAAATGGCGGTGACAGCAACAGTCATCATTCTTCTAAGAAGAAGAAGAAGAACAAGAGAAAGAACAAGAGAAAGAACAGGAGAAAGAACAAGAGATCCACTCTTCCAGTAAGCCAATCCTTCCCCCCATTTCCCTCCCCATCATCTTCCCAGCCAGCATCAACTCACAATACCCACCCAGTTCAGCACGATATGCCAAAAATGCAGCCATAGGGAACGAACCTGCCGACACCCGAATATCAACAGGGCGAGGGCGTCGAAGATGGTTTCACTCAGTGTATTGTCTTTCTTTCTTTCTTTCTTGGTTCTTTCCTTCTTTGCTTCATTGCTCCCCCCCTGCTTATCCTAAATACCTACCCACCCGCCAACCCAAACAAAGGCCCACCTATAGTATCTACTACACCTAACAAGTATAGCAATCTGCTAATAATATTAACTATCAGCACCAACGCACCGACCCGCTCCCCCGCCCACCTTCATTCCTGCCTTCTCGTCCTCCACTTCCTTCACAGGGTCCTCGTGGGTTTGGGTCTGGGTTTGGGTTTGGGTCTGGGTTTGGGTCTGTATTTGGACAGCAGAGGCCCGCCCATCTGCCGTTTCGACCCGGGTGGCTGAGTAGACGTGATCGTTGGGTGGATGCTCGGGTGGGACATCGTGTGGAGAGGGAAGAAGGTCAAGGTCAAGGTCGGGAGGTTGTGGGCTGGGAGGTAGATCGACAGGAAGCATGGCGATGCCAGGGTGAGACGCAGACACAGACACAGACACAGACACAGACACAGACATGGGTGGTTGCTCGCCAGAAGGAGGAGGCCGAGGAGGAGAATCCCCGGATGATAAAGATTGAGGATGAGGATGAGGATGGGAATGAGAATAAGAATATGAATACGAGCGAGTGCAAGAACGAGACCGTGGAGGATGAGGAATTTGAAGAAGAATATGAAGAAGATGATAGATGGTACCCTTGATACAAGACAAGTCAAGTCAAGCTCAAGGCAAGAGATGTACTTACTCATATTGATAGTATCTAGTACCTACCCAGTACTTACCTACTACCTACCTACTACCTAGAAATATTGCCCCCCTGCTCGCCAGATAGCTTTCTATACTTGACATTTGTATGAGTTTGATGATTTTCCAAGACGGATAGGATAGGATAGGTGAGATATGTGGTTCCTAGGAAACCTATTCGATTTGTTTCGTCTGCCAACAATCTACACTACATACGAGCTAACTAATAAGTGCTAACTACACGGTGATCTGGCTAAATGTATGGACACTCCAGACATGGATTTCCGCTCCAGATTGTTTACTTGTTGATTGATTGTTTGCTCGATAGATTGCACCATGGAAAGGGATGGTACGGAGTACTGTTATCCACATCCCCACCCCCACAGGGTGGGGGAGTGTATGTGTTTTCGTGTCAAAATAAGTAGATCTTGTAGATTAAGACGATGAACTCAAAAGGTATCCTCATTCACAAGTAAATTCTTTCGTTGCTGCTTGCTTGCTAGCTAGCTATCTAGCCCAAAATACTGCAATACGGCAAGAATATTGGACCGACCTAACTATTCTCTTCGCATGAAATGTTGTATGTTGTATGTTGTATGTTGGTTGTCCCGACGCATAAATTACGATGATACCCGTGGGATCGGATAAAATCGTACTCAAAGATCATCGGATTTCCTCTCGTCTCGTACAGTGTACTAACATAAAGTAGTGCAGCTGCATCCAGCTCAAGATCATCCGAGGGGAGCGGATGACCGAGCGAGGCAAGAGACATGCATGACAGGGCTACGACTACGGGCACGACGATGACATGAGGCATGACATGACAGGGTCCAGTGGAATATCTGGTATTGGTTGGATATAAGTGTACAGATTATCGGGTATCTAAAACCCAGCAGAGCCGAGCCTGGTTGACGCCGTACCAAGCAAATCAATACGCCACGCGGGTCCGCATGTCCTAGGAGGGAACTGTTAGTTTGGTAGTCAACGTATGGAATGAAGACTGGCAGCTTACCGAAATCTTCCGCTCGATTTCCCGGACGGAGCGGTCCAGTTCCGCGGCAATCATCATCTTCGTATCATTAGGCAATAAGAAATACATCTCGCACAGGTCTCCGTCAATGACCCCCTTCACCGGGGCATAGTAGCTCCGGTAGATCAGGTGGTCCCGTCCAGCGAGAGGAGGGTGCTGTGCAGCCAACTGCATCTCCAGGTTCTGGAAGAAGTCGACATCCTCTCGACTGAGGAACGGAACCAGCATGCCGATGGTGCCGTGGAAACCGGTCCACATGACAATGTCGCGTCCACCGGCCACCAGCTGCGTCTTATGCAAACTGGTGGGGATGTCCTGCGTGTACACGTGGATCATCAATTCCAGACGATTGGGTGTTCCTTGCAGGTAGCCACGCTCGTGGATCAGATGGGCACCCGATCCATCCTCATCCGCCTCTTCAGACGTCTTCTTGGGGCAACGCAGGAGCCATAAGTTCCCGAACTTGTCACCACCGGCTGTGGTCTCATAGTCGACCATGGTGGTGGAGGTTGTCCAGCGAGACACCGAGTCATCCACGAAGGGAATCAGAACATTCTCCTGGTACTTGTACACGACGTACGTGACACTCTCCCGGACGTCGCTGACGACAATTCTGCTTCCCTGGGTCTGGAGACCGACGATGGTCCTGGGCACGACCGGAGCCTGGCACTTGCGAAGCAGCTGCTTCATACCCAGGTCGTAGATGCGAAGCAGGGAGCCGATACCGGCGGCCAGACGACCTTGGAATCCAAGAAGCGCAAGAGGCGGTTCGTCAACCTTGGTCTTGTGGATGAACTCAAGCTCTCTTCCGTCCTCCTGGAAGCGATAGATGTGGATGTAGCCACCCTTGTGAGAAGGCGGGTTGACAGTCATATCTTTCGCTGTTCCCACCACCAGGAATGTCTCGTCATCCTGGCTAGTGAAGGGAACGGCCGCAATGCTGACAGCAGCCTCGTTCTCCTCAAGTTCAATGGTGTGGACGACAGCCTTGGCATCCAGAGGATCGACTACCTGAATGCAGGAGGCCCAGTGACCAGAACCCTTAGGATATCCAAAGTCTTCCGCCGGCAGGACAGTTTCATCACCACCGCGCGACTTGGAATCCTCGATCAACCGAGCTCTAGTGGAGGGAGAGAGGACGTTGTTGTCTGACTCGATCACATAGAAGAGCGGCTGCTCGGGGTGCTTCAAGAACCGACGCGGAGTATACGATAGAGGGATGGACTGCTGCAACATGTTGTTGTCCAGTTTCTCAATCGAGAAGATTCTAGTGTGCCATTAGCAAACGTTCACCAAACATTCATGAACAATAAATGTGTATTGGGGATCGATCTCAGTAGGAACAATTGGAATATAAAAAAATTTGATCCACATTTGTTTATTCGGACCCTAATTTTCATCATACGATCAAGGGGATGGGGCGGAAAAGGACGAAAAAAGACGAGATGTACATACCGTAGGTTCTGTCCCTGAATACCCACCATGCCCTCAACGCACTGCTCGCTGGAGAAGTTCCAGCCCCATTCGAGCCCAACGTAGTCAAGCGGCGTCAGCATGAAGCCCTTGGTCTGCACGTCACAATAGCCGAGCCAGGGACGGGAGCTGATGGCAAGAACAGCCGCCTGCCCCTTGACGGAGACTTGGAACAGCTTGACAGCCTTAGATCCGAGGAAGCGTGTCCGGGTGTCCGATAGTTCACCCGTGACCTCGTCCAGGACCGTTCGCAAGTAAACGCCTGAGTGCAAACCGATGTGCAGATACAGAGTCGTTCCACCGGAGCTCGAATCAGCCATGGCCATGATGTTCAAAGCTGAAGGGGCGGCGGTGAGAGCCTGGACTGACTTGTTCTCCAAAGTCGAATCCGGATCCAAGCTCAGAATACGGACAGTCGAGTCGTCGCATCCGACAGCCAAGAAAGAGCCCCGCATGCGACCCTCAGGAACCTCACCCAGACTCAGACAAGTCACAGTGCCAGACATCTGACGTCTCTCGTCGTATTCGGCCAGAGAGCCATCCGCATCCATTTCAAAGTAAACGATCTCACCAGAGCTCAGAGCAACAGCAACCTGACGTTCGTTGGTTGCAGCAGCCACGATGGACCGATGCTGAGGAGCAGGCCATTCGTTCACTCGCCGATCGGCTAGGATGTGGCGGATACCGCGGGGGTGGATTTGGATCAATGCATCCTCACCAAGCTGCTGGACAGCCAGCGTTGGCGCGGTCGAGAGGAAGCCAGTGTCCGTAACTTCTTCCACAGTCTCACCAATGCTCAGGACCAGAGTGCCGTTGGCGAAGGAAAGAATAATGTACGCATCAAACTCGTCGGCTCTGGTGAGTTTCGTTGTCCATACTGCAGAAGGCACACTCGGAAGCTCGGACTCGACAATCTCGGACACTTCCAGGCCATGCTTCAATGTCCTGAAGCTGCTCCGAGCGCCACCGCCAGATATAGTGAAGATCTGAGGCGCATCATCCTCGGTGATGTTGACCACCTTACTGTCGATCAATGGGTTCAGGGAGTTAATGGTTTCCACCAGGTTCAGGTTCTCCGAGCCTCTTGGTTGGAAGAAGATCGGCTCATACGGCACCGAAGGATCCGCAGAGAAAGACTCGCTGGTGAACTCGATCTCTTCGTCATCATCACCGAGCTTCTCGAACTGGTAGAAATGATGATTACCAGCCTCACTGGCAACATACAAGAAACCACTCTTGAGAATTAACAAGTTCGACGCGAGGGGAACCGTATCAAAGTATTTGATCTTGAGCTGCTTGACTTCGCCAGTCAGCTGGCCGTTGTCATCCTCAACCATGTCGATGGTGAGCTTGAAGAGATCACCATCCTCAGTCTGCAGAAGAAAGAAGAAAGCACCCCTCATCTTGTGCATCACACCAGCAGTGATGATCCGCTTGCGTTCCGGGTTCTCAGTAGCACCACTTCGACGAGGGATGGGTACTCTGAACGCATCCTGGTTGGAGTGTCGGTAGGTGACGCTATCCTCAGCACAGACTAACACACCACTGGGGCCGTCTGCACCGCCAGGGACCTGGAAGAGCATCGTCGCAGTGCGATCAACAGGATCTGACCACTTCCTGACGACGTGATTGAGACCCAGATCCAGCTCGTAGTAAACCAGGTGCTTCTCGAGTTCTTCGTAGGCCTGACCCGTGGGATCCTGATCCGACTCAGAGTAGTCCACTTCGAGCGCCGCGAATATCGGGTTTTCATACCCAACATCCAGACCCGTCATGGCAAAGACCAAGGTCTGTGGCTTGTGGGCCTCCAATGGGGAAGATATCGTCAGCTCGGCCTGCGAGTTCCGATTCAGGACGTAGACCAGCTTGTTCTTCTCGATGGAAGCGATGATGCAAGCTCTGCCCTTGGGGTCCACGGCCAGATACTGGCCCGGGACTACCCGGCGGACACCAGACTTGCCAAACGTCTCGAGGTGAATCCGGTTGAACCGGTTCTGTGAGGGCACATACTCAATGATAGTGATGCGTCCCGAGTCCGAGCCAATGATAATGTAATCTATAGGCATCTTTCAGCACAGTTCAGCCACCAACACCGAGACGGGACGATTCGGCTAAGGATCGTGCTGCCCGGGAAGCTTGAAGAATCACTATGATGATCTTGAAAGTCCAGGCAGGGGGAATCTGAAACATACCTTTGTTGCTACCAGCCAGTCTGAAGGCGGCCAGGGAGCGAATGATTCCAAAGACATCCTGAGAAAAGAGCGGAGTGACCTTGCCCTGCGTCGGGTCGGGGCGGTGGATGGTGAGCTTGGAGCCCGACGCGGTGACGATCTGCTGTTCCTTGGTGCCGGCAAACTGGCCCAGAATCGCCTGAGTGATCGCAGTGGGCGGCTGGATCGTCAGGGAGTACATGAACATGTGCGAGGTGGTCGCCATGGTGGAGGGGGGGGAGCTCAGGTGAGCTTGAGCGAGGGGGGTGGGGTGGTTGTTTACGACGCGATTGCAGCCAGGGGGAGACTACAGTGAAAGCAGTCCCATTGCTGCTCGTGGAGCAATTGAGATGGGAGGACTCTCGAGACCGAGTGTCCTCGCTGGGGGGGGGTGGTTGCGTGGAAAGAAAGGACAAACCCAGCAAGTGTGTGTCTGCGAGAAGAAAGAGTGAAAATTCCGGTGCGAAGAAGGAAATGAGCTTGGGCGGGTTTGGGTTTGCCTGGTTTGCGGCGTCACGTGGTGCTGACCGTACCGTACAGCAGCTTACGTTGGGTCATCGCGCCCACAGGACGGAGGGGCCCGCAATACCGTTCCAGCAATACACACCCGGCAGCTGGGAGGGCGGACGATGGGGTTCTGCCCGCTTCCACCTCACCGGTTACGCTATCGTCCAGTGCTGGGCTGAGGCGACTGACGGCGCGATTGCACTACTGGCCGTTTGCTGGAAGAGGACAAGTCCCCCCCATCCCCTTCCGTTATTCCTCATACTATCATCGCTGTATATCTACTCCACGACTCCCCAATCTGCTTCTCTCCCTCCCCACGTCTTGTGCAATCTACTCTCCACCAACTCCCCTCCCCCCGGTGTGACGTGACTGGTCTCCTCAGGCTCCCTCGGGCCCCCCTCATCCCCTCCATCCGCCGCATCCACCACCACCCACCCCTACACACCATCATGGCTGATGAAACCTCCCCCGCTGATGATGCGCCCATCACCTTCAACATTAAGTCATCAAATGATGCCAAATACACCCTGACCCTGCCCGCGTCGACGACCGTGTCCCAGCTGAAGGAGAAGCTCGCCGCCGCGGAGTATGCCGATACCCCAGCCGAGCGTCAGCGCCTGATCTACTCGGGCAGAGTCCTGAAGGACAACGAATCCCTGGCAACCTATAAGATCAAAGAAGGAAACACCATTCATCTGGTGAAGAGTGCTGCCAGCAACCAGCGTCAAGCGCAGACTGCTGCTACCACGGCCCCGGCTGCCGCCCCGGCCGCAGGCGTCCCCACGAACCTCGCGGCTGGCACCGGCAACAACCCGCTGGCTGGGCTGACGGGCGCCAGATATGCTGGGTTTGCGCAACTTCCGGGCGCAGGGATGTTTGGACCAGATGGCGGGGTAAGTCGCGTCTTCGCGAAAGCTTCCGGTACGGGGATGAGTGCTAATCCAGCTTGGGTAGATGGGTCCTCCTCCGGACACCGACACGATGCTCAACATGCTCGAAAACCCCCAATTCCAGACTGCAATCAACGAAGCCTTGCAGAACCCCGCGATGATTGACATGATGATCCAGCAGAACCCGGTGCTGCGCGCCATGGGCCCCAACGCGCGACAGATGTTCCAGAACCCGGAAGTCCGCCGCATGCTGACCGACCCCAACTCGATACGTCAGGTGGTACAGATGCAGAGAGCCATGGGTGGCGGGGGGCTTGGTGGCAGCAGTGCGTTCCCAGCTCCTGGAGTCACGAACACCACGCCCGAGGAGAACAGGAACGCCCCGAACACTGGCGCTGGCGCTGCGCCCAGCCCCGCCGCGGCATTCAACCCGTTCGTGCCCACCGGTCTTGCTCCAAACAATCCTTTTGCTGCCCTCTTCGGCGGCAATCCCAGTGCGGGCAGTCCTACGGAGACGCCGTCTACAACCAACACAGCGGGTGGCGACCAACCGGACGCTGCTCGAGCAGCAGGCAACACCACCGGAGACAACGCTAATGCCCCAGGTCAAGGCCAGCCGGCCTTCCAGAACCCGTTCGATCTCTTCAATCCTGCTCTGTTTGGTGGCCAGGGCGGCCAGGCTGGCCAGGCTGGCATCAACCCCTTCAACCCCCAACAGAACCCTTTCCTGCGCGACCCAGCGATGCTCCAACAGATGATGCAGTCCATGGGTGCTGCGCCCGGAGAAGGGGCGGGGGCTGGGACCAACCCCCTCGCGGCACTCCTTGGTGGTGGGTTTGGCGGCGCCGGGTTTGGCAGTCCCCCTCCGCAGGACAACCGACCCCCGGAGGAACGGTACGCCGAGCAGCTGCGTCAGCTGAACGACATGGGATTCTATGAGTTCGAGAGGAACATCCAGGCTCTGCGTCAGGCCGGAGGCAGCGTACAAGGGGCAGTGGAGTATCTGCTGAGCCATCCTTCCTAGTCTTGTGCTGTCCACGACCTGCCTCGCGATCTTTCAACGATGCATTTCCTGCGTATGTCTCCATGCGGACCGACAGATTCGACATTGGCGGCTTGGCGGTTTATCTTTCTTACCACTCTGCGTACTCTTCCGAAAATGTAGGGACCGGACGAGGCTCATGTAGCTAATCCTATCGCCCACCTGATGGCGTTATATAGGAAGAATTATGACATGATGATTTACGGGAATCCTGGTAGTATGATGATGTGTTTCACGATTTCGATGACATTGCCAGTTGCCACCAATATAGAGTGTAGACAGAGTAGATTGCATAGTGCATTAGTTCGGGCCACCACGACAGCAATCGGTAGTTATTGCCGACAGGAAAAGGAGGCGACGGCGCAAATCCCGAGCCCGACCGAGCCTGAGGCCACCGTGACGGCCTGGATTTGTTCCGGAATGGGACTAACCCCCTTGAGGCTGGCAGCCCATCCGAAACAGCGCATCTTCAACCTCCCTCCTGCTCCTCCTCCTCCTGTTCTTCCTACCTCTTCCCTTCTCGTCCTCTCCATCTCGCTGCTCCTTTGCGCTGCATCTGGCATTCAATGCCGATTCCACTCGTTCTCCTGGCCTGAGTTGTCACTCTCCGGATCCCGTACCGCTGGACCTCCGTTCAACCCACCCCTCCCCCCCCCCTCTGCCACTTGCCTGTCCTTTCCCTGTCCCTCTGATTATGTGTGCCGTCTGAGTCCGGCTTGTCAAAGACCTTTAAATACTACTTGTAATTGTTCCACCATCCGAGTTGAGCTCTGGAGGAAGATCGTGGCGGTCAGTTGAAAGTTATTGATCGGCATCCGATTTTCGTACCCGCCACGTACGAGCCAGCGATCGTAGTCGTTGGTACATACTTGCGGCAGTTTTCTGTTCTGTTCAGACAGCTAAACCTCTTCCGCTCGCCGATATGGAGCTTCGTTGGTCTTTGCGCCTTCGTCAATGGACGCTGTGGCTCCTCTTTGTTTCCTACACCTACGCGTTCTACATTCCTGGTAGGTGATCGTGGTTGCGACAGCTTGCTCTTTGTCTGACATGCCTGCCCGCTAGGTTACTCCGTCAAGCGCTATGGCGACGACGAACATATCCCTCTCCTCGTGAATAAGATCTTCTCCGACAACACCCAGCTTCAGTATGCGTACTTTGACCTGCCCTTCATCTGTCCCCCGAGCGGCCGGTCGCATGGCGGCTCTCCGTTTGGCTCCGGACAAAGCGTGTCTCTCAATCTGGGCGAGATTCTCCGCGGCGACCGTATCATGACCTCCGATTTCGAAATCCAAATGGGCAAGAACGTCGAATGCCAAGCGCTTTGTACACAGGAGGTCGGGCGCAAGGACGTCAAATGGACCCGTCAGCTCATCAAGGAAGGATATGTGGCCGAATGGATCGCGGACAACTTGCCTGGGGCAACGAGCTTTGTGACCGTCGACCGCAGCCGCAAGTACTACGCTACCGGCTTCAAGCTGGGCTTCCAGGACTACTCGCCCATTGATGGAAAGGCGCGATACTATCTCAACAACCATTTCACCATCGTCATTCGCTGGCGGTCGGTACCCGAGGGCGGCAAGGTGATCGTTGGGTTCGAGATCTATCCGAAGAGCATCCGCGCTGCTGATCACTTGGAGGGTGGCTGTCCCCAGCAGGTGCACGAGACCCACGAGGGTTTGGAACTGTACATCCCCCCGGACACCTCCAAACTCCGCGAAATGTACCCTGGATCGTCGTATATCCCCGAGGACGATGGCGACATGGACGACGGTGCCACCTTGAAGGTTCCCTACACTTACTCGGTCTACTTCAAGGAGGAGAACGGGGTTGACTGGTGGAACCGGTGGGATCTCTACTTCAGCAACCAGGACGAGGGCTCCACGACTCACTGGCTTGCGATTCTCAACTCCCTGACCATCTCTGGAGTACTTGGTGTCGCTGTGTACGTTATCTGGAGCCGGACCGTTCAAGGCGATATCAAGGGCCGGGGCGACGGAGCCATGGAAGACAAAGTTCGTGGCAAGAGCAAGTCGGAGAGAAAAGGCGACGGGCTTCTTGAGCAAGGCGACGTCGAGCGTGACGCGGACGCTTCGTCTGATGATGAAGGCCTGGAGGATGTGAGCGGATGGAAGCTTCTTCACGGCGATGTGTTCCGGGTGCCCGAGTACAGTGGGCTTCTTGCTCCGCTCGTGGGCTCCGGCATGCAGTTGTTCTTCATGGTCTCGGGGCTTCTGCTGCTCAGCTCTCTGGGCGTGTTGAATCCCAGTTTCCGTGGCGGGTTCGTCAGCGTCGGTATGGGCCTGTTCATCTTCGCCGGTCTTTTCTCGGGGTACTTTTCTGGAAGGCTGTACAAGACCTTTGGCGGTGTCAAGTGGCGGAAAAACACACTGATCGTAAGTCACCTTCGTGTAGCAACAGACAGCACTAACCTTTTCAGACCGCGTTGTTCTTCCCTGGACTGGCCTTTTCTCTCATCTTCATCCTGAATTTGTTTGTGTGGTCGCAGGCATCCAGCACTGCCATTCCGTTCGGCACGCTCGTTAGCCTTCTTGCCCTCTGGCTGCTGATCCAAGTTCCCCTGGTCTATGTCGGCAGCTGGTATGGCTATGTGCGCACTGAGGCGTGGGAGCACCCGACCAAGACCACCTCGATCGCCCGACAGATCCCCCCACAGCCGTGGTATCTGCACAGCATCAGCGGGACGCTCTTGACGGGAGCCGCCCCGTTTGCGGTGCTGTTCATTGAGCTGCTGTTCGTTTTCAAGAACCTGTGGCAGGACAAGAGCGGCTACTACTACGTGTTCGGCTTCCTGAGCGCTGTGTCGACGATCCTGATGGTCACGGTCAGCGAGGTGACCGTGATCGCGACCTACAGCCAGCTCTGCGCGGAGGTAAGTTTTTTTTTCTCGAATGTCCTGTATATTCGGTGCTGACGGAATAGAACTACCACTGGTGGTGGCAAAGCTTCCTCACCGGGAGCAGCAGTGCGTTCTGGGTGTTCGGCTACTGCATCTGGTACTACATTTTCCACCTGCACATCACGGGCTTCGTGTCGGGCTTGCTGTTCTTCAGCTACAGCTTTCTGGCGTGCGCGGTGTACGGCCTGTTGACGGGGACTGTTGGCTTCCTGACCGCATACACCTTCATCCGACGGATCTACAGGTAGGTTCTTCCGATCCGATCCGATTCGATTCGATTCCCCATAGGACTGCGGCCTCGCTAACCATGCACAGTTCCGTCAAAGTCGACTGAGCGTACGCACGACCCGGGCACGGAGTAGAACCTTGACCCCCAGACGCCCTGCTATCGAAAGTCGAGGCCTCATCATGTCATTTCTTTGAGAGAAACAGTCATCTGAGCTGAGCAGCTGGCCTGAGGCCTCGCTGCGGGTCGATATATATAACATGTCATTAGCGAAATCATAGCCATCTCTTTGTACAGTCTAGTCTATTTTAGTCTTGCGTCTTGCCTGCAGTCCGGTTTCTGGGTTCTGGGTTCTGGGTTCTGGTTTTTTGGTCCTGGGTTCAGGGTTTGGGTTCAGACTCGCCAAGGCCGCAAGGGTCAGACAGACCACATGACCCCCCGCCCAGGACCAAATAACGGTGGGCGGGCGGGCGCTGAAGTACTTCTAGGACAATGGTAGATCCCGCCAAGCCCGGTGGAATTCAAACCCGGCTCATTATTTGGATCTCATCTTCTGGTGTGAGACTCTATACGTACTTAGACTTAGCACTGAGACTCTGGATGGTTGAGTTGTGCATTGATCCCACTTTCTTAGAAATATGTTCAACGATGCCAATACCATGCGAACCTCTCTGCATTCGTCATAATGTGAAGTCGACCCTCCAGAGCTCTTCTTCCCCCTTCTTTTCGTAAGTCGGACTGTCGCTGATCAATCCACAAAACATACCATACTGCATAGAAAGAGTACGGAGTACCGGGGTCATAGCAATCAGACTCAGACCCAGCCAGCACACGGTAGATATCTACCATGCTGCGTAGCCTATCAAAACCTACCATATATCCAGGTAGGTAGGTAGGTAGGTAGGTAGGTAGGTAGGTAGGTAGGTAGGTAGGTAGGTAGGTAGGTAGTATCCTCCGTACTTAGTCCAGCTCAACCCAAAATGCGGGGAAGCTTACGCGCCAGCCAGCCAGCCAGCCTTCAGCCCCAGCGCTCCCCACTAGATACTCCGTACTTACTTCCACTATCTATCTACACTATCCCTACACTGGCAGTACTACTATACTACAGCACTAGACAGGCATACTAAACATTAAACCCACCTCCCTGTATCTTGCACCCAGGCGTATAAATCCAACCCTACCTACTTACTTACTTCCGTCGTATCATGAACAAAAACACTGGGTCCTACTTCTAAAACCTCTGGATATAATATCCTCTGTACGGAGTACTATAGCACAGACACAGACACAGACACAGACACACACACACACACACACACACACACACACACACACACAGCAAAGAAACTAACTTACTAGCTAGCTAGTTAGAGCCGCTTATTTTTAAATCAAGGAAGAGACAACCGCCCATCTTCCAGAACAAAGTGGTATGATCCCCCGGATCGGAGCATAGATACGTGGAACCCGCGCGGTAGAGGGCGCGTGATAGGCCCGATGGCGGATGATGCCATCGATCCGCAAGATTGGGTGAGCGCTAGGTTGGGTGTGGGTGTGGAGCTGCCGAAGACAGGAATAGTAGATGCTTGAGTATTATTATGACGATGTGGATGGTAAGGTGAGGAGGAGAGAGAGTATTGTTATGGGGTGCGTGAAGGCTTTACTGAGTAGTTTACTGCTACACTACCTTACCTAGCTAGCTAGCTAACGTATATAGTACCTGGCTATTACGGCGACTAGTACTATAGCGGTGCTGTATTTATTCCCTGCTAATCATACTTGAATACCGTATATCCACGACCTTCCTAGTATACTCCGTACTACTTAAGCCAAACAGAGATACGGAGGGAGTCCATTACCCATCTCCATACGGTGGGAATCAGGAAGGCGGGCGCAGTCACGAGTCCGGGTTGAAGGATAAGAAGCAACAAAGAACATTAATAATAATAAATGGTTAAATTGAGCGGGCAGGCATTGTTTCAAGAGTTGGGTGGATGGGATGGGTGGGTGGATGATTGGCGGAGGGGAGGGTCCGTGGCTCGGGGCAGGTGGATGGACTGTTCCGAGTATGGGGTAGATCTAGCTGAACAGGAGGAAGAGAAAGTGGTGGTGTGGCGAGCTGGACCGCAGTCTTGGTTCGGTTCTGCAGGTGAAGACAGACAGGGATTGGATTTGGAGATGTTCTTGATTTATAATTCTGTAGTACTTTGCTACCGGTGTAAGTACGGACTGCGGAGGCTGTTTCTTAAGTATGTCCTAGTTCCTATTCCATAGGCCGTGCAAAACTCCCCGGAGCAAGTTCGGACAAGTTCTTTCAAAGACTGCTGCTGTCGCAGACGCTGTGGCTGCTGCTATTTCCTTGCTTACTCTTATTGACCCCCATTCATCCTTTATCCGCCATGAGACCACCCATCCCATCACCCCTGAGTCTGAGCCCGAGCACCTGTCACTGTCTACCTATCTATTTAGATCTCAACCAATCAATCTCTGTGAAACCACCATACCGAGCAATCAACTGCCGCGTGTCCCGTACAAAGTACACAGTCCTGTGTGGTGGCAAAGCCGACGCATCAGCCAGACCCCTGTCGAAACCGCAGACTACCCAATCAGAAGCCCGAAACGCGCCAAGGAGCCAAGCACTGGGCGATCCGGAGGCCGAGGCGACTAGCGGGAGGGAAAGGCCGGGGTTGGGTGGATGGAGGAACTCCTGGCGGTGTAAGGAGTACAGGATTCTCCTTTTGGATATTGTGCGACAGAAGGGGGAAGATAAAGAACTGAGTCAGAAAAAAAAAGATAGATAGATAGATAGATAGATAGATACGGAGTAATGGCAGGGGAGATAGAGATACACAGTGAGTGCGCTAGACTTGGGAATCAGGATGCTGTGTGCGCTAGTCGGCCACTCGGCGATTGGCTCGCGTGGCGAGAGAGGCCTGGATAAATCCGTCGCCTATCGGAGGATTGGCGGTCGCGGGAAATGAAGCTGTCCTCTGCCAGTGGTGAACGGATACATTATCAGCTGCTCCACTTGGACAGGGTGAAGTACGAAGTACTGTTCTTCCCTGATTGTTGTGAAGCGTGAAGACAGTCACGGTGTACGGAATGGACTTTGGAGACAGTCTGTACTAGTACTGCAACTGTAAAAGGACAGAAAGAGGCACTCCTGAAGATCCTGCCCGTGGGCGTGAGATCACATTCCTCGCCGCCAACCATGGAACCTCCCGCAATCACACCATCGTCCCCGCCGATGGTTCCATTGTTGCGGTGACATGGGGATCGCGGCTGTCGCTCGCTTCCTCTGATTTTATCGCCGCCTGCTGCCCCATGGGCGGTTGGCCAATTCCATAGTCTTCGGGCCCACCGGCTGGCTGCCAGGGCTCTTCGGGTCGAAAATACTTATATCCTGCCCTGCCCGTGGTTGTCTTCCACCCCCGTACTGTACTCCTGTCTTTTCTTCATACTCAGACCGACCTGACAAGTGACAAGTTTCTTCTATCTTACACTTGCCACTGGCTCATCACCCGTCATCATGGCTACCAAGAAGCCCAACATCCTCTACATCATGGCGGACCAGATGGCCGCCCCCCTGCTAGCCTTCCACGACAAGGACTCGCCCATCAAGACCCCCCACCTGAACCAGCTGGCGGAGGAAGGGGTGGTGTTCGACTCGGCCTACTGCAACGCCCCTCTGTGCGCCCCGTCGCGCTTCGTCATGGTGACCGGCCAGTTGCCGTCGAAAATCGGGGCGTACGACAACGCCTCGGATCTGCCCGCCGACACGCCGACGTACGCCCATTACCTGCGCCGCGAGGGTTACCACACCGCTCTGGCCGGCAAGATGCACTTCTGCGGCCCCGACCAGCTGCACGGCTACGAGCAGCGTCTGACCAGCGACATCTATCCCGGCGACTACGGCTGGTCCGTCAACTGGGATGAGCCGGTACGTACCTTCACAATCAGCACTAGCGAGCGAGCGAGCGAGCGATCAGGAAATGTTGACCCAAATAGGATATCCGTCCCGACTGGTACCACAACATGTCGTCCGTGATGGAGGCCGGCCCCGTCGTGCGCACGAATCAGCTGGACTTCGACGAGGAGGTGATCTACAAGTCGACCCAGTACCTCTACGACCATGTGCGCCACCGTGGCGACCAGCCCTTCTGCCTGACCGTCTCCATGACCCACCCGCACGACCCGTACGCTATGACCAAGGAATACTGGGACCTGTATGAGGATGTGGAGATCCCGCTCCCCAAGCACGGCGCCATCCCCCACGACCAGCAGGACCCGCACTCGCAGCGCGTGCTGAAGTGCATCGACCTGTACGGCAAGGAGATGCCCGAGGACCGCATCAAGGCCGCCCGCCGCGCCTACTACGCCGCCTGCACCTACGTCGACACCAACGTGGGCAAGCTGCTGCGCGTGCTGGAGAACTGCGGCCTGCGCGACGACACCATCGTCGTCTTCACCGGCGACCATGGCGACATGCTGGGCGAGCGCGGCCTCTGGTACAAGATGGTGTGGTACGAGAACTCGGCGCGCGTGCCGTTCATCGTGCACGCCCCCAAGCGCTTCGCCGCTAAGCGCGTGTCCGAGAACGTGTCAACGATGGATCTGCTCCCAACCTTCGCCGACATGGTGGGTGCGCCGCTGATCCGCGAACTGCCGCTGGACGGCGTGTCGCTGCTGCCGTACCTGACGGGCGAAGACGGCGTTAAGACGGACACCGTGCTGGGCGAGTACATGGCGGAGGGCACGCAGTCGCCGACCGTGATGATCCGCCGCGGCCGCTGGAAGTTCGTGTACTCGCTGATCGACCCGCCCATGCTGTACGATCTGGTAACCGACCCGGAGGAGCGCGTCAACCTGGTTGCGGGTCTGGCGGAACCCTCACTCAAGCTGGAAGCCAGCAAGGCGGCGCCGCAACTGAACCCGGCTCCTCTGCCAACCCCGAGCGATTCCCCTCGCGTGTCTCCGATGCAGCGCACCGCGTTCCCCTTCCCGACGCCCCCTCGCACCCCCAGCCCGGGCAAGGCCGTGTACACGCTCCCGGCCACCAGCGAGCCAGCCAAGCTGCTCGCGCACTTCACGGAGGAGGTGCACGCGCGCTGGAATCTTGAGCAGATCCGCGAGGACGTGCTGCGGTCGCAGCGGCGTCGACGTCTGGTATACTCGGCGCTGATCCAGGGCACGCCGTCGTTCTGGGACTACGAGCCGCGCGTGGACCCCAGCGCGCAGTACGTGCGCAACCAGGGCAAGGGCGCGCTGGACGACGTGGAATTGATCTCGCGCTGGCCGCGGGTGTTGCAGCAGGCTGCCAACGCCACGGGGATGAAGGTTTGATTGATGCATCCTGCGATCGATGACTGCATTCTGGTACTGGTACTGCGACAAATTGATACACTGCCTGCTCTTTGGTACATAAAATGTGGGATCTAGCGAGGCGCTTGGTTTTCTTTCTTTTTTCTTCAACTTGTCTTCTACACTGCGTGTGCTTTTGCTGCTCCTGTTGCTGCTATCTAGCGCGCGATCTTGACTGTACATGTGTATAATACTTGCGATCGTCTATTATTATTATTATTACCTATTACCTTGACTATCTTATCATGTCACTTCCATCTCCAAATATCCATACTACGCTCTTATCCTTGTACCTCTCTTTGTCCGTCACACAACCCGGACCGCAACCAACCAACCAACCCTCAACCCCAACCCATACGTCACCATCCCCAGATCTCCGCACTTCAGAACCACGGCTCTTTCATCCATCCATCCATCCTTCCTTCCTCTTCCATCTATTTATAATACTCTTAATCTCACTCCCCACCCCACCGATTCCATCTCCTCCCCCGGAATCATACCCCCAGAACGACTACTCCCTATCCGAAATGCCCCCCAAACGAACCCTCACCCTCGCCATCGCCCAAGCCCATCCCCCTTCCCCCTCCTCAGTCACAGAACCAGAAACAGACACAGAAACAGTTACAAACGCAGACGCAGACGCAGAAGCAGAAACAAAAGCCACCTCCCTCACAACCCTCACGCAAACCACCCACCTCGCCGCCTCGAGAGGCGCTCACCTCCTCGTCTTCCCGGCTGGGTATCTCGGTTCTCCTCCCTGCACACCACCAAGGATAATAAAAGCGAGAGCACAAGCAAAAGCAGGAACAAAAACAACACCTCGTGAAACAGCATGTAACCGCAACGCATACCTACAAGCGTATAACTGCGCGTGCGATCTCGGGGATATACCGGCTCCCGCGGGCGGCGGGAAGGCGTGGGTGGAGAGGGAGAGGGGGATGGTGATGGGGATGGGGATAAAACGCCCCCAATCCTATGCTGTGGCTGTTCCTGGTATGAGGGAGAGAGGGGGGAGTATTGGGAGTAGTGTCAGTAGTACTGCTGCTGCTACTGGGGTTGGTATTCCTAGCACTACTGGTGCTGGTGGTGCTATTGGGACAGGTGGCGCTGGGACTGGAACTGGAACTGGAACTGGGACTGGTGAAAAGACAAATATCCCCGGCGACGGCACGCGCGAAATCCTGGAAGCCCTCTCACACGCGACAAACGTCTTCCTGATCGTGGGGGTTGTGGAGCGCGCCGGACGGGCGCTTTTCTCGTCGGTGGTGTTCGTGCATCCTGCTTTTGGAGTGGTGGGGAAGAGGAGGGGGGTGGGGTTGGTATGTCCTTTTCTTTCGTTCTTCATTCCCCCCCCCCCCCCTCCTCCCTCTCACTCAAATATTTTGACTATGAGTTTATGACGACAAAGCGCGTCTATATTGAATCTCACCTGTGACTGTCTACCCGCTAACCTCTACAAACTTCTCATTGCTGATGTGACTGGTTGTTAACGATGGATAATAGACCCCCCAGGAACGAACCCTCTACACATCCGGCTCCGCGTCGGATCTCGTTGCTATCAAGACGATAATAAACGGGACGGAGGTGACGCTTGGCGCGACGATCGGAGCAGAGAATTATATGCCGCTGGTACGGCACAGTTTGTACGCACAGGGAGTGGAGGTTTTCTGTGCGTTGGGTAGTAACCCGGACGGAGAAGCGGATGGGGATGGGGATGGGGATGGGGATGGGGTACAGGGTGTGTGGGGAGCGGTAGTCAGGACGGTAGCCGTGGAGGGGAGGGTTGTTGTTTTGGGGGCGAGTGATGTTGTTTCCTCGGCTGGGTCTACGTCTAAGTCTACGTCTTTGGAAGGGCGAGGGCGAGATCGAGGACGAGAAGATCAAACAGGCGGGTATACGGGTAGGGATGTGAGTGGAAGTGTTGGTAGCGACGGCACCGGGGACCGAACCGTCGGCTTCGCGACAGGATACAGCTCATTCGGGGATATCGCGCCGGGGGTCGATCCGCTATGCTTGCCGCCGAACCCCAGGCTGCGGAAGAGGTCTGTCACCCTCGAGGGGCCGCATGAGATTGTTTGGCCGGATGGGCGGTTTGGTGGAGCTGCAGCTGGAACCACAGTTGATACTGGGCCTGGAACTGCACCTGAGGCCGAGGCACAGCAGAGAGAGAGCCAAGTGTCCGAAAGAGATGTCTCTCCCACAACAACCAAAAAAACCAAGAGAAAAATGGAGTCTCTCTCCGGGGAATCGTATATCGTGGGACCTCTGGGTGAGGTACTGGCCGGTCCGGTTTGTTTCTCAGATGGGGATGGTGGCTTGCTGGTAAGGGAGATCGACTTGGAGGATTGTATCCGCGCACGCATGGATCTGGGGTGTTGTCCCGGGGAGGCGTTTCGGTTGGTCGTGGATGGGGTGGATTTGGGGGTATAGTTGGGTATGGTATGTTTGTGGCTATATCTGTAGTATATCATTGGTGTTAGGAGGTGTTTATGTAGTACTATAGTAGTATAGCATGCATATGCATACTTTGGAACAAAATTACTCATCTCAAGTGATATTTCAAACCCTCTTCCCTTGCCTAACCTGCATGCATGTCCTTTGGCGAGGCGGTTGGCATGGCTATGCAGTAGTTAGTGACACTGAAACGCAATCGTAATGACTAAAGAGTTGAGTCAGGAGGGCGCAGTGAATGACGGACCCCAACTATTCCCCAACAGGTCTCGCTTCTTCTCTTCTCTTCTCTTCTCTTCTCTTCTTCTCTCACCTCCCCCTCTATCTCACCTCCATCTCCAACTCCTCTGTATAAAAGTTAGTTGTTACCGGACAAGGAGTATCCTACTGCAATAGCAATGCAATACAGAATCCAACTCTCCTCTACGCCGCGCAGGAAAACCAGTGCCACCACCTGCGAGTGATCAATCCGCCTTGAAACCCAACTTGACTATCATACATAACCCTATCTTATTAGACACTACCTTCATCAATGGTTCTATTGGATGATGTATTTGTTCGTCTTCCTTATACTACTTATAACAGATATTACGTTCCCAGGATGCCCTTTCGTATAAGTAAGTACCTTATATCTGGAGATGGCGCGCTCATGGCGGTATCAGTTCGGGGTTTGGATTGGTAATAAGGGATAAGTAGCAGTGGAACTGGGTCTAGTCTTAAGTAAATGCGGTGCTTTAAGGCGTCGTAGCTATATTATATTTGTCTTCGCAGGTCAGTTTTGTCTTGGGTATTAATTTATCTGGCTATCTAATCTAGATCTACTTATATAGTATATAAAGTAGTATCTCCCTCCCTCCAAATTCCCCTCGCCCGTCATAGGTACTTTCAGTTTCAGCTATCAGTCAGACCCACTCTTCATGTATGTAATTATCATAATGCTGCAGGGTCCCTCTCCATCTACCTACTAGTACCTCCTCTCTCCCTTTTTATTTTTAGCTTGCAGGATGCTTAACTACCTGCTTACCTACTCGCTTATAAGTACTATACTCTTGATTCAGCCCCACCTGTTCTGGATATCTGATGCTCTGCTCTGCTTTCAGACTTAATATTAATCTTTTATTCACTATTAAACTACTATAATTACAGACAAGCAACGCCGGAGACAGACTGCCACCGATTTTCACATATCTCTATCTCTATCTATATATAACAGAACAGATGTGGTTCGCCTAGATTTCTACTGTCTATTCAGCATCTACACTACCAAACCAGCCGATCTCTGATCCTTCGATCTGCGGTGGGCGCTGCATAGTTTTGTTTTTCGGGGGGTGGGGGGGATTATTTATTGGCTGTTGAATTCTGTATATAACATACACTATATCGTACATAGTAGATAGTAGATAGTAGATATACTCTATAGATATTTCCGTCAAAGCTTCACCCGTGGCTAAAGTAGCGAGGGTAATCGCGTTTCCGCGCCGGGGGGAGGCTCGGGGAGGGGAAAGTTTTAACACATCGTATCGGATCCTGCCGTGGATAGCGCACAGCAGAAACATATCTCCTGTTCCTGACGATCGCTGTTCCTGTCAGCGTCCCCCTATCCAGTACCAAAAATAAGAATGGTGTACTAGTAGTTATAGAAAGCAAACCCGTCCGCCCCCGTCGGCATCGCGCATTTACCCGCGGGAAACCAAGAATAGGACTCGGACAGCCAGCCAACCCACTGGCCCGCTTGTATGCGAGAGAGAGAGAGAGAGAGAGAGAGAGAGGGTGCCGCCGGCGCCGCCGCGAACCTCGATCCAAAGCGGGTACACGGCCAGCGATCCACGCGTTAAACCACTTAACCTACTATCTATCTATCTATTTTAGCATCATAGTGTGTGCGAAGCCGTGCAGAAACCGGCCCTGCGGTCGGTTACGCGCGGATAAAACCGGGGCGCGGACGGAGGAGGGTCTGGATCGGGAGTGCGGTTATTGTCGTTTGTGGTCGGGATTGAGAAGGGAGGGTCTGGGTTTCGATCTATCTAGTTATATGAATCGGAGGAGAAGAGAATGTTTTTTTTTTTATATTTATTGTGGTTGTGGTTGTGGTGCGGTGGTTTTGAAGTATCAAGATTTATGTACTCCGTATATTATTTTGTGGTATTCTATTCGTTCAATGGCTGGAATCTCCCGCAGAGGCAGGCCGGCGGGCGCCACCAATGGGAATGAGACCTTCCTGCTGGTGGCTTGCGGGCGTTTGTCACCGGGCGTGAATCAAGCAAGTCAATTGAAGTCACTTCAGTCACCGCCAAGTTCCTCACCTCCCTCCCTCCCAGAATCCACACGTGCATGCAGGACAAGCTGGCGACGATCATACAACCTGACTACGGAGTATCTACTCTAGAGTTGCCTGCTCGATGGTGAGATCGGCGAATATCACCAGGGTCTGCCAGGCATCGGGGATCCGGGGATCCGGGTATCCAGGAGGATTGAATAATGAGAAGATGATTCCAGACTCAGCATGGTGAAGTGCTCGGACAGATTATAATCATGTTCCATCCGTGTAGATCTATCTAGTTATCTTTCTGGGGGATGGGGGATGTGTACTGACTGACTGTGTATGCGTCCATCTGCGTGACTGCGTCATAGCATTCCAGGCCCGAGTCCTGCACTGTATCCCATAGGGCGCATGTCATCGAAGGGCGCGCCCTCGCCCGCCAACGTCCAATGAGCGCGATGCCGCCATCGGCATGGGCGCAACGGGCCTATGGGCGGCTGTTGCTTTCTCTGTTGTCCTGCCGTCTTGGTCTAGTCGCTTAGGCTTCTGGACCATTTCTGCCAGCCCCAAACGGCAAACGACCCCTTGGATGCAGTCCTTACGGCGCCTACGGTGTACTTCTCACCTCGCTTGGCTGCCGAACTTCCCATCCCCCCCACGTGCCTGGGGAAGGAGGGGGTTTGCGCCATGACTCACCCAAGGGGGTGATGTTCTGCCTCCAGGCGAGGTCGGAGGGGGGAATATTTAGATATTTAATATGGGAAGACATCCCGGCGATCCAGAGTGGTTCTTGAGCATCAGATCCGGATATTTGAGGCCTGACTTGAGGATCGGTTCTCCACCCACGATATTTCCATTACCCAACCGCAACGGCCATCACCCCATCTGTTCCCATCCCATCGCCATTCACTCGACTTTCCCGACCTCCTTTTCCGCGCCTTCGATTCAAATAAAAAGTGTTCGCCGCCGCGTCGGTTGGCTTGACTTGGATTGACTTTCATATCATCCTGTCTACTCACTGTCCGTCGCGATTGATTGGTGCGCGTCGCCAGTCCCACTCCATCCGGGGTCTTCTATACTCCCCTCCTCCCATACTTCTATCCCCAATTGAATACCATGGCCGCTTCCATCATCACGCGAGGGTCCAACTCTCTTGCGGCATTCGCCGTCCGCTCGCGCCCCAAGATCGACATCTCACTGAGCAGCCAGAAGGAAGGCCTGGTCCCGTCCTACACTACCGGAGACGTCATTGAAGGCACCGTCACGGTGACTGTCGACCACGATACCCGCTTTGACGAGCTGGAGATCACCTTCGAAGGTATGTCCCCGCCGAACCAACCATTCCCCACGGACGACCGATACTGACTGGCCAGGCACCTCGCGCACCTCGGTCGAACGCCAGTCCATGCCCGGGCGGACAGGGGCGTACCACACCTTCCTGCGCCTGCGGCAGCCCATCGAGGAGACGGTGTATCCGACCCCGCGCGTGCTCGAGGTCGGTCGCACGTATCAGTTCCCCTTCACCTTCGTGGTCCCCGATCGTCTGCTGCCGCACATCTGCAACCACGCCAAAACGAATCTGCACGTCGAGCACTCGCACACCCTGCTGCCCCCCACCCTGGGCGACCCCATGATGACCACCAATCGCAAGGCCGTCGTCGATGACATGACGCCGGAAATGTGCCGCATCGCCTATCTCGTCCGTGTCACCCTGCAGAAGAAGCCCGCCGCGCCCAACGCCGCCCCCGCTACCCTCGCGTCCGTCGGCAAAAAGGTGCGGATCATTCCCACCGTCGACGAGGAACCGCCCCTGAACGTGTCCGATGACGAGGGCCTGTACTGCATGCGCAAGGAGAAGGACGTCAAGCGCGGCTTCATGCGCGGGAAGCTGGGCCGCCTGGTGGTCGCCGCGGCGCAGCCCAAGCCGGTGCAGCTGAGCCCGCCCGGCGAGGACAACAACGGTGACGGCTGCGACTCTGTGAACACAGTGGCCACCGTCCACCTGCGCTTCGACCCCGTGGGCGACGAGTGCCCGCCGCGCCTGGGCACGGTGTGGAGCAAACTCCGGGTGTCGACCTTCTACAGCTCCGACCCCTGGGGCGACTACCCGTCCGCGTCGTGTATCCGAAGCTGGGCGCAGATGGGCGGCCGCGGGATGTACACCGAGGTGGTGCCACTGTCCACCATGTGTGTAGCCTCGGCGCCCTGGACCAAGCACACGACGCCCGCCGGCGAGCGCCGTGACTCGATGCAGTCCACCTCGTCCACGGAGTCGCTGCCAGGCCCGTCCGCCTCGTTCGGCGGCAGCACGTACTATACGGCCGCGGTGGTCGTGCCCGTCACGCTACCCAAGGCCAAGACGTTTGTGCCGACCTTCTTCTCGTGCCTGACCGCGCGCGTCTACGCGCTGGAGCTGAGCATCTCCTACCACGCGCCCAACGCGCGCATCCTCACGCCGTCCGCATCCCTGAAGGTGCCCATCCAGCTGACCTGCGAGGCGCGGCCGGGCGCGCCGTCCAAGGGCACGGTCGTCAACATCACCCAGGATGAGGTCAACGCCGAGTTCTTCAGCCCTCGCAGCATCGCGCCCGCCGCCATCGCCGAGCTGCCCGCCATCGCGCCGCCCGACTACACGGCCGTGCGCATGAGCAATTTGGCGCCGGACCGTTCGCAGATGCTGGGGACAGCGCGAGTATAATCTAGAGGTATCTCTCGGACTGTACAAACATCAACTGGCACCTACAAAAAAAAGACCAACTCAAGCATCGCACAAAGGCATCGACATCAATATCGACCCGGCAGTCAACACCAACTTCAAAAGCATGATTTCAAATTCAATTTCAAAGGCGTTATGGATAATACCCGGGATGGTTAGGATTAGCAGTTTGCCTCAAGGATACGATACCCACCTACCTGATTGTGGAATGTGATTTATGGTTTAGAGCACTACATAGCATAGATAATCAAGCCCTAATTAATCTACTTTGACCAAGTGATCCCCACTCGCTCTGTGTGTGTTTCAACTGTCGCGGTGGATAGTTTCCGTTTCACCTCTTTCACCCCCGACCCCGGACCCCGTCCAAGCGCCCCCATCAGATCCACCCACCAGACCAGACCAGACCAGACCGGACCAGACCAACAGAAGGGAATGCGGGGTGGGACTGGGACTGGGACTGGGACTGGGACTGGGCCTGGTGTCTGTCAGGTCAGGTTCGGTTCAGATTAGGTCCAGACTGAGGCTATCAATTCCCTTCACTTCCAGGTCTAGTCCACTCCAGCCCAGACTGCAGGGAGACGACTTACTTAAGATACTCCCTCCCGCCGACGATACACAAACCCTTCCTCTCCCTCGGGATAGGTCTAATCTAGTACGGAATAGTCTGCCGCGCATGATGCACTCACGGGAAGTTAATAGCCTGCGTTTTACTTCCTTCCTTCTGACTGGTTTCATCTCCGTCCCAGACGCACGCACGGTATCTGCGGGTGCTCGTCACTCTCATCTCTGGAACGGGTCGCGTGAAAGGGGTCTCTTATCTTGACTTGTTGACTTTTTGATTTGTTGGGGATGATGTGATGGCTAGCTAAGTAGTGATGGCAGAGTAGGGAGAAGCAGCTAGGCACGTTGAATTTAATTGTCCTGTCTGGATGTAACAAGGCAAGGGAGAGAGGGTCAGGATGGGACAGGAGGGGAGGATAGGGAAGGGAAAGGGAGATGAGATGAGACGGTTGGTCCAGGATTATCAATCAATCAAAGAAGTTGGATTATTGCGACCCCAGACCCCAAACTCTAGACTCGAGATGAGATTCTTACCCCCGGATAAGAGGATGGCCAGTTAGATGGTGGGATATCCGGTATTCATCTCCAATGGAGTTATCAACTTCTTTCCCTCCATTCCTCTCTCTCTCACCAACAGGCACATTCATTCAGCCGATAAGACTGGACTGGACTGGACTGGACTGGACAAGTCTAGACCATGAGCGCAAGAGCAAGAGCAAGCACGCAAGCATGATCCATGCATCCATCCATCTTCATTCTATTCTATTCATCACGCACGCACCATCCACATCATCCATACTCCATCCTCATACTCCATCCCGTTACACCCAACCAATGCAGGTCCTCACCGCTGGTGACTTTCCCTCCCCTCCTACCCTCGCACCATCTACCCACCCCCCGAGCATCCAGACCCTCGATCACCCGTATATATATCAGTGAAGCCTTCGAGCCTCTCCTGTCTAGACCCTTCTGTCCAGTGCATTCCTCCAGTATAGACCTTCACGGCTTATGGGATATCTGGCCGGTTTGGAGCGCTTCGAGGTCTATAAATTCGCTCTGGATCCCCGTCGCTCGCTACTTTTTTTTTTCTTGATTCTCATGCTCATGCGCTTGTTTGTGTTCATGCACAGGCGCTTGCACGGCTTTGGATTTTGTTGATTGGTTACAGGGACAGATACAGACACATATACTGATACAGTTACAGATACAGCTCGTGATTGTGACTGTGACTGGACACCATGCGATTCTTTACCTTTTTCTTGATGGCCCTGGCTGTGGTGGTCAGTGGCTTTGCGATTCCTTTTGTGGACGAGGGTATGCTTGTGCCGGGTCATTGGGCTCATGCTCGTGAGCAGACTCGTGCCGGGGTTAAGAGGGATGCTCTGAATGCGACTACAAATGACTATAAGTCTATTGCTTATTATGTTAACTGGGTATGTCATTCTTCCTTTCTTCCTATTTTATCCTATCCTATCTTGTTTTTCTTTGTTTTCGCGGTATATCTTTTCTACGTACTTGTCAATGTCCGGCTCTCATACCCCATGTTCCATGCATACATGCATACTATGTCCCCCCCATGTCCAGCAACAGTGCCCTCATCCATTACCCATATCTCACATCCCAAATCCCAATCCCATCCACCCCCAACTCCAATTTCCATCCAACACATCCACCCGCCCACCCCCACTAACAAAAATCCAGGCAATCTACGCCCGAAACCACACCCCAGCCGACATCGCCATCGACAAACTGACCCACGTCCTCTACGCCTTCGCCAACATCCGCTCCGATGGCGAGGTCTACCTCTCCGACGCCTGGGCCGACACCGACAAGCACTTCCCCGGCGACTCGTGGGACAACGCCAGCCAGAACGTCTTCGGATGCGTCAAGCAGCTCTTCCTTCTCAAGAAGAAAAACCGCCAGCTCAAGGTCATGCTCTCCATCGGGGGCTGGACCTACTCCAGCAATTTTGTTCAGCCGGCGAGCTCGGATGCCGGTCGCAAGAAGTTTGCGCAGACTGCGGTTAAGTTGTTGGGCGATTTGGGGTTTGATGGGTTGGATGTTGATTGGGAGGTATGTTTGTTTTTTTATTTTTATTTTTTTGTTTTTTTTATTTTTTATTTTTATTTTGTCTTTTTTTGTTTTGTTTTAGTGAGTGCATGGATGGATAGATGGATGGATGGATGGATGGATGGGGTTTATTCTAGGGTTGTTTGGGGAAGTGTGCTAATGGCTAATGTGATGTTGATATAGAGTCCCTCGAACGATAACCAGGCCAATGATATGGTTGAGCTGCTGCGGGAGACTCGTGCCGTACGTTCCTCTTCCCTTCTCTTTCCTCTCATGCATCCCTTACCATCATATCTCTCTGCTGACCCACGGATCCAATCCAGGAACTCGACCGCTACGGCCAGGAACACGCCAACGGAAAACACTTCCTGCTCAGCGTTGCTGCACCTGCCGGTCCGTCCTGAGCCCTAACTCCCCTCCCCTCCCATTAACCCCCACTAACCATATATATTATATTCCATCCAGGCCCATCCAGCTACTCCACCCTGCACCTGAGCGCCATGCACCCGCTGCTCGACTTCTTCAACCTCATGGCCTACGACTACAGCGGCAGCTGGTCCACCGCCAGCGGCCACAGCTCCAACCTGTACCCCTCCACCTCCAACGCCCCCTCCACCCCCTACAACACCGAACAAGCCATCAACGCCTACCTCGCCGCCGGTGTCCCCTCCCGCAAACTCATCCTGGGCATGCCGCTCTACGGCCGCAGCTTCACCAACACCGACGGCCTGGGCCTGCCGTTCAACGGCGTCGGCGACGGCTCCTGGGAGAAGGGCCTGTGGGATTACAAGGCGTTGCCGGCCGCGGGCGCCCAGGTCGTCGAGATGGAGGATGTGGGCGCGGCCTACAGCTACGATGCTGCCAGCAAGACGCTGGTGAGCTATGATACGATTAATTCGGCCAGGTGGAAGGCCCAGTATGTCGTCAGACGCGGGTTGGGGGGCGGCATGTGGTGGGAGACGAGTGGTGATCGGAAGGGGGAGGGGAGTTTGGTTTCTGCGGTATGTTTTTACTTTGTTCTTTCTCTCTCTCTCTCTCTCTCTCTCTCTCTCTCTTTCTCTCTTTCTCTCTCTCTCTCTCTCTCTCTTTCTCTCTCTCTCTCCCTCTCTCTTCCATTCTCATTCCATCCACTTCATCGACGTGCGGGTTTATCATCACTCCCCTTACTAACCTGTCCTTTTTTTTTTTTTTTTGTCCTACACAGGTCGTCGATTCCTTCGGCGGCGAGGCCGTCTTGGATTGCGAGGAAAACCAGCTCGATTATCCCGTCTCCAAGTATGAGAATATTCGCCGCGGCATGGCATGAATATAAAATACACTGGCAGTTGTTTGCATCAGGGATATGATGATATCATGGTTTAGTTGTTTCGTGGGTGGGAATCTGGTGGTGTCGATGGTACGCTCTGGAAGAGAGACTTGGATTGATGGAGTGATGATGTGTGTTTTGTCTGTTGTCTGTTGGGTTGGGTATTGACTGCTCGCTCAATCAGTTACAGACGCGGTCATCGGTCCTCGGTCCTCGGTCATTGGTCCTCGGTTTGTTGGTTTGGATGCTTTGCGGTTGGATGCTTTGCGGTTGGATTTAGTTTGGATGGTGGATGGTGGATGATCGTTGATCGATCATTTTCGCTTTCTTGTCGTTTACTTTCAGTTCCTTTTGCTTCTATTCTCTCTCTCAGCTAGCAGGCCATCATCAAAACCACCGTCACGGTCACGGTCAGCACTCAGCACTCAGCAGAACTAGGCCAGTCAGTCAGCTGGTCTGGCCAACTGGCCTACCTACCTACCTACCTGTCTGTCTGTCTGTCTAACTGCTGGAGTCAGGAATACGATCTTACTTGTTTTGTTTTATTTTATTTTTTTTTTCGCTCTTCCTTGTGTATACTGCCATTCCTCTTTGTACTACTACTGTATCCATCCGGTTTGATATGCTTGCAGCCGAGAGGAAGGCCTCCTGCCCCCCCCCCCCCCCCCCCCCCCAAGGAGGAGTAGCCAGCCAGCCAGCCAGCCAGCCAGCCGGTAGGCAGAACCTGCAGGTCAAGAGGCCGCCCGGGCGGGTCGATGAAGATTGATCTCTCGAACAAAGTGAACCCAGAAAATGCTTCATTTGTCTAACGGAACAGGTATATGATCACAATCACAATCACAACCACAATCACAACCACAACCACAACCACAATCACAATCACAACCTCAATCACAATCACAACCACACGCGACGATCCTGTAACTTTTAATAATAATATGTATATATACAAGCAAGCAAGCAAGCACCCAAATACGCCACGCCCGGCATCAAAATGCTCACTCTATCCTCACTCACCAACTCACACCCATTTCACCCCCTCTAAGTCAACATATCATCCAGCCTCTCCCCCAAAACATCCTCAATCTGCTTCACCCACTTGCGCACCTCGCGCTCCACATTCTCATCCTCATCCTCCATCAACTCGCTAATGTACGGCAGCATCTCGGGCAACAAGGCCAGCCACTCCTCGCCCAGCTGCTCCGTGAGCGACTGCTGGGCCTTGAGCGCCGCGACGCGCGTGTGCGGGTTCTCGCCGCCGGCGGGCTGGCCGGTCGGCCCGGCGGACGGCCGCAGCAGCCGCATCAGCACGGTGTTGAGTTCCTTGTGGTTGTCTGTGGAGTCCGCTGCGACGGCGAGCTCCGTTAGCGCGGGGACGGCCTCCGCGACGACGAGCGTCGCCGTGGTGGAGTTCTTGGCATGCGCAAGTTGCGAGATCAGGGGTTGGGCGATCACGGTGAGGTGGGAAGGGGATTGCCAGAATTCTGTTTGGGGGTTAGTATTTGAGGTTGGGGGGTGGATGGATGGATGGATGGATGGATGGGACTTACCGTCTTGGTCGTGCTCGAAGGCATTCCGGAGCATGCGCATCGTCGCCAACCATAGACTCTTAGTGTCTTGGTTCGCCGGGCTGGCTTTGCTGAGGACCTTGACCACGTTCTCGATGATGTAGCTGGCGTAGCCGGTGACGATGGACTGGAGAGGTTAGATGGGTTTGTGATGGTGCAGGGGGAGCGGGGGCTTACCTGGAGGGTGCCGAAGAAGACCTGCAGGAACCGGTAGAATGTGGTAAGACGGGCCACGCTGCCGCGCACGTCCTTCTTCTGGGTCGTGGAGGTGGCCCAGTCAAAGAGCTTGATGAAGATGGGCCGGAATGTCGTGTCGTTCAGCTTGTAGATCATCTTGATCGTTACCTCGTTGATAATATCCTCGATCTCCTCCACGTCAGACGAGTCGAATGTGGCGTTCTCGCCCAGTGACACCTGTTCGCGGCGCAGGTCGAACGCCTTGAACAGAACGCTGGAAAGGACGGGCAGGTTGGCGACGGTAGCGGACTTGGGGTGCTTCTCGATCGCGAGGCTGATGACCCCCAGTGTTTCCCTCGTGGCGTCAGGGCCGGAGGCCACCGCATGCTGCCAGTTACGGTCGATGGCAGCGAATGTTTCGGCCATGTCGACCTTGCGAGCCATGAGGCGGAGCGCTTCCTCGCGGCTGTCATCCTCGACACCCTCAGAGACAGTAGACTTGTAGGAGAGAAGGAGAATCTTGTCCAGATGAGACCCGGCAACCATGAAGGGGATGTGGACGAAAAGAGCGGAGAAGAACGAGAACACAGCATCGTGCATCCGAGCGTTCTCCTTGCCCTCTTCCAGACTCTGCTCTAGCAACGCCAACGAACGGCTGAGCGCATCAGGCAGCGCCGGGATCATGGCCTCGCCGAGCACCTCAGCCATGGAAGCAAGGGCCAACACACCCATGATGCGGATACGTTCGTCCTTCTGGCCGATGCAGGCTTCACTAGCGACCACCTGGGCAGCGTGGATAACCTTGGACGGGTCCTTCCGACCATACTTCTCAGCTATGCGATCAATGCACGCGACCGCGGCGTGCTTGAGCAGAATGTCTGGCGAAGACTGGACAATGTTGACCAGCGTAGGCAGGAAGTCAAGCATGCGGTGTTGCGAGACACCGTCACCCTCGGGGTTCTGACGCAGGCGGCCTTCCAGCAGGCGGAGAACCTTGCGCCGGAGGTCGTTGTTGCGTCGCTGCAGCAGAACCTCGATGGTGTCGAGGAAGTCCACAAGTGACAGAGTACTGAACAGTGCGCTGAGAACATCACCGCTGGCCTGGCTGACGGGCTTGACGTTGTGCATGGACTCGCCAATTGCGAGAACCTGCTCCAAGATCCGAGAGAAGTACGCGCGGATGTTCCCAACAACTTCTTCGTCATCCTCGGCAAAGTCCTTGGCCATCTTGGCCTTGAGCGACGAGTGCTTGAACAGATAGGCCAGTGCCCGGAGCAAGTCAACAGCCACCTTCTGAGGCTCGCGGCCCTCATCGCTTCCGATGCCGAGAAGAACCTGCGAAATGCCGGGCCTGGTCTTGAGTGAGTCGATGACCAAGTCCAGGAACTTGACGTATGTCACAAGTTCAACCGGAGAACTGGCGTCAGAAACCAATCCGGTCATCAGAATAAGGACGTCCTTGTCCATGGCATACCGATTAGCGAGCATGGACAGAACAGCGAACAGGAACTCCTGTGTTCCGAGCTTGTTGACCAGGGCATGGAACAGGCGCAGACGGCGGTGGGAAGGAATGTGCTCAAAGGCAGCCGTGAAGCTGAGCAACAGCTCCGAAGTTCCAGAAACGACATCGCGCTTCTGGTTACGCAGGGACTGGATAAGCGCCGGGACCACTTGGTCGATCGTCTGGTCGATGACAGAAACAGAGTACTCATCGTCCTTCCGCAGGACACTGGAACCCATGAACGTGAAAATGGGCATCACGCTGTGGAGGACCAACTCCGGAGCGATGACAGACAATCCAGCCACCAGAAGAAGGGCCGCATTCTGCACCTGAGGGCTGTCAGTGGTACGGACACAGTCCACGACCAAGTCGGCCCGGATAACGGAGGTGTCGAATTGTGGCTTGGCAGTTGCCTTGCAACGGTTCACGATGGCCAGGAGACTGCCGAGTGTCAAGCTGAGAAGGTAGCTCATTCCAGACTGAATCTGGGTCTTGAAATGGTGAAGGGCAGCCAGCGTCAGGAACAGACCGTCCGCCAACTGGGGGTGGGCCTCTGGGTTCGAGCTATCCACCAGCTCCAGAATAAAAGTCATCTTCTCCATGAGCTTGCTGAGCTTGGCTTCATCCTTGATGGTCATGGCGACCATGTTGTTCTGACTGGTGCGCCGTCTCTTCGGTGCCGGTCCGGTGGCCTCCATGTCGGTAATCGAGACAGGGATTTTGCGAAGGAATTGGGAAAGAACCGTTCCAGTAAGCTCAACGCTGCGGAGAACCTCCCTGCAACCGCTCACAAGGGGCGACTCCACCTCGCCGAGAGAAATCTCGAACAGCTTCTCTGAAGCGTCGACCTGGCGGTTCTCTTCAACTTTAGCCCAAATAGCCTTCATACGGTTGAAGACGGCTGCAGCAAAAGATGGCCGGAGAGACTCCGAGTACGGGCTCACATTGGACAACAGCACGATGATAGCGTTCTTGTCCTTAGGAGTAACAGTCAGAGCTGCCTGCTCGTCCACCTCCGCAACAGACACACGCTCTTGCTCGCAGACCTCCTTGGCCTTCTGCTCATTCATATCGCGCCAAGTCTTCAAGAATGGCTCGAGTTCCTTGGTGCGAGTGCTGCCGCCAGCCTTATCAATGCGGTTGAGGAGCTTAAGCAGGTTCAGTTTAGGGGCATAGAGGGGCATCTGGACGGCGTGAGAGCAGAGGAAGGTGAAAAGGCTCAATCGAAGCGGCTTCTTCAACTCGAAGTCAGAAGCAGTTCCCCGCAGTGCTCCTTCGACGACGCGGCCGATATAAGCTTGGTCGAGGACATACTCCTCCAGGCCAGGAAGCAGAGCGCGCTCGACGATCTTCTGCGCATCGCGGCCATCCAGCCACTGGACATTCTTGGACTGCATTCCGTAGATCGTGTCGCGAGCCCAAATCGTAGCGTCGGCCTTCTTGCTCTTCTTATACAGAGCGCCAATAGCGGCAAGGACGCCTGCTGCCTCACGTCGAATCCTCTCCGAAGAGTCTGCAAGGCCTACCAGCATGAAAGGAAGCAATGCCTGGAAATCGAGGTCGGCCGAGGCGGAACTCAGGAACGTCGAGATCATGTTCAGCGCAGTTACCCTAGTGCCGATGGGGTATGAGCCCGTGAAAATCCGGGTAAAGAAGGACAGGTACTGCGGCAACTTCACGGCATCCGCTTTTCCGAGGATTGGCAAATTAACCAGGGACTCCAGATTCTCCTGGGAGCCAACGGCAAGGGCGAAAACCTGGACAAGGGCTTCAAAAGCGGGAATAGATTGCGCACTGAGAGCCGACGTATCCAATTTCTTCCCTCCCAGTGCCTCCAGGGAAGTGGCAAAGTTATCTGCCACTGCCACTTCCTTCTCTGCATCTCCCATATCAACATCCTCGATAGCCTGCGTCGTGGGCACGGATTCGATCACAGTCTGCAGGTTGTGTTCCAAAGCGGTGACATCGATGGACGATTCTTCGATCGTTTTCTGGAAGATAGGACGAAGCGACTCGGACTGGGTGAACTGCTGGACGAGTTCCGCAAGGTGCGTCTGAGCATCTAAGGAGAGGACACCCTCCGTATGGCTGGTCGCATGGAGGGTGATGGCCATGGCCTGGGCTGTCTCGGGCTCACCCAGGAGCTTAGCCTCGAATAGAGAAGACAACAATTCCAAGCGTGCCAGGTCTTTCTGCTTCGAAATGTCGCTCACGCATCCAGCCACCAGGCCGAGAACGAGGTGAGATGTCGGATATTGCGCGGCAATAGTCGACAGCTGCGACACGGGGTCTTCCAACCGAAGAACCGCCTTGAAAGCCCGCTTCGGGATTCTCATATCGGGCTTCTTCTGTGCCAGGACAGACAGGCAAATCAATCCGGATTCCACCGTCTCTGCCGTCCACGACCCGGCAACGGCCTCCATCAAACCATCGAGTAGCGTGTCCTGGAGAGACGCCTTCTGTGCAAGGACCACGCAGACCATGTAGCAGCCAACAACCAGCTCGGAGACATCCTTCATCGCCAATCCATCGTTGAGAATCGGGAGAGCCTTCATGATGATATCCTCGTGCTTCTCCTTCTCAGCCTCCCGTCGGCCCGAACGTGACGAGTCCAGCATCCCAGCCACGGCCTCTGTGAAGAGACCCGCCCAGAACGACAAGAGCGCATGGTGGTGTGCCCGCTGCTTACTAACTTTCAGGGTGTAGTTGTTAACGGCAGTGAGGAAGTGCTTGTTGGTCGTAGCACTGTGCACGAGAGGATGGCGAGGGGGGTTGATCTTGCCCTTCTTGTATGGGTTAAGGATTTTGAATGTCGCGGTTAGGTCTTCGGGCAGTATCGACATCAGATTTAGAAAAAGAGGAGTGTTGTAGTAAGGCAGGAATGTGAGAATCGTGAACTCGGTGTTGTATTCGTGCACCCTGCAGGCCCGTTAGCTCGCAAATTTGACACAGGGAACCCTGAGAATCAAGACTCGTACCGGAAGCGTCTGATCAGCCAGTCAACGGCCTTGACGGCCGGACTCAGCAGTAGGTGCCCTCCAACGAGAGCCAGAAAAGCCTCCAGAACGGTATCCAGCTCCTTGTTCTGCACCGCACTCATCTCCGTGCGGTCCTCCGACTTGCTCTGTTCATTGAAGATCGTGCGCTCGAACGACGCGAATCGGGGGTCGAGTTGGCATAGCTCCTGGAAGCCCTCGAAGCATATTTGGTAGACGGTATCGTAATCCTGGGATGTGGCGATCTTCCAGTCGAAGATGAGGGATTGCGAGTGCGCTAATCTCTGTGCCTTGAGGTTCAACTGGTTGGTCGACTTGGCCGCAATTTGCGACAGCTGCGCGGCGAGGGCCGAGGCCATGTTGGACGGTGGAAATTGATTATCGAGAATTGAACCAGACTCCCATCCCTCAAGCAGCGTCTCCAATCAAACTGACAAAACCCCAAGCGTTGGCGGGCAGAAATTCCCGGAGTGACCGTGTAGATCTTTGGACTCGGAGCAACTTTTTTCTTGAAGCCGCAGACCGACCGGAAAAAATGCGGGAAGCGGGACCGCAGTTTTTCCAGCCTGAGCCTCGCCCGCCCGTGGGAGGAGACGTTCGTCATGCCTCACCCCACGACGATGCCGATGGATTCCTCGGGCGCCCAGGTACGTGTGACGCTGCGACAATGGTGCTGGTCTCGTCGCTTTCCACTGACCCTATCTTCTCTTCCAGGAGAAGAAATCCATCCCCCGCTTCGCCAGCTTCAAGCCTCGGCCTCCTCCGTCCGAAGCTGATCGGCCGCCCGCGCGCCCCAGTCGCGACTCCTCCGATCGGGAGGCGAGGTCCAGCCATGACAGGCACCGCTCGCGGCACAGGAGTCATCGTGAACGCTCGCGGTCCCGGGAGCGTCGCAGGGAACATAGAGAACAGAGGGATTATAAGGAGCATAGGGGGCATAGAGAGCGCAGGGAATACAGAGAACGCAGAGAACGCGAACCCCGTCGCTCGGACAGAGATGCCGGTCCCCGTCGAGAACCCTCCCCCGAATACCCACGAACGTCTACATCCGACCGTCCCGTGAAGCAGCAGCCAACGGACGAAGCATCCGATCTATATTACATCGACACCAAAGGCGATCGGTTCAATCGCATATATGGAACCCTCCATCGATACAGCATCCCCAATTACCATCGCATCGGCCGAGGGAGCGTTTTGGGGTTACCCCCAAGGTACAAAATCGACCGGGAGAGCGCTCTAGAAAATGCGCTGGTGATTCGGGATGAATCTGGCAGGTCAGACAAGTCTCGGAAAAGGGCGAAGAACATTCTCTCGGGTCTCTCCAAGCAGAAAGTCCGGCTACATCGCATACGGCCAGAGTCATCGCTCAACACAACCGTGGACTTCTCTACTGATTACTTTCCATTGAGCGTCTCCGGCAAAGAAAAGCGTCTAGATCTTTTAGGTCTCAACTCCGATGACGAGAAGCATGCGTATCGCTCGATTCATGGCAAGGCAAAACCAGATGAAGATCTACCCAGCGATGTGGAAGCCGTCTCCGACACGGATTCGGAGGAGGGAATCCGAGGCGACCCGGACGAAGAGATCAAACAACGCAATGCGGAGCTGTTGAGGCTCGTCAATCAGCGCCCTGGTGACGTCGGGGCGTGGCTTACGATGATCGACCACCAGGAATCCCTTCTCCTAGGGTCCGAGAGGGAATCCAGCTCTTTGACGTACGCGGAAAAGAAAAGCTTGGCAGACATCAAGGTGTCTCTGTACGAAAAAGCCCTCAAAAAAGTTGGCCAGAGCTCTGATCGGGATCGCCTTCTACTTGGCCTTCTGGAAGAAGGGGCGAAGCTGTGGGATACCAAGAAGCTATCCGCCCGGTGGCAGGCAATATTGAAGTCGGACTCCCAATTCATCAGCCTCTGGGTCAGATACCTCGACTTCCGGCAGACACAGTTCCTGGATTTCACCTACGAACGGTGCCTTGCGACCTTCCTCGAGTGCTTGAAACTCAATAAGTCGGCGTCAGACACGCCCGAGATGGTACAAATCCACATGTATCTGTTTCTGCGGCTGACACTGTTCATCCGTGAGGCTGGGTTCACCGAACATGCAGCAGCACTCTGGCAGGGCATTCTCGAATTAACCTTCTTCCGACCCGACTCGCCTGAAGCCAGTGGCAGCCCACCAGAAATAATATCGGCTTTTCTGGATTTTTGGGAGTCGGAAGTCGCGCGTATTGGAGAAGTAGGCGCCAAGGGCTGGAAGAATGGGGGGAATGTGCTGCCAAGTCCAAGCAGTACTGAAAAGCCCTCTTTCCAGCTCGATCCACGGTCTTTGTTCGCATCTTGGACGCCTCATGAAAGCGAACGAATCACCAACGCTCGGTTGCCTGCCCGCAGTACCGATGACTCGGAGGAAGACGACCCTTACCGTGTTATTATCGCGTCTGATCTGGATGAGATCCTATCCCTAGCATTTCTCGGGAACTCAGCGCAGGTGTTGATTGACAGCTTTCTCTATTTCTGTCAGCTGCCGTCAATCGCATCTTTTGAAAGTTTGGGTACGACAAGGCGTTGGAATGGCGACAGCTTCATACGAAACGAGCTTGCGAGCAGCTTCTATTCAACGCTTGAGGACTGGCTTCCCAACGTAGCTGCTGACACTGAGCCCACATCAACGCCCCCCGCCCTTTTCCCCCATCAGAACTTCCTCACTACACTGGACACCCTCTTTGCTGATTCAGGAACGTGGTTCTCGACCTTTAAAACTTGGACATCCGCCACTTCGGACTCGAGATCTGCCATTGACCCTGGATGGGTACGCAAGAGTCTCCGGTTGCTGGTTGAAGCGACTCCCGGGAACGACAATTTGGCCGAATACGTACTTGCTGTGGAGTTTGCATGCAACCCCAAGGATGCTAAGAAGTACGCGAAATCTTTGCTGAAAAAGCGATCATCCAGCCTGCGACTCTACAATGCATACGCCCTTATGGAACGTCGATCCGGCAACCATGCCGCTGCGGACCATGTCTGGGTAACCTCTCTCTCCATGAGCAAGACATTCTCCGCCCGCGCCAGAGTGGACAGCGTCATAGTATGGCAGACCTGGGTCTGGGAGCTTCTCGAGGCCCGCAATATAGCACACGCGTCGCACCTCCTTACCTCCATCCCCCAGAGCAGCGTTGACCTGCAGGCTTTCCCCGATGCTCCATCCTTCAGCCCGAGCAGCCTGCTGAAAGTCCAGAATGTAAGCCACAAAGCCCCAACACATCCCCCACACCCTCACTAACACCCACGCCCCAGCATCTATCTGACTCCCAAGAGTCCGCCATCGCGAGCAAAAACGCCAACGCCTTCGTCGCCAGCACCGACTGCCTCGCCATCCTAGCCTACCTCACCAACTCCCAAGACCTCACCAAAGCCCTCGAGGCCTACATCACCGCAACCACCAGACTATCATATATACCCGACCAATCCAACCCCTTCATCCCCTTCGCAACCGAGCTCCTCCACCAATCCCGCGCCCGGCTCCTCTACCACCACATCCGCACCAGCACGACCTACAAACCCACACAAATCCGCACCCTCCTATCCGAGAGCATCTCCCTTTTCCGCCACAACACGATCTTTCTCTCCCTCTTCGCCTGGACCGAATCCCGCTTCCGCATCGACGAACGCGTCCGCGACACCATCAGAGACATCACCTCCATGTCCTCCTCCACCCCCAACAACAACACCACCCTCTACCCCACCACCCAAATCTCAATCCCAATAACCACGCACCTCTTCTCAATCTACACCGAACTCCTCCGCCCCGTCTACGCCGGCTCAACCCTACACTCCGTCCGCGCTGCCTTCGAACGCGCCATCGGCAGCCACCACCACCCCTCCTCAGTCTCATCCTCATCCTCTTCTACAGCCCCCTCCAGCATCACCCTCTGGAAACTCTACATCCTCTTCGAGCTCTCCCGGCGCCAGATTCAGCGCGCAAAGGACGTCTTCTACCGCGGCATGCGCGCCTGCCCGTGGTCCAAGGACCTCCTCATGCTGGCGTTCACCCATCTGCGCGCGGATGTTGTCGAGGAGCGGTATTCCCGCGACCGTGACGGGAGGAAGGGGGAGGGTATGGCGTTTGGGGAGCTGAGACATGTGTATAATGTGCTCGTGGAGAAGGAGTTGAGGGTTCTTGTTGATGTGGAGGGGTTGTTGGATGAGGTTGCGGTGGGGGTGGAGGTGGAGAGGAGGGGTGTTGGGGGGTTGCCGATTAATATGCCGGAGGATGGGGATAGTGATGGTGATGGTGATGGTGATGGTGATGGTGATGGTAATAATGGGGGTGAGGTGGAGATGGAGGTGGATATGGGGAGATAGGGGTAGGTAGGGGTAGTTAATTCGACGCAGACTTTACGTACGGAGTACTACTCCAAAGTCCTGGCAGAGATTGGTGAAAAGACGGTGAATTAAGCTGTACTCCGGTTCTACTCCCTATATCCTGGTGAGGTCTCGATTGTCCTTTCTGTTTCTTAAAAAAAAGTCTTATCGTTTCGTTTTACACCATGTAATATTTGATATGATTGCTACTAGTAGTATATATAGTACTTAGGTATATCGGATCGGCTAGTATTACTGTACATATACGGATGATCGGAGTAGAATGTCCCGATAACTTAACGATTTAACTGTCTGAAGAATAATATCAATGATGAATGAGCAGAGCATCACTTTCATATTATAAAATTTTAGTAGACAAACTGAACCATCTAGTTACTACAACATGCCTACCTACCACCCCGCACAGCCGGCCCTTTTACCCTCAAACACGCAAACATCATCGACATTCAACAGCAACACACATACACCAACATACACCACGACAAACCCAAAACAAGCGAAAAGATAGTATCCATAGATATATGTGTATTCATATTTATTCATCATGCTACCGTAGTATTGTATTGTATTGTATTGTATTGTATTGTAGTAATCCAGCCTGTCCGTGTCCATACACAACATCACCACCCATCAAGGGCAAGGCAAGGCAAGGAAGGGGTTTAATACATCATCGTCATCAATCCTGATTCCTCGACATACAAACACCACCCATAAAAACAAAGGCAGGTTAAAAAAAAAAAAAAGGGAAAAAGGCCAGCCAGCCAGCCTATCCAGCCAGCCAGCTAGCAAAGCAAAGCAAGCAAGGCATGCCCGGCATACACCTGCACGAAATTATCGGAAGGCGGGGCCGTTCCGGAGGTTGGTATCGCCTTGTTGTTCGCGGGCCTGGAGGTACCATGTTGTCAGCATATTATTATTCTTTTTTTTTGCTGGTGAGGTGGTTGGGATACAAGACTGGGGTGGGTGGGGTGTATTGCAGGGGAGAGAGGGGTAGGTAGGTAGGTAGTAGGTAGGTCAGAGGGGTAGGAGGGGTAGAGGGGCAGAAGGACAGAGGGGTAAGGAACACATACAACAGTCGCCTGATACTCTCCCTTCTCCAGGATCTTAGTTATGCAATCATCTTCATTCGAAGTCCCGAATTCATTCTCGAGACTGGCCTTGCTGGCGCCATCGAGGACACCCTGGGCTCCGTGTCTGCGTTTTCATAATTCAATTAGCCTCTGTTCTTCTGTTCTTCTGTTCTTCCGTATACCAAGCTTGACAACATGCCAAAGCTCAAAGCAAGGCAGCAGCATCAAGAAAACTCACTTGTGAGTCACAAAGATCTTCCAACCGTTAAGCACATCCGCGAGGGGAATTGAGCGATCACCGCGCCACTTGTTCAGGATGTCGACGTCGTCAACGAAGACGATGAAGTCGTCGGAGTTGCCCTTGTAGAAGAGCTTGGAGGTGGGGTCGTTGTGGCGAGGCATGATGAGGTTAGGTGTAGTTTATCAGAGGTTTTTTTTTTTGAGGAAGAAAGTGATAGTAAGAAGTGTTTGAAGCTGTCAAAAGGGATGGTTTGCAGATTCAAGAGAGAGGGATGAGGGAAGAAGAGGTCGAGATGGCGAGAGAAGTGGTCGTGTGAGGTGATGGCAGATGACGTCACCAAGATGGATGCTCCCGGCGGGACAAAGATGGAGGAAACAAACTTCGAAGGGGTTCTGGAATGGATGGATTGAGGGAAGGGGAGTGGGAGAGATGTCAGTTGATTGTTTATTATTGATTCAAGAGTAATAATGATTCAGTAGTCCCCTCCATGGCAGACACCCTTTAAATAAGACAAGAGAAGCGTAATGCGATGCCCTGGTCGGCGGGCTGGAGCACGACGACGTCATCGGTTTCCATCGACCGATGCGCGCCGAGAAAGCTGCGAGCTTCAACTCCCCCCTTCTGGCACACCCGGTGGAGATGTGGAGAAACATGGCGACCTACGGTGGAATTCAATTCCCTCATCGTCATCATCATCATCATTCTATTATTGTTGTCTGGCATTCTGGCTCGCTAATGCTACTAGTTACGTCTCGCTTCCATCCGATCAAACTCGCTACCCCCCACCGTCGTCGAATCAGCACGAATCCACAAGAACACTTTTGCAAACTTCTGCAAGTATTCCATACTTCAGCACACCTGTCCTTAACCGCATATCCCCTGATGCAATAACGCAGGCAGTCTCAATATTAATCAATAATGGGTTGCATCATTCCCCTCACGAGGCTCCACTTCCCAGCCCCATGCGACCATGCCTTTTCGGTCGCCTTGACGACATGGAATTGAACATCCTCCGGATAGTGGATGCCTTCATTGTGCAGTATTCAGGAGACTCATGGCCTTTGCTCCCTTTGCTGATCGGTGTGGTATCAACCTCCATGGTCGGCTTGTGTCCTCCCTTGCCTTTCCATGTCTTAGATCGTCTGATTGTTGTCACCTTGCCATGGCGCGGCAGGTCGGGCCCCTTCTCCTGCCCAGGGGATGCTGGCTTGGTCTTTGACACATTCCGCGCCTGTTTCTCGTTGTTCTTTGTTAGTTTATTGACTCCAACGCGAGTAGCCCCGGTGGAAGCCACACTGGAAGTCCCGTTAGTTCGCAGGCTCACGGAGCTAGAGCGTCGGTATAGCCCTGGCCGGAGACTCAAGTGTCTTTTGATAATATCACCCGCTGCCAAAGTCATGCCTGGATACGGCAATACGTCCCTCGTGTAAACGGACGATATAGCACGTTCCAGTCGAATCCGGTCTTGCCTGTGGGCGGTCAGGATGAACGCAGAGCAGGAGATAGGCGTTTTTGGTCGTTCGATTTCACCACCCACTGGACCGGAGATCCGATATCTATGTGGACAGTGGGTATTCTTGATCACGATATTTTGTGAATCGACCTGGGCCCGTGAGGTGGCCAATGCCTGCATAGACGGCCGACGAGGCAAACAAGGCGTCAACCCGGCTACGCCAGTCAGCGGAATCAGTTCCAGGGTCAAGAACGAGTACGCCTTCAGCTTGGCTGACACGGTCTTCTGCATATTTGTCGATGCAGCGGCAGACTTGAGTATCTCAGTCTTCCATTTCTTTTCCTCGCACGCGGACGAAGCGCTAAGCACCAACTCGTAATACTTGTCGTGATACTGGAAAACAGTCTTCCAGGAGAACAAGCACTCGTAGCATTGAAGGCCTGGAGCAGACTTTAGTAAAATACATAACCCCCTCCAAATGTACTCACCTTCACCGTTTCTCGGGGAATCGATCTTCATGTCCGAGACATACAAACACGCTACTGGTAGCAGCTTTCGGTAGTCATCGTTTATTTTGGCAATGAGAAGATGATAACCAAACATAATGCAGACCATGTAGCCATTTTCTATGCTCTTGGGGGTTTGATATGTGACGTGGAGGACGCCGCACAGGGTGAGAGGTCCTAGCTGTCTGTAGATGTCGTAGATCACATTCTAGAATTTCAATCTCTAGTCAGTTCTGCAGGTAAGGGAAACTGGTATGTAGTTTCTCACCGATGCCGAAAAGTCCAGCATAGTTTGTAGCACGAGAGTCTTATCCACTAGTGCTTTGTTGATAGGGTTGTCGGTCACTTGATTAACTTCGCACACCACGGCACGGACAGTCTCCAGAACCTGTCTGATACCATCATGAGCAGAAGGATCATCTTGGATGTGCGTCCACTTTAGTAACTCCTCGAGCAGTAGAGGGTACTTGCACAGGCGCTGGACTGGCTATAGGAAGTCAGTATTGGGCATAACTTGGAGCAAGTCGGCGAATACCTTTATAAGCAGGTCATTCAACGACATTGCCTTGTTTTCTTCCTGTGTCTGCCTCTCCATCGATGCGACAGACTTCGAGAGAGCTTCTATTCCCTGATCGAATATACGCCAGTTCGGTATCGATTGGCGGAGAAGGGTGACATCCACGGTGAGTAAGCCATAGTTCTTACAGAACACTTTGTAGGCCGCGAAAGACTTGGCCTGCAACAGAGACATGAGCAGTTGAGCCAGGAGCTAGAATTTGGAATGCATACCAAGTTCCCAACCTCCCGTGCGACTTGCAAAGCCTCTTTAGCCTCTGCAGCCAGCGCTTTGAGGCGAGACTCTACAGAAGCTCTGAAGTTCCGTGATCGCAAGGATCTATTCTGAAAGGCCTTAAAGCCAAAGTCAATCGCACTCAAACGCTTGTGGAACCCCTGTGGCATCAAACTATCAAACTCGGCTCCGGCAAGATTCGAAATTGGCGTCAGCTTCCGAATTTGTGCTAGGAAATCCTCATGCGTGTCGCGGATTTGTTGAACGTTGCAGTAGATTTCTGGTCTCACGGAGAAGATAAACAGCGCCTATAAGAAGGGGACTCGTCAGCCATTAATGCGATGAAAGTTAGGACATCAAAGCAAGCGCTGTAGGAAAAGCATGGAAAATACATCTGCAAGCGCTTTCAGCCCGAAAACATAGTCACACTCGGTTGTGATCAGCTCTCGGAGGACGCGGCGCCTCTTGATCGCGCGATGCTGAGCCTCCTCGTCGATGGAAAAACTTGAAGTAGGCCTTATGCTGTCTAAAGATTCGCGGACATCCGATCTGATACTGTGATTTGCCGTGCTCTGTGTAGTCCCTCTCGACCTCATGGCACTTTGACTGGCAATGCTCAGGGTAGACGTCTTGACGGTTCCTAGATGAGATGAATGACCCGATAAGGATTCCCACTGTTTCTCATCAATCTCTTGGACCTCATGCAGGGCCGCAAGTTCAGAGCCGTAGTCCATCTTGTCATATAGATACTGCTCGGGCCAGCCGTTGACGTATCTGCCGGGACCCAGAAGGGGGAAATTCTTCTTCGGACGAAAGCTGCTCACCCATCGCTTGAATGCAGCCACAGGCTCCACTGGGGTCGGAACGGCATGTGTTCTGGTGGGGTTCTCCTCTGATTCTGTCTTCTCCAGGACCAGGAGGGGTGTCTCAGCGATGTCCTTGGACTCCTCCATGATCATGAATGAGCTGGTCGGTCGACTTTCCTAAGTCATGGAGAGAAAGATGAAACATCAGGATTTTTCTCGCTTGTAAGTGCACCTGTAAAGTCCTTTGCTAGAAACCATGGTAGCTGGTGGTGTGGAAGTCGCGACCAGCTCAGGTTCTCACATGGGGAAAGAAGGATATAGATCTCACGTGTCCCGTGAGATGCCCAGATTTTCAAGGTGCAACCCCACAAATCCGGTAGCTATTCCGTGAAACTGAAACTGCTACCATCCACGCAGTCTCACATTGACTATAAGGTGATATTGCGGAAGTAAAGTTGGCCACACACATTGCATGACATGGTGGAGAATCAAATATTGGCGGCTGGTCGTACCGCGGGGAAGCCTTCCTATTGTACTCCGTATTATTCCCATCATCTGTACACCCTGACTTATGATTGATCACCTTGATCAGAGTCTGAGCGGCGTTACAGATTAGTACAGATGATTCACACCCACAAATTGTTGGGTAATGGGGATTGTTGTGGGAGAAAACAATGCCTCCGCGGCAGTAGTATATGTTAGTAGTGTATAACTGAAATATTCTGCTACAAGTCCCGTCCACTTGCCTGATACAGGTGCCGCCACTTTTGTGAGGGCAGCACATGAGCACTCCCTGTGCGCTCCGGGACACTCACTTGTCACTCACTGAGCACGCACAGGCTGCACCGGTCGCTCCCGGATTATTCTTATCAGCTCAACTGGATGATACCAGAGTAGCTCCTGCGCCTGTGGTCGTGTTCCACATGACTAGGGCCTGGGTCTCTATACTATGGACAAGCTAGCAGTCAACCCATCACTTTGGTGAGGGCATCGCAAAGATAAGGACCGAGTAATTAATTACTCTTGGACACAACACACTATGGCCAAAATAATACCTCAAGCCATCTTCTACAGAAGTGGAAAGAAGTGTCAGTCAATAATAACTAGTCAAGAATCACATTACCCATTGAATAACATAACTTATAATGGCTTCTTATCCGCATACTTTCATCTCTCTTGCGGTAATATATTTTCTTTTGCATTCAATGTCTTTTTGCTCCCTCACTATTGTTGTTCTAGATATTCTGTTTTTCAGCCATATCTCTACAAGATGATCATACGCTCTGCTTCATGGAAAGCCTCCCAGGCTGAGAAAAAAAGACAGGCTCGTCGTGCACTTTGTCAAGAACGAGGATACAACATCGGTACTCATCTCAAGGAGAATGCAGAGAGAAATAGAGGTAGGGCATCACCAAAAATAAAGGAATATTACAAGAAGAGGGTGCACAAGTATGAGGAGTATGTCTGTGTCTCTGGGATGTTATTCATCTACTTACATTCATGCATCAGGTTCCTCATTGAGGAGAGAAAGATGCCCAAGGGATATAAGATTGGAGAGGGGCATCCAGCTCCAATCTTACAGGAACTCAAAGCATTTTTTTGCTGGCTTATCGAATCTACTAAGGGAAAAATTTCCTTGGACAGACGACCAACTATGAACACAGTCTTAGTGCGGGCGCAAGGATTCATTCCAGGATTTTTTCTCGAAACTGGAAATAAGATACCTCAGGAGGTGAAAGACCTGTATCATGTAGGCCCCCACTTACTTTTTAAAATATTTGTCTAATTTGTGCAGTGGATTGAATATGAGTTAGTCGAAAGACATGTTCTCTCAACAATCACAAAGCCAAAGTATAATTTTAAGCTTAGCAATTATGAGCGCGCTATAATCACTTTATGGGCTTCCAATGACTTCTTCTTTATTTATAAAAGGCGTCGTGATCAGTTTCACTTTCTTACTCTTTTGTCTCTGTGTACAGGTGCTAGAGTATCCTCTCTCGCACCTGCATTAGAAAATCAAAGGGGTAGAGGTCTCTGTTACAAAGAAAAGCCTTGTATACTACCAATCCTTGAGATTGTATATGATAATACTCAGAAGCATATCCAACTCGTGCTTTTTCGCGCCGATGATGCTCCTTGGTCAGATGGCGGCTTGATCAATATTTTGTCAAGAATAACAGAGACCCCAATAATACAATATAAGTAAACATCCCCTTCAGTGGCTATATGAGTCTCTTTAACAATAATAGGTTTGGTACTGCTATTTGGGACTGTGATGAGCCTATGTATCTGGGTGTACTATATCTTGTTGCTCTGGCCCTTGCAGATAATGCTCTCTTCGGATTCTCTATCCCTAAAGAGTTGTTCGAGCAAAGGATTCCAGAAGAGCAGAATAAATTAATTCTCAGATAGAATAAGAAGGCAGAAGACCGATATATTGTAAGAAATATCACAGCTGAAGGAATCAGTGAAGATTTCTTGATTAAAGAAAACTACCAGAACAATTTCAGAAGGATATTGGCCAATGCGGGTTATTTTGTAACGCCTACAGTTCATGCAATGCGCCGGGCTCTATATACAGTTATCAAAGATCAATCTTCCTTCTATATTCGATCTTCTATTTGGCTAATAGTATATACAGCAAAGTACACCTCGGCTCACGTCGCCCAAATCCTGATATATAAATCTACAGCTGTTTATGGAAATGACTACCTCGCCAAGTGCTCCGGTGTGGATGTTTTCAACGCTTTGAGAGGCAGACTTCTTGATCACACTCATGTTGATTACTTCCAGGGCTACAGTTAATTCCACGAAGACTGCCAATTGGGGAAGAACAGAATATTGAGACAGACCCGCGTCTGGCGGTCAAAACTGTAGAGTTCATGAATATATTATCTGAAAACAATAAAGACCACATATACCGCGAAATCAAGATATGATAGAAAGCAGAAGTGCTTTCATTCCTTGTAATAACTGGATATTTTAGTGTTTCAAATCTAATGCACCGTCAATGACAATAACGTACCCTGTTCACATAGGCTATTTTAGTTGAGGGATTCTTCACTGCTTGATGGAGTCATTTGGTGAGTACTTATGGATGTTGCATCTTCCTGGTTTTGTTTCCACCCTAGTTTGCTGTCTGGGTGTCTGGGTGTTGATATTGCAATCACTATTGCAATTTTTCATATGCCCCAGCTTCTCCGGGATACCCAAGCATCCACAGAGCTGATAAAGTGTCTGCTTTCAATAGCACATCTGTCACGGGTATCAGTGTGTTTTGATATCAATAAGTACCTAGGTGTGCAAACCTCGTTCAATTCCTGGGTTTGGCTTTCAAACCGAGAAAGAAAGTGTGCGAATGAGATGTGGAGATGAAAGACTGGAAGGAATGGTCATGATATTCTTATATAGATAAGCCTTGAGGCCCAAGCGTGTCAATATGAAATTCCTACTGGACACATCTGTTCTACTTTATGGCTGGAAAGAGAGTCGCAACAACATAATAGATGTGATGGATGTGATGGATATGGCGGGTTTTGATTGGCCGCATGTTCCAGACAAGAGCCAACAGAGCAAAGAACCTAAGGGCGAGGAGGTGCCTCAAATAATTGGTTAGATTTATCATGCCCCCAGCACAAGTTGAATTAAGCCTACTTTAACTAAATAATATTATCGATCAACTAAACAACTTTATTCCCTCAGGCAGGCGTTCGGGGGTAATAACAGCTTTCAACAGGAAGGTAACAAGATTCATTGTACATGCATCGTCAGTGGCAAACTCAAAATTCAACGTTGGAGGCTGCGTGGGTTGCAGTATTGTCGATTCTTGTCACAATAATTGTCAAACAAAGGTAGAGGGTCTTGACCATGGCCATTATGCATGATCCTGAGAGTCTCAGCAATTTGTTCATCCAGTTCTTGTTTTCTGAAAATCTTCGGGTTTCTTTTTGAAAGGCGAAGGACATAGACGGGAATCGATGTCTTGCATTCATGAGCAGTCTGATAGTCATAATTGGTATTATTGAGATCAACCACAAAATAGGAGTGCTTGCCGGGGTAGATATTGACTGCGACAAAACAAGTCTCGTTGTTTGCATTGTATTCATGGAGACAATCCTGAACCTGTGTGGCAAAGGGGCGTATAGATCCTAAATAATCTTTGGGGTCAAGCATACTATTCGGAGTATCCCCAAGTATTCGCATCGTGCCTGAACCGATCGTTCCAAGAAAGTCGAAAAGGATCTCTCGAATCCGGCGCAGAATGCGGCCGCAATCATCTTCGGTTGAGTCATCCATGGTTAGTTTAATTATATCCGATTTGAGAGGTATGATAATGAAATATGGTGAACGTTGCTGGCCTTCCCAATCCCTGTATGAAGAAAGATGAAGCTGATTCAATCAAGGGATGCCATTACTCCGGGGGAAAGGATCAATAATCTTCCGTGTTCCCCTTTTTAGGAAGGACGAAGCAACCAACCTCCTTGCAAGAAAAGAGGTAAAGGTTTCAAGTTTCTGAGTAATGATTGGCTCGAAGCTACTCGATCCCTCGAACGACTAGATCTGGTCCTAACCTCACGATGAGTGCCTACTGGTCATGATGAAGGGATCTTTTACATATCTAAGGAACCTGATCAGACCAGGAGTCGACCGAGGGAGCTTGATTGATCAGTAATTATCGTAGGATCTTCAGACATTGCCTCTGAGTTATCGAGATAAGTGGCGTGAGAAACGAGTAAAAATACAGGGCGGGGATCTACATTGAATCCATTACAATACATTATCATGTCCTGATCTATAAGAATTAAGATTTTATATATTTTAAATCTATATAAAAATATATATATTTTAGTATAATAGATTAAACACCCGGGTAGGCCCGGCAACCAGGATTATACAAACTTGCCGCAAAGAACTATACCAAGAAAACACCCAGCTTGCCACAGCTGCGTCAACTTCAGTGCGTCAACTGCTAATGTTGCAGCGAGCAAGCCACGCCAAGAGGGGCGCGTTTCCTCCCCCAGATTTCGCACGCCCGACCCACCGCCGCAACGCCGCAGCGCCGCTTCCCGAGAGCTCATCGCCGAGAGACATCACCGCTCACGGCCTCGTCTCACATCCCACGTCCCACCCAACGATGTTTCAACCTACCTCCGAATCGCTTTAGAATGGGAATCTCCATGGACGACATTCATGCTCCAACAGTTGCCTCCGGCCCTACGTCCGGAGGGCCCCCTCCCCGCGACCTGTCCAAGCTCGGCATGGTCGACCTGATGCAGGAGAAGGAACGCATCGAAGAGGAACTTTCAGCACTCAGCAGTGTCCTCACCTCAGTACGTTGGCGTCTCATTTGGATATCTTTGGCCATTGCCACTACCATGCGGGCTAACCATATTTACCCTCTAGCACGGCGTCCGTATGAGTACATCGCTGACAACCTTCGATGGCTTCCCCCGAGACGACATCGACGTTGCCCAAAGTGAGTCACTGCTTATCCTTCCACAGTGCGCCCTCTGAGAATGGGACAGTACGGACGACTCGGACACGGATCATCCGACTGCGGAACGATCACAAAGATGTGATGTCACATCTCGAGAAGGGCATCCACAACCACTTTGCGAATTTGCAGCGCGCCCAGGCGGTGGCGCCATCTGGTGGCAACGCGGGTGATACTCCGGGATTGCAAGCGAGTGTGTCCGGGAATGCTGCTTCAGACGCCGGGGCAGCTGGGATGCCGTTCGCGAAGGTCAATAGTGTGGTGCCCGGCAGTCCGGCAGACCAGGCCGGCTTGAGGGCGGGCGATACTGTGCGGAGCTTTGCCAGTGCCAACTGGCTTAATCATGAGCGCCTGTCGAAGGTGGCACAGGTGGTTCAACAAAGTGAAGGGGTACGTCTCGATTTTTCCTGGTCTCGATCCTTTTGAAGCCCCCAATATCTTGGTTCTTCCACCTCCTTTCTGAGACATCGCCTCTAACATTATTTCTAGCGTACGGTGGTAGTAAAGGTGTCGAGGAAGGAGCCCAACTCTACGAGCAATATCGAGCTATCCCTGGAACTTGTTCCACGTCGCGATTGGGGTGGTCGCGGCCTGTTGGGCTGCCATCTGGTCCCATTGTGATATGCGGTTTGGTCTACAGCTACTGTACGATGGAGTGACTTAGGCGACGTAGTTTTTTTCTCTCGTCTGACCCATACCATTTGACTATGAGGAACGCGACATGTTTACATGACCTTTCTATTGTTGGTTGTTTATTTGTTTGTTGCCGGGAAGATATACGTTACAAGGAGAGCAGGGCAGCAGGGCAGCAGGGCAGCAGGGCAGCAAAGCAGTCAGGCTGCGTGGGAACAAATATCAATTTGCAGCATCATGAACACAGCCGATGTCTGTGGATAGATCCCCCGTAGATAGCCCGTAGAGCCATCGGGAACGCCTGCAGGCCGTGCATTTGCATTTGCCGCGATCCTGCGGGGCAATGCTGCCTGAGGCGCCAACAGCCACGTGACGGAGCACAGGCTTGGGCGACCGACTCGGGGCAAAAATTCCATCACGGCCAGAATAACCTTCCCTCTTGAACTCCTCCCTCCTGCCTTCTCTCCACCCCCCCCTCAGTTCTATCGATCCCCCCCAGGTCGCTCTGTCTGTCCATCAACCGTCGCATTTTTCTGCCGACCGTTGATTTTTCTCGACTCGCGTCTACCTTCTACAACATACTTGGATCCCCCCCCATCCACATCACATACCCTTCACCATGGCTGCTGAGGTACCGACCTTCAAGCTCGTCCTCGTCGGTGACGGTGGTACTGGAAAGGCGAGTAGAATCCCCTTGCCCCCTCATCCCTCCAGCGTCCGATACATATTGGAGTCAACTCGTCTGGATATGGCTGGTCGCTCTCTCGATGCCAGTTCCCTCGCGGCAACCATTCTCGCCTGGCGTGTTTACCCCTCTCTGGTCCCGTCGGCCCGATCAACAAAAACTTCATCGCCCCTCAACCTCACCGACTCAGACGTCATTGCTGACCAAAAATTTTTCCTCTAGACCACTTTCGTCAAGCGTCACTTGACTGGCGAGTTCGAGAAGAAGTACATCGCGACTCTCGGTGTCGAAGTGCACCCTCTCGCTTTCCACACCGTATGCCTCCTGCCCCGCGGCCGGCGACCCCGCTTTGTCCATTGCGCCGTCTTTGTCTCGCATCAACTAACCCTTCCTCCAGAACCTGGGTAACATCCAGTTCGACGTATGGGACACTGCTGGTCAGGAGAAGTTCGGTGGTCTTCGCGATGGTTACTACATCAACGGACAGTGCGGTATCATCATGTTCGATGTTACCTCCCGTATCACCTACAAGAACGTGCCCAACTGGCACCGTAAGTGCTTTCGCGTTTCTGCCATGCGATTACATTCTTATTAACAACTGATCCAGGTGATCTCGTCCGTGTCTGCGAGGGTATCCCCATCGTGCTGTGCGGTAACAAGGTCGATGTCAAGGAGCGTAAGGTGAAGGCCAAGACCATCACCTTCCACCGCAAGAAGAACCTCCAGTACTACGACATCTCCGCCAAGTCCAACTACAACTTCGAGAAGCCCTTCCTCTGGCTCGCTCGGAAACTGGTCGGCAACCCCCAGCTGGTAAGTCGATCGTTCCGTCTCGCTCCGTGGGCGCTCACTAACCCCCCCGTCAGGAATTTGTTGCCGCTCCCGCCCTTGCTCCCCCCGAGGTGCAGGTCAACCAGGAGCTCATGGAGCAGTACGAGAAGGAGATGCAGGCTGCCACCCAGATGCCCCTGCCCGACGAGGAGGACCCCGACTTGTAAACGCATCGCCAATAAAAGGCTGGGGACGGAACGTCGGTCGTGGCCGCGGCCGTGTGACTGTGGCCGTGCCCAGCTCCGGGTACGTTATGCAAAGATTTCGAATCACGATACAATGATAGCGGAGAGAAGGGAGGAAGTAAGCCCGAGAACGGTCGGCATGATTATGCATTTGCAATATTTACCACTAGTAGTCTAGACTCTGATTATCTCTACAAAGTTCCTTTGAAACGATGACCTCTGTTTTACTCGCCAGCCAATCAACCCATCAATCACGGATCTATCCGAAATTCCAGGATAGTTGCGGTTTTGGCCTCCGAAAAGTTCTTTTATTTTCGTTTCCTTTACTTTTTTTTTTCTTGTTTTCTTGTCCCGTTTCCCTTCTCAGTCAGTGTCTGTCTATGACTACAGCACAGCACAGCACAACACAACATGCAAGAAAAAAAGAAAAAAAAAGCCAAACCAACACCAGCACTAGCACCAGCACCAGGAACAACACCAGGAACAAAACCACATCTAGGATACCTGATACCTGATACCTGATACCATCCATCCATCCATCCAATCCCTTCCATTCTGGACCTAATACATCTTGTCTAGATGTCGGTAGTTCATTAATGCGATTACCTACCTACCTCGTACAGTAGCAGCCGCAGCAGCCGCAGCAGCCGCAGCAGCAGCAACAATCAATCAATCAGAATCAGTCATGTTCTTCACAGTCACATAACCACCACCACCACCATCCCTTCCATATCCCTCCCTCCCTCCCTGCTTTCTACGGAGCATTTCGCATCCGATCAACGATATCCCTCCCGGTCGCGCTTATAGGTGACATCAGGTAGGTACTATCTATCGATGCAGGTAAGTCAGGTACGTTATGGTTATGTAGGTAGATAGGTAGGTAGGTAGGAACAGGAACTCAAGGTGGTAGGTAGGGTAGATAGGACCTTAAGGTGGTAGGTAGTAAGTAGTAAGGCAGGTAAGGTAGATCGGATCAGTTAGGTTGGGTTGGGTTGAACTGGGTTGGGCCGAGTTGAGTTGGGTTTCCATGTGTGTTTGATTTGTGCTTGGATTATTTGATCATGTCATGGGGTGGGACTACACCACTACACCACTACACTACTATACCACTACTTCACTATTTCACTATAGTCTACGACCACTACTTGCAGGGCAAGTACATCCTCCAGACTCTTATCCTACCACCCACCCAGTACAGTAAGTATCATCCAAAAGAAGAGTCGAGTCGATTCGAGTTACCTAGAGGGACTTCATTCTTATAAGCCAGGAAAGATCAACAAGTCAGGAACGATTCAGAAAAGGAACAACTACCCAACTACCTAACTACCCATCTAATTAACGAATCCAGTGGAATATTCTGCGAATGGATGGATGGATATTAATTCATGTTCGACGATGAGGGCGATGTAATGTGTCTGTCTATTCAAGGAAGACTCACGGAACCAACCCGGTGAAAAGAAGAAAGAAAGGGAGGGAGGGAGACAGGGAGACGGAGACAAAACAGAGCAGGATAGACCTGGTTAGATAGCTATCTATCTAGCTAGCTAGCCAGCCAGCTAGCAGAGAGATGTTATGGGAAAATATACTGTAGTGTAGGATAACGCTTGGTGGTGTTGGTAGGGAAGGGGAATGGAAGGGAAGGGTATCTTGGAAATGTCAAGAAAGGAACGGGCTCAGATTCAAAATTCCGCCATAACGCCAGAGGTATGTAATTTTTAATTTGATGACAGGATGAGGAGGAAAAAGATCGAAAGGGGGGATTATTCACGACGGATGTTCTAGGAGAGAGAGACAAAGTTAGTAAGAGCACTACCTGGTTGTGTTTGGTTGGGTAGGGTGGGGGAACATACGAATAGATAAGCCAGTTCTCTCGTCCCCAATCTCGAAACATCTCTGGAGGCCTTCTCATCCAAAGCACCTTCCACCAGCTCTCGCTTCTTATCCTGAAGCTCGAGGATCCGATCTTCGACTGTGTTCTGAACGACGATACGATGGATAACAACAGGACGAGTCTGTCCGATACGATGGGCGCGGTCGACAGCCTGTTCCTCGACGTAGGGGTTCCAGAAGGGATCAAAGATGATGACCTGGGAAGCGGCGACGAGGTTCAAGCCGGCGTTACCGGCCTTGAGGGAAACAAGCATAATAGTGCAGTCCGGGTTATCCGTGAAGTCCAGCACGGCTTGGTTGCGGTCGGCGGGTTTCATGCTGCCGTCGTAACGGCGATAATCCCATCCTTGACGCGCGATCGGGACCTCGAGCAGATCGAGCAGCGAGGTGAACTGGCTGAAGATGATCGTCTTCTCGTTGTTCTCGCCGCTGTGGATTCCGCGCAGGATCTCCATGGCTTTTTCGATCTTGGCGCTGGAGATCCATGACTTTTCGAGACGGCGCAGGTATTTCAGTTTGGACTTTTTGTTGCGAGTGGCTTCCTTTCTGAGCTGGGCGAGCGTGTGCGTTTTCTTGCCCGTCTTGCTTTTGCCTTTGCCATTTCTCTTGCCTTTGGCTTTGGGCCTTTTTGACGTGCCTTCTTCGTCTTCATCGTCGGCGACAATGAATCTGGATAGGCTTTGGTTGCTGTCGTCGCTGTCGTCATCGCTGTTGTCGGAGTCGGAGTCGTCGGAGTCCTCCTTTGCTGCACACCCATCTCCCTCCTCTTCGGTAGATGGGTCGGGGAAATGCACTTTCTTGAAAGACAGATGGTCGGTGATCTTCTTGGGATCGACGCGACCACGGCAGTTAGGACATTTGGCTTCGACGGCACCGTCCACACCATTCCTGACGGCTATGGCCGGATCCGATATTCTCGAGAAACACTCCGCACATGTACTGTGACCGCAGGGGAAGAAAATCACAGGGTTGTCCACGGCATCGATACAGATAGGACATTCGTAGTCGTCATTGTCTTTCAGACGATTGACAACATCAGCGGCGAAGGCCTTTGCATTTGCAATGAGGTCCAACTCGCCTGTGGCCGCAGTGATCTCGACGCCAAAGTCCTTGATCAGGTGCGGGTGGCAACATGCCTGTCGAAGTCGGAGGAGTAGCACGAGGATATTAGAGTAGTTGCGGCCCATGGTACCGGCCTCTATATACCTGTTGACCTCAAGCTGAGTCTGGGTTTCCAGAGCATTGTAGAATTCCTGCTCATCCTCACTGAACACCGCATGTACCCGTTCCGAAACCTTGGGCGGGAGTTGCAGAATCGGCTTGCCATCTATCTTCGACGTCTTGGTTCGCCGTAAGAGAACCGCTTTCAGCAGGACTTGAAGTTGCAACATGGCCTTCTCGCGCAAGGAGTTTACACCGCTCTTCAGGGGTCGAACAAAGTCCTAGAGTTCAGGATTAGTAACTGCTCATCATCGTAAAGGAATGGATCTAAGTGTACTTACACGTTGGAAATTCTCAAGTTGGCAGTAGGGCCGAATGCGGAGAAACTTGATCAGCGAGTGAAGCTCCTCAACGCTGTTCATCATGGGAGTCCCCGTCATGCACCAGCGGTACGTGGCGTTGAGCCGACAGCATGCGTTTGCAGACTTCGTGTTGCGATTTTTGATGCACTGAGCTTCATCGATGATGACGCGGTACCACTTGCTGGCTGGGCTCAGGCAAGGAAGGTCCTGCATATAGTGCCTGGCCAAGTTTGGATCGCGTTTCTCTAGCTCTTCGTACTTCTCTCTCCGCTTCAGTTCCGCCGCCAAGGTACCGAAGGTGGTGAGGACCACGTCGTATTGCTTCAAATCTCGAAATTTCGTAGCTTTCTTTTCGCCATGCAATACGCAGACGGAAAGTTGGTGCCTCCCGGGCTTCAGCATCCTAGTTATCTCGCGTTTCCACTGCTGTATCAAGGCAACCGGGGCAATGATGAGAGTCGGCTTTCGGTTGGGATCGGTCGACGGCCGGGTCACCATGAGAGAGATAGCCTGGACTGTCTTTCCGAGACCCATGTCATCTGCAAGGATCCCGCCTTTGTTCTCTCCTTCCTCCATCGCCTTCATCCAGGCAAGTCCCAGTTTCTGGTGTTCCAATAGTGGGTATTTGAGAGCGTCAGGAGTCCCTTCACGATCTTTGAGGGAGATTTCGGAATCAGGCCTGATGCTTTCAAGCAGTTTCACAATCTCCTCCTGGGTCTTTTTCGGGTCCTCTGCGGACCCGTAAATATCACTATAAATTCACTAATTAGCACGAGAGCTCTTATATTTTAGAATTCAAAACTCACTTCAAACGATTCATGGCCATGTCGTAGTTCCTTTGGCCAACATAATCTGGGTCAAAAGAGGGATAATCGGAAGAACCTTGATAAGGACCCGCATCGCCAAATAAAGCCCTCGTTGCTTGCGCCAGCATATCCTTGCCTGAATTAAGCCTTGCCATGGTGCTTGACATCACATGTGGACTAAACGTAGTTCCAGGCCTTCCCATAGCAGAAGAGAGAGATGGTCTTGATGGAGGCATTGGCATAATATAAGAACGACCAGGTCCGTTATTCATCCTGTCCAAAGGGTGACGGTTTGGTTGAAGGGAGGGGTGAGGGCGATTGAGACCGTCATTGTCCATCCCATTCTCCCAGGGAAGTGGGTAGCGATTCGTCCGCGGGGGTGAATTCTGGACATGACGTTGGAAGTCCAACGGCGTAATTTCGGCGACATCACTATCGTCGCTATCACGCATACCTGGTGGTAAGCCGGATTCCCTGGCTTCCATCAGCCGACCAAGAAATGCCGAGCGGTTTGGATCGAGAGAACGTGATGGTGGGGCCAGCTGAGAGGGGCCAGGAGGTCGGTGGCTGTTTCTCTGGTGCGGTCTCTGAGGTGACGGCTCAGGCGTATCTGGGTCAGAGGAGGACACGATGTGTCGAGAAGACGATGGTTGCGGCTGGAAGAAGGATTCATGGAGTTGGCGAGCGTACTCTGCGTCACGACGTTCTTGTTCCCTGCGCTCCTCGAGCCACTTCTCCGCCTTCTTCTGCTCCTCTTGGATGTCGCGGAAGATATTAGCGCTGTCAACGCCTAGAATGGACCGCAGCATGTCGTGATCCACAGGGAAATCGTCTTCCTCGTCGTCGTCCCCAGCGCTATGATGAGACGCAACTCCAGGACTGGAGCGGCGAGCGCGTTTGTGTCGGTGTTGCCTAACCGGCGCATCAAGATCATCCGTGCCCGAATTGGTATATCCGTCATCCTCCTCATCATAATCACTTTCGTCGTCGTCGTCGGCATCATCATTATCCTCATCATCATCGGGGCGTCGGCGCTTCCCGGAAGCCGATAAACCACCACGAATTGGCCCAAGCGCATTCGTGCCCTGCTGAGAGTCACGAGAATATCCAATCTGAGGGGGGGGGCCATCTAGTTGCCCAGCAGACAGACTGGAGTACGCCGGAGGAGACGGAGGTTGAGCGGGAACGGGATAACCTCTGAGCTCCGCTATGCGCGTCTCGAGGTCTCTAATAATGTCTATGATCTCACGCCTATCTTCGGCAGCATCGGGACGTTCCTCATCCAAGCTCTGCAAAATGACATGGTTGAGCTGCAGATCGTCCTCGAGATCCTGAATCTCAGCGTCCTGCGCGGCGGAGGCCATGGTTGTTATCACAGGCTGGTTGGATGGCGAAATGGCAGGTCGCGAGGCCGACTGGCCGAAACTTATCGGTCGATGATATCACGACCACCTCGAGGCTAACGCGCCTCGGGGAACCTGCTGGTCCAGAGAAGGACACGCGCACAGACTGAAGAAGGGATGCGAAGGAGATGGAGGGGAAATAGTCAGCACTGTAGATGGTGGGAGAAGTTGACGATGGGGGGAGTGGGAGGATCGCGATTCTCTTGGCGGTACCTGGCAGTAAGTAAAGTGGTGGTTGGTTGGCCGTCCGTCCGTCGCGGGTCGATCGCGTTAACGTGTTAATTGGGCGGGCAACTCCCGTTTCACCTTTCAGCGGTGATTCTTTGCTAACAGAACAGTGGGGGAAGAAATAACCCAGCGTTAGTCTGAAAAGCAAAAAAAAAAAAAAAGTTCAATATAAATGGTAAGATATAATATAGAGACTTCAAGTGAAGAGAAGGAAATCACAGTAGTGAATATTTAATAATAAATCTCAATCCCATGCCATGGAATTGTCCTGGTGGCAACTGTCCCTTTTTTTTTTTCCTGCGCCCCTTGACAGTGCCAAACCGACAAACTGAGACCGCACCGCCGCGGAACTCTCCCCGGTCCATACAAATCATACAAGACCCCGATTCTCGACCTGTCAACTTCCGCACATACCACCAGTTAACACCTTTTCCTTCCGACAGGCTCCTTACTCTGGCCCGGGAATTTCATTTGACATGACGATGGGAGTCTGGATAAAAATAGCCATTCTCTGATGGAAATCAGGGATAATCCGGCCAAGCCAAAAGAGAGAGGGGGGAAAAGACCAGCAGGAAACAGGAAAAAGAAAATGAAAATGAAAATGAAAACTCTATCCGGCTGTGGCGGGGCTTTCCACTAGCCACAGTTGGACATATAACTGTGGCTGGTGCGGGTGGTTTTACCTGCTGCTTGACAGCATGGCATAATGCATAATCGTTTCCTTGTCTGGCTAGATCTTTTGTACTGGTGAGAAAGAGACATCGGTCTGAATCAGGCCAGATTTAATAAAATAGAGAATTAGCAGAGCACCGGACCTATAACCAGCACCGTCATGGTGAATTTATCAAGTCATACAGATCAGGCAACTGTACGACATCCTTAACTACTTGCTGCTTCACTGATTTCCCCTGGGGCCTAATTCCTCTATGAGCAGGATCATGGCCAGTCTTAACAGCTTCTCTTTATTTAAGCTGACATGATCAACTCCCATCTCAAGCTACCGCGCACATCATCCTGATGAGTTAAAGAAAAAGTAACTTTACCATCCTCCACAGTCCCAGAGTGTACAAGCCAAAAGTCAGAGTTTACAGGTTGTGAGATACAAAAGGCTGAAGTGCCAAAACTAAAAACACAATAGACCCCCCTTCAGCCTCCTCCCATAAGTTTTTCTCTACGTCTTGACCATGCATATCGGCTTATACGCACCCAGACTGGATAACCAACCCAACCCGACCCAAATCAAATCGAATCCCTCTTTCCCCCCCATGTGAATTTCTCCCCTCTCTCTACGATGATAAAATCCTCCGCCCTGCAGAACTAGTCCCACCACCTCTCACAGCAACGCCTCGAATCTGGAAACTTGATCCTCGGATTACCACCACCACTATTACCAGCGGGGTAGAATACCAAACGGACTGCAACATCGATCATGCAGCACCGCATGTGTAACCTCCCTTTATCCGCCCTCCTATCTATCCCTCCGATCCCCATCGTCCCAATTCTCAGCCCAAACGTGTTCAAAGAGCATGGAGCACGGATCACGGATCACAGAGTACAGCAGTTTACTTCGTCCCCTTCCCCTCTCAGCGGATTTCCAACCCGCCTAGCTAATCCTCTGACATGCACGAATCGAGTAGCCGAGCCCTCAAGGACCCTGTATTGAAGTCTTTATGAGATACCAGGGGATCAACTCTGTTATTCATTTTGCTATGTTAAGAGACTGTTGATGAATGAGGATGCTGCGTTGTTCATGACCGGATTCCGGGGTGCCGAGGTTCCGGGGTCGATGATGGTAGGAGTGATTTCGTTGGGGTATATTGGGGGTTTTGATGTGGGCTGAGGGGTGGTGCAACGTGGTTAATTCAATGTCTGATATTTGGATGGCTGGTTGGTTGGGTAGTTGCTGGGATACGATGGGATATGGGATTGGATGAGCCTAGACCTCGTGGTGTGGGTGGTGGATATGATGGATTTTGATCATGCCTGTTTGTCTGTCAGTCTGTCGGTCTTGTCAGTCGCTACAGTATATCTCGGCAGGCGCTTCCCCCACCACTTCTATCCATAGACCAAGCAAGGATAATATCAAAACACCACTCACTTACCTACCTGCCACCTAGCTCTCATGCACGCTCCATGCCACGAGCGACATGCCACATGCCACATGCTACATACATCATGTGGACGGCTCAGTCTCCATGAAATGGCTCATATACTTACTGAACAGATTTGATACCGGCCTGGTTCTAGGCACGGTGGTCAGGTCGGACGGTGGGGAGGGGAGGGGAGGAGAAGTGTTGCCTCATCCGCTCCTCTCCCTAATCCGGTTGAAAATGGATTAAGTTTCACTCGAAGTGTGGTACTGACGGCTTCACCTGGGATTAACTCTATAGCTACCGCATGACATCGGAAGTATAAGGGCATAGTGTGTTCCTGCAGTGAGTATTAGCTTTTTGTCTTTTGATATTTGGGGGAATTCACTTAGCAATATGACGTGCAGAGAGCTCTTGGTTAACTCCTAGAATAAAGGCAATTGCCATTGCCATTGTATAGTGAAGAAATAAATCTCCTGAATATCTTAGGTCGATCCATGACCCCAGATACTTTAATCCCCAGGGTGTTCCTATAGGCATGCGTTGTATTAGAATTTGGTTCAAGGTGGACGGACGAATAAAAACTTGTGGTAAACTTACTATAAATAAAAGCATCACCATACCTTTTAATATGACAGACCCCTGTATTATTTACTTACTAGGCAGGATCATAATATTTAAACAGGTGCAACCCATCTCATGGGCAGGTATACATGTTTGCAATCCCAGTAAGGGTATTCCATCAGTTCCGCTGCAAAAATGTTGCTGAATATCGGTATCATCTCTTGGCTTAGCTCGGGCATTCTCGTTTTTCTTGTATGTCTTATGGTCAAGCTCTTCGAGACTTCTCCCGTCCCGGATGGCATTCCCTGGGTTTTGAAGAAGAAGAATATCTTGGGGCGTGCTGCAGAGCGTTTCGTTGGCGTCAACCCCGTTGGCTTCATTCAGGACGGGTACAAGAAGGTTTGCACCCTGTTCAAGGCAAGTTCCATATGGTTGCTGACATGGCTGCTTCTCAGTACTCTAGAAATCAGGAACCGTTCGTGATGCCCAGTATCAACGAGGGTGATGCAGTGATTCTTCCGACGGATCAGTCAAATACTGTTCTCTTGGCCAAAGAAAACGAATACAGCTTCAAGGCCCATATTCTCGATTTTTTCCAGCTGATGTATACTAGCTGGCCCTTGGCCTTTGCAGAAAAGTATGATTTCTATGTCAAGCTAATCAGCAAGGACCTCAGTGCAACACTCGAAACCAAACTAGTCGCAAAGTCGCTCGCTGACGAGGCTCGATCCTGCCTGTCAGACCTCTGGGGCAATGATACCGACGACTGGGTTGAGGTGCCATTGTATGCTGCTATGGAGAAGACGGCTTCCAGGATGATCAATGTACTTGCGATTGGACCGGGTCATAGTCACGATGAGACTCTTTTGACTGCCTTGACACACTGTTCTAACGCCATCGTTTTTGGGTCCAATGTTATCAAGGCATTCCCCACCTTCCTTCACCCGTGCGTTTGTCTCTGGGGTTATATTCATTTTTGTCTGTTTAAAGTCCTGACTGACCGAGTCGCCAGGATCATCGGCCCAGTTGTGGGACTGGTCAATAGATACTTCGAGGTGATCTTTCACAGACGCATGAAACCTATTATCGAGGCCAAGGTTAAGGAACAAACCGAAGCCCAGGATTCCACGGCTCTGCATGAAACCCTCAAGTCCCAGGTGAGCGCAAGACCCTCCGCCCAAGCGTTCGATACTGAAAGTCTTCAGGGCAGTCTTTTGGACATGCTCGTTCAGGCGGGACTACGTAGTAAATGGCCGATGGAGGTCACGTCGATGTGGCTTGCGTATCGAGTCTTCATGATCAACTTCCCTGGCGTGCATACCAGCGGCGTATCTGCCACCAGCATCCTCCTGGATATCTTGAGCCATTCAGCCGATGAGAAACTTCTTGACGTCTTGCGAGAGGAGATAGAGGGTATCGCCATCAATTCCGACCGAGCATGGACCGCCGAGGATCTAGAAAAGGCCTGTTTGCTAGAAAGTGCCGTAAAGGAGAGCCTGCGATTGAACGGCATCAACTCTATCTCGCCAACCAGAAAGGTGTGTGACTATCTATCCCTTCCCGGTACTGACTGTGACGGACGTTCACTTCTCGTTCAGGTTGTTGCGACCGACGGAGTCACACTCCCGAATGGGCTTTTCCTCCCTCGTGGAACCAATATCGGGATCCCTCAGTATGCCCTCCACCGGGACAGTGACCTATACCCCGACCCGGACAAATATGACCCTTGTCGATTTTATACTGCGAATGCCTCTGCTGAGGAGCGACAACGGGATGCGATGACCACCACCACCGACAAGTATGTGGTCTTCGGTCACGGCCGTCGACAGTGCCCCGGACGCTGGATCTTCGCCCACATTGTCAAGGTGACTATCGCGGAGATGCTTCTGAACTACGACATCAAGCCTCTGACTACTCGTCCCAAAATCCATAGTCAGTTTCGTGCCAGCGATTGCCACTGAGATACCGAGCTGACCAACTTACAGGGTGGGGACGATTCCAGCTGCCACCGGTTACAACCAAGATCTCCGTCCGGCGCAAAAAGAGCACCGTCGCTGTGCCTTTGTAGAGACGGAATGTTCATCAGCTCACGAAATTCTATGAGTCCATTTTTTTCTTTCGTTTTTTCGTTGCGTTTCATCGAAGAAAATGGCAGGAAGTGGAATTGGGGAAACCGTTGGATAACAGTAAGTAATCTAGTACCTGTGTCGTGTCCAAGCAGCAGAGTCACACGGACAAATTGATTTCATGTGGATGCCAGCATCTGGTTCAGGAGACGGTCCTCGGGCGGGCGACCGTAGCCGGTTACCGTCGTAGTATTGCGATTGCGTAGATCGATCCCCTCAAAGTTTGTTTGATCCACGAAGGAGGGAGTCAAAGACCGAGCCTTCTCCGTAGAGAGAAGCTCCGTACATGCGCGGTGGAGGACAGATGGAAGCTGTCTGGTTTCGGCAACTTGCAAGGAGGGCACAGTCGGACAATTAATAAGTCAGTCTCTTTCACGTTGATGAAGCAAGGTAGACAGAGAGCGGCAGCTTCAAAGGATGCATGACTGACTGACTGGATCTGCAAACAATAATCACAGGGCAGCCTCGGCCCAAGCGGATCCCGCGACCGCCTCCAGGATTTCACATGCCCTGCCAGTAGTGGCCCCCCCGAACTCTCCGGGGAAGCTCCATAATAATATCGCCCGTCATCCATCCTCTATTAATACTGGTCCCTTCCTCGGCACCTTAACTCTCTTACTTCTTCATACTTCATACTCCAACGACCCCCGTTCTCGCTCCTTCGCAAACACCAACATCCGATCCTCTCGTCCCGTCACCATGTCTCTCAAACACAGTACGTGTCCCCGCATCCTCTTATCGGCATTCCCATCGAGCCGTGGCTGACCATCATGACGCACCTGCAGGCGCTTTCCCTTCCTCCGCCGCCTTCGACGCGATCAACGCCACCCTCCAGTCTGACGCCGCAGAGCGCAAAGACGCCATCAACAAGGCCAAGGCCATCGTTGCTTTCAACATCAAGAACGCCAAGGGTGAAGAGGAGAGCTGGCATCTCGATCTCAAGGACAAGGGACACGTCGCCAAGGGTGCTGCACCCGCGGGCGGAAAAGCCGATGGTAAGTCCACCTGCCTGCTTCGAGTTCGGGCATCGTGCACCCCTGCGTGGAGCGCCTAAATACCATTCTCTTTTTGGTTTCCCCGATCGCATGCTGACGGGCGTCCCGCTACGATCAACAGTGACTCTTTCTCTATCCGATGAGGACTTCAGTTCTCTGGTCAGCGGAAAGGCCAACGCGCAGCGACTCTTCATGGGTGGAAAGCTCAAGATCAAGGGCAATATCATGAAGGCGACCAAGATGGAGCCCGTCCTGAAGAAGGCCCAGGGCAAGGCCAAGCTATAGATACCCTGTTTTGTATTTTTTCCTCTTTTACGCCTTTGAACTCGATGCATGGACGTCGACTTATTATGATGACGTTTTCTTTTATTTCTGCTTAGCCTAAATTGGTATCGCTTTTGGTAGAATCTATCAACACTGGGTTTTTTCATCTCGTCTGTGCCTTGTAGATTGGAGTAAGAATGCTGCTGGTTTCTACCGTGATCGACCTTGATCAACAAAACAAGGGTCTCTGATCAAGGCGACATAGAAAAACAATCGTAAAAAGAGTTGATGCGAAAAACTGTATGACACTTGTTCTCTTTCAGTATGGTCTATGAATTTGGTTAAGTTCAAAGAATCCCACTGATGTAAGTATCAAACCACTCTTACATCACCCTAAATATATACCGGGCCACCCGAGGTTGACAGAGAAGGCTTCATACAGTTCGACCACGGGAATCCACAAGATTGATGGAGACAATAGTGTTGATATTTGGTTTCCTGTGCCATCTACTAAGACTGACACAAATGTCAAGCGACAAAAGTATCCTCCTCCTGCATGCATTTGGTGCATCTGCAGAATCCGAGTCCTGCCTTGCCATGGAAACCCCGAGCGCAGCTGACCAGCATAATTACCCAGTATTCGTACCGTCTCACATGCCGCCCGCCCGCCGCGGCGGGTGTCACTGCTGTAACCGTACAGGCTGCGGCAGCCATCGAAAGGATCCAGGGAAAGAACAAGAACGGCGTCTCAAGCCAGTGACCAGATCAAGGAGAGATGCCGCAGACATCCAGAAAACCCCAGTCTTTCAGCAGACCATGGATCTGGGCCGCCGCCCAGCATCCAGAAAAAAAAGGAAATGAAAAAAGAGGAAAACATAAAGAAAAGAAAGGGAAAGAGTAGCTGCGTTATGTCATCCCCGCCAAGATGTCACCTTGCATAGGGCTCACGTGACCGTAATTTTTTCTGCCAGCAGAGTTCCTCTTCCTCTTGCCGGTCAAAGTCGCGAGCCGAACGCTGGAAGGCTAAAAAAAAGAAGTGCACTCGATCGAGCACACCACTCCCCCCCATCACCCCCCCAAGGCAGAGCATCTCGAATGGAGGCGCGTCTCTCTGTTCTTCTCCCTAGAAGTCTCTGACACTCACTGCTCTGCCTTTCATCGACCACCCACGATTTCCACCCCCCCCCCCTCCCCTCTGGTCGCTTCACTTGCTTCGCGCTCCGCGACTCAATTCACACCGAATCCAGAATCATCGCGCGACCACCCAACCTCACCTTTTTGACAGGGCGAAGTTTGGATAATCCTAGGAACTTGTTGGGCTTGTGGTGAATACTTCGAAACATTCACAACGCGATTCACTGTTGTCGCTTGGTTCGCGGTCTCGCCCACAACTCCCCACCCCCTCCGTTCAAACGCCTCTTCTCTCCCCCCATCCGACTTAGCTTTCTTCAAAACCACAGACATTGGGTCATTTTGCGGATCTCGATCACATCGTATCGCATACTCGAACGAACCTTTGCGCATTGGATAACCTTGCACCGTGCATGAGAGACGGTTGTTAAGGGGTGAATTTGGACATACACGAAGGGGTTAAGCCAACCGCTGTCTCGACGGTCGAGATAGTCGCCGCTGGAGGCTCCAAGGTAGATGTCTAAAAGAGGGGCCCAGGGTCCTCAAGGGGACAAGGATACCGACTTGTTTTCATTCAACATGGCGAGTACTCCGGAAGATAAGCCGCAGCGGGCCACCGCGGCGCAGTTGGCGAACAGAAAGTAAGTTGAAAGCAGACCGACCTTTGCGGGCTATCTCATGCAGGCGATGCTCTTTTTTCCTGCAGCCTCAATATTCACTGTATTTACCGGGTCGCGGCCTGGAGACACGACGCGCCCGAGTCTTCTGTGTTACTTCCGTCTGTATTTCTTTTGCATCTGCTCTTTCTTCCTCTCGATTCAGAATCTTTGTCTAACACCCACTTGCTGAATGTCTTCGTTCATCGTCTCGCTTATTACACTTCTCTGCATATCTTTTAACCCCATCTTGTTTATTAACACGTTGACCAGGATCAAAGACGTCCGCAGACGCCCTCGTCCCAACTCTGCTGCGCCAAGTGCTCCAGCTCCATCCTTCGGCGGACCGTTCAGCTCCATCGATCCAAATACTGTTTCTTCTACACCTTCCATGTCGCAACCGTCTTCCAACGGATTTTCCTTCGGACAAGGACAAAATCAAAGCTTCCCAGGAGCTAGCTCAACTCCTAGCCAGTCGACTCAGAACGGCACATCGTCACCCTTTGCCTTTGGCTCTGGAGGCGCAGGCGGATCCTCGTCATTCAACTTCTCTTCATCATTTGGTGGCTCGGGCTCGAGTAATCCATTTGCCAACATGAACAACGGTAATTCCGGCCAGTCTGATGCGGGTAGCTTCTCTGGCTTCAAGGGTTCGATGTTCAACGCGCCACCGGCAAGCCCGGCTCCGGCTCAACAATCTCTACCTTCTGCTCCACTGTTCGCAACCCCATCTCAACAGAATACAAGCACCGGGGGTCTGTTTGGTACCAGCATGAGCAACGGGCCATCCGCCCCATCCGCCGCGGCGACTCCAACGGCCGGTGGACTCTTCGGTCAAAGCAATGCTGTCAACACCCCTTCAACCAATGTTTTCGGCCAGCCCAGTGAGAAAAAGCCATCTCCCTTTGGCCAATCGACAGCATTTGGTAATGACTCGATGCAAACCTCTCCGGACGCTAAGGCTGCTGCTGCTCCTCCCTCGAAGCCGTCTATTTTCGGCACTGCTCCTCCTACTTTCGGTGTCAACCCCAGCACGTCCTTCTTTGGTGCACCGGCATCCTCAGCGACGGAGACTCCTTCGAAACCAGTATTTGATTTCAAGGCCGCTACACCTACGCCATCGCTTTTTGGCACCACCCCACAAGCCTCTTCTGCGGCCACTCCTGCTGCACCGACACCAGCCCCGGCTGCTGCGACTACGGCTACACCCTCACTATTTGGCACCGCATCTCCTGCTAAGCCGTCTACTCCTTTCCAGAACCCGTTTCAGTCTACGAACTTGTTCCAAACCACACCTTCCACCGCCCAAAAGCCCGTCGAAGAGAAGAAAGAGGAGTCCAAGCCTGTCGAGTCTCAGCCCAAGTCTCCTTTCCAGTTCACTTCCTCTACAAACACTGGCCCTTCTCTGTTTTCAAAGGGTGACAGCGCCGCCCCTGCTTCTCCGGCAGCCCCTTCGACTGGTTTGTTCCAGACACCATCTACAAACAACCTGTTCGCGCCCAAGCCAGCTACAACTGCGGAGCCAGAAAAGCCGAAGGTTGCAGAAGCGAGCGCAAATCCGTTTGGCGGGCTGTTTGCGAAGCCGGCAACGCCAGCGACGCCGAGCCAAACCTCAGCGGAGCAGCAGCCTGATCCTTCATCCACTCCTTTCCAGGGTCTTTTCTCCAAGCCCAGTACAGCTCACGATGCTGCGAAGCCAAGTGAACCAGCAAAGCCGGCCACTCCTGGTCCATTTTCCTTCACTCCCTCAGCTGCTACTCCATCGGCTTCGAGTCTCTTTACGCCTAAGCCACCGGCGTCGACCTCTGCTCCGGAGCCCAAGGCACAAGCACCCTTCGCCCCTTCAGCGCCTGCCGAGAGCCCTTTCAAGGTGAATGGTGCAAAGCCGGTCTCATCAGTTCCTGCTATTGGCAACGGTGCGCCGTCTACCTTCGGACAGCTTCAAGCCCCGAAATCTACAAAAAAGACCGAGGCTATCGGCGATTCCGAAGCACTATACCGTCTGCGCATTCTGAACGAATGCTTCCAGCGTCAAGTATCCAAATTGGACCCCGCAAGCGATAACTTCGATGCTGCTGTACAATTCTACACGCGGGTCCGTGCCACGCTTGGTGCTTCTGTTGGCTCTAAGCGCAAGGCTACGGACGATGGCTCCAACGGCATCCCTCCCAAACGAGCTCAGACCTTCGGTAAATCTGCCGATAAAACGACTCTCCCCCAGGTAATATCTACTCCGGTTGCGACTGCACCGAGCTCTACACCGTTCAAGGGGTTTGGCACAGCCCAGCCTACTTCTACTCCTACGAAGCGAAAGTCGATCGATGAGGGTGATGATGTTAGCCCTGCAAAGCGGGTAAATGGTGACTCCACTACCGCAAGTATATTTGCTCAGTCATTTTCCAAGTCGAAGACCACTGAGTCTGACGACGAGCCAGTCAATGCTGCGCCCTCGGTGAAACCGTCTACCCCTGACTCTACCAAGCCTTCTCTGTTCTCTGCGACGCCGTCCACGGCACCTGCCAAGCCTCTGTTCTCCTTTTCATCCTCTGTCAACAAGGATTCCTCCCCCGCGCCCTTATTTTCATCGTCTGTGTCTGGCACTAGCTCGACGTCAGCTGCTCCCGTCGCTCCCCCCCCGGCCAATCCCTTTGTACTGAAGGCACCTGGGACAGATTCCTCCGCGAGCCCTGCTCCAGGACCGCCGAAGTTTGCCTCCGCAGGCGGCACTGATTTCCTGGCGCAATTCAAGGCACAGTCCGCCAAGGATGCCGAGAAAGAGAAGCAGAAACGCAAGGATGAGGACTGGGATTCAGAGGAAGAGGACGAAGCTGAATGGGAGCGTCGCGACGCCGAAGAGCAGCGCAAGAAACAAGAACAGTATGGAGCGAAGCCCAAGCAGCAGGCCAAGTTCATTCCTGGCAAGGGTTTTGTTTTCGAAGAGAGCAGTGATTCCCCTGCAAAGACACCCGAAGAAACCCCTACTCCTCCCGTCAGCACTGGTGCGTCGGTCTTTGCTAGCCAGAACAACTCTGCCGTCAAGTCGACGAACATCTTCGGTCACCTGTCGGCGACGCCGTCTGAGGCCGAGGACGATGATAATGAAGCCGACGACACTGAGGAAGCTTCTGGTGGAGAGGGTGATGATTCGCCGGATAGCAGTGCGGAAACAAAGACAGCTGACTCTAAGGCGGCTTCCAGCGACGATGTCAAGGGAAGCGGGCGCAGTCTGTTCGACCGGGTGTCATATGATGATGACGGAAAGCCCAAGCGCCAGGGTGAAGAAGAGCAGAAGGGATCCATGTCAACCTTGTTCAGCTCGTCTAATAAATTCTCATCTTTTAACAGCACCCCTGCGTCTCTGACCCCGGGCAGCAGCTCCGACTCGATTCAAGCAACGTCTAAGTCTACAACCAGCAATATCTTCGGCTCTGCAAACGCAGGCACCAGCGTCTTCGCCTCGAACGCCTCTTCTGCCAACTCTACCCCGTCGATTTTCAACACCACGAACTCGGCTGGCGATAACACCTGGAAGCCCAATTCCCCCATCCGGTTTGCGACGGAATCCGCCTCGGCATCGAAGCCGGATTCTGGAGCGGCAACTCCGGTGCCGGAGGCCCCTAAGCCATTCTCAAACCTCTTCGGAGCACCACCCACTCTCACCAAGTCGGACGCCAAGAGCACGACGCCATCACTTGGGTTTTCTTTCGGAGCTCCCGCTCAAGCGAACTCGTCCCTCTTGGCCCCTCCCACACTTAACTCCGCTGCCGCCAGCCGCTCCCCCACCCCTGGAGTCACCTCTGATACGGGTGCTGAAGACTCCGGTGATGGCGAGGGCGAAAACCTCCCGCAGGTCGATCTTGCTCGAGGCGGAGCCGGAGAAGAGAACGAAGATCTCGTGGTCGAGAGCCGGGCTCGTGCGATGAAGCACACCGCCGGCGGTGGCTGGGAGAGTCAGGGCGTTGGATTCCTTCGAATCTTGAAAGATAAGACTACGTCTCGTGGTCGGATCCTCGTCCGTGCTGACCCAAGTGGAAATGTTATTCTGAATGCCCGCCTGATGAAGGAGATCAAGTACTCGGTTGCTAAGAACAGTGTGCAGTTCATGGTCCCCCAGGCCGAGGGACCACCCCAGCTGTGGGCTCTACGCGTGAAGACCAGCACCGACGCCGAACGTCTGTCCACTTCGATGGAGGAGACGAAGTCTTGAAAAAAATCGCCAACCTCGGCTTTTCGCACAAATTGAAATTAATTGCTACGACTAGATGGTACATAGGATATGCATTTGAACAACTTCACCTTCATGATGGTCTTTTGCGGGCGTCTCAGAGTGGCGATCGATGTATTATGGTGTGCTTTTGCTGCTTTCTGATTGTTGTTTCTTCGCCACCTCTGTCTCTGACCCCGACCCCAAGACGAAGGCTTTCTCCCTCTCTCCCCTGACAACGCCCTATCTTTTCTTTCTCCGTTGTCACTATGGCATGACCACCCCGCTCGGCAGTACGAGATAACTGTGACTGGATAAAACGGATCCTCCCTCCCCTTCAGCGGCGAATTTGTGTTTACTTTACAACTCCGGCGTCTCTCTTCTTTTACCTTGTCGCTTTGCTCTTACTTTTGTCTCTTTTTTCCTTCTCAGGAGCATCGATTGATTTCCCACCCTCTCCGAATTCTCTCTCCAAACTTGTGTAATTAAAATCTTGCCTTTTTTCTTCTTCCTCTTTCTTCCTTGTTGTTCTTCTTTTACTATCCTGTTTTTTGTTTATTGCACCTCGCAATTACTACCTGCAGCTGCATCCTCGGAATAGCGCGCGCGTCTCCTTCATGTGGTCTGTCATGTCTGTCGTCCTTCTGGTCTGTTTGTTCTGTCTGCCCTGCCCTGCTGCCCCCCAACCAGGAAGGAAGGAAGGAAGGAAGAAAACAGGCGCATCGCCTTAGCATAGCGTGTGGGATTCGAAGATTATGATTTCTTGCAAATGGAATTTGTTTCTCTTACTTTCTTATTTCATCGTGGTGATCGGGTTCATTGGATGGGTTCGTTGTATTAGTATTAGAGTGTTTAGTCGATAGTCGTCGATAAATAGGATCGCCGTTTGCCATGGATCATGGATGCATTGTTTTGAGGTTATGGGGTGGGTGTTTGTTGTATTGGGATTAGGATAAAATTAATCTAACTTGTTAAGGAAAGTGCTTGATCTCGAAAATTAGGGTGCAGTTGCTGGGTAAGAGTTCGTTTCATGGCTACTATCTAGATATTCATCCCAGCCAGCCAGCCAGTCAGCCAGCCAGTCAGCCGAGAAACTGTAACTAACTACTCAAGCTCGATTACGTACTCCTCCCGCTGAGGGAAGAAAAAAAAATCTACATCTACAGTTACATCTACATACCAACCCCCAGAAAAGATACAGGAACTATAGAGAGAGGGAGAAGAGAAAAGTAATGACAGCCGACAAACCCAGCAAAATAGATTTTTTACTAAAACCTATCTGCTGGCTCAATCTGACGTTTGAAAGCGACAGACAGACATACACCTCAAAGTATTTCAACTTTTTTTTCATTTGAGAAAAGAAAAAAAAAAAGAAAATGATCCAAGACCGACCGGAGCAAGGTAGACACCGCTCCTCATTCCGACGCATCCCATCCTAATTCGATTTCCATTCCCTTCTCATCTCATCTCTCATCTCCATCGCTGAAGAAAAGCAAAACACATTCTTTTATTTTATTATGGATAAAGAGAAATGCATTTACTCGTCATCAACGACAGAGGTGTGGAGACCCTTGACGTCCTTGACGTTGACGGCCTGGACGTAGGAGTAGAGCTTCTCCTTGGCGTTCTCCTCGTCGTTACGCTTGCGGGAGATGCGGACACGGAGACGGTAGGGGACGCCCTTGATACCGGCCTCCCAGACCTTCTTGTTGAGCTGGGGGTCGACGCGGACGTCGGTGGTGCCCTGTTGGTGTTAGTTCGGTTCATCTTATTGGACCATACCACTTCCCCGACCATCAACACCCCAATCCGGGTGAAAGGGTGGTGGGGGGAGGGGCAGGGGAAACAGGGTGGGTTGTACAACATACCATAGCACGCTCAGCGAAGGCGCGGATCTCCTTGATAGCACGAGGAGCACGCTTCTTGAAGGAAACACCGTGCATCTATTAAAACGAACCAAAAAGAAGAGATATTAGTCTTCCGCCCGAATGCCATCTGGTAATGATGTATCATATAGAGTTTTACGTCTTCTATAGACGGTTTTTTTTCTGCGGCCATAGAGGTGGACTTCATCAAACTAATTCTTCTTTTTGTGGATTCCCCATCTTGTGTGCATGTGTTCCTCCACGCTCTTGAGATGGGACCGACAGGCTGCGGTGGTTTTGTCTCTCCGAGGCCTTCTTGTTACAGAAGGTTGTGGAATTGAAAAAAACTTCGCGCGCGCCTGTCCGGTCTTTTCCCTTCTCTTGTTCTCCGTCCAGTGCCTCGGTGGTTGCGATTTTCCGTAGGTGGGAAATATCGTTCGCAGGTCGCTTGTGGGAGTAGGGGATGGATTGGATTGTGCTGAAGCTCAGTTGACTGAAGCTTGCTGTGTTTTTCAACGTACTCTCTTGTGCATGTTGATGGTGTACTCGCGGGTCACCACGTCGGCGATGGCCGAGCGGGTCTTCTTGCCGGTCTTGACGGTGGTGGACATTTCTGCAGAGGAAATTGTGTTAGGGGAAATTCTCGGGAGAGAATGGCGGTTTATCAGAGTCTGCGAAATTTCACTCACTGAATGAGGGACAGATGTGTCGGCTGTCGTTGGCTGTAGTGGTCGACTGTCAAGGTTGGAGGAGATTTCGAGATGGTAGATTTTCTCCTGGTGGGAATTCCAGTGCGGCTCGCTTATCGTCTGCGCGTCCTGTGATTCGCCCGCCCGTCCTGCACGTGATGCTCCGCTGCAAGCCCCCAGCGGGTCCGCCTGAGGCACCGACCATCCGTTTTACGTAGTAAATAATGTTCCGTAGTTTGTGGTTGTCTGTTGCACAGCCTGTCTGCACCGCTCGGTTGGGCTATTTCATAAATCATCCTATTTACATGCTAGTTTAATTGCTGGCTGGCAGCGCACCTCGTCAAAATACAACGTGAGATGCGCCTACTTTCTGTCGGCACTCACGTCCGGATACACGTCGAATCGCCGCTGCGTGTAAATCGGGATGCCCTTCCTCGTGTTCTCGATGGTCTCGTTGTCCAAGTCCGCGTAGATGATCTTCTCCTTATCTTCCGCCTCGGCCAGCAGGTTCGCGCTAGGGTCCGCGACCAGACTGTGGCCATAGGCATGGTACGAAGCCTCCATGTCTCTGGCGGGGCTGCACAAAGCCACATACACCTGGTTGTCGACAGCGCGTGCCCGCGCCAACAGCGACCAGTGCAAGGGACCAGTCGTCGTGTTGAACGCGCCCGGGTAGACCAGCATAAATGCGCCCTGACGCGCCGCGATCATACCGGCCTCTGGGAAGCGAATATCATAGCAGATCGCGAGGCCAACCTTGCCATACTCCGGCAGGTCGACCACAGTCAGCTGGTTGCCGGGGGAGAGCACCTCGCTCTCCTTGAAGGTGATCTTGCCGGGAATGTCAATGTCGAATAGGTGGGTCTTGCGGTGTGTGCCAATCAGGGCACCGGTGGGCGAGAACACCAGAGCGGTGTTGTAGTATTTGTTCGTGGCTGGTTCCAATTCGGGGATACTGCCGCCGATCAGGTAGGCCTTGGCCTCAGCGGCGATGGCTGATAGCGCATGGTAGGAGGGGGACTGTTCCTGTGTGGGTGGGGAGGGGAGCAGCGTTTCGGCATACTTGGGGAAGTACTGGGTGCCGTAGGGGGAGTTGAAACATTCGGGAAGTACGATCAGCGAAGCACCGGCTTTGGCGGCCTCGAGGACTTTGGAACGAGCGTGTGCGAGGTTTAGAGACTTATCGGCGCCTGGGTATTGTCATCATAGATTAGCTGGGGCCGGAAGGATTGATGTATGGTGTGGCAAGTACGGGGTCGATGGGTCGACGGGTGGAAGAGTCGGAAGGAGAAGGTAACACGGACCTGAGGCCAGTTGAACCAGGGCCAGCTTCAATGGTTTCTTGAGGAGGGCGGCCATAGTTGGATTGGGTGTATGCGACCGCAGTGACAGACGTGTGAGACGTGTGGAGCGCTAGAATTCGAGAATGGGGGGATTGGGAGGAAAGGAGGGAGGCAGAAGGGGGGAGCGAGATAGGCGATGCGGGGTACCGTGACCGGGAACAGACCGAGGACTCCTCAGGGCTCAGGCACGATTGCACTAGCGCGTCCGCAGCCGGACTGGGATTCCTGGTTCCTTCGTTCCTTCTTCCTTCTTCTCGCTCATCCCTCCTTGCGCTGTACACCTCGCTTTCTCCTCGGGGTCATCTGGCAGATTCTTGCGAGAGACATGACACATACTTGTCGATTGTATGACCTGATCGTACCTACAGTCCTACACTCCGGTACTGATGTCCGAGCTCTGTTGATAGGATAGGGACCCGCCACTAAACCTTCGTCTGGCGATGCGGAAATGCCCTCGCGGACCGTCCGTCCGTTCACGGCCCTCAGCCCTACTGAGCAGTACTGAGCAGAAACATAAAATAGACTGGTCGAGCCTTCAACAACGTCCCATCAGATGGCCCGGGATGTAACAGGGAAAAATCACCGGAGAATCTCATAGGTGCAGCCACCGGCTCCGAAATAGCGTCTCCACGTGTTGGTGGGCACGGTGATGCAACATAGGGCGTTTCTATAGCATCCTATGGAGAGCCTCAGTCCAATCATATACCATCTCCCCAATTCCCGGAATCTACTCCCAGAAAGAATTGACCACCTTGAAAAATGCAGATCAATGAAGGTTACATTTGCTCGGAACAGCTTGTTACACGAGGAGCCACAGGAATGCCACTAGTACTTGAACATCGTCCACAGTGGCGGAAGAAACAACCGAGTCCCATAGCTGCTCGTTGTCATGGCTGGTGCAGACCTTGGACCCATACCCTGTTGTCTTCAATCAGGGAACTACAACCCTAGCGTTATCTAGGGCTCCTCTTCAACCCACGAGAATGTAACCTGGGGCTGCAGATCCAGCCTGAGCACGTCCATCTTCGACAGCCTTCAGCATGCAGCGGGTCCATTTGCACTCGGTCTTTAACTCTCTTTTCGTTTCAATCCAAGGCAATGGTGCTGAGAGGGAAGGTATAAATAGACGACACGATGCCTGCTTCTTGACTTGCATCAACTCAATCGACAACCATTCGACAACCAATTCGACAACCCTCCGCCCCAGAGACTCCGCGGAAGCCACTCGTTCCTCCTACCACTCCTTCATACCTTCCTTCATAATGGTCCACCTTCGCTCCCAGACAGGCCTCGCCGCCTTGGCTCTGCTCCTCAGTGCCGTTCAATTCGTGTCTCCCGTTGGGGCTAGTCCCGTGTCCCTGCAGGCCAGAGTACCCGACGATGTAAGTTTGCCCTCATGAACATACCATGACAAAATCGTGCTTACTGCGAATACAGGGTGGGAGCACTTCTGCAGGTGGGGGCACTATTGCACATGTGACTCTCGAGACCGGAGGCGGCTGCTCCAGCAACAAGCGAGGAACTGATGGTGGTTGCGATGATGACAAGGACAAGGGCAGCGGCAGCAGCAGTGGCTCCAACGGAGGCTCCAACGGCGGAGGCTCCAACGGCGGTGGCTCCAACAACGGCGGTAGCTCCAACAACGGCGGTAGCTCCAACAACGGCGGTTCAAATGGCAGCGGCTCGAACGGTAGTGGCTCCAACGGCAGCGGCTCGAACGGTAGTGGCTCCAACGGCAGCGGCTCGAACGGTGGCAGCAGCGGCAGCGGCCAGCCAGGCTCAACCAGCGTGTATGTGACCGACACCAACACGAACAGCGAAGGCAGCAACAACAACGACAGCCGCGACAACAACGACAGCGTGCTCTCGGACGTGGGGACCCTGCTCGGGCACATCGTCTAAAGTGTCTCTAACATACAGGCAAACGGGACACAGCACGGATGCCACAGAGTCAGACGAATGATTCCTCTGGATGTGACGTAGGCGTTTTTGTCTTTGCGAGTCGTTGTTTCTTATATACCTACCTACCTAGCTAGCTACTGGATTGCGTTATGTACCTCCGAACCAATACCGAATAATAATGATACTGCTTAATAAAAAAGGAACTTTAATTGTACTCGACTCAAATCAGGCCAGTATGGTGTTCGTCAGTTAGGCTTGAGTTTGTAAATGAATTAGGTAACTTGCTGGGGAGTGACATGTTTGCCATCGAGAAACACTGGAATTAACAAATGAAAGATGAATGCGTAAAGCAATAAATACCATCTACCCATTCCCTTCCTTATATTTTCTTTAGATATCGTGATATGATCTTACCAGATCAATCACCAAGAATTTTCATAATCGTAATTCGGGCCCCCGTCCACATTAAACAGGGCGATACGAGTCACCGTAAAGGTTGTTTTTCGCGCTTGCTGATCCTGACCTCCATCATCCCCATGAACGGTATCCGTCCCATCATGCTTCTTCGAATTGCTGGGGACAGTTACCGTGACTTCTTCATACCCATCCCCGTCTGATACCCGATTTGTTCCTCGCAGAAAAGTAGCCTGTCCTGTGACGGAGTCAATTTCCACCCCCACCTTCGATCGAATGGGATCTCCCAGGTAATTGGAATTAGAAGTAGGGTGGGGGTCGGTATATCCCGTGGCTGTGGCTGTGCCTGTGACACTGCTGCCCTCTCCGTTCCAGCGAAATAGCCTGAAGGTTGGCTGGAGCTGGAAGAGAAATTGTGGAACTGGAAGAGGGGAGATGGTCGATTTGTCTCCTACTGTTCTTTCCGTTGGCTCTTTTTCCTCTTCTCTTTTCGCAGCAGGGGTCGTGGGGAAGAATGCGCCCACGACTATCGGTACATCTTTCGACGAATCCTGAGCTTGATGACCCAGAAAAAGAACGAGGCGGGATTGCGACAGACGGTTCGGGTGATTGTCTTCGGAGAATTGCTGGAGGATATGGCCCAGGTCCATATCGAGGCTGATGCCACTGCTGTCCGTCAAGGACTGGGATGGTATCGAGTCATCGTAGCATTTTTCAAATGTGATTGGCTTGAGTTTGCGTACCTGATCGGTTCTTTTATGAGGGTGGAAGGGAGGGATGAATAGTGATACTGCACGGAGAATCTCGTCCATAGTGGTGGTGTCTGGTGGCAGTGGTGGTGATGATCGTGATGATTGGGTTTCTAATAAGTTTGGTTTAGGTGATTCTGTGGACGTGCACGGTTGGAAAATGGCTGCCCATAGCTGATGAACCCATTGCTCTAGGTTGGGCTGGTGCGCAGCACAGCGATTTCGTTAGATTCGTAGCTGGGAGAGAGAGGGATGGAAGGCGGAAGACGATCAATGGGTGGGTTCATCCACTTACCAGGATATCTAAAGCCCGGAGCACCGTGTCGGGGGCCAGGTACTTGTCCTCCTGGCCAGAACAGAACGATCGGGCCAGAATATGAGCCAACTCCTCCTTCCCCGGAGTGGTATCCTCGAATGACCCGTAATGAAAGTCCCGGGAGCCCCAAGTCGGCTTATCATAGACCCTTAGTCTCATGATCAGGCCGAGTAACGCAGCCAAGTCGATGACCTTGATCTGATACTGGTCTGTTCTTCTCCCCTCGAGCAACCGTTCCGCCAGCGGCTTCAGATCCCTAGGGGATGCATTTACTTTCGGATGGAAAGGGACTATCGAAAGTAGAGCATCGACCGCATCGTCGGTGTTGAATGTGTCGAAACCAGCGACTTGTGGAGCGAAATTTGACGACTGACGATTGACCAGACTGATGCTTCGGAGGATCCGAATGGTTCTAAAACTGCAGTTACAAGGCTCGTCGTGACGACCCCAGCGATGACCGAAATCACTATCTGCGACTCCGAGGAGCCGTGCGCCTTGGACAGATAGCAGGATCAACGCACGCTCGAAGGCTGGTAGATACAGCTTCGTGTCGTCCGCACTGGGGAGTGGGAACGGGTGGTAGGCGAAGAAGCAGAAGCAAGTCCACAGGACATTGATCGCTGTGTCGGGGATGGTCGTGTCCGGATGGGTCCTGACAAGGTGGTTTTGGAAACTCTTTTTCGTCCAGTCTGGAACAGGATCAGTTTCCAGTAAGTATTCTCATCAGATCAGCCCCTCCTGGTACGGTATGGGCTAGCTAGCTAACTTGCCCGCTGGAGCCTTGATCTCTCGTGTAGTGGATGGGTAAGGATCAATCACTTACAAGGCTGCTCCTGGGGCGAGTCCCGGATGCTAGACGCGTCGAAGACGGCCTGCGATGTGATGGAGGTGCTTCCTTCCCGAACGAGGCAGGTGTGCAGGTTTGAAAGAACGGAGTCTGGATGGTTTCGTTTTCGGTCAGGTCGACCCATTTTTCCTTCTTCGATTCGATGCCACTAGCTATTGACTGACTGACTGACCGACTCACCAGGTGTGGTAGTGCGAAGAAACTTGTCGAGTTTCTTCTTTCTATCTCCGAACACCATGCGGAACAATACCTTGTCCAAGAGGGCCGCCATAACTGAACCTTTGCGCTTTTCTCATGGGAGGTGGTTTGTAGGAGGGTGATGGTGACTGGGGAAGATATTTACCAGCAGCGATGGATTTATGGATGCCTTGCTGGGATCATTAATTGGGGCCAATGAATGATGATGCTACATGGGGGCCACGGCGATGGCGCCAAGGCGGGGCGCAGCCTTACAGTACAAGCATTTACGGCGTCGTACTAGTTGCATGGGGGCTGAGCGGAACACAACCCAATCACACCGGATATTCCCTGTTGGTGAAGCTGGTTTACGGAGTATTCCATGAGACATATTCATCAAAAAAAAGCTGAAAAGGTCCACATGCTCTACAAGTAAGTAATATACATCCGAATCATCCAGACTAGATGACCAAATACCCCCTCTAACATGGCCTGATCTCCCTTTCCTTCTTTCCTTCCTTCCAATTAAGCCTTAATCTTCTTGTACAACTTCTTCACAAAATCCCGACAGTTGTTAGTGAGGAGGTTATATCCCTTCTTTTCCATCTCCTCTGCAATGGTTTTGGCATCCGATTCGAGAGTCGCGGATGTGATGCCCGACTTGATCTTACCGAGCATCGCATATGTGGCCTTGAAATCATACCACTTGGTGGCACCGCAGTCGTTGAGCTTGATTTCGCCATCGACGACCTGGATATCGTAGCATGCGGAGTCGTACTTGAAGTATTCGGTGCTGCCCTCGGTTGTCTTCGAGACATACCCTGCAACCATCAGGTAGTGGTCGACGTACGACACGCCGGATGCCTCATTTCGTTCACTCCCTGGAGAGGAAGTTCAGTTTCACGACAAGCTGTAGGAAGTTGAGGAACAGAGGGTTATCAAGACATACGGATTTTGATAGCGTAGCCGTCGTTGACTACGGGTGTGCTTCCGAGGGTCTTCTCCAGCCGCTCATATTTGGGATCCTTCGAGGTTGTAGTGGCCCGCTTGACCTCCGTTGCCGGCTGGCGTGTAGTCTTGGATGAGATATCATCACTTGGATCATCCCCGTTGGAGGGGACGGTAATGACGGGAACTGATTCAAGAGGCTCGGAAGAAATCTCGTAGCCACTGATATCAGTCTGTTCATCCTCATCATCTGCATCGCAGAACTGGAATTGATTTAGTTAGATTTCAATAAATAGAAAGAAAAAAGTAGCAGGATCCAGTAGCACTTACCTGGCAGTCTGGGGCATCCACAACAGGGACAGAGGTCGGCTTGCCATCCACTCCAGTTGCAGTGATCTGCGTGGTCGTCGCAACATCGTTTACCACCGAGACGGATCTGGGTCCATCGAGGTTGGAGGGTATAGCAGCTGCTGAGACCCCGGATGTCAAGAGCAATGAGGCCACGGCGAAGGCCTTCTGGGCGGTGATGTCTTTGAACCACATCTTGGCAAAGGAATGTAGCTATTGAAACAACGAATGACGATAATGAAAAACAACGAGGAAATTTTACAGGAATGAGTGACAAAGAGAGTAATGAGTGTATATCCGCAGAATGAGTGTCTGGCAATAGCAACGAAGAGAAGCAGAACTGGGCATTTATAGATATCTCGCTCTCTATACATCGAGGCCCTTCATCTAAAGGATTGGGGCGGTTTCAGCAACTACTACCAGAGTAGGATTGCATTGCACCAGATTATGAGATGACATGGTGAATCAGTAATGAGATTTGCAAGGTCTTGTCTCTGGACTTGAGACAAGTCAACCAACTATTTGGTTAAAGCTGGGGGCCGCTTCTCAAATGGGGGCCAGCGGGAATGGCTTTGAAGGAGTCCGGGAGGGAGCATCCCGCCGAGTATTGGGGGCGGGTGGCTTTGGTGTCTGTTTCTACATCATGAGGGAAAGCGGTTTATCAAGTCGTACGCTGAAGTAAATGTAGGATATTCACTGGGTAGCGACCAAGAGACTACGATGTAAATTACATAGTGGGCTCATTACCTATAGCAGGTCGTGTCCGATGCGACACACTATTAGTAAAAGCCTTTGATTTCTAACAGTATATTAGCTATTGTAATGGATGTGGCCTGATGGCCAAATGACATGCTACAGTAATATGCACTTTTTCTTTTCCACCTGGGACAGAGACAGGATCACCCGGAGGCTTCCGGTGATTTGGCCCCCGTTGTGTCAATTCAGCACCTACTGCATCATTTCCTTTAGAACCCGAACCCGAACCCGAAATGTTACTTTGCAGGTGTGCACAGCCTGGCCTAGATGGCGTTTAGTGCCCACGGACGGTTGGTTCGAATTTTCCTCGATGACGTGAGTGGACAAGATCAGCTAGCTAAGCTCAATCAGAGTCTTTCAATGATAGAAGCTTGTGGATGAGAACCCCTGTACAGTTAACCTATTTTATGGTTAGTAGAATGACAATCACCACAATATCCAATCAGCCTGAGGTAGGTCCAATCCAATTCTCCATTGAGACCGGCATAATCTGCTGATAGCCTGATACCCACTAGTCTTATGCTCCCTGTCCTGGTAAAATGAAGGGGTGCAAACAATTATCGAGACCCGGACGGTGGTGGGAACAAGGCTGGGCCGGCTAGCCGACAATCACTAGTACCAGACACCAGGGTCCAAGCCAGGCACCAGGATAAGCTGGTCTGAACTCTGTCTCTTGCTCGGTCTCGCACTTGCCTTCTGCGAGCTGCTGACTGTACCCAACAACGGGGACCTGTGGATCCATGCACATATTCACGGTATCTCATACCTTTATCTGGTAGTTCGAGTTGGAATTGATAGCATGTCAGGGCTAATAATGATTGTTTGGAACTCTTGCAGCACCATATCCGGGGTAAGCGGGGAGAGTGCTTAGCCGTTAGGCATCCATCCGAAGCCAACCGCGAAACTGATTGCCAGAGGGGTGGGGAGACTGAAGAGTAATTCTGACCAGTCAGTATTCTGGATGAGTCTTTGGTCTAATCCAATTTCAGAAGAGCCGTTGCAATTGGATTAGCCACGGGAACTACTCCAGTAAATCCCATACTTCAGTTATAGCAGGGACAAGAAGGAGGATGTATTATATACAGCCTTCACCTCTAGGGGGCCACTGTTCGCGGGAAAGAGAAAGAATAGGGGACAAAAATCATCAATCATACAATCCATATATACAAATTTCTACCTATATACATCATCATCACAACAACACTAGCCCACCCCAGCCTATCATACTCACCGTAGTCCCAACCAACCAACAACCACCCACACCCCTCAAAGCAACCACTTCGGCAGCCCCAAAAACTGCGCAAACGCCCTCGCACAAACCCTCATCTCCCCCCTCCTAGACACCAACTCAAACCCCCTCCCTGGATCCTTAAACAGCACCAAACCCGAACCCGTCCTCTCCTCCTCCCGCATCCCCTCCCACAACCTCTCCGTCCTCTCCTCCCCGAACCGAAACGACGGCCCAAACAGCACATAAAACCTCGCGATAGAATGCAACCGGGGCGAATGCCAATCCAGATCCGACCACACTAGCCTCAACCGCCAAGGAATCCTCCGTGCCGCCATCCCCTCCTCCCAGAGATCCTTGAACCGATACCGTCCCCGCTCGCCACACACCGCGTGCACGAACCCGCTGCTTCCATGCGCGATGTGGAACAGCGTCCGATCCACCACCACGTCCACGGGTACCTCGTCGGCTGTGACCTCTGCGTCCGGGTTGCGCGATCGCGTCGCGGCCTGGAAGTAGATGCTGGGGGTGATGGCGATCATTGCGGCGAGGGCGGTTAGCGGGGTTGCGAGGGGTACGCTGTAGCCCCGGTAGGGGAGCTGTTGGGCGGGGCCGAAGATGGAGGGGCGGATGATGAGAAGGTGGGTTTTTTCGAGCCCGGAGTGCGTGAAGATGGAGAGGAAGACGCGCTCGGAGAGGTGTTTGGCGTACGCGTAGGGCCAGGGGAAGGTGTGCGGGGAGTATTCGGGTGTTGTGTGTGTGGTCTGGAGCTGGGTCCAGGTTGTCAGGGCTGGGGTGGAGGAGACGGGGTAGAGTGTTTCTTTGATGGTGATGTCCGGGGACCGCGTGGGCGAGGTGTTGTACAGGTGGCTGTTGGCGTAGGCTGTGGAGATGTAGATGAAGCGTTGCAAGCGGGGACACGCCAGGGCGATGTGCGCGAGGCGTTCAGTGGCGCCGATGATGTTGGGGGAGAGCTTGGGGAGTGGGTCTACGAGGTTGATGGAGGAGGCGGCGTGGATTATGATTTCTAGGACTGGGATGAGGTGTGTGAGGTTGTGGGTTGGGGGGTCTTGGTTTACGAGGCCCAGGGAGGGCTGTTTGATGTTGCCGTCTAGGTAGGTGATGAAGGGGCAGCTGGTGAGGGTTTGCGCGAGGGAGCTGGGCAGGTTTTCGGTCCATCTTTCGATGGCGCGGCTAGGGTTTATCGCGTTAGATGGATAGGTGACGGGATGGCTAGATAGTAGTGCATAGATAACAATTTATATTGGGTTGGGGTTTGGGATGGGATGGGATGGATGGGCCCGGACGTACTCCTTGCCTCCGCGGCAGAGAAGATATATTTGTTTGGGGCGGGTCTGCGACACCAGTCGACAGACTAGCGCCGTGCCCAGGAAGCCGGTGCCTCCGGTGATGAGAATGGTCTTGTCGGAGAAGTATTCCCACATTGTGTATGTGTCTGTCTTGGGAGGATTGGGTGTTCTTGGGCGTTGATTTCGAATGTCAATCGGGAATGATATAACTTCTTTGTACTATGGGATATGCAGGTGAGTTACGCATGTGCTCTGTTGCCGTCTCGCGGATACCAGTTCCAGCAGAGATCAGCATCCGTGATCTCTGTCTCTTGGTTTATGGTCCGAATTTAGGGTCGTGACGGCACCCGACAGCCAATGAAGACCGACGATGTTGCTCAATATCAGGGTCGGAGGCCGTTGACAGCAGGATTGCGGCACCATGGATCGAGCCGGTTACCTGGTACAGGTGAGGCCCAAACCGGGTCTTCCTGGTATGAGTCTCGATTAGATTGGGTTGGCATGTTGACAGGCTAGGCGACAGTATACGAGGGTATATGATGCTGAGAGTGGGTGGGTGGAAAGTTAACACCGGACTGTGACCGGTGTTGGGTGTCGACTTGTCCAGTGTCCGTCCGGTCTCTTCAGCGTCCAGTGTCCAGTGTCCAGTCGCAGTCCAGTGTCCACATACCACACACTGACTGGGTGGCGAGAGATTAGGGCGAACGGGTCTGCGGGCTGGAACCGGCAGATCCTGGGCCGCATCCCGGCGGACGGTGGCGATTTCGGTCCGTCTGGGTTTCGTCCTCCACCGTTGGGGGAAGCGAGGCTGGAACGGTATAGAACTCCGTCGTCCGTGCAGGAGATGAAGTATACGAAGTGCTTAAGACCCGCGGAGGGCCAACGGTTGAGACGCGGCGGAGAAGTGTGGGACAAGACGAGGAAGAAGAAAGTAGGCCCGAAGCACGCCTCCTGGAGACGCGGCTGACTCAGCGATAGTCAGGAGGCTCCTCTGCTGAAACGGGGCTAGCGCGGCCACTCTGCAAGGCCCCGCCTAGCCGGAAGCGGCGTAGCGCACGGCGGACTCCGCCGTTCGGGGAGGGGCGCTAAGCCCAGCGCGGCGTAGCGGCGGCGACGACGACGAGGCACTAAGGCAACTAAAGGTTCTCGCCAGAATTCCCCTCTTCACTCCTCTTCCTCGATCATGCATCGTATTTCTTCTTCCTCAAGTCGAGCCGAGTCCAGACGTGCACGGTTATCCGCCTGGCTCGTCCTGTCTGTCCATGGCGAGGAAAAGCAATACCAATATTAATTTTAATGAAAAGGGGGCCTGCGGTATCATCTGGCGCGCGCGCTGTCTCTCTCTCCTTTTTCCTGCTCCGATGGCGCCCTCGCCTGCCCTTCTCCTTTTCCGGTCCACTCCAACCATCGCCGTTGATTGATTCCTGGCCCTTCCCCACGGCCTCCATCCCAAGCCATCCCAAGGTTCGCCCGTTTCTTTACGCGCCAGATCCGTCGGCCCTACCCTTTTTTTCTTTTTTGGGCTTTTTACTTTTTTTTTGACTGGGGCTACAAAACAGAACCCATTTCTCTGATTCACAGGCACGAGAAATTGGCCACTGTGGGATTTCCGTCTTATATTGAGCCAGGAACACACTCGCTCTCTTCCTCCCACAGCCCTGCCACCCCCCCTACCCTACTATGTCCAGATAACCCCGTCCGTTGACCATCTCCATCCCACCCACTCGGATCGGACCCCCCGGGCCTGTCGAACGAACTGTTTGTCCTGTTGCCAGCATCAGAATCCTCGAATCTCTGAGTCATCCATCACCCATCAGCCATCACAATGTTCGAGGACTTCTCCTTCTCGTCCCCCTCGTCGACCAGGCCCTCGCGCCTGGCCCTCGACGGCGAGGACCGCCGCATGGCGGATAGCGACAGCGCCCTGATCTCCCCCATGTCGTCGCGCTGTCCCTCTCCGCGATCCCAGCGGTTCTCCCGGGCGGTGCCTCGTTCGCGATCCTCCTACTTCCGGTCCGGTCAGCAACAGCAACAGCAGCCGCCGACCTCCGTCCCCTTCTCCGCCTACGATCACAAGCGGCTCTCGATCAGCACCCTGACCCGGAAACTGCACGAGCACACCCTCCAGAACCCTTACGCCAACGGCGGCGAGGAGAACAACAGCCGCTTCGACTGTCCGGCATCCCCGACCCCCTCAGACCTATCCCTGAATACCGGTGGCAGCAGCGGCGGCGGCGGCAGCAGCAGCAGCATCTCCAGCAAATTCCCGGGCTACGTCTTGACCCCGCCGGACACCGACCACGACGATGAGTCGCTGACCTCGGGGTCGCTCTCCCCGTCGCCTTTCCTCAGCCCCACCTCCATCCCCGCCGACTTCCCCCCCCTCGCCGACCCCATGGACCTGTCTGCCATCCCCGAGCAAGAAGACGCCTGGCACGTCCGCTCCCAACGCCAGCAGATCTCCCGGCTGCAATGCAACCAGTCCGACATCGAGTCCATCCGCCGCGCTCTTGTCTCCGACGACGAGATCATGCGCTCCGCCATGTCTCTCGACTCCCTCTGCGAAGACGACTGCCACCCCAGCTCCATCCCCCCGCAGTCCTCCCCGCGCAGACGCGCCCTCACACTCTCCCGGAACCGCTTCCGCAATACCCAGCCCGCATCGGACTCCTCTTCGGGGGCGGTGTCCGTGTCCGAGCCCCGTTCCCGCCGGAAGAGCAGCGTCTCGTCGCATCGCATTGAGAAGAACTACCACTGTCCGTCAACCCGGGAGCTGCGCAAGAAGAGTGAACAGGGCTTGAGACGGAAGAGTCTGGTCAGTGCGGCTTTGGCGTCAATGGTGGAGCCGGTTCCGGATGAGGAGGATGAGGAGGAATGATTCGATTGATCCCAGTCGAGTCGAGTCTCTCCTTCCTTTTGGTTTCCTCTTGAACTTTCTTCCATCTCTCTTTCCTCAACTTTCTACTATTTCCCCTTTTCTACCTTTTCTTTTCTTTAACTTCTTCTCCTCTTTTTTCTTTCTGGCAGGTTGGTTGGTGGGTTGATACGATGCGATGTGATCTCTCAATTGGACTCGATATACCCTCCTCCCATCCCTCCGTTCACCTTATGTCTTATTTATTATCTACACATTTCTCTTCTTCTTTCCACTACCCCTCCCCTGTCCTCTTCTCTCCTCTCCCATTCCCATTTCTTTATCACCCGTTTCCTTTTTTCAAGTTCCCTCCATCGCACCTATCTTCTTTCAGGGTTCGGATATTCCTTGTGCATATTGAAAGATAGATACCCAAATTGTACCCTCATAACCGGATTGTTTGTTTGCCTTGCCTTGTTTGCTATTCCCTGCCTTGTGCATTGGACTTTTGTTACTAAGAGTAACCTGGCGTGTTGTTTCTTTATTATTTATCTCGTCTATCTCATAACCTTTTCTTCCACTGTCTCCGTCTCCGTCTCTGTCTGTGCAGTGTGCAGTGTGCATGTGTGTGTGCGTGTGTGTACACCTTAGCCTTAGCGGGTCCCGACACTGAGATTCATCCACTATACTATACTATACTATACATACAGTCTGCTGAATCTCATCTATGTAAATAAACATCACATATCCATACATACCCATACATATCATATGTCATATGTCATATATCATATATACCCGGTGAATGGGTGTTCTTTCGGTGCTCTCATCTGATCTTGCCGTTTCGTTTTACTACACTACACTTTACGCTACCAAATGGTTTCGAGTATACTTCGAGTCTGCTCGATTGATTTTCCTTGACTAGATTGGTGAGTATGATTCTCTACTTGATTGAATTTACTAGACTAGATTGATTAATTAGTAGGATTTCACTTCCATGTTACTTGATTGGCTTGATTTACATACATGATATACTTTTGATAATGGGAGCTTACAGCAGGGTGAAAACTTGGTTGTGGGGACCGTTGGATTCGCGGTGTCTAGGTATGGGGCGGAGGAAGGAAGAGGTGAAGAAGGAGGGAGAGGAGGAGCAGGAGCAGTAGGAGGAAACAGGAGGAGGAGCAAGAGGAGAAGAAGGAGGAAGAGGAGGAAGAGAAGGGAGAAGACTGCAGAGGCAATCACTGCCTAAGTACAGGCCAGGCGGCGACGACAACCAGCCATGCTGACAATTTTACTCGACTAGTTTGATTCTACACTGTCTGATTACTTCAATAATTACTGGATGGATGAAGGGTCCATGAATTAATTGGTCCTAGGTAGTTGATATCAATTCCGGCCTCTTTTTCAATGTTTCACTCTCATACTAACATGCAAGATAGGCCCCATAGGTGAGAGGTAGGTAAGTAGTACAGCACGGTACTTAGCATAACAAGCATAGCGTGGCAAGCATGGCAAGCATGGCATGGCATAGGTAGTAACATAAAGACAAAAAATCTATTTGCATCATAACCCCATCCTTAATATCGACAATGAAAGGAAAGAGAAGCCAGCTGTAGTTTGATCCTGTCAAAGGATCCCAGGCCGGGAGGATGGGACAAACACCACCAACTCAATCAAACGATACAACTCGTACAGACGTGCATGGGTGGGTAATGGGTAGTGGGTAATAGCTCATGAGGTAATCGACTCATTACATAGTATCAGTAGTGGAGTGCCGTGCAGTGAAGCGTAAGATAGTGTAAGATAGTGCATGCCTGCATGTACCTATCCTGCATCTGCACATGCACATGCACGTGATACCGCAGACAGACAGACAGACAAGCAGGCAGGCAGCGCGGCAATAAGTAAAAAGTTTGAAAGCGAGCCGATAGAGCAGAACTCGGACGAACGAAAAGGGCAAGAAGCGGTGAGTGTGAGTGGAGCAAGCCTTCACCGGCGTTTCTTGCAAAAAGCATTGTAGAGTCGACGAAAGGGCTTGAATGGCCCCGACCCGGACCCCGACTTGCTGCCTTTGCGGAGATGGTTGAGGGACTGCTTGGAGATGTTGTGGTGGATGCGCATGTCCTGAGCCGGCTGTTGGGGCAGGAAGGGAGACGGCATTGCGTAAGGGGAGGGCGGGTTGGAATACAGGGGATGGGGGAATCCCTGTCCGTGCTCGTATCCGGAGACCCCGTGCCAGTAGTTGATGTCATAGAACGCGGCTGCGTGCGGGATTGGCGAGTTTCCGTCCATGGAGAACGGCGAGGGGGTGGAGAGGGAGACGGGGAACGACATGGGCGAGGGATACTCTCCGTCGTCGCGGATGGGCGACCCTGGCTCCCCGAGATCGCTGTCATCCGTCCACGCACGGGGTCGGAGGGGGATGGGCCGTTTCTGGGTGTATCTCGGTGAGGGGGAATGGCTCGACCCCGCCACGTCGTCGGAGTCCTTCGTTTCGAGAAGTTCCGAAATAGACGGCATGGGTCGGTGCGGTGAATCGCCCACAATCTCCTGACGCACTTGCGTTTCGTCCTTCTCCGGGGTTGCTTCCGCGAAGACGGGGTTCTGCGGGGGCTCCTCTCCCGCGATGATGAGCGTGTCGTTGGTGACTTCTATATACGACTCGCGATGGTTTCCAGTCGAGTCACGGTCGACGTCTTCAATGAAGGAGACGATTCTGGCGACGTTCAGCGAGTCATGCGGGTTGAGGATCTCAAACGAAGTGCCATGATCAAATATAGTCGCGGTTGGTCTCTTCATGTTCAACAGAATGGAGTCGGAGCGGGTCCTGGTGTGCTTGTGGTGGGAGCCCGTCATGTCTGAGTTTGGATCTGGATATTTCTCCAATCTGTCACGGAAGGTATCCTGGCGCTCGTTAGATAATAGCTTTGCAGCTGCCTCAGGTTGACTTACCAGCAGCTTGTGGGGATTTTGCTTGGAATATATAGGATTGTCCGACGAGTAGACTTCCACATTGGGGGACACTGAACTCGCCGTCAGAACAACTGAACCACCACCCGGCCTGAGCCGGCCAAACTGTAAACACTCACATACGAAGCCATGGAGGCTCTCTGGTCCCTGTGCACTCGCGGCGCTGGGGGAGTAAGACGGAGACAGCGGGGGAGGGCTCGATTGCATGGAGGACACCGAGAATGGATGGACGGAGTGCTGCGGATGCATGGGGTGCTGGCTGAGAGGAAACGCAGCGTTTCTTCGTCTCAGGGACTTCCCCTCGTGGTTCTCGAGGAACGAGTCTCCGTCCGACAGCTGTTTGCGGTAGTTGTGCAGCGACAAAGTTCCTGGATATGCTGCCTGGCACAGGGCCGGACTCCCGGCAGGGAGCTGCAGTGGATCAGGTCCCGGATCCAAAGGGACTAATGATGTCGAGATCGAGTTGATGGCGTGGTGGTGATGTGAGGATCCATGGCCCGGGGCCCGGATATCCATGGTTATGGCCACCATCGGCATCACCGAGCCAGATGGAAGAGAGGAAGCGAGAGACAGACCCTGGATGGAATACAATCACGACGGAGACAGACAAAGAAGATGAGGGCCCGTGCGACCTCTAGGGCGGTAGCATGGAGCACAATTGCTATTATGTTGATTGACACACCACCGCTGGTGTTATGGTCAGTTCATGTGCCAGGGCAACGGTGTTGTCCGCATATTTCCTGCACGGTGGAGGGATGGTGCGGGAGGGCCGGGGAGATGAAAGCGAGACAGGATGTCTCAATTGCGGGAGTGAACCTGGGGGGGGAAAGAAGTATAGCAAGTCAAGAGCGATGCAGTGAGATTCTCGCGATCGCTCCTGGCAATCGGGATGTGCAACGCCGGCAATCACGACTGTGCGGCGGATGGGTGAGATGACGATGAATAGTGCTGGATCTCCAGCAGGAACGATGGAAAGACAAAGAAAAGGCCAGCCCTGAGGGCCGAAAGTAAAAGGAAAAAGCAGCAGCAACAGCCAGGGGAGTGTCACTTGACTGAGTGACCGAATTACTACCACTACTGTACTGCTACTACCAAGGTACTACTGACTGATTGCGGGTCAGGGCAAGCTGCTGGCAGTTGACATGCATGCGGCCAATCAGCGGGGCCATGCGCTATACTGGGAGCTGCTAGTAGAAGTCCGGCCTCGACCAGTCGGACTCAGGCAACCAACCGGCCGGACATGACCAGTCAACCACTGTCTGTCTGTCTGTCTCCCTCCCTCCCTCTCCCTCTCTCCATCCTCCATCCTTCTACCCACTTGGGCACCAACCTGCGTGGCAGTGGCTCTCTCCGAGGATCCACTTACCACTTCCTACTTCCTAGTCCCTCTCTCTCTTTCACGACTCCCTCCATCAAAGTTCCCTCGTTCAAAGTATAATCCCTCCTACTGACTGACTCGGGAAACCTCCCCCCCCCTTCCTTGCCTCCGCGTCGAGACACGAACCATCCAGATGACCACCCGCCCTTCCGGTGATCGCTCAACCACCCTGTCCTCATCCCTCCCTCCCTCCCTCCCTCGAGTCCCTCCGGGACATTCCTGACGATCTTGTTTCAACGCCTCCTCCCTGTGAGCCGGTTTGAGATCCCTTCCCGGCCACCCATTCGCTCGCTCCCGTTCCCCCCGATCAGCAGCCACCGCCCAATCACCACGGCCAGAGCACCTGTTTCAACTCGGGCGCACTCGAGGCCCAGCCACTTCTATATTTGACGCCATCTCCTATCCTTCTCCCTCCTGCATCTGCTCCCCCCCCACCAGGCACACCCGTCCGCCGCTCGCGTGAACCGGACTATGCTATACGTCCAATCTGCGCCCGGTTTAACTTTTTCACACATCATATGTGGTCATGACGGATCCCTTTCGATTCAATGAGGCTGACGGGGTTCGAACCACCCGCGAGCCAGTTTACGAATCCTCCGTGCGACTTCGTGGTCCCTGGGAGGGTGTCACATCGACTCACGCGTGGTCTTTCGGACCGCAGCCTGCTCTTTCTCTCCCTCCGACTCGAAACCGCATAAGAATGTCGCAAAGAACCCCGCCCTGTCTTTGTCCCAGTTGAGATCGGAATGGACTTCCCTTGACTGCGCTGACTGCGCTGGGTCGCCGCTAACGTCATCGACAGCCAGCCTTGTAGAGTCCGATGGCTTCCTTCCCATGTTCCACGAACGTTGAAGCGGTTGGCCCACACTGTCCTCCCTAAGCCTCTGTCCTGTGTACTCTGTGTACGTACCTTTGCGACGATCATGGTGACGGTGTGCTCGATCACTCTCGGAGTCCCCGGCAATTGTGACAAGGCACATGACACTGCCTGTAATGGCAATCTGCCGAACCCTTTTCTACCGAACTATTGGGCCAACGGCCGCTGAGTCGCTCCTCCTGGCCTTCGGAGGTATTTCTAATCTATTATTGGATATCAGATCCACAACGTTTCATACTAATGCTTTTGTGTACTGATAGGCGTTATTATTTAAACATAGCCTCCACGATCTAGAAGCGAATAAAGCCGACATAGGATAGCTGCAGTTCCGGAAGTGCTTTATGGGATTCGCGTCACAAACGCGTGCAACCTGAAAATTGGCCAGCGCGGACTTCCTACCCTGGTCAGAGACAGAATGAACACCTGGTTCCAACCATGCCAACGATCAAGGCCTCTGAGGAACTCTCTTGCTGAGAGACTGTACAAAATGTCCTGCATCAGATTAACCACCCTGTCTGAGACAACATTCCATTTCCCTGACTCAAGGGATAGACCGAAGCTCCAGGGAGAATCAATTTCCGGAAATTCTAATCCAACGTGCACTAACCACAATGCGACCATCAAGAGAATCCAGATAGCGCAGATCTATCTTGAAAGCTACTGCACAGGTTGTACTAACTGGACCCTCGAGGTCACCAGCCTCTGTTTCGCGTCTCGAGTGGTGATCTTTACCTTAGTAGTTGAATAATACCTCTGACAAGAACCCTGAAACCGCCGCAGTCATCCAGTCCTGCCGTCCGTACTGATACCCAGCCAAGACCCGTTATCACCAGCTCCAGGGGAGGGTTGGGTTGACGCATGCTATGAAACCCAAGTGTCACTAACACAGCTGCCACTCAGGAGATTATCCAGCTTGCAGTGTACTGCATGTTGGGCCTTCTAAAGCAATAACCATCCATCCTTCTAGCGATCTCTGGCACGTCCAACACTCAAATATTAAACATCAAGAATGAGTTTCAGACACAGCATAAGGCAGGCAGACAGACAGACAGACAGAAAGGATCCCACTCCCATCTACGCTAAACTGCAGACCATTCCCAACCTCAATAAACAATAAAATTTAACCTTTCAAACAACACATCATCGTTTCAAATCCAATCCAATACCTACTCAAAACAATTCTTCATCCATTCCCTCCCAGTCTTCATCAACACTGGCCGTTTCTATTTTCCTACCCCCACAAGCCAACAAACAATCAACCTGGTAACCGAACCAATCAAAGAAAAGTCTCCGGTCGGTCGGTCGGTCGTCGTCTGGCTTGAGTTGTACCTACCTTCCTACGGAGTACCTACCTACCTCCCTACATAGATACATACATACACGGAACACGGGGAGGAACACGTTGTCTGACTGGCAGCGAGCCACGTACTACCTCTTTCTGATGAAGCTGATTGGTTGGTTGGCGGATATATTGCATTGCTATTGGGTTGATTAATATAGATATGGCTTAGTCACATGACATAATTACAGGTCTTGTTGCATACATACTAAAGACAGGTGAAGGTGATGTGGTTATTGATTTAGGTGCATGGATTGACTGATGGGTTCGATTTCATCTGACTGGGCCGTATCTCGAACGGAATGGTTGTTTGTTCTGTTCTGTTCTGTTCTAACTATCGAACTGCAAGCGGTACCACGATTGCCAGATGAGGATATTTATCGCATACTTGCACTACTGGTAGGTCTGTCTCTAAAATGTAGCTCTTTACCACATATATGTTCCTGATCACTGCACTATGACTATGGCTATGCTAATACACGCTTCACAGTCCAGAGCAGATCACTATCTGTCCTACATACATTGGTACACACATCTATTGAGAACCAAGAAACCCCAGCTTCTTCCACGCATCAATATACAACCCCACCATCTCATCACCGATCGGCTCCAGCTTCGCCATAGCTGGAGAATGAGCCTGCGTCCACGTCGTATCCAGAACCCTCCCACACATCAACGATTCATACGCCGACTCAAAGAAGCTAGCAAACAAAATAGCAGGATTATCCGATCTCTCGAGCGGGGAGTTTCGGACAAGAGCAACCCATTCCTTAACTGGAATGATCCGGGAGGCAGGGATATTGAGAGCGGCGGCCATGACGGGTGCCATCTCCTTCCAGGTCCTGGCCATGGGGTGCTCAATATGGTAGACGGAGTTTGGCGTCGGGACATCGTGTTTAACACCGACAGCCAGGAGATCCATGAGAATAGTCGCGATCTGGTCGACGGCGACCCACGAGACATGGCCCCCGAGATCAGGCCATGCGCGCAGCGTCTGCGCGGACTTGATGAGAAAGGGGACATGTTCGGCGCAGGTCCAGAAGCCGCTGGTGGTTGATCCGCCAATTTGGCCAATTCGAACAGTCATGGCCCGGAAGTGTTCGGGGTATTGCCGCAGGGTTGCCTCGAGAATGTGCTCACATACCCATTTGGCCTCGGAGTAGCCCATCGCTTGGGTGCCCTCCATGCCACGAAGCTCTTCACGCACTGGCGTTTCCTCAGAATAACCGACAACACTGACGGAGGATATCATCTGGAAGCCCACGCGAGAGGATCGCTCTGTGCGTGGTTGGCAGGCCATGCTGTGCGCGAGGTCTAGCAGGTGGCGCATGGCTTGGAATTGGGGCTCGAGTCCGCGCACGGTCTGCGTCGGGCTGAGGGGAAATGCACAATGGATGATGTCTGTCCCGTTGGTTACGAGCCACTGATAGTCCTCATCCAATAGTCCCAGCTGTGCGTCCGTTGTGGTCGACTCCAACACGCGGAGCTTGTCCAACGCGTCTTGGGATAGCTCAATGCCGCGCGAGGAAAAGGCGTCGTGCTGTCGAGTCATCGCTGGTACCCCACGAGCACGCCGGTTGAGGCACACAACGGTCTCGACAGCTGGACTCTGGGATAGCAGGGCGGCAACGTGCGACCCCAAGTTACCCGTGCCTCCGGTGACGATGACCACTGATTTCTTGCATTCGCCTCCCGGGGAATCGTTGACCGGCGCAGGAATAGGCGCCGTGAACCCGGATGTGTACTTGGAGACAAGCTCCTGGGCTCTTTCCTGGCGTTGCATGATCTCCCCGGGCTTTGTTCCCGCCCTTGGTACTGTCGAAATGGGACAAACTTCCTGAATTGGCCCAGATGCCAGCGCAAGAATGACCTTGAACCCTTCCTGCTCTGGGAGGCTGCCGTCCGTCCAATCAACGTGCTGGAAGCCAGCCGTCTGCAGATCACGCTTCCACTGCTCTGTTGGTACCAGAGAATAGTCACTGCTGTCATCGAATAGCCACCCGCCCTCCAGAGGACCGTAGATAGTATCTAGAAAGGGTGGCCGTTTCTCAAGGATCATCAAGCAGCCGTCGGGTCTCAGCATCTGATGAATACCTTCCAAGGAGGCTGTGATGCTTTGCGTGGCATCTGCCGCGAGGACAATGTGCTGTCCTTGCAAGTTCTCCGCGGGTGAGTTCTCAATATCGTGGACGGCAAAATTCATGAAGGGATATTGTTTGCCGAGTTCGGCGCTCGCCATAGCAACCCTGGAGGATGATGGGTCGGTAAAGGTATACTCAATGGGGACACCTTGTGCGGCCAGCATCGATGCCAGCACGCGGGTCAGATCCCCAGCACCACCACCCATCTCGAGTATACGAAGGGTACCCGGGGGGGTATTCGTTCCCGTCTTTGCCCTGAGGCGGTCGAGCATGCTGCGAATGGAATCGCTAACGGTCTGATACATTACCTGGTTATACAAGAAGTCGCGGTGCATTTCATGGACGAGTGCGTGGCCCTCACTCGCGTTGGAGAGGGGGTGATCCCCGGCTGCTGTGCCTTGAAGGACCTCGGCTAGGTGCTTGCCGGCTTGGAAGGTCAGCTTCAGATGGGCGCTGTGCTCAGGGTGTTTTCGCATCAACTCTTGCAGTAGCGCGTCACTCGTCTTGGGATGTACCGGAATTGCTGTGCGAACAAGAACCTCATCCGCAGCATCAACATCCACCAGGCGGGCCGTGTTTGCGATAAAGTCATGCAATGACCGCAACGTCTCCGGACGGACGTAAGAAGACTTGACGCTTTGCAGCCTGTCACCAGGAGAAGCAGTGCGCAGATCGCAGCCCAGCTGCTCAAAGGCCTCAACCACCAGAGCGACAGAGAGTCTGTTGGTAAGGCTCACAGCGGTGTGATACGAGTTCTCGAGACCGGCGTCCCTAATCCGTTGATCACTGTTCATTTTCACAGTGTTGAAGTTATCGAGAATGTCTGACTGCGCTAGTTGAATGTCGATATCTGTAGCAACGATAGAAGCGAGCTTTGCAGGTATTTGCAAATCAGAGTCAATGAGAAGCTTGCCGGACAGATTGACATTTTCACCGTCTCCAACCTTTTCAACGATCAGGGTTTCCTCGCTTTTTTCGGATCCTGCCGTGTCGTCTCCGCGTAGTGTGTTCCAGATGCAAAGAGCCAACTCCTCCACGCTTGTCGCCTCCATCATATCCGCCTCGTCAGGCAAGCATTTGAAAGTGGTCTCGATGTCGGAGCCCAGCTCAACACTCATCAGAGAGTCAATGCCCAAGTCGGCCAACTGGGATTGAGGGGCCACCTCGTTCTCATTGACTCCCAGCAGCTTGGCGACCATCACCCGTACATCCTCGAGAGTGTGCTCAAACCCGCGTCTCCCCTCAGCTGCGGAATCCTGGTCTGACTGCACGACCACTTGAGGGCCTTGGTCTTTGACTGGGGCGGCACGACGATGGGCCACTTGCGCAGTACTCTGGGAAACGGGTTGATCCGCGTTAAGCCGAGTGAGAATGTCGCTCAGAGCGGCCTTGGGGAACTGTACAGCCCGCGCCCCCAGCATTGCCTCCACCAAAGCACCAGTCGTAGGATCAAAAACAAAAACATCCATCTCCCGAAGGCGATCGGAAATATGCCGATGACGCACGAGGACATGCGATGTCTCTCGTACTGTGCTGACATTGGGAGAGCGGATCCATCGGTTGCATCCCCTGTGGACCCAAACGTCGTCCGGATGCACGGTATCGTTCATGCAGTTGATGGCGATGCTCCCTACTTGACAGAACGCATCAACTAGCCCGACATCGAAAGCAGAGGCCAGGTCAACTTTCCGCTTGCGAACACAGCCAGCAGCGCTGGAACCTCGGCTAACCACCCGTTTGAGCCATCGATAGGGCTCCCCGTACTGGACAACCTTGTCCATGAGGTGGTACACGGTGGACCCTTGAGCAATCTGGATCTCGTCGGCGCCCTCATCGGCATCGCTACTCGTGTTGGCGTGTGCGAACAGTGCGCTGCATTCCTTGTAGCTGGCCAGAGTCTGCAGGAGCCTAAACTCGGCTTGGTATGCAACATCGTATGGATGATACATCTGCATGCGTGCCTCCACATGCATGAGCCGAGTATGAGGCAACTCGGCGCCATCAGTACTCACAATGGCCCAATCCCATGTCAGCTGCTTCTCATCTTTGACGTGGAACTCCAACCACAGCTTTCGCGACGGATCATCACAAATGAAAGCGTGGTTGATCATGTCCTGGACCATCGGTTGCATCCGGTCAGTGACCCATTGGGGACGGAGGCTGAGCAAGGCATGGAAGGCGAGACCAATCTGAACACCCACGGGCAGAACTGGAGTAGTCCTGTTGAGAACATGGCCGTTAAGCAACTCCGAATAGAGACGGGCGCTCGTGTCGATGGCGAAGTAAGGCCGTGAATAGCTCCCGCCGATCGAATTCTTAGAGTCTGTCTCTTCTCGGTTACCAACAAATTTGATCAGGTCTGCCAGGCCCTGCGCCTCCTTGCGCTCGGGGCTTCCCGAACTAGCCGATGCCAGGTCTTGCGGCAGCTTGAGTTCGAGCCAGTGCCGCGATTTCTCAAATTGATACGGAGGTAGCGATCGTAGCGCGACTGTTGAGGCTTGCACGGGGTGGTGACCCCAGAACGTGACTGGGATACCCTCCGTCCAGAGGGACATGGTAGTCGTCACCAGGCCATCCAAGCCTCCCCGGCCATCAGTCACGTTCAGCGAGTGGAAAGAGTGAGGCCCTGCGGCAGTCTTGAGAGTGCCGCTAGCCATTGTGGTGACACCGGAGGCTGATCCTGCCTCAAGCCATACAGCGGATGGGTGCTCCTCGGCCAGCCGCTGAATGGCTTGCCGGAAGTAGACCGGGTGTCTCATATGCTCTGCAAAGTGGAATGGGGTATCGACTGGAGACTCTGTGGCTCGTTCCTGGCGAATGACGGGCTTCTTCCATGAGACGCGCTGGTTGAGTTCTGCCAGCCGATTGCAAAGAGGATCAACCAGTGAGGTGTGGAAAGCATTGGTCACCGCAAGCCGCCTTGTTTTAATCGTTGGCTGTTGCTCATCGCATACAGCCTGAACGGCATCTATGGCCTCCGATGATCCGCCTAACGTGAACTGAAGTGGTCCATTGTAGCATGCAATGGAAGCTGGGTGAGCCCCGGTGTAGCGGACATTTGCTTCGGCGAGAATCTGAGTAACCGTCGACTCCTCCGCATTGATCGTGAGCATGGCTCCAGAATCATTACCCCACTCATCGCGCACCAACTTTGCCCGGGCAATCAGTAATTGCACTGTTTCTTGAAGGGTCAAAGTTCCTGATATGCAGAGAGCAGTGATCTCGCCAAAGCTGTGGCCTACTACCGCGACAGTCCTGGACAATACGCCGGTGTCAAGCCAGGAGCGTGCGCAAGCGTACTGCATGGCAAAGAGCATTACCTGAAGGTGAACTTGGTCCGCGATGGGCTCCCGGGAGAAGATGCCTGGATAGATACTACCGGCCCCGGCAGCCTGAATGGCCACATCACACTGATCTAAATGGTCGCGGAGAAGAGTGACATTCTCGTAAAGAGTGCGATCAAGACCAATGGACTGGCCGGCCTGACCTCCGAAGCAAAGGATGAGTGGGCGCTCCTTTGGTGCAATGGTGATTTGTGGATTGGCTTCGCCTGTCTTGGTGTGAGTGCGGGACGCCAGTTGAGCCAGCCTTTCCTCCAGCTCCTTTCTGGATCGACAACAGAGGAGGGCTCTTTGGGGCAAGGCCCGGTTGGACGACTGGTTGACGTTGAATGCAATATCCGATAAGGCGGCAGTTGGGTGCGATTGAAGATATCTCAAGAGTCGAACACAATATGCGCTGATGCTGCGCTCATCCAAACCAGCAATCCACAAGGGCACGAGATTCCCTGCGTGTGAATGTTCGAGAGAGGAAACCTCGCTTCTTGGGGGGGGTTTCGTGACCACCATGGCAGCAATCGAGCCGGTTGCTCCGTAGTTACTAATGACTGCTGCTCGAGATCCACTGGGCCATTTTCGCAGTGCAGTGGACACCTCGATCATATCCGTCGGGGTGGCGTTGAGATGAGACGATAGGGTGGAGAAGCTGGCTTGGGGAGGGATAAAGTTCTCCTGCATCATGGCCAGGATCTTGATCAAGGATACCACGCCCGAGGTACCCTCCGCATGGCCCACATGTCCCTTGACCGAACCGAGGATTAGAGGCCGTGCGCGCTTAGGGCCTGCCACCACCTGTCGGATACTTTCATACTCGGCCGCATCGCCCACTGTTGTGCCTGTCCCATGGGCTTCCATGACGGAGATCGCGGCTGGATCCATCTTTGCTTGGTCTAGGATTGTCGACAAAAGTTGCGAGAGAGACGGGGAGTTCGGAACAAAGAAAGGAGTAGTGTTCAGATTCTGCAAGACGGCCGTGCTGGAGATGGCACCGATAACTCGATCCCCGTCGCGCACTGCGTCTGACATGCGCTTCAGATAGACGCAGCCAACGGCCTCAGCCCGACAGTAGCCGTCCGCCGCTTGATCGAACGGCTTGCACTGACCGGTTGGACTGATGAAATTTCCGGCTGCGAGAGCGCGGAAGGTATGCGGGTGTGTCATGATATTAACACCGCCAGCCACCGCGGCGGCGCATTCCCCCGACAGAAGGCTCCGGCACGCAGCATGTAGAGCTACCATGGACGAGGAACATGTCGTGTCATACACGATTGTCGGACCCGTCCAGCCAAAGAAATGGGCCACTCGCGCAGGAATATAGCTCTTCGTGGCCGTCCCTGTGAACGCGCCAGGACTATGTCCCACCGTGTGATGCTCATAGTCGTTCATCGTCGATCCAGCAAAGACCCCCACATTTGAAGGCGACGACCCTGTCCGTGTCTTCGTCGCGAAGTATCCCGCATCTTCTAGCGCCTGGTACACCGTCTGCAAGAACAGGCGCTGCTGTGGGTCGATCGTCGCCGACTCGCGCGGGCTACGCTTGAAGAACTTGTGATCGAATGCGTCTGTGTCTTGCATCATGTTGGCGTACCATTCCCGACTCGTGTCAAGTGGGATCCGCTCGGCTCGCACTCTCTCGTGCTGCGATTGCCCGCTGCGCAGTAGGGACGCGAACTCATCGATGTCGTCCGCGCCCGCGGTCTTGATTGCCATTCCCACGATTGCTACCGTCTCGAATGAAGGGATTTCTGCGTTAGAAGTGCCTTCGGAATGGGCGGATGAGGGGTTGGGTGGTGGGGGTGAAGGTGTAGTCTCGGTGGCAATCGGGGCAGCAACCGGGGAGGCAGCAATATCGGCAGAGGCAGGGGCAGCGGGGGCTGTAGGCGCAGCAGGTCGACTCTTTGCTCGCTGTAAAGCCTTCATGCTCAAGAACGTGGAACGGATCCCGGACACCATGGATCTGGGCACACACTCCTCGCCAAAAGAAACTACAAGCGGTGTATCGAGCTGGGCATGGACCGCCATAAATGTGCGATACCAATGGCATGGCTGGGACAGGATGCCACGGACGGCCATCTCATGCAAACCGCCCTCGGAGATGGGAGTTGCCCCGTTGTAAGTCGGCATGGAGACCTGGGAGGCATCCGGCAGCCGGAGGCCCGGCATAGACTCGCAAAGCTTGGTGAGGACGGCGACACTGCGACGACCTTGATCGCCAGGGTGATGGGCACGACCATGAATGCCCAATCGGGAGGTCTTGACGCCTACCGCACGCAGTCGGTCGAGCAAGACGGGCGCCTGCTCCTGAGACACACACAGCGTGGCGCACCCGACGTCAAAGGTTGCCTGGACATGAGCATCCGATGCGAGTTCTTCCAGGATGCCGCGCATCTGTTCCCCCTGTTGTTCTTGGCGACAGATGGCAGCGAACGACTCTGAACGTCCATCCCACACCTCGTAGGCATCCACCATTGCGCTGGTCACCATGCTCAACCGCACCATAGCCGCGACATTCTGTTCGAGCTCCTCCCAGGTATGAGAGGAGGCCACGGCAAATGACGCGAAGAGCCCCCCGCAGAAGCCCAAGGTGGCTGTCTTGCTGTTCTGTTGGCGGGCGAGCCACCAGGCCTGCAGGTCGGTCTTTCCGTCGGAGGTCGCCTCTCCTTCATTACCGTGAATCATCTGCAGAAACCGCCAATATTGCAGGAATTCTTCTATAACGGCAATCGGGGAAACGATCATATTCGGCGCTCGCCGTATCTCCTGATCCAGCCCATGTTCTAAGCAGTGTATGAGGGTTTGAACGTGCTCTTTCCCGGGAATGGTTTGTTCGATCTCCGGGAGCTCTGCGACCAGTCCATCCCAATACTCGGGGAGGCTGGATATCGTGTGTCGCAGAAAGTCTGGCCCTTCCGCCAGGCCAGCGCGAACGTGTTCAATGAATTTTGAATCGAACACCGCCACTTGCGGACCGAAGACAAGGACTGTGTTGCCACCTGTTGCCAGTAGCTTCTGAAGTGATGGGTCCATTGTTGTGCTTGGAGAGTCGAGGTCCAGCGGCTGGCCTCGAGTTATGAAAGAGGAAAAAGACAGAACGAAAATGCGAGAGGAGAACAGGATGGCGGACTTGGGGAACAGATGCCATCTCTCGTCTTTATGGGTCAAAATATAGTCCCGGGTCTGACAGCGAGTCTGGGCGCTCCCGCTCCGTCATGGGGTGAGTGGCAGGCAGGTGGTGATCATCGGAAGACATTAAGATCATCTCGGATAAACACGCGAATGTCCCAACAAAGTACTGGTGGTATGAGCGTTCCGGAAGGGACAACCCCAGTCGATAGTGCGATGCAAGAGAGGAATGCTCCTGGGAGACGGTGTTGCCGGATTGCTGTCATGGACCCAGAGAATCTGAGGTGTCTGATATTGAATCCGGAATATCTCACCGCATTTGCTTCTCGGCGCAGTTATTATAAAAAAAAGAAGCGATGTTCCGTGTTCACGGTACCTAGCAGACAGGTCGAATCTATTCTGCCCGGAGCCCATCCACAACATATCCAACCCACGACTCGGAAATTGTCAGGCAACCGTTGAGCCCAGTGGCTTTTATTCCGACTCTCTCCTCCACCATCTGCCTTAATTCCCCCCTCCCCCCTTCCAGACCTCCAATCATGTCTGCCTCTGGAGTGTCCAACAGCTCAATGAACCATCAGCCAGACCAAACGCTTCACCTCCCGCGGATTCTATGTCTCCATGGGGGTGGGACCAACGCGCGAATCTTTCGCACTCAATGCCGCGTGATCAGACGCCATTTGGCGTCCTTTTTCCGCCTCGTCTTTGTTGACGCGCCATTCTCGAGCCCTCCCGGTCCCGACGTGGGCCGAGTCTACGCCAAATGGGGGCCTTTTTGCAATTGGTTTCCGATGGGAGTCGATCCGGAGACCATTTCCGCGGAGCCAGATCTGCGCACTATCGCGCCCATCAATGAGCATATCCAAACCGCGATGGAAGACGACGATCGCGCTGGCGCTACGGGTCCCTGGGTGGCGCTGCTGGGGTTTAGTCGAGGAGCGCAGATCGCTGGAAGTTTGATGCTTCGCCAGCAGCAGCAGCAGCAACAGCAACAAAAGCAACTACAGGACACTCCGGTCAAGACAGCCCTCGAGGCCGGGACACCAACAAACTTCCGGTTTGCGGTTCTCATGGCTGGACCAGCGCCCTTGATCCCGATGACGGAAATAATCGATTCTGGCGACACCGACAAAGTCCTGCTGCGGGTCCCAACCGTCCATGTATACGGGCGAAATGACTCTGTGCTCCGCCCCTTCAAGCATCTTTTGGACTCCTGTTGTGCGCCTGACAGTATCCGGAAAGTGGAGTGGGACGCAGATCACCAGGTTCCGCTCAAGACGGTGGATGTGGATGTTGTGGTGGGGGCAATTTTGGATGTGGCTCGGCAGACGGGGGTGCTCCACAATAGCACCGGAGAGCAAGGGACTGTGAGTGTGGATATCTAGGTTGGCTGGCTGGTGCAGGGTGTTCGTAATCGTATGACAGTGGACCTTATTGATGGAGACCTATTGTACCTACAGCAGAAAGTTGTTTTGTATTTTGCTCTAGGTAGACCAGGTAGTGTACCCAAGTACCTACCAGTCGTCTCTTATGCTCTATACAGAACAATGATCATGAACAGATGAAATAATTTCCTGCTAACTAGACAACCCTTTGATGACTAGCTAGGTAGCATACAGGTTGTAGTAAACGAGGAAGGTGAGGGAGGCGTCCCAGAAAGGCCGTAATAGACGGGAACTGCGCACGGCAAGAACCATCTCCGCCCACGGCTGCTCAGCCTTAGGTACCGTATGTATGTATCCAATTGCATATATATATGGATACACCTTAATAAGTACTACTGCCATATGCATGTACCGGAGTAGACTGGTACTAGTAAGTACTCATACTAGGTACTACGGTAGCTGTCAAAAAAAAAAAAAAAAAAAAAACCCCTCAACTAAACAGCGGACTGAAACTCTGTGTCAACAACATTCCTACTGATCGTGTATCACAGGATCCAATTCCCACAGAGTACAATACGTACGTACGTCGGTATGTAGGCATGTCCATCAGCAGATAATACCAGTATCTACCGGTAGTTGCCTACATACCCACCTACCTAGGTAGCGGTCAAGAGCCGCACAGACAGATATCTAAGATATGTCATAATCGTTAGTTAGCCTGGGTATTGGGTTAAGTTGCGGAGAAGAAACATCACATCACATCACATCCCTAGGTAAAGTGGATAGTAGCGAAAACATAAAAAACATGACATGTCTGTTTTGCGGTTTTGAGTAGGTAAGTAAGTAACTACTACCTAACTACCTCATTGGCCTTAATTTCCCAGATCGATCGACGCATCGCCATTGAGGCAACTGCCGGCGCAGTACGAGATAGGTACGTACCGTACGTAACCACCCATGTTTATACCTGTATTTGAGCTGTGTGTTTATTCTCCGAGACGGCAGTGGCTAGGTAACGCACGGACGTACTTAGGTTTACCTAAGGTAGTTAGGTTCTCGGTAGTAGATAGATACTTGGGTATTAGGTAGGTGGGTAGGTAAGTACATGGAGGCTGCCCACCGGATGATTTATCCAAAGTGGTAGTTCCATGCACCTGGGATTGCCTTTCTCCCTATTCTACGGAATGCAGCGGAGCTTACTGGTTGACAGGTTGCTCCACTGGCCTGCTGGTCTGCTGGAGCCTGGAACCTGGAACCTGGAACCTGGAACCTGGATGCCTAGGTACCTAATCTACATACCGACTTGGGTAAGTGCATGATACTCTAGCAGCCCCCTGCCCGTACATAGTAGCCACCTAATAGTGCAGTTTTGGGGATGCAGAAAGCCCAGACCTCATAGCTGAGCGAAAGAGTTTCAGCCTGACGCAATCTTGTATGCCTCTGCACCTATCACGGAAGATTCAGGCACAGCAACGGGGTTTAGCATGCGCAACTGGGCCCCGTGGCAGCCGAGAACATATATGACTACGGTTCCCAGGAGAGAGAGACCCGCCAAGATGGTGACGCTATGGCTGATGCCCATTTTATCGTACATGCAGGGACTGTCCATGATAAGGACGGTAGGTGGATGGAGGAGCGTGCGTTTCAGACGAACAGAATAGGACGATGGTCGTGAAAATCACAGCGGGGAGGGCCGGGAGGAGGGTGTCTTTGTGAGGAGGATGTTCAGGGCTTCAACCAGATGGCATTAATATAGGACGTGGGTAGTGACTGCGATGACGGAGCTGATTAAACATGCCAGGAAGCCGAGGCTGTAGTCGATGGGATCATGCCGTAGAAGCCTAGATACACAGAGGGAAACCTCGGAGATGAGTAGAACACGGCGTAGAGCAACGAGCGGTACAGGCATAAAAGTCCGATGGCCGGGCGGTTTACAGCGGCGGACAGGCGCGTTACGAAGAGTGCTCCGGCGGAGCTCGCGGGCACGATGAGGTCTGGCTGCCCGGCAAGGTGGAATAGACGGCGTGCTCATCGAAGTAGGATGGTGTCGTGAGAGGTCTCGGGAGGGAGCAACACGAGCACGGGTGCAGCACCAGCAGGGAGAGGAAGCTGTCCGAGATACCCAGAATGCTCGAGAGAAGCACGAACATGGCAAATGGGATAACAAATGGGATAATGAAGGGTGGATTTCAGCCGACGAAGGCCAGCTCGCTGAGCTGGGGCGATAGGAAAGTGCCAGTGCCGCCTACTTTAAAATTGAACATGCTGTGAAGGAGCGTACGAGATAGGAGCACTCACATCCGAGGATGTAGAGAGACAGAGCGAGGAAGGTGATTTCGCGCGAGTGGTCGAAATGGCAAGTCCTCATAGCTCGGGATGAAGATGGCCGACCCGCAGTACACCGTGAACGGATACAATCTAACAACGGTTTATCAGGGATTGACTCTTCGTGAGGAGGGAGAGGGTGTACAACAGACTCACGAGATCGCAAAGTCCACCGGGATCTTGTAAACAGCGGACCAGGTCTGCGAAATTCTGCATCCTAAGTCCTATTCCATGCTGGTATGATGGGCTGGGAAGCTTTGGGCTTGGGTTCACCAGACCTATCTCTGTTAATAAGCTTATCCAGCACTCGTGCTTCCTCTCGGATATGCTCCCATCGACGTGATTGGAAAGGTTGGATTGCTCGCCCCACCGGAGTGATAATGTTCCACATGTCCAATTTCTGTGAAAGAGAAAGATATGATATGGTGGGGGCAGCTTGCGTATGCACGCACCATTGATTGGCCGTTACCACCAAGGCAAGTTAATCATAGGCATGATCGTGTCTCGCCCTCTATAACAGAGGTTTCTCGCCTCTCGCGTCGAGGCTGGCTGGACTCCCTCCCCCTTGCGTCGTGGAAGGGGAAGCCATCTCCATTTACATCGTTAATCAGCGACAGCCCACTGTGACATGTCGGATATTGCTCGGAAACACCGCAGATCAAGACGCCATTTATCTGCCCTCAATAGTGTATGCAGCATAGATCTTTGGGTAGCACGCAGTTGAAGAGAGAAAAACTCATACTGCGGGCGCTGCGTGCCTTTGGCGCGGAACGGCACAGCGCTGGGGCGATTTGTTGGGGCCGGGTTAGACAGAGATATTTATACAGATCTAACCCGCGAGAGCAACGAAACAGCCATTGCTTCGCTGTACTGGCATTCACCTAGCCCCCCCCACTTCTCTCGCTCTGGCATCTGATGCTGTCTGCCCCGACCACCATGTCCGACAACACACAGAATGCCCATCAAAAAGGGGAACCTGTTGAAGCTGGATGGCTGAAGCGGATCCATTGGCCCAAATTGACCATCCTGGTCATTGTTCCGGCCCTGGCCTTTCTCATGGTTCCATTTGTTCCGCTTCAGGCGAAAACGCTCGTCCTCTCAGTAGTGTATTATTTCATCACCGGGATCGCAATCACCGCAGGTACGGCTTTAACTAACCGATCGCCCATACCAGTCCAGTCACTGACTGAGCCACTAGGATACCATCGCCTCTGGGCCCATCGGGCCTATTCTGCATCCATGCCCGTGCGGATCATGCTGGCCGCCTTCGGAGCCGGAGCTGTAGAAGGTAAGGGACCCCCTAATACTTCCGCCCCCTCAACTAACCCTCATCATGCAGGAACAATCCTCCGATGGTCCTCCGAGCATCGTGCGCATCACCGATATACCGACACCGACCAAGACCCGTATAACGTCAAGAAGGGATTTCTCCACGCGCACATTCTTTGGCTAATCCTGCGACACCCGCGCAAGAAAACCCACGTGGATATGTCTGACCTGCATAATGACCCCGTAGTGAAGTGGCAACACGAACACTACCTGCTGGCCATGGCCGTCATGGCCTTCGGGGTCCCCAGTCTGATTGCAGGACTGGGCTGGGGCGACTTTTATGGCGGCTTGCTGTATGCCGGTATCCTCCGGTATTTCTTCGTCAACCAGGCCACATTCTGCGTGAACTCGCTGGCGCACTACCTGGGGGAGCAGCCGTATGGGGACGGACGCTCCGCACGGAACCATCTGGTCACGGCCCTGATCACCTTTGGTGAGGGGTACCATAACTTCCACCATGAGTTTCCGGGCGACTATCGCAATGGCATTGAGTGGTATGACTATGACCCGACGAAGTGGGTGATTCGGGCGCTGGCGGGACTGGGATTGGTGAATCGGATGAAGCGGTTCCGGCAGAACGAGATTGAGAAGCGACGCGTGCAGCAGGGCTATAAAGCGTTGGAGAAAGAGCGTGCCCGGTTGGACTGGGGGCCTGAGCTCGGGCAATTGCCGGTGATGGAATGGTGCGAGTATCAGGGTGCAGTGAGGACGGGAAAGGCCCTCTTGGTGGTGGAAGGCGTGGTTCATGATGTGTCGGGCTTCATGGCGGAGCATCCGGGCGGGGAGACAATGATCCAAAGAATGCTGGGGAAAGATTCGACCTCCATGTTCAATGGTGGTCTGTATGCCCATTCGGACACGGCGAGAAATGTGTTGTCCACGATGCGCGTGGCAGTTCTCCGTGGAGGTGGTGAGGTGGAGGTTTGGAAAGATCATGAGGGATTGGGTATATCTGGCGAAAGCCGATAGGCAGTTCGTCTGGTGCAAGGATATTTTTCTGCATTTTGATGTCAGCATGAGGCTTCTGTTTGCAAAATCTGAACAGACCCGAGATTCAACCATTAAACCACCAACTTGTTTATGCACCAGGCCCAGTAACCGATTGCCCAAGATTTGTCCTTCCCATAGAACTTCTCTAACGGCGAACCGCTAGAGGATCTGATTGTAGGTTGCGATGGAAGGATGGAAGGGTGACCGGCGAAAAGGATGTGTGTGACCCTCGATTTACCATCCCGTGGCTCTTGACGCGATAAACATAGCTGTGCGTGGCAGCCTCACCAGTCAGGCAATTATTGATGATATGTACAGCGGCAGCTTCACAGATCAAGTCTTGGAGACTGCATACGAAATATGAGGACATGAAATGTTGATCAAAAAGATCTCCTGATCCGGGGATGAAGTATAGATTTGGAAAATGTTGGCGGAGAGAGCGTACCGAGCATATACACAATTGGCCTAGTCGAATGTAAATCACGCTGTTGCTTTGATTTGACTAGTTGTGTATACCGAAAATGGTGTAAATATGGTTACTCGTCTTTGGACTAATTGCAGGTACTTTCGACTGTGGGCTGATTCCACAAGTCGATATCCACCAGTCTCTGGGTAGGTTAGACTGTTGCCCCTTAAATCCTATATTCCTTGTACAAAATAGCTTATATAGTAAATCACAAACACTCTGATGCGCTCTGCATGCCCAAGCCAAATACCAACAGAAGTGGCTGGAACAACCTCCCCCACGGCCACCGTAGTCGAAGCTCCCTGATATTATATACCCGAGGCAGCCCAGGTAGTGAATAACAAAACAAAAACGATTCACTGAATACCTGAAGCCACCTGGCAACAAAGCCCACGACCGTACCGTCTGTCTGTCGCCCACAAATTTCCAAACCGTTACCCACCACACAACCTATCTTCCAACTCCCCTCCCATAGGAGGTCGCTCCATCCTCATCCATCCTCATCCATCCTCATCCATCCTCATCCATCCTCATCCATCCTCATCCATCCTCATCCGTCCTCATTCGTCCAAAAAGCCCCACCTACTACTACACACCACTATGGCAGACGCAGCCAGCTGCAACACTTGCGGCAAGTCAGCATCCAGCGAGCTGACCCTGAAACGCTGCGCCAGATGCAAGACGAAGTGGTACTGCTCGCACGACTGCCAGAAAGCAGACTGGAAGAACCACAAGAAGGCCTGCGGCAAGAGTGGCACTGATGGGACCCCAAACAATGACAACAACAACAACAACAACAAACCCACTGCGGAAGATGCCACCCGTCGATATACCACCCCCCGCCCCAAGAACCTGGAAGTGTTTATTGAGAAGCCCTTCCACGAGCTGCACAGCAAGACCTGGCTTCACAACCGTCCGAAGAACGATGTCTACAAGCTCCTAATCGACACGTACCGTATGAAGATGGATGATCAATACACCTTCGAAGGCGAAGTTGACGTAGACTGCGTTTATGGGGGTAAAAAGGACAGTCGCATCGGGTTCCGCCGTTTCTTGAGAATGGTGGAGAACAAAAGCGAGTTGCTTCCTCCCTGGTGGTCTCCTGAGCATACTCAGGCGTGTATGGCGTTCGGGTTGAGGCGACAGGCAGGTGACATGTTGAGTATGCTGGCTTGTGCTGTTGAAAAGAGCGATATCATTGAGCACTACGATGACCGTTTTATGCCGATGCAGTTGAGAATGTTCGGGGAGCAGATTTATGGCAAAGGACCGGCCGGACACTCTGGAGCGGCAATGCTCGCGTTCCAGATGATGATTGAAGAAAACGAAGGAAAAACCACCGTGGTCACCTGAGACTTGAAGCGCCATGAGGACTTTTGGTAGGGGATGTTAACGATGGGTACGCATTTACAAAAAATATGGACTCAAAATGTTGATTAAATGACTCTTCTGAACCAAGAATACAACACCAAGAATTTTATCCACAGAATCAATTGTATCCCCAGTGCCTTCTTGTCGTTTCCCCGACGGGACTGCGTTGTTAAGCCGCGATGGCTAAGGTCGCCGATGCGGATTGCTCTGTGTCGGGTAGTAATGGCTATACAAGGCATTGCCATGATCCCACAGGTCCGTGGGATCATATTCGATCTCATGGCCCTGTCTTTCCAACTGGAAATACCGGGGCGCAAAAAATTGTAGCGTATCCGCCCGAATCTGCCAGGGAATATTTAGTGAACAGGAGTTCTCCTCTGATCTTAACAAAGACCAGTATATTAATGAGCGGCGGGCCCAGACTCATACTGCCATGGGTTCTTCTGTTAGCAAAGTTGACATATATCATATTCAAACTAGTGCTTACGATTGATTCCAATGTGGACTGGTGAACCATAACTAATCCTGGTTCCCTCTCCCAAATTTACAGTATCGCTGTGTCTTACAAGGAACAGTGATGTGATGATGCTCCAAGTATAAAGTCCGCATACAGCCCCACCAAGCCGTGCCATCAGGCCAATCAAACGCCCCATATCCCCATTCGAGGACGGACCACCATCGGGATCCAAAACGGGTCTAGTCCGCCCTCATAGAGATGCCCATTCCATCTCGTATACTTAACCCTCCACCTTCACCACCACCAACTCAACCCCCCCCCTTTCTCCCCATGGAACTACCACACAACAATTTCTTCGTTCGATCAAAAATGTCCCCTCCCACCATCCCCCTCCTCCAAAACCACCCGTACACCCTCCCCATCGGCCTCGGCTTCGGCAGCCTAAGCGGCTTCTACGGCCCCCCGGGTCCGCTGGAAACGCGGCTCGCCCTCCTCGACCACGCGCACGCCAATGGCCTCCGATTCTGGGACCTGGCGGACGTCTACGGCGACAGCGAAGACCTGGTAGGCGAGTGGTTTCGCACCCGACCCGGAAAACGGGCGGATATCTTCCTCGCGACCAAGTTCTCGTTGCAGCGGCAGGCGGATGGGAGACATACCTTCCGGTCTGATCCCGAGTACGTGAAGATAGCGTGTGAGAGGAGTCTGGAGAGACTGGGGGTTGAGTATATTGATCTTTATTACTGTCACCGTGTGGATGGGGTTACGCCCATTGAGAGGACGGTAGAGGCGATGGGGGAGTTGAGGAGGTGTGTATTTCCCCCCTAAACCTTTGCGTATAAGTACATTCGATTCGTTCTTCCTGGCGAGGTTTCTTTTACTCGAGGCCGTTGGTAGACTTGCTCACTTAAGAAACCTGAGACTTCATTGGATATAAACCCTCATCTGATCGATCAATATACTGACGGAATATTCCAGCGCCGGCAAAATCAACCACCTCGGCCTCTCCGAAGTCTCCGCCTCAACTCTCCGTCGCGCGCACGCCACGCACCATATCTCTGCCCTACAGATGGAATACAGTCTCTTCACGACAGACATCGACAGCCCTGGTTCCTCAATCCACGAAACCTGCCGCGCCCTCAACATCCCCATCATCGCATTTAGCCCGCTAGGCCGGGGCGTTCTCTCCGGCCAATTCACCTCGCACACTGACATTCCCCAGGGCGATCTGCGGCGCGGATTGCCAAAGTACGCCGAGGAGAACTTCCCGCAGATTCGGGCGTTGGTGAAGGGGTTGGACGATGTTGCGGAGGCGCATTCTTTACCTGGGCCTGGTGGGGAAAGGAGGAAGGTTACGGCGGCGCAGGTGGCGTTGGCCTGGTTGTTGGCGAAGGGGCAGGAAGGAGAGGGAGCGGGGGTGATTCCTATCCCCGGGACGAAGTCGGTGGAGAGAATGGATGAGAATGCGGGAGCGGTGGGGGTGGAGTTGAGTGAGGCGGAGGTGAGGATGTTGGGGGAGTTGAGGGGGGACTTGGATATCAAGGGGACAAGGTATTCGGCTGCGTGAGTTCCTTTTTCCTTTTTTGCCCCGCGTTGTTCATGTGAAGTGGTTTGTTTTTTTTTTGGGGGGTCCGGGTTGGGTTGAAGTGTTTTAGCTAACTATTTGGGTGTATAGGGTGATGGCTACGCTTTTGTCGGATACGCCGGAGTTGGAGTGAGTGGTGGATGCGAGACAGTCGGGAAGAAATCTGAAAGGATAAGACGTTATTCAAACTAACTCACATAATAAAGTAACAATTATATACTGTTTTGTGTCAGTAAAGATTACCCACATACACAACCACACGTATCCCAATTAGAGACAATTTACACCAATCAAGAAGGCAAAAGAGTAGAGTAGAGTACCATTCAACATCTACAAACCAATCTGCCAAATCCCAAACTTAATCCCAAGCCCGCCCTCAGCCACAACATAACAAAACACAACAACACAATCATTAGATATTCCACATCCATTCTCCCTATCTACCTACCCTACCTACCACCTGAACCTAAAAGAATGGATAAGAATATGAATACTGTACTTGGTCCAATCTCAGTTTCAGTGAGCAACAAACAAAAAAAATGCCCGCGTATGTCAGAAGCAAATATCAACATCCAACACCAAGTCATGCTTTAGCAAGAGAAGCAAAGCAGTGTATCAAAGGCCAAGAAAACAAAACAAAAAGGAGCAAAAAAAAAAAAAAAAGAAAAGAAAAAAGTGGCACATGAAAAAAAGAGGATGGGGTAATAGGTACTAAGCCAAAGGATCATTCATCGTTATCGTTATCAAAAAGCAAACGCAAAAGGCAAGTTGGAGGAAAAAAAATAAGGATATGTATGCATTCCCCCGGTAACCTGCCTGCAGGTGGTGTGAACCTGCTCAGTATGTCCCTCGGTGTGCCATCCAAAAGTCGTCGCGGGGGAAAGCACTTGCGACGGGTAACGCCAAATGGTATCGATTATTCCAGATATGGGAGCTTAATGGCGTTTATATTTCTACGAAGGTATTAGCGTCTTGTTCACACATAAGAGTCCAGCTGTAAAAAGTCGCAACTTACATCTTCCATCTTCCGCCGATTGCTAGGATCAAGGGTATTTCCAGCCCCGAGCAGCGTCTGGCCAACAGCCTTAGAGACCCCAATCGCTGGCCGGAGAACCACCGTGGGGGCATGTTTCCAGACAGCTTTGGCAGCCGCCTTGGCGCTTCCACTCTCAACGACCTCCAAAGGCACGGCAACAATGGCGTCGCGAGCCAAGATCAGATCCCGCTCCAAGCCTCGGAAAGCGCCACGCAGGCCCTGAACAACACCCACGGGCTGGTCCGCATACAAGGAGATGGTCTTGGCCTCGTCGTCATCACCGGACTCCTCTTCGGCACCGGCTCCTGATGCGTTGGGGGTTGTCAACAGACCCTCTGCGCCCTGCAAGACCGTCTGTGTGCCGATAGCGAGCTTGGCACCCAGCTTGACAATCTCGTTTGATGTGGTTTTGGCGAACGACACGGCGCCCTTTTGCAGACTCCGGACGATGCGACCGTCTTTCCGGTACTCGCGCACCGGGATCATCACAAGGTCCTTGACGCCACCACCGACATTAACCAGAGACTTGATGGGAGCAAGGCCAGCTAACACACCGGGGAGCTGGTTGTTCTTGATATCGGGCATCCAGATGTCGTTGAGCGCCTGTCCGAGCTTGTCGAACCCCGACACCCCGTAGATGATCACGTGACGCATGACCATTTTGGCCTCGTCCAGAACGAAGAAATTCATGAATTCGGTGGTGCGACCGGACCTAAGCCCCGCGTAATCCACCCGCTTGGGCTTGAAGTCGAGCTTGACAGGGATGGCATTGACCTCGACTCGTTGCAAGAAGGGGATGTCGCCCGGAGTGCTCGGGGTAGGCGCGGAATCGTCTCTGAACTCGAAGAAGCGGCATATGAAATCCAGCGCGTCTTGGTCGACGTGCAAACGTAGAGGGAGGATGGTCGCCTTCAATACAATCTCAGACGCCGCAAGCTCAGGCACAGGCCTGACAGTCAATATCTCCAGATGCAACATGCTGGTTCCGCTCTCCTTCTCACCAGCTTCATGCATGTAAGTTGCGAACTTCTTCCACGTCGAGGTGGGCACATGATCGAAAACCTCCAGGTCTTTGATACGGACATCCAGAGAGCTCTGCGTTTCACCAGAATCAGGCGGGAATATGACCAGGTCCGCACAGATACCCTTGAGTTCAAACGTCATCTTATGAGACTTGCTTCGAGAAAGACGCAGCTTCTTCCCCCGAAGAGACGGCGACTGGCCTTGTCGAACCGTCGCTCCAGTGACAGTCGTCGTAGTCGCGTAGCTCCCTGTTTCACTGACAAGATCATCAATGTTACGATTGATATCCGTTCGAAGTTCACGAGGATCCTTGTTGGCGGGAATGCCGATGTAAATCGAGTTGAACAGACAGTCTCCAATAACTGACTCCTCTTCTTCATCGAAACTGGGAGACGCACGGCTACCAACTCGTGCGCGCCGTTCTGTAGCCTTCCGCTCCACGTCCTTCACAGCCTTTGAGATAGTATCCCTTGTACGCTGCCAATCATAGCCATCGAACAGGTTCCAAATGACGTGGGCATCCCTTACTCTGATTCTCAACGGACTTCTTTGGAGCTTCGAGTCATCCGAGAGCCCGTAGGTATTCTCCGTGGAGTCCCATCGGTGCGCAGTACCTCCAACGGCCGACTGCTGTGCAAAGTGATCCTCACGGAAGTCGAGCTCAGAAATACTGGACGACACATAGTACTGTGAATGGAAGCTATCAAGAAGGTCGTTTGAGCCCGACGCCATCATGCCCTCGTTCTGAGATCCGTGCTCTGAGCCTGTCACATGCTGAAAATCGCTGACATATTCGCGCTCGTCCTCAAGATGCCCCTCTCTCTGGACTTGGCCAGTAGAATCGGCGGTCATCCCAGACTCATCTTCCGGCACATCAGGCACAAATGCATCCATGGTGAAAGACGACAGCATATCCCGCAGGGGAAGAACCTCGGTCCGGTACTTCTTGGCGACACTGGGAGGCGTCGGAGGCTGGAGCCCATTGACGATGCCGATAAGCGTCTGCGTCGAGTCGGCACAGGTTTCCAGAATCAGCAAATCGTTCTTCACCTCCACGTCAAGAGATTTGGTCCCATCATCGCTCAAGCGCATTATCCGCACAGTGGCCGTGGCCGAAGATATTGAGCAGACGGGTACGAAGCCCTCATCGATGAAGAGCCGCACTTGGTCGCTTTGTGGAGGGGCAAAGCTCCGTCGGTGTAGATTATCCGTACATCCCACATTTTGCACATCGTCGATAATCATTATCGACACCTTTCGCAGCTTAAGACTGGCTTCGGAAGACACCAGATCATGTATCGCACCCGAAAATTCTGCGTTTGTCAGAACCACCAGACCTTTTGCTGAGGTGCCCCGCGGGTTGAGACCAAGAACACAGTCCCGCAGGTCAACCGTCAGCTTGAGAGGCTTTGAGGGAGGCTCAGGGTGGGTCGCCTTTGTTGATGTCTGGTTGCTTGGCTCAGGTTGCAATTCCGCAAGGTTGGCCAGGGAGTTGGCCATATTGGCAGCCACGTTTCCTGTCGTTATTTCGTCGCTGAGTCCGAGGAAAGCAATCATGGATGGAAGTGTATATTCCGCGCGGAAGTTGTGTAACTTGATCTTGATCGTGGGGTCCATCTCATCAGCTATGTAGCGGGCCATTAGCACCGGAAGGCTTTGACCCTGTCCCCGATTTGTCGGCGATGCATCACCCACAAGCTCCTCGTTGTCGTTCCTTACCACGGCGATGGAACCCAGCTGTGCGGCAATGAGCGAGGGGAGGCTAATATATGCTGCATCGGCCCTCCGAAGACTCGCAGTAATAACACCAACTTTGCCGCCGACGTGCACCTGTACTTCTAGCTCACGAATCATTGTAAGGGTCAGGATCCCAGGGCGGTCGTCCTCCGGCAAATATTTCGCAACGTTGGACAGCTTGCCGAGCTCCTCTCCTAGCTGAGCAAGCGGGCCTAACTCGGTGATTCGGGCGACGGCAACCTTTGCTCCGGCTACTGTAACGCGAAGGACTGAGCCTTGTCTCCGCTGTCGGAATAGCGTGTCCAACATGATATCGTCGTCTTCGTCGTACTTATCCTTCGATGGGGTGATCAATCCCAGAAGACGATCCAAATCGGGTTCTGTCGGAGCGTCCAGGAACTCGATCCTGATATCATTGAGATTTATCTTAGCGGGTGCGTCACGAGAATCATCTAGAGGCAGTGGGCCGGTCAGCTTCGCCTTGTCTATTTGAACCGCTAACCCTTCAGGCCGTTTGATGACCTTGACGGCTGTCGTTCTCAGCTTGATGTAATGATATTCTCCAACAACGTCAAGCGCAATCCCGCCAATACGGGCATTTATTTTCAAAGGTGTCGACGAAGACAGTGGGGCAGCCGGGGGAGGGAACTCCTCAAAGTGCACGCCACGAGGGCGCTTTGGCACGTCCTTTTTCGGGCTCTTCCCGGTCGAGACCGAAGAGATTGAGCTTCCGAGTTCCAGGATGGTGCTCAGACCACCGACCCAATCTACAACCTCTTCCAAGCGCTGGATATTGAACTTGAACTGCAGAGGGAGTGTCATTATGACCACTCTCGTTGAATCAGGCGACTTCGTGACAGAAAGAGAAATGTCTCCATGTGTCGGTGATAGAACATCTCTGGTAGACTCACGCATCTTGAGGTCTTCGCTAAACGATATCAGATCCTCAGAAGCAAACCCGAGAGTGAATCTTGTAACTCCCAGCTCCAATGTTGTTACATCTTTTTCGGCTAGGAAATGGGCCTTCAATCCGGAAACAGAAGCTTGCAACAAGATATCTTCGCGTGGCAGCCCAAAGAACTTTGAACTGTGGTTTTCAGCAGAATACGTTTGCTCAGGGACGTGGTCAACAAATTTGATGGAAAGGCTTTGAAGACCAAATTTGAAGGCCTGTCGTTCTTGCACCTGTGGGCGACTCTTCTTGGTACTGCTAGCAGTATCGTTTCCAAATGATTCGAGAAACCTCTGCCCAATTTTTATGACAAGCCAACCGATAGCGATATCGAATTGGACTTGTACGGAGAATATCTCAACTTCAAGGTCATATGAATTGTGCTTCAGCTGTGGAGCTTTCTCGTCGGTGTGTGTACGTGGGAATCTAGCCCCAATGCCCTCACTTCCAGGATATGACCTTATTGTATCACTGCGGATTCGAGTAGAGGCGTGTGTACTGAAAGCCGCGAGATCACCTTCAGCCACAGAGTCACGCAAGTAAGCTGTCGATTCCACCATGCTTGAAGACTCTGTTTCTTGGTGGGATTCGGGCGGTAGGTCTTGAACAGGATTTTCATCATTATCGATTGAAGGAATAGTGATCAACACTTTGTCGATGCTGAAGAAGCGCCTAGCAACATGCGGAAGTTTACTTAGCTTTGGCGGACTCTGGGCAGGTTCTTTATCTCCCATTTGACTGTTTTCAAGGGGAAGTTCCTGCGAGAAGTGAGACCCTGCTTGAGCAGTGAGCTTAGGTGTCGCGATGGATTCGTTCTCTTCCTCATGCTCATCTCCTGCCTGATGCGCATCGTATTCATTTGTATAATGCGCGTGTGGGCCTCTTCCCCTAATAACCGTTGACTCTGGCGAATCCCACGCCCCGGGGATGTTCGGGATGAAACTTCTGGACATAGAATCATGGCTGACAGCACTCATATACATACTCTGCGCCTCCTCGTTCGAAAATAATCTTGATTCGGAAAGCTCCTCCGGGTTGAAAGACCCAGACGTTGAACTTGAGCTACCGGCTTCGGAAGGAGGTGAAGGAACACGTGTTTCGACCTGGGTATCTTCATCTGGTGTCGAATCCTGGGCGATATCCGGGCTGATCCCCAACAACTCCGGTTGGGGGACAGCTGTGCTAGTATCCGGAAGATGTAGGCTACTCTGAGTAGAGCCACCAACTTCCGGCCGTTGTGGCATAGAGGAAGCACCCATGGAACCATACGTTGCCCTGTCGTATGATACCCTTCTATGAGCGTGCAACTCTGGGCTTTGGGGACGCGGGGTATCGCCACTGCCTAGGACGCGCCGACCAACGTCCGGTCGTAAGCCGTCCAAATCGTCAAGATCATCATCCTGGAGTTGCGAGCCTATCACATCGTCTAGATACGACGGATTATCCAGAATCCTATCGTCATCTGAGAGATTTTGCGATTCCTCCATGTAACCATAGCTCCTGGTCTCCTCTGTGTCGGCGTCGGAGAACCTGCCATCGTAGGTGTACACGGAGCCTTCCATTTCGGGAGCATGGTGCTCTATCAATCGAGAGTCACTGAGACCAGGAGATGGATCAAAAATAGTCGATCGCGTCATCTCCATGGTGGAGCTCCGGTCAGATGAGGGCTCAGGCGGAGGCGGCGACGGCGACGGCGACGCTGGCGGTGACGGCAACGGCGAGTCACGGCTCGGAGCCCGGCTTGTTTTTGGTGGCAGAGATGCATCTGGAGACGGTGGAGCAGCAAACCGTGAATAATTCGAAAAGACGACGGGGTCCGATATCAAGGCAAGATTGATATCCAAAACGGAGATTAATCGCTTCTGTTTCCGTGATGGAGGCCCTTCAGCGCCCGAAGACGACGACACTGCATCGACCTTGACTTGTCCAACACTCAACAACCCTGTGATTAAGTCTGGTTTGTCCTCTGGCTGCCTCCTTAGCGGCCCATCTTGCTTTGTTTCCACATCGACGCGGATGGATATGTCGTCCACCTGAACTTGCAAGCGGTCTGCAACACCCTTGAGGAAGGCGGCAACGAAGCTGGGCAGAGAGACGGTCTCGTTACCGAGACCAAGATCCTCCTCGTCATCGCCGATGAATGCCGAGGATCGTTGTAGCACTTGGGATCGTGACGATATGGCAGCCTGTAGCTCGTCCCTTTCCTCCTTTGGCTCAGCCTCGAGGAACGATTGGGCAAGATCGGCGGGGTTGGGGATGATCGGATCGGTGCTTGCATCGTCTTTAGGGTCAGGGTTGAATGATTTCTCGCCTGGCCCAGGATGATGTGTCTCTTCCTCGGAAAGTAGCCGTAGATGTACGTCGATGCCGCTGGCCTGGCAGATGATACCGCTGCTGTAGATATCGGCGGGGACGGTGATTTTCAGGAACTGGACACGGGCGCTTAGGAGTTCACTGGAAGCAGGAAGGTGAAGCAGGGTGGCTAGTTTCTGTTTGGAACCGAAAAAGGGATTAGCATTTGACGCACCCCGGGGGCCAACGGTGAACAGCAGCAGGGTGGGACCGGTGACGATGATGGGCACGACGCTGTCTCACTCACCTCGAGCCTCAAGCCAATATCCCGTAGTTCGACGGTACTTCGCTGCCCCCATCGGATTCCCAGGCTATCGAGATCCAAGGCCTCGGTATCGACGATCTCCAGGCGAGATAGAGCATATCGCAGCAGTCGTTTCTGGAAGAACGAGGGCAAAAAGTAGGCCATTTTGGGGGGGGGCAAAGGAGCCGGGGGGGGCTCATTTGAGGAGGGCAGGTGTCATCTGAAGCAAAACATAATAAGGCGGCAGTGAAAGGGAGAAGGACGAGGGCGGCGGCGAGCCTGGACAGGCACCAGCACAGCAGGCACAACGATGCGGGCTGCGGAGGGTTGCTGAAGAGTCGGGGAGGATGACGTTCGGGGATGGAGGCGCTAGTGAGGAGAGGCCGAGAGAGAGATAGCAGCGTTGATCAACCGCAACAGTCAGGCGGAGCTTGGGCCGGGGCACACCCCAAATCACACCATGACAACTCACACCTACGTCGAACTTATCGAACTTATCGCTTCATCGATCGTGGGTGTCGCACACTCAACCGGAGGAAGTCCAGTCCTGCACTCTTACTTGAGGGGGCACCCGTCGAACCATGGCCTGCGATGCAATCCCCAGTGTCGGGCTCCCAACAGCCGCGAACTCTAACGGGGCACGACAAAAGCAATCAAAAGACTCCGCCAGCCGGTGCCGGAATGACCAACGAAAAGTAAAAAAATAAGAAACGGCATCAAGGGGGACTAGCAACGGTCGTCATGCTGCAGGGCAGTGGGCAGGCAGAGTTACTCTTGACTCCTGATCGCGGTGGCTCGTGGATAAAGACGACTCTTCGCCTGTCATTCGCTCCCTTCGCGCCCCTTCAACTGCTGCCCCCCTTCCTGTGCTTCATCCATCCGCTTCCAAACCAGTCTGCCAATAATTGCACGCTGGCGGTAATCAATCTGCAATCCACCCCGGACCCCTCCTCGTGCCTCCTCGTGCCTCCTCGTCTGGCCAGGAACGAAACGAGACCGGTCACATCGTGCACAACTCTGTGCAGCTTACTCATCTATATGTGACTACATTCATATGCGCGGGATTCCTAACTTGTGCACTGGCATAATTACACAATTGCACAATTGCATAACTGTTACGTTATCATTCCATCTAGCACAATCAAACGGCTTCATCGACTTCTACCTCCGGAAACCGTTGCGTCACCCACTCGCAAAATTTCTCAAACTCCGCGTACCATTCTTGCAACTGCTTGGCCCTCATCCCCTCACCCAGGATCCCTTCCCGAAGGTCACATAGCCACTCGCCCGTCGGCTGATCCTCGTAACAGCTCCACCGGATCGAGTTCTCCACCATCATGGCCAGTCCCGCGAGACCCATACTATCAAGACCCTGGATAGCTTGCCAGAACTGCCACGTCAATGCGCCGGTACTGTGTCCAGGAAGGCCCGGCGCATCGGCACCGAGGGAGACGGAAACACCCCGGGATAGTAAAACAGAGAGCGGATGGGTCTGGATGCTGTCTGTGAATCCAAAAATCTCATCGGACAGCGGGCTGCACTCCACCAGGATCTTCTTCTCCTTGATCAGATCCATCAATAATGGGTGCTTGTGCAGCGAAAGCCCTTGGCATATTCTTCGAGACCCCAGCAGGATGGCATCGAACAGGCCTTGATCTGCCTCGTCTTCATTTCGGAGAGACTCCCCGGCGTGGAAGAGGAACGGAATCTCCACTCCTTCTTCAACAGATTGCTTGCGGAACCAAAAGAGTATGGGAACCAGATCGGTGAGCGGCCTCTCATCTCCCTCCCCTACTATATCAAACCCGCAGATCACCTCTGGATAATCGCACTTTGCCAGGATACATTGTGTCATATCCTCAACGAGGTCTCTGTTTGATAACGAGCGCCGGCTGCTCCATATAATGCGTGCTCCACGAAACCCCTGCCCGACGTCCGTTTCCCGGAATTGTGCAAGCTCCTCCTGAAACACATGACACCATGCGCCGTAGTCTTCCTCTGGGACCTCCTTACTCTCCTTGCGGTATGGGAAGTTGAAAGTATTTCTCAACTCAACGTATCCTATCCCATCGTTTGCAAGATCAGTGAAGACCTGTTTCAAACATGAGCGCAAAATGGGCTCATAGCTCAGCAGGGAGTTTACAATGGGCATTGTGCGCCTGTGGTAATCCGAATAACCTGGTTTTGGCGTGCATCGGCCTTTGAGCCACACTCGAAACCCTTCTTCTCCCCCATTTGGGAACGAAGACGCTGCGCTCTGCAGTAGGACAAGGCTCGAGGGCTTGTATGTAGCCGACCACATCGTAGGTTGGTCTCCAGTGTCCTTCGTCGTTCCTAGTGAGTATTGGAAGGCAAACGACGCGTCAGTCGAGTCACCCGGAGCTGCCAGATGGCGGTCCGCATAAACGTGAATACCCGGGGTAGAGAACGCCAGGTCGATCAAATAGTCCACATTGACTGCGGCGTGTAACGGCGCATGCAAAAGAGACCCCTTGGGGAACTTTCGCATGACCTCCCACAGGTCGGTCGACTCTATCTTCTCTTTATCCAAAGAGAGAAGGCCTGCATGTCGCGCTGTGGGTGTGGATGGCAGGGCATCCTGCTCATTCGAGCCTGGGGAGCGCACGTGGTGCAGCTCCCGGTCGCGGATCTGGGAGATGATCTTGCACGCCCTGGCTGCTGTCGGCGGCAGAGCCTTGCGAAAATTGAAGTCTAATCATATACTAAAGTCAGTCCCGTCCAATCTCTTCCGCTCGGAAGACTGACCGTGTCGCTGCTTTTGCTCCTGCAGGATCAGCGAATCGCGACCCCTCAGGTATTGCTGGATGAAAGGATCCTGAACCTGGGGGATGCCTTCCTCGAGTTCCCATGCCGTGTCACTGGACGCCATGATGTGCTATTCGAGAGTTGCGTGTAGATCAGGTGGAATTCAAACGCCAGTTGTTCTGCAAGGGGCTCAACCAAGGCGATTCAGGAACTCGTCCGCGGCCGGAAACAATGAGATCATCGTGCCCCGCTTGGCCGCGGCGGTGGTGGTTCGCTACCCGATCCGGTGACGAACTCTATCCCACCACGATTCAAGCTCGGGGAGTCATGTTTGATCGTTGAGGAGCTTGTCGATCATTGATAAGAAGATGGAAAAAGCATGAATACCTTCTTCCCTTCTTCACAACTCGTGACCTAAGTCATACATATTTCTCAACATCAAATTGCATATATAGTACTATATATACTATATACTTACTTATATATAGTATTGTCGCCCGACACCGAGATTGCTACTAGTACTTTATCTACCCCGCCCAGGTAACATTCCTGACTGTCGATCCAAACCAAAAACACCGAATGCGTCCACAACCCATCCTAACTCCCATCAATGCAACATCCCTATCCAAGCCAACCCGATCCAATACTTTCTATGGTTGGGGTCGACTTCGTGTTGGACTTTCAGGTTGTATGTTTTTTTCTTCTGACTTCAATGGAATAAAATAGAAAGATGTGTATAGAAGTGTGTAGGAGTCGAGGATGGCCAGATCAGGGTGTGATATTCGTGCCAGATGAGTTGAGATGAGACAGATGCCTTGGGCCAATGTCTGATAGGCTGGGGTTGGTTCTCGCATATGCGCAAAGATTCATCAGAGAGAGGAAGAGACGCAGCCAGTACTTTGCTTAGCAGTATGGCGGACTAGCAGGGTTGTTGGAGACACTCACACGGTGTTAGTCGCCTTTGCATCCTTCTTCCAATTCCCGTCTGTCAGTGAGCTTCCGCTTTTCGGCGCCGAGTCCTGACCTACCTGGTTGGAAGCCTGTCTAGACACTAGTTACCTAGGAGTAGGATTTGTTAAGGGGTGTGGGTGAAGTGATACAATGTACTGAGCTGTCGGACTACAACTTTCGACATGCTTCTGATGAAACTAGTATTCACCAGTACAATTTGAAGATAGACCTTTGATAATTTCAAGTACTTGATAGATTGAGTAAGACAAGGGAAGTGGAAAGGACGAGGGAGAAAAGAAGGAGGGGAGGAAAGAGGAAGGAAGATGGACGTGACAAAGCACCTGACTTCACTTCACTGCAGACGCATATTCGGCAGACTCCATCCTCCCGGCTGGAACTTCCGTTTCATCCGCCTGCTCAAAGACACTCTGCTGCGGACACAAGCAAGAAAGCAACAAGTCGGACCACTGTTCCTCAAAACGTCCGAGGCTGATGTGGCTGAAATGTCAGGACAATATCCCGGATGAGTATCTGACCCCCATAGTCGCCTGCCTTGAAAGCCAGCCTTATATATATGATAATATGAGAGTCCTCTCATTTGGATACCACCCAGACTCATCGATCTAGCGGTGGGAACACGCACTGGATGCTACACCTCCGATAAATCCCCTTATTCAATTCGATGCTCACGAATGCGACGCATTTATCAATGTGCCATCCGGATCTACTGAGCGTCGGATATATGCTAGGTACAACTCGACGCATTTCCGTCGGATGCCAGTCAGCACTGACTGCCTTGGTGCGAAATAGGGGCCCCAGGACAACGATGCAGGTAGTAATATAGAGGGAAGCGCAGCGCCCCGAAGGATCCACAGCCTCATCCAGTCACAAAATTCCAGCCATAATGGCGCGAAACACCGTGGCGAGGGCTTGTGTAAAATGAGGGTTGCATTTCCCAGGCAACTAATGGGCTAGTGCTCACCCAAAGGAGCATTTCTTAACAGCTGGATACCATTGTGCGCTGGGTCTAGCTCTAAGAGGTGCGCCCCCTTTTAATCTAGGTTGCTTAACATAGGCCTCTCCACTTTCTATTGGATGTCTTCATGTCAGTTAAAATGGGGCGGGGCGCAATCTAGTCGCCGTGGGATGTCTTCAATTGAGACTTGAGACTTCATGGAACAAGCTACGACTCCCGGGCGTTGCTGGGGGCCTCCTGATGTTGTCCGATGTGCATATATATTATGCTTTGCCGTTGACTTGATGGTTCTGACAGCAGGTTCGCTTGCAAAATATACATTATGTCTTGGTTACTAGAAGTTTGGGCATTGACAACAGCTCTGGCAGCTGCGCTGTCTCAATACAGCACCAATGGTATACCTACAATCTTGCATTATCCAGCGTGGATTGATATCCGCTAACAGTGTGCTTTAACTAGGTCAATCCAAATGGGGGACATTGCCTTCACCAAACCTTCCGAAGTTTTTGGACAACTGTGTATGTGCGCTCGGTCCGTGACTTTCTTGCCCTTGCTGACCTCTCGGCCCAGTCCCTAGTGGATGACACCCCTTGGGGAGACACAGTTCCTGGAGGGGAGCCCCCCAACACCGGGGTGATCAGATATTATGACTTCTCTATCACGCGCGCTTACAAGTCCCCGGATGGATTCAACAAAAGCGTGATTCTGATAAACGACCAATTCCCGGGCCCACTGATTGAGGCCAATTGGGGCGATATGATTCAAGTGACCGTGACCAACAATATCGACAGCGAGGACGAGGGGACTACCCTTCACTGGCATGGTCTTTCGCAGAAAAAGAGTCCCTGGTATGACGGAGTGCCGGGATACACGCAGTGCCCTATTGCTCCGGGCAGCACCTTCACCTACACCTTCCAGGCCGACCAGTTTGGCTCCAGCTGGTATCATTCCCACTACAGCGCACAGTACAACGATGGTCTCTATGGGCCGATGATTATCTATGGTCCCGTCCAGCCCTCGGTGGACTACGACTTTGATCTTGGCCCTGTGATGATATCCGACTACTATCATGACAACTACTACGACACATTAGTTCAGGGATTCAAGAAGCCTCCCATCATTGTACCTTTAGACAACAATCTGATCAACGGCAAGGGCTTCTATGACTGCAACCAGACTGCCTCCGGTGATTGTTTGCCCGGCGCAGGCCTCTCGAAATTCCAAATCGAATCTGGAAAGAAATATCGCCTGCGTTTTATCAATACTGGCTCATTGGCCAATCAAAAAGTGAGCCTTGATAACCACGAGATGACAATTATTGCCAATGATTTTGTTCCCGTCGAACCCTATACTACAAATGTGGTGACTCTGGGAGCCGGCCAGCGGACAGATGTGATTGTGGAAGCAACGGGCAGCGCAACAGATGCGGTATGGTTGCGGGCTGAAATCGACATGCTCTGTCTGAATGAGTCCACCACATATGATACCGCTCTGGCAGCAGTATATTACCAGTCAGCCAACACCAGCAGTGTACCGCAGACCACAGGAACCAGTTGGGAGAGCAACCACTGTCGCAACGACCCTCTGGAAGACACGGTACCCTACTATCCCATCGCGCCCCCAGCCACGCCTTCAACGGTCGACACAGTGAACATTACCCTGGGCTACAACGCAACGGGCTACATCCTATTTTTCGTGGATGGATCGTCCTTCCGGGCCGACTACAACGAGCCCGTTCTCTTCCTAGCGAATCAAAATGTATCCCAAGTCTACCCAACCGAGCGAAACGTCTACGATTTCGGCAACAACACGAGTGTACGCATGATTCTGACCAACACTTTTGCCATGCAGCACCCGATGCATCTTCACGGGCACAACTTCTGGGTTTTGGCAGAGGGTACGGGGACCTGGAATGGAACCATCACCAACCCGTCTAATCCCCAGCGGCGCGATACGCAGATTCTCCAGGCGGGTTCAACCGACGAGCCCTCCTACCTGGTCCTGGAGTGGGAGTTGGACAACCCGGGCGTCTGGCCCCTACACTGTCACATGTCCAACCACGCCAGCGCTGGTTTGGTGCTTAGCATCCTGGTAATCCTCCCTTCCCTCGTTCACGGAAATCCCCGACCGCGACTAACATCAGCATAGGAACAACCCGACTCAATTGCCACAGAGATGAACATTCCCGCAGTCATGCAACAAACCTGCGTCGACTGGGACAAGTTCAGCCACACCAACTACGTGGACCAGATCGATTCGGGCGTTTAATCTGCGCATGGGGGCGGTTTTTTTTCATCCAGAACCCGGGCAACGCCGACGCGAAAACCGCATTGGATGGATTCTGTTACTCTTGTTATTTCCTATCTTATGTCTGTACAATACAGCTTAGCCGGACGTAGACTTGACCCTCCAAAACATTATTCCATAGATCAACAATAGATTTGTCGTTGCATCCAAAGTGGACCCTCAACCCCTCAAGCCCCATATCAAAAGCATCAGTCAGTCCATCGCTACCCTCAACTAAGCAATAAGCAGTAGGCACAGGTTCCAGAATATCGAGCCAATGATCGATCGGTCGGTCGAACCTGGGGGCCAAAAGCCCAAGGAATCCGCCGGTTCTCCCGCTTCCGCCGGTTCTCCCTCCCACTTCCGCCGGTTCTATCGGCAATTATTCCCTAATTAGACACATACCTAGATAGGTACTAGAAAACCTACATATCTTATTCTCAATTCTCCGCTAATTCAAGTCGCCTGCATGCACATCTCACGATGCATACACCTAAGTAGACCAAAACGGTACATCCATTCGTAAGTACTCCCCACCCCACACATAACTAGGTAAAACGGGGGATATAGATACGCCAATATTTTAATATGTAGTCCCCCTCATCGGCCATGTCTCCCCCCCCCAACTCTTCAACCCGAAATCGAAATGAAACTAGGTAGTACTAGTCAAGCCACGGACCGACCCGCCAAACAAACACAACCCCGCGATATCATGGTATCTATCTAAACGGTAATGTAATATCCCCGGCCCGGATGGGCACTAGATAGCAAAGGCGTGAAAGCCCGAAGAGGAAAAGCGGCGTGCGATTGAGCACTTATCTAGTTAGTGTGAGTTGGTTGCAGAGACAAAGAGATTGAGAGTTGGTGATATTAGGCTAGGCTAGGTTAGGGTTAGTGGTTGGTTAGTGGTTTGGTGGTTTGGTATGGGACGGTTTGGGATTCATGTATCTAAGTACTGTAGGTACCTAAGGTAGTAGGACTCGGTGACCAGGAGTGCTAGGACAAGGTCTAGGGGTAGTGTCGATGGGGCTCTGTACTTACATTACAGTAAGGAGTGATTCATTACTATTGGTCTCGGGATTCCCGACAAGAGAAGAGATGTTGATTAATTACCTACAGTAACTACTACCTAGTAGTAGGTTTGTACTTTGGCTGCGTTGGCTGTTTGGTCAGTCGGTACTTTGCAGTGATTGGCGGGGTTTCTGACTGGTGCCTGAATTCTTGATTCTTTTTGTTTCTTTCAGGGGTGGGGGTTTAATTTATAATTAGAAAAAAAGAGGGGGGAGAGAAGTGCTAAATACTAGTACTACTATGAGCCAGAGCCTGGTGGCTTAGCAGATAGATAGATACTATATTCAACTAAGTCCAAGAAGGTAGTAGTTGTACACTCCGCTCAAGATATAAGTATCTGTCTATAAACAGAGCCCATGTAAAAATAACTAAGAATAGAACTGACTCTCTTACAGTAAATTAAGTCCCAAAGAAGGATTAGTTCAACTTGATTAAAATACCCACCCTCGCACCTTCCCAATCCCCAATCCCTCATTTTCGACCGCCGTTTTCGATCCTCATCCAACCATCTCTCCCCACATCCCCATCCCCACCTCAACTTCAACTTCAACTTCAATCCCCCCTCTCCCTAACAATAAGCTCCAACCTCCCCGGCACAGTAGTAAAGTAATCCTTCGCATCCACCAAAACCCTCTCCCCACGGTCCGCATCCGCCCAATCAAACTCAAAATTCATTAACAGCATCGCCAACCCGACCCGAATCTCCATCATACCGAGGTTCTTCCCGATACATTGGTAGTCACCGGCGCTGAAGGGCTGCCATGTGCGGGAATCGAGGACGAGTTCAGGTTTTGTGGAGAAGCGTTCGGGGATGAAATCGTCTGGGTGGGTGAAGGAGTCGGGTCCTGGGGAGTGTATTGTACATGTGGTTAGTGGGTAGGTGGATGGGTTGGTGGGTGGGTTGGTGGGGTGAGGTGAGTGTGGGACGGAGCAAGACACTTACGTCGGAAGAGAGTGTAATGAGGAACGAGAACGGTGGTACCGCCTGGGATGAACGTATCGTGGATATGAATGCCCTCGGGGGGCGTGATACGCAATCCAGCGCAGGGAACGGGGGGGTGTAAGCGCATCGTCTCCTTGATGACGGCATTCAGGTGTGGGAGTTGCTGTAGGGCTCTGTGGCTGTGGATTGTTTCCAGGGCTTTGAGCTCAGCGCAGATCTGTTGGCGGTGCTCCGGGTAGCGGACGAGGTAGTAGAGGACGTTTGTAAGGGTTTGGCGGGCGGCATCACTAAGAATGAAGAATGCACGGTTAGATAGAGTTGGTTCGTGGAGGAAGATGGTTACTCGCCTTCCAGCGGAGAAGAGCAGGATAAAGTCGCCGAGAAGATGGTTCCAGTTGGCGGTGACACCGCCGTTCTCTTGGGCGTCGCGAATGACATGGCTTAGGATCTGGGGTTGGAGTCAGTCTGGGGGATCGGAATGTTTAAATGCTTCGGGGGTTGTAACTTACGTCCTTGTCGTGGGATTTACTCTGTGGACGACGGCGATCAGCAAGAATTCCTGACGTGGGACGTCTGGACATAATATACGTACTTCAATCTTCGCGCGCAATTGCTTCTCCGCCCACCCAGCAAACATCTTGTAGCCCTCCTGCGCGTAGGGGATGGCGTGGGTCAGGAAGTATAACCACGGGGTAGGAGCAATGACTCCCAGGACCGGATGTCCAGCACTATACATATCCAGTGCCAGGTGCTTGTGCTTTTGCAGAAGACCAAACTTGATATTGAAGCCAATGAGTCCCATCAGGTCAAATGTGTAGTATTCCGTCCACTTGGACATGTCAATCGACTTGTTTATCTGCTTTCGCAGCTGATTGACCAGTTCCTGCGCGTGGGCGAAGACTTTAGGCTCCCATACCTCCAGGGCTGTATATATTATTACCGGATGAGGGGAATGAGGGAGTGTGATGGGGCGTACCTTTAACACCTAATCCCTGTGCCCATAGCTTCCGCTTGTGGGTATGAATCTGGGCATTCCGCGTCGTCACAATCGAGACCAGAGGCAGCATCATATCGTAAAATGTACCCCGAGTGCACTTGGACCCTGGCCCATAGATCTTCATGAAGGCATCGGTGGTGAAAAGCATGACCTCGTTGGGGCCTATACCGAGTCAGTTTGCGCCAAACATAGTCCCCAAAACCTACCAGTCCGGACCACATCTCCATATTGATGATGAAGCTGATTGGTATACCGATAATTGTCGGCATGGCGGATCTTCCAGACGTGATGGAGCTTGGTTATGCGCGCCCACAGCGGGCCTGGTAGATGGTGCAGAGGGGAGAAAAATAGTCGGTAAGTGATCATGCTGGTGACAAGGGTACCAAAGTAGACACCGTCGATCTCCAAGGTCTCAAAGATGGCCTCCCGGAGAGGCATCTGTAGGACCTGCCATTGGGCCAGGCTGATGCCGATGGTCGCTGTGAGGTAGAGACGCGCGATGACAGCAGCGTGGCGATCCCGTTCGCCGCGGAGAAAGAAGCATAAGTGTGAGAGAAGCCCAGCAGCACCAGCTACCAATAGCTTCAGCTGTGAGGGAGACAACATGGGGTCAATTAAACACAGGAACAAGACAAGAGTTCGAAGGTGGGAGAAGTCCGCGAAATCTCCCCTCCTTCAACGGGAAATCTTTCAAACCCTTTCTTATCTCAATCAGAGTCCCTCTTTAGAGACCCTGTGGGTGCCTATAGCACTGTCAGCTTAGGTCTGGCCACATCACGGCGGGTCTACCATAAGCACTACCCGCGCAGCGGCAGTGGTATCGTAACCCGTCCCGTACTCGTACCATCGATACACCAGCCCTCTCTCAACTCATAGAGCCGAGGAGAATAGCCAAGATGTGTATGGGAAGAAATGGGGGCCAAATGAGTCGTGTAGATAGATGCAGTTGCACTACCAAAAGCCGAACTTGTTGATTCCCATGCCAGCACCCCTCGTCCTGCGACAGCCTATCAAGGGCTTCTCGCAGGACAGACGGCGAGATGCGAGAGACAGGCTATTTTAACCAGTCGAAGCCCCAGAGTAGAAGTGTACAAGGGCATATCTCTCACGGTGATAATTTTCAAGCTCTATTGAATATCTTCTTGCACCTACCATGTCGCCCAATCCGCCCTCTATTTCCGTCGTCATTGTCGGCGCGGGCCTGGCCGGCCTAATGACCGCAATTGGGCTTCGCCGGGCCGGTCACCAAGTGACCGTGCTAGAAAAAGCACCCGAGCTGGGACAAGTGAGTAGATATATCCCCAATCTTTCACCCTTTACTCATCATCCGAATAGATCGGAGCGGGCATCCAAGTTCCCCCAAACGCGACTCGGATCTTCAAGGCCTGGGGCCTTCTAGACGCCCTCAACGAGGTCGCGGAGGTGCCGGAATCAGCCACTCTGCGCTCATACCGCGGTGAAGCACTATCCAGGATCTCCCTCCTGGAGACAATGGAACCCACCTACGGGACGCCCTATCTGTCAGTGCACCGGGTGGATCTCCACCACCTGCTAGCGCAAACGGCGAAGGAAGAGGGCGCGCAGATCCGACTAGGAGTCGATACCCAAGACATCAAGACAGCAGGAGACCGTCCAGTCGTACAGCTAGCAGACGGAGAGATCATCGAAGCGGATCTCATCCTCGGCGCGGATGGCGAACGCTCAACCTGTCGCCGCATTCTCCTCAACGAGCCGAACATGCTCCGGGACAGTGGTGAACACGTCTACCGAGTGACCGTTCCCATCCCGGAGATCGCCGCAGCGGACGAGGAGCTGCAAAGTCTGCTGAGCCCGCCGCAGATCAACCTCTGGATCGGCCCGGGGGGCAACGCCCTCACGTACCGGCTCAAGCGCGACAACCTCTTCAACGTGGTGTTCATGCAGGAGCACGGGCCCGAGTCGGACGTACCGTTGATCCCTCAGCGCGTCGGCAAGGAGGTCGTCGCCCAAGAGTTTCAAAATGGCTGGGACCCGAAGTTCTGGCGCATCCTGGATTTGACGTCCGTGTGTACCCGGTGGACGTTGCTGGAGAGCGACATCGCCGCGCGCTGGTCGGACGAGACGGGCCGTGTGGCGCTCATAGGCGACGCCGCACACGCGATGGGACCTTATGCGTGAGTTTCCCCTCCGAATCCAGTGTGATCTTGTGACTGCTAACAGACCGAGTGCAGCGGACAAGGAGCAGCCCTAGCCTTCGAAGACGCCGCTGTGCTCAGCACCCTCTTCCAGCGCATGGTCTCCCCCGCGCAAATTCCCGACCTCCTAACCATCTACGAAACCATCCGCAAACCTCGAGTCGAGGAAATGAAGCGACAGGTACGCTGGATCCGCCAAAGACACTCCATGCGGGACGGGCCCCAGCAAGAGGAGCGGGACCGACAACTGCGCGAGCAGGCCCCATTCGCCGGCACTGCCAATTTCCTGGCGGACCCGGTCTTCCAGCCTTGGATGTTTGGCTACGATGCGCTTGCCGAGGCTGACAAGGCATGGAAGACGTTCTCTCGGGGCGAGTTCCCGGGGACTCGCGGGACGTGGAGGGAAGGAGTGAATGGGTCATCATGAGGGGCTTAGTATAGATAGTGAATGGGTACTTTCCTGGTTTTAGTGCAATACACTACTCATGCTATAAACTTCCTATCCGTGTAAGGATAGATCACTATCTTCACAAACATGATTTTAATCAATCTCCTTGGACCCCATCCTGTGGCTTAATTCCATTCTCGTATCCGCCACCCGTGTCTTGCTGGAATGTCTTAGGGCTCGTCATCGGTAGAACGATTACCCCTCATGAAACGCTCCGCCATTACGCGGAGACTTTACTTCCTGGATTGTGATGAGCTGGAGAAATCCAACAAGGCCGAAATTCTCCGTAGGCAAGTCACTTTTTGCACGCCATTGACAGGATTGACTATCTATTTGACTGTCTCCTGCACTACTACCCCTGCAAGTAAGAAGTAAGCAGATTATTCAGAGCTGACCGATCTGAAACCCATGCAGTTCCCCCCCCCCCCCCCCCTCCTCTCCCCCGTGCAACCCGAAGAATCCAGACAAATCACCATAATCCCAACCCCAATTCTACAGGAACCCATCACCGACTCTCTCTTTCTTCCCATCTCCGCGGCACTCAGCCTCCGCCAACCCGAGCAACCACACCACTCTAGCAACAGGAGAGCAAACCCCCTCTACCCACGCACCCTAACAACACACTCCACCACCATCCCCCCTGTAACAACCAGCCCCCAGGCCAGGGTTCCTTGACGAAACCACCACTCACAGTCGCCGGGATCCTGCAGCCGCACACGCCACAGCATGACACCAACGACTAACGCCGACCCGCCGGCGGAAATAACGTGGTAGCCAAGCTGCGCACCGACGACGACACCTGCATAGACCTGCAACGCTACCATGAGCAGGCCGCACAGGAGGAGCAGTGGTCGCGCGATGGTCTGGTACCGCACGGCCATGGACTTGGCCCCGGCGCGGATGTCGTCCGCCACGTCTTGGAACGCGTAGATCGTGTCGTGGATTATGCTCCAGAGGATGTAAACGATGAAGAGGGAGATTATACCGTTAGTGGGGTGGTGAGGGGTGGTTGATGATGATGGTGGTGGTGGTGGGGAGAAGTGCAGGGGGTTCGCGCCCACGGCACTAGCACCGATGGGGATTCCACAAGCGAGGGTCACGCCTAGAATGACCTGGGCGTGGTGGGTGAAGCGCTTTCCAAAGGGGTAGGCGAGGACAAGCCCCGTCAGGGGCAGGATGTAGGTCCAGTTCTGTTGGAGGGGGAGGATCGGGGAGATGATGGCCAGCCAGAGGAGGTGTTGGATAAGGGTGAAGTTCAGGGCCAGGGGGAGGGGAATGGCCCCCCGGGCCATGGGCCGGAGGCAGGATCGCACGACCTGTCGGTCCAGATCACGGTCGATGATGTCGTTCCAGGCACAGCCGAGGCTGCGTAGGATGAACGAGGCGATGAGGAGTAGCAGAACCCGGGATATCAGTGTGATGGGGCTGGGTGAGCTGATCCAGGAGCCGTAGAGGGCGCCGAATAGGTAGGGCAAGTAGATGTTCAGCACCCCGGTGGGCTTGTTCAGGCGGATTAGCTCTGCGTAAGGCACCCACGTCGGGGGCAGGTAGGACAGAATGCCCGTTTTGGGGGGATTATAGTGAATGGGAGAGGAAGTTTGGTTCTTCATTGTGTTGAATCGGGTTATGAAGTGATCTTGCTGTTGAACTGGGCTATGAAGTGCTCTTGATGTTGAACTGGTGGCTTCTACGATATATACAGATGATCCAGGAACCTCCATTTATATATCGTCTTCTTGAGAATGCTCTGGACCTCCCCCTCACGAGTATCTCCTGCAATGCACCCTTCTCCGTGTCATGGATGGTTGCATTGTGCGTTTCCTTCGCTCCGATGTGACTTGAGATACATTGGAGCCGAACTCAATCCCCTCACCTCGTATCACTTGGCATCTCCAGTTGTACTCTTGTCGGACTACGGCTTGCATGAAATGCCCAGAACCTGTCATCAATACTAACACGACGTCTAGCGGTAGTGTCAATGCCCTTTTGGCACGCCTCAAGGGCTGTATGCAGCACCACGCACATCACAACCCCTGTCTCTATCCCAATGGCCAGAGGTGCATCAACTCCTGCAAGTTGGATATGTACCTCCGGGATATTCACTCATTTGGGTACCTCGCAAACTAAATTCTCACTATCCCAGCCAGTTGCATATGTATATTATATGCAAGATACAAGATTCGAAATTGGCCCCTCGCTCGCCATCACTCTGCATGTGTCAATAGACGGCGTCGCCACGCCCCCTCCACGCCATGAACGAGAACGACCAGATGCCGACCCGGGTAATCCAACTCTCACCACCCCCTCGGAAGAGCACTCTTGATAGACGAAGAGGTCCAATCCTGAGTTCCTGTTTCTGGGGCGGGCATTTTGGCCCGCTGAGCTAGGACGAACGCCCTCATCGCCACGCTGCTGTCCAGGCTGACAGGTTGGGGGGGCATGTCGATGGCATCTAATCTCGCATGCAGTTCATATGCAGGGTTGTTTCCTATCGGACTGGGTTCATCGTCCGTCCCATTTCCATCTCTATGAATTGACCCGGCACATTCGTGATATAGATATACATCATGTCGGCAGCTGCCATCCCTCCCAATGTCAATCGCAGCCCTGGTCTTATCACCAGTCTATGGGTTCCATGGCCCTTCGCTACACTGCTTCTGATAGCGCGGTTCTGGAGCCGAATCGCAAGGCGAGACCTGGGTCTAGATGACTGGTTCATGCTCGTGTGCTGGGTTTGTTGCCTCGCCCCTGCTCACTGCGCCCTTACCGATGCTAACACCGTGTTGACTAGGTCCTCTACACAACAGCCATCTCACTGAGCACACTAATGGTCAGCCATGGCAGTATCCGACACATCGAGTATCTGTCGTCGAGCGAGCTCACGTACGTCCTGAAGCTGCAAACCATCAACGAGCCGATCGGCATGTTTGCCCTGATCTTCGGGAAAAGCAGCGTAGCGCTGTTCATCAAGCGCATCTTCTCGGGGACCAAGAAGTGGCGTCGTTGGTTCCTGGACATCAACGTCGTGCTGTACTTCCTCGTCAGTCTGGCTGTCCTGGGTATCATGTTCGGGCAATGCACATCGCCCGCTGCGCTATGGGAGCCTGAGCTCGAGATTAGCGGGAAGGTCAAGTGTATCAATTCCACATTCGTCCTGGCCATGTATATGCTTCAGGGTGGTAAGTTTGTGTTATTCTCCTAGTTCTATATAATCCCTGCGGAACAGAAAAAGATCATACTAACAGCAATTGCCAGCATGGGGCGCCTACCTCGATTTCGCCCTCGCTTTCCTCCCTCTCACGTTCCTCCTCGAACTAAAAATCAACATGCAAAAGCGAATTGCTCTATGCATCCTCCTCGGCCTGGGTGTTATGTACGCTCCCGACCCCTCTCTCTCTCTGAAACACCACTAACACCCCCTCCCCCCCAGCGCCGGCGTCTGCGCCTCTATCAAAACCTGGGCGTTCACTAAAGCCGAAAGCACCACGGACGTGACCTGGAACGGCTACGCCCTCTACCTGTGGACAGCCCTTGAACTCGCGTTCCTCGTCATTGCGGGCTGCATTCCGCCGTCCAAGACTATCTGGGATTATTTTCGTGAAGGCAAGCCCATCCGTCTGACCCAGGCTTCAGCGAGCTATAAGCTGTCGAATCAGTCGTATGATGATAAAGCGTCCCGGGGGGTGGGGAGCCATGTTGCGTCGGTGGAGCGAAGGGGCGATCTGGATGATGAGGAGTTGTTGGTTAGTGATTCGCGATGGCAGGTGACGAAGGAGGTCGCCATTTCGCAGGTCTCGAGGACGAAGAGTAGTGAGAGTCGGGGGTGAGGGGGTATGTGATGTGGGGGTTGGGAGGATCTGTGGGGTTTGTCTTGAGAGGAGTGAATGGGTTGACTATCTGATGATTTCTTATGTTTGTATAGTGTTTGTATAGTGTTTGATGGGTTGGACACTGTCGATAATGTATTTTCACTGACTTTTATCTGAGATGGGGGTTTGCTGTTTCTAGCTACATGTATATCGCTCTGATCAATATTTATATTCATCTGTTATTCAAGTTGGTGCTCTGGATATATTCTCTACCAGGTGGTTTTATTATTGTGAGTCTGATTAAAGGCCTACATACTAATCACCCTAACTACTTAGCAAGCACCCGCCAAACAAAGGATCAACAACACTCATAAATCAGATATGATAAGAATGCCATTCTACTAATTTACACCAGAGTTTGATTTATGCACAATCGAAAGAAATGCCATGACCACCTTTATTCGATACATAAACAAAAAACATCAAATACATACCCTCCACCCTTCCAAATCCCACCCACCACTAAGCGAACAACAAGACACCATACATAGCCCCCTCCACCCCAATCCCCAATGGCCCGATGGCTCAATCCCCACTAAACGCCACCAAGCCTTCGCTTCCTCTGCGGCTCCCGGGAACGCCGACGGCATCCCCGGCCAGAACCATCCAGACCCATGCAAGTCCGTAAGCAGTAAGGACACTGAAAATCAAAAAGCCGCAACGTCGAGTCCGACTCAGCCAATCGGGATTAAATCTTCCGGCATGGGGACAACGAGTCAGTCAGCAGTCAGCAGTCAGCATAGCCTCCCTCCACTTGACTGATGAGCAAGATCTTGGTAAGCTATGTTGTGCGGCGTGTAAGCAGCCCGGAATCAGATCTGGGGAGGCTGATTCATGGTCCATAGTTAGAGTAAGTAGGTAGGTAGTAGTGCGTAAGTAGGACGGATGAACCAGGGTCAACGGGCCAACGGATCGGTGCACGGGACAAGTGTCAACTGTCACTTGCGACTGGTTCCACTGCCGCACAGGCCGGGGATGGGGATGCGATGCGATGCGATGCGACCAGGGGGCCGAACTTGGGTACATTGAAGTGGATAGAAATTTTAGCGGCGGGGGTTGGGCATTGGATTGGGGAGTCTAGGTAGATAGATAGCCCACTAGTTAGTTGATTAGTTGATTACCTCTCCCCATACCTACTACTGCTCACCAGGTTGTATCGTACCCGTCATGGTATCGCGCATACAAACGGTACCTACTATAGTACCTTGGGACTTTGGGTAGCATCTCCTCTTCGCTACTAGTCCAGGGCAGGTCAAGCAGATTAGCTATCTACCTAATAGTCAGCAAGCTAGCAAGGGTCCATGGCACTAACAGGTTCACTATAAGCGCTTGTAGAGATATTACCCCTCGATTCAATCAGCTCAGCCCCTCCGTGGGTGAGGGAGTAAGGCTGAGGCTGAGGATGAGGATGAGGGAGGGGGTTAAATATCCAAGATACCACACCACCTACCATTCTTTTCTCCTCAATTGATTCCAACTGCTCACTCTCCTCTTCTGTCGCTCCTGAACGGGAAGAGTTACAATGGCTTCTCCTCTGTCCGACGTGCTCTCCGCGGCCAACGCCGCCCTGGCCGACTTCCCCGCCCCCGAGAATATCGATCATGGCACTCGCATGCAGCTTCTCGCGACCATGGATAAGTTGCGCGCGGCTTTGGAGCCGCCACGGCTGACGGTGTTGAAGCATTGTCTTTCGGTACGTCCATTATCTTGTCTTTTGGGATTAAGCCATGGGTAAACCCAGAAAATTGCTAACAATACAATTTTGAAAGTACTACGTCATAACCGCTGTCCGCGTCGGCCAGGGGATGGGCATTTTCGATGCTTTCGCCAACGCTGAGGGTCCTACCAAGCAATTGACTGCTGATGCTCTGCACGAGAAGACGAAGGGTGAAAGGGAGTTGCTTGGTATGTGACCTTTCCTACATTACTGAAACTGCAATTGGCGAGGCAGTTGTCTAACTTCGACGCGCCAAATGCAGTCCGATTGATGCGCTACCTCTCCGCCCAGGGCATCTTCAAGGAAGTCGGCAAGGAGACATACGAGGCATCGCCGCTGGCGCTGGAACTGACGTCCGTGGGTGGAGATGCAGTCAAGCATTTGTATGTCTCTCTGCGCATCCCCCCAAACACCACCTGCGCCGTGATGAAGACGGATATGGTATGGAAGAGGAGAAAAGTCTAACCTTGAGTGTGATAGCTACCTCAACATGCGCACGTCTTCCTTCCTGTACGAATACTTTGAGAAGAACGGATACGTCACCCCGTCGGAGGCGTACGACGCGCCTTTCCAATTCGCGCACTCCACCAAGCAGCACTTCTTCGAGTTCCTCGACAGCAGTCCCGAAGACCAGGCGGCCTTCAACTCCGTCATGACCATGTCGCGCACTGCTGGCGGCGTCCACTGGCACCAGTTCTACCCCGTCGCCGAAAGGCTGCAGGGGATATCGCCGGACCGCGTGCTCCTGATCGACATCGGCGGCGGAGTCGGCCACGACATCTCCACCTTCAAGGCTGCTCACCCCTCTATTTCCGGGAAACTCATCGTGCAGGATCTCCCCCAGGCTATTGCGGGTATCAAGTCTCCCCTGCCGGAGGGCATCGAGGCCATGGGATATAACATGTTTGATGTGCAGCCTGTCACGGGTGCGAAGGCGTACTACATGCGCACGGTGCTTCACGACTGGCCCGATAAGCAGGCGTTGGAGGCCCTGGCGCAGATAAAAACCGCCATGGCGGAGGATTCGCTGTTGTTGATCAATGAGAACACCCTCCCCGAGTCGAATGTCTCGCCGGTTACCGGGACGTTGGACTTGGTCATGATGCAGACGTTTTCGTCGCTGGAGCGCACGGAGAAGCAGTGGGTTGCGTTGTTGGAGAAGGCGGGCTTTGAGGTGCTCAAGGTTTGGAAGCCCGATAGTTCCCATGTCACGGATGCGTTGTATGAGGCGGTGCCGAAGAAGAGCGCTTAGTTGATGGGCTGTTTCTGTATGTATTGTGGGGTTGGTTGTGCATAGCATGGCATGCATGGATGGAAGGTATTGGTGGATCTGTCGAACTATTCTATATGAATCGCATAATTGATGCAAACCTCTGCTGTCCTATCTACTTGTACTTATAGTACCACACTGCCTGACTACGGTACCTCCCTGCAGGAGCCAACCCCCCTTCCTTTCTCAAGAAAGAAAAAACTCCATTCCCAACCCTTCCGTACAGGCTTATATTCACCGGTACATATAATGACGTAGTACAGGTTTATAGCTTAGAATTTTGACATGCTTTCTCCCAAGGAAACATTGTCCCGCGCCTCCCTCCTACAGGTCTCCACATAATACTCACAGGATGGGATCTCAGGTCTTCAACAAGCCGCCGCCACTCCGCACTGCCTTCTGTCCCGGTGGGAGGCTCAAACTCCACGCTTGCTTTGGAGACAACGACAAATCCATACTGCTCATACAGTCGGACTCCCATCTCGGTGCCCTCCAGATATGCCTCCATCTGCATCTTATCGGCATGCTGGACAAACTGGTCGACAATGAGGCCGGCAGCTCCCTGGGAGCGATATGCAGGAAGGACCCAGAGTGCGTTTCCGCCTATGACTCGACCTGATCAGCAACCACTACCAAAACACGACACCGTGACCCTGATGGTACCTTATACTCACAAACATGCCTATCACTCATCAGTCTGGCCCTCCAGCCCCATAACCGTCTGTACATCGTCTCTGCTAATTCACGTTTCTCGGTCCCCGGAGCAAACCAGTGAGCACTAGGCGTGGGCGCCCCCGCCCGGTAGGGGTTGGAACAGTGGACCTTGTACATCCCGCCCCCAATGATGCGATTGGCTTGGGTTTCAGTGCATTTGATCCAGACAGTATGTTCTGGGTCTGCATGTGCCTCGTCGAGCAGAGCCTTTTTCAGCTCCGCAAAGGCGTTCTGTTCCTCCCGGGTCCCCGTTCCTAAATGAGCGAAGGTTAGCTCCCCTGCGGCCTGGAGCGGGTTGAGCCAGGAAGCCCAGTAGCTGGCCATGAGTTGATCCCACTCCCCTTCAGCTGTCAGTGAAACGCGGGAAACGATAAGATTGGAAGCTGCCATGGGTGTGGATTGGTGAGGAGCAGCAATGGGATCAACTTTCTGGAATCGGGCAAAGCTAATAGAGAGCCCACCACCAAGGGATAGAGCCCAAGATATGATGGAAACTATCTAAAGGTGGAGGTGTGTGTGCCTGTCGGCCTTGTGTATCAAAAGCCTCGTGTACTGCGCACCTGGTTGCTTCCAAGACAGGGCACAAACATTGTTAATTCGCACTGCTTAGCCGCAGGGCTGATCGACCACAACCGGTGTCTAATTGGTGTTCCTTGTGACTGCTAGCTGGTTGCCTAATTCAAGGTTCCGATAAATGACAGGACGATCGCTGATGCAAACGGAGAACTCCTCGCTCGGGTCTTCCCCGGAAGGACTGGCAGATACTGGTTGGGTGGCAGAAGCAAGCAACGAAAACAGGGAAACATGCTTCATGTGGCGGCAATCTAATGCACGCGTATATGTAGCCAAGAGGCTCTAACCCTGCGAGCGGTGGCTATATCTAGTTCCAATCGCGTTCCTACCCATTTACCCATCCATGCCGGACCCATCCAGCCCGACCGACGACCACCGATCAACCCCCCGCCACCATCTTGATTGGGCATCGATAACACCACGTTACACACAATCTGAAAACGAGCGGCTGGAGGGCGTGTTCAAGCTCTGGGGCTGTCTCTGTACCTGAGATGCGGACCCAGGGTATGGCTCCAACACAAAAAGACGCTGCTGGGATTCCTGACTTTGGCCGTCTCCGCGATTCTTGCCGGGCATCCGGGCCACCTTGGCCTTGCCCAGGAGGGGGCGGATGACCGGGAGACAAGCAACGACAAGGCCCAGACTGGCCTCGATCATACTCCACCAAAGCATTGTCGTGACCGTTTCTATCCGTGTTGTCAGTCAGACCTTCGCGTTGGTGATCTACCAGGGGATTCTCACGATCGAGGTCATATCCAGTCACGTACCCAGCCATGTAGACGATGAGGTAGATGGCGAGTCTGACTACCGATGCTGCAACGGCCCTGGATATTGGAGAACGGAAACCGAAGTAAGCGCGATATTCTGAAAGTTGGAGAAAGAGGGGTTGGGACTTACACAAACCCCACACAGAAGACCCCAATCAACATGATCTTCTGGCGCAGCCGCATATGCAGCCCCCAAATCTGAGCGGGATCCGTCAATCAAACTGCGTCATATAATGTTGATATTGGACGATTATGTGATACGAACAATTGGCAGGGGTAGAAACAGGATCATCAAATCCATGATGAGGTCCGAGATGACGAGGGCTGATTCCGCCGTGAGCGGGTTGCCGCACTGGTTTTTGACCTCCTCGAGCGGCGCCCAATGAAGGTAGATTTTCTCTCTGCATCCAAACAAAAAGAGTAGGAAGAACGCCAGGGTCCAAACCACGGTCAGAGTAACGAACCCATGGAACGTCCAGCCCAATTTCGAATTTTTGTGAACGAGAAAAATCCGCCGGTAGAGCAGTATGATGCTGAGCTTGATGAGGCCATATGCTGGGATCATAAAAAGTTGAAAATAGAATTCGATCTACTGACGTGTGAGAGGGCAGCTCCTCAGACCAATAAGAATAGACCGACCTTGGCTTCGATGGCATACGCCTTCATATACCTCGACATTGCGGTCTTTGGGTCGCTGCCTGCCGGAAATGGGGTCGGATAACCCATGATTCGCTTTGAATACCCTGGCCATTGTAAGTTACGCACTGAATGAGGCAGAAGTGAACTCGCTGACCGTAGATAAAGCATACCCCCATAGCAATGATCAGAGCCTACAAGAACGGTCAAAGGTGCTTCAGGGAACACCAAGGTCAACTGAGGGGTGAGAATACCATTGCTGGAACTGTCAACCAATCATCCATCCCGATATGCGCCCTCTGTTGCACCCTCGCAACAAAGCGCAGACTAACAGCTATGGAGCAAACTAGAGGAAGAGCGATACCGGCCGCAAGGACATCTCCAGGTGACGCAAAGCCAAAGGGCTGCTTGCTCCATTGACTGTTAGTCGACATGACTTTGGGATTGCACCGATGGCCAGAGCAGGTTCTCTTTTGAAGATAGAAGCAAACAGTTGTTGCAGAATACGTCGAATAATCGTTTGTGTCGCAGAACGTGGACAGGAGCATCCAGCTATATAATACATGGATTATACTCCACGCCTGTCTCGTAGACAATCCAACGCAATTATAGGTAGTATTGCCAAGAGCCTCCCCTGCCCAAGAACGCCATCCCTCCAGCCCATTCTATAGCCTGTTTGCTTCTTCTTCTTCTTCTTCTTCTTCTTCTTTTTCTTCTTTTCCCCCTCAGCGGCCGAGTGCCCACATCTATTGGAAATCAGGCTGACAGGGGAAAAGAGCAAACAACGAGTAGTTCAGCCACGCACTCAGCCTTGCACTTGTCGCATTGCATGAGCAATCCAGAGGGGCCATGTTCTTCTGACCGAGTTGCTCGTACATGGCACTGACCGTCCATCCCCTGAAAATAGGAACCTGTCTTCACTTCCAACTGACCAAATAAGGAACAAGGCAAATCATGGCTCTTCAGGAAGAATGCAATCATCTACTCCATAGTGATGACGAGGGGCACCAGCTCTCCCTGAGTCACCCCGGAAGAGATTTCATTGCCAAAAGGATGCTACGAAACCCGGTCATATCTGGATTGGCTTTGATATCCGTTACGATGAATATCATCCTTGTCTTACTTCTCATACCCAGATCTGACCCAAGAATGACAGCCACCGGTATAGTTTAAGCCTCTCTTATGTCTGAGCCTGTCACTAATCTCAAACAGCAAAGCTCCAGTGGGAAAAGCAAGATACATTGTGGTGGAACACAGAATACAGTAACTCCACCAACGAGACCTATTTGAGTGACCTGTGGGACTCTCATATTCCATGGGAACGCGGTATTATTGCTATCCAGCATAATGAAGCCAACCGTCTGGGACTTCCCAAATCACAGCCCTTTCCCTGGGATCCGACCAGTGGCATCTACATCCTCAATGCACATCATATCCTTCATTGTGTGGTAAGTGGGGCGGGATCCACATTATAGTGATTTATCGCTAACCTTCTAACCAACCCAGCGGAATATATTCATCTCCATACAGGAGTATCGCCAAAATCGGCCCCAAAGCATCACCTATGAACATATCTTACACTGTCTAGACAGCATTAGACTCGAGACCATGTGCACCGCGGATGACACACCAAGATACGTCCCTCCTAATGCCGTTGACGGATTTAGACCAGGAGATGGGCAGGCTCGATTATGTCGGGACTGGCAAAAGTTGGAGGCCTTCGTTGACCGACACAGTCCGTGTTATCAAGAGCTGTCACACACTGATGAACACATATCGAATCTGGACAGGTTCAAGTACTGCCCCAATGACTCTCCTTATTTGCCCTTGATTAGAAAATTCTTTGGCTACGATGACAACTGGGTCCCATGGCCGGATATGGAATGATCGGACTTGCACCGGCTATTGGCAGTGGTAGAGCTAGGATTGCGGACACTTATGGAAGAAGGTCAGAGAGTCAAGTTAGTTCCCCGAATGAATGTAACTAGACACAATCTAGGGTAACCCTTTCGTAGAAGGTCATAGGGTCAAGGATTTTGAATACGCACGTATATAATTGTGCCCTGTACTAAAAGGAGAATACAACCACAAGACACGTTTGGGTTGGATACCTGTAAGAGACGTTATATTACACCAAGATTTCGAAGGGGTTTGTTACGGAGTGCGCTGGTCTAGCTGTCTGAGGCGTATTTTCCACACAACAGATCTTTCTAGACGGAGACATTTACTTGTCGAATGCACTGGATTGGGAGTAAGATTCCCTTCTTTGAATTGGAGTTTAGAAGATAGATATCTTTCAATCCAGGTACAGTGCACCATCTACATTAATACAAAACATATTCCAGATTAAACGAGATACAATCGGTTTCCACTTTCATTCAACAGGTTCTGGTTCTAGTTACAAAGTATGTATCCATCATCCAATACCCACATTCTAGCGCACATTGCCCCACCCAAGACAAAGGTCCTTCGGACAAGCTCAGAGGCAGCAGTTTTCAGGTTCAGCCACAGCGTCGAACGTGTTCTCATCGGGCCGGGGCGTAGGGCTCGCCATCAGTCCAGTGGCGGAGAGCCAGAAGGTCAGGATTATGATCATGAGGTTCGCCATGTTGTCTGTTCTATATTAGCAACAGTCGCTTGTCATCATATTCCAATGGTAGGAGTGCTTACGGATCAAGGAGGAGGACTGCTTATTCTGATAATATTCAAGGGGCGAGACGGGAACTATTGCAGTTGTCTTTAGAAATTGGAGTAGGGGCTGTTCGAGAGCCCTATTTATGTTCTTTTCTGTTCACGGTGACTGAAATGGTTAGATCGAAATCCAGTCACACCGAGAGGTGTCCATGATGTATTATCTAGACCGCATATCAGAAGCTCACAGACATCCAAGGTTTACAGGGATATGTGGCGGTCCCTTAGCGCGGTAACTGGTGTGATCACCTACAGGGATTGAATTCCAGTAGGGTTTTGACAAACATTTGTCTTTCCCGATAGCCTTGCTGACCGCTCCCTCTCGGTTCCAACATTTATACCTCGCGCGAGCCCGCCGAGCCTGTTCTGTTCCCCATCTCCATATCCCCATCAATCCTCTCTCTATCCAACCCGTCAGCTAAGAAACTCACACGAGACAATTAAAATGACCACTGAAAAAGTTGACGTCCTTATCGTCGGCGGCGGCCCTGCTGGGTTGACAGCTGCCCTCACTCTTGCGCGCCAACTGCACACTGCCATCCTTTTTGATAGCCAGTCCTACCGGAATGGCAATTCCCCGTTCATGCATATGATCCCAACCTGGGACCACAAGGACCCCGCCAAGTTTCGAGCTCAGGCCCGTGAGGAAATCCTGTCCAACTATTCCACCGTTCGGCTGGAAGATACAAGCATTGAAAACGTGGAGAAGGGAGACGATGGCCTCTTCAGAGTGACAGACGCGAATGGTCATGTTTGGCAAGGAAGGAAGTTGATACTTGCAACTGGATCCCAGGACATACTTCCAGAAATCCCCGGCTATGCTGATGCCTGGGGAAAGCGCATGTATGATGCTCTTGAGTTCAATCTTGTATCACCGATTGTCTCCTGTTGTCAGTATTAACTCTTTATTTTTCAGCTTCCACTGCCTCTTCTGCAAGGGATACGAAGACCGAACCGCAAAACGGGCCGGCGTCCTCGCCATCCAGTCCGCCGCAAATGTCCCCATGGCTATGCATCAGGCCGAAAATGCCGCCCAGCTCGCCTCCCAGGTCACCATATATACCAACGGGGCAGAGGGTCTCGGGTCCCAATTGACTACCACCCTATCCAGTCAGGGCAGCAATACCATTTTCAAGGTTGACAACCGTCAAATCACCAGCTTTGCTCTTAGTGGTGATGACTTGAGCTCCCCAGTCTCTATTCAGGTACAGCTTGTCGATGGCAGTCAGGTCGAAGAAGCGTTTCTCGTGCATAACCCCAACACACAGGTCAAGAGCTCGTTGGCTGCTCAGCTGGGCTTGGACTTTGCGCCCAGTTTCGTTCCCGGGAATGGTGATGTAGCTGCCACTGCGCCCTTCCATCAGACTAGTATTCGCGGAGTCTTTGCTGCGGGCGACTGCATCACTCCGTATAAGGTGGTTGCGGGCGCTATTTCCAGTGGATGCAATGCAGCTGTTGCGGCTTCGGCGCAGTTGCTGGCGGAGAAGTATGACCATCAGCCACTGTTTTGATTATTTCTTTCCATTTTCCACTTTTTTTTTTTTTTCACAGTGGCGCTGCGATGTATTGTTGCGTGTTGCGTGTTGTGATCCACAAGTTGACAGAACAACCTCACCATTGAGGAGGTAGTGGGGTTAACAATAAGAAAAGTTTGAAACAAAAACCAGGCGTCATCTCCAGTAGACAGTTCTTGGTTATAACCCCGCCGAGGACCAGACCCCTAAAAGTAAGGATGTATATGCACCCGGGACGCTGATCAGCGATCACAAGTTCCTTGGGTTGTGGTTTTTATTCTCGCAGGATTGTCAGCGCTTCAATCATAGTATAAGGTGTGTGCTGAAAAAAAGGTTTATTTTGAGGTATCACAGCCGACTAATGCGAGGAAGGATAGCTTCGAGACTGGCATACCTCCTCTGGGCTTCGCCTTTTTTGGCACACACAATTAGTTTCCCCGTTTATAAAAACATCTTACCAACTTAACACTCCCGGTCACTCACCTTCTCATGCACGCATATGTATCAATCGTCCTTGTCATCAATTGAATCAGTCTGGCATTGGCAACATCCAGATATCTTCCATTGGATACACACTTAAATGTGTCAGCTTCGGCGCCAGCATTGCTCACTCTTGCGATATTCAGAATGGAGGGAAGGGAAAGGCGCTCAACTCGCTCAACCAATTCAGCCGGTAAAGAGGAAAATTGATGGAAATTTACTGGGAAGTGTTCAAAGAAGGTATCAAAGCAACTCGCGATGGATTTCTGGTCGTATGAAGCGCAATGACGGCTACTGCGGCGGTGGAGACAAAATTCCAAACAGATAATGCGGGGCATTTTGCTTCCGCGACGGAGTGAAGTGGATATTGGTATTTCATCATTATTCACTTCGAGAACCCACTTCAGGATGCACAGAAAATAAGAATAGGTATGGGGTGAGCAAAACCATACAAGACATGAGATACGCTGGTGGTCAACCGCCTTTGTATTATGGTTGTGCTACTCTCTCCACCAATAAGAGATGAGAAAAACAGCAAAAATACATGCAACAGAAGGGATTCGCTGGTGGTCACCCACCCAACTACTAACCTCCCGGCGTGTGGCTTAAGTACGGCTGAGCGGACGGGAAGCCCTGTTCTCCACACCCTATGGTCGCATGTGCTGGTTAGCAGGTAGGAGGGAGTTATATCGAGAAGCATGTCAGGCAGACCAGACCTTTTCTGTAATGACTACGAAGCTGAAGCTAAAGAGGAAATAGAATAAGATGATCATGGCGTTCGATCTGGTGGGGCTGAAGATCATTTAGTATCTCGGATAGCTAGCAGTATAAATATCCCCACCGTTTGTCACAGGTGTTTACGAAAATCATCTAAAAGGACTATTTTCTACGAAATCCAGTCAGGTCTGGCTGGCTTGCCGGAAGGCATATGCGGTAGCGACATGTACAAGTACAAGGAAGACACCGGCCACCCTTTCATGAGGGATCACTTCATCGTCAGTCATTCCTGTAAGCACTACACCAACAATAACTACTTGTATGTCTATGAGAACCAGATCTTGCAGTATAAACAAATATATAACGAGGGGTCAAGAGGGATGCCCACCTATTCCAACATATGCGGGTCTTATCTAGACTTTCCTGGGCCCCGTCACTATACCGCTTCTGTGGAAGTCACAAGCGATCGAGGGTTCCTGTTTAGGTCAAGTAGTGATATGAAGGCAGCGAGCGCATATTGAAGAGATCACTATCAGGAGCATAATCATCCTCTAAATCCTATCAACTTCCATGTCGCTGTTGGGGTAACGTACGTCCGAAAAGACCTCGCTCACGTCGGAGCTAGCCATCGCCGCCGCTCTGACTCTCTGCCAGGTTCGACCGGTTGGTGGCGAAATGCCAATGGTTGATACAGTCCATAAAAGATTCCTCCGAGACTTTGAGATGCCAATTCAATGACACATCTCTGTATCTGAAGTATAACTCCGGTTTGCCGAGATTATGTCCGACCAGAATCGCGTGTTCTCGAAAGCTTCTGGTAGTGTCCGAAGGTGGTAACTCCGAACCAATTCCCCGAGCACTCGGCATCCAGGTCCGAGGATTGCCCCAAACGCCGCATTTTGCCTCAATCCCCTATATATATAAGTCAGATGGGTGATTAGGGGTTTCAGACATGTTTAACAAGTATTCGATTCTTTCAGTCTCAATTCTTAGCTTTTATTGATCTCTTTCTCACAAAGCTAACAAACCGAAGCCCACTTGCCAAATTCGACAGCAGTTATACATCGCATTCCTTGCAATTGATCTTGCAATCATTCATTCTCTGATATGGCTCCCGCATTATTAAGTACGGCTCTCAGGGAGCAGCATGTGGTTATCCTTGGGGGTGCATACGCGGGTCTGTCCACGGCGCTGAACCTCCTCCGGATCTGCGACGGGACCATTGCTCAGTACGGCAAGGGAGGTAGAGGTGGTGGCAGGAGCGGTGGTAGGGGAGGTGGAAGAGGAGGTGGTGGTGGTGGTGGACGAGGAGGCTTTGGGGGACAGAAAATGGAGCTTCCCCATGCTCCCCGAAACATGCCCAAGATCACGATCCTGGATCCTAGAGACGGATTTTGTACGTGACCCCATCTTCCATCTTGTCTGTTTCACTGAAATATTAATGGCAGCGTAGATCACACCGTTGGAACGCCAATGGCTCATACATCCAGAGACTTTATTCCTAAGCCCTGGCGAACGTGGGAAGAGATCCCTGAGTTGAAGAGAGAGTCTGTGTCTATTCTCAAGGGAGCTGCCGTAAAGGTCGATCCGGAAGCGAAGTCATTGCTTTATGTATCGGGTGAATCGGAGGGCTTACAGCAGAAATCCCTCGACTATGACTATCTCGTTGTGGCCACTGGCCTCAGGCGTCCATGGCCCACGGTTCCGGCGGCTACCACGAAGTCGGAGTATTCTGCACAAGCTCAGCGATATATCGACCACTTGCAGCAATGCAAATCCATTGTTGTCATTGGAGGAGGTTAGTACTCATAATTTGCAAAATTCGACATTCCACCTTCAGGGCTAACACATCTCTAGGCGCGGTTGGCATTGAAATGGCGGCAGAAATAAAGCACCGGCACCCTACCAAGGAGGTGACTCTGGTACACTCTCGCTCTGAGCTTCTGTCTTCCGAGCCCCTGCCCTCGGAGTTCCGAGAACAGGTCAATCGCATTGTCGAAGGCGGCGGAGTCACCGTGATTCTGGAAAACCGTGTAATCAATGTCACAGAGGAATCGGGTCCGTCCAAGATAGTGACTTTGCAGAACGGCCACCAGATTGCAGCTGACGAGGTAATCTGGGCAACCTCGTCCGCTGCGCCAATCACTGAATTTCTCCCGAAAGAATCGCTGGATGAGAGAGGATTTGTGGAGACCCTCCCAAGGTATGTCCTCTCCCAACCAATGACCTTTGAAATGGCACTGACAGGCCATCAATAGCACACACTTCGCCAGAAATATACCCAACAGCGACTCCCATTTCGCGGTGGGCGATGTGATTGCGACGCCTGGAATTCGACTGGCAGCAGGTGCAGTCCGAATGGGAAAAATAGCTGCCGCGAGCATTGCTCACATGATTGTGGCTGGGGAGTCAGGACATGGGCTCCCAGATGCACAGTCAATGCCCCAGAGTAAAGGGCCCAATTCCGGTATCAAGTTGGTGATCGGGGCATCTGGAGCCGTATATGATGGGAAGACAGGAGACATGATGTGGGGTCCTGAGGTCAAACAGAGAGTCTTTGGAGATGATATGGCGCTGCATCGTATGTATAACCTTTTGCCTTTTCTTTTGCTGAAGTTGCTAATTGTACCAGGTGCATTGGGATCGCTGGGCTTGCCTTTGGATGCTTAGCCATGGAGACGATAGGGTTATGAATCGGTCACCTACCCAGGCAATATACATTAATGATGTGACTGTCAATAATTATCGTGTACATAGAGAGCGTTCTAGAGATCAACTTGGATGGGTGTTACCGCCTGCAGTGACTGCCTCCGCAGTCCTCTCTCCTCCGCTTCCTCGCTTCATTATAGCTAGCACCACGAATCCAACGGCCCCTACGGCCTCGTTTCTTTCCTGCTGTAGGCTCTCGTCATCAAAACATCTCATCAGGCTGTCAATGCTGCGAATCAAGACCGTTGTGTGTCCGGAGCTGACACCAGCCTCGTTGGCCCTCCAAGGACCCTGATCGCTGAGGAGAAGGCCAGTGGGACGGAGAGCGAAAACGCGGGGGAGGGGGGGGGGGGTTTATAGGATTTCGACAATGTATGGAGAACCCGGTTTGGAAGGTGCGCGATCCCGCCGGGTTGAGGGGGGATGGCATTGACAACCTAACAGACCAAAACAGACCACTCGACTAAAAAGGTGTCCAGACACCTAAGTAGGTGTGATACTGAATGATACTAGGTTTGACACAACCCCTCCGAGCGCAAGAAGCATCATCGTCTCGATATCTCGATAACCCTCCGGTGAGAATTCAGCAGCGGCTCGTGGTCGCAGTCCTTGGGTCGCTCTCCTCAGCCGGAAAGAATCCAACAGACCAGACAGGCTCCAGTTGGACTTGGTGTCATTCGACAAGAAGGGGGCAGATGCATCCCCCGCCAACACAGGCTTGTATGGTCATGATGTCTTTTTCAGTACGGGCCCAGCCCACCTGTAAATTACAGACGAGTATTATTTCTCTGTAAATTACCACTCGTACCACCGCCAATACCTGCGTAACAAACGTACACTGCAGCGCAGAGGAAACCAGGATAAACAGGCACCAGCCATGCTACACCCAACACCCCACCCAGCTCGACAGAGATGTGTGCTGATATTTCTTTCTTAAACTGGCTTCTTGCAGGTCAGTCAGCATGTGAACTCCAGTAGATCGTTTTGCTCAGGCTTGCTTCCGTGTGGCCGAGAACCTTCATCAATCGACAAACCAAGCAATAATGAATATGGTGCGACAGTCTCTCGAGGGCATTTCTCCCCAATATTGGACCTGGGAGCGGGCGTTGACTGCGGTCATCTCTATTTCGCTTCTCGTCTTCTGCCTGTCCATCTCCTACGGATCTCTCCGCAAACCCGAAGTCGTCATCGACCAAACAACCGGCAAAGAGCTGAAGCGCCCTTCCACTCTTCCATCCTCGGCCACAGCATCTGAGTCTGCGCGATGGACACCAGCTGATGCTCGCCGCAGCGTAAAACATCCTCAATCCCAGCAAAGCATCACTGACACGGGCCCAAACAGGGCATACATGGACCGCCTCGTCCCCATCCGCGTCGCATTCCCCGGTTTCACAAACTATATCATCTCCGGCCCGGAGTCCATGTTCTCCTACTTCAGAAAATCGCGCGACCTGTCCACCACAAGTCGCAGCTTGGTCGTAGTTGAGAACGCATTCGGCTGTCCACATCACTTGGTTCATCTCAAGCCACTCAAGATGGCGGCCCCTCGGACATCGAGCATGCCATCCACCGCGCCGTTCAGACCGGTCTTTCCGGGCCAGCCCTAGACACTCTCTCCGAGCGGTTCCAGATCTACCTCCGCGAGCGCTTCCAGTAGGATCTTGACTCCTACATCGGATCCGACTGGATCGAACACCACGATCTCAACGGAGGCGTGGAAAAGCGCGTCTTCGAGGCTACGGTCCGCGCGCTCTTCGGCGACCACATTCTCACGGCGAACCCCACCCTCGCGGACGACTTCTGGCACTACGATCTCTACATCGGGCCGCTGTTCATGGGTGCCCCGCGGTGGTGGAATCCAGCCGCGTACAGGGCGCGTGAGAAGATGGTCAACCTCAAGCGCTAGCACGACTTTTGTCGGGAGCACTGCGACGTGAGCACCATTAGCGATGATGTAGAATGGGAGCCTTTCTATGGCAGTAGGTTCATCCGCGACAGACAGAATCTCCTCACCAAACGCGGCATTCTCGATGAGACTGCTCGAGCTGCGGAGAATTTCGCCTTCATGTGGGCGTAAGTCCCTTTCGTCCCTGGGATCACACAATATGAACCTAGGCTAACGCCCCCAGAACAAACTCCAACTCTGTCATCGTATCAGTGTGGTGTGTTCTAGAGATTCTCCAAGACGTCACCTTGAAGGAGAAAGTGACCTCCCTGTTACCCTCTCTTACAACACCCCCAACCCCAGAAATCACTACCCCCAACACCCAAATCCCCACCTTCACCCTCCCCGTCCTAACCTCCAACCCCCTCCTCCAACCCCTTCCTCCAATCCATCTACGCGTAGACCCTCCGCCTCTGCGTCGCCGTAATCATCGTCCATCAACCGTCCAAGCCCAATTTCTCCTTCCGCGGCTACCACATCAAGCAGGACAAAGTCCTCAGCATCTCTACTCTTACCGAATCCCTCGACCCCGAGATCTGGAGTACCGGACCCACTGAGCCCCCGCATCCCCTCAACACCTTCTGGGTGGAGCGGTTCCTCGTGAACCCCGCCGACGCAGAGAGCGGGCCTGCCAGGTCCCGGAAGGACAGGAAACGGACTGCTGGTTCGGAGCCATATTTCTCGCTAGATGGGTTAGCGGGCTCATGGATTCCGTATGGTGGGGGGAAGAGCTTTTGTCCCGGGAGACATTTTGCGAAGAGGGAGATTCTGATGACTGCTGCGGCGGTGCTAGGGACGTTTGAGATTGAGCTGTTGGACACAGGGAAGGAAGACAGAAGACCGGAAGGGAATATGCGGTATTTTTGGGTTTGGGACCATGCCGTTGGATAGGAAGGTCGCGTTTCGGGTGAGGAGGAGAGCGGGTTTTGTAGATTTGGTGGTGGCTGTAGGATATGGGCTGGCTATTTTGAAGTAAATATTGGTGTTTGTACACTAGTAGTGTCACTGGGTGCATAGGCTTCCAAAGCTCCTCGGCAGTCTTTCTTTTCTCCCTGTTTTCCTTCTCACTCATATCACAATCTTACTGGAAACGCATCCATCCACACTCACTACTTCTTCTCCCCACCACCACCACCACCACCACTATCCACCATGCCACCACCACAAATCACAGCATGGACCGACTTCACCCACATATCCGAAGAATTCGACCCCGAAACCAACGAATTCAAATACACCATGTTTGCCTTCATCGCGCCCTCCGACGACACAATCTACTTACTATACTGAGCTACCCACCCGCCAATCCAATCTCACCATCCAGCAAGTCGCCGCCGCTCTCAACCCCATCCCGGATACCGAGCTATACCCAGCCCTCCCACCACCAGAACCACCACTACCGTCATCCTCTCCCAATCAGCTTCCCCCCTTGGAAGAGTACCTCAGACCCGTAGGAGGAGGGTCAAGCCCGGTGACCAGGCGAAAGATCAACAAGGAAGTATTCATGAGCGAACATGAATCCGCGATTCGGCGTTTACATTCCCTTCGGTGGGCGCATAATGATCTGAATCCGGGGAATGTGATGGTTGATTATGATTCTGATGTTGGAGATGGAAATGGAGGGGGGGGGTTATGCCGGTGCTGATTGATTTTGGGTCGGCGGGGGAGGTGGGCAGTTTGTTGGGGACGTCGAGGGGGACGTCGAGGGGGACGGGCGGGTGGATTGAAGGAGGGATGGAGGATTATGTTTCTTCAGAGAAGAGGCATGGTACTTTCGCGTTGGGGAGGTTGAGGGGGTGGTTGGATGGGATGGGTTGTGAAGAAGTTGGTGGTGATGGCGGTGGGGGGAGATAGTGTGAGAGGGGGCTGTTTTTGGCGCTGTTTGGTTGTGAGTGGGAATTAGTTCAGGGGCAGAATTGGGCGATTCCTTGATGATGGGCATGTTTGAAGTGTCTGACTGTACCAATAGAGATAGATCGCATATGTTAGAATTCATCTACATCAACACCTCCCTCCTGCTCACTCGCACCCTAACCTCTCCATCAGGATGGGGCGCCCCAGCATCCATCTCCCTCTGCACCACCCACCGTCCATCTTGGCCCTTATCCCCCAGGAACTCCATATCCCAAAGACTCACAACTGCCGCCACAAAGGTCAACACCTCCCTCTCCGCAAACAGCCGTCCCTTGCACATACTATAACCGCCGCCGAAACTATACAAGTGTCGAAACATCTCTGCTTTCTCTGTTGTCTTATCCCGGGAATCTTGGACAATGAACCTGCGAGGGTTGAACTCCTCGGGATTCTCCCACAGTTTGGGGTCTTTCTGCGTCGCGCCGTTGTGGATACACACTACGTTACCGGCTTTCAGGGTGTAGGATCGGGGCAGTGCACTGGGACCACGAAGCATGGTGGCATCTTCGGCGGATTCGGTCACGCAAAAGTCTCGTAGGATATATTTCTGTTCCGCGCCGAAGAGGTCCCAGCGCATGGTTTCGTACCAGGTAGATTTGAGGATGGGGCATTTTCGGGAAAGAGAGCTGTGGTCGAAGGTATATTCCCTTGAGGGGAGGCGGGTGATGTAAGGGGATACTTCTGCCCGGATAGAGGCGAGAAGAGTGGGATTCTCGTAAATGTGCAGCATTGTCCAGAAAGCGATGATGTTGGAGTTCTGCAAATGGTTAGATCACACGCCCCTGTACAAGGTAGAGGAAGCTTACGGCATGAAGTCCCCAGAGAGAACTTAGCAGACTGGAGATAGCGGCTTTCTCAGCCTGCGGACCGCCACTCCGCCACGTTCGATGCTGGATTCGCATCAGCTCGGACACATCACCCATGTCGCCCCAGCCAAAACGGGGCTTTCCACCATCTTCGACAGCTGTCAAGGCTTCGAACCACTCTTTCATGGCGTCCAGACAACGATCCCGCGCGGCTTTGGCTTTTACAATCTTCCCTGTAATGGCGGGTACGCCTGCGAGAAGAAACGGGAATTGCCCATCGAATACAAACAGATCATCCATGACGTCGGGGAATCGCTTGAGGAATGACTGGCCAAACATCGCGGGCGTTGAGCATGTGTATGCCCAACGGGTAACAAGATGAAACATGTCTGCCTCGATTGTCTTTCCGTTGTTGGTTACTTGGGGATTGGCGCCTCTTTCCCAGGCCGTCTGTTTCGCACGAATTGATGAGAAAGAAGTCAGTAAGGAGATACTCTTCCCGACGGCCTTGGCTGTACGGTCTGAGGCATCGAGGATAGCACTTTCTGTCATAAGAATGTGGAGATTGTCGGTTATCTTTGCGTTCAGATCGGGCTGTTCTGCCGTGGTGCCTTCATCGCGGAACCCATTTCTGGCGATCCGGTGGATGAGGGGTTTGTTGGAGAGAGTGGTTGCGCGCTGTTTGAAGATCTGTTGAACGATCGACGGTGTAGTGATCATGTAGTGTTGGCGGTGGAGGAGCCTGATGGTGTAGATGCTGTCGCGGCAGTGGTCTCTGTGGACTGTCAGTGTTTGAGAGGGTGGTTGGCTGTGAATTATATACTGACCTGGCTTGGCCCGTTAGCTTCCCATTGTTGGAGATGTAAGAGATGACATGGCCGAGAAACGGAATCCAGTATGGGAGCGTAGCTGGCTCCTTGGGATTGTCTCTGGCCTGGATTCGCGCATATTGAAGCTCGCTGTAGACGCGATTGAGCAGACAAGTGAGTATCACTAAGAGGGGAGCAGTGATATAGGGGTGTAGTGAAGCAAAGGCATAGATTTGCCTGGTGGAATTACCGAACTCCACGACCAATGAGCTCAGAGCCATGCCTGGGGATCTGGGCTATTCTCGAGGGACATGATGCGAGCAGCAAGAACCGTGCTCGCGAACAGAGTGAGCAGATCATTAAGTAGGCAGTCTCATCGTCTTACCTCGTGTGCAAAATGACGATGCTTCCTGGTAAAACATCAATACATGCGATACTTGGTTTGTTACCACCAGTACATGGAACCAGGGACATTACTTACAATACATATATTAGTGCTTCTCGCCTTGGGTGGGGCATTTCAATACCGGGAGGCGTCTGGATCGACCGTCCGTGTTTTCCTGCTCGGCGGGTCATTTCCAGCCATGCTAAGAGTTTATTAACTTTCAGACCATCCCAGTGGGGTATTCAATTGCTATTTCAAATCCCGAGGAGTCAGCTCTCTAGCACTATCAGGCAACGGTGAGTGGAGATGTGGGATTAGGAGTTCAAGGCTTCGCCGCATGAGGACCCTCTGGGGACATGTTTGTTCCCTCTGCTAGGAGTGAATTTCAAATCCTATGGCAGGTTATTGACTCAATGACTTTTCACGCCTTTTGTTTGCGCAATGGCGAATGTCTCCGTGAAAGGTAACACCGTCAGATATTGACTTTTTCTGTCCCCCACCTAGTTGAGGCTGGTCAGCACAGATCAATGGAGTTGGAGACAGATGATGCTTAGCGTATGCTCGGCGTACGTGTCCTTCGACACCCACGATCATGGCTTCAAGTTGGACACTCGTGGGTTTTCGTGTCTACACCACTCATTGGTCTCCAAGAAGTTTGGGCGAAGGATGATTTAGAATTGGTGGACGCATGACAGTGTTGTAAGTAATAACTAGCTCTGGATCTTGCGCGTTTTGTTGCTATCAGGCGACCTGCTAAGGTGTTGTCGGGATTTGACTTCCACATTGCGACTAACGCTCGGGTCGTACAGTACATTGCTTCTGCCCCGATATTGTGCCGCGATTAAGGTGGCTGAAAAGATATCCCCGACACCGGGACCGAGCATTAGGTCGCGCAGAAGGCGCGATGTACGCATAGCTTATTGCGCGAACAGGGCTAATAACGCGACTCCCTCCATATACCTATTGGGCAGAGTGGTTGAATAATCTGGCAGCCATCATAAACCTTCGGCCGGGCTCGAGACCAATCTGCATGAATCCAATGGCTACGTCCGTCCCCACGGTCGAGGATATAGTCGCCCTGCGTGTGGACATTCCGTTTGCGTTCCCACCACTCAATATCGATCGAAACAAATTTCCCGGAGAGACACACATTGTTGAAGCGATGAGGTCCTAGTGTTTAAGAAGCCGATTGCAAGTTAAGAGCATGCGCGAGGACATCTCACTGCTTTCTATGTCCTGGAGACTTAGCATAAGACTGGACGGGCCTGAAAATGATGTGTGCGGTATCTGAACGAGCCAGTCGGCGAGTAATATAATAGATTGGGGGTTTTTCTGAACGGTCGGGATTCCTTGTTTTAGAATTTTTGTTAGCGATGCTGACCAAGATAGAGCTCTGGCATTACGCAAAAAGGAAAATGACCGAGTGCAACAAACCCCAGTCTTTGCCAGGACCAATCTGCTTCCGATCGATTCTTTTAAGCAACTAGCATCTCAAGTATGGCTTTAAACAGGGTCCGATAGGGCTGTCAGGATGGGGAATGTGAGTGGCCCGACCCCTGTTCTCCGGCCCGATCAGCCACTAATAACGCATCCATATCCGGGGTTGTCAGGCAATCGATCTATAAAAGATCGCAGCCACCCAGGAAACCTGTCTTAGATATCCTCATGCAAAGCATCTTATGATTATGATCCTTGTCCTGTTTTTGCACTGCAGTCAAGTCGTCTCATATTAATGAGTGCAGGATGCCGCCAGGAACATGCAGCAGTGGTGGAGCTAATAACATTAACAGACAAAAATGAGAAGACGCAAGGTTGATCAGATACAACAGAAGCTGGGGGAAGCCCGATGGAAAGCCACCCTTCCAATACAGCAGACCGCCGGAGTGGCCGCTGCACCTTCCAAGAAGTTTCTGCCCCTTGGCAGATAGATCTTCATGTTGTACAATTTTCCCCTTTCCAATTGGCCTGGAGTGGCAGTGGTCCTGTCTACTGGTGATCCAGTGTGCTTCTCTAATGATTTTGTCACACACTTGTCATACAACATTCCCATTAAAAATTGCGGCTGCGCGCGTGGCATGGTCCCGCAAGCATTCCCCGGTTTAAATACACTCCTTGCACCTCACCACCAGTCCTCCATCTTCAACAAACTGCAGAGATGCCAGACAATAAAAATACCGACATGGCGGCCACCGCTGCAGAAAAACTTGCAGAGACTCCTGTTTCTCCCCCGAAGGTTCCCAACCACAATGATGTCATTTATACCCCAAACATGAAGTCCAGCGTGGAAGGGAGCAGCCATCATGGCCACAGTGAGGGGGAGAATCATGAGGAAGCCAGCACCAGCTCTGCTTTTCATCTGTGGAATCGTCGCTGCTTCTCCAAATACTTCAAGCATGTGGCCTATGCTGCAATCTGGGCGTTGTTTACTGGGTAAGTCTGCCTAGATCTGATGCTAAGTAACCTCAAACTAACACGCACATCTTCTTCCAGTTGGTGGATTACCGGCCTCATCTTCCACCGCTACGACCTCGGCTGGCTAATCCCCTTCCTGTTGTATCTCGCCATCACCTTGAGACTCATCTTTCTCTACATCCCCATCTCAGTACTCACCAGACCGGTCTTCTTCGTATGGAAACAGACGGCCTCACGACTCGTTGGCTATGTGCCAGAAAAGCTTCGCATCCCAGGCGCTGCCCTCGTCACCATCGCCGTTATTCTCATCGGATCTTTCGTGTCTCCCGAGTCTGCCAACAATACCCGCGCAGACCGAGCCGTCAGTCTATTCGGACTCGTTGTCTTCCTCTTCATCCTCTGGCTGAGCTCCCGAAACCGCAAGAAGATTGTCTGGCACACCGTCATCGTCGGCATGCTAGTGCAGTTTATCGTCGCGCTGTTTGTCCTTCGCACCAAGGCCGGCTATGACATCTTCAACTTCATCTCCACCCTCGCCCGTGAGCTCCTCAGCTTCGCAGAGCAAGGCGTCGACTTCCTGGTCGAACCCGGCTGGTCTGAGAAACACAGCTCATGGTTTATCGTCAGCGTTATCCCCGCCATCATATTCTTCGTCTCTCTCGTACAGCTCCTCTACTACTCAGGCGTTCTACAATGGGCCATTCAAAAATTCGCCATCTTCTTCTTTTGGTGCATGCGCGTCTCCGGCGCCGAAGCCGTCGTTGCTGCCGCCTCCCCGTTCATCGGACAAGGCGAATCCGCCATGCTGATCAAACCCTTCATCCCATACCTCACCATGGCCGAAGTCCATCAGATCATGTGCTCCGGCTTTGCCACCATCGCCGGCTCCGTCCTTGTTGCTTACATCGGCATGGGCGTCAGTCCCCAAGCCCTAATCTCATCCTGTGTAATGAGCATCCCCGCCTCCCTCGCTGTCTCAAAACTCCGCTGGCCAGAGGAAGAAGACACTCTCACCGCAGGCAACGTCACCGTCCCAGAAGACGAAGACCACAAGGCCGCTAACGCCCTGCACGCCTTCACCAACGGCGCCTGGACGGGCATCAATATCGCCGGCTTGATCACCGCCACCCTCCTATGCATCATCTCACTCGTCGGCCTTATCAACGGCCTCTTCACCTGGTGGGGTCATTACCTCAACATCAACAACCCCCCTCTCACCATTCAACTCATCCTCGGCTACCTCTGCTACCCCATCGCCTTTCTCCTCGGCGTATCCCGCGACGGCGACCTGCTTAAAGTGGGCAAGCTGATCGGGACGAAGCTCGTTATGGTACCCCTTCCTCCTTCCCTCTTTCCTATACACCCCCAATGTTAACACCCCAAATCTCCAAAATCAACAGAACGAGTTCGTAGCCTACCACGCCCTCCAAACCGACCCGGAATACCACGATCTCTCCCCCCGCTCCCGCCTCATCGCCACATACGCCCTCTGCGGCTTCGCAAACATCGGTTCTCTGGGCAACCAGATCGGCGTGCTGGCGCAGTTAGCCCCCGGGCGAGCGGGCGATGTCTCACGCGTCGCGGTGAGTGCCATGCTCACTGGGGCGCTGGGTACGTTTACCAGTGCGGCCATTGCGGGGTTGTTGATTACTGATGAGGGCGGTTTTTCTCAGCCGAGCTCATAGGTAGAAGGTATCAGGGACGTGAGGCGAGTTGCTTGGGGTTTTGGCTCGGTGGGATAGTAATTTGATAGATGGGGTTTAGCATGGGAAATGGCTCGGGGGTATGTGTGAGAACTTAGCTACGGCTTCATGTACGAATTGGCTAAATAGACTCCTTGCTTGAATGTTAAGGTATAATATCATCGTAGATATTAGTGATAGTAGTAGGCGTTGGGGTGGTGTAGAGTAAGTAGAGTGTAGTGTAAATCCTGGCTGGCGAATCATATGGGGGCGCAGTTTAATGTAGATGTTTGGTTCTCGGTAGGTTGCTCTACGTATTTCGTCTTCGTCGGATTCCGGTGTTACTAGATCGAGTATGGAAGGGATGAATTGCATTGTTAGGGGCATATATACAATGGCAGAGAGAGGAAAAGAGAGAGAGAGAGAGAGGCCTTCAAGATCTGAAGTAGGTACGGTACTACTTGACCTCCTCCTCGAGATTCATCAAACAGAAACTTGGGATATCCCCATCACATCGCAACAGCTAATCCCACTATTAACCGGGATATAGAATGTATGATATGGAAATCCTCAATGGTATGGTATGGTATGGTATGTATACGACAACCTCAACTTCAATGCCAGCCTCCACTGCACTAGAGAAAAGAAAAGAAAGAAGGGTAGGAGTATCTAGGTACAAGTTAACCCAATCCCCCTCCCCCCCCAACCTTCACACCACCATTCATATACATCCATCCACGGACCCAATCCTCCACCAGTGCCCATCCATCATATCCAATAGGAATAATAGCCTACTGACAAGAAAAAGAAGAAATATAAAAAAAGGCAAAGCGCAGGGTATTTAATCCCAGGACCGACCCTGTCATTTCCCATTTCCAAACGAAAAAAAAAAAAAAAAACAAACAAACAAACAGACCCCGCCTCCCAAACGCGAGAACTCCGAAAAATCATGAAATCAACCCAGCCAGCCAGCCCACCTCTTGTACCCTCAGGTAGAAAGAAGTGGTAGGGGAAGGAGGGGTAGGCAGGCACCATGCAGCCGGTTTCTTTCCCATAAAGTCAACGCACAACGCACACAACGCACAGACCCCAATTCTCATGCAATGCAACGCGGACCCGTTGATGCGGGTCCGGATTCTGTCAGGTCACATCGTGGACGACAGAGACGCTCACTCCGGGACAATCGTAATTTTACTCGATGTCTTCGATGTCGCGATGACGGGCGAGGACGTGGCGCTTGTATTCCTCCTGGTCGGTGTCCCAGAGTTCGGCGGCTTGGGCGTTGAGGGGGCTCGCGCTGAGGGTTGGCTGTTAGGAGGATCTGGGGTGAGAGAGAAGATGGAGGAAAGGGATGTCTTACTTGTTGGGTTCGCCAAGCAGACTCTGCAGACTCAGGAGGACGCTCTGGACGTTGTAAACGGCACTCCACTTGTCCTTGAGGATGTCGAGACAGATGCGGCCGGAGAAGTCGACGTTGGGATGGTAGATGGGGGTCTTGAAGAGGACAGTCGGCGCTGTGTAGGGGTAGTTGTTGGGGAAGGCGAACGAGAGTCGGAAGGTGAGGCCTTCGTAGGGCGTCTCGGTTGGGCCGGTGATGGTGGCGGTCCAGGAGAGGAGGTTGCCGTCGGCGTCGGGAAGGCGGAGATGCCCGGCGACGGCGAGAGCATCAGTTGCATCAGCTCGGCTTGGAGGCTGTAAGGACGGAGGGGTCGGGTGGTCAGTATGGGGTTCCACAAGGATCATCCTGAAGTATACAGCGTGTACAGTGGACGCTGACGGTGGGAGGTCGTGGTACGAACCGCTTAGTGACGCCCTGAGTGTCGGTCCTCTGCGCGGACGGGTTGAGCTTGGACGCTTCGTGGGCGTCGGGGGCCGAGTTCTGTGTGTCCTCCATGGTGTAGTCCATTCTGGTAGAGCCGAGAGGCTTGAAGCGGGCGACGGTTGATTTAAGCAGGGGTCAGGGAAACGAGGAATGCAGCGAACGTGTAGCGTGTGGATGTGTGGGAGGAGAGAGAATAGAAGGGAGGAGAGGAGAGGCGCTGGCTGGAATGACGCCGGATGCGAACGCTGCGACTTCGTTGGCTGATGCGGACCCGATTGACCCACAGGCTGAATCCCCCGGATGTTCGAACTCAGACAGGCGGACGGGTGATGGCACGGTAGGACTGGCAAGTAGGTGGGAAGGTGGGAAAAGAGAAGGGTTACTCAGGAGTCAGGAACTTAGGTTTGATCGGTAGGGAGAGGCAGGAGAAAAGAGGGCGATCGTGAGGGTCCCTGGGAAAAAAGCAATAAATCGCACCCTCTTTGTTTACTCGCCATCCGCCCGGCAACGCCGCCCCCGATTGATCCAGCCAGTCGCACATCCCCACCGGTCGTTGCAACTGATGGACGGACTGACTGGTCGCGATCATCTGCAGACACCGTCTGATCCCTTATCTAGATGCATGATCTACTGTGCGATCCAATCTGAGGACAAAGCCTGGACCAGCTAGCCTTGCCACTTGCCTTGTTGTTTGAGTTTGCGAGGGTACTGGGTAAATAATCCAGGCCAGGTTGTGGTGCAAACAAGTCCTCCTCCTCACCGGACGGTCTGTGCTGGTTTAAGTGACTTGGTTACGGGTGCGGGTCTGGCGTGACAGCGTCCTGAAGCAGACCACACCAGGCGGTCAACTACTAGTTGACTCGCGACTTGCAGGTGCAAGTCTTCTTCTCCTATCTTGATCTTCACTTATGGCTTCAAGATACCATCCTCTTCCTCCCTCTGGAGTCCCCCTTGTGACAGCATCGTATCTCCCCCAAGATGCCGGGTTCTGAAGGCTGCGACCGGCAGCCGTCAACAGACTGCCGAAAGAGGATAAAGTGGCTTTCGCGTGCCGGTTCTGCGCGTCCAGCTTCCTCGCCGCCTATCCAGCATCCCATCCAGCATCCCCTCCCTTGCGTTGCTTGCCGCCACCACCCCGGGCATGGCTTGAACTCGACTTCATGATCGGACCTGTCACATCAGCCTGCACCAGGGATTTTTTCGCCCAGTCGTCCTCGTGAGTCTCTGTCGCCATGCACCACTCTCAGCTGGCCCCGCTGCCGAATGACTTGCCCTTCCGCATCGTCTCCAAGACCATCGGCCAGGGTGCCTACGCCTGGTATGACAGCTCTGCTCCCTTGCCAAATTTGGCTCCTCGAAAACTCTTACTGACGAGTCTTCATGTCTAGTATCAAGAAAGCCGTCCCCACCTACACAGACAACCCCGTCTTCGCAGTCAAGTTCATCCACAAGGAATATGCCGCCCGCCATGGCAAGGTCACCCCGCGTCAGTTGCAGATGGAAGCAACCGTCCATAAGCATATCGGGGATCACAACAACATAATCTCCTTTTTCCAGACGGGCGAGGATGACGTCTGGCGCTGGGTGGCCATGGAGCTGGCCGAGGGGGGCGATTTGTTCGACAAAATCGAGTCCGACGAGGGCGTGGGTGAGGACATCGCCCACGTCTACTTCTCGCAACTCATCAGTGCCGTGGGCTACATGCATTCCAAGGGGGTGGGACACCGCGATATCAAGCCGGAGAACATGCTCTTGACGGCCGACGGCAACCTGAAAATCGCCGATTTTGGCCTCGCGACGTTGTTCGAGTATAAGGGCGTGACTAAACTCTCCACCACATTCTGCGGAAGTCCCCCCTACATCGCCCCAGAGGTCATCTCGTGCAGTAACAGGAATATGGTGAAGGGGTCTGGTTATCGACCGGACCTGGTGGATATTTGGTCCTGTGGGATTGTGCTGTTCGTGCTACTGGCAGGCAACACCCCGTGGGATAGTCCGACCGACGGCAGTTACGAGTTCCAGGAATATCTAGCGACAAACGGGCGGACATCTGACGAGCTCTGGCAACAGCTACCGACGGCAACTCTCTCCCTGCTGCGGGGTATGTTGAATGTCAATCCAGCAAACCGGTTCTCCTTGGAAGACGTGCGAAGACATCCCTGGTACACCCGACCGAACAAATATCTGTCGCGCAACGGCACGCTCCGCGACCCGATTAATTTGGCAACCACCATGTTTGAGTCACTCCATATCGACTTTTCCCAAGATCCCTTCGCGCGGTCGCAGGGGGGCAGTTTTGCGGGCGCACGGATGGACGTCGATCTCGGCGAAGAACGAATTTCGTCCACCCAACCGGACATGCCGAGAGGAGACATGCTGGTGGACTGGGACATGCCCCAGGTGGCCGATGCGTTCTCTTCCACGCAACCCATGGGACGGCCCTTTTTTGCAGATGACACGTCGGTGCAGGATCATCTGGAGGATGAGCCATCTATGTCACAATTCTCGCCGCATCCGTCTGTGCCCCTCAGTCGGACACAAAAGGCTCAGCGGTTCCAGGACATCGTGCCCTCTCGTCCGATGACACGCTTCTTTTCCACTTGGGAGCTCAAGATACTGGTCCCTCTCATCAGCGAGGCTCTCCACCGCCTCGGGGTCCCTGTCCCTGCCATTCCTGCGGTGTCTGCTGGAGACACCTCCGCGATGATCCGGATCGTCACTCGGGATGGGAGAATGTGCACACTCCAGGGCAAAGTGCTGATGGAGTGTGTGTCGGAGGGCCTCTTCGAGATCGAATTTATGAAAGTCAAGGGAGATCCGCTGGAGTGGCGACGCTTTTTCAAGAAGGTGGCTGTTCTTTGCAAGGATGCTGTCTACAAGCCCGACAGTTAGGCCGAGCGGTCGGCTTGAACAAGCATTCTCATTGCGTCTTGTCACGTCTTACGGTTAATGTACGAGTAATGGATTTATGATGATTGGGTATGAAATTGGCAGGACGGGTTAGGTTCAAGGGTTATGCGTTGGCTTTGTTGGTTATTACTGGTTTAAAAAAAAAATACAATGACGGTCTTATTTTCAGAGATAGTGCGAGTACTACTATGTTGTTTGTCAGAGAATGTGACTAGGGTGTTGGTGTATATATAGCCGGTATGGCTCGCCTCAGAATGCCGCGAACCGCGTTTCTAGCAGCGTAGAAACACCAACAGACTTTCCTCCCGTCAACCCCTCGCAAATACAACACCAACACCAGATCCGAGCCTTATCGAGTAGTACCCAACGGATCCACGACCACGTTGCGCCAGTCCTTCCGGCCGATATACTGCTTTGGTGCTTCCGTTCTGCACATCACCACGTGACGCCGGTCTAGACTGCGGATTGTGGGGGATAAATTGGAGCTTCGACCCCAAGAACTGGCAATTATGCCCTCTGCTCTCTGCCTCCTCTCCGCCGTGCAAGCCCGATGAGTCCGGTCGGCCCTCAATGGTGCTCTCGTCCCCGTCTCACTCATGGAGAAGCTCCCCGTAGAGATTCTCTGCGAGATTATTGACTGTACGCCCTGTCCCTTCACCCTTCATAATCCCCAGCTCTTCCAGTCCAGCCAGCCTTCCACTACCCCACATCAGCAGTTTCATGCCATGTGCTAGACCACACCACCACCACCCGGCTAACGCCCCCTAGATCTCACCCCACATGAGCGGGTACAGCTTCAATCGGTATCGCGGCGACTCTTCTCGGTGGCCCGCGACAACAACCTCTGGCGACTCCACTGCTTCGAGGGATCATGGAGCGCTTCCGGAGCCTTGCGTCCCTCCACCAACGGCTCCTCGCAGAGCCTCGTCGCCAACCCGACCGCCTCGCTCAGCGCCCTCGGCCACACCTCTCTCCGATCTCTGATCCAGCCCCGCGCGTCCCGTAACGACCCCCAGGATAAATCCCCGTCCTATGGCCTGCGATCCCGAGCGGCGGCGGGGTGGGATCCGTCTTATGAGGGGGAAGAGGTGAACTGGTACTCGGAATACATTGCCCGGAATGGACCGATCTCGCTCAGCTGGATGCAGCAGCCTTTCACCAAGGTCTCCCAGGGCCAACGGCGGGACTACCGGGAGGTGAAAGGTATGGGGTTGCTCCGCGACTGGAGTTCGGCCAGAGAGAATAAAGTGATCGCGCCCCTTGATGATGGGAGCGTTTGCATCTGGGATCTCAACCACTCGCACTCGATCGGTTCCCGCAACACCAAGGGCAAAGTTCTTGGGGTGAGCTCGCCAGGGATCTTGATGGCGAACCTGTCCGGGCGACGGGACAACTCCGGGACGAAGCAGGCCCTGGAATTCGTCAACCTGGGCGAATGCGTGAGCGTAGACTCCATCCGTCGCAGAGCCTATCTGGCTGTTGGGAACATCCTAAACGAGGTCGATCTCGAGACTCTCAGCGTCATCTCTCAACAGCGATACCCATGGTCTGTGTTTGCCTTGTCCCAGGAGACTGATTACTCGGTACCGTTGACGCTGGCGACCACACTAAGTCTGCATATATACGATGGTAGAATGTCGGCGATGGAAGAGGAAGCGGCCATCAACCTACGCTGTGAGGAGCCAACTGTGTCTTTGGTCCCCCAATCCCAGATCTATGCCCCTCCGGACTCGCCCCTTCTGCAACTCCAACCGGACGGTCGACCCCCCCATCGAATCCGAAGCCCAGACCCGTCAAACAACAGTGACAACTACGCCCCGTTGTTCCAACCAGGCCCTCTTTCGCTGCTTCATGCTCCTGCACCGCATGTGAACTCGATTTTCCTCGCCGGCCGCTTCCCCAGCATCTTACAATACGATCGCCGCTTCTTCCCACGCTTACAAAACACCATCCACTCGGGCGGTCAGCTCTGCGGTCTTGCTGCTGTTCCCGCGCCCCGGTTTCCTGTCTTCCCCAGTTCCGAGTTCCCAACCTCCCATAAGCTGGTCGCTTGTGGGGACTATAAGGGTCGTGGATCCCTGGAGCTCTACGACCTGTCACCTTCAGGCAACAATTACAAGGCCGATCCATCGGGTTGCTCGTCCTCGCTGTCGATGGCGTACCAGAACCGGCAGAGTGTCGCCCGGTCGAAGGTGCTCTCGGTTGAATCCCACGGGACTCGAATCGTTTTCTCCGACGCAGATGGCAACATCAAGTGGGTGGAGCGCGATGGGCGGTCGGAAGTCCGCCGCCTGAACATCAACGCCTACCAACCGCAACGGCGATGGAACCAGCAGCCCGGGGGCGCCTCCATTCGCTCTGGGGGTGGTGGGGTTGAGGGGGAGGAAGAGCATGCGCCTGGTCTCTGGGGTAGTCTATCACGGTCCCGCAATGACGGCGAGGTGGCGCGAAAAATTCTCCCTACTGGCGCAAGTTTGACGGGCGATGAGCTGCTCGTGTGGACCGGTGAGCACATTGGACGGGTTCGATTTTCGAACACCCCTGAAGCGGAACTCGACCAAGACGACGAGGATGAAGACATGGTCATTGACAAAAATATCGGCGAGGCTGAGGTCGAAAAGAGGCAAAATGACCGACGCGAGCTGCGACGGCGTGAACATGAATATGCGACGATGATGCGGCGGGCCCTGGTGAGACAGGCCGATGAGGTGCGGCGGATGGGTGGTCTTGGGCTGTGATGCTGGTGATGATCTTTGCGGCTTTTGCGTCTTTGTTTGCTGCTTGCTGCGCTGCTTGCTACTTGCCATTTGATGAGTGATACCTACGATCTGGGCTTATGTTTATTGTGCTGGCCATGCCCCTAGATAGACTTGAACTTCCTTCATAGAGCGGGGATATAAACCGGTAGATTTGCAGACTTCTGCTCCAGCGGGAGACCATTTCCATTCCAGGCCTCGGCCACCCGCGATGACTGGCTTCTGACAAACCATTAGTGAGCCCGCGGCCGTTTCCGTCTCTTCCTTCGCATTCTGTCCGAGTCTACTGCTGGGTAGATTCCTGTTTTATAACATCTTCCCGGTGTCTCTGAGTCTCCTCATAGGAAGTAATTTCCCGATCATCATTTGTGTCCTGCTGCCGCCATCCCCGAGCCCGAGCCTCCGAACCTCCGCCCCGCGAATCCCGACCGATAAAGAACCACCACCACCGCCAGCCTCGCCATTGCGCCATACAGATTCTCCCCGCTAGCCATTGGCGCTCCCCTTTCTATAAAACGCCCGATCCTGCACTCGAAATCCTGGTGCTGACCCAATCGGAACGCCCTGAGCAAGCCTTTCCCCCCCTGCAGTACATACCCCGCCCCCGATTCCGCCATCCGCACGCACCGAGGGGCATTTCGCTGATTGATCAATCGAGCAGCACAACAACACCCTGCCTATACCACTACCGCTACCATCCAAGATGCCTTCGCCTGTGGACCCTACTCTTCAATTCGACTCCATTGAAGACACGATAGCTGCGTTCAGTGAGTGCCTTCTCCTTGCTTATCTTCGCTGTGTCTTTCACCGCGGGGCATTCAATCCCTCTACCGTCATCTCCATAATCAATAATCGCAACCACAAGACAAAGGAAGACAACCCATGCACACCGCTAACCCCCTCTCCCCTCTCTAGAAAACAACGAATTCATCATCGTCCTCGACTCCCAAGACCGCGAAAATGAAGGCGACCTCATCATCGCCGCCGAATCCATCACCCCCGCGCAAATGGCCTTCCTGGTGCGCTACACAAGGTACGACACAACCCCAATCCCCTCCTCTCCTCCATACCCAATACCTCCCCCCTCAATCCACAATCCTACGAATTAAAAGCACCCCCCTCTAACCATGACAACAAAAAAAAATAGCGGCCTAATCTGCGCCCCCATAACCCCCACACTCGCCTCCCGCCTGCACCTCCCTCAAATGGTCACCCACAACGCCGACCCCAAGGGCACAGCGTACACCATCTCCATCGACGCCTCCGACCCCTCCGTGACAACCGGCATCTCAGCCCAAGACCGCGCCTTGGCCTGCCGCACCCTCGCCTCGCCCACCGCCCACCCCGACGACCTCCGTCGTCCCGGTCACATCATCCCCCTCCAGGCGCGGCCCGGCGGCGTGCGCGAACGCAGAGGCCACACCGAGGCTGCGGTGGAGTTCTGTCGTCTGGCCGGAAAGGCGCCTGCCGGTGTGATTGCGGAGTTGGTAGAGGATGGGGAGACGGTCCCTGGCGTTGCGGAGATCGGGGGCGAGAATGGGATGATGAGAAGGGATGCTTGTTTGAAGTTCGGGAGGAAGTGGGGGATTAAGGTGTGTACGATTGAGGATTTGGTGGAGTTTGTGGAGAGAGAAGAGGGGGGAAAGAATGGGAGTGTTTAGGTTAAGATGCTTGGTGGGATGGCGGTTGGGGTTTTTGTATATTCTTTCTTCTGTCTTGTTTCCTTCTTCCTTCTGGACACTGCCAACACCGAGACGGTGGTTGATTGCATTGTATATGGCTGCTTGTGTCTTTGTTTATTCCTTTTCTTGTTCCCTTCTTTGATTCTCTCTTTCAACATTTCATTGTCTGTTTCTTCTGGCCCCTATGGATCACTGCAAAATAGATGGATAAAAAGAGAAAGAGGCATTGGTGAGGATTTTCATTGAAAGCTATTTCTGGGACTGTATATCACTCTGGATTCTTGATAGACGTGCATGATATATGTTTGAATGCTAGTATTGGCATGGTACAGACGAAAGGACTAATGAAAGCACGACTACATTGAATCACCATAATAATCCACTAGAGTAGAACACCACAGGAAAACACAACCCACCCCAAGAACCAAGTCCAGTCTATAATCAATTATTATTCGGGTATCGAGTTTGCTGTATAGTTTTACACAAGGCTGCAACAACCAGCCAGAGAAAAAAAAAAAAAAAAAAGGAAAAGAAAGAAAAGGAAAGGAAAGAGAAGCACAGCAGCCATTCCCAGTCTTCCATGAGAACAAAACAAAAGGAAAAGAAGGAGGCACCACCATCTAATTCCCTAACGCCAGAAATGCAATCCCAGGACAATTTTCTTAAGAGAAAAAAAAAGAAAAGCCGAAACACTTTTAAGAAACCGCATACTACCGTTTCAAATGCGAATAATCTCTCAAAACACCCATCATATGGGTATTGGTAGTCTTCCCACTGCGTCTGGCCTTCTTGACCTTCTTATGCTCGATCTTGGGCCTCTGCTTGACGACCTTATTCTTGCTGGTGGGCAGAATACCCGCCTTATCCAGCTCCTCCTTGACAGCCTGCTGGTCGGGCACGCGCACCTTCTCCCAAATAGTGCGGAACTCCTCATCGAAGACCTGGATGAGCGAGGGATCATTCGCCCAGACCATCTTGGCGTGATCATCCTTCTTGTTCCGGGTGACGAGGAGCTTCCCCTCCTTCTCCAGCGTATTGATCGTATCCTCGACGTTAGGCCAGCCCTCGCGCAGCTCACGCACGCTCATGCCCGCACCTGTGGTCTGCGCCTGCAGTTTCTGGAGCAGCTGTTCGGCGGTGCGGATGTTGTGCGGGGGACGGAACCCGAATGTGCCTTCGCCGTTGGCTCCGCTAGGGTCGTATTGCACTTTCTCGTGCACTTGTAGGATGCTCCGCAGCGCTTGGATGTAGCCTTGGTCATTTGCTCGGTGTTGCAGGGACAGGTAGCTGACGATGTCGGAAAATCGGAGCGGAGTGCCCTTGGATTTCATGTGCTCGATCGCGAATACCACCTGCGTCATGATATCCTTTCCCGTGCCTGTGTTGGCCGGCTGCGAGTATACGATGTCCGCATCGTGGCGTTTGCGCTTTGCTTCGTCAAGTGTGCTGCCGCCGGGTGTTGGGGTCGAGGTCGACGATGGGAGCTGAGAGCTGCTGCCGGACGTGTTGGTGTTGGCGTTGTTGCTGTTCACGAAGCGGCGTTGTTGGGGCATCCGCGCCGCGTAGTCGACTACGCTGGCGCTGAAATTCTTGAGCTGGGCTTGAAGGTGTGACATTTTGCCGGTTGCCGGTTGCCGGTTGCCGGGGATGTGATCGGGCTGAGATGGGGAGGGAGACGGCGAGAGTGAGGTCGGGCCCGAGGCCAGGAGACAGAGCGAGGAGGCGAGGCCTCGCTTTGTAAGAGCACAAAGGAGCTCTGTTAAAGATCGTGTTTTATCATATGAGACGGGGAAGCGAGGGGGTCGGGGTCGAGGATGGGTTCTGTATTTGAAGCCACCGAGAGAGTGAGCGACCAACGAGTGGGTGGTGGGTAAGTGAGAAGTGGTGGAGGAATGAGGGATGGATGGACGATCCTCGTCATCGTCGACTTTGCGATGCCCCGCTGCCTGAGGCGGCTACAGTCAGGTGACGGGACTGGCACTAGCCGCAATGGGAGCTCCGCCCAGGCGACTAAGCCTCAGGCCCTCCCGCCGGTCATTCATCATCGCGACGGAGACCTTTGTCTGCTGTCATTTCCATCTATCTTCTTTGCCCCCGCCTCCCCTCGCTCCCACTCCCTTCAGGCCTGCTTCCATGGCTTAGTCTGCTCCTGGAGGCTGTGCGTTTCTTTTCACTTCCAACGCGCAGCAGACTGACGCCAGCGCCTGGCTACCTACAACCCAACATCCCTCACCTCCTCTCATACGATCATCACTCATTTCACAACATAAGCCAGCTTTTCAACGATCCAGCAGCCATTGCTGCGGTCAGCCCATGGTAATCATGGCGACAGCTACGATTGAGCTCCCCTTCCTCTCGTCACACTACTCCGTGGCTGAGTCGACGCTGAGCTCCCTCACGCAAGCTCCCACCGTCGAGCTCGTCAACCAGCTCCTGGAAGCCATCACCAAGAAGGCACGCGAGCATGATGAGCTGAAGTCCGACAAGATCCGACTAGAAGTGGAACTTGACAATGCCGTCCGCTCCAGCGAGAACAAGATAAAGGTTCTGAAGAATTCCGTGGAGAAGGGCCATGCAGAAGTGGAAGAAACGAGGAAGAAACTTCACGAATCGGGTAAGTACCGTGGAGATGTGTGGTTGGAGATTTTCCCTTGTTGCTGACGCGTGGTAGAAACTGCTCGCTCTGCGTTGGAATCCGAAATCGCCTCCCTTAAGTCGTCCTCTACGTCGAACGAGTCCGAGGTGAGCTCGCTGAAGTCTCGCATCTCGTCCCTGGAGGCTTCCAACAGGGATACGCTATCGCTACTCGAATCCAAATCCGCCGCCTACGACAAGCTGTCCGAAGAACTCTCCGCCCAGCATAAGAAGACCATCGAACTGAGACGCCAACTCTCCACCGCCGAACAGAACCTCCAGGCCGCAACCTCCGCCTCTGCTACCGCCAAGTTCCGCGAACAGAGCCTTCAGCAGGACTTGGAGTTGACCAAGAAGAACAACGAGTGGTTTGAGACGGAGCTGAAGACCAAGTCTGCCGAGCACCTCAAGTTCCGCAAGGAGAAGAGCGCTCGGATCACGGAGCTTCAACGTGAAAACGAGGAGGCCAGTGCAAATGTGGACTCCTTCAGGCGCAGTGAGAATGCTCTGCGGAGTCGTTTGGATGAGGTGGAACAGCGCTACGAAGAAGCTCTTACCAGTATCCAGCAGCTGAAGGAAGAGGCCGTTCAAGCAGCGGAGTCGTTCCGGATTGAGCTGGACAGCGCCAATCGCCTGGCTCAGTTGCAGTCGAACTCCGCGGAGACGTCGAAGCAGCGTGCCAAGGATTGCCAGCTGGCCTTGGAGAAGGCGAGAGAAGATGCGGCGGGTGAGATCTCCCGACTTCGCGTGGAGGTCGAGACCGAACACTCCGACAAGGAGGCTGCTGAGCGCCGTGTGGCTGAGCTCGAGCTTGCAGTTAGCCAGCTGGAGTCGGAGGGTCGCGCAGGCAGAAGAAGATCGATGAGCCCTGCGGTGAATGGCGGACCAAGCACGCCCAAGCGTCCCAGCACCCCGGCTGCCGCATTCTCTCCCAGAGCCTCGCGCGGCAAGGGTGGACTCACCCTCACCCAGATGTACAGCGAGTATGACAAGATGAGGACCTTGCTTGCCGTGGAACAGAAGACAAGCCAGGAACTCAGATCGACTCTGGACGAGATGGTTCAGGATCTCGAGGCCAGCAAACCTGAAATCGACGAGCTGCGCGTGGATCACGGCAGGCTCGAGAATGCGGTGGTCGAAATGTCCAACATTTTGGAAACCGCCGGAAAGGAACGGGACGACGCGACGAAGGAAGCGAGGAAGTGGCAGGGACAGGTGGAGGGATTGGCACGGGAGGGTGACATTCTGCGTCAGCAATTGCGGGATTTGAGCTCCCAGGTCAAGGTCCTGGTCTTGGAGAACGCCATCATGAAGGAGGGCGAGGAAAGTTACGACAGGGAGGAACTTGAAAAGATTGCCCGCAAGGAGATTGATGACTCGTCTGCGGATCTCAACCCAACAGGCCGGTTCATTAGTCGTAACTTGATGGCATTCAAGGATCTCCATGAACTTCAGGAGCAAAACGTCACTCTCCGGCGCATGCTGAGAGAGCTTGGAGATAAGATGGAGGGTGCGGAGGCTCGCGAGGCCGATGCCATGCGCCAGCAAGACCAGGAGGAACTGAAGGAGCTGCGGATCCGCGTGCAGACATACCGTGACGAGATCTCCAACCTTGTCGCGCAGACGAAGAGTTATGTCAAGGAAAGGGACACCTTCCGGAGTATGCTGACCCGTCGTCGCCAGACCGTTGGCGACGCTTCCATCTTCTCTCAATCTATGCCCCTGGGCGCAGCGCCCCCAGTCGCCGAGGAGCACGCCAAGGATGCTCCCGACTATGCCGAATTGCTGCGCAAGGTACAGGCCCACTTCGACAGCTTCCGCGAGGAGTCAGCGACCGACCACTCCGCATTGAAACAACAAGTCAACGAGCTTTCTCGGAAGAATAGCGAGTTGATGAGCGAGATCAGCCGATCCAGTAGCCAGCTCGGTGCCGCCTCTCAGCGCGCGGAACTACTCCAGAGCAATTTCAATATGCTCAAGAGCGAGAATTCGGAACTGCAGAAGCGCTACGCTACAATGTTAGAGAACGCCACCCGGCAGGACCTCCGGACTCAGCAGGCTGCCGAGGACTTGGTCGAGATGAAGGGTCTTGTGGAGAGTCTCCAGCGGGAGAGTGCGAACCTCAAGGCTGAGAAGGATCTCTGGAAGAACGTCGAAAATAGAATCCTTGCTGAGACGGAGACCTTGCGGAATGAAAGAAGCCGTCTTGATACTCTCAACGCCAACCTTCAAACCATTCTCAATGAGCGAGAGCATACCGACGCCGAGAGTCGTCGTCGGTTACAGGCCAGTGTCGAGTCTTTGGAATCGGAGCTGCAATCTACGAAGCGGAAGTTGAACGACGAGGTGGAAGAGTCCAAGAAGGCAACGCTGCGCCGCGAGTACGAGCATGAGCAAAACCAGAAACGCATTGACGACCTGGTGACGAGCCTGGGCACGGTGCGGGAGGAACTAGTCGCCACGAAGACCACGCGGGATCACTTGCAGTCCAGGGTAGATGAGCTCACCGTCGAGCTGCGTAGTGCCGAGGAGCGCCTGCAGGTCGTGCAATCCAAGCCTACTGTTTCGGCTGCGCCCGTCGAAGCCCCTGCGACTGAGGAAGGCCAAGAAAGTGGCCTGACGCGTGAGCAGGAACTCAGCATCGAGGTTTCTGAGTTGAAACGCGATCTGGAGCTGGTGAAGAACGAGCTTCAGCACGCCGAAGAGCGGGTTGAGGACTACAAAGCCATCAGCCAGCAGAGTGAAGAACGCCTGCAGTCTGTTACGGAGACTGACGAGCAGTACCGTGAGGAGACGGAGCGTCTCATCGAAGAGAAGGACAAGAAGATTCAGGAAGTCGAAAGGCGGATCGAGGAGATCTCTTCTGAGCTGTCGACTACGAACAGTGAACTTTCTAAGCTGCGTGATGAACAAGGGGAGGCTGGTCGTCGCTTGGAGGAACAGAAGGCCACGCTGGATGCGGAGATCACCCGACTGAAGGACGAGAACGAACGACAGATCGCCGCTGCGCAATTCCACCAGGAAGACCTGAAAGCCCAGGCTGAAATCTCTCGGCACGCCCAACAGAACTACGAAAGCGAGTTGGTCAAGCACGCTGAGGCCGCGAAGAACTTGCAGACAGTCCGCGCCGAAGCCAACCAATTGAAGCTGGAGGTGATCGAATGGCGGACCCAGGCCGAAACCTTCAAGAAGGATCTTACTCAAAAGGAGGAAAGTTGGAAGGAGATCAAGGAGAGGTATGAGAGCGAACTCACGGAATTGCAGAAACGCCGGGAAGAAGTCCTCCACCAAAACGCTCTGCTTCACACTCAACTCGAGAACATCACCAACCAGATTGCGGCTTTGCAGCGCGACCGTGCCAGCATGCCGGAGGACGATAACGACGGAGATTCGGGTGCGCCGAACCTCGAAGGCCTCCAGGAGGTCATCAAGTTCCTGCGTCGCGAGAAGGAAATCGTGGACGTGCAGTACCACCTGTCGACCCAAGAGAGCAAGCGTCTGCGCCAGCAATTCGAATACACCCAGTCTCAGCTGGATGAGGCTCGGTTGAAGCTTGAGCAGCAGCGTCGTGCTGATGCTGACAACGAGCACTCTGCCCTGAGCCACAACAAGCTGATGGACACCCTGAACGAACTGAATCTGTTCCGCGAGAGCAGTGTGACCCTCCGCAACCAGGTCAAGCAGGCGGAAACCTCCCTTGCAGAGAAGTCCGCTCGCGTCGAAGAACTTGTCCATCAGATCCAACCCCTGGAGACTAAGATCAGAGAACTAGAGAACGTTGTGGAGACGAAGGACGGAGAACTGAAGTTGCTGCAGGACGACAGGGACCGGTGGCAACAACGTACGCAGAACATCCTGCAGAAGTACGACCGTGTGGACCCTGCGGAGATGGAAGGTCTCAAGGAGAAGCTTACGACACTGGAGAAGGAGCGGGACGAAGCTCTCGCAGCCCGTGAGACTTATCAGGCTGAAGCTGCTGCATTCCCGGAGCAACTCAAGCATGCGGAAGAAAGGGTGCAGGAGCTTCGCACGAAGCTCACGGAACAGTTCAAGGCCCGGTCGAAGGAGCTCACTGGTCGCATCAATGCCAAGCAGGTGGAACTGAACGCAGTCGCTCAGGAGAAGGATGTCATCCAGGAGGAGTTGAAGATAACTAAGGAGGAACTGAATGCGCTGAAGGCCAAGATGGCCGACGCACCGGCTGCCCCCGCTCCGGTCGAACGCACTGGCGGTGTCGATTCGACGCCTGCATCCCAATTCCCCGTGCCCACTACCCAAGTGGCTGTTGCTACAGACGACGAGCGTGTCAAGGCTCTGGAAGAGAAGGTGCAGCGCCTTGAGGCGGCTCTGACCGAGAAGGTCGCCGCATTGGCTGCCAAGGACGCGGAGCATGAAGGCAAGATCAAGGAGCGCGTGGACAAGCTGAAGGAGATGTTCAACGGCAAGATGGCGGAGGTCCGGACAGCGCACCGACAGGAAGTCGAGCGTCTGAAGTCGACTCAAGAAGCCATCCCACAAGAGCCCGGCACTCCCGCCAAACCCGACCAGGCTTCCGCCGTCCACGCCACTCCTGCCACTCCTCTCAAGGATGGCATTCCCTCCGAACTCACGGACGCTCAGGCCCGAGAACTCGTTGCTAAAAACGAAACTATCCGCAACATCATCCGCAACAACATTCGGACGCAAATCTCCAAGCAAAAGGAACAGGAGACGAAGGCCAGCCAGGAGGCCCTGGCAGCGTTGGAGCAGAAGTTCAATGAGGAGAGAGAAACGCTGAAGAAGGTCAACGGGGATGGCGTGGAGGAGAAGATCAAGGCTGCGGTGGAGTTGTCAGATAAGAAGTCGCTGGCTAAGCTGAGCATGCTGGACACCCGGTACCGGACAGCTCAGGCGAAGATCGATGTGGTGCAGAAGGCCGCTACGGAGACGCCGCAAAGGCCTGTTGTCGAGGTCTGGGAAGTGGCCAAAACCACCCGGGCTCCTGCCCAGACTCCCGCAAAGCCCGTGCCATCGCCTGCGCCGGTCCCGTCTCCTGTCCCGGCGGTGGTCCAGGCTGCCCCTGTGGCCCCTTCTCCGTCCCCAGCCCCGGCTCCCACACCCGCTGCAACACAACCACCCGCCGAACCGGCTGCTGAACCAACCCAACAGCCTCAACCACAGCCTCAACCTACAGAGCCCGAACCTCAGCCTGGCGCGCAAGCCCAGCAACAACCACAACAACCTCAAGAGCAGCCCAAGAAGCCGCTCCATCCACAGCCCCGAACCCATTCGGTCAGAGCCAGAACAAGCAGCCTCCATCGCTGCCCAGCAAGCCCCCAGCCGGTACCGCCGGCACTGCGCCAGGTGTTCTGAAGGCCCTCCAGTCCGGCCTCCCCGTCGCCCGAGGCGGCGGCCGGGCAGGCGGTCGCGGCGGCGCGCACCAGCAGAATCCATTTGGACAAAGCCAGCAACAACCCCAGGGTCAGGGCCAGGCCCAACAGCCCCAGCCCCAGCAGCAACAACAACAAGCCCAGGCCCCGAGCCAGCGCGGCTCCGGTCTCCCTCGCGGTCGCGGCGGACGAGGAGGCGGACACGGCCGTGGCGGCAACCAGAACGTGCAGACCGCTCAAGTCCAGCAGGGCCAGGCTAGTCCCGGCCGTGGCAACCTGAACGCCCACGCGCGTCAGTTCGTGCCGGGGGGGAACAAGCGCGCGCGCGAGGATGGGGGAGACGCCGGCGGCGAGGGAAAGCGGATGAGAGGCGGCGGTGGACAGGCCCGGGGATCATCATCATCATAAGTTAGTTTTCTAATATCTTGATCCCTGTCTGACCTTGATTGATATCTGGCGGTTGATCTTGCAGTTGCTACTGCCATGCCATTGTGATTGTATTTGTGATTCCAGTCTTAGTCATAGTCATAGTCATACTCTTTTTTATTTCCTTTTCATGTATTTTACGTCTGAAATCTGTTTTGTGTGGTGTGGTGTGGTGTGGTGGGGATTGAGGTGTTCAAATTAACCTTCCTGCCTTCCATCCTACCTACCTACCTACCTACCTATCCATCTGCCTTTCTTCTCGGAAAGCAAAACCCTCACTCATACCATTATGAATTTTCCTCTGTTGTGACATGTGTTCCGATATCTTAGAGCATTGATTTGGTTTTTGGGGCTTTTCTCAGGTGATTGGTTGGTTGGCTGTATTGTTGTCGGTAAAGCTTGTAGAGCGGAAATAACTAACTAGTTACCACATTGTCTCGTCATTAGATATCAGGTGATTTATGGACATTGTCTCGAGGGATAACTATGCAAATTGTGAAGATCGTACTGGATGGGATTATAGATTTCTAGTTATTGAGTGCGATTGAATTTACAAACTATTAACTACATGCTATTGTCAAAATTTACATCATCATCATCACCCACACCTACTTACAACGATTCCATGTTCAGTCATGACTCTGAATCATCGATTATGGCAGTAACCGATTTTTCATCATGATAAACAAAATTCAATCCAATGATAGTCAGATACCTACCTATCTACCTACCTACCTACCTACCTAGATAGATAGATCGATCGATAGATAGATAGATATATGCTAGGATTGATTAGAATTGAGGCACTCCCCTCCCAACAATCAACTCATCATACGCACAAGCCCCAACGCACCCATATACTCACGGAGCAGATCCCAATACCTCACATCAGCGGAGGTCATCCTCCGGTAATAATCGCCGTCTCTACAGAGCAGAATATTATATTCGTTGTAGTACCCGTCATAAGAGAAGTCACCGAAGGCCAGAACCTGCAGATTCAAATACCCACACGGCCCGAAAGCCCATTGGGCTATTGGTTCCAGGATCGCATCATTGCTTATCGCAACCATTTCCGCGGAATCTTCGTCTGTTTGCCTGCGCCTCATGGGGCCGCTTGATCGGAGGTGTAATATCTTGATATTTGGGTTCGGTGTGACATGATGGTCGAACTCCTCGTGAATGTCCTAGAATGGCAACATAGTCTTTAGTATCTTATATATCCTCGGCTTGTTTCTCTTTCTCTTTCTTTTTCCTCTTCCTTTTATTTTTATGGGGGGTTTTTTTCACATGTTAGATATCAGATACCAGGCCAGGGGGTTCTTACAAATGAATAACCGATCTTTATTGAGACCCCGAAGAAGTGGAGGTCTATGCTTGGAGAAAGAAGGTGGTTGTTAATAGTGTAGTGAAATATATCCGTGTCCATGGAATCCCCGTATTCCGTTCTATCAAGGCCATGGGTGATCAGGTGCTTGAGTGTGGAGCGGTGATGCATTGTGCCTTCATTAATAATGCCCCAGTCGGTTGGTACTGGGAGCATGAGATGGATATCTCTCAACCCATCGAAAGACTTGAGAAATGCTCCAACCGTCTCCGAGATACCGTCCTGGGACTCGTCCGTGATCTGGTTCAAATGTTCTGGGTTGAATGTTAATTCGAGCGATTCCAGCTTCAGAGGCACCCCAGAGCGGACAGTCTGTCGCAGAAAGCGGAATGTTCCGGGGCAGTTTGAAAGTTGTAAAGCGCGCAGCGCTCCCATGTTCAGCGCATCGACCAATTCGGTCTCCATGGGAGAGAGGGATACTTGTGAGAGAGACAAGCGTTGAAGGGCTGGGAGAGGGGTCCGTAGCTCTCCACCCTGGAGGCCAAGCACGGATTGCGCAAAGAAGTTCTCCGGCAATCTGGTATTCGGCGTGAATTTCTGCAAGAAGCCTCGAGACCATGTCAGTCTGGCACTGTCCCAGCCGATGAGATCGAGATACAGTGTCTTCAGGTGAGGCCCATGGGCTGCGATGAAATCTCGAACTGACTCGAAATCGTCATACCGCTTCAGCCCTTTCCAGGACAGAGATTGAACCCTAGAAAGCCGAGCGAGATGGATACTGCATGACGCATTTCTGTTCGCCCTGCAGTCACTGTCCCCGATGAGAGATATTGAGGTAATTTGACTCTGTTCTCTCAACATTAAATCGATTCTCTGGGCTACTTCATCGGGAAGGCACGTCCCTAGATCCCACCTATGGCGCGTCAGTGTTGAGTCGGCGTAACACATCATCACAAATGAATGTCCGTACCTGAAGGTCCGCAACTGGTCCTCGGGAATTGTGGATACCGCAAGATGCAGATCATCCATAAACTGAGAAAAAGGCTCGAATGGATTGACCTGTCGAGGTAAGCACAGAGTATATTCAACTCCCGACATGAATCCACCAACCTCCAATCCAAGATGTTCATTCCGGATAACCAAATGGTCATGGAACGGACAGCCTCCATTGACTGGCTCCCCATGGAATGGGCCGCACAGGCTGAGGTCTCTCGTATGAACTAGGTGCGAGTGGTCGATCTTTTTAATTGTAGAGGTTATGTTCTGAGCTGATGGTTGCGTCGTTGATATGACCAGGGACTTATACAGATAAGGAACAGTTAGGAAATGAATGTCCTTGGAGACTTCACAGAGACTTTTGAGATCAGTTCGAGTCATCTGGGAGGCGTCAGTAGTCCGGTTCGACTGGAAGGTGGGGGAGCTGCATACATTGTTGAGCACCATGGCCAGCAGCTCGGGGGGTAACTTGCTGAGCATGATGGTTGTCAAGATTTGTCTTGAGGTTGAATGAGGAAGACAGAGGTGTCACTGGATTTGTCAATATCATATTGAGGCTGCAATCACAAGTTGCGAGGAGAAATGTCACGCTGGCTATGAGAACAGGCGCTTTGCTTATTACTCGTCAGCGCTAATTTCACATCTTCGTGCTTCGCGATAAGCTCGGTGCGTCGGACTTCCGGAGGGAGATACTAATTACAGCAGCAAGGCCGCGAAGCTGTCGGACTGCTGGATTGGAGGCTAGTATCGACTGGGTTGCAATTCCAATGTCGTTTAGATCATCTATCATCTTCATTCACCTTAGTATATATATGCCTGCTACATCCCAGACTTTCTGCTTCCTCCCTATACTTTCCCATCTGGTATAAATGTACCGGTTGCATTAGTATGTATTATCTTGACTGACTATCACACATATCATATCATATCTCATATCTTGGAATCAAGCCCAGCCACCCCCAGGATCACCTCCGTCTCCCCCCCGCCGCCGCAACCCCAATCAACCTCCCCAGTGCCTCCCTCTCCTTATGCAAAACCATGACCCTGGCACTCTCAATAATCTTCCCCTCCAACGCACCCCCACTCCCCCTGCCCCGGCACCAACATGAACCACCTTCCCAACAGCCCTGGTCCGTCTCCTCTGTCCAAACCCACCCCCTACGCCCCAAACAACCGTCCACTCCTTCACGTTCGCCCCAGCCGGCACCTCACACCCTGCACACACCTTCGAATGGGCGCCGATGACCGCCCGGCGGTTCACGATCGCCAGCGCGTCGATGGTCACGGTGGAGTGGAGGACGGTTCCGGGGAGGATCTGCGCGCCGGGACCGATGACGACTGTGTTGGAGAGGCGGGTGGGGATGGGGCTGGGTCTTTCTCGTTCCAGTTCTCGTTCCCTTTCCCTGTCCCTATCCCGGTCTCCTGTGGATGTGGATGTAGCGGTGGGTGGCTTCGGGTGTGATGAGGAATAAGGCCCCGGTGAAGATGGAGGCGGGGGTAGCGGCGCCCCCACGATGCTCTTCTCGCTGAGGATGCACCCGTTTCCGATGATAATGGGTCCCTCGTGCGAGAGGATGCGCGTGCGCGGGTGGATGATCGTGCCGGCGCCGATGGAGATCGGGTGGCTGCCTTGGAAGATGGTCGTGTCGGAGATGGTCGCGGTAGGGTGGGCGGTTATGGGTGGGCGGGAGGGCGGGGGCATTGAGGGGGAGGGGGCGCGGTGGTGGTGGGTTGGTGGTGGCTTGAGGTGTGTTGATGATGACGGTGTTGGTGGTGTTGGTGTTTGTGTTGTTGTGGGGGTTGGCGGGGGTCCATTGTTGCTGCTGTTTCTGCTATTTTTGTTGAGTATGAGGTTGAGTGTGGAGAATTGAGAGGCGAGGAGAGGAGGGGAGATATGAGCCGGCACGTCTCCTTTTTGGTGGTTGTGGTTATGGTGTGGTAGAGGAGGTGGTGGTTGGAGGGAAGGTGAAGTTGGAGAAGCAGAAGTTCGGAGGTGGACGATGCCGTCCGCGGAGGTTTGGCGGAGACGGGCTGGTCAGAGCAACTCCAGCAACACATCCTCCGTTCTCACCGCAAAGTCCAAATAAAACAATGTCTATATCTCCATGTCTACCTCTATCCTATCTAGTAAATATTCCTCTCCGGGTATCTCATGTCACATCGAACAAGTCATAATCCAAAAACATAACCCAAACGCCCATCCCCTCCCATCCTACTCCGTACCATCAATCTACACTTACTCCTCCTCCCCCTCCCCCCCTTCACCCCCTCATCTCTCTTCCCCTTAATCCCATTCCTCCTCCTCCACGCCCAAACCCCCCGATCGACCTCCTCCCTCGTCATGCCATCGCGCACCAAACAAAAACTCACCCCCAGCTCCGTCTCAACATTGCGATTCCTCGCCTCGTCGTCAAAAAACAGCATATCCTCGTATGCAACCCCGCTGGCCTGCTGGATGCGCGCGAAATGCTGCGTCTTGTTCGCCGGGAAGATCTGGATGTAGTCGAAGTAGTCGAGCGCGCGCACCGACTTGGCTTTCGCCGCCGGGTTGTCGGAGAAGCTGGGAATGATGTGCAGGGCTTTGAGCATGTCGCGCGCTAGGTCGGGGGCGTGGGTGCGGGAGGCAAGGGCCAGCGGGATGGATTTGGATTTGAGGGAATGGAGGATTGAGGACACGGCGGGGTAGAAGGCGAAGGACTCGTTCCATCTGTTTTTGGTTTGAGGAAAGTGTTAGTGGGGTTGGTTTGGAGGGGAGGGGGGGAACTAGTTGGAGGGGTATGTAGGGTGGATTGGAGGCTTACCGATCCGTGCAGCGCGAGTTATTATCACGAGGCTTGATCGGGGCGCTGACATGTGTGTCGACCCAGAAAGGCCACAGGGTGTAGTCCAAGTCGAAGGCGATCAGCTTGGGGAGAGGCAGTCCGTCGTTGAAGGTCGCGGGCGAGATGGACGCATCTTCGAGCGGCTGCGTGTTGGTCCGTTTGTTGCGCATGGTGCCGGCTCGAGCTGATCGGTATATACAGTGGTGGTGGACTGGCTCTGGGCGACACGCAATCTGCAGCTGGAAAGTTGGAGGAAGGAAGTTTGACGATGGAAGATGAGACGATAGACAAAGTAAAGGACGGTGACTATGGCGTCACGTGCGGGGCAACTGGAGTTACTTCGGCACTTGTTTCGATTGGATTCTGCTACAGGACTTCATTCTTGCTCGTGTATGCGTGTATGCGTGTATGAGGATCACTCATTATTCTCATTCTTTTTGTTACTTATGATTAATTATGATGAAGCTTCAAGACATGGAAGGACCAACACCAAGGTTGTTCTCAAAACCACCGCAACGACACTCGGATGCCACAACCGCGCCAGACCAAGCCCGACATCCGGGCTCCAGAGCCCAGACGCCCGAGTCAGTCCAGCACCGTCAGTGGCGCCCACATGTACGTTGCCCATGATGTATGCCCAAATGGACCCGCGTCCACTGCATGTCTCTTTTCAATTTCGTTACCCTTCATCACTCATCTCTCGTCACTCGTCATCATGATCATCATCATTCATAATACGGTTACCGCCGCAACAATCTCCCATACAATCCACTCCGTCCATCCTCACCAGTAGCTGTATGTGAAACACTTGAGAGTCTCGAGCAGTTTCCAGATCTGTTGGTGGTCCTCCGCCCCCTTGATGGTCTGTTCGTACTCCACGGCGTTCCAGTCGGCGGCATATTCCATGATACGCACCTGCTGCTCGCGATCCAAGATGCCGTCTGCGCCGACAGCCTCGGAGATCACCCGGCGCCAAGCCTCAGTGGGCAGGCCGAATCGCCAGATGCGTTCGACGGGCTCCTGGGCGTCGCGTCTTTTTCCCGCTGCCGTGGCTTCTGCCAACCTAGCCTCTTCTTCCTTCTGGGCTTCCTCCATCTGCTGGCGGGCCAGGGCGGCTTCACGCACCTCCTGCAAAGTCGGGAATTCGGCGTAAAAGGCCTCAGGGTCCGTGTGGAACGGGCCTCTTGCAGCGAGGGGCCGTGACATGTCCACGATGCGTGGGTTTTGAAGCAGCGCGTCACGGATGAACCCTTCCCCCGTCAAGAACATGGACAAGGGGTAGGGGGTCGGCTCGGGCTGGTAGAACGAACGAATGTGATACGGCTGGATGACATTGGGCTGGATCTCCTCGATATGACGGAATGAAGGCCCTTCCGATGAGCTGTCCTCATCGTGGTGTCTGGCGGTGGACGGCTCGTGCTCCTCGGCCTGTTCATCAGACACATTCGGGTTCTCGGGCTCCTCGGCTTCAGTCTCTTCCAGGGGCTCCTCAAGTCCAGGACGATCTTTGTCATCGAGCAAAATGGCGCGGGAGACGATCATCATCTTCAACGAGACGCTCCAGATTGTGCTGCTGTGGACACCGTCTTTCTTTATGGCCTCCAAACGAACCCGTTTGCAGAGCCGGGTGTACTCAATCTCCAACTTGTCATGGACCTTTTTCTGTGCAGCCTTGTCTACTTCGGGCTGGCCCTTGTTGCTGCCGGCACTGGATGAGGTCGCTGCCTCTGCAACATCCATGTCGTCACTCAGATTGTTCGTCTCGGACTCTGTATCAAATTTGTTCTCCCGAAGAGCCTCAGCCACTTCGAGCATTCTCAAAGTGTAAGCCGTGAGTTCATGGCAGGGACGCCAGATAATGCTTTTGCATAGGGGCGCGCTCTCCGGCAGGGTCAATGCTTTACCAGGAGGAAGAAAATTCAAAAGGTGATCTGGGGTTCTCTGAACATTGAGCATGCTCAGTAGATGGATAGCACTTGTGTTGGACATTCCAACGTCTGACAGGATGAAATAAGGAATCGAACGAAGGCCCCGAGTACAGGCGTATTTCTTCAACTCGGCTGGGTCAGCAAGAATATAGGCGTTATCTATACCAATCACAATCAGTTCAACCCACGCCCTCAAACAACCCAAAATGGTACTCACTGCTGGTACTAGCCACCTTGGCCTTACTCGGAGACTTCTTCTGACGAGTCGGCACATTCTCCTTGCCATTTCCACTGACCTTCATTTCCGCGACCCCCTCAACAACACCACGATCCTCCTCACCACCCTCGCCCCCCTCGTTATCCCCCTCCTCACCACAGCCCCCCAACAAAGCATCAGCATCATCCTCAAGGAAGTTCAGATCACTCTTGAGATAGACCCGCGCCAGATGCTCCACTCCCATCCGACCCAACGGGTTACTTCCCAAATCCAACTTCTTCAGCACGAAGCAATCTTCGAAGGACTTGAGAAACGCCACCCAGATCTCAATGTCCGCGGGCGTGCGCACCCGGATGTTATTGTTCGAGATATCCAACTCACGGATATCCCCTGCACTCAAAGCAATCACCTCGCCCAGTTTCGGCAGGCTCGCGATTGTCAGCTCGTTCCCCTGCAGGTGGAACTCAGCGACCCGAGCCAGCCCCATGGGGTGTTCATCGTCTCTGAACTTCAGACATCCGAGAAGGTCGTCAATGAACTGCGCGAAGCCTTCGTCCGTCAGTGCCTTGCCTGTCACGTCGATCTCGACGACCGGGTCGCGGGCTGCGGCGCGGGAGCTGAGACCTGGCGGGAATCGCTTTTTCTATTAAGCTTCTGTTAGCTCATGTTCTCTATTCCTGACCTTTTCCGCAGGTCATGTCTGCAGTGCAACGCAGTGCAATGCATCACAGTACACTGCAAGCTAGACAAAAGGTGAAGGCATTGATCACATACCAAGTCTTTCGACACAGCCTGACCGGCTTTGGTGCCACTGATCCTTCTCTGCCGGAAGAGCAAGCACTTGTTAGTCTGTTGGTTTCAGTATTGGTGGTGCTGCTTGGACGGCAGCGGCGCAGCACAGTACTCACAGCAAGATAATTCAACTTTCCCATTTTGGGAATTGCCACGAAGGCGCGCCGGTCGCTTCAGTTTGGTCTGGTCCGGTCTGATCCGTCTGTTGCCATGGACATGGTAAGTTAGCTTTGCCTTGTGCATGCAGTCATTATATATCATGTCATGTCACATCACAGCAGAGACATGAAGGAGAATAGACGTGGCGTGACAGCCATTCTACCCAGCGACAAACAACCCCGCGAAACATGATAGCAAGTGAGCAGTCCCGGGCGCGCTGGCTCGACGCGTCGTTCGCCGAACCCAGCCTAACGCAGCCCCGATACTTAACCCTGGGAGGGAGAATGTAAAAAAAGAGAATGGAGCTGCGTACCTGGATATAGATCTAAAGAAGGTAAGATGTATCTGGGCAGACAGGAAGTAGAAGCGTGGTGATCCTGACTCCCAAGAGACGCGTTAGGGGGGGAGAAGAAGCGAAATTTCGCACTCTGGTTCAAAGAAGAACTAGGTGTCAGGCAAGCAAGCAAGAAAGCAAGCAGTCTTATATCAAGATGGAGAGGGAGTAAGTTTGAACTTACAACTGCTTTGTTGTGATATTTGTGGAAACAAAAGAGCAGTGTCAAGCAAAAGAAGATGGTGGGGAAAGAAGAAGCAGAGCGGAGAGAGGGAGGGAGATATAGAACACTGAAGAAGGGTAAACCTGGGGGGGGGGGAGAGGCAGGGGGCTATACGGCTCTGCTGGTGGGCACGGGATTTGGCCCTGGTTTCCAGGGAAAAGAGTATTAATTCACTCGAACTGGAGACAATTTGCATACGAACGGATCATACAATGGTTTCAAGGGTCTATATGGGTGACTGATCTCCCTAAGAGAGCTTGAGATGGATATTTACTGATGTTGAGTAGATTTTCTATGGATCTCCCTTACATCTGGCACATCGAAGTCTGGTAGCAATATACCGCGTGGGACATTCTCGTTGCATTCATAAGAAAGAACTATGTAGGAATAAGAGGGTAATTCCCTGTATGTGCTTCAATATAGCCGACATCGCACAAACTCACATCTCCTAGAACAAATTGATAATGTCTTTATACTCACTCAACAGGGCAGGGTCGATATCTTCCCAGCCCTCTGGTATATTCGAAAATGTCGCCTCAGCAGACTTTGGTCCCTGGCAGAAGGCACTGGAAGTAACACTTTTGTTATCCTGGCTTTCTGCAGCACAGTTCTCTTTGTTAATTTTACATTTCTTATGTCCGTTACTGCCACCATCACTGGTTGTTGAGAAGGGAAGATCCCGCTTTCTCCCAGGGAATATCTCCGAGTCTGGGGGATCGTCATATTCGAAGATAGAAGCTTGGCTCGCAGTACCACGGTTGGTGTCTGAGGCCGTCTTTCCGTTCTGGATGTGGGTCCCTGAGGCCGTTTCAGCATTTTCCTTCGATGTAACAACTTTGTCTTGCCCTGCTGGGCCTGCGGCCGGCAATGGTGAGTGCATAGTCAGCCATATCTCGTCGTCCGTCCAGTCTTCATTCACATCTTTTCCACTTTTCCCAGCGTTAGAGCTCCCCAAGTCTTTTGCGTGGTCTTTCGGCGTAGCTGGTATCCCGAACAGCAACACCGTCGGCGAGGGGAAGTCACTGAAGCTGTCGTCATCAAATTCACTCGGAGACTTGCTTTTGGAGGTTACATTGTCTGTTTTGATATCACGCTTCTTGTCTTGACTTGAAGTAGATCTTGGGGTTTTTGACTTTAGCTCAGGGAATTCGGCTTGATTTTCACACGCTTTCGAACCAGAAACTCCTTCATTGGCACCCTTCCGGACCACCGCCGCTGAAAGGGTTGTCTGGCTGAGCCCTCTTGCCTTCTTATCTCCGTCAACAACGGGTCTTTTGCTCGCTTTGGGTGGCTTCTCCAGTCCATCCCGACAGCAGAAGTGCTTACATCTATGTACGTTAGCTTTTTCCCGTTGATCCTTGCAGTTGCATACGTTGTCTTATCCTTGCATCGATGATTGCACGCCCAATTGCCATTGGCAAGTTGGGTAGGTGCATCTGCTTCAACTACTTTTCCCTCTTCCGAATTTCTTTCCTCGGTTCTCGGCTTCTTGGTGGATATATTTTTGGGGGGTTCTGGCAGCTTGGTAGCTGCCGACAAGCTCTCGCCTTGGTCTGCGGACATTCGAATCACAAGTTCTACCTGGATCTGACATGGTAGACTTACCCTTCTCCAGAACATCATCAAACAACAAATCGTCACTATCCCAGGATGTGAGACTCCGAAGCATGGCGTTGTTTCGAGATATGTCATTGCTGCGGCGGCGTGAAATATTCGGCATGGGTCTTTCAAGCACTGTACTGACACCTTCTAGCTGAGATGGAAAACAAGAATCAGGGAGATCGGGCTTCAACTGTGCAGACCTCATAGTTCCAGCTGCAGGCTATTAGCAATCAAAGTGGTCGTTAGCATATCGATCGGACATACTTACCTATATCGTCGCACATCGCATAACACGTCACAAACTGACCCGCCCCCTTCAATTCCGCTCCCAACAGTATGTCTTGACCATTAGGCAACTTCGTTGCGCTATATCAGGTCACTCAATGGAGACTCAACTAGATATAGTTGCCTTACCTCATGCGCCTAAAGTCAATCATACGACCATCCGAAGTCTCCGCTAGGAAGCAAACGTATACAGGGCGTTTTCGAAAATACGTCGGACACTTCTCATTCATGAAGGCAATCTCTGCTCTGAATTGAATCCTCACAGAACTTCCAGGCTTGGTGTCCTAATTTACCTTAGCATGTATCCCTATACCAGATCTGCTTTCATACCTTTCCGGTCATTTTGACAGATACCCGAAGCTTGGGAAATTCGACGAGTCGATCAAGCATCTTCCTTCCGAATGGTGGATTCCGACTCAAAATCATATCGAGCTGATGGGGCTCACAGAGCTCAAGTGTCTCGATGCTGGAAATCCCAGCCGACATGAGTTTTCGAACTGCAACGACTCCGACTTGTTCAATTTGCTTCATCTGGAGCGGAGAATCGTCCCAGACTCGGGCCCTAAAGCTTCTTGCAAGTTCGAGCGCATTTCGCAGTGTGATGGAATCTTCAAGAGCTACCTGACAGTCTATGACACAACGAATAAGTCTGTTTATGTGTGAGAAAACAAAAGTCTTGTCTTGCTGCAGGGGGAATTTGTGCTTCTGATATTGTTCACCGTCTGGGAGATCAACTGCGCCCAGTTCAGACTGAATCAGTAGCGAGATCTTATGAGCTGAAAGCGCTACATCCACATTGACGGGGAACCGGGTTGCGCTGGCGCGATTGATCTCCTTGTACAGTGACTTCTCGCCTGCCTTTAGACGAACGTCGCGGAATTCTTCCGCTTTTGCGATCACCGCAAGCTGCATGCTATTAGCCTCTGTCAGACATCATAAGCCCTACTTACAATCTGTGACATGCTGGAGTGGGGCTTCAATGTGAGTAGCGTCCTCATTGTCTCAAAGCGGACATAATACCGAGCCATGGCATCACCGAACTTGGTTGATTTGAGACATTTCGTGGAGACCAACCCGCATTCCTGCAGAAGCTTGATATCTTTCTCGCATATCCGTCGAAGCATCTCATCTTCGTCATCCTTATCAGCATCCTCTTTAAGTTGATAGTGTGTTGGGTTTCTCCTCATTCTCACAAACAGAAAGGTGCCAGCGAGCCATCGTATGGCGGAATCGATATCGGTGACGTTACCAAGTCCGATCTCGGCATTCAGGTGGTCAACAAGATTCAAATGCAAGCAGCTTTCCAGACTTTCAGAGCCAGTGACAAGCTTTTCATATCGATTCTCGCGCTCTTTCCTTGTCATAATCACTGCTATTGCGCTGTCGTCGAACTGCGGTCTTCCCGCACGACCAAGCATTTGCATGATCTCTAGGTCTGAATACTCTTTGCAGCCCTCCTCCTGCCATGCGACTGTGCCTTTGATAATCACAAGATGACATGGAAGATTGACTCCAACTGCGAGGGTTGAAGTGCAGCAGATTATGCTAATCTGTCCCTGGAGAAATCCCGCCTCTACCGCACGCCGGTCAGCTGGGTCGAGGCCAGCGTGGTGAAAGGCAACACCAGCTCCAATTGTGGCTGCGCCTAATGCTTAGCCAGATCCAGGACAAACGGCGAGGAAAATGCTTACCTTTTAAATCCAAATTGTGTACCTCCATCACCCTCCCTGATCCTTTCCACAGTCTAGCAGGAGGATTGGTCCTGGACCACAAAGAAGCAAGCTCTTTCGCAGTCGCAGCAGCCGAGTTTCTCGTGCAGCAAAATATCATGATTGGCTTTCTGCAAGAATGCGAGGCAATCACATCTGGAACCCTAAAAGCGCATCAGTATCGACACGCAAACCCATGGAAGAAAACGTACTTTGAGCTGCACATCTTATCGAATGCAAAGTCGTTCCCTTGAGACTGGTAGCCGTACACTATCTTTTGCAGCTTCACAGGACGAAAGTCTTCACCAAAATGCTCTCTGTGAGCAGGCATGTGCTGATTAGTTGCATCCTTACCGAGCCAAGTTGCGATATCATCCGAGTTTGGGACAGTAGCGCTGAGAGCAACAAAGCGAACATTCGATCCATTTGTTTTCATGCGCGATACGACAGCCTCCAGGGTTGCACCGCGCGCCTCTTTGAGAATATGCACTTCATCAATGAGAAATAGCTTTACCAACTGCATCAACCGCGTATGATCTTTCCATTTTCGAGTCATGCTATCCCACTTCTCTGGGGTGGTGATGATTATCTGGCTATTTTGGACACTTCTCAACTGCATATGATCTGTATCCCCAGTCAATTCTGTACACTGCAGCCCTAATGTATGGAATTTTCTAGTCCAGTCCCTGAATTTCTCTGAGCAGAGAGACTTTGTCGGGGCCTGATACACCACCTTGAATTGTTCATCTTTCAAACAGTTTACTAACCGACAAATGGCCAGTTCCATGATGACTGTCTTTCCACTTCCTGTGGGTGCTGCGAGCACAATATTGTTATCAGTCTTATAAACAGAATGGAAGCATTTGGACTGAACGGCGTTAAACACCGGGAAAGGGAAGATTGCCCGACAATTATCTGGAAGCTCATGCACCGACACAAGGACAATGCCTCGGACGGAGGCCGGAATATTTTTGAAGAGATCTTTTCGCTCTCCTTGACGACGCGCTGCGGAGGCGGTACACATTGGGCTATCTTCATGGTATGACAGTGTATGAATATCTCTGTATTCTATAGCACTGTCACGAGACTGCGCGGTACTCCTCTCAGCCTGAAGTCTGACCAACGGACTCGACTGTGACCTTATATCCATATCCGGGGAGCTCGAGCCGAGGCTTTGGTGTGGAGTAGCGTGGGGTCCGACTGCTATGCCAATCAGTCATTTGCGCTTTGTCGCCATAGAAAAGCCCATCCGTCATCTACTCCATATGTGCACTAACCATGAAAGAAGCGAGAGACGTTAATTGCTGTTTGCGATGGCCCAGACGACAAGGGAGCCCGATCGGTGGGGTAGGCGGATACCTGGAGACTTTGTGATTTCTCTTGAGGCTGTGCAAGCAGTTCAAGGTCTGGGGATTGGATAGTCAGCTTGATTCGAATGCCATTTTATCATCAGACCTGTGTACCAAACGCATCCAATTCCATGTCATCATCGGGAGGAAACGGTTGCAACTCGGGGGGGAGGTCTTCAGACGTTCTGGTGAAGCATGATAACTGGGCATCCTCAACCGATCTTCGATCAATGATGCCACTTGGGTTAGATCGGCGGGGAGTTGGGAGTGGAGGGATGCCTTTGCGCCTAGGGTGAGTGTTTTGGCGGGCTGTAGGGAATGGATGGTATGGTTTTCGACGCATGACAGGCAGTGGGGAAGGATAACCAGGTTGATGAGGAGGGCTGTGGAATCAGAGCAATTGCATTGACCGGCGAGAGGTTGTCTGAAGTATAGGGAAGGAAGTGGACGAAGTCACCTGCTACAGATGAGAAAAGCACGTGAGGCCGCTGACGGTCTGAACGGCGGCATCATTGAGAACCATGTCGCTAGAAGAGAAAGTCACGATCCGGTTAACACTATCCGAAGGTCGTTGTGCCTGAGTTTAAGTTTGATCCATTCTATGAATCGCATGCACTCAAGTAGATCCATGGCTGTAAAACTGCTATTGAAAGAAATAGGTATAGAGATATCAAAACCCAATACTGGTCAAAATATAAATCAACAGGTGTGGAAACGAATAAAATACACGAAAATGAGACATATTCGATGAAAGACGTAAGTGGCATCATCGCTTCTATCCATCCTTATTTACTTCCAGGTGACATGATACAACAGAGCGAAGGGTGGTATTCACGCAGCAAATGGATGACTTATCCCGCGAGGGATTCAGTGATCTCGTAGGTGCTGCTGGTGCTTGTCAAAATACCCACTGCTCGGGGTGCGGCCGACTCGTACATGACCAGGAGATGTAGGCCTAGATGTAGACAGCCCGGCATCGGACAGGAATGGCGTGCCAGGGAGCTTGATCGAGATTTCATCGGGTGAAGGCGAGGCTGGGGAAGCATTCTCGCTGTTGGTTTCTTTTTCATAACGATCCACGCGGATTGGAGGCGGTCGAAGAACCGGACGTTTGGCCTGGGCAGCTAACGAGCTCGAATCTTCGCAAAGGCAGGTTGCCACGAGTACGGCGAATGACCCAAGAAGAAACTGTCAGAACACGATTAGCATATATGCAGCGAAGTAAAGATGTAAAGCGCGTACATTGGCAGTAAGCTCGAGTTCGAAGAGCCAGATGCTGCCCAACGTAGTGAGAACGATGCTGGCGGCCGTGGCCATGTTCTTCGCATCGCGATGTGCATAGCCGATGCAGAAGGATGTTGCAATTCCCCCAATCGCCTGGACAAGAACGGTAGACCAAACCGCCCAGTTATATCCCTCGAAGAAGCCATTAGCGGCGACCTTCTCTCCATCTAAGAAAACAACGCCGATAAAAAGCGTGGGAAAGATCGAGTACACAGCCAACTGCACATTGCGAATCCAAAGCGACGTCGACTTCGCGCTGTCCCTGAGGACTTTCTCAAAATATACACTCGCAAGGCCGGAGGCGAGGCAGGCGCCAACGGTCGCCAAGAGGCCGACTGCAGCGTTCATCCTGGGGTTGGCGGTCATCATATCCTCTTCAATCCCCTCATAAGTTGCGGAACGCTTGTGCAGGTTCTCGCGTCCCAGCTTCGCAGCTTTCCATTCTTCCAGGGACCGCGGGAAAGCGAGATGCGCGGCCTCGTCCTGGAGTGTGATCTCATCGGGGTTGCCCGTGGGCATCTGCACCAGAGCGACCCCCACCACGAGAAGCACCAGCAAGCCCCACTTGCGCAACGATATGGACCTCTTGAACAGCACCAGGCCGGATATAGCCACCACGATCAGTTTCAACTGATAGGACACTTGGAAGGCCGCTGGTTGTAGGTTCGACAGCGCGATGTACTGCAACGAGTTCGCAATTGTATACAGGCAAGCAGGGATCGCAAGTTTCCAGCTATCGCCCGAGAAGATGGTGGTTGTAAGAGAAAAGAAGAGGGAGGTCGCGGGGACGGAGGGAGGGGCTGTCTTCGACACCTCGTACAGCGCCATGGTCAAGGAGATGGCTAGCTTGGCCACCTCGTTGAAGAAAACGGTGGTGGACGTGAGATACCGTTTGCCGCCCGCTGGCGACATCACTCTAGAATAATGCAATAACTATGAAGAAAAACTTATATAAGTCACTCGTCGAGATTATCGGGGGGTAGAAGACAACCCACCAGGGCAAATGCCGTGTACTGCGCCGTCAACTGCATAAAGAAACGCAACATTAGCGACCGTTACTTTGTAGTTTTCGCAACGTGATAATAGCAGACGTAGTGTGCGCGCAAAATGCTGTATATCTTACCAGAGCCCAGGCTGAGTGCTTCCAGCCCGAACCCAGCCCTGAGGACTGGCGCTGTGTGCTTTCCCCCATAGTGACTATGTGCCCGTGGCCCAATAGCTAGATGACGTTTCCTCAATAGACCCCCAATAGGGCGCGGGTCGATTTTTTCGAAGTACAGGGATTGCAGGTTGCTGGGCGCTAGTTGACCGAAAACCCGGACTCGACTGCCGAGAGTATTGCACACCAGTTGTGCGCGTGGGATGGTGCGAGGGTGGGAGGGGGTTATCCTCGCGCTTAAGCTTAATCGGGAGGTGTCCACCAGCAAACCGGACCCAGTCGAAGTCAGCCGGTGAGTAGGCGGGAATGTGGAGGGTATTGACGATGTTCAAGGAGTGAAGGGGATTCAACAGAAGGGTCCCCTCGAGGATGAGAGGCCTCAATGGAGGGAGTCAGGACGCCAGGCGCAAAGGGGCGAGCGAGAAGAAGGACAAGAGAGAGATCCGGGGTATTCGCGAGACGCTTGTTTGGGCGGTGTGGATCACGGGGGCAGGTGGCGGTCTAGTCCCGCCCGAGTCTGTGACACTTTCTTCGCGGTCTTTCGTTCTTTTGTCCTTGTCTGCAAGTCTGCGGGCTGCGTGCGGGCTGCGGTCTACGGTCTACTTACTTAACTCTCTGTCCTTTTGTCTTTGTCTGCTTTTGTCTTCGGGTCCCTCCCAGCCTCTGCCATGCTTTGGTTCGACCCTTCGCTAAGCTTTCCTTCTGAGGGATCGGATCTGACGTCAGGATAAGACATACATGCTTCGATCAACCCCATCGATTACGCTGCACGCTGTGCTTGCAGATCCGAGGGCTGGTGACGGAGTTTCTTTCCCGCAACAAGGCACGGGCTGCAGCTTACGCTCCGCTCCGCTCATCAACGTGCCCTGATACTATTCGGTGCACCCGATGTGCGATCACCGTGGTCGGAAATCCCCACGCGTGGGGATGATCTAGACATGGCGTCAAGAACAGGCGACTGGTATGATCCCCGGTCCTGCGGTTCTTATTCCGTCGGTGCGACATGTTATAGGGCTCAACCTCGTGGCGGAAATGAAAGCCGACCAACTGCCAACAAGGCGGGCTGGACTCGATTGTTGTTCCAATCCGGATCTCTGGGCGTAGTTTCGATAAGTACACATTGTTGGTCGGTCTATTCATTCCAGTCTCTATACATGAGTAACCATAACCAATAACGCTAATGTGGTCGGAAAATGGTGCCGCATGGCCAAATCGCTAGACAAGAAAGTACATCACACAAGTAAGGAAAACAACGAGTGTTGGGTGGGTAACAGGTATGAAATCAGTAAGAGAGTGAGTGCGCAGTCGCAAAGAGGTATCTATGGTCGTTTCAAAACAAATCACGAAGGGATTGGGCTTTTCATGCTTGCATGCTGTGATCTGCAAGCCGCACCGGTTCAGTGCACAGCCGTCATAGTACCGGTCTCATGGTTCCACTTTAATGACCACACGGGAAGCTCATCGCTTTGCTTCGTATCGTCCGATTCCTCCAGGACGATCGCCTCGCTGCTGTCCGTGCGTCTCCTCGAATGCCGGCGTTTCTCTCGAGGCGCGGCGGGGGGAGCGTGGCGGGGAGGCGGCTTCTGTGAGGGCAGGGGTGAGAATCGATGGATAGGGAGCGTCGGTGTCAAGGGCGATGCTCCGCTCGCGGGTGAGGAGACCGTCGAGTAGGCAACGCTAGTCCGGGGAGAAGGGAATGAGTTGATGGTTCTCTGTTCCGCATCTGAAAAGGTGCTCCGAGAAACGGACCCTTCTCGGTCGCTGTTCGTCTCCGTGGATTTGGTCGGGAAAGCGGGACTGAGACGTAAGAACGACATGTCCGAACCATAAAATGAGTCCCGCGAAGGGACAGACAGCATAGAACCTTGGTCAAGCTCTTGATTATGAGAGCGGGCTTCCGAACGGGCTTCCTGGAAAATGCTCGGCGTGATCTTCCCTTGCCGCAGTCGCATGGCTTCGAGGAGATGCTCCTCCTGTCGCGTCACCGCGATCACGCGGCTCCTTCTGTTGGCCTCCTTTTGCGATCGGCCAGGGTCCTTGCGCACACTATTCCGGGCTTGGCTGAAGATGGGATCCCCGTGGAAAAATTCTGGCTCCGAAATCGTGGGTATCTCACTGGCACGAGATTGACTTCTGTCCACAGCTGACGATCTTCCTGCCGATGATACGGAGGTGTCTCGCTGGGCAGAGTGGTGTCTCTGGGTGGAACGCGATCGATTACTCGGAATAGGCCAGTCAACGCTTCGTACCGTGCCCTTGGTAGCCTGCGAAGCGGTGCAGATTTCGGGTTCAAATTCGCCGTAGGTCTGGACGCTGCCTCTTACAGCTTGGCTTTCCCTGGGGAAGTCTTCGTCGTCCTCGTCCTCGTCCTCCGAGGAAGAGAGACAAAGTACGCTGGAGTTGTTCAGGTCCGCATTCTTCAGCGTCGTTCGACTGCTCTTTTTCAGCATCGCATCTTTCCCCCCAGAGGCATTCGCGTACGAGCTGGTCTGCCTGTGATCGGGGAGATCGGGGACGCGTGGCAGGCTTGGGCGTAAATAGGTTCTTGGGGACAGGTATGTCTCCTTGCTCCACCCACTGGCAGAGCTCTGAGTAGAAGCTCTCCACGCATTGTTGTCTGTGGGGTTCGAATCCCTCGTCCGTGACTTCTCTATGGTGTGAGGTACGAAATATAAGCGGCTGCTGCGACTTTTGTCCTTTCTCTGGGGGCTTTGCTGCACGTTACTGTACTTCTGCAGAGCCTCGTCGATCTCGCTGGTTGGCACTGTCCTCTCCAAGGAGGGATTGGACCAACTCGAGTTTCTTGACTCGTGAGAAGTAGATAACTCATGGGCCTCGTAACCGTGCATTCGAGTAGAGCCTTTTGAGCGTGGCGGCGTTTTCATGAGCTTCTTCGCAGTATCATGGCTTTCTGGCTGCGTTTTGACGACAGGATTTTCCGAAACCACGGAGATCGCAGAAGGCGAGTTGACCATGCGCTGTGGCGACAGCAATGGCTCGGCGTTTGCTCGTGGCTTCGGAAAGAGTAATGAGAGATCAATCCGGGGTGGACGCATTTTCCGCTTTGACTCCTTCAAGGGCCCTTTTGGCTGTCTGGGCCCAAAGTTGGACTCGCCATTTTGCTGAGGCCCTGACTTGGTGCTGGCAGGAGAGCTAAAGTCGCTCGTCGCGATTCCAGGACCAGGGTTTGAGTCGATTGTCGACTCTCGTGAACTGAAATACGAGAACAGCGCAGAGGTGGAGCCAGCCTGGTGGACTTTCTTGGAAGGCGCTGGAAAGGATTTTTCGGAGGCATCTTCGGGGCGATAATCGTGGCCTAGCAGAGGCGATGATGCCCGAACACGAAGGTGCTGCGGTGGAAGGGTCTCTTGCGTAGCAACTGGGAAGGGAACAAACCCCGCGGTTTTCTGCGATTTGATTTCCGGGGCCCTCATGAAGCTGGGTCGTCGCGAGCGTCGTTTATCCTCTCGTCTCGGATGGTTCTCATTGAGGGAGCCATCGGCGGTCCCCAGTATCTTATATGCTTTCAAGGAATTCTCATTCCGCAGGTCTTCCTTGCTGGTGGCGGTCGGAAGTACTCCACCCGGGGATGCATGCATATTGGATGTTCTGTAGGATTGCTGCGGCATGGGCATGGTTATGGCAGCGCCCGTCGACGGTCCTTCGGGTGGTCGAATGATAGCGTTACTTCTCGGGAGCTATTGTTGTCGCCAGACAGGCCCGACAGCGGGGGGTCTGCAATGCCTCGTGAGACTAATTTTTCGGCAGTTGATGGTTGATCGCGACGTCCCTTGGTCAGACGGGCTCAGGGGGTTTCAAATACTGGGTTTAGCTCTGGACCCCAAACCCAAAGACGTCTTTCCCCACACTAAGTCGGTGAGTGTCTAAGACCGGATCGGAGCCTTGCGAGGTTTACCGCTTCGGTCATTCGAAGTCCAGAGGCGGTTTTTGGTTTCGGGCGAAGAGGCGGTCTAACGAATGGAGGCGCGCGGAAATTGGTGTCTCCCGGCGAGGGGGTTTCAGGGGGCAGGGAGGTTGGAATGGTGATAAAGGATGGTCAGGAAAAAGGACAGAAAAAAGAGGGGAACAGTATGTAAAGAAAGTCGAAGTATGCAGGTCCCAAGGAACGAGGGAGAGATGGTTAGTAGACAGCTCAGGGACCAGGGGGGGGGGTCCGCCAGCGAGCTTTTGAGTAAATTCAAGTCGGAGCCGGAGAGGAGCGGCCGTGCGAGGCCAGAGGTCAATTCGGCGCTATATATAATTTGCTGTTAACACGATACATGTGAGCCAGACATGGAGTGTGTGTGTATGGGGCACAGGAATTTTAGAACGGTGGAGAGTCGTGGCTTAAGGGGGTACGAAAAGGACGCCAAAAGCGTCTAACTTCAGCATGGGCCAGCGCAGAATTGAAGCGATTGGGGATGGGGACACAGACGATTGACGAAGGGGATCCGCGCAGAGGGCCATGGAGGGACCCGTTCAGATGGAGCCCGACAATCGAGAGGGGTGAAGATACTCCATAGTACTGTAGATGGCAATAGTGGTGGTTGTCATACTCCTTTCAGGCGATCCTCTTCCTACCCCGAGACACTAGACAGCACCGCCCAAAATCGGCCATCAGGAGAGTTAAGATTCGTGTCACCCCCTCCCCCCCCCCACTGGCGTACCATCCCAGTAACAATCGACAGGTACACACCCCTATGGTTCCATAGATCGCAATGCGGTCGGTTCCTGGGCACCTGTGAGTGGCCCATCCGGTGGATGCGCGCGGTGGTGAACCAGCGACTGGTGAGGGCCCGAGGGCCCCGATGCCCGTTCGAGGCAAGGCTAGTCGAGTCAGGATTTCTTCGCGGGACTCCGGGAGGTTCATTAAACATTAATATGGTTAATATGGATCGTTCGGTTTGTTGCACACCACCACCAGCCTACCCGGCCATGGATCATACCATTTCGTTTCTGACCCTCGGGTGTTGGTCACGTCGCTGCCTGGCCTAGGTGCAACGGTGCGTAGGAGTTAGTCCCTGCCTGGGTATCCTCCGTTGCACTGGCGGGGACAGACAGTCTGACTGTCTCAGTCGGTGGGGTGGTACCTGAGGGTTCGGAGGCTGTCTAGACTAGTAGGCCAGTAGGCCAGTAAACCGACGGGTTGGCAACACAGAACGCGGTTATCGAAGAACAAGACGATGCCGCCTTCACGGATCGGATCCTGGTCGTATCCCCCTTGCCTCATTTGCGTGCTGGGCGTTGGCTAGTCGGTTGGCTTAACTTCGACGGGTCTTCCTTCCCGCCTTCTCTGGATTCCAGGAGAGATTCTAGTCTTCTCGAGGCCAATAGTAGTACTAGTACGGAGTAGCCCGGCTTAAAACGCGGCCGCACACGTGCGCTTGCCTGCTTTGGGCCGGTTCCTCAGGCACCCTTCCCTGCCTTGCCCATGATGCCTTTTCCGCGTGGAGGCCCCAACTTCCTGCTCGCCTTGCTTTCCACTATCCATCCATCCATCTTCCACTTTCCACTCCTCCTGCCGCTTGCGCACTCTGACGTCCCGTCGGAAATTGGGCCAACGTGCTGTGCTCCGTCCGTACCAGCCATTGCCCCAAATTAAGGGGCTGGAGCGGCTACATTGCGGCCTCGCCATTATTCTCCACGGGTTCTGCCAGCAGAACAGAACGCCGGATCCTCGCCTGTCCTCGCCCGCTCGTCCACCCTTGCCGTCCCTCCCAGCTCTTCCAATGAGAAACCGCAGTCGCTGCTGATCGTCATCCCCATCCCCCCCCCCCTCCCAATGCCATCCCAGCCCTCCACCGTCATAGCGGTGGGGTCAACCAAGTGCCGATTCAATAGTGCTTGGTGATGCGATCCAGGCTGGAGGCACCGCGCTCCCGTGAGATCGCCCGTCTATACTCTAAACGGCATCCCCTAGGGTTGTTTAGTCCGGCTATCTCTTCTCCATGGCTGCCTATAACAAGCGGCTAATGGCTGGGTGCAAATAGTCGTGCATAGCAGGATCCTGCAGATGCATGTGCTGCTCAATCGTCCTCAATAATCAACAAGGCCATTGTGGTGTTTCCATGGAAAGGTCCCGCACTGGCGCCCGTTGGAATGTCTATCAATTCTATATGTTCTGCGGTGGGAACAATGGAGATTGACAACCAGGCCTCTAATCTCGATTATCTATTCCTGCTCTGGGCTATGGTTGCCGGTGTCCATAGGAGATCAAGACATCTACCGATCGGAACTTATCTACACTCAATGGAGCCCCAGTTCACCTACTCCGTACACTGACCACCATCTAGATAGATAGTACAAATCCACCGTGCAACACACTGCTCCAGACTCTTCCGGATTTCCGATCAGTTTCTCGGTAGTGGGATTGAGCTAATCTGCATACGGAGTTACTTAGGACCTCGTCAGCCGCCGCAGTTAGTTCAGAGTGGCATCTCCTATGCAGATCCTCAGCCCAACCGTCATTCCGTGCGACCGTCGACTTACCCGATTTGTTCGGGGTCGTTAAATCTCACGCGCCGACCTCTGACTGGATAAGGACAAAAATCAATCGATCGGCTGGCGTCTGACAAATCGCCACTTCCGCCCCATGTTCGGCACCTACAGTAGGGGCTCTGTCCCTGACGGTACTTTGCTCATCTCTTTCCCATAACTTGGGCACAGGAAAATGCGGTCCCCATCAAGCACCACACAGTGCATGTGCGGTACGAAGTACGGAGCACATGCATATTCTTGGACATCGATTTAGAAAGCCAATTCCTGCCGGTTAACCTTCCGGTACGATCAAATAGTCCCGCAATAGCAGTTTCAAGCTCGCGATGCTAGTGGACGACTCACTGAAGTCAGTCCCGGGGAGTTGGAACCTTGAGTATTTACTCTGCTTTCGCCCCTTACCGTGGCGATCAGCCCAATCCTCATCTTTCCCGAAGAGGAATTCCCCATGCCCTTCTTTTCTCCTCACTCGGTCCTAATAATCCTCAGTAAGAGGTCACGAACAAGACTACCTGCACCGCACCTGCAGAAAAGAGCAACAGCAGGCGCTGTACTTACAAAATCCCCCCACCATTGTCCACCACTCCCAAACCCGGCAGCAATTCTACCTACTTTATACCCGAGAATCAATCACCAATCATTACCCATTAAACATCTCATAAACTAGACAGCGTCCTCTAGGCAAGTACCTGTCGCAGGTAAGTAGACTCTGACAGCCAGCCCATCCCGCCCCTAACTTTCACGGCAATCCCTCGGCAACCTCCACCTCCATAGTGTGGCAGATCCCTCTTCCCTCTATACCCCCTTTCGACAATGCTCCGAATATGACGGACGGCTCGGAGCATCACAATCGCTCTTGTCTAGTGCTCATCTACCTAATTTCTACCTAGCTACGTACTGTAAAATCCCAGCCGTCCGTCTGCGGCGCCTTCCGGTGAAACGAGCTCAATTGACGGACGGGAGGAGGAAGATCTACTGCCTGCTTTCGAGGTGATGCTTTCTAGCGCTTTACAAACCACAACCACGCCCCCCCCCCACCCCACCCTACACACACATCTCTCCCCATCTATCTACTATGCATGTATCTAGGTTTGGATACTCTACCTACTCCGTATTCCGCATGCGAGATCCAATGCGAAGAAGCGGGGTGGATGATCATATTTCTTCCAATCATCAATCATCACGCATGGGGACAGAATGGGGAGCGGGATATATGCAAGACATATCTAGGTATATATATACATACTTACTAGATACCGAAGTAGGTAAGTAGCTAAACTACTAAACCCAACAAACCGTCTTCTCGGATCGGAATTGCAATCGGAATCGGAAGTGGTGCTGGGTCTCGTTGCTTGGCTTTTCTTAGCTTGGCTATAACCATAGTAACAACTCTTGCACTTAAGATGGATGGATGGAGTCCGTGCGTGCTGGATAGAAAATCTAAGCTGTGGTACATCTACACAATTGATTTCCACGCAGACCAGTCGAATTTCCAATCCCATAGCATCTTACTCTAGTATATACTCTCAACCTTGAATTTACCATTTTGTATCCTCATCCTGCAAACGGCAAACACACCTACCTACCTACCTACCTACCTACCTACCTACCTACCTACCTGAATTAAGCTCATAGCTGACCGACTGGTGAAATAGGGGGCCCTCAAGTCAAGATATCCAGATCTCCAAAGTCCAACATGCCAGGAGTCCGGACCCAGACGCCGGACGGGTCACGGACGGATGGCACTTCCGCCCTCGCCTGATGACGAGCGAACAGACGAGCGAGCGAGCAAACTTGACTTAAACGATTGACTGATTGATTAACCCTGCTAGTAGTTCCCCTCCTTCTTCCCCCTCCCCCTCCATCTACAGATTGGTTTTGGTGGGGTATCTATACGGAGTGTGCTGTGTCCGCTAATCAATCAGTCAATCAGCGAGCCGGCCAGCCGGTCAGTGTTTGATGTGTAGTATGCAGATATGTATAGTATGGGTTGGTAGTGTACACGGGTTCAGGCCATGGATAAATTAGAATCACTATCATAGAAATACAGTATCCTGGATGTGGGTGTGGATATGGATACACATATAAAACGTTACCCCCTCATTAGTGCACTGGCGCTCTTTTCTATTCACCGTGGGTGGGTGGGTATCTATGTATTTGGCCGATGCAGGCGTCAATATAACCAGACCACGGTGTAGTCCAACAACAACAGAGACATCAGCTGTGCTTCCTCTCAGTCTAGCCCAGTCGCCCAGTCGCCCTCCCACTTTCTGACTCGCGCATTGACTCGGGTGCTCCCACCTGTTCCCGCAGACATGCTTATTAGCTTCAAGGTTGATTCAATAGTTGCTACGTTGAAACACCGGGTCCCTTGAATGCCGGCTGGATGCTTCAGATCACGAATACATGACTCTCGGGCCACCAGTTCGCAAGCATCCTCTCGATGACACCTTTCTCGGGTTTGATCGGTCATGCCGAGTGTCGAGCCTTTCTTTATCTTTCCCTTTTCCAATCAATTCGGGGATATGATTAACGTGAGAGAGAGGGGGGGGGGGAGGGGGTATTTCCGTAGAATGCGTTTCTAGGAAGCATCGTGGTCGGAATTTTCAGCGCCAACATCAATGATTTTGGAGTAGTTGCTGATCTTGCGTCTTTTTCTGCTGCTTCGGCGAAGACTGTCGTCGCTCAGCTTCCGGTGAGCGGGGGTTTGGGGCCCGGACCCTGGTCCTTTGCCTGCTTTTGCTCGTTCTGCTTTCGCTCGTTCTTGTGCTTTCGCTTGTTCTTCTGCTTCTCTTTTACTGTCCTTTCGCAGGACTCGGCCGAGTCGCTCGGGCACGGGCACGTCGGGACTTTTCACGGTGCTGGGTTGGTTGGACGCGTTGGCCATCGATGCCTTTCTCTTCCGAGTCATCCTTGCCTCTACCACTGTGGTCTCCTCGATGGTCTCCTGTGTCTCCTGGTCACTTTCTTTGATTTCAAGGGATGAATCCTCGTCCTCTTGGGACATGTATTTGGCAATGGATTCAAGCTCATCGCCAGTCACTGATCTGAATAGCGTGAATTCATCTTGTGGGCCTCCTTGCACAAACTACGAGAGCTTTAGCGCTTGATAAAAATGCCATAGCAGGGAACACTTACGTGGTGCTGTATCTTGATCATAGGACTCAGTATCTCCTCTTGGAGTCTCTGTTTGGCATCCTCTGAACCAGGAACGCTAAACTTCGGCAAGCCCCTTCGCACGAACCCTTTGCTCTTATACCCTGAGGTTGCTTGAAGTAGTTTGCGCTTTCTGAGTAAGTCTGTTATCTGGACAATACTCTGCCCATTGCAGTCTAAACGGTCAGATAACGCAGAAGCTAAAAGGTTGGGTAACTCACGAAGCTTTTGTGTGAATAGTGTCGTTGTGCTAGGGTATCCTTCGTTCAGGATAATCCTCACTGCTCTCCTCAAGAGAGCCAAACTATTCATCTCACGAAGCAGTTTGGGCTCGTTGGGCTTAAGCAAGCATTGGTAGCAGGCGTGGATATCAGGGACTCGTGGGTCACTGGCATCCTCATATCCGTAACAGAGCAAATGCTGACGCGTGTGACAAAAAGCACATTCAATCTACCGATATCAGTACAGTACTGGTTGGTATCTGGGCTATCAGCCTACCATTGCTGCGTCCTCGCCATCCCAGCCGCATTGACAGTGGACGGGGCTTTGTCCCTGGGCTGTCTTCGTAGTCTCGAGGTCATGGGAGCGTAGAAACTCTTGGACCTTTTGCCTACTATCCTCCGTGAGAATGAACTTCCCGCTTTCTGCCAGAGGTGCATCGTTGTCCTCGACTGCCATGGTGGGTTTGATCGGTTGTGTAGGCTCCAGGTCACTATCTGGACTCTCTGCTTGAGACTACTTTCATCAGTTATCTTGTCACAATTATGGCAGTCTACGCTCCACGAGCTGTCAACTCACAGGTAACATCTTTTGTAGCCGAAGCTTATCGGCAAGATCTTGCGTCCCTTCCCCAGGCTCTGTCCTCTGTGACGGCGCAAGCAAAAGGCCTTCGCTTGCAGATGGTCGGTCTTCCGCAGTCGGTTCGCTGTTTTCCATGGCCAGGTCGCGGTCTGGACTGCTGTCTTTCACGGTCAGAGTGTGGTCTTCCACAGACGGATTGCGGTCTTCTACTGTCGAATTGCGGTCGTCCACAGTCAAATTACTGTTTTCCACTGTCGAATTACGGTCTTCCACTGTCATAGTGCGGTCTTCCACTGTCGCATTGCGGTCTTCCACTGTCGCATTGCGGTCTTCCACTGTCGCATTATGGTCTTCCACTGTCGCATTACGGACTTCCATGGCCGTGCTAGACATGCCTCCCATTGCGCGCAGCATTTCCTCCTTATCTTCGAACCCAATATCCTGCATTCTTCGTACGGGATCATTGTATTCCAGCTCAGACGGGACCTGGGGTGGAGCTTCGGATCCTTCGGGTTCGGGGCCAGTCCATTTGAGGGAGGTTACCTTCAGTCCGACACTACATTTGAATTAGTCAAAGTTGGGTCCAGAGGGAAGGAGCTACACACGTATGCCATCCACCGTCCATTGTTCCACATGACTGTGTTTCCCTCTTCCAGTTGTCGTTGAGAGGAAATTTTAGCATATCGTCATTCGCCCCGTTGAAGCCTGGAGGCTCATAGTCAGGGGGGCAATCATCGGTGTAGAACAGATGTACGCCGAGATTTCGCTTGTCTGGAAATGCTATGAGATAGAGGTCCCGCCAGGAAGAAGGAACACGCACTTGGTAGGGTTGGGAGGAAGGCACTGAGAGTTATCAAGCGCCTCACAATCGTCTCCAGACCGATTCTAGCCGTTTGCGCCGACTTCATATCGGCCACACAGCCCATGGGCTCGATTGACAGGCTCTCAAGGCGACTATTGATGTCTCCGGACGCCCCTGTATACTTGAAGGAAAAGGTATACGACTCGAGTACATTGTCGGGGGCATCCTTGTCGACAAGGATAGTCAATTGGACGGCCTCGAGAACGTTCTTGCTCAGCGCATCGAAGATACCCGTTTCCTACGAATGTAAGCAGAGCGACTTGGGGTCGGGATCGGGCAGCTTACCAAGATATCAATGATCATGTCCGCCTTGGGATCCGATCCTCGAATGATGATCTTCAACGGCTGTCCTTTCTTACCTGTGCCGAAGGGGACATCCGAGACGCGCGATTCATTGTCGATGAATTGGAGATACGAAAGGTTGTTCTCTCGTTGGGCTTCTCTCAGGTCCCGATCGTCGAAGCACGGGAGCGGTAGGAACTCCCTGAGATACACTGATGAGACTGGCTCTAACTAGGCAAAGGTTGAGGGAGGCACCCGACGAACCGAAGATAAAATAGTGTTCCGAACTGCGGTTGAGTTAGATGCAAGTTACAAAGTTCTGGAACTGCGGAGCTTACCGAAACATGCAACATGATCTGTACCATCTCCAGACTCTGCTGCTGCTTCAGCGAGACGCGTTCCTCCAGCGTCAATTCGGGGGGCGCCTCAATTACATCCTGCGCCTTGACCCGAGTGACAGGTCTGCTGTTGGAGGCAAGGGTGTGGAGGTTCCGCGGAGCAGCCTGTAGCTGGACGGTCGACGGGGGGGCAGTGAACTTGATCCGAACCATGCTGGGCAGCTGGGATGGGGAGGAGGTGGAGATAGGCAGCGAGCGAGCGCCTGCATTCAGCACCGGGCAAGCCAGGTTGTGGACAGTCAATTGCGTTCGCGTCGATGAAGTGGGAAGGTGAAAGAGCAGGTCCACGACAAGTCAGGTTGGTTGACCGTTGACGACACAGGTACGGGTCACGGGAGTCGGGCCCGTTTGTCGTTTGCCTGCCTGTCGCTGGAAGCGATCTGGCTGAGACAAACAAACCCCGGGTGGGAGCGTCTCTCTGTACGATACGAAGGGAAAGCACAACAACTACTACTAGTGGACTATCTCTAGGTTTGGGCTTGTTGGAGGGTCTTGGAGAGTCTTGGGAGGTCTTGGAGAGGCTGGCCGCTATCTCACTGTCCGGGAGGCGGTAGGTATTTATTTATATCATATCGTCGTTTGAAAATTACCCGCCAGGTTGCAGACATGTCCCTTACCAACATTCCTGGCATTCTTCCTCCAACAACGGACAAGAGAATCTCCAAGCTTCTCCCCATTTCATGGAATAAAGACCCCAGCGCCGCTGACTTCACTCCCCCCTCCATGTCAAGCCCCGTCAAGCCCGATGCCGGCTAATTTTAGCAGAAGAAGCGCAGTCCCCTGATTAAAGTTACCAAAAATCCAGTACTTCTTTTCTGCAGTGGTACGTAGTACACATTGGTATGTACCGCATACGATGTGAAGGATGCTGGCCTCCATAACAGCAGGGGTCGATCATGGCGTAGCGGATCCGTATGGAGGACCTTTGACTGCAACTGCATGTTCCAACTACTCCAGCAACGGCAAGAAAGACCGGGGGTGGAGCGTTGAAAGTTGAAACAGGCCAAGTCCCGCGGTAGATGAAACTACGAACCAGCCAGGCTGCCAGCACCGTGAGCCCGGCACGGCCATCGCGACGATACATAGATAGTCTAGTCGCCATATCTCGGCGCTTCCCCGCAATTGCCTGGGGCGGCCTTAGTCAAGGATTTAGGATTGAAGGCAACTATGGAAAGGGTCGGCCGTAAGGTTATGGATCGGACGGGCGGCCTATAATTTTGCCTGTTAAAGGCCTACTCTTTGTCTCCGTTTCTTGATCCTTCCCCAGGCTCCAGCAGCTGACTGACAGGACATGATGGGATGAATGGATGGATCTTATGGCCCCGAGGGCCCGGACATCGAAAAAAAAAAAACACCGACGAGGTTCTGGATTCCTGGGTTCTGGCAATACGACGGACCCCACCATATCACGTGAGGGTCAGGCGGGTGGCAAAGAAAGACATCACGGCCGGGATGCTGATGAGGAGGAGGAGGAGGAGGAGGATAGTTTGAAACCCGCGGAGGAGAAAAGACGCAGCGACTGAGATCTGTCATATGCGCGTCCGTCGGGCTATCCTTTAGCGAGAAATGTCAAAGACTCAAAGATGAAGAGATGTGGGTTTGTGTAGTCCGATTAGTCCAATATGACCGCCTATGTATCTCGCTCGGGCAGCGGCTATCCACAGGACGGTGTACAGTGGTGGGGGCCGGACCAGGGACTTCCCTCACCGGGAGGCACCGCCCTGCGAGTCGCGACGTAGGGCCGTGAGGCGTGACGGCGTGACGGCGTGACGGCGTGACGATGGCCCAGAGAGCCGGCTGATTGGGTTCCTCCCAGCCAGCCGGAGTGGTCCAAAGGGCTAAAGGGGAGTGAGTGCTCCGAGCGCTGGGCGAGGGAGTCGACCTGCAACGCAACAACTGCAGGACGGCAAATTCAGAACCCGCCTTGCCTGGCCTTTCTCCTCGATCAGTCTAACTTTTTTTCCCTTGACCCTTTTTTTCCTTTTGTTTCGCTGTGTCTGTCCCCCCTACATTTATTTACTTTGCTCACCCTGTTGTGATCCCGGTCGATCCTCTGTACTTATCTACTGTCCGTCTCCCACCATCACCTGGCTTTTGAGTCTGTCTATCACGCGTCTATCTCTCTGGTCTATCTAATCTGTCTCGAGATACGGACTAGATAGATATCGACAGACAGCATTAGGATCCTCTTTTGCCTCCCATCTGATTACGGAGACCGCCAGCCTCGGGAAGCCGCCAGATTGGGCTAGCCGGCCGACGAACCAGGCCGGAAACCAGCCAGAGCCTAAGAGGAGGCACGACCAACCACCTTCGGTTCAGCTCCCTCCCAGTCCCTCGATCATTCTCCATTCTCCCTCTCCGCCGCCCAACACCTCCTTGTCTTGTCAGTCAGCAGAGCACGCCACTGCCTGCCCTCGTTCACTCGTTACACTGCTTGTTTTCTCTCCACTCAAGCAACCTGCCTACCCCGTCGTCTCCATCATGTTCTAACAGTGTCCCCCTCCTCTCCCCCCCCTTCATCTCCGTCGGCACTCAGATGGTCTTGACGGGCCTGTATAACCCCAACCGTGTTGGCGGCCCTCTTGGACACCGACTAGTCTAGTCGCCTCAACGTGAGGCTGGCCGACCCCCTCAAACAACCACCTCCTTCCCGTCCTTGTTCTCGCTCCTTGACACGCCGAATTACTCACAGCCTCATCGGATCGGAACTGTCTAAACGTGACTCGCCTGTACCACGCCACACGCGCCTCTTCATACCCATATCCTACCCCTCGGATCTCCCACTACATCAGTCGTACCTCCAACCCTCCGCCATCCTCAAAATGGAGGAAGACGGAAGCAATCGTGGTCTTGGCTCGGGGTCGCCCAGCGGCTCGATCGGCCAATTCTCGTTTGCCCCTGCTACTCGAACGACAGTAGTCACCACGACAACTACCACCACCACCAGCTTCCCCCCCGTGTTCATCAGACCTCCCCGCGCAACGCGAGATTTGGATCCCAAACTATACCCCCTAGCATCGGCACCCACACCAACGTCGCTACGCAATATCAGATTCGAACTCGGTGGAAAATCAGTCATTTTCAACGAGCCTGAAGATACCACAAGCACTCTCAACGAGGTACGTTGTCCTTGATGCTGACAAGCGTTGATATCCTGAATTGTTTGCTTTCGTTTACGTCTTTGCCGCTTCGGGTATTTAAAACTAACTGCCACAGTTGAGTGAAAAGGATGACGCGCTCAGGGCGTCCAATGGTTTGGTCCGATCCGTGACTTCCTATACGTCTGAAAATCAACTGTCTCGACGTCTCGCACACAGAAACTCGAACCAAAACCCCCTGTCAATCTCCAAACGTCGACTTCCAGAATCCCAGCAGGCATCGTTGCGGGCACGCTCCGCTCGTGTGCCATCGGAACCTTCGTTTCGTTCGGTCCGCCCCCATGGCTCTACCCCCGTACACCCCACCGTCGCGGGCTTAGCGACCCCAGAAACGGAAAGCAACAGTAACAGCGCGACGGATGGGATCTTGTCTAGGCGGAGGGTTCACAGCACTAGTAACCCACGCAGGGAGACGCTGCTTCGATCTCCTTTGTCCTCGGAAGTCGAAGCTCAGGGGGCTTCCCAGTCAGTCGGCACAAGAAAAGAGACCTTGCGTACTAAGTCTGCTGCTCAAGATCAGAACAGACCGAACGATCGCCCCATCGAAGCTGCTTTTGCGAGGCCTGCGTTTCAAAGAACCGAATCGGATCTCAGACATGCCACTACAAGCCAAGACTCTGGTTACGATGCTCCCGGCGACGAAATTCAACCTCCTCATACCGAGTCAGCGTCCCAGCTTGCTTTTATCGATAACGTCGTGGCCCAAGATATGTGCTTACCGAGCCCGAGTTTGTCCCCGGTCGCTGCTATGAATGCGGGGAACGCCGAATCCTCTTTCGATTCCGCCGAAGACCAGGAAGACACGGACTCCAGCCTCGACAATAATGACACTCGGTTCATGAATCCCTTACGGGTCGGTGACTCGAAGGGAAAGGCGTCATACGTCGCCAAACCCGATGAACTCCCCGCAGGCCCCATGGTGCCACGCCCGGCCTCTTTGATGGACATCCCCAATGTGTTGGACTTTTTCGACTCGGTGCCCGATAGCATGAAAACATATATGATGTATCAACTTCTCAGGCGATGTCCGAAGCAGACGTTGCATTTTGTCGCTGATGTCGTCAACCCGGCGTTGAAGTGTGACTTTCTGTCTCTTCTTCCGCTGGAGCTCAGTCTCAACATTGTGAAATACTTTGACGCCAAGACCATGTGCCGTGCGGCGCAAGTGTCTAAGAAGTGGAGGCACATCATAAACTCTGACGAAAAATCCTGGAAGGAGCTTTTTGATAGAGATGGTTACGTTCTTCCGACCGGGGAGTTGGATCGTGCGATCAGGGAAGGCTGGGGGTGGCAATATCCGGGTGGCTGTGAAGACTATGAGAAAGATATGAGTCACTCTCCTTTCATCAAGCCTGATCCTGAATCATCTCTTCCCCCCTTTTCTTCACTTGGTGAGTCAAGTGAAAGAACCCTGTCCGTGAGTCGCCGGCCTAAAAGAAAGGCCTGCACCCGCGTTTCTAGTCGTAAGCTGTCGAAACGGAAGATCTCTTCAAGTGGCACGGATCATTCTGAGTCCTCGGACTGGAGAAAAGAAGTTTCTGCGGCAGAGGGTCCTTACGCTGCTGCGAACGCTGCGGCTGCGGCGGTCCCGTATCCGGACATCGGTATCCCGTCTCTTCGTGGACTCCATCTTTACAAATCCCTTTATCAACGCCATCATTCAATTCACAAGGCCTGGATGAAGCCCAACGTCAAGCCAAGGCACATCGCCTTCCGCGCACATGACCGCCATGTGGTTACTTGTCTCCAGTTTGACACTGACAAGGTTTTGACTGGAAGCGATGACACGAACATCAACGTCTACGACACGAAGACCGGTGAGCTGAGGGCAACGCTTGAGGGCCACGAAGGTGGTGTTTGGGCACTCGAGTATCACGGCAACACCCTCGTTTCCGGATCTACTGACAGGTCGGTCAGGGTTTGGGACATCGAAAAAGCCAGATGCACTCAGATCTTCCACGGCCATACCTCAACCGTTCGCTGCCTGCAGATTGTCTTACCGGTGGAAGTGGGGAAAAAACCTGATGGCACCCCCGAGATGATGCCAAAGGAGCCACTGATCATCACAGGCTCTCGTGACTCGAACCTTCGAGTATGGAAGCTTCCTAAACCGGGCGATCCGGGCTACTACCAGAGCGGACCCCACGCCGACGATGCGGATTGCCCGTACTTTGTTCGTGTTCTCACCGGCCATCAGCACTCTGTTAGGGCGATCGCAGCGCATGGCGACACGTTGGTGAGCGGCAGCTATGACTGTACAGTGCGGGTTTGGAAAGTTTCCACTGGCGAGACTGTTCATCGGCTTCAAGGGCATACACTGAAAGTGTATAGCGTGGTCCTCGACCATAAGAGGAACCGTTGCATCAGTGGATCTATGGACAACATGGTCAAGGTGTGGTCTTTGGAAACCGGTTCCATCCTCTACAATTTGGAGGGTCATACTTCTCTTGTCGGTCTACTCGACCTGAAATGCGACCGTTTAGTCTCCGCCGCTGCGGATTCCACTCTGAGAATCTGGGACCCGGAAAGCGGCCAGTGCAAAAACATGCTGAGTGCCCATACTGGCGCCATCACCTGCTTCCAGCATGATGGTCAGAAAGTCATTTCCGGCTCGGATCGAACCCTCAAGATGTGGGATGTGCGTACGGGGGAGTGCGTCAGAGATCTGCTCACCGATCTGAGTGGTGTGTGGCAGGTCAAATTCAATGACCGTAGGTGCGTTGCTGCAGTGCAGCGTGATAGTCTGACCTACATCGAGGTGAGTCCCATACAGTCATACCAGGTTGCTGCCTGCTAACTAGTCTTAGGTACTTGACTTCGGAGCTTCACGCGATGGAGTGCCCAGTGAGCAGCTCGGAAGGCGCGTCGTCGTCAATCGATGGGGCCAGGAAGTCAGTGACACCGACGAGGATTACGACCTTTCCGACGCCTAATGCTACAAACCCTTGTCTCGCTTCGTACCTCAAGGGCTGAAGGAATATCACCCTCTAGCGTCTTCATTCTCTGCGCAAGGCAACAGCGATCGGCGATTTCTTTTTCACGTTCTATTTCTACCTTTTTTTCTCAACCTACTCGAGCCATGAAACATCTACGATACCCACCCAATGGAATTATAATTCCCTTTTTACGAGGACTTGCATAGCGTGATCAGCATCCTTTGACATGCATCATCATGACGGACAGGCGTTTTGGCATTCAAAACGGATTCAATCAACCTCTTGTCTAATTTCCGTTTCTCTCTCACCTCGATTCTCGATTCCCTCAAACGCTGTCGTTTGTCCGTTACGTTCGATATACGTCGTTCCACACATAACCCGTTTGCCGAAGTTAACTCACATCACATCCACACTTCCATGCATACAAGTCGACGTATCCGAATACCCCTTTCTCTATCTTATAATTGAATATCATAGACTCTGGTTTTTATCTGCAATACGATTATGACTTGATCTTAACTACGACGAGAGTCTACCTCGTGTAGATTGAGGTAAATATGGGTATATACATCGATAGTTTCACCAAGCATCTCTATCGACGGCCAGCGCGAGTTTCGTAGGTAGAATCGAGCGCTGAGCGGCATCTTTTTCTGCCCTAGTACAGCATATACGAAGAAGGGCACGTGGTTAAGTCCGTAGACAACCGTGCAGCTCATACGCTTGCTAAATCGAGAGCTTGTAGTATTTATCTCCAGACCATCAGACAATACGAGCACACAACCCCAAGCATAATGTCATCACGCTGGTAAGTGCGTAATATCCGGCACCGTCGCTCTTCTGATGCAAGCAGTAGAACGAGCCAGCATGCTCAAGTAAGATATGCTAATACCTGAGAGAGAAATAATCTTGCCGCGTGTGTAGGGCAGCAAATGCCACATTATGACGACATTACTCTGTGCTGCGATCTCACCCCTCTGGCTCATACATATTGTCCAAAGCAACAGTATCTCTGTTAGTCAGTATCAAGTCAAGAGAAATCCCACCTCGTCTCCCTCTTCGACTCAGCCTCAGCGCTAGGCACATCAGCATCAGCAGCAATAGACCCACCCTCCCCATCCGACTGACGATCCACCCTAACCTCCATCCTCCCATCATACCCGGCGGCCGCCAAAATGGCCCAGCGGATAGCGCTCATCCCCAAATGATCGCCATGGTTCCCGGATACACTCGAACTGCAGGTCAAGATCTCGCCCAGCGCAGGAGGACCCTCCGACCGACCAACCGGCTGGATGATCGCTTTCAGATCCCGCAGCGATTTCCGCACGCCAAGGATGTTCGCCTCCGTGACGCCGCTCATCACTTGGTTTCTGCGCTTCGCGAGGATCTTGTCTACCTTGGACACGATCACTTGGTGCGGGATGGCGTATTCGCGGAAGAGTTCGAGCATGTTTAGGTCTGAGCGTTTGATGCCGTGCAGGCCATCTATTAGGATGAAGGTGCGGCGGAGTCTGGATTGGTAAAGGGTTGGTTGGTTAGTTGGTTCTTTAACACATACCTCCCTCTCCGCAATGACTCGAGCAATATGGTATTATGATAGGACAGGATATGGAATGGAAGATGGATGCAACGTACTGTTTCCTTTTATTCAAATACTTCATAATCTCATCCCCCCACTCCGTGCGACTCCCCTTTCCGTACCCGGGCATATCCAAAAGCACGACTTTGGATTCCCCGCCCTTGGTGCCTCCGATCCCAAACGCGTTCATGGTTGTTGTCCGCCCCGGTTTCGATGACGTGTAGCATACCTCTGCGCCCATCAGGTTATTCAGTAGAGAGCTTTTGCCGACGTTCGACCGCCCCAAGAAGGCTACTTCGGGCGTTGTCGACGATATCGGCGTCGTGCGGAACTTGGCTAGCGTCCATAGTTTGATCGGGGAGTGGCGCGACGGGGTGAAGACTTTGTCGGCGTAGGCGAGTTGCGAGGCGGTTGGGGCTTGGGTGTCCCAGTAACTGTTGAGTTCGGTGGGGGAGAGGTCGGCGAGTGGGCGTTTGGTGGGGTGTGGTCGTGGTTGTTGCTGTTGTTGTTGTTGCTGCTGCTGTGGTTGTTGCGGTTGGGGATGCGGCGTGGAGGCGGTGGTTGTGGTGAGGGTGCGGTGGGTGGTGGAGGGGATGGGGGATGGGAGGGGTCGGAGGGTGAGGGGTGAAGTGAGGGTGAGGAGGCGGTGCTTCATGGTGGAATTGTGAGAGGATTGAGTCCTTGCGGCGTCCTATTGTACTTCGCGGATTCGTTGATGCTGTTGAACAGCTTCTCCAGAAATTATCTCGGGGATAAGAAAGTCTGCCGAGCGCGGCCCGACAAGGAGGAACCTTTGCCGAATCTCCGCCGCGGGCCGATAAGCAACGCAAGTGAGGGACAGCGTCAGATCGACTCCATCCACATCCACATCCACATTCAACCGGGGTCTAGACCGACGCAGATAGCTTGCAACTGCGCAGTCGCCCAGTCGCCTCTTTTTCGACACTCTCTTCCTCTCGAGACACATCTTGAACCATCAGCCAGGGTCTTCCGCCCCCCAGAATCCGTCATCATGATCAGCGCCGTCCTCGTCTTCAACAATAACGGACAGCCCCGTCTAACCAAGTTCTACACACAGATCGTGAGCTTCCCCCCTCCCCCCTCCTTCCCTCGCCTCCAAACCAGACAACGAACCCTTAACTAACTACTTACCCCACACACATGCAGGACACCCAAACAAAACAGTCCCTCATCGCGCAAATCTACAACCTCGTCGCCCAGCGTCCCCCAAGCGCCTGCAACTTCCTCCCCCTCCCTCCCCTCCTATCTCGCGGCGCGCGTTCCAGCGAAGCAAATGGCCCCTCAGACAGCCCTACGCAAATTACCTACCGTACCTATGCGACACTATCCTTCATCATGATATCCACATCGACGGAATCCCCACTCGCGCTCATCGATCTGATCCAGGTCTTCGTGGAGTCGCTGGACCGCATGTTCGAGAATGTCTGCGAGCTGGATCTTATCTTTGGGTACGAGACTATGCATGCGGTGTTGGGAGAGATGATTGTGGGCGGGGTGGTAGTTGAGACGAACATCGAAAAGATCATCGCCGGCGTGCGCAATCAAGAGGGTAATATGGGGAAGAAGAAGGCTATTCAGGCAGCTAGTGCGGGGATAGGGAGGGGTGGGCTGGCGGGTTTGGGGGCTGGAGGTGAGATCGTGAGGGGTAGATTCTTGGCTATGATTTGTTATGACTTGGGGTTTCTTTATGGCTGCTTGGCTGAGGATGGGGCGGGTTTGCTGGCAGTTGAGAGAGGGGATGTAGCTAAGCATGGGCATGGCGTTTTTTTTTGCGATTTGGTAGCATGGGGATGAGGATGTATGAGATGTGTGAGGTACATAGAACTAAGATGCTCTAACCAACTCCAGTGGGGCTTTCTGGTCAAAACAACCCATTACTCCGTGGAGCATAGCATACCCAACTATTCAGAAACCACCACTGATTATCGAGAGGGGAACCGTCACATGCCTTTTTACTCTCTACGGCGTGACCCAGATTCTTGCCTTACGCCTCAGGCCCCAAGGGAAAAAAAGGGCTAGCCCTACCCCGTGACCTGCACTTTCCGGGTCGCGGGCGAAAGGTTAGTCCGGCCGCGGCCCACACAGGCGACGGGGCCTTTTCTTTTCCACGCACGAAATTCAACGAAGTTCTTCCTTCTTTTCTCTGTCAATCCCGTCACCCAACGCCGATCTCAGTCGACAAAATGGTAAGCACATAGATTTGTTCAGTTGCGATCTCTTTATTGCAAGAGGGCTATCGACTACGCTTGCGACATGGCGTGAGAAATCTCGTCCGCTTTTATCTCGCACCGTCGAGAAGCGTTATTTCCGCTGGTCGCTCAAATCCTTCACGGGACGCGAGCGCCAGTGATGATTTGGCTGGAGTCACGAATTCAGTAACCGGGTGAAACTGGTTACTGGAGGAGTGTTCTCTCTTAGAGTTCAAGGAAGATGCAGCAGATGGACGCGATTGCTGATCTTCTTTTCTCAATGATAGCCTGCCCCTAAGTCCGGAAAGAAGACTGCTCCCCTCCCCTACCCCCAGGGTAAGGCTGGCGGTAAGAAGGCTGCCAAGGTATGTGCTAACCAGCTAAAACCCTCTCTCGATAAGATTGATGTCGCTAATCGTTTCCCCCAGAACCCTCTCATCGAGAAGCGTTCCCGCAACTTCGGCATTGGCCAGGACATCCAGCCCAAGCGCAACCTCGGTCGCTTCGTCAAGTGGCCCGAGTATGTCCGTCTGCAGCGCCAGAAGAAGATCTTGAACCTCCGTCTCAAGGTCCCCCCTTCCATCGCTCAGTTCCAGCAGACCCTGGACCGCAACACCGCCGCCCAGGCCTTCAAGCTCCTCAACAAGTACCGCCCCGAGACCAAGACCGAGAAGAAGGAGCGTCTCCTCGCCGAGGCCACCGCCGTCGCTGAGGGCAAGAAGAAGGAGGATGTCTCCAAGAAGCCCTACAACGTCAAGTACGGTCTCAACCACGTTGTCGGCCTCGTCGAGAACAAGAAGGCTTCCTTCGTCCTGATCGCCCACGACGTTGACCCCATTGAGCTGGTTGTCTTCCTTCCCGCTCTCTGCCGCAAGATGGGTGTCCCCTACGCCATCGTCAAGGGCAAGGCTCGTCTCGGTACCGTCGTCCACAAGAAGGTGAGCATCCATGCGTCCAACCACCCACTTACCAAAACGTCCATGCTAATTTAGCCCGTTCCAGACCGCTGCCGTCCTCGCTCTCACCGAGGTCCGCGCCGAGGACAAGTCTGAGTTCGCCAAGCTCCTGTCCGCCGTCAAGGAGGGATACACCGACAAGTACGAGGAGTCCCGCCGCCACTGGGGTGGTGGTATCATGGGCGCCAAGGCTGTCGCCCGCCAGGAGAAGAAGCGCAAGGCCGTTGAGGGTGCCATCCGTGTCTAAGCTAGCTTAGCTCTGACAGGATAACACTTTTAAAAAAGAAATTTTTTTTTACTTCAACGAATCCTAATGACTCCTTGCGTCTCTCACCCATCAAAAAAGTTCTTAGGGGCACACGGTGTTTTTATGGGAGCGACCTCGGAGATACCAAAGCAACTTGATGGCATTTCTAGCTTAGATGGGATGCTCATGTGGTTGTTAGTGGGTGTGAGAGGCCGCCTCTTCGCCAGACACTACAACTGCATCATCCTTGCCTAAATTTCAATCCATCTAGTCAATCTTGTGGATGGTTTCTTACCTACAACCCCAACCGTCACTATACTTTTTTGTCATTTTTCTCTTTCTATGTACACGTTGCAGATACCCCCCCATCCATGAATGCTATTTCGGACATCAACCTCCTGTCGTGTCGGCCTGGTCAAGGTCTTTACATGTAGAGACATCCTGTCTGGATGTCTTGGTGTTGATTGTCGTGATGATGAGCATTTCATGTGATGTCTGCTTCTGTACTGTAAGTCGTAGTTTGTAGTCCTGTGATCCTCGCGCCTATTATTCATAAGCTTCGACCATCATTTTCTCCTGCTCTGCTCTATGACAGCTGCTTGGCTCGCCGCTTGGTCTGCAAGGTAGTAACTATTGAAGTACTAGTAGTTGGTTGCATCCCACCAAGTCCTCCGTCCACCGCTTTACATATCTATATCTACTAACTAGCCAAAGCTTCACCATACATTGTCCATCTATCTACCCACCATAGCATTAAGTCTCTTCTCCTAAGGCCTACTTAACTTTTTTCATGAAACTACTTCCTTCTTTCATCTTTCCCTTTCTTTATTTCTCTCTCTTTCTTCTCCTCTTAATACTCTATGAGTCTGAAGTCCAAGAGTCTGTCTGACACTTGTACACGGAGTACAGTAGGTACGTAGATCTGTCTATCCACTCACACCACAGACCAAGTCACAACACCCGAAAACACATCTCGATACCAGAAAACTAAAATAAATCAAGAGTGAAATGGTACAAGAAAGGATCTATACAGTGCAATGAACTAGCACCACAGCAAGGATAAAGACAACGATAAGGATAAGGATAAGGTAAAGATAGAAAGGCAGGTGGTACAACAACAGCATGGTATGGTATGGTATGAAACAGCACACGGAAGAATAGGTAGTAGTAGGTAGGTAGGTAGTACCAGGAGGTAATGTAGGTAGGTCCCCAACCCCATACAACACAAAAGAAAAAGAAAAAGATAAGAAAGAAAATGCAACCGATGCCCCTCCCCTCCCGTTCCATTTCCCTTTTTCCCTTTGCTTTGCATCCCTTTCGACCTATTTGTCAAGGTCCGCAACCGAATTAGAAGAAGACAGAAAAAGAAAGATAGAAAAAAAAAAAAAAAACCGGAAGAGCCAGCCACCACACCACACACCACCCAAGAAAGACGAGAGGAAAGAAGAAATGAGATGAAACACTTCTTTTTGTTTGTGGAAACGAGTACAAATATAGGCAGGCAGAAAAGAAAAGAAAAGAATGGAAACACTTCAGACGAAGCTAGAATTGATGCGGAATTTGGAGGAGGGTGATGGATGATGGATGGAATCAATCGTGTTCATTCGTTTCAAGTCGTTAACGTTGGGTGGGGGGTCGTGTGAGTCCTTGTCTGGCCTGTGGGAGGGGGAGTGAGTTAGTGATTTGAAGGCTTGTTGAGGTGATGAAGACAAGGGACAAGAGGAAGGGAGGGGAGAGGGAGTTGCGTACCTTCATTTGCTCGATTCTTGCTTTCAGTTGGCTGGTGACTTCTGCGGCTCTCTTCCAGTTCTCTGCGGGCTCGGAGCTCCTTGTACCTTGGTCCTCGCCTGAGGCACTGCCCGACCCCAGGATTGATGACCGAGTTGGGCTTCCCAGGCCGGAGTAGCCAGTGCCGAAGGTAGGGCTGAGCTTCCGCCGGCCAAGTCCCTCTCGGCTACCCAGTCCCGGGGAGTCCAGGCCGTTGTTTTCTTTTTCTTCGCTTGGGCTGGCCGAGGCATAGCTGCGCGGCCGTGAGCTGTCGAGTCGTGCGCCCAACCCAAGACTAGCCCGGGACATCAGACCGTAGCTGCTTCCACTCGGGTCCTGGTACACAGATCCCGCATCCGACATAGGCAAGCCAAGCGTATCCGGCAAGGGGGGACTGGCAGCACTGGCACGGAGTGCCCTGGTTAACTCGCGCTTCAAGCGGTCAATCTCCCGCTGTTGCTTTTGGACCGTTTGCTCTGCCGCCTCTGCATCGCTGCGTGCGCGCACCAGTTGAGTCTCCTTGGCCTTGATGCTCAGAACATCCCTCGTATGATCCTCGATGAGCTGGGCATTCTGGTCCTGGAGTTCCATTACTTGTGAGTTCAGTTTGGTTCTATCGGACCTCAAGTCCTCGATCATCCGTAGGAATCGGTCCTTCTCAAGACGCAGCTCCTCCAATTCGGCCCGTTCGATGGCGGATATTCCGCTCAACTGAGGGGCTGCGGGAGCGGGAGCAGGCTCACTAGGAGCTGCGGGCTTTGCTATCGGACGCCCTGCAAGTCCTCGTCCAAGACCAAACTTGGGAGCTGCAGGTGGCGGTGGTTGGTCCTCCGACGGTGGCGACATGACTCGCCGTTGTGGGGATGCTATGCCTCCTATACCGCCAAGCTTCTTCTTGAGGCCGCCTGGGGCGGGTAGACCACCGGGCTTGGGGGGCCCACCGAGCTTTGACGGAATGGACCTTGTGGCAGGCCGGGGTGACGGGGCTGCTGCTGGTTCTTCGACAGGAGCCGGGGGTGCCAGCTTCTTGGCTCCCAGAGCGGGCTTCTTTCCGCCGATGACCTTCTTTCCAACAGCAGATGTGGGTTTCGGGGGGGCAATGATAGGCTTGGGTCTATCTTTCGCCTTGACCTCGGCCGTTTCGAAGTACTCCTTGATCTTCGTCTTCCTGATGTCGTCAAGCCCGTCAAGGTAGGGGTTCATCGCACGTTCTCCCATGATTTTCATCAAGGTTCCCAGAACTTCAGCTCCTCCGGCACGGTTGACCTCGCTAGAGTCGGTTAGAAGCTTGGTCGCCACCTCAGCTATCGACTTGACGTCCGGTTTGGCAGGGACATCCCTAGTGGTACGAAGGCAACGGATCAAGAACTTCAGCGTCTCTTGCTTGACCTGGGGGTTCTTATGCTTCAAAAATTCGAGGATTTCCTCCAGACATTCTGATAGGTTCGTTGAGGCGAAGACGGAATCCAGGGCCTGACCCAGGGCATCCGCAACACTCTGTTTCTTTTCCTTCAGGCGCTCCAACATCGGCGATAGGATGCTAGACCGATACTTCGCAAATCCACTGCGAAGACCCTTCGCCAGTAGATCAATACAATTGGCAGCAACTGTTACCACGGCGATGTTGGCGTCTTTCATGGATTTGGCCAGCATCCGGATAACATCATCGAACTGTCCGTCCTTGATGCGGGGAACGTTCAGTACCGTGTACAGAGCGTCCAGGGCCTCCTTTCTGTCCTTCCATTTCGACGAAGATAGCTGATCCACAAAGTCCTTGGGGATCTTGGCAGTGACATCAACGGGTTCGGCGAGATCGAAAGCATCGACTTCACCTTCTTCCTCTTCCTCGCCATACTCCTCGCCACCTTCAACTTCATCGTCGCCTCCTTCTGGGACGGCACTAGCCGCTGCCATTGCATCCTGCTGCGCCCTCGTAAATCTCTCCTGCTTGGGCGAGCCCTCCTGCTTCACACTTTCGAACAGCTTCTCCAAATCCTGCTGTTGGACGGGCTTGAGCTCGCCCCAGAAGAGAGGTTTAATAGCTTCCTTGAGCCACCGGTATAGCTCCACCGTGAGATTCTGGGCCTCCGCACGGACATTCTTGTCGGCATGACCAAAGACCTTCGGCAGGGCCTTCAACACCGGCTTGGGGTCAACAATCTTGCACCCGAAAGCATGATAGATGGCCCTCAACCCCGCCAGTCCCGCCGCAATAACCTTCGGGACTTTGTGTGACAGCGCGGGCAGCATTTCTTCGATGACCGGGTCGGCCTTATCCAACTCCACACATAACAAGAGGGCTTCGATCGCATTCGTTTTGGCGGCGGGTCTCGTAGACGGAAGGCCTTTCTCGCAGATAGGAAAGACGGTGTATCCCCGGGTTCTTCATTCCAAAACTTCATTAGCCCCCCTCCTTAAAAAACACCAAAACAACACCTCAAAGAATGCCCCAAACGAATTGACAAACAACCTACCTCGTACAGGCCTGGACACCACCATATTGCAAAAACGCGCAATAAGACCCCAGACCTTCCTGCTGAGCCGCAACATTGGAGTCCGCCACCGCCCCTTTCATCAAACCAGGGTCTTGTGTGAACGGCGCGAATACCGGGTCCGACTCGTCGGGGGATTTCTCAAATTGTTGTTTCGCATCTTCGTATCCTTCCTTGCGGACCTTCCAGTTCTACAAAAATTATGATCCCAAAAGCATCAGTCTCCAAAGTTGCATATCACCGATTGGGTTGGCGGAGGAGCGGAAGTAGACGGACGAACGACGAACCTTATGCGAGAACCGGTCGGGCAATGGCAGGGAAGAGAAATCCTCCTCTCCCTCGGCCATGATGATGATAGTGGTGGTTTAATATATGTAGGTAGGCACTATGAATGGCGAGAGGAGGCGATGGATTAGCGATCCGCGATCAATCGAATAACATGGGAAAGCATGCGCTGAATTCCAGCCCAACGGCGATCATTGAAATCCAGACAAGACACCCTCAAGATCCTCCGTCCCCACCAGCAGTCAAATAGCGAGGAATCAAACACACACCTTGATTCTGGCACCGATCGCAGATCTCATGCACCGGCGGAGAGTCGTGTGGGTGGGTGGGTGGGTGGGTAGGCTGGATTGAATGTTTGTTCAGGGTCGCACAATCAGTTAGATATGCAAACGCGGGAGTCGGAATCGGGATCGCCAGAAGGCCTGTTCTGGGGGGGGGGGGTGGATGGGGTTTGTAAAAGTCGCGGTCGCGGTCGCGGTCGCGGTCCGAGGTGGGGTGGCGAGGGATGATGAATGAAGTTCAATAATAAGAGAGAGAGAGAAAGGGAGGGAGGGGGAGAGGGGGGGAGAAGGAGAGAGAGAGGGATGAATGAGGGATGATGAATGAGGGATGAGGGATGAGGGATGAGGGAGAGTCGGTACTGTAAACAACGGCCAAAGTCGCTGGGGTGACTCGCGACCCAAAGACCGGCCTTGGCGGCGGAGGGATGCCCGGCTTTGCTGCCCGGACTGCTGTTACTCGGTTTGTCTGTCACCTGGAGTCTCAGGTACGAATCTGGTGGGGTAATAATATGTAATTAATTGGAGGCTGGATGACGCAAGCTTTTATTGGGTTTAGATATTTTCGCATAATAGTGTTGCATAGATCTTTTTCGCTGTCCTGCGGGAAAAGTGCAGGGGCTACCATCTATATATCACTTGGCGTAGTTTGGCCCCTTCTCAATGCCACCAACTGATGATCGTTTGCATGGACTTAAGGGTTATCCAGAAATACATGATTACATCCTCCAAAGCTACGGAGCACTGCTGCATATCCAACATGCCATGAATAGGTAGATAGTAATATACACAAGGTTACATACAACATGGAAAATAGAACAACAGCAGGAAACCGGGCGTCCATCCATCGATCACCCAACCAGACACAGCAACAACAAACCCCCCCAATCTAGACAAACCTTCCCCCTCTAGCCCCCCTCAAGTATATCATCTACTGAGTTCTCTCAAGCACCAACCTCCGAATGCGCCCAACATGCTCCTTCGGGGGAGCATCAACCTGGCCACTCTCGAGTCGTCTCGCCTCCCTGCGCTCAAACTTAGCCGCCCTCTTCGCCTCGCGCTCCGCATCCCTCTCAGCCCGGGACATGACAGGCGGTCTGGACTCAACGGGAGATCCGAAGGGAGCGATGATGCGGTCCACGACGTGACGCACGGTGCGGCTCTTGGGATACCCAGACGAGAACTCAATCACGTCGCCTTCGCGCAGCGAGTCCCGCGGATCCGACACCAGGAAGGTCGTCTCCTTGGGGTAGTACTTCTGGATGTACGAGTCCCAGACGCTGTGGCGGTGGCTGACGCGGACGGTGCGGTTCATTCGGCCCACGGTGGTCACCGTGCCGATCTTGGATGTGTAGGGGTATTTGCGGAGGGAGGGCGGCAGGGCTCCCGAGAGGGGGCGTTGTGATTGTTCGGATTCTTCTTTTTCTTCTTGTTGTTGTTGTTGTTGTTGGCGGGGGTTGTGGTGGTGATGTTGGCTCGTTGGGCGTGCTGGGTGATGGCGGAGTGGTATAGAGACGGAGCGGCTGTGCGGGTGGTCGTGCGGATCATGGAGGATCGCAGGGGCTGCAGGGCCCGGAGGAGAGTGCTGGGACGCATGACGGTGATGGGTATGGGTGACGCCGAGGTTCAATGCCTGGTGAGCTGGTGCAGATGCTCAGTTGGGTTGAGCTGAGTCGAACGGGGATTGGGAGACGTCGCGTTGCGGTGGTATCGGAGACCACGGGGGGGTCGAATTGCTGAGCTCAAGGGACGGTGGATACGGAGAAAGACTATCCGCTCTGCGAGATAGCTCTTTGGAAGCGAATGACCCTGGATATCACGGAAGGAGGAGCGTGCAAGGCGACTTTAGCAACCGGAGCAGCATCGCGGCGGCGGAGGAGTTGGCCGAGAATTTCTAAAATCTCGGGCCTGTTTGCACTGTTTGCAACGGCTTTCCGCGCCGCGATTCCGCTTAAGATGGGCGAAGACCGACCAGTCTGTTGATGGATAAAACATGCATTTGGATAAATTCTGAACATTAGACACAAAATAACTGTAGAGTCCTTCTTAACGCCTCGAACCCCCGAAAAAAGCCGACCTTCGAACACCATGGAGAGTTGAAGTAGAGAGATCAACGGCCGGGGAATCTATACAATGCTCCATATACAGTAACCCAATCAAACACCTCCCATGCCTCATGTTCATGCCTCATGCCTTTTGTCCAGCCATACCCGAGAACTTAGGACCCAGATGCAGTGATCACTCTTGTAATATTCCATACGGAGAACCGAGATATAAATCTGCAAGAAAGAAACCCATGTTTCGCCACGCCTGGTGCTCAGATACCAGTAAAACCTATGTCTAATTCATTCACGCATCCCCGTTTTTACTCGACCGTTCGCCAAAAGGACTCATCGCAAGCAGCAGCATGGACTTCATAACGCTGCCCATCCTTAGGCCGGAGCCGTCACGCCGTTCGTATGCTCCCCGTTCTCGGAGGACGAACTGATAGATGCCTTTTTGGCCAGGAACTTCTCCGCTGAATGTTCCGATATGCGGGTCAGCTCAGTCACAAAGGACTGCCCCCAGAATGCACTATAATGAAATTAGTTTCGGGTCTCTCAGTAGTCTCGAGACAGAATCGTACCTGGTATATTTGTTGACGTATTTGTCCAATTTAGAAAAGTTAAGGGCCCGCTGCTCATCGCTCATGGTCACGGCTTCCTGGTAAGCACCGGCCAGCTCTTCGGTATTCCAGGGGTTGATGATAATGCTGCCATTCAGACTCTGGGCTGCACCGGCGAACTCCGAGAGCACCAATGAACCATGGCGCTTCTTCTGAGTTGCAATGTACTCATAGGCGACGAGGTTCATGCCATCGCGAGTCGACGAAACGATGCAAGCGTCAGACACCGCATATAGGGCGATCAGCTCATCAAAGTTGACGGATTTGTGCAGGAAATGAATTGGCATGAATTCAACGGTGCCTGGTTCTCAGTCAGCATAGACATTAAACTTGTATGCGAAGCGCAACCTACCAAACCTGCCATTGATTCGGCCCACCAATTCATTGACCACGGCGCGGAGGTTCTGGTACTCCTCCACGTCCTGTCGACTGGGAACCGCAACCTGAACCAGAACAACTTTGCCAACCCACTCCGGATGGTCACTCAGGAACACCTCCAGCGCGTGTAATTTTTGCGGAACACCCTTGATATAATCGAGGCGGTCAACACCGACCATCAGCTTCACGCCCTGGAACTTCTGTTCCAGCTGCGCAATCCGCTTCTGCACCTTTTCCTTCTTCAAGCCCTCTTCGAACTTCTCCGGGTCAATGCCAATCGGGAAGGCACCACAGGAGATGAGCTTGCCCTGGAATTCAATACCATTCGGGGTGGTTGGCAGTCCCCTGGATCTCGAATATTAGCATCTGCACAGCCGCCAAGAGGCCAACGGTCTCGGGTACATACAGTAGTCGCGAGCAAGCGCTCAGGAAATGCCGGGTATAATCATAGGTATGAAACCCGATCAAGTCGCAATGGAGGACACCGAGCAGCAGCTCGTTCCGCACCGGCAGGATTCGGTAGATCTCGCTGCTAGGGAAAGGGGTGTGGAGGAAGAAGCCAATCTTGACGTTTTCCTTGGTTTTGCCGATCTCTTCGCGCAGCATTTCGGGAAGGAGCATTAGGTGGTAATCGTGAACCCAGATCAAGTCCCCATCTTGGACCTCCTTCGCCACGGCTTTGGCAAAGAGGCGGTTGGCGTCTTTATAGGCCTCCCAGGCGGACTCATCGAAGGTAATCTCACCGGGGTGGTAATGGAAGAGAGGCCAAAGAATGGAATCTGGAGGGAGTGACTACCAGTTAGCAGGTGACTTCTTGAACGAATGACCGGCTCCATTCCGTAAGCCGATAGGATGAGAAGTGAGACCCACTGGAGAATCCATTGTAATGGCGATCAGCCAGTTCATCGTCGATGAATACCGGCACCGCGTTATACTCCTCCTTCAGGCGTTGTTTGACAACTCCAATCTCGGCCTCGGGGACCTCCAAGCCGGGCCAGCCGTACCATTGGAAGGTGGTGGATTTGGACAAACCACTGAGTCCGCTGACCAACCCACCGGAGGACATGGAGAAGTCATACCGGCCATCATTCGACCGCTTGATGGTGATTGGGAGGCGATTGGAGACAAGGAGCAACCGAGCCTCATTCTGGGTGGGGTGTTCGAGAGAAGGCATAGTGTAGTCTGGGAGGGGACCGGGGGGTGAGGCGGGGCGCAGATGTAGATATGATAAGTGCCAATCTGGTTAGACCGACAACGGGCGACCAATGGTCTGGATGGGAGGAGGGGACAGCAGAGATTATCAGATCTCAACGGTGAGACAGGAATAAAAAAAAAAGCGAACGGAACAAGAATCCGACGACAGATGGAGGGCGCAATCAAATTAGGATTAATTATTTTAGGGAACAGGAGAAGAGAAGCAAAGAAAGGGTGGGGAAGACAAAGGACGATCAAAATCTTCAAACAGAGTCAGGAATTGAAACGAGAAAGGTGAGCCCCAGCACCAGACAGTCCAGATGACAGGGACAGAGGGTGATCAATAGGAGGGTTAAGAAAAGAAGAAGGAGGAGAAGACAAAGAAGAAAAAGCACTGAGGGCTAGCTCCTGCGTGAGGCCTAGAGCAGCAGTGATTCAAAGGCTCTCTCTCTCTCTCTCTCTTGCAAATCGCGAGAGTTCCAAGGCGGCGGCGGGGAATGCGGACTAATTTGATTTGACTTGACGGGGTGACCTCACTCACAGACCGGCGCGCGGACCAACCGACCCAGGCTTGGGCACAAGAGGGAGAAGAGGAGCTAAGAGCAATGCCGGAGTCCAGGAGCTCCTCACTAGCAAGCTCATCGACAGATACCGGGGGGTATCACTCTTGACTATGGCACGTTCTGCAGTGTGCTGCAATGGTTGGAGATGGAAGATAGGAGTTCTGATCGCCGGACTTCCAAGCAGGAAGAGGAGTTGGTGAGGAGTAAAGAGGAGTGAGGAGACGGACAAAGAAGAACTAGGCCAGTACTCCGGACTGGGAGAGGGGGAGGGGAAGGATCGGGAGCAGATTAGTTCCGGGGCGGGCGATGAAGTCAGTCGCAATGCGGGAGGCCACCCAGCCACTCACAGCCCCGGCCCCCCCCCATCGTGAATGATGCCAACACTTCCATGGTTTCGCCTGCCACTATGGCTGCTCTGCCTGCCTCCGTTTATCCGCCCTTTTTCTTTCTCTGCCTCGTGCCCGGCAACATCAACTGATTCGTCTGCCCACCCGGTGGCCTGATGACATGACGGTTAAACGTCGTAATACTACCCTATCAATCTATCGACCAGGATTCTCTGTCCCCGTCTCATCTTCGCCTTCATATCGTCCAAATTCGTGTCTGGGATCTTGTCCTGACCTCTCCGAACCAGCTAACCGGTGGCGTAAAAAGGCAGACATCACCTGCATGGATTTGACTCAGTTATTTCCTAGGTACATTACTTGCCTACCGACTCGATAGGATAGGTAACCTACCTCCTGTACTTAGATGGATGGCAGCAACGCAGAAGTATATCTACTTGGACACAACTTAGGTATACGAGCATGCGGGGCCCATATCGTCCACTCATCCACGCCCCTCACCTGTAGGCTGTATCTACTTCGCAGGTACTGCGCAGAATACTTCCTCCTAATTAGGTCTACGGAGCTCAGGCCCTTTTGTTCCTTGGCCCTTTGCTGCCCGAGGCCCCCCCCTCTCTCCCCCTCCGATTCCACCCTGCACCCCCGGCGATCGAAGGGTCTGGGCCTCGCCGCTGGTCCGCCGGAAACGGTTTATTTATTTGTCTATGATGATAGGGAAAAGGCAGGCGATTCTCATCCCTACTATTTCCGGCAACGCCCCTCATCTCTCCCCAAAAGTCACTGGTCATTTCCAACCGAAGAAACCAAGTATGTACTTATGTAAGTATGGAGTTGGACTGGTTAGTTAGTTACCGTAGACAAGTGTATAAGCAGATAAGTAGGCAGTCCCGTTGGAAACCCCTCATAGCGTGGACCTCCCACTCTCCAGGCTCCATGACCCATCACTCTCCTGGATAACCCGGCCCTCCTCCTCCAGCTTCTCCAGCACTAACCGTACGCCATGGGAAGCAGGGAGGTGAAGACTTTCGGAAACATCCTTGTAGATCACCCGGACTAGCTCCAGAGGGGTCCAGGACTGTTTGCGCTCCGGAGAGAACTCATTATTCACAGCGACATCGGCCTGATAATCCCGCAGAACCTGGATCACCTCGTCCTCCCGCTGTTGTCGGTGTCTAATGTACTCTGTAATCTTCGCCGTGGCGCTCTCAATTACCGCGCCATGGCCGGGATAGCCGCGGCCCGACACCCGGTGCTGCATTCTCTGCAGGCTGGACAAATAGGCCCTTAAATCCTCGAAGACACTAGTGCCGTGGCCCAAGACATCTGACGAGGTCGGATTAGCCACCACATACCCCGGTAGCCACCTCGTCGGGAGTACTTACTATCACCCGTGAAGACTGCATCTTCCTCTTCGAGAACAAACATCATATGGTCGACCGTATGTCCCGGGGTATGGTACGCCGTCAAGGTTGCGCCTTCGACGCGGAAGACTTGGCCATCTTCGATGCCACTCTGCCCTCGTTCTGGTTGGTTCTTGTAGATGGTTGCTTCCGGGCACAGCTCCAGGAGGTCAGGCACGCCCTTCACATGATCTGTATGCCAGTGCGTCAGAAGGGCTTGGTGCACGGTTGCATTCTCTTCTGCCAATAGGGTCTTGAGTTGAGATGCCCACGAGGGCTCCCCTTGGCCCGTGTCAATGAGAATCCGTTGATATCCACGACCGATCAGATATGTGTTCGTCCCTGTGGAGGGTCACAATTAGCTAGATAATGTCTGGGCGACACAGGAAGGGACGAGGGCACACCTTGCAGAGTAAACTAGAAGATGAGGCAGCGCCTTAGTCGCAATCCATGACTACGATAGTGTCCATTTTCCAGGATCGGGTTGCCTACCTTGCCAGGGTTGCCCCCCAATATCCTCACAACCGAGGTACTGAGCCTCTCCACCTCTGCCAGTGAAACTAGCTGGGTGGCCATGCTCTAGGCTGTAAAGGTAATCAATCAACCCGTGGCAGCCAGCCTTCGTGTGGTGTCAGCCAGATTGCACCGCTCCGCAATTCGTCGATAAGCGCGAGTTGGTGGAACTCGGTGTGAGAGAGAGCCAGGACATAGGAAGGGGTCTACTTACAGGCATGTAGTTGCACCGGAGTAACAGACGGCGATGCGGAAGCAACGTTATGGACCAGACCAGTGTATGCCACGGTGGTTTGTAAAGCAGGAATTACTTCAGACTGAAGACGATCAGGTAGAGGATTAATAATGGGTGACGGGGTCAGTCACGTGGAGATGTAGTCACAGTGCTGGATGGATGATGAATGAGGGATGTTCGCGCAGTCCAGTCTAACTATTACTACTTCCTGCTAGTACTACTACTAGTGTCACCCTCGACAGCGCCCAGAAGGAAAGAGTCACACTCCAAGGCGGGTGACCCCGGCATTACGACCTCGGCGCCGGCAGAGACAACCGGCCTTATGTCAGCACTCCCCCAAGAGGCCCTACAGCTACGGAGAATCTACAGCAGGATTTCACGCAACCTACTCGGTCTTTACGGGGAAAAGCTCGGTTGGAACAGAAGGAAATGTGGTATGCATGCGATCCCTAACATACAGTGTATGATATAAAGCGAAAAAAGATATATCCATGTAGTCCACCGGAAATCACAGGGTGTACAAAAGAAAACAGGCCCAGGCGGCAACAGAAACAATTCGTTAAAATTTTCGGAACACGACTCCGGATTTTCCCATCATAGACGCTCCAAGTGCAGCCGCTATCCCCAATGCTGCCTTCGAACATCCAAGAACACTGCCAGGGAGCGAGGGATTGATATCCTCGCCCCGCAGGCAGATCGGTTAGGTATCACGTCTCTTCGCGGCAGTTAAGAAACACAGCGATCATAATTTACAGACGAGCCCTCGCTTGTCACGACCAAGGCCTATGTCTTGTGTGCCAAGTCGCGGTTGATTTAGTTACCCTTGCGGGCCATGGTGTTGAGGGCGGAACCGTCGTGGAACCACTCGATCTGGGACTCGTTGAAGGTGTGGACGAGCTTGATGTCGAAGGTGGAGGAACCGTCCTTGGGGTGGACACGGAGAGTCATGGGCTTGCCAACCTCGAGCTCAGTGCACAGAAGGTCAACGGTGTCCTCGGGCTTGATCTTGTCGTAGTCGGCGGGGTCGGCGAAGGTCAGGGGAAGCATACCCTGCTTCTTCAGGTTGGTCTCGTGCTGGAGTAGACAGTTAGCTTGGTTGACAGTGGATTGGACAATATGGAGCAACTTACGATACGGGCGAAACTGCGGGTGATGATGGCAAGACCGCCAAGGTGTCTGGGCTCCAGGGCGGCGTGCTCACGAGAGCTACCCTCACCGTAGTTCCAGTCACCGACGACAACCCACTTGACGCCACGGGCCTTGTAGTCACGGGCAGTGGCGGGGACGGCATCGTATTCACCGGTGAAGTAGTTCTTGACCTTGTTGGCCTCACCGTTCTCGGCGTTGGTGGCACCGATCAGCATGTTGTTGGAGATGTTGTCAAGGTGACCACGGTACTTCAACCATGGGCCAGCCATAGAGATGTGGTCGGTGGTGGTCTTGCCCTGGCACTTGATCAGGATGGGGATGCCGGTGGCGTCCTTTCCGTTCCACTTCTCGAAGCCAGCAAGGAGCTGGAGACGGTCACTGGTAGGAGAGACGGCGACAGAGATGGACTCGCGGTCCTTAGGAGGAGCCTGGTAGGTGTCACGGCCGGCGTCGTATCCCTGGGAGGGGAGACCATCACCAGTGGGGGCCTTGAGCTTGAACTCCTTGCCGTCCTTGTCCTTGAGGGTGTCGGTGAGGGGGTTGAAGTTCAGAGTACCCGCAATGCACATGGCGACAGTGAGGTCGGGGGAGGCAACGAAAGCGTGGGTGGCAGGGTTGGCATCGTTACGGCCAGTGAAGTTACGGTTGTAGGAGGAGATGATGGAGTTGGCCTCGCCCTTCTTGACGTCCTTACGGTCCCACTGTCCAATGCAAGGACCGCAGGCGTTGGCAAGGATGACACCACCGAACTCTTCGAGAGTCTGCAGCTGACCGTCACGCTCGATGGTAGCACGAATCTGCTCGGAACCGGGGGTGACGGTGAAGAGAGACTTGGACTTGATACCGTGGTCGAGGGCGTCACGGGCGATGGAGGCAGCACGGGACATGTCCTCGTAGGAGGAGTTGGTGCAAGAGCCGATGAGACCGACCTTGAGATCCTCGGGCCAGTTGTTGGCCTTAACGGCCTCCTTGAACTTGGAGATGGGGGTAGCAAGATCGGGAGTGAAGGGACCGTTGATGTGGGGCTCGAGCTCAGACAGGTTGATCTCGATCAGCTGGTCGTACTCAGCACCCTCGTCCTCGCGGAGCTCCTTGGCGTATTCCCGGGAGAAGTTACCAATGTGCTGACGCTTGGTGGCCTTCAGGTAGTCGTACATGCGGTCGTTGAAGGGGAACATGGAGGTGGTGGCACCGATTTCAGCACCCATGTTACAGATGGTACCCATACCAGTGCAGGAGAGGGAGTTGACACCGGGTCCGTGGTACTCAATGATGGCACCAGTACCACCCTTGACGGTAAGGAGACCAGCGACCTTGAGGATGATGTCTTTTGTTTACCGTTAGCAAACACTCATCTTTTTAACCATGCAGACATTAAAAACTTACCCTTGGGAGTAGTCCATCCGGACATCTCACCGGTGAGCTTAACACCGATGACCTTGGGGGCCTTCAGCTCCCACGGCAGACCAGCCATAACATCGACGGCATCAGCACCACCGACACCGATGGCAGCCATAGCAAGACCACCAGCGTTGGGAGTGTGAGAGTCAGTACCGATCATCAGACCACCGGGGAAAGCGTAGTTCTCCAGAACGATCTGGTGAATGATACCGGAACCGGGCTTCCAGAAACCAATGTTGTACTTTCCGGTAGAGGAGGAAAGGAAGTCGTAGACCTCCTTGTTAATCTCGTTGGCACGAGCAAGATCCTTGTCACCACCAACCTGGGCCTCAATCAAGTGGTCACAGTGGACAGTGGTGGGGGTGGCAACGGAGGGCATGCCAGCGGACATGAACTGCAGGATGGCCATCTGGGCAGTGGCATCCTGGCAGGCAACACGGTCGGGGCGCAGCTTGAGGTAGGAAGTACCACGCTCAAGCTCCTGACCGTGCGGGTCGTCAAGGTGAGAGTACAGAACCTTCTCGGCGTATGTGAGAGGACGGCTCAGACGACGACGAACGATGTCGAGGTTCTCAGACATCTTCCTAGAAAGTTGGCAAGCATGTTAGCATACAGTCAATTGATCCAGGAGGAGCAATCGCCGATTGCATCCTTGTATCAGGAACCAAAGTGTTGCCATACTTGTAGTTGATGTAGTTGCCCTGTAGAGCGCATTAGCGGATCGTGTCCCCAAATTTGGCACCCGCACTACCCGAAGCCAGCCGAGCCCATGAGTTCACCACTCACCTTTTCGGCATTGGTCATCTCGACCTTCTTGTCGAGGGGAGAGTCGCCGACGGTGGCAAAGCCCCGAGCCCCGAGCATCTGCACAAGGTATCAGTATTTCCAAGCTTCTACGCAGAGATCTCTCTGCGTCCCTCGCGGTACGACCACGAGCGGACGAGACAAGGGCGAGCGCTTACAAGGCGGGACTTAGGGGCCTAGGGGAAGAGCAGGTCAGTTTCCATTGATTAGGAGAGCACACCAGCCAAGGACATCGCATCCCAGAGATGGAATGAGATGCCTTCGCCAGATGGTGAAGCAACGTGGTCAGGACGACTTACCAGCGCACCCATGCGCGCAAGCCTTGTGGAGATCATGATGGAAGCTCTCTATGCGAGGTGGGCGAGGCCGCAACACATTCAAAGAGACCAGCAACGGAAGCTAGCTTCAACGCGATGAAGCAGCAGTGGTAGAGTGGAGTGGGAAGGAAAGGAAATTCCAAGGGATAGGAAGAAAGGGAAGATGGAGTAGATAAAAAGGAAGCTTGAGTGGGAGAGAATTCTTGTTTCCACCAGAGCGATTGACTGAACCGGAGAAGAGGACCCGTAACCGCTCCTGACCGTACGGGGCCCGTACGCCAGTACGCCAGTACGCATTCGTAGCGTGCAGCGTGCGACCGGAGAGAAGGAAGGTGGCTGGACAATCCGTGGGACCCCTTTCTTACCGTCACGATACCGTAAGCCTGAAAAATTCCGCTCGACCTGCAGACCTCCCTTTCTACAATCCATCTACCTAGTACGGAGCAGGACGGCGGGGACCCATAATGCCTTTACCCGGGAACGTAAGGTCGCCGTGGGATTCGAAAAGGCCTCACTGTCAGTGGCCTTCGGATCCCCCGATGACCTTTAAAATCGGTCAGTCGCGGTGGCCATTATTTTGTCCCCCATGCTCCGTTGCTCCCCCATGCCCGGCCCTCCCATGAACTGACTAGTGCCTTACCCAGGTAAAAATACAATGTAATTCCAACCAGCCTGTGCAACGCGCACAGGGCATGTGAGATGCTTCGCTGTAGTCCAATCAGATGTACTGGATTACATCCTACATCATAGACGTTCCGTCGACGTCACTGAGGCTACCAGCTCCATTGGGTCGTACAATCCCAAATAATCCAGAGCATAGTACAAGCCCTCATTCAGAGGATGTGACCGATCTCCACGCAACCGATGTCCGCAGGACTGCCAGACCGCTTGAATACGGATTGAGATCGGGATTGTTGCTGAGGAGACATGGTGGTAGGCCAGCTAGCGTGCGTATTATTTCACCTGAATCGCCAGTGGACGATGCTTGTTCCGGAGCAAACGTGCCGGCTCCTGGCAACGTCATAAATTACAGGACCACGGGGAAAAGGCCGTACGGAAGCAGCCCAAGGGCGCTGACAGAGCGAGAGCCGACTCAGAGCCGAGGCCTACCGATGGCAATCCCGCGGCCCGCCGCCAAGACCCCAGCTGACTTTGACCAATAACGGGCAACGTGTTTCAGGAAATTCTGCTTGCGCACACAAAGGCGGAATTTTCGAGATAAGCGACCCGCTCTCGCAGCGCCTAAGGTCTTAGTTTCATTCCGTATATCGGGGGAAAACCACTTTGCGACGCTCACTGGAAGCATACCCATACTAGGTATACTGACTACGGTTTTTGGCCCGCTATCATCAAAATGGGTGCCGTCAGGAAAATCAAGACCAAGCGCATGACCAGGTATGTAGCAAGTGATTCCTTTCGTTCTGGTTTCTCTATACCAAATATAGCCTTGCTATCAAATATGGAGTGCTGACGATCTAATCTGATGCGACCGACAGAGGTTATGACCAGGTCCGAGAAGATATCGCATCCTCCAAGCACCTCGCTCAATACAAAGCTACGAAAGACGCGGAGGACCTTCCAGGTCTAGGAAGACACTACTGTGTCGAATGTTCAAAATGGTTTGAAAGCGAATTCAACCTGGTCGCCCACAGGAAGGGCAAGAACCACAAGAAGAGGTCCGTGGCGAGCAACTTTTTATCGGCATGGCTACGTCGAGCGCAAATCAATTCATCGCATATTGAAGCTGACCTCTCTTCTTCTTAGGGTCCGCATCTTGCGCGAAGAAGCCCATTCACAGAAAGCTGCCGAAGCTGTTATCGGCTTGGGCACAGACAACGGTGTGAGGTCGAAAGACGCGGAGGTCGAAATGGAAGATTAGATTGTGGAAAATGAGTCTGAAATGGCACTGCAGCCATCCATCGACTGTCCATATGAGCAGCGCCGGCTCAGAGACCCTGCCAAAGCTCCCTGGCAGGATATCTAGAGCTCACCGGTCTTGAAAAAATTTTTGCGCATCTACGCGTTTTTTGCCGTTGTTGGTCCACGCGCCATATTACTGGCTGCGCGCAGACAAGGCTCGTGACCCAATCAGCGATGGACCCAATTCGCAGGTGACACGTGAAGCCGCATTCGCCGAAAACCGCCTCCGGCGGGCGATGAGTTTCCGGGTACGCCGGTTCCGTTCTGCGGAAACTCGCTCAAAACCGCCGTTTCTCGGAGTGTCGTATAGCCAGGTCCCCACTCTATCGGACGCGGTTCCTTTAGGACGAAATTAATTTACAAGCTGCAATAATACGACACTTGTTGATCGAGACTTGTATATGCTCCGTACTGCGTAGATGCTTTGAAATTGCTCCTGCTTGCCTGAATTTATGGATTCTGTAAATACTTCATAAGCCATTCATATGCCGCCCACTGGTTTCAATCCACCGTTAGCATTGTACTGAGAAAAATTCGAGCTAACATACCTGGACAGCATTTACTATAAAAGCCCTCACACTACAAACTCCTAGCCCGCGATAGAAGGCTTTGAAGCCCTCGTTGAGGTAAACTTCCCTAGCGATCCGGAAGGAGCCTTGAGCGTGTGTTTTTCTTGAAGTTTGCATCAGTGGGCGACTTTCAGGGCTCATCTCAATTGTTTCTGCTTGCAGTCTTGTCTTGATCATGTCTAGAGGGAAGACCGAGGCCCAAGTAACGATGCCAGCAATACCTCCGCATAGTAGTATCTTCATTGCATTCATACCATTCGTGTCGTCGTCATTTGAGGCCGTAAGACGTTTGCAATACTCGTAAGACCAGAAGCTGTGGCGTACGTCAGTACTAATGAGCCGCACTGAAATACCGGGGAAGATCTGGGGAAGGCAATTGCGTACTAAAACCCATAGCCAATTGCATCTCTGGCACAGGTGATCCCTCCTCCATAGTAGAGACCCCTCCAGCCGCGCGTGCGGATGATGTCCCTCGCCACGGTCAACGACGAGACCCCCGGGCGTGAATCAAGCTGAGCTCGGCATTTTATGAATTCTGTTGGGGATGACACAATCCAGCTGGTCACCCCGCCTGCAGCACCAGCAAGCCATATTTTAGACAGAGAGGCACTCTGTGGATTGGTGGGATCTATGATCGAACTGTCGAGGAACTTCAACGAGCGATTATAGGCCACAAAGAGCAGCGCATTCAGAGCCCCATACCCAAGTATTGGTGCAGCAGCGCCTAATCGAGGAGTTAGCATTCAGGTCCAAATCATGCCTTACGACAAGAGTCAAACCTCGAACGAGAGAAGTGGCGTTCTCGAAGCGACTCGCTTGTTGCGGGGTGGTCGATGCAACGATATCTGGAGTCTGCCCCGCCTGTAATCGAACTTTGATAACATCGAGGGGGTTGCCGATGATGATACCAATGGCACCGCTAAGGTAGCCAGCCCAGAAGTCCGAAGACATCGGCCGAATTGCTGAGCCGGAGGGTCTGTAATTTTAGCAGCAAATAATGGTGTTGAATATCATGATGGTTGCAACAACCTGTTATCTACTATTCGACGGATGGGAGGTTCATTGACTAAACGGTCCCACATCTAGAGGAAAGCCGGAAGCTATACTCAAAGAAGAGATAGTAGAAACTCTTTCTCATATATGGCGCGAAGTCTGGGTGCTCCGTGATGGATTTTCTTGTGGTAGAAGAGTAACATGCATGCTAGATTGGCATGATGTATTGTCTCTTGCAGGATGCAGTAGGGCTGCATTGACAGAAACTTTGCTTTTTCCTACTCGTCTAGTAGTAGTCATCACCGCGTCAGGTCATTCAGCCAATACTTTGTTGTATACATATATTCTCCACACAATTGGCTGCGAGCTGATTCGATCTAGCTCTCTCAGTGTCTGTTCTCGCTTACCACATCTCACCCAGGTCGCAGGTTAACTGTGGAACATTCACTCCAAATCATCACTCATTCTACTGTTACTCAAGGTGCAACGTCAGTCTTTACTACGATGGGTTAGTGCCGCTCTAACCCAATGCCGCAAGTATATACTTAGGTAATCCTTGTAGCAGCAACCATCGCGCTGGATACATAGTTTTCAGAAACCGAGTCCACTGGCTGAATAAAGATGGTAACAGGCCATGTTTGTAGACTCTTAATGTGCATCAAACTACCAACGGAAGCGCAAAGTACGACGGTGCAAGGTTGATCCTTGCTGATAGTCACGTGACCGCGTGATACTTTGGTGTTTGCGGCAAGTGCATGCGACGCGCTAGGCTGTGGCAAGCGCGCGTCGGTGCCTGCTCGGTGCCTGCTGGTCATTGTGTGTGACTGCAGAACGACAGCCAACCGATCCTATCCAGGCCGGTCAGCGACAACGAGAAAAGTCTCAGAATGTGAGTCTTGATACGTATTAAATACCCTGTCTTTTCTCGGCTGACCTATCTAGGTATCGACCTCGACCAAACGCGAATGGCGATGCTACAGGCACACCGTCCAAGCCGCTGCAAGCCGGCGCCTCCACCGACCGTCTTTCGAAGCCTTTCAAGTGTCCGGGAACAGCTACAGCCACACGGGCATCGGAAAAACCGGCGAGAAAGCGGAGAAAAGTGAACTACGCAGGAGCGGATGGAAGCGTGGATGACAACAGTGTGAAGCCGTATACGAACGAGGACCGCCTGGCACTCGCAACAAGAGACGTGAACCGGTTCCCTGTCTTCAAAGTCAAGGACAAAGACACTACATTCCGGCAAAGATTCAAGATACCTCTGATCAATAAGGCTACGGACAGTTATGGTGGCTCCAGGTCAGCGCCGACGCTAGGAATGAGACAAGGCGCTACATTCATTGTGAAGCCATTGCACGATCCTAGTGGAGAGTTTGCCATAGTTATGTACGACCCCACGGTTGATGATGTCGATGAGCCGTCAAAGGAGGAAGAAAAGGCCCCGGAGGCAAAGTTGGAGGAGCCACTGGAACACAAGAGCTTGGCGGATATACTTGGACTCAAGAAGAAGGTCGAAGACCGACCAAAGGTTCCAGTCGTAATAGACCCACGACTGGCGAAGGTCCTTCGACCACATCAAGTGGAGGGTGTAAAGGTGAGGCTTTCCTTCGTACAAAATATGGGACTACTGGCTAATACACCCATCATCAGTTCCTCTATCGTTGTACAACTGGAATGGTCGACAAGAATGCAAATGGGTGTATTATGGCAGATGGTATGGGATTGGGCAAGACAGTATGTTCACCGGTCTACTACATCGATAATGAGACTGATCGTGGTAGCTCCAATGCATCTCGTTGATGTGGACGTTGCTCAAGCAATCTCCAGAGGCAGGAAAAACAACTATACAGAAGTGCATCATTGCCTGCCCCTCTAGTTTGGTCGGAAATTGGGCCAATGAACTTGGTAAGTCAATGTCACTGCTTGGATCACGCGTTTGCTGACAATTGCAGTTAAATGGCTGGGCAAGGATGCTATCATCCCATTTGCAGTTGATGGCAAAGCCTCGAAAACAGAGCTTATCACTCAGATGAAGCAATGGGCCATCTCTTCGGGGCGGTCTATTGTCAGACCAGTACTTATCATATCATATGAAACCCTCCGCCTGTATGTTGACACGTTGAGAGACAGTCCCATCGGCTTGCTTCTGTGCGATGAAGGCCATCGTTTGAAGAATAAAGAAAGCTTGACGTGGACTGCGCTCAACAGCTTGAATGTACAGCGTCGGGTGATCTTATCCGGCACACCCATTCAGAATGATCTCTCGGAATACTTTGCTCTTCTTCATTTTGCCAACCCCAATCTGCTAGGGTCTCAGAATGAATTCCGGAAGAGGTTCGAACTTCCCATCCTCAGGGGAAGAGACGCAGCAGGGACAGAAGAAGACCTGAAGAAAGGCAACGAACGTCTGACCGAACTTTCCGGTATCGTGAATAAGTTCATTATTCGCCGAACCAACGACATCTTGTCCAAGTATTTGCCAGTCAAATACGAGCATGTGGTTTTCTGCAACCTATCACAGTTCCAATTAGACCTTTACAACCACTTTATCCAGAGCCCTGAAATCAGAAGCCTACTCAGAGGCAAGGGGAGCCAGCCCCTAAAAGCCATTGGTCTTTTGAAGAAACTTTGCAACCACCCAGATCTTCTCAACCTCTCGACTGATCTTCCTGGATGCGAATTCGCCTTCCCAGATGATTACGTCCCACCGGAAGGGAGAGGCCGTGATAGAGACATCAAGTCTTGGTACTCAGGAAAGATGATGGTCTTGGATCGGATGTTAGCACGCATCCGTCAAGACACTAACGATAAAATTGTCTTGATTAGCAACTATACTCAAACACTGGACCTATTCGAGAAACTGTGCAGATCCCGGGGGTACGGCTCATTGCGGCTGGACGGCACCATGACGGTGAACAAACGGCAGAAGCTGGTTGATAAGTTCAATGACCCTGACGGAGCCGAGTTTGTCTTCCTGCTCAGTAGTAAGGCTGGTGGCTGCGGTCTGAACCTGATAGGCGCCAACCGCCTCGTCCTGTTCGATCCAGATTGGAACCCCGCTGCTGACCAGCAAGCGCTGGCACGAGTTTGGCGTGATGGCCAGAAGAAGGATTGCTTCGTCTACCGGTTCATTGCGACCGGCTCGATCGAAGAGAAGATCTTCCAGCGCCAGTCCCACAAGCAATTGCTTTCGTCTTGCGTTGTGGATGCGGCCGAAGACGTCGAACGGCACTTTTCTCTGGAATCCCTCCGCGAACTATTCCAGTTCAAACCAGAGACTCGAAGCGATACACATGATACGTTCAAATGCAAGAGATGCCGACCAGATGGGACACAATACATCAAGGCGCCCGCCATGTTGTACGGTGATACCAGTACTTGGAATCATTTTGTGAATGATGGAGAGCAGGGCCTCCTCAGTAAGATTCAGGACTTGCTCATTCGTCAGGAAACAGGGGAACATGACGTGTCTGCTGTCTTCCAGTACATCAGCCACTGAGAGCGACATGACAGGACATGTTGAATACCTTAATGATTTGTTTTTTGGAGCGTACATGACTGCGATATTTGGTGTCTTGGGAAGCGTGATTGTTGATTTATTTAGGCGGTACTATGGTTATTATTTCGTAGAGTAGACATGGCATAGAACAAGTTATACAATAGAGTGTATGGAGTTGCTGCAGACACATCAATGGTCCCGGGCGGTAAGCGGCGATGCCTTGCGCGCTGCCACTACGTCACATCGCGTCCGCTAGGACACCACCCACGTTGCCAACGCATCTTGCTGTGAGTGCTCCCCACACTGATAGTCCGGCAACCACCTAGCGACCAGGCTAAAGCGACGGACGGGTGCTCTCGATTGTCGAACAGGTCCGCTCTGTTTGTTTACCGTCGACCCCCTGCCGCCACTGCATCCGATGAGTCTGGGAATAGCTACAGGGCAGCCTTTCCTGTGAACTCGCTCGAGTCGAGAACCGTCGCCGCTTCACCGCCCAGCCTAACCAGACGACGCCTTCGCGCCATGAAAGCCACCATCTAAGCTAACTACGCCCGGAGCCTGTGACTCGATCCAATCCATGTGTGGTGTGCCTGAGCGATGGATCACTCAATTCAGCGCTCGCTGAACGATAAGCTTTACGACCGGAGGAAACAGGGGGCCTTGGAGTACGCACCATCATTGATCGATAAGACGACCCCGGCATGTCCGTCCGTCATGATATCGTGTGACTAACTGAGACGGGGTTTCCAGGCTCGAGAAAGTTGTCCGCGATGCCGCATTCAGGGGAGAACACGAGGATATCCAGAAAATCGTCGACCAGCTTTGTCATGACTATGCCTACGCCGTACATCAGCCCCACGCGAGAAACGGAGGTCTCATCGGTCTCGCTGCCGCTTCCATAGCGCTAGGATCCGTGAGTGCCATCGGGATATACTGAAATGGTCGCGCAGGCGCTGAGTTCAAGGATACTAGGAAGGCGTTGCTCCCTATTTAAAAGAAATCGTACCACCGGTGCTTGCTTGCTTTTCCGACCAAGATGCCCGGGTTAGATACTATGCTTGCGAAAGCATGTACAACATCGCCAAAGTGGCCAAGGGAGAGATATTACTTTTCTTCAACGATATATTTGATGCCTTGAGCAAGGTGGGGATTTCCTCCTTATCGCGTTTGCTTTGGTCGCGCAACTCACATACATACCTTAGCTGGCTTCGGATTCAGAACTTTCGGTCAAGAACGGCGCAGAACTTCTCGATAGACTCGTCAAAGACATCGTATCGGAGTCCGCCGCTTCCCATGTGTCCGTCTTACAAATTGCCGAGAAGCAGACAACTGACCCCGAGGGTTTAGAGGATGTCGATCTTCCCACGGCCTTCTCGCTCCCGAAATTCATACCCTTGCTTAAAGAGCGAATCCACGTCATCAGTGCATTCACCCGCACATTCCTTGTGTCATGGCTGACTCTGCTGGACACGATTCCCGACCTGGAGTTGATCTCCTATTTGCCAGAATTTCTGGGCGGGTTGATCAAGTTTCTTGGTGACCCCAATAGGGACGTCAATGTCGCCACCCAAGCGCTCCTTGATAGGTTCTTGTCGGAAATCAAGAGGATTGCACGGCTCAAGAAAGGTATTGAGGAAAGCCGGAAAAGCCAGGGGAGCGACAACAGGCAATCGACCATAAGCGACGCTCTTAGCGTTACGACGACCACAGATCAGACCCTAGCTGCTGAGTCCGAGGTGACCGATAATGCGATAGAAGACTCCGAGGCCGGATCTGTCACCGATGACGACGGCTTGCATGTCGACGGAGACTGGATCCCGGGGCAAGATGTTCAGATCGATTATGCGAAGATCCTAGATATCCTCGTTGGCTTTGTTGACACGTCTTTCGGTAAGCAGGCAATGCTGAATGGTAATTTATCGCTACTGACCACAAATATTAGTGGAGGAGATGCAGCTAACTGCACTGCGCTGGATCGATAATTTCTTCGAGATCAGCCCGGAAGACATTCTTCCTTTCGTGCCTCGTCTCCTGACGCAGGTACTTCCGGCGATGTCCAGTGGCTCGGATCAAGTGCGGCAGGCCGCAAATCGGGTCAACACGTCTCTGATGGAGTATATTGTCACTCTATCTGAAGATGCAACGGATGAGAGCCGACAAGTCCCTTTGGCGAAGTCATATACTTCGACCAGCAAAGAAGAACGAAGGGCGTCCACACCGGGGAGTAAAGCCCCGGAGACCCCTTCGGGTGAGCCGAAAAAGCAATTGTCTCAGCCAGAATCAACGGACCAAACGCCGCGAAGCAGCATCTCAACACCCATCCCTCCTGCGGACCTCGATTATGCCGCCGCCGTTAGCTCACTTACCCTGCAGTTCCTGAATGAGAACGAAGCCACCAGGGTAGCTGCTCTTTCGTGGCTCATAATGTTACACCGAAAGGCCCCCAAGAAGGTCATCGCATTCAACGATGGAACCTTTCCTGCGTTGTTGAAGACATTGTCCGACCCCGCAGAAGCTGTGGTTACCAAGGACCTTCAGCTTCTGTCGCAGATTTCGAGAAACAGCGAGGACAGTTACTTCAAGTCATTCATGGTGAATCTTTTGCAGCTCTTTTCCACGGACAGGCATTTACTGGAGGTCCGGGGGAACCTCATCATCCGCCAACTTTGTATGAACCTAAGCCCAGAGCGTATCTATCGAACGCTGGCGGATTGTCTCGAAAAAGAAGAGGTGAGCGCTAAAACGGATGACATCTGCCGTTTTTATGCTAACTCCCCCCAGGACATCGAGTTTGCCAGCATCATGGTACAAAATCTGAACAACAACCTGATCACTGCACCTGAACTCTCGGAACTTAGGAAGCGGCTAAGGAACCTGGACTCCAAGGTCAAAACACCCACATATACCAAATGAACAGCAAGAAAGCTGACCAGTCTTCAGGATGGCCAGATGTTCTTCGTAGCATTGTTTCGATCGTGGTGCCACAATGCTGTCTCTACCTTCTCCCTATGTCTACTTGCACAAGCTTACGAGCAAGCCTATAACCTCCTTCAAGTGTTGTATGTGCATCCCTTCCACAGCAATCCAACCCTACCCAGCCCTGCTAACAGCTCCATTCCATAGCGCTGAGCTCGAAATGACAGTCAACATGTTAATTCAAATCGACAAGCTGGTTCAACTCCTCGAATCCCCCGTCTTCACCTGTAAGCCCTCCTTCCATTTCCCTCCCCTAAAACCATCAGCTAATCCACCCACAGACCTCCGCCTCCAGCTCCTCGAACCAGAACGGTACCCCTTCCTCTACAAATGCCTCTACGGCGTCCTCATGCTCCTCCCGCAAAGCTCCGCCTTCGCCGCCCTCAAGAACCGCCTAAACAGCGTCAGTAGCATCGGCCTCCTCCACACCGGTCCCCGACTGTAAGTTCCCCCCCCCCTTTTCTCAGCCCCACCCCTAACGATTATCAATTCCCAGAACCGCCACATCCTCCACAACCTCAACCAACAACTCCTCCTCCTACGACCGCACCTCCAACAGCCGCCTCAAACGCGACGACCCCCCCATCCGCTGGGTCGACCTCCTCGACAAATTCAAGTCTACGCAAGAGCGAGCCCGTCGCTCCCAACGCGCCTCCCAACGGCCTCTCGACCTGGACCCTGCTTCCGGGCCCTCCTCCTCCCTCTCCGACCCCACTCGAAACACCAGAGATCGTTCGTCTGCCGCAGGCGCAAACCTCCCTGATACGCCGCGCGGGGGCGTCGGTGAAGGAGGTCGGGGAAATGGGGCGGACACGGGGACTACGAAACCCGGGGGATCGTTGTTGGGCGGTGCCCATAGGCATAAATCTAGTTTGTCGAATTTGGGCCGCCTGGGAATTGGAAGTCGGAAGTCGAAGAGGTAATCAACCAATCAATTTTCTTTCTTTTTTTTTGGTGATGGGGTTAGATGAGATGCGATGAGATGAGATGAGAAGAGATGAGAGAGCAAGGTAAAGTAGGCGAGGAGACGGACGGAGCGGAGTGGCTGTGTTTATTGGGATCGGTAGGTTTTGATGGTGTTGCGTTGCGTTGCGTTGCGTTGCGTTGCGTTGCGTTGCGTTGCGTTGCGTTGCGTTGCGTTGCGCTGCGTTGTGTTGTGGAAGGGACGAGATTCAATCTATCTATCCATCTATCCAGTTGCTGTATTTCTGCCATGGGATATGGGGATAAAGAACGGATCGAAAAAGGAAACGGCGAGAAAGAAGTACAGTACATAGGGGGGAAAGATTCCGGGTGGGCTATACTTGCTGTCTTCTACTGGATTGCTTATCTATGGCGGCGGCGGCAGCTCTATGATTTCTTTCCTAGGCGCCTTTTCTAGATGAGATGAGATGAGATGAGATGAGATGAGATGAGAATGATATACGGAGTGCGGACACGATTTAATCAAACAGAGTACATGCATGTTGGGTTTGGTTACTAGTAAGTAGCATTTGCGCTGTAGGCTGCAGGCTTCTGCAGGCTTCTAGAAGTGTACGTATGTATGTACCTATGTATGTACCCTGGCACTAGGAGGAACGTGCTCAGGACCGAAATGGAGGGTTGGTGGTGGGGTTTAAGCTTTGGGTGGTTGATGATCATCATATCTTTTGGCTCAAATGTAAAAAAAAGCCTATGTACAGTATAGTAAGGCCCGTGGAGGAGGCCTTGGAGCGAGAAGGTAAAAGGGGGTGGTGGTGATAGTGGTGGAAGAGAAAAAAAGGTACACACAAGCCACCGAACGACTCGCTAATGGGCTTGTGAGGGGTATGTGTGAAAGTACACAAGTGTGACAAGGAACAAAAAGCCTGCTCGTTTTTCAAACTCCCAAACAGAGCAGAAGTATAAGCATCACGGCTAGTTGTGATAGGGGGGAAAGTATGGTCAGAAGCAGGCAAGCAATCATGCGTGAATCGCGTCAGGGAAATGATACCAAATGACTCCAGAAAATAGCTTCAGGTAGATAAGTAAAGTGCCAAATACCCATCGGACCGGTGGCTCAAAAGCGCGTGTTGGTGGTAGGCAGGTTATGGTGATTGATTGTAGAGGCGATTATTAACCCAGAAAAAGAGTCAATCGAGGGGGATGCTGTTTTGAGGCATCGCGGGTGGAATCCAACGTCCGATAAGGCAGGTCGAGGAAAGGAAGAAGAAAAAGAAAGCATGAACCTTTTTCGTTCGCTTTCTTCTCCCGTGGAATGGAATAAACAAGGACAAGTCGTCGCATCCTCTACATGAACATAATGTGGGGGATCGATAGCTGAACGGAAGGAAAACAGAACAGCGCTTGAGAGATCGCGAAAGGTGTATCACCGCCAGCGCGATTCGGACGAGCTGAAAGTCTGTGCCTTCCAGTGGCTGCCTGTCGAGTGCTTCGAGACCGTGCCTGAGGAGGAGTTCGATCCATTGGAGTAGACGTATTCCCCGTCGACGTACTGAACCCCCGAGAACGTGCTGCGATGTTTGCGACGGGCATAACGCTGCTCTAGGCGGTAGAGTTCAAACTCTGTGGAAGAATCTTGGTTAGCACTTGGAGCCCTTGCAAGTTGGGTGATTATGGAGACGGGGCATATGTAACGGGCGCGGTTGAGCACCTATGGCCGACATTCCAGGGGGTTCGGGGAGACATACTTGCTTGCAACTTTCCGATGAAACCCATTGTGTATATTGTACCAGGTGATAACCTTATTCCTTTCGAGTATTTGTCACAGTAGAATGGAATTGATAGCGTCACTTCCGGGCGTGTGTATGCAGAATCGAGAGTTGTGGTGTGTCCAGCGTTGGGATAAGGGGATGCAGTGTTGTATTTGAGTACTGGCAGCCAGAAAGCCAATTGATGCGACAACGGCTCGTCGGAGAAAGCCTGCAGATACGAGGGGAAGGTCCAAGAAGAGAAAAAGGAGGAAAGTAGAAGATCCGGGGGGAGGGGGAGGGAGAACAAAGACCGGATCGAGAGCACACGCAGGGCGGGCTAGTGGGTGTTGTGGCGGATGGTGCAAGAGTTCGACACCCACCAAGAAAGATAGTCCTCCGAGGCTAAGGAGCAGTAGCCCGTAGTAAGAAGTCAATGATAAATAAGACGCCGATAGTGCCCAAACACGATGGCTGGAGACGGAGTCCGGAATCGCACAGAAAGGATTGTGGAGAAGAATGCTGCGATGCGGGAAAGCCACCGACGGCTACGTGCCAATAATGAGGGGGCCAAGGGGAGGATGCAAAAAAGGGAGATTGATTGATTGATAAAGGAAATTGGAACAAACGAAGGAACGAGAAGAGAAAGCAGGCTAGAATGAGCGTGGGGAGTCCAGAAGAGGCAACAAATCAGAATGGCATGAGAGAGGAAGAGGAAGAGGAGGAAGAGAAGGAGGAAGGGAGAGCGAGCAGAAGATAGCGGGCGAGGTCGAGTTACTCCCTCCCCCCTCTATACTCCGTACGAGGAGTACCGCCTCTGGCATGGGAACGGGACCGCACCGGCCAGCCGAGCGGGGGGCTTCCGTATGGTATCACCGTATCAGGCACTGCCAGTCGCAGCAACGTGGGGAGTGGGGCTAACTGCCCCTTCAGGTCTAGCCAGGGGTTGCTCGGGTGTTGTGGTTGGCCCAGGACAAGGTCCGGTAAGAATGGTACCTGACGGGACTGTGTCTCAATCTGAGTTAAATACTAAATACCGTCTGACATGAGTCGCGGCACAGCACAAACACTCAACCTGTGCCCCAAAAAAGACCCCTGACGATGTCTCGGCCCGTCTAAGGATAGATAGATAGATAGTCCGTAGTATCTAACTGAGCGTTTGCGACTCGCAGGCCTGACAGTGGTGGGGAAACAAGAATCGCTAGACTGCAGACTGACTTCCGCGGTTGGGTGCGCTATCGCCCCTGATCACCCACCATTGGCCTGACCCAGGCATTTTCCCACCACTCCCTCAACTTTTGCAAACAATCTCAAAGAGCCCTAGGCATTCTGGAGGACTTCCCCCCCACTCTTCCACTCCCCGGGCCCTATGAGCCGGGCATCTCTAGCATTCTGCAGTTTTAACGCACGGTGATCAGCGTTGGAACGGTTGCGACTAGTAGATATAGTACTACGGGTCACTGCAGTGATGCAATGCATGAACCCTCAGTCCAAGTCCAGCTCCAGAGTACTCCGTAGATAGTCCAGAGCTCTCTCCAGTCGTGATTCTTTTCCCCCCTGTACCACTCTGCGTCGTTGTGTGGTTCGTCGAAGGATAGAACCGACGCTAGGGCCGCTTTGAATTTACCGGTGGTTCCGTCTAGATGACCTTTCACGGCTCCAGCTGGCCTCCGGCTCGACCGCCGGCTTTACGGCTGGTTTGGTTTGCTTGGCTCGGTTGCCAGTGGTGCTTCCCGTGCATTCGAGTCCAGAGGTCGGATTTAAGTACGTAAGTACGCTAAGTGTGTCTGTCTCATTGCAGTTGAACCATTCCAAAATCTATGCCTGTTCCCCAAGGGCACAAAGGTATCAAGCGCTTATTTCTGCTGCGGTGCTGAGGCCGTGGTCTGTGCCGCCTGGTCCGTCTCCTCCTCGAGCTCCGCAATGCGGTCGGATTCCAGATCCTCTGCGAGTGACGTTTCTTGGGCTGTGGCGCACGTTAGCATTCGCGCGATTTTCTCGAGAACCAATCCGGTTGGCGGGGTCCTCACCGTTCCACAATTCGGCGTAGATGCCATTCTGCTCCAGAAGTTCGCGATGCGATCCCTTCTCCGCCACGTGTCCCTCCTTCAGCACGAGGATCTGATCGCAGTCGTAGATCGTGCGCAGTCGGTGCGCCACGAACACGCTCGTGCGTCTCTTTTCCTTCAGGATGCTGTTGATGTTCTGCAATAGCGCCTGCTCGGTGTACGTGTCGAGCGCGGAGGTCTACATACATGTCCGTGAGATTAGTGCACACGAGCTCGCGAATCTGAGGCTCGAACTTACCGCTTCATCGAAGAAAAAGAGCTCCGGGTCCTTCAAGATCAGTCGGGAGATGGCTAGCCGCTGCTTCTCTCCACCCGAGATCATCATGCCTCTCTCCCCCACGGCCGTCTTATAGCCTTCGGGCAGCTTCTCAATCAGCCCATGGATCTGGGCGCGCTGCGCCGCCATGTGGACTTCTTCGTCGGTCGCGTCAATCCTGCCGTAGCGGATGTTGTGCGCAATAGTGTCGTTGAACAAAGGGGTATCTTGCGGCACAACGCCGATGGCCTTGCGTAGGCTCTCGACCGTCACGTCGCGCACGTCTTGCCCGTCGATGAGGATCCGGCCCTCCTGGACATCGTAGTAGCGGAACAGCAGTCTCAGGATGGTCGACTTGCCACAGCCACTGGGTCCAACGATAGCAAACTTCTGGCCGGCAGGGATCGTAAAGCTAGCGTTTTTCAGGATGGGTCGATCGGGATGGTAGCCAAAGCTGACGTTTTCGAACCGAATCTCGCCGCCCCGCTTCAACTCGATGGGTTTGGCGTCGGGCCGCTCGATAATGTTCACGTTCACTTTCTGCAGGTTGAAAAGGGTCTCCATATCCAGCAAGGACTGCCGGAGCTCGCGGTACACCGAACCAAGGAAGTTGAGCGGCACCGAGAGCTGGAAGACAAGCTGATTGACCATGACCAGGTCGCCAACAGTCAGGCTACCGCTGGCAACTCCGTTGGCGGCGAGATACATCATTCCTGCCAGCGCACTCGAGAAGATCATGTTCTGGCCAGAGTTGAGAAATGCCAGCGACGTGGTGACCTTGATGGAGGCATCTTCGTAAGCTTTAAGCGCCTTGTCGTAACGCGCAACTTCGAATTTCTCGTTGTTGAAGTACTTCACGGCCTCATAGTTGATCAGAGAGTCCACAGCAACTGTGGCCCCACGGTTGTCTGCAGCGTTTGCCTGTTTACGGAATTTCGTTCTCCAGGCAGTTGTCGTTATCGTAAAAGCGGAATATGCGACCATCGTCGCAGCCGTGATCGCGGCGAACTGGGCGCCGTATTGGTAAGTCTACCATGGTCAGTAAAGTCAGCATTCCCGTGTTCTTCGATCTGCCATACCAGGATACTGCAGACAAGGGATATCTCCAGGGCTGTGGGGACCACATGAAACACCATAGAGGTCAGCAGGAAGCTGATGCCCTTTGTTCCACGGTCGATTGCTCGAGTCAAACCACCGGTCTGCCGCGTCAGGTGGAAGTTGAGATCCAGTCGTAGCAAGTGCTCGAAAACGTTCCGCGCGACTCTGCGGATTGCCTTTTGGGCAACACTGGCGAACACGGCATTTCGCATTTCCTGAAAGAGAGTAGCGCTGATCCTAGTGACACCGTCTTATAACCGTTAGATAGCAAGTCTTTCAAGGACGCGATCTTCCCTTACATGCGATGATCATTGAGCCCGCCACTGTATAAGCCGTCCCGCCAACGGCCGCAAAGTCCACGTTCATCGAATCGACGATGTTCTTGAAGTAGAAGGGCACTTGAACGTTCAGGATCTAGTCACCCAGTAAGTATCGATGCAGAGATGCAGAAACTCCATACGACTCACCTTTCCGCCAATGAGTAATGACAGCGCAGTCCCGACACGAAGCTTGGTTCCCCAGTCATCCTACACCGTTCTTCATTAGCACCCCATGTCACGATTCCACAGCAGTGCCACTAAGCCGCCTCACCTTTGGCCAAAGATATTTTGCCATTTCCTTCATGATCGCCCAGTCCGCCTTTCTTTGTTCTTTAGTTGCCACGGGAGCTTCGTTGAGCAGGTCCTTCTTCGGAGTCGCGGTAGCATTTTGGGCACCCTTCGGGCTCTGCGCATCACTGGCAGCACCCGGACGAGTGGATGAGAGGTCATTGGAGTTCGATGTCTGCGAGTCTGAGGGGGGTTTCTCAGCCGTCTGCTTCCTCAACGGACCCCTGGTGGTCGAAAATGCTCTGAGCTGGATCCCGCGGGAGACAGACGCCCATGACGTTGGGCGCGGAAAGGCCGCAGCGTGGTGTATGAAGCGCCCCGGGACACGCCAGCAAGGCGTTCGGGCCGCCCTGGGCAGCATGATGGGCGTTAGAGATTCTTCACGGCAACCGGTAGTTAACAGGAGCTGTCTCTATAGCCAATGGAGCATTGTTGTGGTGGTGAGGCCTGCTGCGCGAATTGCCGCCTCGTAATGGGGACCGCCGGGTTCGGAGGAAAACGTCGGTGGCGGGGATGAGGTATCGAAGGCGGGGATCTGGTGGAGGAAACTATACTAGCGAGGACGGGAGTTGGTTATAGTGATGACTCTTCACAAGACCCTGCCTGGATATGCATTGACTCGAAGGCGAGGACTGGGACGAAAGGGGTTATTATATAGAGCAGGATGGAGAGTTGGGGTGGGAGGATAGCACCAGGGCAGGCGGTTCTGTCGCAATCGCCGATTCTCCTGGAGCGACTCCGGTAATAATTACGGTACGCGATACGCTTGCGGCGGTTGATCGCGGCCTCGGCTTATCGGCTGGACGTATGACAGAAGCTACAGTAGTACTGCGTACTCCGTAGAGTGCATGTCTTTAACTTGGCTGGATGGTGTTCCTCTTTTTTAAAATGAACACAGTACACATTAGTGGAGCTAAATTTCAAATGACAAGAGCTAAGAACAACCAATTAGCCAGCTAGCCGGCCGAGTATAGTTTATATGTCTCTGTTTGTAGACGATTTGTCATAATGATATAAGGCCAAGGCTTTCCGAAATCTTTAACAACCCCCGATGGTCTAGTTGGTTATGGCGTCCGGCTGTAATGGTTAATTGTCACCGGAAAATCACCAGTTCGATTCTGGTTCGGGGGATGATGATTCTTTTTCAAATGTGAAATATTTGTCAGCACCAGCACTTTCACAGCGATGTAGGTGCTTGGAGACTTCTTTTAGCCAAGTAGTATTTTTTTTCAAATAGTATTCTTGATGCTTTTGTCACTTGTTCCTTGGAGGCACAGGTCTGCATTTTAACTAGTGACCCAGTGATTAGCAGTCCTCATGAGTTGTGGTGGTTATATCAGCACCCTTGGCTAGAGTGGTTATACCTAAGTTTTATCTTTGGCTGAGTAAATATATATTTTAATAAATTCTTAAAAAAAATCTGTCAGTAATCACTAAATAAAAATTCTTAAATTTTTAGATTATTATTATTATAACTCTAAAAAGTACTACTTCTATCTTTTATTAGTATCCTATACCTGCGCCTTAGGCCGTGACCCGTGTACAAGTGAAGCGTCCGGAAGCCCCTACACCCCTGAGGATCCACTTCAGTTACGGGGCAGTGGGCGGTCAAGGGGGGGCTGGATGTCCAAAGTTACGGGTGGAAAGGGAGCTGTTTCTGGCCTCAAAAGCGGTCATTTTTGGCCTCAATCCCACAGGTCCCCATATTCTAGTTGTAAATGACCGCTGCAGAAGGTGTCTAATGAGAAATACTGTAAGCAGCAAAGTACAGTCTTACAGAAGAGGGAGGATCATCCCCACCCTGTAAGAGCTAAGACAGTGCAGTACTTATTCGTAGTCTATAAATAAGTAGCTAGACGACCGCTGTTGCTTGACTTCGCTTACTTCCTTCTTCCAAGCCCTCCCTGGCGCAGAGCTTTTATTGTTAATTCATACTTCAAAGAGAAATGTCTCCTCAGAAGAAAGTCCTGGTGACCTGTGCCACGGGCAATCAAGGCCGCGGCGTGGTACAGCATTGTCTGGCTGCGGACCACCAAGTCTTTGCCTACGTCCGGGACCCGACCACACCTGCCGCCACTCAACTCGCGCAATGGGGTGCCACTCTTGTGCCGGGCGATCTAGACGATCTTGAGGCCCTTCGCACCGCGATGGATGGCATGAACTCCGTGTTTCTCACCGAGGTGCAGACCGGCGACTGCACGGCGGACCTGCAGCGGAGCAAAAATGTCATCCTCGCGGCGCAGGAGGCGGCAGCAGCAGCAGCCACTGTATCCCATGTGATTCTGTCGACGGCGATCAAGACGGGTCAGCATGCGTCGTTTCCGGGATGGGAAACCCCTGCCTCAGACTCCGATGATGATCATGCTCGTGCTCATCCGATGCGACAATACTGGCTGAACAAGCACGCCCTGGAGACCCGTGTTCGTGCAGCAGCAGCAGCAGCATCAGCATCAGCATCAGCATCATCATCGGACGGCTTCATCCGGCACTGGACGATCGTGCGGCCAGGCCATTATTTGCAGAACCTGCTGCCTCCTGTTAACGCTCTCACATTCCCCGAGTTCCAGCAAGACCGGGTCCTGAACGTGGCATGGAAGCCCGACACGAAGCTGCCCTGGGTGGATGCGGGCGACGTGGGGATTGTGGTTGCGGCAGCCGTTGCAGACCCTGACCGTTACTCGCACCGGACCGTTGATCTCGCCGTCGAGGCGCTTACAGTCGAGCAATTGGCCGAGAAGATTGGACGCGTCCTGCATGAAAGCAAAGTGCAAGTGCGATATCGGTCGGAGGAAGAAGTGGATGAGATGATCCGGCTGGGAAGTCCGGTGGCGGCTGCGCACCGATGGGCGAATCAGGTCCCTGGCGAGGACGCGGTGGGCAACTGCCAGGATGATCTGGGTGAGCTCGCCCAGCATCTGACCTCGGTGGATACTTTCTTGACGGCTCATGCATCGAGACTTTGAATTTGGATAGAAGCATGAAAGCGGGTGTTATCGAAGGGAACGGAAACCAGGAGAATGATGCCTGTTGCTACTCTAGAAGGAATTGGCCACTATGGGGTGAAATGACCGCTTAATCCGAATCTGCCTAAGAACCCTCGACATCAAATGTGTATACGTATATTCTTAGTGGTTAGTACTGAGTGAGTAGTTACACCTGTACCTCTCTATGCTACTCCACCATCGAATCACAGTAGGTACTTATTTTGAGTTTATGTCTCGTGCCACGTAGATCTGACCATATAAATCCGTCACAACAAGAAAGACTTCCCATGCCTTCCACACGGATTTGGAGACCTGAGGCTGCAACCGCTTCACCGCCAGCTCCAGGCACTCGCGCTCATACTTGGCGATTTCTAACAACAACGTTTTCTCATCTCCTTCTTCGGTGTCATTGTTTATCACCAGAAAATCAACGCTATTGAGATTATGCTCCTCGCGGTCACGGGCAATGGAGCCATAATCATTGTACTGCCGGCACATGGTCGCTAGATGGCGACAGACGTCCTGGGCGAGATATTGGGCGCGGGGCCCCGCGAAGCAATCCTCCTTGCCCACGCTGGAAGAAACAAGGCAGCGGAAGAACTCGAATGAATATGGGCAGCTCGTGTGGTCCGCTGATGTGGTGCGAACCCAGTCATAGTATGTTCGTGTCATCGTCGTCGTCGTATGCGAATCGTTATTCTCGCCTTGGGTGACATGCGCGAGGAGAAAGATGTGGAGCTCCTGCCGGACGCGCCGGCGCAGCGCAGGTGGCGCCTTCCGAACAAAAATGTTCTGGAGCACGCCCTGCACGAACCTCCTGAGGGTACGATGGGCCTCGGCTAGGAATGTAGCCTTTTCGTCCTCTTCCTCGTCCACCAGGGTGTTAATCTGTGCAGCAGCAGGAATGCTAGGTTCGGCGGGATTCGCCAACTGACGCCGCTTGTGATTGTGCTGATCATCTGGCAGCAGCTGCTGCTGCTGCGTTTGCTTCCTCTTATTCTCCCTTGGATGATCCTCTTCCGCGAAAAGCTCCCTAATGACGGTCTTGAGGGCCGCCCAATCGCCCCGGAGCCGCGGATCCTCCGTGGTTTCTTCGAGCCATTTGTCCACCTGGAAGTTGAGCAGAGAAAGGACCATCATCTCCACCATTGTGGAGGTGGATAGACCGTAGCTTGCTGCTGCGTTATTGGACGTGGTCCACGTCAATGGGATGTATTCCAGGTACGTGGCTGTTTTCCCCTCCTTCCTATCTCCTTGAGGGAAGGGGAAGACGGCTAGTTCGACGGCTGCTCGCCGCAACGCTGGTGCGAGTAGATCCCCTTCGAGAATGGAAGCCTGCAGCCTCCATCTCGGCTCGCTCTTAAAGATTGGCAGCCGAGACAAAAATTGGCAGAGTTGGTCAAGCCTTTTCTCAGAGACCTTGCATAAATTCGTGACTGGCTCTCCCCAGCGGGACGGATTTGTAGTTTTTCGCTGCAGTGCAGCTAAGCAATAGGTCTCGGAGAGGATGCTGGAGCCATAGTTTACTTTTTCGACCCAGATCACCTCCGGGTTGTTCCAGCGATCCTGGTGAACTCGCAGGTATTCGATGGCTCGGTCAATGCGCTCATCGATGACTTGGGGCCCTACAGCCGCTCGGAGCCATGGCAAGCTGGCCAGTGCTTTGAGAGTCAAGAGCCCGTAGGCCGTGATCTCCGGTGACTGTTTCCAGGAGCCGGAATCTGTCGACTGCGCGCTCAACGTCCGCACAAGGATCTGGAGGGTCACCAGCGGAACGTGATCGGCTAAGAGGTTGGGATCCAGATCTCTTCCTAGAGTACCATCATGCCAACGCTCAATCAGGGTTGCGAGAGCATCGGCCAAGAGCATCATGGCGTATTGGGCCTCGATATTCTGGTGAAGATACGCGGTTAGAATTGCCGCTCATTCCTTGCAAACACACAGGCTGACCATTGAAACAGCTTACCCATTTGTCACTCCATTTACCATTTTCCCAAGCGCTGCAGAGAAACCTCAGAGCTTTGGAAATCTGTGTGAGGTGTCGTGATGGATCTTGGGATGCAAGCAGCGCAATCAGCACATTGCAGTTGACACTGAAGGACTCTTTAGCCTCCAGATTGTACGTCTTGAAATGGGTAGGGCCTTCAAATGCCTGGAGCATGGCTTCACAGTTCGTGCGCCGGCCCAGAAGTCGAAGTGAATATATGCTTTTCGCCGTGTCATCCGCATCGGCAAGCATTCCGGGGGCTGCATTCACTCCGGTCATTGCGTCAGCTTTGAGCTTAGACCTCCTTGATTGAGGCTGAAGAGAAAGGGTACCTACCGAAGCCCGTGATGCCATCATTCTCTGCAAGTCGAGACTCAATGTAATTTGCTAGAGTGGATACGTTCTCCATTCCTAAAGCAGTGGCTTGAAATCCCGAACTCAGCAGGGTAGAGAGAACCTACAGCGACAGGATTTCATGGTCAAAAGCGTATTCATGAGCAGGATTCTGCTACGATAGGACCTACTTACCCAGGAGAGCTCAAAGACACTGATGGGAAAGGCAGAAGGCACGCGTCCGTTGTTGCGTGCTACGACAAAGCGAAGATACCTTTCCGCCTCTTCATCCCAGTCGGGGCTGTGGATCAGATAGGCGGCAGTTGAGGAGGGCGAACCCATCATCGACCCGTTTACCAAACAAGGCGCCATCTTGCCCAGATCTACGCTTCCGATGAAGCTCTCGAGCGAATGCAGCAGCGTGGTTTGTGATGGGTGGGGTGTGTCCAACGCGGACTGAATCTTCTCCATCTTGCGCCGATGCAACTTCATGAGGGCGTTGCGGCCGGGAAAGTCAAAATGCAGCCCTTGCTCATGCAGCAAGCGCAGCAAGCTGGGGACTAGGATTTCAAATCCCACCTGCACGGTTGATCTGACATCCCAGCACTGCAGGGCTTGGTTGAGGTACGCCTGCGCCCGATCGATGCAGTCTTGCAGGTCCGATGAAGATGGGGGAGGAGTACATTCCTGGTGCGGGCCATCTCGGATGGAGGGGGATGGGCTTTTCTGGTGTTTGCAGAGCGCCAGAAGTGCAGCCATGGTGCTCAGAATGCCGTCGAGCTGCTGCAGCGGCGCCTCCTCGTTCACGCCAAACCCGCCCCCGGGAGATTGACTTCTGAGCACCACCTGGAAGCACTCCGGGAAGAGCCACTCCCCTTCTTTGGCTACCAAGGACACCCAAGCCGTATCGTAGACGGAGAGAGTCATGGAGCTGGAGCCCTGATATGGCGTTTCGAGCGATTCCGCGAGAGAGGCGATAATCCTTGCGGCTCGGAGGTCCATATTGGCGGCAGCGCGATCTGAGACCTCGAACAATTGCAACTTGTAGGGGCTTAGGTAGTGGTCGTCAATTGTTATAACGACAACGAGATTTATCTTGGGTTGATTTCCCCCCCGGAAATAAGTTGGGGGATTGCTTCGCTTGTCATATATACAGAAGAGTCCTTATCGCCAACACTATCCATTTCCGAGCTATGTCTATCGACTTGGTTGCGGGTTTGGTTTGAAGACGCAGACAAGCGGAGATACCAACAAGCTGGCCCCATTCCCCTCTTGCACGCTCTCCGTTCTTTCCATTAATTCGCTGGGAGTCGATCATTTTTCCACAAACACCGACGGGACTTGGTTGACCTATACTATAACTGAGGCAGTCGGTTCTGAAATGTCAATACCGTGTGGGTCTCGTCATGACCGGTTAGTACGATGGGGTGGTATCTATATAGATATGACATCGATCAGGTACCACCTTGACATCCAAGCGTGCGGAATGGCCCGGTCCGATTACCAGTATGGTATGTATCTACTTCCTGAATCAGTTTAAGTGATTCTCGGAACTCCGGGAGATTCTCCTTTCTTCTTGGCACCCAAACCAGACTTACATTCGACGTGGGCTGGTGCTTTAGTGCTTCTAGTGCTTATTCCTCCCCAGTCCAGCCTCGCAAATCACTACCAGTTGAAGCCATCCACATTTCCCCAATTAGGAAGAGAACAAGGCTTAGTATTGAGTTAGTGGGAGCGAGAGAGAGGGGTACCAATCAACCAAACATCTGTTGGTGAACTCTGGGTGCAGGCGACACTGGATGCACGGATGGGCGCACCTTCCCTCTTGCCCCTTGAAGGGTGAGATTCCTTCTCTATATTAAAATGTCGAGGGACACACGAGGAAACCGGAGAAGAATCTGAAGAGAAGGGAGTCCAACCCCACCAACCTCAACCTCGACCTCGACCTCGAAAGCCAAGATCAACATCCAAACCCTCCCTTCTCACCCACCCATCATGGCGGCCACTGCCTTCGACCAGCTACGATTGCTCTTCCCAGAAAACACCACCGAGAAGGTGGTAACTCCTATCGACCAGGACAATAACAGCGAGAAGTACCAAGCTGCTGTATCCCGTCCCTGGTCGCAGACTTGCTGGATCCCCGCGGCAGCGTACGTCTACCTGAGCTCTGTTCAGGAACTGATCCAGGCGCTGGCCATTGTGCGAAAGACCGGCACCAAGTTCGCCATCCGGACCACCGGCCACAACCCCAACGCCGGTTTCAGTAGTGCCGGCGAGACAGCCGTCGTGCTGGACATCAGTCAGCTCAAATCCAAAGAGCTAATCACGGCCGACGAAGGGGTCACCGTCGCCCAGTTTGGTGCCGGAAATACCTGGGGCGATGTATATCATTGGCTGGAGGAGCGGGGATTATCAGCCATTGGGGGCAGGGACTCGCAGGTGGGCTTAGGGGGGTTTCTCTTAGGAGGGGGTATGGGCGCCTTGCCTAATCTCCATGGGCTTGGTGCGGATGGGGTGAGAAACTTTGAAGTGAGTCAGATTTCTTTCCTTTTTAAAAAGGTCGGAAGTTCACGCTGCAAGCAATAGGTCCTGCTAGCCGACGGCCGTCTCGTCAACGCCAACGCGAATGAGAACTCTGATCTCTACCGCGCTCTAAAGGGCGGTGGCTCGAATTTTGGTATGTTTCTGGCATGCCATGCTTTCTGGGGAAATCCGGATGGGAATTTAACCACTCCCTCTAACCGGTCGAAACACAGGCATCGTGACGCGGCTCGACCTCGCAACCCACCCTCTGATCAATGTCCAATACACTATCAACCTCTACAACCCCGATGATCACGTGGCAATCAATCAGGCCACCGTGGCAGTCCAACAGGCCATGGAGGAGGATCCCAAGATTGGGCTGTTCACCAACTTCAACAATGGCTTCGTTGCGGTGGGCTTACTCTACGGAGACCACCCGGCCGAGCCCCCCCAGGCTTTCGGGCCGTTCCACAACCTGAAAAGCCTGGTGGCAACGGCGCTCCAGTCCACGAATGGCACGCTCTTGTCACTAGCTCAAGCTATGGGTCATCCCCAGACGGCTCAGAAGTGAGTATCAGTGGCTGGAACATACCCTTTCATTCACTAATGTTGTGTACATTCCATAGGCGACGCATTTGCACAATCACCACCAAGGTTTCGCACGACCTGTACGAAGAAGTGTTTAAGGCCTGGGGAGAGGTCAGCAAGACCCTCCCTACTGGTGCCGTTCTACATTATACCATCCAGCCATTTGGTAAGGCAGGTGTCCAGGCTGGCAAAGCTCGTGGAGAGAACATCATGGGTCATGAGAATGTTTCACAGTGTTGTACGTGTCTTTCCACTCTTTCTTCTTTCTCATCTCATATCTTTGAGCATGTGGCTGATGTGATTCTAATGCATCTCGAATAGGGTGGGTTTTCACCTGTGAGTGGCCTAAAGACGGCAGTGATGATGCCGCAGCGGAGAACGCCATCGATGCCATGTCGGAAAAGGTGCAATCCCTGGCCAATGCCAAGGGTCTCCTCCTAGACTTTAAATGTATGAGCTTTGCTACCGCCTCGCAGAAGGTTCTGGGCAGCTATGGGGCTGAGAACGTCAAGCGGATGCGGGAAGTGGCAGCTAAATACGACCCGGAAGGCGTCTTTCAGAAGCTGCAGAATGGCGGCTTCCTTTTACGCGACAACGTCTAATTACTTGTCCCGGCGATGGTCGGAGACCAGGGGAAGAGGGGAAATCCCGATAGTTTCCGATAGCAATATTGATTTATTTTCTCTTATTGAGAGTGCAAGTTGTCAGTAAATTGGCTAGCTAGCTAATTCCTAGCTGATCTGCATCAAATTTGTCATAACCAGCCACTCTGTATGCATGCAGAAGTATAGTACAGTACATGCATGAATCTCCTAGCGACAGGCCCGTGCATAAGGCCTTGACTATCCTGGCAAGATGTTTGTGATTCCAACAGGAATGATACTGAGCATGACCATGCAGACCTGGGCCAAGGGGGATTCGCAGTCCAAATGGGGGCCAAATTGGGGTCGTGAGATTTTAGAGAGATCTTAGAGAGAGAGGTTTTGGGGCCGCAGCAAGGGCCAGGGCCAGGCAGGCTATCATCGTCCCCTTCACACTGCAGCCTTCTTTCTGTCAGCGATGCAGAATAAGCCAAGGATTGTACCTCTGCTCTTAAAACAAACTTTTATATCCCTAGTACTCCCGATCTATATATATTACCTCTCTGCCCTGTGATTATCAAACTCCTTGGTCGTTTATCCATCAGCCTGCGAGTTGACGCCGGTGTCATGTCGACCAAAGGTACCTTGTCGACCGGCGCCTATGTGGCCGTTGGGACGCCTCTGATTGTCCTGTGTGCGGGTTTTGTGGCTCTTCGATGCTGGATGAGCTACAGAGTATACAAGAAACTACTCATTGCGGACTGTATGTATCAACAAAAAGCAAGAAGAGACAGCATGGTTTTGCTGACGTCTCCTCTCCCTGCTCATAGATCTCTCCATCCTGGGATGTGCATTGGTTACGATCGCTTTCTCCATGAATGATATCATCATCCAGCGTGCGTCTTAAGTATCACACCAAGAACAACAAGGGATCAGGACTGATGGATATCACCTCCCCTCGGGGGCACTTGTGAGGATTGTGTAGGATTCATGAACCCAACCCACTCCCTCAACTGGCTCAACTGCATGGCCGTGGTCATCACGGTGGTCATCGCCTTTGAGCTCTGGACGACCAAGGTGCCAATTCTTCTGCTGTATGTGAAGCTCTTCGGCATCCAGAAGTGGCTACGCTGGACCTGCCACGCCTGCCTGGCCATCACAGGGGTTGCGTACATCTGCGTCATGGCGCCCACGTTCATGCGCTGCAACCCCTCCACCACCGAAGCGACTCTGACAGATCTGGCCGTGTGCACGACCGGTACCACGCTGACGGGCGTGCTCTCTGGGTTCATCGCGCTGGCCCAGGACGTGCTCATCTTTTTCTTACCCATTCCCCTCGTTCTAAACCTGCACATGCCCCGGGGCAGGAAGCTGGCGGTCGGGGCGGTATTCTTTACGGGAATTCTGTATGTGGCTTACTACTACTCCTCCACCACAACGCAATCAACGACAAGAGAGATTGACCATATACTAACCTTCAATTCCTGGGGCGGCAGTGGTATCGTCGCCTCTATCGTGTCGCTGTATTTCAAATGGGAGGCCTATACGGGTGCGGTGTCGGATACTCTCGCGACTATGCTATGCGCGTAGGTGCAACCCCTTTCCTTTCTTTATTGACCTTGATCGTCCCCCCCTCTTGCTCGTACTCGTTCTGCCTCCTTCTCTGTATAGAGGACTGAGAAATCTTCTGTGAAGGGTAATCGAAGGAACAACTGCCATTATGGTCGGTTGCGCCCCCTCGATAAAGCAGTTCTGGAGCACGACAGTGGGCACCTCCTTGTCCTCGTCGGGCCCCACACGAGACACCAACACCGAGTATGCGTCCTCGCATCGTTCGCGGGATCTCATGCATTACAAGAAGATGGGCCTCTCCGAGGTGGATATGACGCCATTACAGCCGAAATAGATACGGAGTGGTAGTCCCGGGTGAGGTTCACTGGTTTCTCTTGCTTCTTCTTTTTTTTTTCTTTTTTTCTTTTCTTTTTCCAGTAGAGGAAGGATTGGTAGTGGGGAGAGGAGGCTGGGTAGTTACTGCGGAGTGATTGCTAAGTTTCTTGAAAGGAGGGGCTGACATTAGGTAGAAAGATAGAATTACCTATGGACTTACTATACAGTGCTGCATCCAATAACAAGTTTTGAGATAGTAAGTAGTAAGTATTTCATCATGACAAAGACGAATATACCGCCGATCGATGCTATGGTCGATGAGGAATTAGAACCGGGGTTGAGATTAAGTCTTGCTTGTGACCTATCAAAGGATCACGAGAGTAGTGTTCCTGATTAGCGTGGGGTCCGAAATATGGAGAAAGGAGGGGGTGCAGTGATAATCTGCCGCCGTGCCGCACGGTCTTTCTTCCTCGATTCTAATTAGAGTGGCACAATACAGTATAATCCATACGTACAGTATCTATACCGAGACTGCTGGTAATACCATTTCGGATATCACCACTCTATATCGGTATTGTTCCAATGCACTTATTGTAGAACCAGTTACGCCTTGCTGCTGCTACTAGTAGTCATCAGGTAGTATATATAATCCTTTGATGGAGATATGTCCCACATCCTACGGCAGAGGCATTTATTTAAACACCCTTGTCCCTCCTTTCCATGCTGTTCCGTCGTCATCATTCCTGCTCGGTTTCTTCAGACGCATCATGAGCGTGATGGATGGCCTCTTCTCTTTCCACTTCGCGCCGGACCCTACTGGCAGCTTCCTCCTAAGCCCCACAGTATTTCGCATCTTCTTTCTTAGTATCCTTCTCCTCATCTTGACTCCCTTCTTCTCCGGCCGCAAACTACCACCCAATGCCCCCGTCTTTGGCTATCGGTCCTTGCTCGAGCCGACCTTCCTCCTGCAGAGCCGGTTTATCCTGGGGGCCTGTGGCATCATCCACAATGCATACACCACTGTAAGGCAGTCGTGATTCCGTCTGGTCTTGTGAAGAACCTCGTTTTCCTCACATCCGCATTCAATAAACAGATGAAAGGCAACCCGTTCGTTCTGCGACGGTGGGATGTTGACTTCCTGGTTCTGCCGATGAGGTATCTCGAGGAGATTCGACTGTACCCTCCCTCCAAGCTTAGTAGCAAGGGCGCTCAGACTGGGGTGGGTTTACTACTTCGTTCTTACCTGATAAAAAGCTGACGAGTGAACCAAAAAAACGAAAATAGAATCTAGCGCCTGAATACACCTCGATGCAATTCCTATACCACTCCAACCTCCACCTCGACGTGCTCAAAAAGAAGCTCACGCCCGAGCTGTACACCTATGTGGACAAGGCCAGCGAAGAGTTGGTCTATGGATGGGAGCAGGATTTACCGCACACTGATGGTCAGTACAAGCATCAAGCATACCGCGTACTCGGCATGTGTTACAGGCTAATGCTGGTGAGTTTGAAATGCTCTAGAATGGACCCCCGTCCTCATTGAGCATCACCTCCGCATGCTCGTCGCCCGCATGACAGCCAAGGTCTTCATGGGGGCGCCGACGTGTCGCGACCCGGACTGGCTGCGCATCTCGATCGACTTCTCCGTGGACCTGTTCACCACGGCCTTCACTATCAAGATGTTCCCACCCTGGCTATACGGGATTGTCGCGCGGCTCGTGCCCGCTCGCTATCGCACCTTCCGGCAACTGAAGACCGGTCGCCGCATCGTGGGCGAGCTCACGGAGCGGCACCGGCTGGCTCAGGAGAAACGCCGGCGCGGGGAAGCTGTCGAAGAAGAAGACACCTTACTGAACTGGATGCTGGACCACGGTACTCCAAGTGAGGTCGAGGTATACGAGATGGGCGCCCGCCAGTGCGTCCTGACCCTGGCCAGCATCCACACCACCGCCTCCAACGTGTCCAACATGCTGTACGACCTCTGCACGTACCCCGAGTGGTTCACTGAGCTACGGACCGAGGTCCTCGCCATCGCTGCGGAGTTGGGCGGTCCCCCCGGTCAGGAAAATCCTCCCGTCAGTGCGAAAGAGTGGTGTGCGCGATTGGACAAGTTGGATAGTTTCTTTGTAGAAAGTCAGAGACATAGTCCTGTTCTTCTCCGTGAGATTTATCCCTTCCTCCCCCCCCCCCCCCTTCATCTCAAACGTCTTTGAAAAGTACTAAAGCTAATCATGTTTTGCCTGCATATCGGGCCCGTTGATTTTTGAGAAAAGTGAACCCCCAAAGACTCGCCTACCAAGACATCACCCTGAAAGACGGTACCTTCATCCCTAAGGGATCCCGACTCGCCTTCGCCAACTACGAGCACTCGATGGACGAGGCCGTTTACCCGGACCCTCGGACCTTCGACCCCATGCGCAGCTACCGGAAACGCATGTCCCACCCCGATCAGCGTGATCGACACAAGGCCGGCATGACCCATCCAGACAACCTGGCCTTCGGGTACGGGAATCAGGCCTGCGCCGGCCGCCAGTTTGCCGTCGCTGAGATCAAGATGATCATGGCGCGGTTGCTGTACGACTTCGAGTTCGACTTTCCCGCCGATTGGAAGGCGAGAGGGCGACCGAAAACCATGCATATCAATGAGAATTGCTTTACCAATCAGGGAGTAAAGTTGCTGATGAGAAAGAGGACAACGACGATGAGAGGGAAGTCGGTGTAGAAGGGTGTGATTGGCGGATGCCAATGGAGACTTAGGGTAGAACAGGCTTCGAGAGAATTCCCGGACTTGGGCCTGAACGACAATGTTATTAGATCGATAAACATTTTGACACTGTACCGGGACATCTGAACATGGAGAAGATATAATTCCGGATCGGTCTTGCTGAAGCACATTGAATATGTCGGTGAACGGTGAACAGTGATATTGCCTGGGCGGCTTTCACATGATAAACAAGGTACTAGTAGCTTAGTTGGCATCTTTCTTACTACCTTGTCTCTGATATATGATATATACTAATAATACAAGCATAGTAGTTTTTGCTCTCTCTCTCCTTTTTTCGTAGCACTTAGAGAGGATCATCTTGACATCCTTCTACCAGACACTGTTCTATTTGTTTCCCCTGAGGCTGTCCACAAGTGGTTCAACAAGCTTTGTTGGATCGATTCAGGTCCCCGCGTCGGGACAGCGACGGCCATATTCCTTCCATCCATCCATCCTCCCTTACTTACTTTACCCTCCAACCCCTTCGAACCCTACGACCGTACTACTATTTTGCAACATGCCCGAACTAATGTACCTCAACCCATGTGCCTTCGACTAGTGAGCGCCTGTCAAAGGCTTTCTTTGTCTGGCTAGGCTGGGTTACGTCATTAGCCCTCATGCTTCACAATATATATTAAGTAATATAATATCACCTGCCCGTTCCGCCAAGGCCTAGTTATATAGTACGAAATACATCACTGACTGCTAGCGCAATTGTAGATGAACTTTTGCAAGCTTACCCCCCGATGGTCTAGTTGGTTATGGCGTCCGGCTGTAATGGTTCATTGTCACCGGAAAATCACCAGTTCGATTCTGGTTCGGGGGAATACAACCTTTTTTAATCTAAGCCTTTTATATATATGCCGTGCTCATATCTTGATGCGTACGGCTTCAACTTTTTGAGTAGTCAACTGTGCTTATAACTCGAAAATGAATCCAAGTTGCTCGGGCTAACCCGAAGAAAGCAATTGGAGAAGTCTGCGTATAGTCGAAACCGGTCAGCTTGAGTCGATTTCGACCAAGCAGTATGTTTTGAGGTCGTAGATCACCGTGAGTGAGGTTGAACTACTCGAGGAAAGCGACCGCTTGAGCAAGGTCGTCCACCCACTCCTTTCGCAAAGACAAAGGCTCTGTCTGACCTTTCTATCCTAGAAACAACCCTTGTTTCCTGGTTCCGAGTATGTATGGTGGTATTGGATTCTAGATAGAAGAATATGGATCATCTAGTGACGCTATTAGTACTATGCTCTGTGCTTGAGAAGAGGGGGGGGGGGGGCTTGGGTAATAAAGAAGAAAGGAAGTCACCTCGCGTATCTTGACTGGTCAATCAATCTCTTATTCGTGCCTGGTTTGGCGGGACAGGCACTCTCCTCGTACAGATTGTACTACCTTCAAGTACCTAGGTGACCAAGTCCTTCTTTGTGCCGAGCACTTATTGTGGCCTTCCATAGGTGTATCCGGAAGATATGAGATATTTTATAAGCTTTTGCACAGTGATTGATATCTACTCTACAAAACGCAGTACGAACAACGGTGTACATCTATGCGGCACTGGTCGTGGGGGGGGGTACACGCCAGCTTTTGTTATGTATCATATGTAGGTCGCTTCCAGTCCTTATTACCAGACCAGGCCCAGGAGCAGGAGGAGTAGGCAGACAGACAGCCGCCTGCAGGAACAGTTATATATATATAGCCACCTACCTGTCGACTTGACCAACAGACCGGATTGTCAAAAATCATCAATCAAAAACAAGAGGATTCCCCCGAACCAGAATCGAACTGGTGATTTTCCGGTGACAATGAACCATTACAGCCGGACGCCATAACCAACTAGACCATCGGGGGTTTTCGTTGGAAAAAGCATTCTTTAGTATGCTACAGAAGACAAGCTAGTGTCACACATGTGGTGTTGCAGGAATACTCAAGTATGACATCAGAGCAAGAAACAGTCTGCCACAGCAAAGCACCACTAGGCTGCCAATCCCTCAATCTCCCCCCCCCGGTATCCTCCCAGACGGTCTGACACACCCAGTGAGGTATCGCTCTCCAGATCTGTCGACGAGGCGGGCTGTTACAGCACCTGCACAACTGCAGCACCGAAGCGTTTCGAGTGCCAAGCCGCAGCCAAACGCTTTTCCCGATCTGGAACCGCGAATCCGGGCAACGAGAAGAACGAAGAATTGCCGCGGAGATCGAGAGCTCCTGCGAGTCCTGCTTTCCATCCAGCTTCCCTCCATCTGCTTCTTGTCCGGCAGAATCTCCCCATCATGGCACCGGCTCAATCCTGGAGGAGCGCCGCGAGGACTCTCTCCTGGACCCGAGTCCTTCCTCCACGGGCGCGACAAGGGGCCCTGCTGCGTCGCGGATGGCAGACCAGATGCGTCCAGATTCGCGCGGCGCCCGCGGAGCAGCCATCTACGGTCAATGGCGACCATCTCCCGGTCTCCAGCACTCCGAGCTCTGCTCAATCCGCTGGTAAGCATTCATGATCTACTCAACCTGCCTCTGAACCGATGATCCATGCTAACCAGCCGTGAACCATAGATGCGCGATTCGATGTCATCGGTGCGCCGTACTCTCTACTCTCGGTGTCGCTTTCCGCCTCGCAGAATCTCTACACTCGCCGGGGCACGCTGGTCGGATTGAGTGGGAAGGCGGACAATGTATGCAGATGCTTTGCGACCCGTATATCGTTCATTTGTGCTCCATTGATTAACGGCTTTGGTGTCAACGCAGGTGGTCTCGACATTGAGTGTGCTAGAACCCTTCCGAAGGGCTGTCGTGGGCGTGCCATTTCTCTATCAGAAGGTTCGGCTGGTTTCCTGGAGTTCGTGGAATGAGCATGTAAACTGATACCCGTCAGGTGTCCTCCGCAAGTCCGGTGACTGCCCTGGTCTCCGTTCGTTCTCCTAATACGTCCTTTGCTGTTGTGCACCTCAATGGCTCTGTGGACTGGATGGTGGCTCAAAGACGGGCGCTACTCGCATGGTCTGGTCGTGCTCTCTCCATCCGACCGACTATCAACACAAGCCTGGTCCGTTTGTCCCCACCTGCGCGTGTCAAAAGTGATACTAACCTGCGCAGAGCCTTGCCCACTGGGGTAGCTCCGAGGTCACAGGACGAGGATTGTTAGCGTTGGTTGGCAACGGACAACTATACTCTGTTGAGCTTAAGGCTGGGGAGCAATACGTTGTTCATCCGAGGTAAGCTGTTAACAGTCTTGCCACCCTTGTAGCTTCGTATACTGATACCAGGAAGCAATGTCGTTGCCTACTCCATGGCGTCTAGTCCCCCGCGCCCTTACCGCTTCAAGTCTACGAGCTTGAAGTTCCAGGTCCCAGGCCTTAAGGGTCTCCAGGGCCTGCCGACTTTCATTCAGAACTCCAAATTCATCCAGGACATGTCGGCATCAAAAACATGGAAGACGACGATGAATATTGTCCACAAGCTCCGGACATGGTCTCGGATGACTATCTGGGGAGATAGGGTATATTACGTCTTGCGTGCCTCTCATGTACCGTGCTAATATGCTTGTTTCTAGCTGTTCCTCCAATTCGAGGGCCCGTCGACCATTCTTCTTCAGACCCGCGGTCCTCGCATCAACGAGATCCTGAGCACGCAGGAAGTCAATGAACTTGCTAGCGCACCCAGAGGATTGACCATTGGCCCGTCACAGCATCCTGAGGGAAAGCGTGAACCCACAGCAGAGGGTGAAGAAAGAAAAGCGGCCGAGAAGGCTGTCAACGCCGCCCCTGGACCATCAAGGTCGGTAGAAGCCTTGACCAATGAGGTCAAGGGCGTCTCTCAGAGTATTGCGATCTTGACCAAGGAGGGCAAGGTGATCTTTGAGAAGCCAGGGCAAACGAGCTAAGCTTCAGGTCTCTGTCCCTAGCGCTGCCTTTTTCACGCATAGATTCAAGAGCCACATACCTGGGGATGATCTTTTCATTGCAGGCTCAATGTACTATAGACAATAGCTTGTGTCCGATCACACCGACACTCCGGTCGAATCCTAAGTTCTTCCTTTCTCGTGTTGTTTCAAAGTCCTAGCCAGCCGGGGAATCCTTGCTTCGTATCACCCGACTGACATGTGCGCGGGGCTTCCATGGATGAAGGGCTTGCAAGGAGCACCCTCGTCTGCCTCAATGTCTTACACCCCGGTCGTTCCTTGATTCCATGCCAAGGACCCCCTGGCGGATTACTCATAGTAGGGTATATATGGTCTACGCAAGGGGTTTCACGTTCCTCTAGGACTAGGCGCCACTTTTTATTTTACGATCTCACCAGAAAAGCGACGATCCCTGGGCCCCGACCTTATCTTCAAATTCAACTTTCGAATCCCGCACCCCTAAGTTCTCCTCGTCAGCTATTGTCCGCTTGTCAGGAACCAGCTTCGCTCGCTACGGAGTATTCCCTTCCTACGTTCGGAAGGATATACCCTGCCTCTCGGGACACAGACGGCCCTAGTCGCCGCCACGGACAAAATGCAACACAATGAGGATCATATAGTCAGTGACGCGGTCGAGGAAGACAGAAAAGAGGCCATTGGTACGCATGGCTCTGCTTCAAGTACAGGTGACGATGTCGAAGCAAACAAGGACAACAATGTCCAAAGACCACAACCCCTTGAGGAAGAAAAACACGACGTAAATGGAGGGCTGGGCGACGGCTCGGAGAAATCGAGTACCATTGTCCAGGCACAGTCAACGTTAGTGGCCGATGAACCCCCCGACGGAGGATATGAAGCGTGGATGACAGTGGTCGGAGGCTTCTGTGGCATGTTCGTTAGTTTTGGCTGGACCAACTGTAAGTGGACTCGAGATCCAAACCCCCGTGGCCGAATCCTCCCATCTTTAAGTAAGATGCGATCGCTGACACAGAATGCCAGGCATGGGTATATTCCTCGATTACTATCAAACCCACCAGCTGAGCCACGAGTCTACAAGCACAATAACATGGGTCACCTCGTTAATGACGTTCATGATGTTCTTCGGGGTGCGTAGCCAGCCCTAACCCGAGTATCATCATCATCATCATCATCATCATCATCATCATCATCATCATCATCATCATCACCATCGACCAAAGTCGCTGACACCAACACCAACAGGGTCCCTTCATAGGAATATTGTTCGATAACTTCGGTCCCCGGTACATCATCCTGGCAGGAACCCTCCTCCATGTCTTTGGCATCATGATGACCTCCATCTCAACGGAGTACTACCAGTTCCTCCTGGCCCAGGGCATCTGTAGCCCCATCGGCACCAGCGCCCTCTTCCACGCCGGCATCAACTCCATCAGCACCTGGTTCCGCCATCGTCGCGCCCTCGCCCTCGGTATCGCAACCAGCGGCGCCAGTCTCGGGGGAGTCATCCTCCCGATCATGCTGACCCGGCTCTTTCACCAGCTGGGCTTCGGCTGGGCCATGCGCATCTGCGCATTCTTGATCCTTTTCCTCCTGATCATCACCAACCTCACGACCAAGTCCCGACTCGTCCATCGCAGGAAGCGCTTCCACCTCATGGACTTCATCCGTCCGCTCGGCGAGCTCCCCTTCGTCCTCACCACCGCCGGCACCTTCTGCTTCTTCTGGGGAATGTTCCTTCCCTTCTCCTTCATTCCCTCTCAAGCCGAAAGATACGGCATGTCTGCAACGCTCGCATCATACATGATTCCCGTCCTCAACGCCGCCAGGTTCGTTTTCCCTTGTTTTCCCCTCAGAACACTCCTTCCTTCCTTCCTTCCTCCCTCCCTCCCTCCCTTATCCTGCCTCCCCAACCAACCAACCAACCAACCAACCAAATCAACCAACTAACTAACAAACAAAAACCCCAGCACCCCGGCCGCATCATCCCCCCATACCTCGCCGACCTCTTCGGCCGCTTCAACCTCATGATCCTGACGACCCTGTTCTCCGGCATAATCGTGCTGGCCATCTGGCTCCCCACGCGCGGCAACGCCCCCGCCATCGTCTTCAGTGCCCTCTACGGCTTCAGCTCCGGCACCGTCGTCTCCCTCGCCCCCGCCCTCGTCGCCCAGATCTCCGAGATCCGCGAGATCGGCGTCCGCAGCGGCACCTATTTCTTTATCGTCTCGTTCGCCGCCCTCACCGGTACCCCGATCGCGGGCGCCTTGCTCCCCGATCCCCTCCATGGGTCCTATACGAAGCTGTATATCTTTTGTGCCGTGGTTATGTTTGCCGGCGCGGGGTTTTATCTTCTGGCTAAGGTGAGGTTGGTGGGGTGGGGGTTTGGAGGAAGGTTTGATTGGGTTGGGGGTCTTTGTGGAGAAGGGGAAGGGGGAAGAGGGAAGAGGGTTGTTGAGAAGAGAAGTGAAGTGAAGTGGGGCGGGGATGAATGGGGATGGATGGAATGGTGTTTAGTTATTGGGAAGGAAGGATGGTGGATTGTTTGGTTTGGCGGGGCGTGGCATGGCGTGGCATGGCATGGCATGGCATTGGGTACACGATAATCATATGGAATGATGGATGGAATTAATGAATGATGTATGCTGATGATAGATCGATAGATAGAGAGTATCTCCAAACCAATAACTAACTAATCCGATTTACTATTGACCCGACTCCCAAACACCGGCGCTCGATGGAAAGATCGTGCATGCAACAGAAATGCACGTCACAAGAAAATGAAAGAAAAGAAAAAAAGTAACAAGAGGGCGGTGATGACAAGATGGATGACAATGATGACGGCAATGACACTGCATAGGCAAAAGCCAAACAATTGTGGAAGCATGTTTGCATGCATGTATGTATCCCAGCGCTCCAAAATGCAGCTGTCAATTATTCATTGGCTGTTGTACAACCTACACCAAGACTCCGGTGCGCATGCTTTGGACGCTTTTCACGCCGACACCCTTCAGCTTGCTCAATTCGGCGAGGCTGCTGATCTGGAAGTGTGCTTCGTCTGCGTGGCCGTGGTCCATCTCACACAGGCAGTCGACGATAGCCTCGGCCTTTTTGACACCGACGCCCTTGAGGAGTTTGATTTGGCTCACGTCGCGGGAGTTGATGATGGATAGGAGGTGGATGGTTCGGGGGGACGGGGCCGGCTCATCAAGGTCGATGCTAGCACACTCTTCCTCGATCGGAGACTTGGTCTTGGTGCGTTTCTTGCGCCTCAGGTGCGCGATCTCTGTGACATCCTCGTCACTGAACTGTTCCGCGGCTTCTTCGATTTCCTCATATTCCGCGTCCGAGTCGTCGGCGTGACGCTTGTGGGTTGTTGTCTTCATCGGCTGCTTCTTGAGTGAAAGCATGCTGCCAAACTCCCTCTTTCCTCCTGGGATAGTAATGGTGGCGGTCGTGTCGGCGTCCTGGTGGTGGGGTTTGCTCTGGGTCCGCTCTTTCAGGGTGGCGATCTTCCTGGAGAGCTTCTCGTTGTTGGGGAAGAAGGGGAGTGCGAGCTGATACATCCTCAGGGCGAAACTGTCCTCGCCCCGAGCCTGGTGCTGCTTGGCCATGAGCAAGTAGGACAGGCCTTCGGCTCTTGCGTCCTCGGTGCCGTCGATGCGTTGCTCGAGGAGCTCCAAGCGCCGTTGTACCTGCTCGTTCAGTTCGCGGACTTGCGTTTGTCTGGATTGCTCGCTGACTGCTCGTACAGCCAATATTTCTTCAACCTTCTTCTCCACCATCTCTTCGATCTTGGCTGCGGAGATCTCATCGTAGTGCTTTGGTGGCTGATGTGGGGGCTGGGCGAGACGGGTAGGTTTTGACGACAGGCGGGAGATTTCCGAGCTCAGAGAAGTCCGCTTGGGGGCGTCGGGTTTCCTGAACTGTGTGCTGAGTCTGGGGAGGGTTTTGTCGGAAAAGACGTGGAACGCCTTCGGGGGCTTTTCGCCGGTCTTCGCGGCGTCTTTGGCGGCGGTGAGGTTCACGTTCACCGAGGCTGTCAGTGGCCGCAACGGCTGGCGGGCGCTGGCCATCGAAGGCCGCGCCGCGGGTCGCGGAGGACCCTTGAACATGGGCTCGTTCTCCACTTCGCGCACTTCGATCTTCTTCGTGCGGTTGGCGAAGTTGAGCGAGCTGATCGTGTCCAGATGATAGGATCTGACAGGCGCCAGGTTCAGAATCATCACCGTCAGCCCATTGTTCTGCCCCAGAGACAGGATTCTGGTCATTTTCGATTCCCGGTATGGAATTCTGGAATGTTTCTTGCTGATCGCTTCCACGCACTGAGCCAAGACGAACAGGCTCTTGTTGATACTGGCCGACTCAACCATGCGCTCCTTGTCGTTGTCCGTCCGGCGGTTATCCTCGGAACCCGCAAGGTCGATTGCTGAAGCCGTGCTGATGCATGTCTTCTCAGCGGAGCTGACGGCGACTTTAACACAGAGGATGGCATGGGATCGTGAAGAGTGGGCGTTCAACTAATGGACTGTCAGTGCCACCCTTACGTGCTGCGGTGAAGTATGGGAGATGCAAACCTTCGTTGCCGATGTGGATCTGTTGATGTTCGCCTGATCATACAAGACTTCAAACTCCTTCAGACTGTGGCATGGCCTCTCCGTCAAACCTACAACCACCGTCTTTCCACCATTGTCTCGAAGCGGCAATCCCGCCAGTGTTCTCTTCTCTGGGGGCTCAAACAAGTCAAAGACCTTGTCGTTATAGATTTCGTAATAGCTCAAGGACACATTGACCGAGGTCTCCCCATCGCTGTCCTTCTCCATCTTCCGGCTGCGTCGGTATATACTGCTCAGGAGACGGGGGATGGCGCCTCGATCGGCCAGGCTTTTACCGCCTCGCATTGTGTGCGTCTTTCCGGTTCCCGTGACTCCGTATGCGAATAGTGTTACGTCGAAGCCGTTGAAAAGGTGTTTGACCGTTGGAGCAACTGCGACGATCAGTATGTTATTCCCACCAGGAGAAATTGGCTGCGTCACGAACCCTCTGCGTCGAAGAGCTCCTGCTGCGACGCTTCCGCATCATACACAGCATTGAACTGAAACGAATACTCCTCGCTTTCATTCTTCGGGTTTGGGATCCGTACTACAGTATCCCTGTCCCGCAGTGCCGCCAGAGCTCCCTTCTCCTTCTTGTCGCTCTTACCAGGCACAGCCTGGTTCGAGGAGTCTGTCCGCAAAATGACATCCGCCTCTCGTTCCGACTTCAGAAGCGGTCTTACCCGCCCGACAACCCGGACACTCATGTTGTATTAAAAGGTATATCTCCGACGCTTGGTGAAAGTCCCGGTGGTTCGTCGTATGCACTAGCTTGATGCTGCTAGTACTCGACTGATCAAATGTGTGGACCAATTGCTGGGTCGCGACTTATATCGGCCGTGTAGGAGGAGTATACTGGAATGGGGTAGGTCGAGACCAAAGATGGGCAGCTAAACCTTGCGAGATCGGTCGCCGCCAAAGTATGTCGCACTGTTAGATTCGGAGAAGTCGAACGCTAAATTTACCACTCATTAAATCGATGCGCACCGGAGCAAAACAACACGCGAGGCATAAAATCAAACAGAAAAGCAGGACAATTGGCGACTGGTGGTGGTCAAAGGCCGTGGGGGAGGTTGAAGAACGAGGAGAGCCACAGTGAAGCGACAGGGATAGCTGGTGGTGGTGCGGTCAGTGCTGTTGGCACGGCAACCTTCCACGTTCGGCTTCCCCAGGTCAAGCATGCCACACACACCACATCGTGCGTTCACTCTTGCTTTTTTCTTTTTCGGTTTCTTTTCCCTTTTTTCCTTTTGAGGCTTTGGTCTGCATTGCGGGACCTGAGAGGCTCTGTGACTAATTACATCAACTATTTCGACGTCACTCCGGATTTTGTGCCGACCTGCGCAACAATATAAATAATGTCACACTACGTGGAAGCAATGGTCAATCGGACATTAGCTTAGCATATATATTGCAACCCCCCACCGAAGGCAGATCAAGACCACAGAGCGTTGTCCAATACCGATAAACAGACAGATATCAAACACCGCTGAGGTCTACCGCAGTGTATCATGATATGAGTAGCCTCCCTATGAGCCAGGATGAGATCATAGGACCTCCTGCAGGTGCCAGGCAGAGACCGGACGGCAGACAGCAGACAGGAGAAAGCAGGCAGCAGACAGCCCTGCGATAAAGCATGTGCTCGCAACAACCACGATTCTCTGTGCCGTAGAAATGACCCAAACCTCCAAATAAAAGTCAGACTCGTCCGAAACATAAGGGACTCTCGAAGTACCCCGTAGTGACTGGTGGTTGAGAGTCGGCTAGGGCGCGGGGCGCTGATTGGCCGAGGCGCGGCAGCCGCAAAGGCCACCGTACACCAACCATGCTTGCTTGCTTGCTTGCTTGCCTCCATCATCCATCATCGTTCATCGTCCACTTCCGCTCCCACTCCCAGGACTCCTTGACCTGCCCCCCCCCCCCGGAGTGTGGTCCAGTCCTGCCTTTCCCTCGGACTTTGAACTTGTCCCGTCTGTGATCCCCTGCTCTCTTGCTTGTTAGTATGCACTTGCCCCTCCAGCCGCCATTCCCCTATCCCCTCCCTCCACCATGAATTGACCGCCGATCCAGTGAGCCTGTAACGACCTGCCCGACATACGCACACCCTCAAACGTCCCCCCCCCGTTGAACCCCCCTCGGAATCCCACCATCCACCTTATTAAGCGACACAATAAACACAAAGTCCTCTATGGCAGCACCGCAAGGGGGATACCCTCCCCAGGAAGGGTACGGTGAGCCCGTCGGCTACGGGTCTCCCACTCAACAGCCCGCGGCGTTGGCTCCTGGAGCCCCCGCCCAAGGCCAGGCTGGAGGTCGCAAGAAGCGAGTCTACGCCGGCGAAGCGTTTGACTTCGGCTCTGGAGCCAATGCTGCGTTGGGGGGTCAGTTACCGGGTGGTGGCAGCTATGGTGCCTATCCGCCGCAACCACAGGCCGCGGGATACCAACAACCTGTCTATGGGGCGGACCCAACTCAGATGCAGCCCGTGGCCCCAGGATATGCGGCGCCTGCCAGCCCCCAGGTCGCACAGATGACCCAGCAGTTTGGTGCTATGGGAATGGGAATGACTGATCCGCACCTGATGCCCCCGCAGCCCGTCGCCCAAGCTCCTCAGGCCCCGCGGGCCGTCCCCCTCAACCAGCTCTACCCGACAGATCTTCTCACTCAGCCGTTCAACGTGGCCGAGCTTGACTACCCACCACCTCCTATTGTTTTGCCTCCGGGTGTATGTCCCCCAGAAGCCCTTGGTTGCGGAGTACTGGATTGCTGACCCGTCGCAGACTAGCGTTTACCCTTCTCCCCACTCCAACTGCCCTCCGAAATACGTTCGCTCGACGCTGAATGCCGTCCCGACCCAACACTCGCTCCTCAAAAAGTCCAAGCTGCCGTTTGCTCTGGTTATCCAGCCGTATGGTTCCCTCCATGATTCGGAAGACCAGGTCCCCGTCATCCCCGATCAAGTTATCTCGCGTTGTCGTCGCTGCCGGTCCTACATCAACCCCTTCGTGACATTCCTCGACCATGGACACCGCTGGCGCTGCAACATGTGCAACCTGACAAACGATGTACCCCAGGCCTTTGATTGGGACACTGCCCTGCAGAAGCCGGCGGACAGGTCGTTGAGAGCTGATCTGAACCACTCGGTGGTCGAGTTCGTGGCCCCCCAGGAATATATGGTCCGTCCCCCGCAGCCGCTGGTCTACCTTTTCTTGATCGATGTGAGCTATGCGTCTGTCACCAACGGCCTTCTGGCCACGACTGCTCGGTGCATTAAGGAAAGCCTGGACCGGATCCCGAACGCAGACCGTCGCACCCGCCTGGGATTTATTGCGGTCGACTCTAGCCTTCACTACTTCAGCATCCCCCGGGATGGATCAGAGAGCTCCGACCCCCGGATGCTCGTAGTGAGCGATCTGGATGAGCCTTTCCTTCCCATCCCCGGCGATCTTCTGGTCACCCTGAGCGAGTGCCGCGAGAACATTGAGGTATTCCTCGATAAGCTGCAAGAAATGTTCCAGAACACCCAAAGCAACGGCTGCGCCATGGGATCCGCGCTGCGTGCGGGTTACAAGCTCATCTCCCCGGTGGGAGGCAAAATGTGTGTCCTCAGCTCCTCTCTGCCCAACATCGGCCATGGCGCTTTGACCATGAGAGAAGACAAGAAGGTCCTTGGCACAAGCAAAGAGAATGGTCTGCTGCAGACAGCGAACAGTTTCTACAAGAGCTTTGCCGTGGAGTGCTCGAAGGCGCAGGTCTCTGTTGACATGTTCTTGTTCTCATCCCAATACCAGGACGTTGCGTCTCTCAGTAACCTGCCCCGGTACACCGGTGGACAGACCTACTTCTACCCCGGCTGGAATGCCGCTCGTCCCGAGGATGCGATCAAGTTCGCGCGCGAGTACTCTGAATACCTCTCGTCCGAGATTGGTCTGGAAGCCGTGCTCCGTGTCCGTGCCACCACGGGTCTGCGTATGAACACCTTCTACGGCAACTTCTTCAACCGCAGCTCCGATCTCTGTGCCTTCCCCGCCTTCCCGCGCGATCAAGCGTACGTCGTCGAAGTCGCGATTGATGAAACCGTGGCGAAGCCTGTCGTCTGCCTGCAGACTGCGGTCCTCCACACTACATGCAACGGCGAGCGGAGAATCCGGGTGTTGACCCTGGCGCTTCCCACCACCCAGAGCCTGGCCGATGTCTACGCTTCGGCGGACCAGCAGGCGATTGCTACCTACTTCAGCCACAAGGCCGTTGAGCGGGCTCTCGGAAGTGGTCTGGAACCTGCCCGGGAGGCTCTCCAGGCCAAGGCTGTGGAGTTGCTGTCGACGTACCGGAAGGAGCTGGCTGGAGGCAGTGTCAGTGGTGGCGGCCTTCAGTTCCCTGCTAACCTGAGAGGTTTGCCGGTTCTTTTCCTTGCCATGATCAAAAACGTAAGCCCTTCCCTCCGACCCTGTTGACGCTTATGGCGACGAACTGACGTTATTTAGCTTGGTCTTCGGAAATCCGCACAAATACCCACCGACATGCGCTCCGCGGCGCTCTGCCTGCTCTCGACCCTTCCCCTCCCCCTCCTCATCCAGTACATCTACCCGAAGATGTATTCGTTGCACGACATGCCTGACAATGCCGGATTGCCGGATGAGCAGACGGGTGAGATCGTTCTGCCCCCGCCGATTAACCTGGCGTCGGAGCGGGTTGCCTCGTATGGTCTCTACCTCATCGACGACGGACAGACGCAGTTCCTGTGGGTGGGCCGCGATGCGGTGCCGCAGCTGATCGAGGATGTGTTCGGGCTGAGCGACAAGTCTCAGCTCCGGGTGGGCAAGCAGAACCTGCCGGACATGGACAACGAGTTCAGCCAGCGGGTGCGGGCGGTGATCGAGAAGAGCCGGGACCACCGGTCGAAGGGGGTGGGCAGCATCGTGGTGCCGCACCTTTATGTGGTGAAGGAGGACGGCGAGCCGGGTCTCCGCTTATGGGCGCAGACCATGCTGGTGGAGGACCGTGCCGACCAGAGCGTCAGCCTGTCGCAATGGATGGGCACGCTGCGGGAAAAGGTCTGATTGTCCCGGTTTCCTAAGCGTTCTCTCTCTGTCTCTCTCTCTCTTTCCCTCTGCCGTCATAGACCCCCCCGGTCGTATTTTGAGGCATTTGGACTGACGAGCTTCGAACACGCCTACAGGTTGTTCAGTAATGATAGCTTTTTTCGATTTTGGTAAATTACATGGAAGATACTTCAATACATTTCAAGTGGCTCTGTCTTGTTCGGCTGTCTCGTTGTAATCCTATTCGCTGCTTGTTTTCTACGGAATACCTTAATTCTTCCCTATGGCGTCTGCCTGGAAGGGTGACGGCAAAGCATTTTGCCTGCGTTGATTGGCCTCGGTATACGACTGCGGAGTATAGGAGAGTCCATTATCAGAAGGGAGGGAGAGCCTTCATGGGAACCCGTCTTGTAGATAGCCCACGTCCCAGGGACGGGGAGTCAGATCTGATGATGGGGGGGGGGAGGGTGAGTGAGTGAGGGTGATCTGATCCCTCCCGAATCGACAGCTTTGCCCTCTTTTTTTGGCATCGTATCTTGTCTTGTTTTGTCTTGCCGTTCGACGCAGCGGCCGCGGCCGCGGCCGCCAACCACACTGGCCGCTTCCCGCTGCTCCACTTTAGGATTCTACGTACTGTGTGAGTGTGCGCAGTTGCACCTCGGGCCAAATGAAGCCAAAAAAAAGAGAGAGAAAGGGGGAAAAACAAGGTTCTCAGTCAGTTAGTCGGCCAGTCGGTCTGTCAGTCCACTCGCTGAGCGGGGGGATTGGATAGTACTGGACACCGAGGAGGCTGGAGGGCCTGTGTCAGACTGTCAATGTGAGTGTGAGTGATGGCAGACAGGCAGACAGGCAGACAGGCACATTGCATTGGTCCGGGCGTTTTCTGTGTGGCCGATCATGCAGTGTAAACTTTAGATCACGGCTTAGTGGGATGCCGGACAGAAGCGCTGGCTGGGAGGGGGAGGAGCAAATCAGCGATGAGAATGGGGGTTTGGGGGATTCTGTGTGTGAGCGCCTGTGAGGGGGTGTTGGCTTGGGAGGACGGAAGGATAGGTGAAATGTGATGGATGGATGGGTTAACCTGTTGTGATGTGATGTGATCAATTGGGGTTGAGGGGCAGTAGCGCCTGTGATTGTACCTAGGTGTGTAGTATGTAGGTACTGTGATTGTGACTGTGACTGACGGTGAGGATGACATGGGATGGGATGATGGATGATGGCCTCGGGGCATCCATCCCCTCACTTTTCTCACTTATTGTTCTCGGTCTTACTCTCACTCATCATCACTATCCGGGTTGTACTGTATGATTATGGATGAGTATGGGCCTGAGTATGGTGTAAGCCCCTTCCCTAGAGGGACGAGTCCAATATTGATCCGATCCAATCCAATCCAATCTATCTAACTATGTACTCCGTATCGTGATTAGCAGATCCCGGGCCAGAAAAAGGCGGCTGGTGGAGACGGCGGTGGAGGGTGAAACTGCGAGAGAATTGGCGCCGTGGCGGCCAACCTCTCGCGGAGGCGGCGTTGAAACACTGGTCGAGACGTAGTCCTCAGGAAGACCCAGAGAGAGACCCAGCGAGAGGGGGCCCTGATAGATGACAGGATGGAGGGAGGGCCGGGTTGATCGACCACGAGGGTGTCTGGTTATCTGTCTGTCTGTCTGTTTGTCTGTATGTAAAGCAGTAGGTAGATACGATGTATCTTATGGAAGGTATGTGGTTGATCCTCCAGTTAGTTATATTTGACTCGATATTGGGTCACGGTGGTCTGGCCGGAAAAAGCCCCCGGCCCTCCGGGTGAAATGAAGTCGAGTTTGGGATAGATGACGGTACTTTGGCCGGTGCTTCCAGTCAAGGCATGAGGAAATGATTCATCGGAGAGACTCATCTTATTTGCATTTGATCTCATCTCATCTCATCTCATCCTCATATGAAATTGAAATGGGATGCTTAAAGAGATGGGTCAGGCACGGGGTCTCTGTTTAGTCACGGTTCAGTACCGTATGTACGTATGGTACTATACGGTAACAGCCCCTCTCGAGAGTCTCGGCGACTCATCCAAGGATCGCAGCTCTTCTCCCATCTTTCTTGCTCGCTCCCCTTAACTCTCGGCTTCTCCCCCAGCTGGCTGGTCATCGCAGCACGTCGTGGTCTTGTTTCGTCCTTCAGTCCTTTGTTGGGGCTGCTGCTATTCTTATTTCTGACTTACTCCTGTCGGTAAGTTGGCTGTCTGGTGGCTTATCTGCTATCGACCCTGGTTCCTTGGTTGGGCTCCTCACTCTATCGATAACTTGCTCCACGTTTCCTGTCCCTCAACCCGTCTACACAGCTCTTCTTTTGTTGTCCTAGTCGTGATTGTTTTGGCTGCTGTGTTGGACTTGAAAGCTCAGTCAACACCTGCAGCAGTCCCCGCAAATTATCTCTTGACTTCCTTTTGTCCCCTCCCCCCCCATTCCTTTGACCTGACCTGCGTCCAGCATCTACTGCTTGCTGTCTTTCTCACCACGTTTCCCCTCCATCTCTCTCCTCCTGCCCCACCCCACTCTGGCCGATCCGCGCCCGGTTTATTAACTTCCTACTACGTACGCTAGTCCCCTTGTTGCTTCTGACTACTGTCTTGACTATTGTCCTGTGTCTTTCCATCCCCTCCACATCCCTCGAGCTCCCCTTCGTCTTTTTTGTCCCAGCGTCTGTTCGTCTGCCCCCCGAACTGCCCCCCTCCCCAACTGCCCCCTGGTGCGTTTCTGCTTTGAAATTCCAGAAGCTCAAAGAACCTCGTGAAACTGACTATGCGTCCCGCATAGAACCAGATAAGAGGGCATCACCATACAACGGAATTAAAAATAGAACGCATTGCTGAAACACAAGACGCGAGCACCCCCAGGTCCTGGCAGCTGGTAAGAACTCTCCTTTTCGGCGGCTTCCGGCCTTGAAATAAGACCTCAGACCCGAACCTCCGCTCTGGCTCGATCATTGATCATTGACATCGTCGATTCGCTGCTAGATCACCCGACACGGCCATTCCCAGCGCTTACGGAACGGTTCATCCATTGCCTCTAACCTAACCCAACCCCCTCCGAGCCACAATCCGGCTGAAATCCCTCGCATCCCGATCGTACAGGCGCCTCCGGAACACCTGGCGGCTACTTGCGGGTCCCTGTGGTTTCGATTGCAGCAGACACGCGCTGTACCCCGCTTCCGATCCTTGACAGATTCCGAACGTCTGTCACCTGTCCAACACACTCGCCCCTAGCATGCGCATTTGCTGGGACTAGGCTATCACTAGAACTCGACGCGAGCGTCTCCTGTAAGCGATACGCCCAGTGCCTGCTGTCCCGCGTGTGATGGGCCCGCGGCGCTACCCCTCGTGGGCTACCCTGGTTGTCTGCATGTGACGAACCCAACACATCGGAATCGATCCTAGAATTTGGGGGCTGCCTTGGTCGCTTCACTTAGGATGGGATTGAGGGATGAGGTAGTCTGCTGAGCGCGCGGCCCAACACACAAATACCCGGCCTTCGGCTTCAACTGACACCTGTCTAGTTCCCGTACCCGCAACCATGGTGCAGCAGGCGCCTCCTCAAGGGGGGTCGCGGAAGATTTCCTTCAACGTTTCGGACCAGTATGAGATTCAAGATGTCATCGGAGAGGGCGCCTACGGTGTGGTGTGGTGAGTATCGACGCAAGCTGGGCATTGATCTCATGCTAAGGGGACTCCAGCTCCGCTATTCACAAGCCCTCCGGGCAAAAGGTCGCCATCAAGAAGATCACGCCGTTCGACCACTCCATGTTTTGCTTGCGAACTCTGCGTGAGATGAAGCTGCTGCGGTACTTCAACCACGAGAACATCATCTCCATCCTGGACATCCAGAGGCCTCGGAACTACGAGAGCTTCAACGAGGTGTATCTGATTCAGGTACTGCCCATCCAGGCGCTTCGAAACGCTCGAGACTAATCCTCCCCAGGAACTGATGGAAACCGATATGCACCGGGTTATTCGCACCCAAGACCTCTCCGACGACCACTGCCAATATTTCATCTACCAGACGCTGCGCGCGTTGAAAGCCATGCACTCCGCCAACGTTCTCCACCGTGACCTCAAGCCCTCCAACCTTCTCCTCAATGCGAACTGCGACCTGAAAGTGTGTGACTTTGGTCTGGCCCGGTCAGCCGCATCGACCGATGACAACTCGGGATTCATGACGGAATACGTCGCGACGCGGTGGTACCGTGCCCCGGAGATCATGTTGACGTTCAAGGAATACACCAAGGCCATCGATGTGTGGAGTGTCGGCTGTATCCTGGCAGAGATGCTGAGCGGGAAGCCGCTGTTCCCAGGCAAAGACTGTGAGTGGCTTGAATGGCGCAAATGCAGGGTAACGCTGACATGGTGCTAGACCACCACCAACTGACCCTGATCCTTGATGTCCTCGGCACACCAACCATGGAGGACTACTACGGCATCAAGTCTCGGCGTGCGCGGGAGTACATCCGGTCTCTGCCATTCAAGAAGAAGATCCCGTTCCGGGCGATGTTCCCCAAGAGCAACGACCTCGCGCTGGACCTCCTGGAGAAGCTGTTGGCCTTCAACCCGGCCAAGCGCATCACTGTCGAAGAGGCGCTGCGCCATCCGTATCTAGAGCCCTACCACGACCCCGAAGACGAACCGACGGCGCCACCTATCCCCGAAGGGTTCTTCGACTTTGATAAGAACAAAGATGCTCTCAGCAAGGAGCAGCTGAAGCGTCAGTTACCAATGATCCCATAGCCGAACAACCACTGACTTGCGCGCAGTTCTGATCTACGAGGAGATTATGCGGTAGACGGCTTACGAGGAGATGAGATATACCACGGAGTAAGAACAAGGCAGAGCCTGATGAGTTGGGACAGTTGACGTCGTCATGCACATAACCCATGGATGCATAGAAGAAGGGCCGGGCAAGTTGGACATTCCGACCCGCCCTGTGCGGAGTAATTTGCTGCAATTTGCCCGTTTGTGGGAGTCATTGACTGCGACATCTAGTGCTTTATGTGACATTGGAAGAAGCGGTTTGCAGTTTCAGCGATAGTCCAGCTCCTGAATATACATTATGTTAGCGTCATTGAATGCGAGACAGAATTCTGTCCACCGAACCAAACTATGGGTATATATACTCCGTACAAGACCGGCCTTTCGATAAGCAGATTCATCCTAAACATCACCCACCACACACCACCTCAAGCCCTAAGTACCTGGTATCTAGCCACGTCCCTCCATAAACCTCCGAATCCCCTCCCCTACCCCCTCCGGACTAGGCCTCTCAGCACAAACATCCGCCTCGAACCCAAACTCATTGCGAAGATGATCCCTCGTCGTCGGCCCAATCGTCGCCACAAAGAACCTCCTCCTCCTCCCCCCATCCTCCCCATCCATATAATTATTCTCTCTCAAAACCCCAACCATCCCCTCACACCCCGTCGGCGAAAACACCACCACCCAGACCACCCTCCCCTCATTCTGCTTCTCGGGTGCGCTATCCCGCATTATTTCTCTTTCCGTCGCGATGATCTGGGAAAAACTCTCCTCAAACCCCTCCATCACGCCTGTCTCGTAGACTACTAGCTCGTCGACCCCGATCCGCGTATGCGGGGGTAGGGAGGGGTTGGTGAGCGTTTTGGGGATGATATCGCGGCGTTGTTCGCCGACGAGGAAGAGGAGGGGGGGTTTCAGGGCTTTCTGCGCTTGGGTTTCTGGCTGGGTATTCGCGTCGGGATCGGTGGTGTTGGGTGTGGGTGCGGTTGTGGTTGTGATCGTGTCAGAGTAGAGACCGTTATAATGCTGGAGAATAAACTCGGCCAATGCGCCCCCGTTGCCCGTCTCTTGGCCGTGGATTGTTGCGTGGGGGAGGTGTTTCGTTGTCAGGGTGGAGAGGGAGCGGTGCGTTGCGGGACCGACGGTGTATAGGGGGAGGGCGAATTCGCGCTTGATTTTCTCTGTGCGGGGAGGAGAGTTGGGAGGTATGTGTTAGTATTTGTGGAAGGGAGGGGGGGGGATGTTTTGGAGTGTTCTTTGTTGTGTTGGGTTGCTATTGTCGTAGCTGTGGGTATAGAGTATGGTAGTATGGTGTGTGTGGGATAGGTAGATAGATATCTATACACACCCACCCACACATGCATATACCTCTACACACATACACACAGATGTGATTGATTCCTTCCAGTCCAGTGGAAGAAAGAAAACCACCAGAGCAGAGAAGACAGAAAGAGAGAGGTAAGGTAGGTAAGGGTAAAGGTAAAAAAAAAACTAACCATCAACAACCCCCCCCACCACATCCGCGAACCCCTCCACCGCGCGCTGGCTCGTGAAGATCAACCCCCCGTATTTTCTGTTTTCTGGCGGTCCCAGGAACCCATTGTTTGATGTGAAGAGGTCGCGCACGGTCTGTAGGTTTGGGGTATGGAAGTTGTGCGAGAGGACAGGGATGAAGGTTGGAGTGGTTGTGGTTGCGGTTGTGGTGGGAGCTGGGGTGGTGGTGGTGGTGGTGGTGGTGGTGAAGTATTCGTCGTACCCGTCGTGAGGGACGGATTTGGTTTTGAGGAGCAGGATGCGGGTGGTTCCCGTTTCTGTGTCGGGGGAGGGCATTTTGTAGGTTGTAGATTGGGGTTGAGTGGCGGAATTGGAGAGGAAAGGTGGTGGTGGTAGTGGTGAGGTGGGATGAATGGAGGGTGGATGATGGATGATGGAGGCGGAGGTGCGGGTGGGGTCCGATTGACGTCTTTCTGCAATGGTCTGCTCTATGCTCTGTTGATTGACCCCGCCTATTGTCGCGGCCTGCCTACTGAGATGCCTGGAGCTAATATTCAATGTTCAATTGGGATGTCTAGTTACCAGCCTATCGAGACTGCCGTTTACTACATTTACTGAGTTGTCTACCATCTGCTTAATGTGCTCAGTCGAACAAACGAATCAATGGGTCTAAGGTATGTACACTAAAAAAACAAGACTACTGGTCGTCGAGAACGTGCAGGTACTTCTTCTCCTCCCGTCTCTCCCGCTCCGTGGCCGGGGGCAGGTCGTAGTAGGAGGCGCTGCGGTATCCCAGCTATGCAACATTAGCCAATGCCTAGACGCACCAGGAACACACTCACCAGGTAGTGGAAGGTCAGGTTGCTGAGCTCGGCGGGCTCAATGTCCAGGTCCTTGAACGTCTTGGCCGTCGGGTCGATCACCTGGTCCATGAACTCGCGCTCCACCTCGTCGGGGGAGATGGTGGGCCACCACAGGAACTTGTTCAGGTAGTGCGCCATCGGCTTGAGGAGCCGCTTGGGGATGTTCACGTGGCGGCGGTGCTTGACGATTTCCTTGTCCACCAGCTCGGCAATCTCGGCCGTCGAGTAGTTCTTGGGGCCGTACAGTTCGTAGGTCTGACCGACGGTGGTCTCGTCGTGCAGCATGCGCTCCAGGGCGGCACCGACGTCGGGGGCCTATGTACATCAGCAGCTATCCAAAAAAAATCACATCCCGAATGACGTACGTGGACGGGCCAGTAGCGCTCCTGCATGTGGTTGGACGTGAAGAGGTTGGACACCCGGGCGAGCTTGTGGAGGAGGTTGTCCTCGAAACCGAACATGGGCGCGGGACGGACAATGGTGGTCTCGGGGTAGATGGAGCGAACCACTTCCTCACCCCAGGCCTGCGACTATCAGCATGCGAGCGACCATGTATGACCAGAACCACGGACCTTGGTCGAGAAGTACTCGGAGGGAGAGTCCCGCTTGGCGTTGTAAGAAGAGACGTGGATGAAACGGTCAACGTCGTACTTGGCGACCGCCTCGACGATGCGCTCCGTGCCGTCAACGTGAACGTCGGTGTAGGTGAAGTTCCTGCGCCAATTAGCAGAGCGCTCACCATTTCCCTTCATTTCACTGACTTGGTAGGGTATTGACGACCGACAAGGTTGTAGACAACGTCGGAGTGGCGCACAGCCTCCTCGATGGACTGGGTGTTGCGCAAGTCGTATTCCTGCCACCAGTTAGCGGGCCACGCCACCTGGTCTATTGGGAGCCGTCATACAATGAAGTTGACCCGGCCAAGATCACCGGTGACCTTCAAGTGTCTCTTCGTCATCTCCTCACGGTAGGGCACGACAACGGTGCATCCCTGCGTAGCTAAACGGCGTCAGCGTCTGTCCTTCCCGTCGACCAATTGCCCAACATACCGAGTCTGTTGACGATGTAGCGACCGAGGAAACCAGTGGCACCGAAGACGGTCGCGGTGTGACCTAGAGAAGAGTTTAGTCTTCTGGCAGCATACGAAGCGGCGGAGACAAGGGCTATGTACCTCCCAGAGAGGAGCTGTAGGGCGACTAGTCAGCACACGAAGCTCCACCACATCGGAAGGCGCCTTACCGTCCACCCTGGATCTTCAGAAGAGGCTTTCCGGTCCGAGTGATCGCGACATCCTGGAGATTCCGGCGCTGCATCTGGAATTGGACCCGGGGGGTGGGGACGAATGCCCTCGACCCCATGGCGGAATTGACGGCCCGGGACGTCTGCATGGTCTCAATTCTGGTTGGAATCAGCCGAGACCACCGAATTGCGTCCGGCACGGTGTTTGGGTAGAGAGTGAGGAAGAGAGGGGAGAGAGCGGAGCTCGGCGTCAGGACTGATGCTGCTGCAGCTGGTCGAAAGTGAAGGTCCCGAATATCTTGGAGTTGGCACGGGACTCGCGCGCTAGTCCCCTTTCGGCCACCACCGGTCCTCAGGCATTTGGCCATTGCGACCTCCCCACGCTAGATTCAGACATCTTACGGTCAAATAGGGCAGAGAGACTACTCCCCTACTATGGACACAAATTATCTACTCGGTTCGAGCTGGATGGCCCTCGTCGTGGTCAATCCGGGCCTCACGCCGGATCGCGTCTGACTATTCGACCACTCTGATTGGCTGCTGGACATATCGTCGTCATGCGAGGTCTACTACCACCAGGATAATTGATGAACAGAAGTTACTCGATGGGTCTAAGGGAGGATTCTTCGTAGATCAAAGGTCTACAGGGAAAATCCTATAGAATTATTGCGTGGTGCTCATATTCATCATGCTACCTGTCCACAAAAACGACCTAGGCACGCTGGCCACGCGAGAGGAAGAAGGTCAAGGTCCTCTGCTTCCCATCCTTCTGGTACACAAACTGCTCGTTCATAGACTGGTACCGGAAGTCCTCATTGAGCCCTGCGCCTTCGTGCAGCTGCCTCATCTGCTCCTCGGTAAACCCATGGTTTGTGACCGTGTGCTCAGCCTCACCAAAGTCGTGCGCCATCCGATGGTGGTCCGGCACAATGTCGATAATCAGACACACGCCGCCTTTCTTCAACCGCTGGCAGAAACGGGACATGGCCAGTTCCGGCTTCTCAAAGTGGTGGAGGGCCGCACTGACGACAACGATGTCAAAATCAGAGTACTCCGGTCCTGAGAGCTCGTCCGACAGAGTCTCAGACAGAAGGTCACCCTTGATCGCGGACATCTTGTCCCCGAAACCAGCGTCGTGGGCGTTCTGGTTGAACTGATTGATCATGTTGTCTGCGACGTCCATGCCCACGATCTTCGACACGAAAGGTGCCAAAGTCTAGACTTGTCAGTCCATATGTCTTTTACTTTTCACCCCCCTAAGACGCAAAGTAACTTACCAGAGAGACAACGCCAGTCCCACATGCGTAATCTAGCACCTTGATCTCCTTCCCCTGACCGGCCTCGGTGTCGGTCCAGGTATCACTGATCCAGGTACGGCGGGCCGTAACATTTCTGCAGATTCCATCCAGGACAGGCTTGAAACTGTCCTTGTAGGACTTGGCAAGATTGCTGTGCATGTTAGAAACCTTGTTCTTTAAGACGTCGACGGGTGCTACTACTCACTCAAAGTATTGACGGTTCTTCTCGGTGTGTTCGGTGTGCTCCGCCATGATTAGATGTGGGATATTCCAATTTATGTGAGTAGAAACGGACGGTAGAAAAAGATATTCCAGAAGATAGAAAATTAATTGCTGAGAGATAGATATGAGGTGAGTCTGAGCCACAGAAGAAGAAACGCCGGGAGTCAAAGGGCCGTATTTATAGCCCTACGGGACCAGTAAATATCAGCCTGGGCGCTGGCAGAACCACCAAATCCATAGCTGCCCGGAGAGATATCGGACACTTTTTGTAGACTAACTGGGTCCAAGATGCCCGCCAAGAGGGATCTGGGGAGGCCCAGACCGGAGAGCTGCCATGATTACTGAGATGCTGAGATTCAATTTGTCCACAAGATGAGTCGACCGATGCAAGACGACCTCGAGGGTCCTCGTAGATGGTAGCGGAGGAGAGCGAGCAACTGAGCCGCCAAAGATGATGTCGTGCCGGCGATGTCATGTGCCTCACCGCCCTCCCGATGAGGGTTTCGCAGCCCAGCGATGAGCCAACAGCTCCGCTTCCACCTTCCGATCAGCTTCCCTCCCCATCTTCTCGCCATTACACCCATTCGCCCTTTCCCATCCTCCGATCTCCCATCTCGTCCCTCTATACCCCTCGCTTCGCGTTCTCCAGACCTCCTCCACCATGGAGAACCAACGAATCTCCGACTTCCTCAGCGAGCAGCTCGAACAAGCTCCGGAGACGTCCCAGGCCTCCTTCCTGAGCTTCGAAGACCTCTGGGAGCGCAAGCTATGGCATCAGCTCACGGACTCCCTGGTCGACTTCTTCCGCTTACCCGAGAGTGCTCCCCAGCGCCTACCGATATTCAAGTCCTTCGTCCTCAGCTTCGCCGACAGAATCAATCAGCTCAAGTTCGTCTCGCTGGGTTTGATGGCATCATCAGAGTGCGCTGGTTTGTATCCCACCCATCGCGCAGCAACCCGACGGCCAATCTGACAAGATCTCCCCCAAACCATCCAGATGACCAAGAACGCCTGTCTTTCCTCACATCGCTGGCAGACAAAGTCAACAAGCCCGAGTCACAAGACGCTTACATCTACGCCCTTGCCGATGTCGCCAACGTTAAGCAACGGCTACAAGACCTGAACGGTGCACAGAAGGATCTGGAGACATGCCAGAAGGTGCTGGATACATTCGATTCCGTGGAGACCGTCGTGCACGCCTCCTTCTACAAAGTCAACGCAGACTACTACCACGTAGGTCCCCGCACTCAACTGCCCCCTCATCTATCTTTCAGTATCGTGTACGGTATACCTAACAATGGCCCCCATGTCATAGACCAAACAAGAATTCGCCTCCTTCTACAAGAACGCCCTCCTCTACCTCGCCTGCATCGACCTCGAGGACCTCGGCGAATCGGAGCGTGCGTCCCGCGCGTACAACCTCAGCGTGGCGGCGCTGGTCTCCGACTCGATCTACAACTTCGGAGAACTGCTCCTGCACCCGATCCTGGACTCCCTCACCCAGACGCCGCACAGCTGGCTGCGCGAGCTCCTGTTCGCCTTCAACCGCGGCGACCTGACCGCCTACGACGTCCTCGCCGGCAACATCTCCAAAAATCAGCTGCTCGAGCAACACCGCATCTTCCTGTACCAGAAGATCTCCCTGTCCGCGCTGACGGAGATGGTCTTCCGCCGGCCCCCGCACGACCGCAACCTTACGTTCTCGTCCATCTCCGCGGAGACAAAGGTCAAGCCCGAGGAGATCGAGCATCTCATCATGAAGGCCCTCTCGCTGGGCCTGCTCAAGGGCGCCATCGACCAAGTCGCCCAGGTCGCTCAGATCAACTGGGTCCAGCCCAAGGTGCTGGATATGAAGCAGATTGAGGGCATGCGGAACCGTCTGAAGGATTGGGATGCCGGCGTGAACCAGCTGGGTCACTGGATCGAGGGCGTAGGAAAGGACGTCTGGGCTGCGTAGACAGCCAGCCAGTCAGATACCTTTCTGGTTTACTTCCCTTCCCTTCCCCTCTTCCCGTTATTTGGTCCCCTGACTCGCATAAGAGCTACCCCATCATGTATGTACGAACAATTCCTCCGTACTAGAACCTCATTATAATTGAGATCCATACGAGACTTGCGGGGTCTTTTGTAAATAGATGTAGAGTGTGAAATTCAAGGCGGAAGAGACAAGACACGAACGACTGGAAACAGACAGAGACCGAGACAGATGATAAGAGAGGGGAGAGAGAAAGAAAAGAACCCCCCAATGAAGTTGACATTGATATTTAATCTAATACAAAAATACTAGTAATAAACCTGCTCATGCCCAAGTCGTTGCAATTATAATAATACATAAGTATACAGTTTGTTTTATCCCTCCCCAGTCATACACCCGGAAACACCAATCGCTATCGCTATCGCTATTCTAGACAGACAATATATATACTAATACTGATATTCTATACTATACAAGGAGATTTCATTCGGCGGCAGAAGAGCGGGATCCGGATCGGGGACCGGCACCGCCGCCCTGGGCTCGATGGCGCTGGCTGATGGCCGGGCGGCCTCGGCCGGCTTTCTTCCGCTGTTCGGCGGCCTGGCGCTTCGCGATGATGGGGTAACACTCGATCGGGGCGCGAGAGCCGACGTGCAGGCCTCTCGGGGTGAAGATTTCGACTTGAGGGAAGGAAGACGGGGGAGAGTCGGGGTTGGGTTTGGGGGTTAGCCCGAATCTGGGATCGGAGGTGGTTCCGTCTTCGGATTCGGGCTCGAGTGGATCCATGTCTTGCTTGGGGTTGAAGTCGATTACGGGCTCCATGTCGTCGAATTCGGGTTTAGATGTGGTGGATCTGGTGGTGGTGGTGGTGGAGGTGGGTTTGGTCTCGGGCGTTGGCTGTGTCGGCTTGGAGCGAAGCTGCACGGTAAGCTCGATCCAGCCGCATCCCTCGATCAGGATATCGGTGGACATCACTTTGTAAGGCAGAGACGGGGCCTTCTTGATGATCTTGTCTTGGAGCGCTTTGGCGATGGATCTCGGGAGATGCGATTTGGTGACATCCCATTTCAAGTCGAAGGTTCCGGCGGGCCTGATGCCGTCTCCGAAGCCCTTGGCGATGATGGTGCCCGGGTAATGACGCCGCTCGGCCTGGATTTCCATGGCCTTGTCGGTTCTTGTGACGAATGGCTGAAGCGCCGGCGACACGAAGCAGGCTGCCATGAGCACCGTGTCGGGATGTGTCGGGGTGATTCTTACCAGCCCCCCACCGAGCAATAGCGACTGGCCGGGCTTGATGGACATGTGTTCGGGGTTTACCCGGGAGGACATGATCAAATCGCGCTTGTGCTCGTCGAAAACATAGTCGCTGAGATCGTGGCGCTTCAGTCCTGGAAGGTCAAACATCTCGCCCTTTCCATGTCCAAAGGGGATGCGGATCGGAGAGACCGTCGTGCCTGGTAACGAGGACACAATCGGAAGAAAAGGATGGAGACCTTCCGGAGGCGGAGGTGGGAGAAGAACGTTTTCTGTGCCATGAAGAACAGAGATGTTGGGGTTGGGAGTCAGTTTGGATTCTTTGTGGCGCTGCACCATGTCGGCAATCTTCTCCAGATTCCTGGTGTCCTTGGGAAAGCAGCTCTCGATGAAGCTGCTCTTTCCCACGTTGGTCTTACCGACCACCCAGATTCCACCTCCGTGCTCCCTGATTTCCTTCTTGACGTTCTTGGTCCACCAGCCCCGATGAGCACTGATTAGATATACGTTGCCCAAGCGGTAATCTGCGGCCTGGTGCTTGAGAGTATCACGAAGAACCGACTGGAAAAACTTCATTTTGGAGTCCGCTTGCTCCTTCGTAGGCGCAAGAAGATCCGCGCGAGTGATGATGAAGCTGATGGTCGGCATTTTGACTCCTTGCTTATACCTGTAAGACGCCGAGCGCCGGTTCTTCGTGCGCTGATTGAAAATACCGAGCTCTTGGTAGATATATCTGACAAGAGACATGGGGAAATCTGCCGCATCGACGACATGGTAGATGCGGTTATGGGTGTAAGGCGACTCATCGAGGTATGCACGGATGGCGCTCATACTTGGCGCAATGACAGGCATGGCCTTGTTGTGATGCAACAGATCGTGGCATCTGTCGCATATTTGTACCGGGGCTGTCGCAGATTTGAGGTAATTGCTAGCAGTGGCTATGGCTCTTCCTACCGCAGCTATGTTCCAGTTAGTACCAACGGTTGCGCGCTATAAGAAAGAAATCAAGGAGGACTATCGCACCTGGCTCGCGACGGGGTTTCCCCTTCTCTTCTATCAGCTCAAGATGCTGCCGAATCTCCGTTGCGGCTGTCTCCGCGTCATTTTTCAAATCAAGACCAACACCTTCTTCTGACTCCTCATTTAGACGTTCAGCCAATTGCTGCGTTTCAGCCATCCGCTTCCGCGTCTGCTTCTTGGTTGTATCGTAGAAGCCGGGCTCGAGGGGCTCGACGGTTTGCGCAAATGCACCACATCCGGGGCAACACAGAGGGAGGGGGAGCGCATCGAGAGGGAGAGCATCTGCCACAAGATCGGGCTGTTCGGGAGAATCGGTATCTGCAGAATATTCGGGTGGTTCGGGAGACTCAGGATCCGCAAGAATTGAGATTTGTTCAGGAGCGCTGACACGTAACGGACGATTCGTGGAGAAGGAGCGTAGCAGTATTCTGTGGTTCAAGCCATCTAGACTTCGGACGGGGAGGACCTCCGGCTGCGAAAAGACAGCTGCTCGCGTGCACGGCCTGGAGAGCTGTAAGGACTGGCGCGGAAGGCGTGAGGAAAGTCGATTTAATGTAGGACCCCTTGGGATCACGCGCCCGAGGTATGGCGACATGATGGAGTCCGTAGACTGTAGCAGCCTTGGGCGGAGAAATTGAATGGGAGGGAAGAATTGATGGATGGAGAGCGGCGATTGATAGTGACGGCGGCGGAGGTCCGCTTCGACGCCCCGGAAAAAGTTCGCGGTGGCAAAACAGCCGGACAACAATGGCCAGTATGACTGTCAAAACCAGAGAAGATATAAACATTTATTTATCTTGAGGTGGTAGTAGGAAGGGTCATTATGTATTTCAAACAAAACTGTACGCTAATACTAAAGCTGAAAACTCCCGCGATCCGCAGACCCTGCATGTAAATGACCGAACGACTGAAGAGCATGAAAGAACCCGAAGGATGCATGAACCATACTCCGTAAACGCATAAACAACACAACCTTAACATGGCTCACGCCCTTGCCTTCCCTTTGCCCTTGGTATCATCGGCCGACTCATCCTCCTCCTCATCAGAATCGCTCATGAATTCATCATCTTCATCGAACCCAACATACCGCCTGGGCGCAACACTGCGAGCCGGTTGCGACGGGCCCGGCGCATCCTCCATCTCCTGCTCATCATCGCTTTCCTCCGAGGCAGACGCAGACGGAGTGTCTTGGCCACTACCTTCACTGGCACTCGTACTCGACCCACCCAAGATAGTCTCGTGCAGGTTATCCGTCCACATACCATCCTTCATGGCCATGAGGACCGCCTCTCTCGCCTTCTCGTTCATCTCCTCCTTATCCTCCATCCACTGCCCATCGATCTTCTGCTTCCCGCCGCCGTTCTTCAGCTCTTCCTGGCGCTTCTCCGCCGCATCAACGACAGCCTGCCACCTGCGCCGGCGCTCCTCTTTCTCCTTCTTGTCCATCTCCGGCTTGAGCGCAAGGTACTCGGCCAGCGCCTTGGCTTCGTTGACGGTGCGAAGACGCCGCCCATCGAGATTGCGGCTGGAGCCGTTGTCGTCGCCTTGGTTGCGCTTGCGCTTACTGGACATGCGGCCACCGGCGGCACGAAGCTGGGATCCGAAACCACCCTTTCCACCGCATAGTGGGGCGCTGAGGCGGAGGGGGAGGATTGAGGTGGGCGCGGAGTCGCCGGCGAGGTAGGATAGGAGAAGTTCGGGTGAGGGGAGGAGTTGTTTGTTGTTGGTGGTGGTCAGGACGAGGGAATCCAACGACACAGAGGAGGGGAGGAATGAGGTGACCTTTTCCGTGAGCTCAGAGATGCTCGACGAGGACGGAAGCGAGAATGAGACTGTCGGGGGTAGCGACAGACCCGGGAAGGACGACAGGAGGATGTTGACGTTCTGGGGCGCCATTTTGATGGTGATGGCTAGTGGCAACTTGAAATAGGACTGGGATGGAATGGGAGATAGGCCGGTGTTTAGTAGAGGATATGTAGCACCGTCGCACCGCAACTGTGTCGCTCGTTGAAGGTGGAGTTGAGGACTGCAGAACAAGAGACGCGATGCGGAGAGTTCCCGATAAGCCACCGCTGACTAAAGAAGCTGACTAAGACACAAGGAGGACTCATGCCTTAGGCTGAAACAGCTCAACTTTCCACGTGACTGCGCTTATCAGGCTAGCGGGCCGATTAGGGCCGCAACCCTGCAAGCGTATCCCGATCGGGAATCCGCGCACTTTTTCCCTCGACGGCCGCCGCTCCACTCATATATCTACATTTAAACCACTCTCTTCGCGCGTTGTCAAGGCGATTCCCCGAAGAGCGCTAGGAACTCGCGACAATGTAAGTTGACGCCCCTAATATTAGCCATTGGGCTTCAATATGATGATAACGATATGATGTGATGTGATAACTAACCTCTCCGCCTTCAGGCTTATCCCCAAGGAAGACCGCAAGAAGATCCACGAGTACCTCTTTCGCGGTATGTGAAGCTGCGCCCGCCGGCCGGCATCCGGTCGAGATATGCGCATATGAAGGAGGAATATTTGTCGCTGACGGTTTTACTTAAACAGAGGGTGTGCTCGTGGCCAAGAAGGACTTCAACCTTCCCAAGCATGGCGACATTGACACCAAGAACCTCTACGTGATCAAGGCCCTCCAGTCCCTGAACTCCCGCGGCTTCGTCAAGACCCAGTTCTCGTGGCAGTACTACTACTACACCCTCACCCCCGAGGTATGTTGCTTTGGCTATGTTCCAATTCGGAAGAATAAAGGACAGCTGGTCTAACTGAAATTTTAACAGGGTCTGGACTACCTCCGTGAGTGGCTCCACCTCCCCGCCGAGGTTGTCCCCGCCACCCACATCAAGCAGCAGCGTTCCCACGCTCCCCCTCGTGGTATGATGGGTGGTGAGGAGCGTGAGCGTCGTCCTCGTGCTCCTCGTGAGGGTGGCTACCGCCGCCGTGAGGACAACAAGGAGGGTGGTGCCCCCGGCGAGTTCGCCCCCAGCTTCCGTGGTGGATTCGGCCGTGGCCGTGGTGCTCCCTCTTCTTAAGAGTGTCGCCTGCTGGTCTTCCAAGGGTCTGATGGGATCGTTGCCGGTGCGGCTTGAGTAGGCTTTTCTTTGAAAGAAGTCAGAAATTGCCGTGCTGCTGCACATCCTTAAAAAGAAGTTTATGCCTTCTGCTGTCTCGATGTCACGAAATAGTTAGGATTAATGGCATGATTTCATGATACCAATTTTGGATTTGTAGTTTTCGTAATAGTGTAGCTAAGCTAACTGGGTAAATACATAGCCTGTATTATCGGCCATATGTTCCAGTGCTTTTCTGGCCCAGCTCCTGTACAGGGCTAGATACAGCAGAGCGCACGTACCACTGCCAGATTTATTTGGAGAACCTCTGTCGATCATAGCGGATCACGGCTTGCAGGATGACCGATGCACCTGTGGCGCAATCATCCGCAGAGCAGAATTCCTCCGGATGATGGCTCAACCCATCTTTGCACGGGACAAAGATCATACTGGTTGGGACTCTTTTAGAAGTGAACACACTGTCGTGTCCCGCACCACTCATGATCGTCCGAATAAGTGACTTGGGCTCTACAGCATTGCTGTCCGCGACAACGGCTTCCGCAGATTGTTGCACGCAGTTAATGCAGTCGGGGTGAAACTTCACAGCCGGTGAATCGAAGTCGAGAGTCCACTCCACGCGGCAGGGCTTGCCAATGCCCTTGCCCTCTTCTGCAGCAATCGAGTCGAAATCCTTTCTCAATTCCTGTTCCACAACCTCGACCAACTCACTTTCCGGTCCCCGGATGTCGAGACTGAAGCTGACGAGACCAGGAACCGTGTTCACGCTACCGGGCTTCGCTTCCACAATTCCAACGCTGGCCAGACAGCCGTGGGAGGAGGCTACCTCGCGTGCACGCACCATCATACGAGCGAAAGCATATAGCGCATCTGCGCGGTGCTCGAACGCAGTCGTACCTGTGTGGGTATCCCTGCCGATGATGTTCAGGCGAAACCAGCGGTATGCCTGGACCGCAGTAACAACACCGACATGCTGGCCCGCGGAAACGAGGTGAGGGCCCTGCTCGATATGCAGCTCGAAGTGGGCTGCCATTGGCGTTTGCTTGTAGGAGCATGGGGTAGTTCCCAAGTAGCTGATCTTCTCCAGTGCGGACTTGATGGATTCTGGGGCGGAAGACGCCGTAGGGAGAGAAGCGACAGTTGGGACCTCCTTGAGCTCATGTGCCTTGGAAAGGGGAATGCATTCCGCCCAGACTCCGGAGGACACCATGCTGATGGGAAATCTGGCACCCTCTTCGCTATGGAATTGTTAGTGATGCAAGATCGAGGGTGGGTATAGCTACCGCGGCCTTACTTTGTCCAATTTACAACTCCCACACCACCCTCAGTCTCCAGCCCCATCTCATCCAACACTTTCAGTGTTTCGATACCGGAGAGTACGCCCAGGATCCCGTCATATCTACCACCCGTCGGCTGAGTATCTAGGTGGCTGCCAATGAAGGTGGCTGGTACATCGGTCCGTCGTCCAGGACGAACAGCGAAGATGTTTCCCATCTCATCCACCGTGATTTCACATTTCAATGCCTTCGTTGTTTCAATGAACCAGTCCCGCACTTGCTTGTCCTCTTGTGATAGCGCCAGGCGCTGCATACCGGTGTCTGTGGACCCGCTAGATGATGATCAGTCTAATTCTCGTCGAGGGCTGTGGCAATTGAAAGAGGGATGTTCTCTGTCCTATACAGAGCTTTTCGCACTAGCAACGTGAACGCATAGGGTGCGACATGAAACTTACTCTCCCCAGCGAATCCCAAACCCCCATTGACAGCTGAGATGAAGGTCCTTCGCAAGACGCTCTTTATTGGCCCTGAGAGCCGAGACCTCAGCCTCCGTCAACTCCGTAGACAACATGGCCCGATTATGAGAGACTTGGAAGGCTCGACGAGAAGATGCAAAACCGGTCCGCACGAAATGGGATATTGCCTGGTTGACAAGTAGGCCAGCGACTCTAGCAGCTGAAGAGCCCAAATATGAAGCACAAGACATCCTGGCCGTCGATGGCGCCGACTGGGGCTATATCTACTTCGAGGGCATCGGAGACCCCTCCCGATAAGCGTAGGATGATAAGATAGGCCAGTGGGGTCAGCTGCGGCCTCGGGAATGCCACCGAATCAGGGCGGAACGGACTTGTGTCCGTCTGGCGATACGATCGCTTGGCTGTGCTCCATCTCCTCGGGTCGGCTAGGCTGTTGGAGTAGGGATAAGGAGTGGAAGCTTCTCGGCGAGGGAGGGAGGGTGTCTTAGTGAGGGGCACGGAGCTGTCCGTACCGCGGCGGCATCCGCGGAGACCGCTGGAGGCTTTAGCAATTGCAACATCCGATTGAATAAAGAGATCGATTTCACTCGGTGGCGTAAGGCTAAAGGGATAGTTTAAGCTGTAACTGAAGTAGCACAAGTCTGGCGCAAATGGCAGGCTGTCTATTGGTTATAGAAGGTCAAATGTAGGGACGGACTCCTTCCAAAGCGTGTGTCGGCTGTGGGCATTGGCAATTGCAGCCTTATTTATGCACACGGCCGTGGCAATAAAACGAACGCACCAGTGCCCTCCAAACAAACAACTAATCGGTGTAAAAAGGAAATTCAAAAAGGATCACCAGACAGACCCATCCTACGCGATACCACCTGAGCAAAAAGAAAAACAATAAAATCGACGGCTATGTCGATGGATAAGTCCAAAGATTGAGAAGAGGAGTCTTTTGGGCAAGCCACGGCCATCTCTGGTAAAAGGCAAGAAATGGGTTCTGAGCTAGCTTGTCCCACTCCTCCCAGACTGGCCCTTATTGTGCTACTTAACCCGCCTTTTTGTACGCTCTACAGCCGCGGTTCGAATCCCCGACGGCGCGATCTTTTCTTTCCCTTTCTTTTCCTTCCCCTCGCCAGTAGTAACAATTGTCCGTCGCGTTCCGCCTCAACCCCGCATTCGGTCATGGCTGTCGCCCTTCTTCTGCCTTGAGCATCACATATCTTCCTTCGTACTTTCGATCCCCCAGCTTTCGTATCCATCACACGCAACCCCAACTTCTACAAAATGTCGTCGTCCGCTGCTTGCATCTTCTGCAAAATCATCAAGGGTAAGTAGGATAAACAACCTGCGTTCCCTCTGACAATCAGGTCTCTCCAATTTCGCCCGCGAACCTGTCTGTTGTGTCTATGGTGGCTCCCTAGCTAATCCCGCCCGCCGTAAAAACCACCAGGTGATATCCCTTCCTTCAAGCTCTTCGAGAGCGACAAGGTCTTCGCCTTCCTTGATATCCAGCCTCTGAGCCGTGGACATGCGGTGAGTGTTGCCCTGCCCTGCCCTGCCCTGCCCTTGCTTGTGAACTTTTCTATGTTCATCCCTGTCTCTGGTCACCCATCCCCGCACCAGTCGACGGGACCCTTGAGATGAGCATCAATGAAATGTCTAATAAGCAATCCTTTACTGCACCTCCTCCCCCATTCCTATCCAAATGCATACGTTCCCTCAAAAAGATAAAACAAATGAATAACGCAAGATTGAACTAACAAACCCCAGCTCGTGATCCCCAAATTCCACGGTGCAAAGCTCACCGACATCCCCGACGAAGATCTGCACGAAATCCTGGTACGTAGCAGCACCACTCCCGAACCCGGGGAGGCGGCACAGGGCTACTTTATATCACCCCCAGACTGAGGACCCTGCGAGATGCTCCCCCCGCAACGAGGCACTAAACTAACAATCGAAACCAGCCCGTCGCGAAGAAAATCGCCAAGATCAGCGGCGCCGAGGACTTCAACATCCTGCAGAACAACGGCCGCATAGCGCACCAGGTTGTCGATCATGTAAGAAACTCCCACCCATTACTTACAAACCCGTTCACCCATTCCCCTATTGAGGAGGGATATCTGGCTAATGCGGAGCTTCTGCTGTTTTTTTTTTTTTTGTTGCTACTAGGTTCACTTCCACATGGTACGTTACCCCTTCGCGTTGTCTCCCTCTCCCTCTCCCTCTCTTCTTATGACATGACTATGGCTATGGCTATGGCTATGATGTCAAGGATGCTGTAGGCTGTAGGTTGTGGAGTGCTAACGAATGTCAACGAAACAGATCCCCAAGCCTAACAAGGCCGAAGGTCTCGGTATCGAGTGGCCGGCCCAGGATACCGATATGGATAAGCTGAAGGCTTTGTACGAGGATCTTAAGTCGAAGATGTAATTGTAGGTAGTACGGATTAATGTCTATAGTACCATGACTTTGTGTACTCCGAATTGAAATTTGTGTGTATGTGTGTGCTTGGAGGAGGGTTGTAGGAAGTGCTGTAGCTGTTTTGATTGATGTTTCCTATGTAAATATCTAAAATGTTCCCTCGGATTGTCAATTCCCTACCTACCCTTGAGCTGCTTTACACCGGTCAAAGTGCTGGCCTGTATCTCATCTCATGTCACGCAGGGTCAGCCAAGCTGGCAGCAGTGCATGCCCAAGTACAATCAAGCCCACAACCGTATATTCCAGTCTAACGGCCTATAAAAAAAAAGGAAACAATCCATGCCCATCTAGACAAGAAGCTATTTACATGCCACAGTGCAATCCTATTATGACACACCAAACCTCTATCAACAACACTCTCTAACACGCTATATAACATCATGGGCAGGGCAGATCATTCCGCCTTCTCATCGCTGAGCGCGTTTCCTTCGACCTTGCTCGCGGTGGGATAGAACTCGATCTTACCTCCTCCTTGGATGACATCCAGTCTGTCGTACAAGGAGGTGGCTCGGACGTAGGGGTCAAGCTCCCAGTACTGGACTCTCAAGCGCTCGATGAGCTCATTTCTCTTGTTCACTACGGCCTTGATGGCCCCGTCGTCTTTCTTCATGGCGGAAGAGATCCACTCGATGGTGAGGCCCTGGATCTCTTCAGAGAGCTGCCGCCGTTCAGCCAGCAGTTCGTCTCGCTTGGCTGTATCCTCCATGGGCTTGTTCTCATCGGGCTGCGCCTCGATGTATTTGTAAGCCCAGTTCTCGTCACCGTCCAGTTCTTTCATGATGCGGTCTTTGGGAATGAACTTCTCCAGGTCCTGGACGTTCTTGGTAAACTGGATCTTGGAGGCGACGACAGGGTCAAGCCAGCCCTTGATGATATTCCATATTCCTATCGTCGCGTTAGAGCACGGTCGTCATGATTGGATGGAGGATGCAAACCTGAGAAGATCCAAGGGGCCTTGTGGATAAGAACAACTCCCAGGCATTCCGGGTAGTTGGCTTCGAAGCATTTGATCATGTACTTGACGGGGTGGTAGTCCTATGCCGGGTTAGAAAGAATAACTTGCGGGAGACCACAGTGCACATACCATGTTTGCCAGAGAGAAGTCGGTCATATCAAAAACAATACACTGTGTACGGTCAGAACATCTCCTGTGTCAACCGGCGTGAATACTCACGGCTGTTTCGACCGGAGGTGCAAGCATCATCCGGGCCGACTCGATGGTATACACGGTGAACCTATCCAAGGCTTCCGCGTCCTGATCGGCCGTGCGATGCAGGCGCACTCTGACGACGCAAATCGGGCGGCCGAGTTTGTCAACGCCATGGAGGAAACTCTTGCCCTGGCGCATTTGGAACAAGAAGTCCTCACCCAGCTTCTTCTCAGCCGGGTCAGAGCTCTTGGTTTGGTTCAGAGCATGCAGTTCGCCATTCTTCATGATATCTTCATCCAACTTCACATCCAACAGTCTCCAGCGAAGCGTGGAGATAAACATGACAAGGGCTTTCTTGACGTCCCATTTACGCGCCCGCAGGAAACGGAGAAGCAAAGAATCGGGGTTGTCGTGCTTGACCATCTCCCAAAGCGTGAGGCGGATCTCCTCGGGCTTCATATCCACGAGAGCCTGCTGGAACTCCTTCGACTGTCCATACTTGTCATCTCCGTCGGCGATGTTGATGGAAGCCAGGCTGGACGTGACCCCATTGCTCGTCTTATCACTCGCGGTGTCTTCCTCCTCGCCATCGTTGCTTCGGAACAGGCCAAACCTGCGCTTTGACTTCTTCTTTTCCTTCTCCTGCGATGTACTTGAAGGGGTTTCGCTGCCGCTCTGCTGCTGCTCAATTGCATCCAGATTGACACCGCAGACCTTCAGCAGAAGGACCCAGAACTCTTGTAGCTTGGCTTCCTGCTCCGCTGTGAGGTTCCCGACGGTTCCGGGCGGTAGATCCATCGGCATTGTCTTAAGGGTTTCGATCACACCAAGAAACGGTTCGTCTAGATTTTTCTGAAGTTCGGGGGGGATAGAAGCCGGGAGGGGCTCGTCGCCGTGGTTGTAGAATTTATTTTGGAGCCAGGATCCTGCACCGAGGAGGATGAGGGTGACTGTGATCGTCCAGAACGATGCAGCCTGACTCGGTTCGCGACGATGTGACGGCGAAGTGGAGAATGGCCGTGTGATCGGACGAGACTTAATCAAAGGGGTATAATTAGAGGAGCACCGTAGGGAGATCTGTGCACGTCCAGGATGGAACAGTCTTTGCGACGCAAATTGGATCGCGTTGGCCGAGGAAGGAAAGAGGCGGCGGCGCAGGAATGGACCAGCCTGCATGTGCTTGTTCCCGAGGGCCAAAAGGCGACCGGAGACTGACGACTCGGATGTTCAGGGCAGGTCCTCCTGTGCGAGATATCTCGATCCGCGACTCGCTGAGCGAAAAGCCACAGGCAAGAAATGAAAGCCGGGGGGAGGGGAGGGGAGGATGCGGGGAAGGCAAGCGAGAGAAGGAGGCGAAGGGAGGAGGGCGAGCGGAACGAGGCGGCCGGTGAGAACCTTAAGGGTCCAGGGTTCATACAAAGACGGGCACTTGGGGAGGTTCGCAGCTAGCGGATGATGCTATCGGATTCCGATTCAGTGCACTGGTGCAGGTTTCAGCGCCCCGTAATAAGAATGGATCAGAACGGTTCCCAGGCGCTCCCACCAGGGGTCTTGCGTAGTGTCTCGTCCGAACCTAATTATAGGTCGAGTAGCACCAGAACTAAGAAGGACTGCCAGGCCCAATGCGGCAAGTGGGCAACCACCATCGCAGCCTGAGGCATACAGGCCGTGAGAGGGTCCAGTGATCAGGACTTGCCCGAAGCGGGGAGCAACAACAACAACAACAACAACAGACACTTGCCGTCCCCAACGCTGCAATTCATCCAACCAGGCTGAAACAAGTGGCGTCGCTCATATCACTGACAGATTTCCTCTTACGCCCTCCGCCCGTTTGACCCCCCGGAAATTCCTACGGCCCATAGTCTAGGCATCGTCGTCATGGATGCGTTTTCCCACTCAGCGTCTCGCCCACGGCCCTCGTCGAGACCTACAACCCCCCTGAGACCCGGTTCTCGATCGTCGCTTCGTGAAGCGCATGGCTATGGACACAGCATTCGCAATGCAGGCTACACGCAGCCAGCCATCAATGCGCTGGAGCCTCAGTTTGCGGAACTCGCGGACTCCATGGCGGATCTCGAGGCCAACTTCATGCACCTCCAGTTGATGCACGAGAGTCTGACGCGGTTCAGCGAGAGTTTCGCCAGTTTTCTGTATGGCCTGAACATGAACGCTTTCTGTGTGGACTTTCCCGAGGTATTGTGGCCCAAGACCTTTCTGTTTCCACGCATAATGCTCACTGAGGGTGCAGGCTCCTATCCCCGAATCGTTTCGAAGGGCAAAGCAGGCGGAGACGCAAGATGGTAGGCCTGATCCACTGTGACAAACCTTTGAAATATTAATTTTTCTTTACAGACGTCGAAGCGGAGCAGCTGAGACCGAACGACGTCGAAACAACATTCATGTGAGTTTGGCTACGTATGGTCATGTTCTGTCTCTGACGAAATCGTGTGCCTAGGACTACGGATACGTCGTTTGTCGAGAACCCCCCGAGCACTATTTCGACCAAGCCTACGACGAGGGTCCCGGCTTCGTCTCGTGGAACCAAAAGAGGAACAACGCGCGGTTCGACGAGGGGTCGCTATACGACCAGAGGCACGAGTCGTGGGGCGCGCCCAAGCGCATTGCCTCGAGGCAGAGGAATCCGGTGAAGGAAGGGACAAACATCATAAAGTGTATTACAGGAGGCAGGCAGTCGGGTATGCAGAGCCCACGAGGCCCGGAGGCTTGGGCGTAGGGAACGGTCGGCAATCAGCAACCCGCCGAAAGGCCTTGCAGTCTACCGTGCGCTCCGGGGACTCGACGAGGAATCGCTTCCGGATCGGACGCCGACAGATGCTGCAGTTCGTGACACAAAGTCTGCCAAGCACTTGATCGATCCCGCGACTCGTGTCCTGTGCGATGGAACATCTGGCTAGTGTCGGGTTGTCGATCGGATTTGCGATAGGCTGGGAGATTGTTTCGCTCCTGAGGCGATTAAGTTTCCTAGCTCTCATGAAACAGCCTCCACGAAGTATGATAGTGTTGTGTATGAATGATAAAGAGCGATCCCGATGGATATGTCGGGTTCTGGTGGGCTTGCGGCCCAAATAAGCCTTTTACGCCATTAGGCCTTGTAGGACTATCGCCCGTCTCCAGAGTGACCCACCCTGGGGTAGTAGTAGAGAATTGCCTAGCAGGAGGGTGGATAAGAGACCAGCAGGTCCCATCCAGATCCAATCTAATCCAGATCGAGATCCAGCATGCGTGGAGAGCCCAGCGGCTGTGCGTCCGGGAAGGGAAGGCGCGGCGGCGGGCGTCGCAGTGACGAGATGGGAAATCGGATCAAATGCAGTCCCGGTTGCTTTATCGCCCGGAGCCGCGGTCGTCCCTTGCCAAAAAAAAATTCATGCGGACTCGTGGTCTTGCGCCTGCTACGTCTTCTCTCCAGGGCAGTCTGTCATCGTGGACTTGGTCATTGACTGCATCCATTGCTCCCATCCAGGGACATTTCCTTCCGACTCCAGACGAACTCCGATCCCGACTGCGGAACAGCCGGTGGCTGCGGAGAAACACTGAACTGCTGCTCCATCCTCCCCGTTCACCCCATTCAACCCCCTCTCCCCCGGGCTTGCTATAGGGCCCGTCTATTGAAGGTGCTTCTTCCTTGCCTCCTCCCTTCCTCCCCTCCTCCCCTCTGCCTCTTCACAGGCCCCGCATGCCTTGCCCATAATACAATGCTGATCTGATTGAAATGCGCACAGTCCTCTCGGGTGTGACAATCCATGGATTCTCTCTTTCTCTGCAGTTGACCTGCTGAACACGTCTACCCCCGCCTCTCCCCCCTGGTCTATGAGAGAGGACCGCTGGAGTCCTGAACATCCTCTTTGGTCTGATATACCAGACCCTCACCTCTCGGTCGGCTGTGCCAGATAGGCGTCGAGTGCGACCCTCAAGCCTCATCTCCGCTTACCCGTCCCCACTATACCGTCGGAATGGCCAGTGTCCTCTCCATATCGTTACTCTCCGAGGCCGAGTTTGGCTGCGGTATGTATAGATCATGCGCATCGCGCCTCATGCCATTCCGTCTCATCGCTGACCCGCTATAAGAGCATCTTGGCGCGCTGCTGAAGCAGGATGGGGGCACTGCGGAGCAGTTCAAGAGTGCTTTCATCAAGACCCATAACGCCCTGGGGGCCTTCCCGAAATCCACGGAAACCGCGAAGAATGGTCGCCTCAGGGCTAAGGGCTTCTTGAAGCCTAAATACACCTGCCTGACATGTTCCGAGACAATGGCACTGGGAGATCGGAAAGCTCATTCCGAGAAGACGGACCATCAGTTCTGTAAGAGATCGTCTTTTGCGCCGAAGAGCGCTGGCTAACCCTCTGCCAGTCATGGACTCCAGAGCCCGAACGCTGTACTGTCACTTGTGTGATGATTTTGTCTACGACCATCACCTAGAACGATTGCGGTGTTCGACGGCGGAAAGTGCGCTGGAAGGTTAGCGACTGATCTCATTTCCGCTTTCTGTCGCAGCTAACAGGGAGAAGTTGCCAAGAAACGTCGCTTTAGCGATAGCTCCGCCGACGAGCTTTATATACGAAGCAATGCCACCAAACGTCCTTGTGCGAAACAAGGTGTTAGGGGCTTGTTCAACCTGGGGCAAACATGCTATCTCAATGTCATTCTCCAGACACTTCTACATGACCCTATACTCAACACATACTTCCTTGGGAGCGGCCATCAGCCTCATGACTGCACTGCCCCCGACTGTATAGGGTGCGCCGTTGCGGAGGCTTTTGCCGACTTCAATAGCAGCGACAGGCCGGAAGGGTTCGCGGCCTTGAACCTCCTTCTAGCTTCATGGCGCTCAAGTCCTGTATGACATCTCACCTTCTATCCGTCAGTCAATACTAATGCGCATTTCAGGCCTTGGCGGGCTACCAACAACAAGATGCCCATGAATATTACCAATTTCTCGTCGACAAGCTCCACAGTAGCGCCGAGGGGCACCGGGAGGGCCATGAGAAAGGTTGCCCCTGTTTCTTCCATAAAACCTTTTACGGCAAGCTTCGCAGCAGCGTGACCTGCGACAAGTGCGGCAATGTCACGCGAACGGATGACCCGATGGTAGACCTCAGTCTCGACGTTCAGGTGCAGGCGAAAAAGCGAGCCATGGGCGGCATCGGGGCCTCGTCGACGCCCACCCTCCGCGGGTGCTTGGAGAGTTTCACATCACCGGAGAAGTTGATGGCGGGAGTGTACAGCTGCAGTCACTGCGGAGGGGCGGCTCAGAAGGCGACCAAGCAGCTGCGCATCCGCAAACTGCCTGCTATTCTATGTATGCAGTTGAAGGTACGGGCCGCAATGCTATCCTGTGCATACATGAACCTGAACTAACTCGGACAGCGTTTCGAACACACATTTTCCGTCTCTGAGAAACTGGAAGGCAAAATCGACTTTCCGCTTTCGATCAACATGCTGCCTTACACGACTCGTCCCCATGCCAAAGTCGACAGAACCAGGTTCATGTATGACCTCTCATCTGCCGTGGTCCACAAGGGCAAATTAGACGCGGGGCATTACTATGTGTATTGCCGCCAGGGCGACGAGGTACGTCTCAAACTTCTTTTCCGGCTCTCCAGTACTGACCTCAACACCATCAGTGGGTACTCTTCAACGACGACCAGGTCACGCCGGTCACCGAGGCAGACGTCCTCAACGCCGACGCTTACCTTCTGTTCTACAATCTTCGATCTCTCGCTTCTGCGCCGCAGTAGAAACGGTGCAGATCCAACTATTGTTTATCAACCATTCCATCCATCGGGCGGCTTTCCTCGCATTATTTTATTTCAGCGACCCGGAGTTTCGTCAGGAGTTCAGTCATTGACCTGATTTTGATTTTTCGCATACCCATCTGGAGTGGTTAACTCGGAGATGATAGCATCTCAAGTGATTCCAAACGTTTTGTTGCTTTGTTTTCTTTCTCGGTAAACGTTGGGGTAGGATGGTGTTGCTCGCTGGAGATACAGTGGCTTAGACGGTGGCAGTTTATCAGTGGCTTCTGCTCCGTTAGATACTTATGAATGCTGTTTGATGTCTCGATATTTCCTTTCTATAATTTGGGGGTCACACCAGGCTGAAGTGCAATACGAGAGACAGTATGGAGTAAACTACGCAAGGGCTATCTATGCCTTGACCAGCCTGCACAGAGAAAACAGTACAAGGTGAGTGCCAGACAGACATCCATCCCGGCTGAAAGACCAGAAGGCAGCCATCACATGTAACACCAGAGCAGCATCGCCCCGTACCCCAGCCTGACAGCCTCACCATCAATCAGGACTAATATAATAAATACCCCAGAGAGCACAGTCCATCCAGCCAGACAAGAAAGCGGGAATCCCTCAATCCCACCCCTACCTCTACACTCTCAGTCTCCAGAGGATGATCACCCTGATCAATCAAGAAAAGATGAAAAAAGGGAAAGAAAGTTGCCCATCCCCACAATAGTTACTGCAAGCAAGATAAGATCATCGTCGACAAAAGAAATCATTAATTGAATTGACGCCACCACCTAACCTATCCCTAATTCTAAGAGAATAGAATAGAATAGAAAAAAGTAAGCCACGTCAAAAAACAATTAAAACCGACCATCCCCATCCCGCGCAAACATATCCCTTTCATCAACCCAATAATTTTTCTCTTTTTTTTTTCTGTTGTATCGTTATCAACTCTTCTTTCCCCGAACCCCATTTACACACATCCCACACGGCTAGATAAAAAAAAAAGAAAAAAAGAGCAATCTCAGACGAGACGCATGGATCATTCGTTTTTCTTTGTCAAGGTTATCAAGTTGTCATTTTGGTCGGTTTTTTCTTCAACTAATATTTCCCCCATCCCCGCAGCATACACACACACACACACACACACACACACACACACACACACACACACACACACAAGCCCCCCCCAACATTGTTTGGTCCTTCTCTTTAAAAGAGGTTGATTGGATTGATTGTAGCCACTCGCGGGAAAAGGCGACAAGGGAGGACGTAGGTAGGTAGGTATGTATGCATGTATGTGGAGCGGTCAAAACCGAGCAACCGAGCGCCGAGTGCGTCTTTTCTTTTTAAACGAAGTTGTCGTGAAATAGGAAATGGGCATCGAGAGAAGTGATTGGTTTAACGGTACTGAAGAAGGTGGTGAAGGCGTTAGTTCTGCTGTTTGTTTCATATTTCTGGGTGGATGGGTGTGGATTTGTATTTGTGTGGGTGGTTTGTTGTGATATTGGCGTGTCCCATTTCCTCCTCCTTTGTTTCTCATCCATTCGAGGCGACGTATATGTGCAGGTGCAGGTGGGTAGTAAGATGGTAATGGTGGAGGAAACCAACCTTGTGGAAACCAATGTCCGAGGACTTCTCACGGAAGCACTGACGGCAGATGTTCATCTATTGAACCTGTTAGCCCAGCCCACGCATGATATTTCCCCCGGTTCAAGCCTTGATTCCAATCCCGAGGTCGCGAATCCAGGCAGAGCGATCAATATAGAAAAAGTGGTGTTCTCATACCCCATACTTGCGGATAAGACCGGCGCGGTGAGTGCAGACGCGGCTATATCAAACACAGATTCAAATCAGCATTCCATCCTTTTTCTTCTTTCTCCCGATTCCTTTGCTTCCGTATTCTTCTTCTTTGCCGTCTCTTCTTCAAATCGAATCGCAATTCCGGAATAATCAGATAGTAGTGTGTACGCACCAACCACGGGAACCCTTGCCGAACCTATATCATCGTAAAAAAAAAAAACCTCGTTAGCCTTCACATTCAAATCTTCAACATTTCACATTCTCCCGAACGGCGTATCCTTACTTGCGGGGACGGCTGAACCAGACGGACTCGTGAGTCATCTTGAATCTGAGGCGGCGAGAGAAACCTGGGGATGAGACGGGTTGTTTGACGGGCGGTTTGTCGTCGCTGGGCGTTGAAGGGTTGAACAGGATGGTTAGGGTTCGAAAATTATCCGTTGTGTGCTTTCCGGGTTCCGTGATGCGGGCTCGGACCATCTCGCTTGCGGGTGGGCACTAGACCTGTTTGGGATGAATGGGTCATGTGATGCGTGCCTTCGTGACTAAGGAGGGGGGAAAACCCGGGAAAGGGGTTGGGGCGGTGATCAGGGCGGTGGGTTCTTCCGGGCTGGTTCGGTGTATAACTAACTAGTTACTTGCTGGCTTGCTTACTGTATACATCGTTGTCTACACTCTACTGAGTGCTGCTGTTATGTGGTGATGCTTTGAGACTCACCGGATCTGTACACTCGAAGCTATCCTTGATTCTTTCTACCACGGAGTCTGTCTCGAGTATTCCAAGCAGAGGATAACTATCGACGATGATATCACCTCCCTCCTTCCCAGACGCGACGTTCAAACACATACTACTCGATGAGCGCAGTTGAAGTTGACCACCTACTCTGCACCATTTGTACCAGAGAAACTCTCACACTACACCCCCCATACCCCCATACCTATGGTTATGGTAACCCCAATCAAGCAAAAAGAACCAAGCACGAAGCACCTCGACCAACTAACCCCCTCGCCCCCTCCACTCCCCCCTCAGCCATCGCCGATCTCCCCTCTCGCTAGCCAATATCTCGACACAGATAAGTACTTACATACCTAGATGGTGGCATGACCACGCGACCAGCGGAAGGGACACCATCCTTGCAGGACGAGATTCGAACATGACACGCCCGGTGTCAGATCACAGATAACGGAGACAAATCGTGTACAGTGTTGGACTCGGGGTGGAAGTCGGGGTCGGGATGCAGAATTGGGATGGGGATTCGGTCACATGCTTCGTTGAGATGTGCACACATACATACTTATGTACATATGTGCAATGTACATAAGTACATGCCTACTGACAACCTCCGAGGTAAGTATGCAAGACCTACCTACATAGGTCCTAGGTATAGTTAGTAACCCCAGAGTCTGGACTTGTCGGTCCACAAGAAAGAAAAGAAAAATGCGGTTCTCCGCATATGTAGGTGCTCCGTAATCCATCCGTAAATGGCGCGATATGGAGTGCAGTAGTAACTCCCCTCCCCAGGACCCTTCGCTTTCTCTAGCCTGCTTGCTTCCTCTCCGGTACGGAACAAAATACTGTACCTGAGATCCTACCTAGTAGGTATGTACTAAAGTACGGATAGTCAGTCCTGTAACGCGGCAACGCCAGACCAAAGGCCAATAACGCCATGCAAGATGCAAGACTAGACCGCGGAGTAGATATGCCGTGGTACCTCCAGTATGGAGTACCCTGAGCTATCTATCTACTATATCTAGCAGAACGACAGCAGACAGACAGCAGACATAATTACTTGTATTCAGCCTTGTCGACTGACCTGGCCCGAATAACCCAGCCAGCGAGTCAGCCAGCCAGCCAGCCAGCCAGCCATCCCTCCCTCCCTCCCAAACACGTAACGATCATCCAGTACGGAGCAGATAGATAGAATGTGATTGTCTGGGCTAGGTCGACTGGCCAAGAAAGTCCTGCCAATGAACATCGCATCCAAGCCAATATAACCAGGTACTAGTCCAGGCACTGTACTATACAAAGTACAACGGACGGGATGCAACGAAGCGATTGGGTATCTAGTCGGATGATCTGGGAGCTCTTTGCCGACTGACCCAGAACTACTAGACAGGTACCTACTATACCTAGTAACTACCTATCTACCTACTTATGACTTATGTAGTACGGTAGGTAGCTTCCGACATTGTAGAACCCAACATCCGACATCCCGATGCGAAGGAAATTCGCTTCGAAGCCACTTGCGGGATCACCCGCTAGCCCCGGTGATTGATTGATTGATTGATCCCTTGGAGATGAGATGGATCATGACACGGCAAGTTGACCGCAAATTCCCAAGCAGGGTTTTTTTTTTTTTTTTTTTCTGCAGCCGTCTTACGGACCAGACCAGGATCTTTTGGTACGGATGTGCTGGGCCAGGTGATTGGATCAGAGGGGCCGGGGGGGGGGGGGGAAGGGTGGTTTGGGCGAGTTCGGAGATTGGCCTAGGTGAAGTGTTTTTTTTTTCCATGTGCCGGATTTCCGGCATCACCAACCATTTGGGGGGTTGGTTGGGTTGTGCTGTGGTACGTGTTTGCCATGTTCCCAACATACTTACCCATGTTGCTTGCTTACGGGGTACCTACCTAGTACATACATACTTCTTTTGGCACTGTGCACCAGTCAGTTGAAGATATGAGATATGATTTGGCCGGGCTGGGATCGAGGAAAGGTGTTTTGTTTCCCTCTCAAATGCTGAAAGGGACGGGAGCTACGGAGATCCATGTGGTGTGTGTACTCCGAGGGCGCGCCTATACTGCATCCAGAAAGCCGTACCTAAGGCTGTCAAGCAAAGATTTCTGCTTATAAATGCAACCACGGACGGCGCCCTCCGGCGGGTTTTGCTTACTCTACCAATATCAAAGATTTTCGCCAAGAGCACTACTGCTCGGAGCATAACCAGTGTTGAAGCGGAAATCCACATGGAGGGGAAAGTCTCCGGTCGAGTTTGAGAGCCCGGAATGATCAATCGTGGGACTGATTGGGCGATGCATTGGAGCTGGGGTCCACAGCTATACTGACTGGCCATACTGTGTAAAACTAGAACTAGACCGCAGGACAGTGGCCGGCAGGGGACGGATGGTTGGTAAGTAGAAAAGAAAAGTCCCAACCGCTGACGTATCACCGAAATGGCTGTGTGAACCCGAGTTGGACAAAATAATCAACCCATCCTAGAGTTTATGTACTGTGTAGACGGCCTGGCCCAGCCGAGTGAGCCGGATGTCCCGAATTCAAGGTCATGGGATTGGGTTGGATCTTATCAGCCAATTTTTATGGCGGGTCCGCCGGTTCGTTACTACTAGTTATGTGCTGCAGCCGGGACGATGACAGCACGGATGTCCAAGACGGCAACGATTGCTGCGCTGCGGGGTGGCCTTCACATTGAACTTCCCAGGACAGGCAAAATAATAGCCATGCTTGTTGAGAGATCGGATTGACCTACTATTTTTATCGTTCAACCCTGTAGTCAGTGGAAGGCCTTACATGAGTGGAATAGAGCTGCCTGTCAATAGACGATGAAATGACGTCAACGATCTGATCGCTTCAGATATCCGACCCGTCGCGCGGGCAGTCAAAGTGCGATGAGTCAAACTGTGGACTGTCATACGACGCACCACTAGGACTAGCTAGCGAGCGGTGGTGTGAAGGGAAAGGAAAAGGGTTAGGGCCAAAGTGGGAAAGTCAGAAGAAGAGGCTCGAGGAAAGCCGCCTGGAATGGATAAAAAGCCGTGCGAGAGATCTCCGAGAGCTCAGGGATGTGTGTCCAGTCCCGAGGTGCGTGTCCGTAAGGCGGGCATGTGTGGTTGACCGGGCAGTTCATACGGAAGGGCGCGGATGTTGGATTTTGCAAAATAAATCCTAAGTCCGTCTTGGTATTCCATCCAGTGACGCCAAGCCAGGATCGTCGGTTGGGTTGTCAGATGAGGAGGAAGCGGTTGGACCATCAGACTACTAACTAGATATGTCCCGATACACAGAGAAGATGGGCACAGACAGACAGGGCTGGGCAAAGCCCAACGTGCGAGGCCCGCTCGGTGGGGTTTGCTTCCGAGGCAGTTGATGGCTGCCACTAAGGCGGTAGAGATCGACGCTTGCTGGCGCTCCATCATTCCTTCCCTACAAAGACTCAAAGGGGCTCCCGCAACTGATGTTCAGGGCCGCATATAGAGTTTCTTTCTCTGCGATCCATCCCCCCAAGATCGATCGTCAGGTATAGACCCGTACTATCTAAATGGGGTCTTGTCCTACTATGTACACCATCTCGCCAGTAGTACCGACGTTTAGTGCGACAGCCTGCATAACAACGTCATGCTACACGGACATGCGCCAAGTAGGTGAGAGATCAGCCCACCTGAGCTTGGAGATGGATGAAGATAGATAAGCCGTGGGCCAGTTGGGTACATTCCGGCTGGGCCTGTCAGACAGGGCTGGGCCTTCAGAGTTCAGGCACCCCACGGCTGCTACACCCACCGCATGGAGGCAGAACTGAGATTCAAAAAATTAAGTGTAGTAAGACAGGCTTAAAAATAGAATGTGCGATCGACCTTGGCGAAGCGAAAGGTGTATGTGTGTGAGAGTCCCGGGGTGGTTTCGCCCTTGTATCGCAGACGGAGAAGGCTTTCCTCCTTCAATGCATCTGATATGAGGGATACCGGGATGCCAAGCTTCCATTCGACGAGACGTTCTGTTCATGTTCGCACCTATTGTCTCATCTTCCACCTCTGTAGCTTGGCGCTTTCGAATAAGTGCTCTTCACTTGGAACTATGGCATTCTGGTCACGACGCCTCCAACGACATGTCTCCGCAGCCCCCGCATATGCAAGGGGACGGTCACCCTGTTGATGTCGGCACCCGGTCAAGAAGTTTGGCAGACTCATGACCATCGACCATTCTACACTAGAAGACGAACATTCCTGCCGTATCACCGTATCACTCTCCCACGAGCTGGGATGGCCGCCGTGGCAGAAGTCCCCCACGGTCTCGACATACTACCGATGGTGTAAGCGTCGATGCGACTCCCATGCTAATTAATAATGGCACAGCAAATAATAAGTCAGTCCGTGGAGAGACGGGGTCCAAGATTTGACGGTATCAGCATCCCTGCATATGGACACTGCTTATTCATAATCGCACCCCGCGATCGAACGATGCCGCCTACACCGTAGTCTTCACGAAGAAGGTAGTATCCAGCGCCTTCTCCAGGGGATCCAGACCACTCACTGTCTGTCCGAGTTGGCCCTCTGATTTTGATGCTGCAGACTGCAATCCCAACGATTATTAATAAATCCGCGGAGGGGCCATTCAAGCGCAAGCCCAAAGAAAGCATGATCCCGATCCGGCCTGGAGTGGTCTGCTCTAGGCCAGCCGCTAACCGCCCGGTACCTTGGGATGAGGTCATTTCCCACGGAGCCGGCAGCGCGCCAGGACTTGGTCATGAAGTATCTTCCCGGTCGCTCCGGACTTCCGAGACCCAAGAATGGACTCGTTTTTCTGTGGTTTGAACAGGATTACATCAATGCATTAAGAGAAGAGACTGGGTCTCTCCTCTGGTTGGGGCTATCGTCTGGGCCTGCCTGGATCTTGCTCAGAGTCAGATTCATCATGAGTCAGAGTGACAGCAACAACTCTAACTCATGCGATGCTTGAAAGGAAGTTGTAGAGCTGACGGGCGGGATTGGCTGCCTGCCCAAGGGAACATCCGGCAAGCGTGGGAACCGAGAGAGGGGGGGGGAGTGAAAAAACGGAAAAAAAAATGAAATAAAATAAAAAAAAAGAGAGAGACAGAGAGAGAGCTCTAGAGAGACCAAAAAAAAAAATAATGAAGTATTAAGGTTCCAGACTCCAAGGGCGGTGACCAGGTCAATCACCAATAATCTTCTGCTGGCGAGAGATCATGAGGGAGTGGTACCAGCGTTTCCGACGGACGACAGACACCTCATGATGACGATGCTGCAAGGCTGAAGACTTTCAGTTATAACATGGTCATGGTCAGGTAAACGGCTGCCTACAACCGGCATGTTCGCGAGTGCAGTGCAAGAAACATCATCGGTTCCACCTGGAACGATCGACCTCTGGACAGCAGGACAGCAGACAGCACACTCACTTGACTGATACCTACGAGGTACACAGAGAGAGAGAGAGAAGTATCTAGATGACCGACTAGGGACGGTGTTCCCTGCTAGCGCGAGGGTGCGAGCCAAACTCCACTTTCGGCACACGGAGCTTTGGGAGCTCCACGGGCGTTGTTTCCACGGCCTCTCGGCCTTGTGGCATCCTATCCCCGCCTGCTCCGAGCGAAGGACGAGCAGCGACACGGCGCAAGGAAAAGTACTAGCCATGAGTAATGATTAAAAACTCTCGCGCGACCCTCTCACACCCCAGTCCTTTGCCCTTCTTTTCTTCCATTCCCTGGTTCATCCGTCGGCCGGTTCGGTTCCCTGGACTTCTTCAGCCACTCTTATACTTCTGCCCTCCCCGGCCCTCCCACGACGGTCAGCTTCCCAGACCTCTTCTACCTCAGCCCTACTCTCGACCGGCCAGACACTTTTTCGCCTGCCCTCCACGAGCTGGCTGCCGACCCATCCGCCACCCGGCTTTCCACAAACTCCCACCACCCTGAGCGGGCTAATTCTTGGGGCTTGAGTTGACCTGAACTCATAGCTCCAGTATACTTAATCTCCCTCTGTCGCATCCCCCCGCGCATAGTGGTTTTTGGCTTCTGCCCATCAGAGAAGCTCCCCGTCATGTGGCAGCGAGCTTCCCGGGCCGCGCTTGCGGCGGCTTTCCTCCTAGTCTCCATCGCGAACGCCCTTCCTCACGGAGATGACGACGCGATGGACATGGGAATGGACATGAGCATGGACTCGAGCAGCAGTGATACAACACAGGCAGCGCAAGCGGATGCAAATGCCGACGCGCCTCTGAGCTACTTCGCGTATGGGAAGCACAGCGGTGCAATTGTAGCCCACATCGGTTTGATGATTGTCGCCTGGTGCTTCACTTTGCCGACAGGTATGGTTTTTTGGTCTTGTTCTCACGCGCGGAGTTAAGACTAATGGTTGTAACCGCAGCGGTTATGTTCAGCATCGCGCATTCGCGCTTCGCGCTACCGTCGCAATTCCTCTTCTTGGTGCTCAACGCAGTGGGGTTGCTCATCGGAATCATCTATAACAGCCAGACCCCCGATCTGTATGAGAACAACGCTCACCACAAGATCGGTTGGATCGCGACCTGGGTCATGAGCGCGCAAGTCATCATGTCGTTGATCTTCGCCTATGCGGGTAGAGCCGAGACAGAATCGAGCTCCTATGAACAGGCAGCCTTTCTCCCGGTATCGACCGACGAGATGGCCGAAAGTCCCCAGTCATACCCAGCCGGGATCCGCCACTCATACCGTTGGTCGAGGGACAGCGGACAGGGCACCGAAAGAAACTCCTCGTCTCTTCACAGTCGCCCTGGCTCCCCGTCGTGCGGCTCTCCTTCGGATGAGTATGACGGTTTCGAGAAGCCTGAAGACTCTCTTCCCGAATCTTCGTCCAAACCACGCGGGTGCTTCCGCGTTCCCTTCGCCGACCGCTTCCTCGCCAGTCGTGTGCCTCGTATGGTCTCCGGCAGAGTCGTTCGAATTCTCTCGATCATCTACAATGTGATTGATCGGATCATACTGCCGTTTGGCTTTGTCGCCATCGCAACGGGTGGTGTCACTTACGGCGGTTTGATGGTAGGTCCCTGGTCTGTTCTTTCGGGTGCGACATTGACTGACTCGTGTCACAGAGAGGAAACGGAATCTTCAACGGCCTCGCGCACTTCATCAAAGGAGGAATCTTCTTCTGGTACGGCATCCTGACCCTGGGTCGCATGCTTGGCAGTTGGGCCGACCTTGGCTGGGCGTGGAACGTGAAGCCGTCCAGCACCATTGTCGGTGGCTGGAAGGCCAAGGTTCCCACCGGTGAATTCGTCGAATCGTTCGTGATCTTCCTGTATGGTATTACCAACGTCTTCCTGGAGCATCTCGCTGGCTGGGGTAGCGCATGGACTGCGACGGATCTCGAGCATGTGTCCATCTCGGTCATGTTTTTCGGCGGTGGCCTCTGCGGTATGCTGTTCGAGTCGAGGCGCGTCAAGGGCTGGCTGAACAGTACGGTCCTGCAATACCCTTCTCACATGGGTGCGCACAAGTCAACCGATACAGCTTGGCAGCTTCCCGACACCCAGGGCGTGTCGCTCAACCCCATGCCTGCGCTGATTATTCTTCTGCTGGGAACGATGATGAGTTCTCACCACCAGGACAGCATGGTCTCCACCATGGTGCACAAGCAATGGGGCAACATGCTTGTCGGCTTCGCGCTGGCCCGTGGAATGACGTATATTGTTATGTACCTCAAGCCTCCGACTTCCTACCTTCCATCTCGCCCCCCGACTGAGATTGTTGCTGCGTTCTGCCTGATGTCGGGTGGCTTGGTCTTCATGCTTAGCGTAAGTTTTATGGAGCCCCACAACGATCCGCGGGACCACCTGGCTAACTGTTCGTCCTAGACCCGGAGCGTGATCCAGGTTCTGGAATATTACGACCTCGACGCGATGTTTGTCTTCACAGTCACCATGGGGCTGACCGCCTTCATCATGGCCTGCGAGATCGTCGCCATCTCCATCAAGGCGTGGGCGGTGAAGCGGGAGTCTCGCCCTCGACTGCCGCCTTTCCAGTTCCCGGCATCGGCCTGAGCAAATCTGAACATCCACCTGACACCTGACGAACTTGATCATTTCCAGTACAGACAGGTCCTTTTCCCACACCAGGACCTAATGGCCCTTCCGGGGGAGGATCAAGTCCAATGAAGTGTGGAAGTGCATCCCAAAATCGAAAACAAAATGAAAGAAAGAAAAAAAGAAAAAAAAAAAAGAAAAAAAAAAACTTATCTGCTATTCACAGCATTATACCCCCTACAACAATGCCTTTCTTCGGCCTGGTGTCACAGCTCGGACATTCGGGTGACGAACATTATAATACGACCGACCACCATATATACCACGGCCCTGTCCCACGACTCTCTTGTTGTTTATCTGACGTGCCCCCGTGTTAATGACCATATCCCTGTTATGCAAAGATAATGAATGAGGAGGAGGTGATTGACGAGTACGAGTTTTCCGGATCTATGCAGCATGATGATGATGATGTAATTAGTTGACAATAGGATTCTGTTTGTCCATCTATCTGTCTATCTATTTATCTATCTATTTATCTACATTTGTCTTTTTGGCTTCGTTTACATCCAGTAGAACCGATAACTGTAGGTAGATACTTGATTCTCCACTTGGAATTCCCCAGCATTCATCGGACCTACGGAAGGGGAGGTGCGTTTCTGCTTGCAAATCCAATGCCGATCGCGGGGTTGGTCCGCCCCTGTTAAGTCCGGACGCCCGACAAAGCTTAGCCCTCTGAGAGCGAGCAGGCGAATAATCCCAGCCCGGCAGATCCTTGCCGGTCAGGCTGTCTCGGAGGACTGGAAGGACCCCACGACTCGCGAGGAATCAGAGACCACCACTACTCAACCCAATTGCTTACTGTGCTCCGTGCGTAGATAATCAGTATGTTATCCACGACCCCCCCCCCCCAGATGTGATTTGATTGGAAGTCGGACTCTCTGACAAGAAGCCGAAGTGAGAGGTGGTGCATGGCCATAATACGGGGTAGATAGTTAGGTAAGAGGTGATGTGATGTCAAGCCTCTAACCTCTTTCGGCACGGGAAATGGCGCATTAGTAATAGATGGCAACGAGGGAGGGGCAATAAGTGGGGATGGATGGGAGGGAACCTGGGAGAAAAGGCGGACGGGTAAAGGAGTGGTGGTGGGTGGATGCTTTTCGGTTCGGGGCAAATTCCCGAGCATATATCTATGCGCCGGTTCTCCATTGTTAGCTTTTGACTCTGCTCCAAGTTCCAACCTCTCTACTCTCCGTTTATAAACACCTTCGTCACCAGACCACCCCACCTACCCTTCACAATGGCCTCTAACCCCCCCGGAGCTTGCTGTGCCCAGGGCTTCAAGCACGAAGGCACCCCCGTCGGTGAGATCAAGAAGATCAATGACAGTGAGTTGTCCGAGACTCCTAGTGGAAACTGCTTCTTGCCTGCGTTGCGTCGCGGCGCGTATGGAGACACCTTCCTAACAGCCACTCTTCCTCCCCAGTCGACACCTATGTTGTCTACCCCAAGGACAACAAGAACCCCGAGAAGGCCGTTCTCTTCCTGAGCGACATCTTCGGTCTGTACAACAACACCAAGCTCCTCGCCGACGAATACGCCGCCAATGGATACCTGTGTGTCGTCCCCGACCTCTTCAACGGCGACTGGGTCCAGCACAGCGACATGGCCGCCGGAAAGTTCGACTTCGCCGCCTGGGCCCCCAACCACCAGACTCAGCACATCGACCCCATCGTCGAGTCGTCCCTCAAGTACCTCAAGGGCGAGCTGGGCGTGAAGAAGGTGGCCGCTGTCGGCTACTGCTTCGGTGCTAAGGTGAGATCCCTCGCAGGGATGAGTACCTTATCTGTCGGGATTCCTGCTAACGGGGCACACGTTAGTACGTCGCTCGTTACCTGAAGGACGGCCAGGTCGACGTTGGTTTCAACGCCCACCCCTCTTTCGTCACCCACGAGGAGCTCGCCGCTATCAAGGGCCCTCTGTCCATTGCTGCTGCTGGTATGTTCATATTGGTTGTTGGGTTTCTCTGAATGTTTTGTTTGCTCCTGGCTCTGTGGACGAATCCCTAACGCGTTTCTTTCTCCCAGAAATCGACAGCATCTTCACCACCCAGCTTCGTCACGAGTCCGAGGACATCCTCATCAAGACCGGCCAGCCCTGGCAGATCAACCTGTACAGCGGTGTCTCCCACGGCTTCGCTGTCCGCGCCGACCTGAGCAATCCCCACTTCAAGTGGGCCAAGGAGCAGGCTTTCTGCCAGGCCGTCGCCTGGTTCAGACAGTACCTGTAAATGCGTCCCAGCGTGCCATCGTGCCGCAGGACCCGCTGTTTGTTCCATAGCCGTGACCATTAGTACATAATGAACCGAGATGAGGAATGACATGCTTTTCCATAAGATGGAGAGATGGAGAGAGAGAGAGTCGTGAATGTAGGGGTAAGCAGTAAGCAGTAAACAGTAAGCAGCAGGAACGATAAGCGTTATCGAGCACGTGACTCACCCGCGGATCCGCTGGAAAAATCACGAGCGAAGACCAGATCAGTCTTAATTAATTACTGAGTCCACTCAATAATATTAATCGATCCCCAGGAACTAGGACGCACAGCACGGGTCGGGGCTTTCGTTAATCAATTGCTCTTGTGTTGGGGTTTCGTCTCTCTATTGGTTCCTTTGCTTTGTGCTGGTCGGGTCTCGGCTGTTGTTGGTTTGGCCTGTTCATTCTTCTCGACCCTCCCGTCGCGTGTATACCAGAACCACCCGCAGTCTGCGTCCCTTCGTCCCCGTGGTGGCTGGTGCTGGTACAGACGACTGTCGCCCATGACCTGCCGTTGAATAATCCCGCTCCCACAACTCCCTGTCACGGTTTTTTTGCCTTCCTTGGATCTATCTATACATATCCTCGATTCCGATCCCTTCATTTACCCCCTGTGGGTCATCTGCAAGCCCCCTCCCCCCGAGGAGGCCGTTCGCTCGCTCGCTCCCTGCCTAGACCCCGTCAGCACCGTCCGACGCCGCCCTTGACGCCCTGCCGTCTGTTCTCGATAAATCTGATCCTCTTCACCGTCGGTCTCCACACGACGACTGCTTTTGCCCCCTCCGCATTGTAATTACTCGCGTTTGCATCGTTGCAAATACCGAACACCATGGCTACCCCCGCCGCTCTGCCGCCGTTGCCTTTCAACCCTTCCCGGGTCCGAACCTACGTCCTCCGACTGCCTCTGTTCACGCGCCTGGTTCTGCTCGCGATCATCATCTTTTGGCTTCTTGAGCTTCAGACGGTTTGGAGCGTCGTGCAATGGGGATCCATAATACCGGAGGAGGCTGGATTCGGCACCAGTATGTTCACACGTGGCCTTGCGTCCGTGCAAGTGCGAGCGCAAGCTCATGGGTCGGCGATATAGGTCGCGAGCTAACATACGGAACAGTGTACCGACTCAACACGTATCCTTTTATCCATTTGGGGTTCTTCCACGCCTTCCTGAATGTGTTGGCCCTCACGCCGTTGTTAGAGCGCTTTGAGGCGGAGCATGGCACGTTGACTGCCGTTGCGCTGTTTATTGGACGTAAGTTCGGTTTTGTGGAAGGTTGATCAGAGGGGATGTGCTAATTCAGGTCGTCTCTGCTTCTAGCTCTCTCCACGCTCCCAGCGGGTGCTTACATCTTGATTGAGAAGTTTGTCCTGCATAGAAATACTGCTGTCACGGGTGCAAGGTGAGTCCTGGGTCTCTCAGGATGCGTGATATGTCGTCTAATGGGCTCAGTATCTGGGTGTTCCTTCTTCTGGGCTCCGAAGCCATCAGGACGTTCAAGTCCAACCCCTACTTTAGGTACGATTGGTGCTAGTTCCGCGGTACCCGGGTTCTGTTGCTGATGGTGTTTCTAGTCTGGGACCTTATAAGATCCCTACGTGGACCTCGCCCCTGTTTGCGTGCGCTCTCGTCTCGATCCTTGTGCCCAACACAAGCTTCCTGGGACATCTGTGTGCGATCCTTGTTGGATATCTGCGTAAGTTGTCCTGTCTCCATCCCCGCGACCGGTATCTGACTCAACCCGACAGTCGGCCTTGGGGCTCTCAAGTTCTTCGTTCCCCCGGAGAAGATCCTGCGGTGGATCGAAGGAAAGCTGAACCTGCTCGGAAGACTGCCACACTACGTGTCTGTGGACCAGAAGACGTACGGTCGCTACGGCGTCCTGCCGACGACCACCACCGGGGGCGAGAGAGGAACCCCGATGAGCTTCCTCGGCACGTCGCAACGTCTCGGTCCGTAAAGGCATGCGGCCTGCGGCAGATTACCTTTCTTGTGCATAGTTAATTAGCATTATACGGCATTATACGGCTGCATTTGGTAGTGACCTGCAATAATAGTAAATGTTGTGGGGTAAGCAAATAATAATGGATTTGGCATTGAGTTGTGCAGATGGTCCGTAGCGGTCAACGTAACCTTTGCGGGCGGACGGGTGCTTGTTAGTAGTCAGTACTCAGTAGTTATTGCTTAGTGTTGCTGCTGCTGCTGCTGTCTCTCGGCCCGTCCAACCAACCATCCCCCCCCATCACCAACCAAACCACCATGGGACAACCTCCCCGAATGCCCCAGATCCCATGGCCCTGAAATGTAAGTCGTGTCTCGTTTTTAAAACTCCGAGCGGGTCTGCCTCGCGACCTACTAGCGATCTCCAAATACCCGTCTTCCACCCTTCCCTCCTCTTCCATCCTATGGCCCGCCTGCCATCGGCACCTTACCCCGGATTGTCGCAAAGGAACAGGCAGGACAGCTAAATACTCCTGGTACACCCACGCTGACTCAAAGGACCATGACAGCCGCCGTCCGCAAGCTGCGGAGCAACCCTCACTTCCTCTTCGTGCACCTCCCGCACATCCTCTCTTTCATCTGCATCGTCGCCGGCGTCGTCTGGCTGCTCCTCCTCCCCCTCAACGACTACTCCCGCCAAACCTACATCTCCGAGAACGCGCTCCTCCCCGGCCAAGTCCACGCCTATTTCTCTGGTAGCGAACAACATGTCTTTCGCGGTTATAAGAAGGAGCTTGAGGGGATTCTAGTCGGTCAGACTGAGGAGGGGAGGGAAGGGAGGAATGATGAGTTTACGCCGGCGTATGTTCTGTTCTGTTCTGTTGTGGTGCTTCCTGCGGCGGGATGGATGGATGGATGGATCATGCGATGCAATTAATGGATGGATAAGCTAATTGGGACTTTCTTCGTGCCAGGGTGTCTGGAAAGATTCAATCGGTTCTGAAAGCCGCGGGGCTGAAGGTCGCTACGCAGAATTACGAGTACACGTCTTCGGGCCTCACGCACCAGGGGCAGAATGTCTATGCGATTATTCAGGCGCCGAGAGGCGATGCCACCGAGGCGATTGTGTTGGTGGCGGCGTGGAAGACCGTGGATGATGAGTTGAATTTGAATGGTGTCAGTCTTGCGCTGACTCTGGCGAGATATTTTAAGAGTGGGTGGTGATGATTCTTGGTTTTTGTTTGATGGACGGATGGATGGTTTGCTGACTGGGTTCGTGCAGGGTGGTCGCTGTGGTCGAAGGATATCATCTTCTTGTTTCCGCCGGACAGTAAGGCTGGCACGCAGGCGTGGGTTGATGCGTATCATGATATGCAGCCGGCGTTTGTGCAGCCTTTGCCGTTGAAGAGTGGTGCGTTGCAGGGAGGGCTGGTGATCGAATACCCCTTCGACCATCGGTTCGAGTCCCTGCATATCCTCTACGACGGGGTGAATGGCCAACTGCCCAATCTGGATCTGTTCAACACCGCCGTGTCGATTGCCAGCGGCCAGATGGGTATCGGGGCTAATCTGCAGGAGATGTGGGATCACAACGACAGCTACGAAATGCGGTTGCAGACGATGATGAGGGGGATGGTCAAGCAGGGGTTCGGATACGCAACGGGCCCGCATAGCAGCTTCATGCCGTACCACATCGACGCCATCACTCTCCAGCCGAAAGGCGATGGCTGGCAGGATGAGATGGCCCTGGGCCGCACCGTCGAGAGTCTTTGCCGCAGTTTGAATAATCTCCTGGAGCATCTGCATCAGAGTTTCTTCTTCTATCTCCTCATGCAGACCAACCGCTTCGTCAGCATCGGCACGTACCTCCCCAGCGCCATGCTCATCGCTGGGAACTTCACCATCATGGCCATTGCCCTGTGGCTCCGCACAGGCTACTACCCCTACTCCCAGCAGAGCCCTGTCGGTTCTCCAGTCGAAAAGCCCACAAAAGAGGAACAAGCTGCAGACCCCCCCAAGACCAGCAACGACACCCCCAAACCCGACACGAAGAACATCCGGGAGCGCCAACTCGCCCTCCCTCTCACCCTCGTCGTCGGTCTCCATCTCCTCGGTCTCCTGCCCCTCTACATCTTCAACCACATCCCCCACACAGTCAGTCCCCTCCCTCTTCTCCCAACCCACCCCACCCCACTAACAAACCCCAGTACTACAACCCAGCAACCTACACCACCATCCTTGCCAACGCAGTCCTCCCCCTTCTCCTCTCCTCCTCCCTCACCCTAACCCACGGCCTCTCAACCCAACAATCCCACCTCATCAAATCCTTCTCCCTCCTCACCCTTGGCCTCTTCCTCTCCGCCCTCGCCACCCTCAACTTCTCCCTCTCCTTCATGATCGGTCTCCTCTGCGCCCCGCTCAGCTTCGTCAACCGCATCAACCCGCACTCCGTCTCCGCACCCCTCCGACACGTCCTCGCCGTGCTAGCCCTCGTGCTGCTGAACCTCCTCTCCCCGCCTGTTGTCCTTGTCGTCGCGTGCGCGTACTTCGGTGTCGACGTCGAGTCGGTTCTCACGCAGGCGGCCTTCGGGTGGGACGTTTGGGGCGTCTGGACCCAGGTCGTTGTTTGGTGTGTTTGGTGGCCTGCTTGGGTGGCTGGGGCTGCGTTGGTCGGGTTTTCGCTGTTTTAGATTGGGTGTTTACTTTTTTTTCCTTTTCTTTTTAGATAGTAAGGTAGAGGATGTGGAGTGGGGTGGTTGGTAGATGGAGCTGGGGGCGGCGGGGGAGGCTCTTATATAGGTGGATGGGTGTATTTATAGTATAATGTTATTTTACATTTGCGGAGTATAGCTTCAAAGTACGGGGGTCTATTTATTGGACTGGACAGATCTAACTGATGTATGCATGTCAGTCAACAATGCCTTCATGGAAGCTAGAAAGAAGCTGCTCCTCCTCCTCCTCCTACAACGACGACGACATCTGGCCCCTCAATCCATGATCAAGTATAAAATTCGTCCGTGTGTATAGTATCACACAGAGTGCGTGCGTCAATTGCATTCGCGAGCGCATGCTGTCTGCTGTCTTCCCTATCTATATTTATCTATCTATCTATCTATATTCATATAGTACTTAGACTCAACTTATCGAACACTAACACCGACACTGACGCGTACTATACATTGACACCCCTTGTTCTGGTTGTTTTTGCGAATATAGAGTATAATGAAAGGATTGATATTATATATATTGTGCTTTCTTATTACGGGATAGTATCTACTTTATCTACTTTTGTTGGCGATGTGTTTGGTTTCTTCTGGTGTCGATTGGGAGATAGATGGGCTAGTTCCTGATAGTGGTTGGTTGGTTGGTTGATGGTGGTGGTGAAAGGGGTTGTAATAGAGATAGGTTGGTGAGGGTTGGTTGGTTGGGTTGGTTGGGTTGATGATGTATAAAAAAGGTTCCCGGCCCGGGGGGGGGGAGAGAATTGAGGAATTTAAATGACTCGTGTGCATAAAGTCGGAATTTGAGGCTGCTTGGTTTATCATACTATGATGAGGATTCTTTCCGGTTCTGACGCAAACATCATGTATCTATGTCTAGTAGTAAAGCGTACCTAGATAAACAATAAGATACTATAACAGCCACCTCAAGTCGTAATCTCTAACGTAAATCATTCACATTGCTTATTTTATTCCTAAAAAGAAAAGAAAAGAAAAGATGAATACATCCCCATAATCTACTGCACGCTATCTCGAGTGGTGTGGTATAGTAAATCTCTCTACTCAATGTTGGCAAAGTTAAACGTAGGCTGACCGGGCACGGCATTCTCGGCGAAAAGCCCCTCGCGCTTCTCACCCGAACCCAGGACCTCACCGGTCTTGCCACCCTCATCGACGGCAACGATCTCGAGCTCCTTGCAGCCGGTGACGCGCTGGATGGCGGCGACCATCTCGCGCAGGACGGCGAATTCGTCGAAGGGCAGCTTGCGCTCGAAGACGACTTCGGGGCTCTCCTTGTCGACGACGAGACGCTTCTTCAGGCGCTGGACAAAGGGCATGGCCTTCTTCATTTCGCCCAGCTTGCCGACCTTGGCGTTCAGCTCCTTGTCGTTGAAGGAGATGCTCATGGAGTCGAAGGCGTCACGCACCAGGTCGATGTACTTCTCCTGCCACGAGGGGTACTTCTTCGCGGCGTAGATCGTGAGCTTCTTGGGCTTGCGCGGGTCGAAGGCCATCTGCTTGCCCTTGGAGAGCTTCTTGACGAACATCGCCTCCGCGGAGGTGATGCTGGAGGAGGTCGTGCGGGCGTAGTCCAGAGCGGCGGACAGCTCGGGGCTGGTCTCGGGCACCTCGGGGAAGCGAGCGCGGTGGATACTCTCGGGCTGGATGTGGAGTTAGTGGTATTTTGGGATGGATGGGTGATCAGATACGAACCTTGTTCAGGATCTCGAGCCAGATGTACTCAGCCCAGTGAGGAGTGATGACGGCCATCATCAGAGCCTGCAGCTCGATGTAGCGGAGAACCACGTCACGGTGCATACCCACGCCGGCAGTGGTGGTGGCCTCACGGTAGAAGTCACGGGCGCTGACCATGTCGTACAGAGCCGTCTTCAGGGCAAGCTTGAAGTTGGTGCTAGAAAGGTGTTAGCATCTGCTGAACAGGGGCCCTGCAGTCAGACTCACTCCTGGTAGTTCTTCTTGGTCTCCCGGACCAGACCGTTGAGCTCGTTGTCGAAGAGCTTGTCCCAGAACGCATCCGCGGGTCCAGTGCGCAGGGTCTCATCCTTGACGGTCTCCTCCATCCACTCCTTGAGCGTGTGGAGACGCAGGATGTTGCTGTTGGCAACGGTCTCCTCGAAGTTGGCGTCCTCGATACCATCACCAGCATCGGCGAAGGCGATACGGGTAGCATCGGCACCGAACTTGTCGACGGCATCCTTCAGGGTAAGGAAGTTACCCGTGCTCTTGCTCATCTTCTCACCGTTCAGAAGCAAGTGACCGTTGGCACGGACACCACGGGGCCAGTACTCCGCGGGGAAGAGGGCAATGTGGATGTAGAGGAAGAAGGTCAAGTGGTTCTGGATGAGATCCTTACCGGACACTCTGACGTCCAGAGGGTACCAGTACTCGAACTCTCTGCGCATCTTCTGCAGGGAATCCTTGCTGATGCCGCTCTTCTCGATGAGCTCATCGCTGATCTCACGTCTGGTGAAGATGTAGTCCCAGACCTCGTCAATCATCTGCTCCGCCTTCACGTTCAGAAGACCGGTCTCCTTGCCGTAGCGGTCACCGTGCAGGTAGTGCGCGATGGTGTAGTAGGCCATGTAGACGGTACTGTCACTCAGACTCTCAACGAGGAACTGCTTGTCCCAGGGCAGCTTCGAACCCAGGCCGTAGGTTCTAGCGCAAGCCCAGCGGTTGAGCCAAGAAAGGTTCTTCTCAAATCCGTTCTTGGTTTCGTTCGAGTAGGCGTTCAGGGAGTTAACAACGTAGTTGAGGGTGGTGTTCTGCCACTCAGCATCGTTCTCGCCGTAGTTCAGGAACCACTGGCCAAGGTAGGCAACCACACAGTCGTCGCCACTGCGGCTGACAACCTTACCCATGGGGTCCGCGAAGGGGAAAGCATCTCCGCTGTCGTAAAGAGCCTGACGGATCTTCTCCTTCGCAGCGCTCACAGGCTGGCCCTTGTATTCGCCCACAATCATCGTGCCCTTGTAGAAAGCTTCACCGTACGCCAGCTCCTTGGCCTGGGCAAGCTGGTTCACATCCTTGGGAGAGTTGATCTTCAGCTGCTTGACCAGCGCAGGAGCAGTGAGGTTTCCGTATGTCGGGGTCTCAATCAGAGGGAAGATCTCCAGCTCAGCCCACTCCTTCTTAATACCATAGTACTCGGGCTTCTTCGCGAGATCGAGCAGAGTGGCGTAGTCGTCAGGGCTGTCCGAGGGCACAGAGGTGACAACACCGGTACCCTTGCTAGCCGAGACACCCTCCATAGGAAGGATGCGCACACCTTCAGAGTGGAAAGACAGAGGAGCGTTGACAAGAGTACCAACAAAGGCGGATCCAGGGGCCTCGACGACAACGGGCAGCTCATCCTGAGACTTGGGGAAGTGCTCGCTGTCGAAGAAATGTCCCTGGAAGGCCATGTTCCAGGCACCCCTCTTCGTGACGACAACGTACTCCTTCTCCTTGGTCTTGTAGAGACCGTAGGTGATCTTCGGGCCGAGGAAGCAGCAAGTCTGTCCGTACATGGTCTCCGGACGCAGAGTGGCGGGGACAAAGTAGACGCTGGCATCCTCCTCAACCTTACCCTTGACCAGCTCGGCAATTTCAGGGGCCCATTCCTTGACCTTGAGCTTCATGGCGGTATATTCCTGGGGTCCGATACCCTCACCCTCAGTCCGGTCGTGGTCCATGCAGGGTTGTCCGTCCTTGGGAGAATAGATGGTGTACCGGTTACCGTACATGATCTTGCCGAGCTCGTGAAGGCGGTTCATCTGCCAGCGCACAAAGGCGTCATAGTAGGGGTTGGCGTCAGTGGTGACGAACTGTCTGCGCCAGTCCACCCGAGCACCCAGGCTGTCGAGATCGCGGATGGCGAGAGGAGGGAAATGCTGGAGCCAGTGAGAGGCGTCGGCAAACTTGTGGATCTCCTCAATGGGAAGGCCAATGGCCAGCATGATCTGGAACTGGTACTTCATCTTCACCGTCTTGGCAGCGGCCTTGCTCTTCTTTCCGGAGAACTTCTCCTGCTGGGCCTTGACCTCCTGCGTCGGGGCGGCGACGGAAGTCTGGTCCTGCTCCTCAGTCTCCTCGCTGTAGCCCTCGAAGTTCTGTCCAAACTTCTTGACCTCGTCCCGGAGCTTATCCGCACAGGCCTTGATGGGCATACCGGTGCAGTGGAATCCCAGAGGGAAAAGAGCCCTCTTACCCTCCATGCGGGCCACACCCGTCATGAACTCGACCTTACTGGCAGTGAAACTGTGGCCTGCGTGCAGGGTACCGTTCATGTAGGGGTAGGCCATGGTTCCGAAGAACTTGGGGTGCTTCTCACGGAGCTCCGCGGCGGACATGCTGCCGAAAGGCACCTCCGAGAAGGAGGGAGCATCGACCTCAAAAGCCTTGTTTTCCTTCCATTGCGCCTGGTACTTCTTCTCGATGGCGATGAGGGTATCTCTCTTCTCGGTCTATTTGGGCCATGGACCATCAGCTCTGTCTGGACAATATGGGGGGGGGGGGGGGAGGGGGACGAGGAGGGGCAAGTGAGGCGGACATTTTCGAGCTTCATGGTATTTTTGGTGCTGTTGTCCTGATCAAGGGCAGCTGCTGATGCAGCGGCGGCTGCCATGGCTGCGGATGTGAGGGATTCCTGCTTGAAAACTGGAGATAGAGAGCCCTGGGGCGAGGGAGGAACAGGGCAGTCTTTATAGATCGACTGGAGTCACCGCGGGGTCGAAAAGAATTGCTCCGTATGTGGGAAAAGGCGGTCCGTGAGTCACCGCCTGCCCCAATCAGCCGCTGTTTCATGCTGCGTCGCTATGCTCCGTACAGTTCTCGGCGTGCAATTGACTCACATGCGCCCCTGTTGGTGCTGATATGGGGGGGGATCCTAGCATCAATGATACGGAAATGGGAAATGACTCATGAACGAGAGGGCAGAATGCGATGGCGTTGCTCAGCGCTATCTCAAGTCGCTACGGAGCCAACGACTAGATCATCTTGGCATGGTGCAACTATACATACTATGCTCGAACACGACCAATGACTTCCACGAAGCATATCAGATACGCACTGGGAGAGAAATCCATATTGCACTGGGATTCCAACCAGACAATCATCAATTCATCAGCTGCCGACGACCATCGAATCCCTTCAACGCCCGGGCAAGCATGGCCAGCCATCACGTGACCTGATATCGGCCGCTTTTCTTTCCGCCGGCGAGCCCAAAAATCAACGAGGAAGCTCCAAGCCAGTCACCCTCCATCCCCTCCGCCGCGAGCTCACCAGACCGATTGCTGCCGTATCTGACTCGAAGCAGCCTCTCTTTGACCAATCTCTTCTTCAAAACCCAAGAGCTCGCGCGCTCACCCGTCACAATGGTCAACTTCTTCAAGCGGATGCGGAAGCTGAATGCTGTAAGTCGAGCATCACCCCAATATCAATGACTCCGAATACTAACTCGAATTGAACCCTCCTCCAGAAGGTAAAATCTACTTTTTCCAAATTCTTTCAATCCTAGCAACCTCCGATGCGGCCCCCTTGAGCGGACGTTCGCGCATCCCTCACGGGCCCGGAATAAGAACCGGGGAAACAAAACCACCACCACACCATCACCACCACCACCACCACCAGGAATGAGAACCCCTGCTAACTGCAACTTCCAACTCTCCAGCTCCTCGACGTCCGCACCGGAACCGGTGCCGCGATCCTCCCCACCGCCGCGACCGCCACCAAGGAATTCCCTGCCATCACCCGTCTCCACCTCACATACGCCCAGAAGATCTACGGCGGCCACCAGGGCGCGCGACATTTCTGGCGCAAATGTCTCCCCCGTCTGAAGTTCCACAACCCGGCCATCCCGATGACCGTACGACAGACCACCGAGCAGGAAATCCCCGCCTCCCTGACGATCTACTTCTCCGAGCGCACCAGCGACGCCGCCTCCTTGCTCGCCGCCAAGATCACCGACAAGCACGCCCCCAAGCCGCTGGACACGGAACAGTCCGCTATCCTCGAGCTCAAGGACCTCGATTTCCAGGCTATCTGGAACAAGGTGGCCAAGGTGACTGGCGCCCAGGAGGTCCCTCCCACCGCGGCCGATCTGGCTCAGCGCGCGAGGCATCAGGAGATGGACGCTAAGAGTATCACGGATCGTGCGCGCGTTGCGGAAATCAGACAGCAGAGGGCGGATCGCGAACGCATGCTGAAAGAGGCTAAGGGTGAGATTGAGAAGTTGAAGGAGATCTAAGCGGCCTTCTTTCTTTCTTCTTTATACCTCTCCTCCTCGATGGCTTGTCTCTTCCTTCTTCTTCTTTCTTTTCGGTCCACCGTTTTGTGTCGCCGGGTATATAAACTCTGCTTTCGAGATGGGAGTCGGTTTGTGGGATTACGACTTGGGCGTGGTCTCTTGTAGCATGGCATTTCTTTACTATTCCTGTTCGATTATGTAGTTTTGGGAATCTCTTTGTTCAAACTTTTTGCTCTCTGTACAACACTGATGAATGAGGATCAATGTAATAGACTGACTGGACATACGTGATCGTCCTGGTTTGAATTGCGAAAGGACATAGGTATGGAGCAAATAGGCGGTTCATGTTCTGTCGTTATTGCACGAGGGAAAGGGGGAAAAGCCAATTTGTACAGTCAAGGGCTGATATAACAAACCAAGTCCCGCCTTCGTGACCTGCACTCGCATGAAACGGCCTATAGATAATCACTAAAACAGGCCGTCGGGTTCTATACACGACGAGAAGGCTAAGTAGAAGGGTTCCATCAACACTCTAATTTGCAATTTCCTTGGACGCTATCCCAAACAGTCAACCAAACTCCTGTAAACCATACACTACAAGGACTCTCCGGGTTCACGCATGGTCTGGCGTGTAGCTGGTTTCACCCAGCATACTCTGTCCCGCTGGCACCGTGGGGGTTGGGGTCTGGGCATGGCTGGACCCTTGCTGGTTCGATGTAGACGTCGACGGCGGCGGTGCTCTTCCGGCAGCAGCTGCTTGGAGTCTCTGGTCGAGTGCCTTCAGGGCCAGGGCTCGTCTGCGCTCGGCCTCCTCTCGCTTCGCCATGGCCCTTCCGTTGCGATGATTTGAAAGAATACTCGGGAGACCGGCCTCGCCCCGTACCAGAACCTGTTGATTGCCCGAGGCGATTTCTTCCTCGGAGAAAGGCGTGCAAACCCGCACCGCAACCAATAGAGCATACACCTGGTCGGAGATAAACGCGATTGGCGGCTGAAGCACATCCGGAAAGAGACAAGCAAATGCGAAGGTCTCACTTGCATCGCCCTTGATGCCTAGTCCGTCCGTCGACGTGCCGCTGAGATCCGGCTGGCGCTTGAAGAAACGCAGGTACGTCCAGCTGGTCAACAGGCCAAGCCAGGAAAGAATCGTCGCGACATGCGTGCCGAAAACCACCCCGCTGATCGTGTTCAACAGCAGAAAGAGGGCGGGGAAATGCTTCACCCGCATTTTGACCAAGCCCTTGAAAAGGGTGACCGTGTGCTCGGGCACGAGTTGTTTGAATGCGACAAGGAAGGATGCCTGGATCGAGATACCGCCGCATATCTGCGTTACGCTTAGAGTCGGTGAGTCAGTAGGGAAAGCGCAGGATGTTGTGCATTCGTCACTAGGAAACAAGGCGTACCCGCTACCGGAGGTGCCCCTGATGGCAACCCCTATGATATAGAGCGGGACGATCACCACATTCGGAACCACCGCGATGGCGAGGATGAATTTCGCAAACTCCCGGGAACTCCATGCGCGCTCCAGGTATTTGCCCCCGTAGAATAGCGTGGCGGCGTTCAACAGCACGGTGAAGATGTTCTGCTCCACGAAGGTCGCTGTAAGAAGAGTCCATGGATAGAAGAGAAAGAGCGATGGGACGAGCGTCAGGTAGGGTACGACGGGGGTGATGGCCGGCGCCCTCCCGTTGGGGTCAAGTTGGCGCCATCGGGCGATGTTGTACAGCAAGGAGAGGGTGAGGAGGCTGATGAGGCAGATGCGGGTTGCTGGAGGGATATTGACTCGAGGCGCCATCGTGGAAGAGGAAGCTCTTGCGGCTGGGGGGACCGCAGGCTGTCGACAGAGCCCGACTGGGTTGGAAGAGGAAGTGGGAAGAGCGAAATTCAGTCCGTTCAGTTGATCAGTCGGCCGCGGCGTTTGGGGGGGTTCCATTTTCGGGCAAGCTGCAAGGACGGGATCGCGCCGATCTGATTGGACACCTTGCATGGTGTTCCCCAGGCCGCCATTCTTGCTGGTGCAGCCCTGCCGTGAAATTGTTATTACAGGAACTGTCTGCCCCCCTTAAGTTCGTACGGGGTAGATAATCGGGGTATCTAGAATCTAGAGATAGATACATACGGAGAAGTGACATGGACTATGGAACATTCGGGGCTAGAGTGGGGAGACCTGCTGACAGATCCCAGCTGTCTGAATAAGAATAGTAAGGAATAGTTATCTGGATCTTGCCCAAGCAGAGAATAATGGGGAGCCATTCATCGGATCCGTGCACAATAAGCTTCCGGACCATCAATAAGCCTTACCTGTCTACACAATAGATAGCAGCCATATTGCTCTGGCTATTGTACTCCGTATGTCCCTAAGACATGGCTGTTCCTCATGGGCAGATCGATGGGCATCGCAAGGGGGTCACGTGTGGCTCAGTCATCGGGGACTGTGGCTCAGCCCAGGGAAATTACTGCCTGGCCTCATGGCATGGTTACCCACTCAGTGATTTTCCAAGTGGATCGCCACTGAATAAAAGGCCAGGATCTCAGCTTAGCAGCTAAAGCAAGCAAGCTTAGCATGGAGTAGCATGGAGTCGCATGGAGTCGGAGTCACATGGAGTAGCACGGAGGTCTTCACACGGCGGCTTACTACCGGCAGGGGATGGGTTTCCCCCCAGAATGCATGCATGTACTCCAGAGGGATGTGCTTTGTACCGGTACGCAGTGCAACTAACTGATCTGCATCCCAGCAGAAGAATGGACGCCCCCCCCCCCCCCCCCCCTCCCTTCCCCCCCAGAGATCCCGATCTGGTTGGATCATTGGCGGAGGGGATTTATTGAATCATCGGGGAAAGATCTGGGAAAAAAAAAAAAGGAGCCGAAGAGCTGGCTGGCCATGATGTAGTTATCTAGAACTTAATTCTAAAGACATGACCTTGGTAGGTTGTATGGAGTAATATGTATAGGTGGTCTTTCATCGTGGGTGATCCGTGGATGTGCATCTATTTTGTACAGGACGCTTAGGTAACCCCATCCCCAGGACACGAAAAATGCGCAAAATGCAAAATGCACGAACAAGGGCCGCGGGCCAATCGAACCATGAAAGGGCCGGAGACGGCTAACCGTAAGGGGGCAAGCGTGGAGCTCGATCGGCTGGCCGTCCGTCAGAAAGGTCAGAACCGCCTTCAGAACCGCCCATGGACAAGGGGCCCGGAGTGGGTTTGAGGCCGGCTGCGCGCTAGCCAGTGGCCTAGACGCCACAACGAGTCAAGCCCCGAAAAAGTCCCAGAGCACCTCAGCAAAATGCCCACTCCCGGTGCGCCCAGCGTCTGAAACAGCGTGCCAGAGCCGCCTGGAGAAATTCCAGCTTTTCCCTTTAGCCTGCTTTGGTTGGTCGACTGGTTGACTGGGTTGACTTGAACGGTCTCGAGGGTCAACTCAGTGAACTCACTCCAGCTCAGTTACTACTGACTTGACTGACTCTTGGTACCTCTTTGGTCTTCCTGCCTGCCTGCCTACCTGCCTGCCTAACACCAACACCAACACTAACGGGAGTTCCTCGTACGTACACTTGTGTTCGACCTCCACTGTCGTTCTGGCTGGCTGCTGGTCCGTCCCATACTCTCTCTCTCTCTCTCTTCTCTCGGTCTCCATCAGTCATTCATCCACTCGGATCTTGACTGCTTTCTCCCTTTCCCTCCCCCCCCCCCCCCCCCCCCCTCTCCCCCATCCATCCATCCGTCCATCCGCCTTCCCCTCCCGGAACTGAAAGTCAAAGGAACCTCCCTAGGACTGGTGTTGCTTCTCCGGTCTTTGCAGTTCGCTAGCGGGTCTGCTATCTTTAAGCCACACGTTGGTGTCGATTTCCTCCCGTCCCGATATTATTCGTCCTTCATCTTCCTCTCCCCAATTTGTTCCTCTGTCCAAGACCCGTCTCGCGCTTCCCCCTTCAACAACTGTCTCCCCAGGTGCATCTAACTTAGGATGTTCGATGGTCTCCGCTACTACTCTCTTTGACTGACGTACTTTGAACCTTCCCCCGTGGCGATTTGTGTTCTACGTCTTCACCCTCCCTTCCAACCACTGCTTCCTCTCCCTTGTCCCAGCCTTGGCTGCATCTCTCTCCCACTCCGTTCTCCCCTCTCGTCCCAGAAGCCTCCGCGTCTTCCATTCGAGCTCTGATTGAGAGGGACCCCCGAAAGAAGAGTTTTTCTTTTCACCCTCACTGAGCTAGACCCGTCAGCTCCCTGCAATCATCATACCTCACCAACCTGACCTCCCAATCCCCGCCTGCTCTCATCTACCTTTAATTCTCGGAGACCCTTTCGTTTCTGGCATGCTAGCGGACCCTCCACCTTACTAGCTGTCATACATGTAACAATGGCACAACCCGATCTCACATCGCATCACGTCAATTACCTAATATGGAGGTATGTATCTAACTTGCTTGCCAACCTCATGGTCTAGCAGTGCATGCTCTCCGTACCTGTTAAAATTATCCTGCTCGATGTCTTTGGGTATTTTGGGCTAACTGGGAACTAGGTATCTTCAAGAGTCAGGTACTTTAATTCTTGCCTTTTGATTTCCATTGCCCCAGGTCAATGTCTATTGATGATCAAAGATGACTAAATCTTTCACAGGGCATGGGGAGGCCGCACTGACTCTGCAGCGCGCGTGGAATCTTGATCCGCAGAGTTTGTCATTTGCCCCGTACATCAAAACTCATGCTCTGGTATCCCTGGTCCAAAAGGGTCTCCAATACCATGAGCTCGAGCATTCTGTCGACCCGGTATGAAAATTAATTTATTCCCCCCTCCCTCCAGCCTGATCTTGATTCTACGTCGATCACCGGGTGGGCAAAATTAATCGAGATTACAGGATGGAAATCCTACGGCGTTCACATCGTCTGATTATTTCTTCGGGCCAGCGCCGCTGGAACCGGAGCCGGAAAAGGGTCGCAGTGGCCCCGGGGAGGCAGGCGTTGGCACAGACCAGGCGCCTGTCTCGCCTACTACTAGCAAAGTTGCGCGAGACGGCGGCGTGATCAACGGTCACTTGACAGCCGAGGCCGCGGTACCCCAGCCCGCTGCCAGCACCAGCGTCAAGAAAGCCCGTAAAAGCGACCGCGGGGAAGCCAACGGAGATGAAGTCCCTATGGATGTTGATTCGAACGGAGTGGCGACTGAAAATCCACCAGCAGCCGACGGGTCTCCAGCAACGGCTGAGATGGCGGTGGATGGTGACGGAGATGTGAGCATGGGCATCCGACCGGATTCGCAGGACCAGGAACCACCCGCCGCCGCGCCGCCGACCTTCACGTTAACCACCGGCCACAGCGTTGGCGTCCAGATCACCCCCGCCAAGGCGGCCGACCTTGGGCCCGACACCGCCATCCTCGATGTGGCTAGTGCAGACCACGTGACCCGCGCCCTGTGGCGCCCCAAGGACCCTACCGTCGTCGTGGCCGCCGGCGACTCCTTCTGCAGTTTGTGGAAGCTGTCGTCGAGCGCGGCTCCCGTGCAGGAGAAGCTCGTGGAGAACAAGGGGGACAGCACCTGTGTCTCGGCAGTCGCGTGGGACCCCCTGGGCCAGAAGCTGGCGGTGGCAACCTACAATGACATGAGAGGTTCGATCACCATGTACGACGTCTCGGGGAATGCCGTCGATCTTCTACCCGAAGTCCCTCGGATGATCACAGGACTCCATTGGGCTGAGAGCGGGTCTCATTTGATTGTCGTCGCTTCAGACAGCAGGATATCCGAATTGGCTCTGTGGGACGACTCCTTACGCCCTGACGAGTTCCCCTCTCCTCATGTGGTCGATGGTTCGATTTTTGATCTTTGCTGGCTGGGTCCCAATCAAGCGTTTGCTTCTGGTAATGGTATTGTGTACCAGTGCGACGTTGATTCGAGCATCCATGTCTCGAAGACATTCTCATCTGGCAATGACCGACCCTGGACATTCATCCGCTGCGTTAATGCCGGCACTTCGTCCGTCGCGGTGACCGCGTCGTCTGCAAATGCCACTCTGTGGGTACCCACTCATGATATTCTTGTCGATGGAGCGCATGAAGGTGATATCACGGCAATCGAGCTCAAGCCCAACATGGAACAACAACCACTCCAATCACTGGTCCTGGCCTCCTCTTCTACTGATGATACAGTCAAAGTGTGGCACATTGATCTGGAGTCGAAGACCTTCAATCTTATCCACCGCTTGTTCCTTGGACCGACGTCGCCTGCTCTTGCCAGCACTTTCTCCCCTGATGGATTCGCTCTTGCTGCCGCTAGTAAAGAGGGCCTTTTTATTTGGAATGCACAACGAGGTGGCACTCCGCTGGCTACCTGGAAAGCACCAGAACGCGAAGAGAGGAAAGAGAAGAAAGAGGACGACGAGATGAGTTCCGTCGTGAATGGACATAATGGAACTGTGGAGTCGGTGCCCGATCGCAGTCTAGCATGGGACACTGATGGCAAAAAGCTTGCTTTCGGTTTTGGTAACCAGGTATGTAGTCCTCGATTGTTTGTGCCAAATACCGTACTAACCTGGCTTAATAGCTTGCAATTGTAAACCTACAACGCTGATCTTGACCGGCGAGCATTCGAGCCGGCCTCATGACGATTTCTTAATCTCCGATAGTACATTGAGAACATGGTAAATAGCCATCTGATACATTTCCCATTTATTCTTCTGCGGCGAAGGCAGGCCGGACTTATCACCAAGCGTCGGTATCACCTCGGGCTAGTCTCTCCGCTCCCGGTCCTCGGCAGGCCCCGATGTGCCGTGTTGTGGGAGCGTGACCGGACAGCATCGCCTCAGCCCTCCTACACCTCCATTACAATAATCATTAGTTCTTTTTCGAAGGATTTGGATTAGATCATATCGAACGGCGCAGCTCAGGTCATCAGGGAAACGCGGCGGTTGGCGACATTACATGGTTACGGTGGCTACGTTGACTTTTTTTTCTTCTTCTTTTCTTGCAGTGTACCATTTGTTCTTGGACAGCTTAATCGGTGATTTCAAAGGCACATGATCGGTTGAGAGTCGCACCAGTTCTCAGCAATTTTCCAGCACGTTACTACATTAGCAACTATTATGCCGATGTGGTATGCCCTCATGCCTGGAATCCTCAATCCACAGCCTCGGCCTCATTGATCAATGTCCCAATTCTACTGGGCAGTGCCCTTTATATATATCCGCCCGTGCCTTCTGTCTTTCTTCTCTTCTCAGGCCGCGGTCCCTCTCTCTGATACGAAAGCCTTCCTCGACATCCTTCCATCCTCGCATCCATGCGGTGAGGCCCTCGAAGAGTGCTTCGCCGTCATGATCCACATCATCCATCCTACACTTGGACCATCGTCGTTGACCATTTCGCCGGGAAGTGGCACCCGGTTTCCTGGCCACCGCAGTCGCCAAGCGCTGTCTATGCCATTCGTCCACCCAGCTCTCGAGTCCATGTATCGTGCCTTCGATGGCTTCCCGCTCTGCCGAGTCCTCAAGAATATCCATTTGCCTGCAAGATATGAGATGTATTAGTGAAGATCGCGGCAAACATACTCGCCCTAAGAGATGGTGCTCACAATTCCTGAATCTCGTTTTCTAGCTCCGACATCCTCCGTGTCAGTGCCTGACGTTCCCGCCTGAGCAAGTCATAGATATCTGCCGACTCCTCGCGACGCCGATCAAATTCCACCTTGAGTGCGGTCACCTCCCCCAGGATATCCTTGAGTTGAGGGTGGGACACCTCTTGTGGCGCCGGGAGGGAGTCCTCCGATTCCTGGGAGTCGGTTGTGGAAAAGGAAGCGACGGAGTTGGTGGATCGGGAAAGAGAGTGAGGGCGGCACCGGGCGACCTCCTGTGACAATCCTGGACGCGGGTCCAGCAGGGATTCCAGGGTGTCGAGACAGTGGTGGAGAGTGCCGGCGTCGATCTTGGACAAGGGGTCCAGCTGCGAGGCCATGTGGGCTAATCGAGTGAGTCGGACCGGCAAGGGAGCGGCGGCATTTTCGGTGTCGAGGATGTGGGAGGCATAGTCGGGGTCTGTGAGGGCCATGTCCCAGATCTGGTCGGCCACTGAGGAGGGGGGCGACAGCTGATCGTACGGCGCGGGGTGAGGTTGGTCCATGGCTGGCTCGCGGGGCGTTGACCTCTGTAATTTAATGCTTTGCTTGTTCTCTGTTTCTGATTCTGGATCTGGCGACCACCTCAGAGTGTAAATACATGCGTGAGCGATCGGTAGCCGAGAGGGACGGATGGAGGTAGCCGGGCCGCTGCAAGGTGGCGCGGATTGCAGGAATTTACGTGTTTTGACCTGTCACTGGGAGACGAGATGAACTAGAGAACTAACTGCGTTTCCCCGTATATGCCGGAATGCGCGGTTATTTGTAGGCTCCGGGCGAGAACAACACAACACCGTGATCTGGCGGGCTGGAACGGTACGAAGGAGAGGGGAAGAGCCGAGCTGGGCTGAGCTGAGATGGCGGATTCCCCCAGCAACCGGCGAGACTTTCTGCAGCAGGACCGAAGGAGGTTAGCGGTTCGCAGGCGTGCAGCCCAACAACTGAACGTGCAGAGGCAGAGGCACAGGCAGAAGAGGGGATTCAACCGGTCAGCCTGGCTTGGTTGATGCGATTCTTTTGGATGTGCAGGAAAAGACGGTCAGCGCGACAGGATTGCGAGCTGCTGCTAGATGGCCTGCTAGTTAGATAGATAGACACCGGTGGACTTCTAGTCAGTCAGTTAGTTGGGATCCATCAGTCTTTAGTGATGATGGCCTGAGGTTAATCGCCGCTGATTCGATCGAAGCCGATTATGCTCGGCGCGCTAGGCCTCTTTGGGCCATCCCCAGCAAGGCCGTCGCTGCCTTGAAGTCCGGGCGGAAATGCCTGCGTGCCTGAAGGCGTCCCTGTGCTTCTGGCCTTTCCATCCTTGTGCTTTTACCTCCAACTGTTCTTCTATCCCTCTTCTACATTTGAGGTGAGTCCCTGGTCCAGTACGCCGTACACAGCGGGCTTTCGGACTGACACCCCCGCGGGGTAGATCGAGAGTGGTCTTGAACACAAAGGGAATCCCATCCCTCGCAAAAGCAAATAAACTCCGACTCCCCGCCGTCCTGCCGAACTCTTCTCATCTTCCACCCCTCCCCGCAGTCCAAATCCCCATCGCCGTCGGCATCGCGAGGATGGCGCCTCCTGTACGTTCTCCTGTTTGCTATCCCCGCTGTCTTGCTTTCCAGATTACCGCCAGTCAATGGACTCCTCCCCTGGAAGAGGACCTGAACCCGTTACTGATGCCATACCCATGTGACTCACCCAGGTCACGATCGTGCCGTCTCTCGAGACCGCCAGCGAAGTCATCGCCCGGTCGAGAGACTCGAAATTCTCCCCTAACCTCCTGCCCTTGACGACGTCGATTCCCGCCGACCTCTTGACCCCTACATTGGCATACCTGAAGATCGCGGACAAGTGAGTCGGTCCTCTCAAGACCGCCGCACGGCCTGGCGGGCACATGCGCTGACGTGGTGTTGGTCCAGATCGAAGTTGTCCTTCCTCTACGAGAGTGCTGCCACGACCGAGACCATCGGGAGATACAGTTTCGTGGGTGCTGGTATGCGAACATCCTCGACGCTACAATGCCGGGTGGAGCGATGACTGACGAGTTCTCTGCATCTGTCTCCAGATCCCCGTAAAGTTCTCAAGACCGGCTCTGGCCATGGCCCCGAGTGCGACCCTCTGCCTCTCCTCGAGCAGGAGCTCGCCGAGTTCCGGGTCGCGACGGTACCCGGCTTGATCCTCCCTCCCCTGACCGGCGGTGCTATCGGATATGTGGGCTACGACTGTGTGCGGTATTTCGAGCCCAAGACGGCCCGGCCGGTCAAGGACATTCTGAAGATCCCGGAGTCGCTGTTCATGCTGTTCGACACCATCATCGCCTTCGATCACTTCTTCCAGGTCGTCAAGGTCATCACGTACATCCCCATCCCTAGCAGCGACGCGGAGCTGGCACCCGCATACCGCCAGGGACAGGAGACCCTTCAGCGCACCATCGACACGCTGCTTCGCCCCGACTACACCCTTCCGCCCCAGGGCCCGATCATCCAGAACCAGGAATACACGTCGAACATCGGCCAAGAGGGATACGAGCGGCATGTGACGAGGCTCAAGGAGCACATCTCCAAGGGCGACATCTTCCAGACGGTGCCGTCGCAGCGGCTGTCCCGGCCGACCTCCCTCCACCCTTTCAACCTCTTCCGCCACCTCCGCACGGTCAACCCGTCGCCGTACCTGTTCTACATCGACTGCGAGGACTTCCAGCTGGTGGGCGCCAGTCCGGAGCTGCTGGCCAAGGAGGAGAAGGGGCGGATCATCACGCACCCGATCGCGGGCACGGTGAAGCGGGGCAAGACGCCGGAGGAGGACGAGGCACTGGCCAACGAGCTGCGCAGCAGTTTGAAGGACCGGGCGGAGCACGTGATGCTGGTGGACCTGGCGCGTAACGACGTGAACCGGGTGTGCGACCCGACGACGACGCAGGTGGATCGGTTGATGGTGGTGGAGAAGTTCTCACACGTGCAGCACCTGGTGTCGCAGGTGTCGGGCATCCTGCGGCCGGAGAAGACGCGCTTCGATGCGTTCCGGTCGATCTTCCCGGCGGGCACCGTGTCGGGGGCGCCCAAGGTGCGGGCGATGCAGCTGATCGCGGAGCTGGAGGGCGAGAAGCGCGGAGTGTACGCGGGCGCGGTGGGCTACTTCGGCTACAACATCGCCAACGCGGACGGGACGACGGAGCTGCCGGGCGCGATGGACACGTGCATTGCACTGCGGACGATGATGGTCAAGGACGGGGTGGCCTACCTGCAGGCCGGTGGAGGTATCGTGTTCGACTCGGACCCGTACGACGAGTACGTGGAGACGCTGAACAAGCTGGGAGCGAACATTGCGTGCATCAAGGGTGCGGAGGCCAAGTACCTGAGCCTGGAGGAGGAGAAAAGTCAATCCTGATGGTGTGGTGATTTTTTGTTGTTGTTGTTGTTGTTCAAAGCTGTTCATTCCATGACATTTGTCGGGGGTGTTATGACATATACACCCTGCCGAATAATATAGACACACTTGAAACGATTGGCCTTGCTACTATATACTTATGTACAGTTGTACCACCAATTGTTTGTTTGTTTGTCTGTTTGTCTGTTTGTCTGTCTGTCTGTCTGCCTGCCTGAACCCTAAGTCAACCCAGACCAGACCAGACCAGACCAGACCGGATCAGGCAGACAGGCAGACAGGCAGACAAACGGGGCAATTCTGCTGCCTGGACGCACCCGTCCTACGTATTTGACAGTCCACTAGGCAGTTCCTTGCTTGGGGGAGGAAGATTCTAGGCGTGAGGCAACTGCAAGGGTTCTCCGGAACGTGCTGGGGCGCTGCAAGGCCGCCGTCCGATGACGTCGGTTTTGTAACTATACAACAGGAGGGGATCTGCACCGCCACAAGAACCGGGTCCGGGGATGTAGATAGATAGACTGTAGATACAGAGAGAGAGAGAGAGAGAGAGTAAGAGTGTTTATATAGTTAGACAGTCTGACTCGATTGAGACGGGAGAGAGGAGGAATTGACTCCCCCCCACTCGATCGACCTGCGGCACGGCGTATATATTGCGAGTGGAAGTATGACACCATCTCTGTATCATCTCTGTATCCGTAGTTAGTTTCTCCATCATCTCCTGATTCTTCTCCAGCTTTTTCTCCTCATCTTGAATTCGGTTCCGGTTCCTGGATTGCTGGCTGTTTCTCCGGTCATTGTTCTTCTTCTTTTTCTTCCTCCTTCTTCCTCGTCCTCCCTTTCTCTTCCGCTATTCCTTCCCAATTGCTCTCCTGGGACTGAAGAAACCTTGAGTGTCGTTGGCGTCGTAATCGCGGTTCCGGTGGCAGCCCGACCAACCAGCCAACCAACCAACTCACTAGTCCTTCTATTCCTCTTTCTCTCTCTCTTCTTTTCTCTCCTCTCCTCTCCTCTCCTCTTCTCTTCTCTCCCAGACTTCCCTCCCATCCATCCATCCATCCATCCATCCCGCCACTCTGTCCCGTCCATTCGATCGACATCCCCCTCCCCTTTCACTGCCACACCTGCTGTCTCACTTCGTCACCGACTGACCATTCCGACCGCGGCTTACATACGCCCGCCGCCTCTCTGCCTTGAGTGCCACTGCCACCACCACTCCACCTCCACCTCCGAGCGAAACTAACCTTGAACACTACACTACTCATTCCACTACAACACACTACCCGCTAGTACCACCACCACCGCGCGATAAGGAGAGACGGGCTGGCTCTGCTCCCATCGCACTCCCTACTACCTACACCCCCCCCCCTTCCACCACCAACACCACCCACCAGCCACCGTCGCGCATCCCCCCCTCCATCGACTCGCCCCTTGAACGGGATCTAACGAAGCAGGGTCCCGCTCCCTGTTCGCGTCTGGCTACCACCACCACCGCTCCGCTATATTTCCCCCTTCCCCCTCCCCCCTCTCGCCAAAATGTCCAAAGTCGTGCGCAGCGTCAAGAACGTCACCAAGGGTTACTCCTCCGTCCAGGTCAAGGTTCGAAATGGTACGTCCCTCCCGTTCCGTTCGCCTCTATCGCCTGTCTCTCATCGCATCGTCTGCTTTCATCGCACGTCATATCTCGCTCGCCGTCGTCGGTCGGCGGAACGGTCAACGGTCGTCGTGATCGGATTTGGAACGGACTCGTGCTGACCTGTGTTTCCTCGTGCGTTTTAGCCACAAGTAATGATCCATGGGGGCCTACGGGCACCGAAATGGCTGAGATTGCTGCCTTGACATTCAGCAGGTAGGCGGCCCCGAGCCATTGACTCCGTGCTGTTCCGCACGCTAACGTTCTCCCGTGGGATTGTCAGTCCGACCGATTTCTACGAGATCATGGATATGCTAGATAAGCGGTTGAACGATAAGGGCAAGAATTGGCGCCACGTGCTCAAGTCATTGAAGGTGCTCGACTATTGTCTGCATGAGGGTTCCGAGCTGGTGGTGACGTGGGCCCGCAAGAACGTCTACATCATCAAGACCCTGCGCGAATTCCAATACGTGGATGAAGATAGCAGAGATGTCGGACAGAATGGTAAGCTGCGCTCCAGGTGTGGCGTCGTGTATGTGTTTATGTGTCTGACTGACTGGTCTCGTTGCAGTCCGTGTTGCCGCCAAAGAACTTACCTCCCTGATTCTGGACGAAGACAGACTGCGCAGTGAGCGGTCCGACCGCAAGCTGTGGAAGTCCCGCGTGAGCGGACTTGACGACTACCAGCCTCAAGGGCATGAGCCGCCCCGTCGGGAGCGCCGCGAACGTCGGCGTACGACCAATGACGACGACGATGCAGAGTATCGCTTGGCGATCGAGGCGAGCAAGTACGAAGCCGAGGAGGAACGCAAGCGACGGGCCAAGGAAGCCGGGGTGGACAATGACGAAGATCTGGCCCGGGCGATCAAGCTCAGTCGGGAAGAGGAGGAACTGCGCAAGCGGGAGTTGGAGGAAAGCAACGCCAACTCGCTCTTTGACGACACCCCGGTGCCAGTGGCCCAGGCGCAGGCCACTGGGTACAACCAGGGATACCAGCAGCAGAGCGCCGTCGACTGGTTCGGCAACCCGATCAACGCTCAGCAGCCGTTGTCGACCGGTTACCTGAACAACCAATATGCACAGCCCACTGGTTTCCAGGGACAGATGACGGGCATGCCCAACGGGTACGCCAATGGATTCCAGTCCCAGCCCTCCGCGTTCGACCAGAACCCCTATGGCCAGCAGCAGAGCAACTTCCTGCAGCCCCAGACCACGCTACAACCGCAACAGACAGCCTTCGGCGGCGGCAACCCGTGGGGCACCGATGTCTTCTCGCAGCAGCCCCAGCAACAGCAGCAGCAGCAGCACCAGGAAAACTACCTGTCGGCCGGCACCAACAACCCATGGGCTGCGCCCGGCACGCAGTCGGCGGACCCTCTGAGACCCATGCCCACCGGGTCGAACAACCCATTCGCGGCCCGCACGCAGTTCCAGAGCAAGCCGGTGTCGACCGGACCCCCGACCCTGAACTCGCTGGCGGAAGAGCGCACCACCAACCAGTTCAACCCAATTGCCAACTTCCAGGCCCCGCAGTCCTTCTCCCCACAGCCGCAGACCCTGGCGCCGCCCAAGAGCACGCCGCCCCAGATGCAAGACCCGCACCGCGCCCAGCTCAACGCGCTGCTGGCGTCGGGCGAGGGCCAGGACACCTTTGGAAACACCGGCGACCTGCGTATCCCGGCCCAGCACACCGCCCCGGGGACGTTCGTCAACTCGGCCGGCCAGGGGATAGATCGGCTGCGGGCCGCGCGGACCGGCAACAACCCGTTCTACGGCCAGCAGCAGCAGCAGTTCGTCCCCCAGCAGACGGGCTTTGCGCAGCCCGCCAGCAACCCCTGGGGAGGACAGCAGACGTACCATCAGCCTCAGCAGGGCGGCGGCAGTTTGATAGATCTGTAGGCGACGATGCGGTACGCGAGGAGGTGATGGGGTCGGGTGCGGTCCAGATATCTAGCCACCGTTCGAGGCTCGGGCTTTTATGTTTTTATCTCTCTCTTTCTTTTCTTTCCTTCTCTTCTAGTTGCAGTTGTAGGAGTCGAATCCGGATACCATTTTTTTCTTTTTCTATTTCTGTTTCTGTCGTTCTTGATGTTTTTACTGTTTTTGATGCCCGCTGTCCCTTCCTTTTACTTTACGCCGTTCGTTGCATATATTGATGGTACAACCAAAACCAACTACGAAGTCATCTTCCGTCACTCACTCTCCTCTCCTTATCCAAATTTCTTTATTGATTGGCCGATTGACTGATTTACAGATTGATTGATTGATTGATTGACTGACTGCTTCTTCCATTTGTCATGTACCTGCCCTACCTTACTACCTCGCCTTCTTACTCACACTTATGTACTGCACAATTTCCAAGCCAATCCCACTCCCTTCCCGATTCTGGGACACTGGGATACTGGGATACCGAGATACCGAGATACTGATTTATATCATCCATATACCCTCTGTTTCTTGCCTTCGTTCTGCCTGCATCCCTTTTTATTTTTTTCTCTCTCTCCTTCGTTCCTGTTTGTCTTGCTGTCTTGCTGTCTACCTGTCTACCTGCCTACTGCCTACTGCCTACTGCCTTCGTTATTAATTCATTGGTTCATTGGCACATTGGTCCGCCCGTCCGTCCGTCCGTCCATCCATCCATCCATCCTTCCATCGATAGGATGGTATTGGTATACCGTTACTCCCTTGTTGTTTATCCCACCCAATTTGGTCTTTCCCGTTCTCTTTTCTTTTCTTTTCTTTTCTTTTTCTTTTTCTTTTTCTTTTTCTTTTTCTCTTCTGGTAGATAGTTCTTTTTAGAAAATACCATTGATGTAATTCTTCGTTCTCTCACAAAGTTTTTTTATTCTGTTTGGATTTGTAGATTGATGAGGGAGGGGAGGGGAGGGGAGGGATAATGGCTCCGACCGACCCTTGTAGTAGTGGTAGTAGTAGTAGTAGTAGTAGTAGTAGTAGTAGTAGTAGTAGTAGTAGTAGTAGTAGTAGTAGTAGTAGCAGGAGGAGGTACAGCGATGTTACATCGTCTCGTGTTCTTGCCTACTAGGTAGATACTAGGTAGGTAGGTAAGTAAGTAGGTAAGTAGATGGGTAGATAGGAAGGTGGTTTCCGATGGCCGGATTAGGATACCATGTCATGTCATGTCATGTCATGTCATGTCGTACAACCCAACCTAGCCTTCCTTCCCCCTTCCGTCTCTTTCCTTTTCTGGTAGGATAGGATATAGCATACATAGTAGAGAGGAGAGAGTAGAGAGTATGGGGTAGTCTACAGTATATTCTAGTTAGTCAGTCTATCTTGTTAACATCATGTTATATCCATATCATAACATATCATACTATCATAACATATCATACTATCATAACATATCATACTATCATAACATATCATAACATATCATATCATGCCATACTAAGTCCTATCCACCCCCCCCCCCCCCCCTCTCTCAGTGCCATGATCATGATGGTAAAACAATAGACAGAATACGAGAAGTAGAGTTTCAGCAGTGAGTGAGTATACAATATATCTTGCAAGCCTATTATTGAATTTGAATTTGAATTTGAATTTGAATTGAATATGACAGGCAAACTTCATCTACACCAGGACCAATTAACACCCAGACACCTACCTATCCCGTACCGAAGTAGAGACAGACAGACATGAACAGCACAGTAACACCTGAAGTAATGCACCCATCCTATATCCTATCTTTTCCTATCCCTATCCTATCAAGTATCAAAAGCCTATTCAATCCATCCCACCCAAGCCTATCCCAGTCAGTGACCATGCACCGTCTGTCCATCGATCAGTCAATCAATCAATCAATCAATAATATCATGTCCCATTCCAACATCAACATCAACATCAAGACGATAATACAATCCATCCGTCCGTCCGTCCGTCCATTCATCGCCAGTTATCCAAATCAACCAACGCACCGAATCCAGTATCCAGTATATAAGACCGACCGACCGACCGACCGACCAACCCTGTACGTACGCCATTCACACAGAAGAAAGAAGCACAAAATAACACAGCCAAGACAACACTATGTAGATACGATAACTCTTCGCACCAGACAGAGCACACGAGGAAAGAACGAGAGAAAGCAAAAGAGAGAGAGAGAGAGAGAGAGAGAGAGAGAGTGTGTGTGTGTGTGTGTGTGTGTGTGTGTTGGGGGGCCAGAGAGGAAGAAGTCTAACCCCCCCTCTCACCAAACTGTCTCGCCCACTCCTCATACTCCTGTAACCCTTCCCGACTCACGCTGGGTCGGATGGACGACAAACTGGCCTCGAAGTCCTGGAAGCGGATGGCCCGGATCTGGTCCATGGGGGTGTGCAGCAGCGCTTCGCCGAGGTTGCGGAGGGGGCCCATGGCGGCGTCCTTGGCGAGGGCGGTCATGTCGGAGCCGGAGAATCCTGGTTGATTCGATTAGTTGTTATAAAGAATAGATAAAAAAGAAGAAAGAAAGAAAGAAAGAAAGAAAGAAAGAAAGGGACTCACCCTCCGTAACCTGCACAAGAACCTCGATATCCTCATCGGAGAGCTCATGGACCTGGTGACTGAGTAACTTGCGTAATTGCTGTTCGCGAACCCCGTGCTCGGGGAGAGGAATGTACTGGCGACGGACGAAGCGGCGGCGCGCGGCTTCATCAATGTCCCACGGCATATTAGTAGCCGCGAGGACGAGCACACGACTGGCGTCGCCCATCTTCTTGTCCTTCTGTTCGCGCCCGGCGGCTGCACGCTGCAGGTCGGACCATTGGATGAGGAACTCGGTCTTCGAGCGTCGGGAGGCCTCGTTCTCGGTCCCCGACGACCGGGCAGACAGTAGAGAGTCGATCTCGTCGACGAAGATGATGGACGGGGCGAGCGCTTTGGCGAGCCCGAACAAGGCGCGTACCAGCTTCTCGCTTTCGCCGTGCCATTTCGACGTCAGAGTGGAGGCCGACACAGAGAAGAAGGTCGATTTGGATTCCGTGGCCACGGCGCGTGCCAGCATCGTCTTGCCTGTTCCTGGGGGGCCGAAGAGGAGCATGCCGCGAGCCGGTTCTCGTAGACCTGAGAATAGATCCGGCCGGAGGAAGGGGTAGACCACGGCTTCTTTGAGGGCTTTCTTGGCCCCGTCCAGACCGGCGATATCATCCCAATGCACCTCGTCTCCGCGGACGACGATGTCGTTGAGGATCTGCCGCGCGGACATCACGTCGACGCCTTTCGGGAGCTTGTTCATGACATCCATGATCGCATCGTCCTCATCCGCATCCTCATCGACCGCATCTTCTTCCAGGTCGGTCGATTTGGGCCCCAGCGACTCCGGATCACTGGAAGGCGGTGTTACGTCACGTCTGAGCCGAGGCGTTGGTCGGACTGGACTTCCCGGCGAGAGCGTCATCCGATCCAAGCCTGGAACCAAGGCGTCATCGGCCGATGAACTCGGCGTGACCCGTGGCCGCGACAGCGATTTTGCCGGTGATTTGCTCGGCCCCTCCGACGTGCCAGCGGATAACCCCGGGGAGGTTGGTGTTGGATTGGATGACCTCAGCGCTACCGGTTTCGGCTTGATAGAGGGCTTCGGTGGAAATTGCGGGCGAACGGCGTCTCCCGAGGCGGGCCCCACGGACGCGGACTGAGAACGAGGCGACGGTTGTTGAACTTCGATGACCGGAGGGCGATGTGTCGAGACCGTTGGTGTTGCTTGAGGCGTGTTCGACGAGGAGGGCTTCTTCACGGGCGGCCGCCGGACTGCCTGATCGGGCGCGCGGAGCTTCCGCCCCGTGCGACGACTATCTGGGTCCTCTGCTGGGTTGGTTGGCCTCCGCTGGAGACGCTCATCCCCCGAATGGGGTCGACGGGGTTCTGATTCTCTGCGAAAGCCGGGGTCATTGGGGGCGCTGTAGCGGGAGGATGCGAGGGCGGCATCGCTGGCCGTCTTGTCGGGCGAGGAGAACGTGGGGTAGATACTACCCCAGGCGAGACCCGCCGCCTGAGAGGCTGCGGCCGGCCGCAGATCTCTCCGACGGGAGCTGTCCTTCTTCTTGGTATGCTTCTTGAGATCGCTGTTGCGCAACGTGAACGGCATGATCTTCCGCCGGTCGGGGCTGGGGTCCCGGGAGTCGGTTTTGCTGGAGGAATGCGACTGCGTGCGCTGTGCGGGGATCGGGATGGTGGGCGAGGGTGTGGCGGCACTGCTGGACTCCTTTCTGATCGATTCAGAGCTGACGGTGGTCTTGGGCGGCGGGCGCCCGGGGATGGTGGGAGGTTTGGAGAGGTCGGTATATCCGACGGCGGGAACGGTTCCGTCACCAATCCAGCCGGGAGTGGTTCGGGGGGGCGATCGACCGGTGGAATCTTTTCTGCTCTCACGGAGGGCCTGGAGGAGGTCGACCCGCTCGCTGCATTGGAGCTCGAGCTGGCGGATGGAATCCTGCAAGGCGCGCTCGGTCTCGTTTTTGGGTGTATACTTGGAGGACACCCGATAAGCGTTGTGATAGTAGATCGTTTCTAGGGCGGAACGCCAAGATCTCAGGGCCTCTTCTTCATTATTCTGCCATCGGTCGGGGCCGCATTAGTTTGGGGTATAGTTGGGAGAAGGGGAGAAGGGAGTGAGTGAGAAAGAAGGGGGAGGAGGAGGGGGGAGGAAGGTAGCATTGAGTGGTGACGGACCTGGCCCTCGAAGTAGACGGCAGTGGAGCACATCAGGTAGCAGTCATCGTAGGTCTTCTGCAGCGAAGACGCCGGCTTGGGGCGCATCATGGATGAGGAGGCATTCAGTGCCGGAAAGACGTGGATGTTGCAGGGCCCGCCCGCGGGAGTCGAAGGATGAGAGATTGAGGGGGAGAACGAGCGGACGGAGAGGTCAATTGGGGGGGGGTTTGGGAATATGGGGGAATGGAGGGGGGGAAAGCAGCAGAGGACGACGATCTATGAAGATGAAGTATGAAGAGAGGAAGAGGAGGGAAGATCCGACCGAAGGAAGAGTACGTACTGTAAGTCACTCGTTTCCCCCCCCAGTTTTTCCCTGTGACGTCGTTGGTTACCGGTTTTGGCTGTTCTGGAGGTCTCGCCCCACGAACCCATTATTTCCTTGACCGACTACTTCGAAACTACTTAGAAACAACTGTCTCGGAAGGACATGCACCCTCTCATGGTCGCGTGCATACCAATCAATCGATCATCTCGTTCCTCTATAAAGTACATACATACACAGATTCTCGTTCATCCAATCCGGCACATGCCGCAAGAAATGTATCCGAACAGCAAACATCCAAGACAATAAGAATAATAATAAAAAAAAAGGAAGATAGAAGATAATGCAGAAGGACAATCCAACCAGACACAAATGAAAGGAAAAGAAAAGGAAACTCGTCCAGATGTTCCCCTGCATGCCAACGCCAGTAGTACGCGATCGAAGCACGAATGAAGAAGCATACACCACCGGGGCCCCTAACGAAGGGCCCCGATCCGAGCCTGGGGAATGAAAAAAAAAAAAGCCCGGGCTCGCCAACACCACGCCAGGGCCTGCATTCATCGTCCATCAAGCCAGTCAACTGTACCCCGTCCAAAACAGATAAATACACGTCAGAATAGAAGGGTTCCCAATTCGGAGTCGGACATCCTCCCTCTCTCGTCCTCGGCGCTGCGTGTATTAAGTCCGAGGGTCCGGAAATGGGGCACACGCCCGAGAACGAGAGGGATCGATAGGAGAGAAAGGAAGCAGAGGAAGAGGAAAGGAGGCAAAAGACACCCGACGAGATCGCAGGCCCGCAGCTCGCAGGCAATAACGCTCGATCGGTGCTCCGCATGTGATACTAAGGGTAAGTCGGTTAGGTAAGGTAGGTAGGATGATTTGACTTCTCGTTCAACAAGACGATCTTTTTTTTTTCGAAAAACTTTTGAGGGTGTCGTTATTTCTTCCTATGCGTGGCTGGGGTTGGGTTTTCTTGGGAAACGGGTCTTTGCTTGTGCCCTTAGACAAGTCTGGCCGCAACCAGAAGAGGGTAAAGGGGTCGCTGAGCTGGAGGGAGTCGGATTCATGCGATTGGGCCGTTAGCGAAGGCCGTGGTCGCTCAGTTGTCCACCTGGCCCTTGAAGTAGGCCTTGGCCATCTCGTAGGAGGTCCTATGCGAACGCGTCAGAATAAAAGGCCCCAGCGGCGCACAGATGCAGACCGGCCGGGGGGGAGACTCACCAGCAAATGGCGGTGCTAGGCATGGTGGAAATGATGCGGGGGCGAGCGCCACGCAGGAATCCCTTCCAGCCGAACTGGCGCTTGATGATGGACGCGGCGTTGAACAGGCCCTTGGCCGACCGGATCTCCTCGTTCTGGGCCAGGCCTCGAGTCTGCAGCAGCGTCTTCACCACGTCCAGCGGGGTGGTGAGACCGGCCGCGAAGGCGCCCGCCAGACCTCCCGCCATGCAGTGCGTGAACGGATCGTAATCCTGCGACGGGTTCATGACCTTGGACAGGGACTCGTAGGCGACGAATTGAGTGGCGGTGAAGGGGACGGTCATGCAGAGGGTGGTGGGATAGGAGACGTAGAACGCCTGGAGACCTTCCGTCCGGTAGACGGTCTGGGCGCATTGGAGGAGGGTCTTGTGTACGGAGCCGTGGACTTGCATGCGTTGCTTGATGACTGCTCCCGTCAGCATCGCCGAAGACATCGATATCGCAAGGGTCGCGGAGACTCACCATCGAAGGGGTTCATCAGAGCATCGCTGGCGATGGTCGCGCAGGCACCGCTCAGCGCTTGGGGATCGTCAGCAATTGCGCTCGTAAGGTCGGGACATGACATCTCACCTGCTGCTACCGGGTGGTGACCATCGTCAACGTTACCACCGGCCATCTCCTTCACAACCTCATATGTACCGAAGTATACGGCGTGGGCCGGACCTGTCCAAAAAAAAAAAAAAAAAAAAAAAGCCCGTCAGCCTCCGCGACTGACCGCGCCCCCCTCAAAAACCTCATCATCACCACCATCATCACTACCACTTACCAGCACCGACAATAACACTCGAAACACCCTTCCATAGTGTCCTCCAGCCCTCGATCCTGTAAATCGTCGAGACCGCATTGGTCAAGCCTGTGTAGAGCCCACCGGTCGAGGGATGCAGGATTTGCATGCGTGTCTGTACAAATACCCCACCATCAGCCAGAGCCCTTTTCACTAGTCCGCGCACAGCCCAACCCGAAGCAGAAATCGAGTAGGAGCTTTAGTCTGGTCGGTCGCCCGCCCCAAAACAGCCCCCAAGAACAAAAAACAGACGCAGACATACCTTCAACAGATCCACCGGGTACATAACAGCGTGTTCCTAGACACCATCACCCATCACATCACATCAGCACGGCCCGACTGTATTTTCCCCCCTCTCCTGTATACACCACAAACACGCGAAGTGTGCACATACTGCTATTCCCGCGAAGGCGCCAGCCATCATATTCCGGCCGAGACCGTAGTTCGAGGGGAGGGCTTCATAGCTAGATTTGAAGAAGCGGCGTTAGCTCTCAGGATGTTTACCGGAAAATTCACATGTCGCTCGTCGATCAACTAGAAAGTAGAGCAACGCAATCAGGATCCGGAGGGAGGATTTGACACCCCCATCCTCCCCCCCCCTTGCGCGGACTGGTGAAATTGAAGCCCAAGGGCTGGATACCGGGGAAACACAAAGCACAACGTACTCGAATTCCTGCTCGGGGAGATGCTCGGGGGTCGCCATGGAGCTTGATTGGGACGTAGCACACAGCTGGATTCACTGGAAAAAAAAAAAAAAAAGAAAAAAGACCGGAGGGGGGGAACTCGGAAGTCAATGATACCGCGACTCGTCGAGGGGAAGGGTGATTGAGCTGAAGGTCAAGGTCGAAAAAGCCGACACAGGAAATCGGACTTGCGGAGCGGAGAGGAAGGAAGACCGACAGACACGGAGCGGACGGACAAGGATAGGCGGAAGGGGAGGAAGTAAGGAGCAGGAGGAGGAAGGGTAAGGAAGAGGAGGAAAAGTCGAAGAGGAGAGAGCGGTGCCAACCGGACCCAGAGCGAGGAAGAATCAATAATGCAGCGAAGGGGAGAGAGGAGGGAGAATGGCGAGCAAGAGGAAGCCGGTGATAATAATTCTTTGGACGGCCGGGAATTTCTTGCTGCTGCTGAAGGTGGAAAACTAAGGTACTAACTAAAGGAGCAGGTCGGCCGCTGCATACCGTCCCGTCCCGTCTTGTCAATACGCGTCACATACGCGACACCGCCCGCGCAAGAGCAGGCCTGGAGCCATTTCGGAGCGTGTATGGAACGGTCAGCTCGGCGTACGGCGTACGGCCTTACAGGCGCGGCATCGCAGCTTCAGCAGATGATAGATTGATATGATTTGCCTGCTGCATCGCTTCCTGGACCCATGAAGAGGAACAACCTCCTTCGGCCCTGATTCCCTCGGTCTTCTAGCCTGGTTTTCTCCATCTTACACAGTATGTACGGATATTCAGAGTATGATAATAATTCCCCATCCCGACCTGAGGTTTTATTTTCTTTTTCTTTCTTCTCTTTTTTTTTTTTTTTTTTTTTTTTTCTTTTTCATTTGTCCTATCAACCGCTGAATCAGCTTCCCCGACCTAGACCACCACCCTCTTTTAGTTTTCTGCCCTAAGCAAGCAAGTCAGTAGCAGCCAACTAACGCAGCCTTAGCAGTTAGCAAGTTAACACCCTAGGCTAAGTTTCCAACCTATCCACTCTGCAGTACGGAGCAGACACTAGGTAGATACTCCGTAGTACTAGTATCTAGTAGTAGTTAGTATCTACTATCCATCCACGGCAGTCGATACGCAGTGCTCCGTACCTTACCTAGTTTGGCCCTATAATAACCCTCTTATCCATGTATCTAATATGTATGTATAGTATCTTATGCCGGGATCCAGTCCACAGAATACGGAGACTAGTCCGTCCAGTTACTGTTAGTCCTACGCTAACTATCTCAGACTCTGACTTCTTTCATTCCGATGACGGACCATTTCTCCATGAGTAATGGATATTGGATACCTGTCCCACCTGCCACCTGCCACCTGCCACTTAGATACCATCTACCATCAACTGAAGTAAGTATCTAACTAACTGCTTTAAAAAAACAAAAAAAAAAACTGCTAGTAATAATTAATCAAGATCCCGCCAACTAGGTACTAGGTAGATATCTATTCACCAATCATCTCCCTCGATCTCCAGTCCCTGCACCGATATTTTTTTTTCTCTCCCTAGTAGATATCTAGTAGATAGATACATACTATAGATACTAGAATAGATGGTAATAAACAACAAGGGTGGTTTTGCCGCGGTCCCCCCCCATCTCAGCACGGGCGGGCAGACAACCAACCGAACCGCCGAACCGCGGAGGAATCCATCCATCGGTAGGCCGGCTCCCCCCCCCCAGGACTATCTTACTACAGACTACTACTAGTATTAGATACTAGTCTAGTAGACGATCCTTCCTGCCCTGCGCGTGCCCAGCCGTCTTATCTGATTTTTTTTCTTCTTTGCCGACCCTCTCTTACTTACCGTAGACTGACTAGGCTGGCTAGGTGGGCGTGGGTGGGTTAGCTCTAGTTCATCTCCTCCTCTGGTCCTCTAAGCTTTATCCAGCCAGCTCGGGAACCCTATCGCCGACTGCGATGGAAAGGAATGAAGGAAGGAAGGAAGGAAGGGAAAGGGCCCCGTCTCGGTGTTGCTAACTTGCTCCGCGGATATGCCGCGGACTGACTGGCACTGATTGTCAGACTAGTTCAGTTCATCCCAACTAGGTTCCAGTATATTTACTCCCTCCCTCCCTACACTGAAGAGCTGGATTTTCTGTTGACGGACTCATCTCATCCTTACAATAAATCCTCTCAAAATTCCGCATCCTAATCCTAATCCTAATCCTACCTACCCACCCACCTACCTAGTTACCCATACATCCATCCATCCATCCATCCATACGTGTCCAAAACCAAATGCGAGCCCAAATTCCCATCACACACAGAGGGCGAAAGAGAGCAAAGGTAGATAAGCTAGATATAAGGGAAATTGGGAAGATGGAGAAGAGAAGAGAAGAGAAGAGAAGAGACGAGACCCGCATCAGTATCTGCTACAATAGAAAATAAACATGGCAAGGTAGATACAACACAAAAACGTTCGCCCAGCAGTTAGTTGATACAAGCAATAAAGATCTCCATCCAGGAAGGAAAACATTTCAGGACGCCGGAGGGATAGTGAAACCATATGCGCTGTCGTTATGCACGTCGTGAAGCTCGTCCACTGGTCGGGGAGGGTGGACCCGACATAATGTACGTAGGTCTGATCATTCTATACGCTCTACTCTACCAATCCACGTTGAAGGTCCATTCCCCTGTGATACGAGTCAGTGTACAATACCCTCGAGGCACAAGGGCAGGGCAGGGGCTTCGTACCGTTTTTCAGGTTTTCTGCGGTGTCGCTCAACAGGATCACCCGTCGTTTGTTGCAGTAGGCCGTCTTGTCCAGGATGTCGACCTTCAAGTTTGCTAGCTCCGGCACGGGCTTCTCGAACATCTCACTCAGACTCTCCACCGCCATCTCCAGATCCTTCTGGTTGTCCTCGAAAATCTCCGTGAGATTGTTGCGTGCAAGGTAATAAGCAAAGGCATACGTCCACTTCAGCGTCTGCCGACACTGCTGCAGCGCTTGGGACGCCGTGTCGAGGAACTGCACTTCTATCCAGGAAAGCCCGGATTGGGACTGCAGGCTGGTCATCTTCTTCTCGGTCTTCAGGTATAGGTCTTTGTCGAGCTTGGCCGATTGCTCGTGGTTGGCGTATCGGTTATAGTAGTGGAGATACCGCTCCAACGACGCCCGGGATTTCGCCTGCTCGGTCCGGGCCTCGGAACCGGATTTCTCTTCGTAGCGATTGCAATTATACCAGCTGGTGCCGTGTTCGGACCACAGTCCCATGCACATCCAGCAGAACTCGTGCTTGCACTTGCGGCACGTCATGTGGTTACATCCACCGTTCTTCTCGATCGTAGAGTGGCACCTGGGGCACTCCTTGGTATTGGCCGAGATCCAGTTCGCCGTCTCGGAGTCGTCCTCGCACTTCTGCAGCCACATTTTCACCAACACACAAGGCGCCGGCTGGTGGTCACTCAGCGTACATCCAAAGCAGAAATAGTGCTTGCAGTCGCATTGCACTGTCGGCACAATGCGACGGAGGTCACGCTGCTTCACGGGACACTCGACCGCGTACTCGCAATTCGGGGCCGGACACCATTTGATGTTGTCCCTGTCATCGACGTACGTCCGCATGAGAAGGGCATTATATCTAAACGCAAGCATCAGCACGCCACACGGACGAGTAATCAAACGAGGCACACTCGGTCCTTACCTATCCTTGAGATCATCCGTCACAAGCAGCCCTAACGATTTCGAGTCCACGATAATATTACATGTGTCGCCCGGACATTCTATCCGAGCGGCTTCTCCCTCCTCCCGTATCTTCTGCCGGAGGTAATGTCGATAGCAGTCCACGCAGAAACGATGTCCACAACGCATGGCGTACGTCTCCAAGTCGTCCCCGTCTTCACAGCAAATGTCGCACACGAATCCTGGTATTTTTTCGGTCCTTGGATTCACTTGGGTATTGGCTCCCAGACCCGCTTCCTCTAGGGTCGTCTCGGGGTGATCCATGTATGAGTCAATCAACTTCTCGCGGTTCCACCGTCCATATCGCAACAGGATGGCCGACGACTCTGGTGGCAGTTTGAGAATAGACGAGACCTCGTTGATCTGTACATTCTGTTGTTGGCGGATATCCTCCGGGCTCAAAACACTGGACTCGACTTCGTAGGGCTTCCGTTTCGTCGCGATAATATCTTTGTCTTTGGAGAATCCGCCATCGAAATCGTCTCCGAAGTCTGGCCAGTAGAAAGAAACAAGGGTCAGCACAGGTTAAATCAGGCACAGCCAACAAATCGAATCACCGACCATCTAAACTCTCAACATCACTTCCTTGGGTATCCAGAAAGTCATCCGGGCTTGAGCCGATGCTCATGAAATCCTCGTCCGACTCCATGGTGGTGGACACCGGGGTGTTGAGATCCGTGGACTTCGTTCGCGCAGGAACCGAGAAGCTCCCTGAGATCCCTGACGTGGAATCTGTGCCGGGATCCTGCTCTGCGGACCTGAGTTTCTTGCGGGTGGAGTTGCCCGAGGCGGGCGTTCCGGTGGCGGCGGGCGAGAGGGCGACGGAAGCCTCGGTGGCGGCTGTTGTTTCGTTATGTACAAGCGTCGCCTCGGCCGCCTTCCTCTTCCTCGTGAGTGGAGGCGTGGTGAAGGCGTCCTGCCCGTGGCAAGCGGGTGTATGTGCTGATGCGAAAAAAGGCAGGACTCGAGGTGGAACGTCGAGGTCTCTTTTTCCGAGACAACACAGCCTACCGGAGAGACAGGAGGGGGGTGGACGGATGGAGAGGATGGGAAGGTTTGCGGAGATAGGGGGATAAAATGGAAAGGGTGTAGAGGAGAGAGGCGACGCGGATCTAACCCTCTAACCCTCAGCCGAACGTCTGCGGTTGCGTTTGCTGTGGTAGCTTATTGATGCTCATTCAAGAGCAGGGTAAAAGGGAGGGGTGGTGTCACTAGCAAACGGGTGGACGTCACGGGAGGTGTGGGGGCGTTCGACTCAGGCCAAGCCGCACCGCACCGCCTGCTGGAGGGGAACAACCGCTGGACTCTGGAGGGTCCGAGAATCGACCTGAATCAATCGAACCTTAGATTCAAGTAATGAATGGTGGCGGGGCAGTAAACACACGGGTTTCACTGCGTGCAAGAAAAAAAAAAAAGTAAAAAAAGAAGCGAGGGCTAGCAGCAAAAGGGATTATCACTGATGCTGGAGGCTCCAACATATGTATCGTATGTAATGTATGTATGCTCCGTACCTTGGCAGGGTCAACTGCAGGAGCCACGAACTCGAAGGGCCCAAGTGTGGACTGAACTCCACCAAAGACCCAGAATTTTGTAGATAGATAGGCCCGGATTAGAATAACAGCTGTCCTTCTCCGTGGAAGTGATCAATCACTGTATGATTGGGACCACCCGGGTATCTGCGGTGATGGCAGCTCCCAAGGAACAGGAACAATCTGCAGTGTGCAAATGTCGGATGTTTGCTTGCTTGAAAAAGAGATACCAGGCAATACTCCAGACCCTGGACAGTAAGGAGTAAGTAGTTGCTCTGTATGCCAGGCCAGCACATGCATGGGCAGGAAGAAGAAGAGGACCACGATGAGATAGATCGATCACTGACAAATAATAGCCTCTAAATATACTCTCTTTGGGTTAGCCCTTCACCTGACCTCCGCGGTGGCCTGGCCAGGCAAGCAGGCAAGCAGGCACCCATCCAGGCCCCATTCAATCGATCCATTCATTGATTGTGAAGATTCCCTCATGGGTCTTGATTTTGCTAGCATTATGGGCCATGGTCTATTTCATCTACTCATCATCTTCATCGCTGTCCTCCTCATCATCACTCTCCTCCTCGCTGCTCTCTTCCTCTTCGGCATTGGCCAGCCAGTCCACAAACTGTTGGGTTTGGCTGCGCACCTGTCGCATCTCCTCGCTGTTGCTCGACCGCTCATCAGCCCACCATTGCTCGTAAGCCTCCTCCTCCAGGATCTCCAGCTCGTACAGTTCCTTGGCCGTGAAAAGCAGAACCGTGTCACCCCGGCTGCGGTGCACAAGATCCTGCTGGATGAGAACCAGCAGGTCCACCTGGTCGGACTTGGTCTTGCTGTCCCGGTCGAAGAGAGCCCGTTCGACGATCTCCCGGTACTTGCCAAAGATCTCCCGGATGACCTCGCCGGCTCCCTTGCCGCCTTCCATCAACTGTTGGATGCGCTTCATGAAGGCCGACACCACGGCGCGGCGGACCTGGTGGTCGGAAGCGTTGGCTGTCATCCGTAGACTGACCAGCTCCAGCTGTACCACGTCCGACGTGACGCTATCCCGCAAACTATCGTAGACACTAGCCGCGGCATCGTGCACGAAGTGATCCTCGTCGTCCTCGGACATCGTAGTACTGAAACTTCCGGAGCGAGATCCTCCGAAGTCTGTGATCTCGGAAGATAGCGTCGAGATCGACTCGGTGGAAAGTGACAGGTTCGCCATGTTGTAAACTGCAAACGCAAGGTTAGCCGGGCACGCAATCCGAAAATCGGGGAATTTCCAAGCAGAGGGTACATACTCAAACCAGACGAAGCATTGCTGGCCGTCTCATCGTCATCTTCGTCTTCATACGGAACGTATTCGTATCCCTTGCCGCCTTCTCCGACGACCTCGGGTTCATTGGTTGGCTCGCCATCATCATCCTCCCGGGGAGCCTTTGTTATCCGCCTGCCCTCGGTGACGTTAACACCGTCGGCAATCTCCACCCCATACGAGATCAGAGACCCAGGCTCGATGATGCAGTTTTTGCCCACCACCGCCCGGTCAGCAACGATGGCCTGGTTGACAGTCGTTCCATCACCGATCACCGCGCCGTCCCAAATATAGGCACCGTCCAGCGTGACATTCTTGCCGATCTTGCAGTTCCGTCCGAGAACCGTGTTCTTAACCGTCGTCTTGTCCCCGATGCTCGTGCCCTGACCGATAACCGTGCGCCGCCCGATAACGCATGAGCGGGCCAGAGTCACGCCCTGTTCCTGGTACAGGCTTCCCTTCCGGAGCTCGTAGTTGTGACCGGGGAGCAGGTTCGTATCGGGACACAGGGGGTACGTCCAACGAGAGATGATATCCTTGCTGACGGCATCGTAGGCCTTCAGGTTCCGCACCCGCGCGGCATAGTGGTCCTTGATGATGTGGGTATGGATCGTCTTTCCATTCAGCTCGTAGTCCTTCAACACGCCGAACAGGAACTGTTTCCGGGGCGCCTGGTAATCGAAGCTGTCAGACCAGAGGCTGAGCACGTCCGGGGTACAGATATCGATATTGCAGTCAATCAGGTCTTGGCGAAGATCAATCTCCTGGTGCGTAGTGATGAGTTCGGTATCAATGTTCAGGCGGGAAGACTCCGGCGAGTAGTGATCGATCTCCTCGTAGTGTATGCAGCGGTCCTTGGTGGGGTCGATGACGAAGACAGGCGACACAGACGACGACTTGGTCCTGTGGTTGCGACCAGCCTCGCGCAGCACCATGGTCATGATCGCGTTCTTGTCGGACTCACGACGGGCACGGTGCTTGGTCAGCGCACCTTCGATGGGCAGGTTGCTGATGACATCGCCGCTGACCACGATGAAATCGCCCGTGATCAGATGCTTGCCGTCGAGATCACGCATGACATCTCCGACGGATGTCGACGTCGACTTGAGGAAGGTCAACTGCTTGAACGGCGACGACGGCGCTCTCCATTTCGACGCACTGTGTAGAGACTCCTGGTCAGCCCCGAGATCCAATCGCCAACCCCGCAATGTCAACCCACGTACTTGATGTATTTCTCCAACTGATCCGAGTGCGCGCCACCGTACAAGAAAACGTCCTGGACACCGGCGTTGGCAAGGAACTCAAGCGTATACTCGATCAAAGGCGTGTTCGCAAGGGGCAAGAGACACTAGTATCCCTCCATTAGTCCACATCCTCTAATATCCACCCTCCCTTCTTTCTTTCCAGCACACGAGATACATACCCGAGGCTTCTCCAGTGTGAAGGGCTCGAACCGAGTCTCAAACGTATCCGCAAGCACCTAGAACCAGAAAACAACCAGTCAGTCCAGCACTCGAAACCACAGCGAACCCAAAACAGATCAAAGAAAGAATAAGAAAAGAAAAAAAAAGGAACAGAACAGAACATACCACAGCCTGCAAAGTCTCCTCCACCTCCTCCGTGGCATTCGCCCTCTTGGACGCACCACCTTTTTGTTTCGGGCCCATCTAATCCCCCCCCCAAACCATCAGCAATTGATACACGACTCATACAATGCGCACTCACATCTAGTTAGTTAGACAGATTCCCCCACCTCAAACTCAAGTATTCAAAGAAAAAAAAAAGTCCCCAGAGGACAGCGAAAAACCAAAGCAGGGAGGTCCAGCCGTAACGCGCACAGGTTCAAAGCAACTCACGACCGGTCGAGTTCACCAGGTGTGGGGGGGGGAGGCGCGCGTAACTCGTAGTAGTCTTCAGTTCGCAAAATCTCCGCCAAGCCCGCGTTCATCGGGCGGAGGAGTCAGACTCCATCCCACCTTTGCGCGCGGTTTGCACTGTTTGCCTGGTTCCTGACCGCCCAACCATCACGTGCTCCACAGAGTGATCACGTGTTGCTGGGTTGCTGCATCAGCCACGGTGGCTTGATCGGGGTCGGGGGGTTCCAAGAGTCCAGAACACGGCCAGGGGCCTGGGCCCTCATGGACTCGAAGGAATATCCCTTGTTCAGGGACCACCGGTCTAGAACCTTATCTGTCATGGGTAAGCTGATGAATGCACGATCGTGGGCTGCGGGAAGCTTGGTTGGGGTGGATGAACACTGGGTCGTTGGATCTTCACCTCCGTGAGTGGTTGCTCAGTTGCACAACCCAGGGCTGCTGATGGGGGCCGTATACGCATACATTTACAGTCCACGGTGGTTCTACGGCTTACGCAGCTGAATAATGCCGGGCAGGGTGGGTTTACTAGGTAGCACAGAATCGAGGTAGGTGTGCTTGCGGGGTAGGATTGGTGATAGTGTAGATATGTGATTTGGCTCTATAGATTTCCCACTGCCCGGCCCAACAACCCTGCTGTTATAACCAATTAAATGACCCACCACAAATTGACCTTCCCAACAGAGTTACAGAAAAATGGTCGGCGCCTTAACGAGTAATCGCTTCCAGCGACACGCACACAAATCGATGGATACTACCTGCTGCCAGCTCAAGGTCCCTTCTTTCAAACCACGGTATCTGGATGCCATACCTCATGTGCCAGTTTGATTGTACCGGCCATCCAGTAGAAACGAAACAACGCAACAGTTTGCCGCAAGACGATTCGCAACCTATGCAAGTAACAAGATACGCCCTAAACACCGGGATATATCGAACAAATTCTGCAAAACAGAAACGCAGTACAACTCCCCGAGTCAACAGTATCGTACGGCTAAGATTTCATGAGAAGAGGAGAAATGGAAATCGTGAGGCGAGGAGGCATGGCGGGAGTAGGGGGAGAGGAGCGGGGGACGGGATGGGAGGGACTGAGAGAGGTCGTCCTGAGTTGTGGTGGACGAGGCGACGTATACAATAGTAGAAGGCACCGGGCCTAGCCAGTCCGCGTCGCTTGCATTGGGTTGACGATGGGCTGCGCCTGGTGCGCATACATGCGCGGCCGTTTAGCTATGTTAGGGGGTTCCCCGGCACTAGACATTTCTGAAAGCTGCCGTCGTGGTTGCGGCCTGGCGGCTGCTGCAGTCGCTGCAGCTGTGAGCGCCACAGGAGGTGCAGGATATTGAACGCCATTTTGGTCCACGGCATATGCAGCCGCGGCCGGGGTAGCAGGAACGTATTGACTTGGGACCTGTTGAATGCTAGGGGCCACAGGGGCCATTCCCGGGAACTGGCCGGGGGATTGCCAGTTATTCATCGGAGTTACTGGTGATTGACCAGGGGAGCTGTCCTCTTTAACCGACTGGGCCGCCGAGCTCTGGGCGGCCATAGTGACCGAGGCCGCAGATTGGGGAGGCTCCATGCCCGGCTGAATCTTGAGATGGACCAAGTGTTTCTCAAGCATATCAAGAAGACTCTTCCTCGTGAAGGGCTTGGGGAGAACATCATCCATGCCTGAAGAAATTAGCCCCTGAGCAAGAACGACATTTGGGGGATGTTTTCACAACCGCGGACATACCATGCTGGAAATAGAGTTGGATATCATCGCTCCGGATATTGGAGGTCATGGCGATGATGGGGGTTCTGTCGAACTGGCGGATCAGATGGCAAGCCGAGACACCATCCAAATTGGGCATGATGATATCCATGAGGATAAGATCGTATTTGGAGCCATCCTGGATCTTGTTCACAGCTTCCAGTCCATCAAACTGCAACACCGTTAGTTATCATACACTTGAGATACACCCCAGCAGGCAAAACTTACCGCGGTATCAATGTGACAGTGGAAGGAGTAAAGGAATTTCCCGCCGATCTGTCGGCATGTCGCATCATCCTCCACAAGCAGAATATGCGGGTTGCGCATCCAGCCAGGGTCGACATTTGCGCTCTTCTTGCGGTTGTCGGGGAATTGCCTTCGGGTCTCGTCAAGCTCTTGCTTGGGGGGCATCGGGTAAGGGACGTTGTTGACATGTTCGCTGTACATAGGATCGATCCCATTTGTGGCACCGACGGGGTAAACGACGGGCTCGATCTCGCCGTTCATCTTCGAATAGACCATGGCCTGGTTTGTGGGCGGGGGGCGCGCGACACCGTTGCGCGAGGCCGCCTCCATAGCAGGCGCAGGAACTACCGCCGTGTTTTTCGGGGGCTCCCCCATTGACTCCAAGCCAGCCAGGTTGAACTGGATTTCGGCGTTCATATCACTCAGGAGTTTCGAAGCATGCTGCAAGGGCGATGACGGCTCGTCGTCCATGGTTGCGACCTGCGAAGGACTCATGGTCGAGCCAGCTTGGCCCTGGGCTTGGAAAGGCGCCGCTGCCTTGCTGTCGCGCCTTTGGCGAGCATCGACAGAGAGCAGGTAAGTCATCACCTGGTGGATGACGTTCTCATGGTTGAGGACCGTTTTCTGGACCCTCAAAAGCTCCTGCAGCATCAACTGGTGATCGACCGTCAGCTGTGCGTAGCGATCCGACAAGTTTTGGATCTGCTGCTGCTGCGCCACAATCTGCTGGTTCAGCAAGTCTATTTGCTGGGTAGGGACCGAGTCGTCGCTGGGCTGGGTCTGTTTGCGCGGAGCCGGGGCCTTCCGCCGGATGTTATCGAGCGACTCCTTGCTGTTCGCTCTGAACTCGGGGTGTTTAAATTCCCACGCCTAGATCCAATTAGAACAGATCGCATCGACCGCCACCGAGCGCTGCATCCTTACATTCTGGCCGTATGGCGACTGCCCATTCTCCTCATTGTTCTGTCGCACTTTGTGGAAGTCGTACTTGTTCAGCTGTCGCACGAAACTGGCGAAGTTGCTGTGCTTGAAGTGTTTCGGAAGGATGGTTTTGGTGAATTTCTCGCACTGGCAGGTAACCGGTCAGTCGCGGCGTTGCGATCGCGGGAGAGGGGGGAGAACACGGAGAGCGCCGCACCTCCAGGACCACAAAACTATCCCCTTCATCACCCCACCGCACGATTTCCGAATACGAGGGATCCTCCAGCATCCTTGGCCAAGTCAGTACTCATTATCCGATCGATATGCAAGGTATCTGTCGTTTCAATCTATCGGGCGCAGCGAACATCGGGCAGTGCTGGGGTGGGAGGCGTTGAGGGTCGGGTTTGGGGGGGGGAGGAGGGGAGGAGCCGAGGGCGAGCGACCGGACGGACGATCAAAGCGAGGGAAAAGGTACGGGGGAAGGGAAAAAGGGGAAGACTCACTTGTAGAGTTTCCGTACCTAGGCATTTTGTTAGCGACCGAACAGAAGGAAAAGTAAATAATTCATTGATCATATCATGATGATCAGGGCCATCGGCATCGAGGCCGATACTTACAAAATCGCTGGAGTTGCCCGCGGGGGCGGCGCTGGTCGAGGTCTGGCCACCGTCCATCGTGGGCTAGATGGGTCGCGACCGATCGAACAAGCAACAGGCTCAACACGTCGCAGGGCTTCGAGGAGCGGGCGTGGACGGGAAAGAGAAAACCAACCAGCCGACGATTTCTCCCGGAAGTTCGCAGGAGGCGAGAATGGGGGGGGGATTGGGGGGGAAAGAAGAATAAAATAATAATTATAATAAGACACGATAAGAGGAAGAAGAAGAGGAGGAGAGAAGAAGAATGGGGGAGAGAAGAAAAAGACGACCGTAAGGTAGCAGTAGTGGTGGTGGTCGCAAGAGAGATGGAGTGGAAGGAGGAATGGGAATTAATTAGTCGCCTCCGTTTGGGTTTAGTCCGGGTCGCTCGCAGTTCCCCCGGTGGGCCTTGGGGTGTGGTGTTCAACCTTCACGCTTCACAGTACAGTGGTAATGAGAAATAATAAAATGGAATTAAAAATGGAAATGCCTGAGTTGTTGAGTGTTGGTGCAAGTGGGCTGATGGAGGCGTGGTGGATGCAAGCAAGCAGGCCAGCAATCAATCAATCAACAGATGGGGGTTTTTTGCCTTTCCACGGCTCGAGCCCATTTGGCAATCAGGTTCAAGGGCAACTGACTATCAAGTGGGTTCTTCCTCTTTTCCCCCCCTCCCCCTCCCAAGGACGTGGTGGTGGTCACTAGCCACACAACCATCTATCTACCCGACGGTTTATGTGTCTGTCTGTCGCTGTTTATTATTTTCTTTCTTTCTTTTTCTTTTTTTTTCCCTTTTGGTTCACTCTTCCCCCCCCCTCTCCCCCTCTCCATCCCCAAATTACTTCCCCCCCCTCCCTCTCATAATTCCTATCCATCCATTCTATCTGGTATTTTCTTTTTGGGTTTCGGGTATCCGGGAGCTTTTCTACCTGCGCGAAATGTTTGGTGGATGACCTCAAGCAAGGAGATCCTAAAAGAGGGGTAGACCAGAATTCTCCTGCTAACTCCAACTAACTAATTCTTAGAGCCTCGGGGACTAACTAATAGGGAGAGACAACAACTCAATAATATTAATAAATAATCCTCGCCCGGCCCAAAAGGGGAAGGTTCAAAGAAAACCAACCCCGAAGCATCAAGTAAGGTAGCCAACTTCATCAACAGTGACGAAATGTATCTTCTGGCGGCACTCCCGGCCCCAGGCTGTCAGTGCGCCCGAACGATGCAGAACCACTGCATGAAAAAGGATGGGCGGGGAGCCATGGGGATAGGCTGCCCGGAGCGGAGGGGCCTTGGGATTTACCCAGCGATCAACAACGGTCGTCATAGTATACGGACGGACGGTTTGTCTGTTCGCTCGGCCCACGCGGTAGACAACCAACAGATGCGGGTAATCGAAATTGAAGTCAGGTCCGACGGTTGCCGGATGGGAACTATCTATCTACTAGTATCTACATTCCCCAGATGAATACTATCCTATCTTTGGAGTACATCTGCCTAGGGGCCCATCCGATGGGGGTCTTTATTTCGGCAGTCAATGCAGATCCCTCACTCAGATAGCCGACAATGTGAGGATTGGAAATGCAGCACACACACACACACACAAATGAGTTGCGGACAAAGAGAGACAAAGGCACAGCCATTCCGTGCCCGAGTGTTCCCAGTTGAGCCAAAACGATATGATAGAGATCCGGCAGGCGCTTTATTTAGTACAAGGAGTGACGGGATGGATGCGCCACCTCCCAAGCATCATGTACTCGTCAAGGGAGCAGAAGATGCCCGACTCCAGTATTACTTGATTGATTCCTGTCCTGCATTTCTTCTTAATCACGCCCATCAATAATATCCAGCCGCCACGGTCTGAGATAGATGGGGTGCAGCCGGGGCCCAGACTCCCTCCCCGGACCACAGCCACCTGAATGTTGCGAACCCTTGCAGTATGATATAGACAATGCAGGGCAACCCGTCCGTCAGGCGGGAATTGCGAACTGTCAAAGCTAGTGATCGAGACTGGTCCATGGAAACCCGGAGGATATGTCCATTGGGTTTGATTGATTGGATGCGGTCTCATCTGAGCATCTCATCTCATCTCACTCGGGTCCGGATACCTACTGGACATGCCGGGGCATCGGAACGGCTCTGACTAACCGGGGAGGAGCTAACTAGTTATTCCTTCATGTAGATAACACGATCATGAGGCTCACTCACTCCATCAACAATTTGACGGACTGATAGCCAAAAACACAAAAACAACATTTCGATGACAAGGATGGGATTCGAACCCACGCTCTTTCGAACCAGTGTTTCGGATCGTATCAAGATAGGCTCCTAAAACTGGCACCTTAACCACTCGGTCACCTTGCCTGGAGATGACAAAATCCGTCGATTTCCTACATCATCGCCCAGCATAGCATCGATGAAGGCAAATCTGCTGTGGCCAGCGACTCACGGGCACCCCCTAATTGGGTTGTCAACGGGACAAATGACAGCTCTCTGGATGTCTCTCCGCATTCTACGGAGTACGACCGTCCTCACTGAAACTCAATACAGGGCTAAGCATTCCTCAAAATGAGAATAGAAGGACTTGGTCATTCAGCCAGGGCCCAGGGGAGCGAGTCCCCCCCCCCCACGTTCGGCGACTGACGTCCGGGCTCTGCAGCGGCCGAAAGCGACCATGACGAAATGATGTTCCGCAGCTGAACCATCCTCGAGAAAGCTCCACCACTTACCACTTACTTGCACTTCCCACTCCCTCCCCTCTCTTCATTGACAACTCATTCCACGGCTCCAGACTTAGGTTAGCTTTCAGGGGCTCCTGTGACTTGAACCTCCCATCTCTTCCATCTAACACATTCCTTAGGAAATTATCATTCATTCATTCCTCCTCCAACCATGTTTGCTGCTCGCCGTCTCACCGCGGGTGTCCCTCGCGCCCTGTCCCAGAGGGCCCTCTTCCACAACACCGCCCCGGCTTTCGTCCAGAAGGGAGACGCCATCCCCAACCTGGATGTTCTCGTCGAGAACTCCCCCGGCAACAAGGTCAACCTTGCCACGGAGCTCAAGGGAAAGGGTGTCATTATCGGTGTCCCGGCTGCCTTCAGTACGCATCCCTGTTTGCGCCGACCTGCTCGTCCCGGGCGGAGAGAGAGAACACAAACCCAATGCTACTTCATGTTTTTTTTTTTTTTTCAAATGCTAATTCCTGCTGTCTTAGGCCCCGCCTGCTCTAGCAGCCATGTCCCCGGATACATCAACCACCCCAAGCTCAAGGAGGCCGGTCAGGTCTTCGTCGTCGCGGTCAATGACCCTTTCGTGTAAGCTACGAGCCACTAGCCAGGTTCTTCGACTGAGGACTTTTTTTGGACTAATCCCACAATAGGACCAAGGCTTGGGCGACTTCCCTCGACCCTAGCGGCAAGAGCGGCGTAAGTGATACCGCCCATGTCCCTTGCACGAATCCTCCAATATCTCAATTACTAACAACACCATAGATTCGCTTCCTGGGTGACCCCTCCGGCAAGTTCTCCGAAGCTCTCGACGTGACCTTCGACAGCGCCTCCATCTTCGGAAACAACCGCAGCAAGCGTTACGCGCTGCTCGTCGAGAACGGAAAGGTCAAGGAAGCTTTTGTGGAGCCCGACAACATCGGCCTTGACGGTACGTCTCCTGTCAACCCCGTAGCATCAATCATACTTGGGCCGGTACTAACCGCGAATACAGTCTCTGCGGCCGAGAAGGTGCTGGGCTAAACGCGTCCGGCTTACCCGTACACCATACCCCAGCCGTTGTGTAAAATCTAGTATACAAGACATGACAATAGATCATAATATTTATTCCGATATAAGTCTATTTCCAAAACCCATAGCCAGCGAATGTGAAAAGAAAAAAGTTGTAGCCGGCTGCGCAAAGCCCTGATCATCGATTAACCCAACGCCCGACTGCAATGCCCCTCAGACGACAGAGAGCATGCTCAATACCCAGGATATATCCACCTCCACCTCCGATTTCCTCCCAACTGCCAGGGAAAGAAAGACAGGGTTCGTTCAACCCTGCAGCGCTTGCCACTGCTCCGGAGTGTAGCACTTGGGCGTCCAGGCATGGATAGCCGCGATCTCAGCCTTCAGAGCCGAGTTGACCAAGCGATGACGGGCCAGCATGGTCTTCTTCTCGAACTGCGGGGAGACAATCACCGCCTGGAAGGCCTGTCCGCAGCCACCTAGAGAACAAGAAAAAAAAGATACCGTCAACATTCAAGTCCTCATATTTTGTATTTGTATATAGAGAGAGGGAGCGGGCATCCCGCAAAGCAACAAGCAAAGCAATTAATCAGCAAGCACGGGCAATTTTCCATACCCGACAAATCTTCAATCTCGACATGCTGAGCCTGTAACTGGTCGATCAATTTAAGCTTCAGCGAGTCTGCCGTGACACCCGGGGTATCGGCCATGGCTGCATTCACTGCAGCGAAGGAGCGCGCGGAGATCGAAAAGGGCGATTGGTGATGGTGGACGGGGGTGCGGAGAAGATACCGGCAGCTTCTGCTCAACAGGGTAGTGGTGCGTGAGTACATCAAGCGCGGACTGGGGAAGGTGGTTTCTCGGGGAAGTCAAGTTGATGCGGCAGGTTCTATTTGGGATTTATATTATTGGGGACCGGGCAGGGGGAAAGGCGACCGATATCGTCCCAAGCAAATCTGATACTGAGGTGCGGTTGATGCCTCGTTCTTCCGATGTAGGATGACGGAATTCCTCTTGGTTGGGTTAGTTACCGTACCGTATGGGCTGTATTGGTCAGCTGCCGCGGTGGCTGGTGCGTGCTAGGCTGGATGGGGACTGGCGTGGTGTGGCGCCAGCTTTCGCCTCGGCTTTTGATCGTCTCTCTGCCGTGCCGTTGCATTGATTGTTCGAGCTTCGTCTTGTTTCATAATCGCGGGGTTCTGCTGTTCGAGCTCGACGTCCCGCTTGATTGCTGACATCCCCGGGTTAAATCAATACCTCCATTATTGTCTATGAATACTCTTGCCCTTGCCCGCTATTCCCATCGCCTATACTCCACAATGTCGCAGCCCATCTCGTCGCCGTTCACGCGGGCAGTGGTGAGCTCCATGAGGAAGCTGTACGTCTTCTAGAACATCAACATCAACGTCGATTCTCTCGCGCATTGCTCGCTGACACCGCATATCAAAACACTAGCTACCCCGAGTCCCTTGCAGAAAAGAGCTGGGATAACACCGGCCGTAAGCTCTCATCCACCACCACCACTACACACCCAACTAACACCCATCTCCCAGTCCTCCTCGAAGCCCCCTTCAACCACACCCGCAGACAGAAGAACTCGGTCCTCCTAGCCATCGACCTCACCACAGCAGTCGCCGATGAAGCAATTGCCCGTCGAGACTCCATAGTGGTAGCCTACCGTATGCAATGAACCAACCCACCACACCACACCACACCACCAACTAATCCCTCCCCTCCCTCCCCTCCAGACCCGATCATCTTCCGCGGCCTGAAATCGCTCACCTTCAACGATCCTCAACAATCCACCCTCCTCCGTCTCGCCACAGAAGGCATCAGCGTGTACTCCCCGCACACGGCCATCGACGCCACCCCCGGCGGCATGGCCGACTGGCTGTGCGACATCGTGACCGGCGCAATCGCGCCGACCAGCGCCTCGAAGCCCTCGATCCAAAAGTCCTCCTCAGCACACTACTCGCACCTCACGTTCCCGCACCCCCAGCCCGCCACGCCCGCCACACCCGTCCCCCACGTCCGAAACACCATCATCCCGTCTCCCCCGCCCGTCCCCGAGGGCATGGAATCCGCCGGAATGGGCCGCATCGTCACCTTCGACGAGCCGCAGCCTCTCACCGCCATCGTGGATCGCATCGCCCAGGGCGTCGGATACCCCGGCGGTATTCCCATCGCTATCCCGCAGACGGCCACCGTCGAGGATCTGAAGATCCGTACCGTGGGCGTGTGTCCCGGGTCCGGGTCCAGTGTGCTGCTCAAGGGTACCGGTGGTAAGATCCCAGATGTGCTCTTTACCGGAGAGTTGAGTCACCATGAAGCCTTGGCCGCTGTTGAGCGCGGCTCTGTCGTCATTGCCCTGGCCCATACGAATACTGAGCGGGGGTACCTCCGTGCCGTGATGCGGGAGAAGCTCGCCCGTGCGGTGCAGACGGAGTGGGAGGCGCAGCGCGCAGAGGGGTTGAAGGATAGCAGCAGCAGCAGCAGCAGCAGCAGTGCGGCGGACTCGGACCTGAAACAGGCTTTCGATGATGCAGAGTGTATCGTTGATGTCAGTGAGCGCGATCGCGACCCTTACGGCATCATGATCCGGCAGGTGTAACTGCAGCCCTACAGGTAGGTAGTATACATAAAACCAGAGCAATACACATATAGAGTCCATACGAAAAAAAAAAAAATTCACAACACAAAATAATACTATATACATACATACATACATACATACATACACCCTCAAATAAAACCCACCCCAACCACCCTCACAAAACGACTAAAAACAAGAAGAAACGAACCCCCTAAAGAAAATAAGATGAATGAATCTCTCAACTCAACAAAACCCTAATCTCCCCCGTCGTCCGGGGGAACAACTTCCTCAATCCCCAATCCTTATCATTCTCCTCCGCTCCCTCGTCCCCATCCGCATCCTTACCCTCATCATCCTTCTCATCCCCAACAACATCCACATCCACATCCACATCCACATTCCCCCTGGCCTCATCCGCCCCGATAATCATACCCTCCACGAACTCGAAATCGCGACAGAACGCCTCCACGGCTTCTTCCGTCACGCTCTTCACGAAGGTAGCGCTCTGCACGCGCTTCAGGTTATCTGTTGCGTCCATCAGCGCGGACGGAAGGAAGTCGTCGAGTTGCTGGCTGGTGGCGATGAGGGCGGCGGGTTGGAAGGCCGGGAGGGCGGTGATGTCGGCGATGTTGTTTGGTTTGGACGACTGCTGCTGTTGTTGGTGGTGGTGGTGGTGGTGTTGAGGGAGGGCAGCGGATGATGATGGGTGCGGGGAGAAAGGTTCCAGGGCTGCGAGGAGGGAGTGCAAGCCTGAGGAGGTGAGGAGGTAGCGGTGTTGGATGTCGAGAAGGTCCATGCGGAGGGTGGAGAGGGCGGATTGGAGCGGGGGGGTATGGGTTGCGCTTGCGAAGGGGTAGGGGGTTATGGCTGCGCGGGTGGTGAGGTGGATGTTTGTGAGGTAGATGGTTTGGATGGTGGTGGTGGGGAGGTCTGCGGCAGAGGATTTGGCCAGGTCCAGGAAGGGGTCCAGCGCGGCGCGGAGGACCGGGGTGAATCTGTTTTCCTGGGCGGGGTTGCTGGGGTCGGGGTCGGCGCCGAAGGAGGCTTCGTGGGTCTTCATCAGGGAGGTGAGGACTTCGAGGGCGTCTTGGAGGAATTCGGGGACGGAGAGGTCCGGAGGAGGCGTGAGGGCGGAGTGGTCGGTCGAGAGGTTGGTGACTTTGTCGCGCATCAGGATGTCGAAGTGCTTAAATGTGAACGCTTCGAGGGTCGAGAGGAGTTCGGAAAGGCTAGATTGCGGGCCCAGGAGCTTGGAGAAGGTCGTTTGGTAGAAGTTGAGGAGGTTGACCACCTTGTAGCAGGTGACGGGGTCGTCGTGGCCTTGGATCACCAGCTCGACGCGTTGGCGCAGGGCGCGGGACACGCCGATCAGGTCGCGGTTGACTAGGTCGCTGAGGGCTTTCTGTCCGTCGAAGGTGACCTCCTTGTCTTCGTCGATGCGGGACCATGGCTCGCTGCTGAGCCCGGCTTGGATGCCTTTGGCGAGCTCTTCGCCGTCCGCGACGAAGAGGGCCTCTAGGGCTTCGCGCTCGGATACGGTGGTGGAATGCACCCAGGCTAGCATGTCTCCGATGTAGCGTAGAGGGTCGTGGGCGGAGAACTCTATCGGCTTGACATTTCGATCCCCGTCCGCGCCGGATACCGCGTCCGTGAGGGCGTAGTGGAAGGCGTCGGAGAGCACGTAGTCCCGGGCCTCTGCGAAGAAATCCAAGCAGCTGTGGAACAGGCTCGGACGCTCGGCCAGGACTCGCAGGACTCGCCGGATGGAGCTGCTGATCCGGGGATCTTCGAGGTTCAATGACCGGAACTCCTTCTGGATCCACCTGTAGAGTTTCTGGTAGGCCGAGTTGAGGCTTCTCGAGCTCTTCTCCATGAGTTCCAGACCGAGTCGCTCGTTCTCACCACCCAGCAGCACCTCGCAATCACGGTGCACCTGCTTCACCCGGGAGAGGATGTCGAAGAAGTGATCGTCGATAGGCTCTTCCACAGATGTCAGGACCAGAAGATCCTCGTCAGAGACGATGAAGTGTTGGGTGAATGCCTGGAGAAGTTGCTGTTTGGTCTCCGCCTCTTGCTTTTGCTTCATCAACGCAGACGCTTCCTCGAGAACAGGGGTTGTCTCTTGTCTCGCGGAGACTATGTGCTTCCGCATCTCCTCGCATGTCTGGTTCAGGTTCGATATCACGGTTCCAATTCGTTTCAGTTGCTGCGTATTCGACCCAGGTTAGCATGCATATCAACTCTCCATCCAGTTCCCCGCGAATCTCACCTCCGCAACCTTCCCAAAGTCCCGTACAATCTCGGCGTTACTGTCGACCACCTCTTTCTGGACGTCTAGACGGAGCTGTCTGCGGACCTCGGCCGTGTTGTGGATGCCCCGGAGACTGAGGGTCTCCAGCGCGTCGCGAATGTCCGAGTCGGCATATGAGGCCGAAAGTACACTTGTCAGTCGGTTGGACAAGGCATTGGATCGCTGGTGTGCCGGCGGCGAGAGGGGCGAGGAAGCCGGCGAGGACGCTCGAGTGGACGCATGGCTGGAGATGGCTCCATTGGGAGGAAAATAGCCCGCCATGCTGCCCGATGTTGGTCGAATGAACCCGTATCACCGGAGTGGTGGTGGTCACTGCGACGGTCCCGATGGGCGGAGGCGGAGGCGGAGGCGGAGGAGGCGGAAGTCGGATAAACACCGCGCGCTTTGGCCGGCTGCAACATCCCCCAACCGTCCATCTGCCATCACCAAGCAGCAGTCTTCGTATTATTGGAGACGCTACCGTCGTATCCGTCATGGACAGCCCCCTCGTCTCCCCCGCAAAGGCCCGCCAGGCAGCTATCCAGGCCAAAGACTGGGCCTATGTGAACTCCTGGCTGGGTCGGCAATATGCGCCCAATCCGATTCCTAACTTTGAGCGGAATGATGATACCCTACGCACTCTACTGGCCCTAGCTGCCGCCAACGATGCTGCGGACGAGGAAGCCACGGTGCTCCATCAAGCGCGCGAGGAAGCGGTCCGGCAGTTCAAGGCCGGAGAAGAGATGGAAGAGAAACAGAAGACGGAGATCTTGGATGAGGTGGAGATGAGTCTTGATGATAATGGCACGCGGAGTCTGGAGGATTTGGCACAGACGACTGCGGTGCTTGGGGCCCTCAGCTCAGAAACGAGAGACCTTGGCCAGTCAATTATCGAACTCACGAAGGAAGAATTCGGCGTCCAGGAGCAGCTGTCTAAGGTTCAGACGCTACACAGCTACCTAGAAACCGAGCTGGCGACGCTCCGAGAGCAGCTTATGGATCTTAAAACGAACGAGGCGTTTGAGACACCCGCCAACCTCCCGGCACAAACAGCTGAATGGACGAGAGGTACCAAATTGCTCAACGCCAAGGTTGGCGAGTACCAGGATAAGATTGCCTCCCTGCAAAGGAACCAGAGCAAGGGGCCTACGCTTGAGGAAGTCATTGCAGAAGAGGAGAGCGTCACAAAAATGCTGGAAGCCGTCAAGACATTACAGACTAGGGTTGCAATGTTTCATGACCTCCCGAAGGACATACCCGGAGCCAGGTCCAGGTACAAGGAACTAGAACGGGAGCTTGACGAACTCACCCTGCAACGGGATGGCATGTTCGAGAAGCTAGTGGACAGGTAAAATGCGTTTACTGATGGAAAGTAGGATGTTTGTTTGAAATATTACAAGACTAGCATTGAGCCTAGTGAAGTGATACTATCAAGATATGGTATCGTCGAAATCATGATATCATAATAGAAAATGTTCCGTGAGCCGCCAATCCATCTTCCACAATTCCCATGCACAAGACATCACAGAACCGAAAGTGTTGTTAGGCGTGACTCTTTAAGGGTATATGTGGCTGGCTTAGTTACCACCGAGACCGACGGCGTTCTTGATCTTGTCGCCACTGTTGCATATATCAGTGCACTGTTTCAAGCTGAGACACACATCCAAGCCTGGGCTATACTGACATCGAGCCGGAGGCACCGCCGTGGGCGGCCTCATCGTGGGAGCGCTGGGTCTTGTCAAAGGCCTCCTGGGGAGCGGACTTGCTGTCGTCGGACTGCAAGCCGCGGGCAACACGGTCGGTGGTGTCGGTGAAGGTCTCCTTAACCTTGTCCTGGGTGGACTTGGCGGAGTCGGGAGTGATCTCCTCCTTAGCCTCTGTGCATATGCGTTAGCATCCTGCAAGCAAATGACACGGTAGCCAAACATAGGAGCAGGGGCGACATACTGGTGGTGAAATCCTTGCGGCCGGCGTCAGACATGATGATGGTAGTTCGGTTGGAAGTTTGAAGAGGTAGAGAAAGATAGTTGGTTTGAAGAATTGAGCTGTAGTGGATTCAGATGAGGATGGTTGATGATGAAGCGAGGTTGAGAGGGGTGCAAAGAAGGCTTTATATAGCTTTCTGGTGGTATACAACTTGCTCCATGACGTCGTTAATCAAACCCGGGCATGAAAAGGCTACGCAATCCAGGTGAATGTGATGCTTCTACTTTTAGTGAATGCAAGCAATTTCCCTGGGAGAGATCCCAGCGAACCAGCGAGCCAGCGAATCAACGTCATCGTGAAGAGGGGGACCCAGTTCCAATCACGACGAAAGATCTAACATGAGCGTCATCGGTGACAGTCCTGGCGATCTGGTCTGGACTCCCGAACCAGGGAAATCGACCAGCTTCCCCGGATGCTGGACGCAACGCCATAATGCGCCTATCAGATTCCATGACGTCTCGATGATTGCATGCACGTTGAATGCGGTTAGCGCCGTGGCCTGCGCCAAGAAATATCGGATGATTGTTGAAGCGACGTCCAATACACGCCTTCCCGTTTTGGGCATAGCCTCTGGGGGCGACTCCCACGGCAGGCGGTGGGCTGCGGCAGTACCACGGCCAGCTGTTCACCGCCACGCGGCGAGTCCCTTCAGGCCGAGTCTGCCTGCCGTCGTGCCTGACGCTCTCCTTCTCTCTCTCTTTCGCATGTTTGTTTGGCGCCAACACTCTCTCGTCGGGTCTCCCTGACCATCATGTTGGTCTGCGTTATATCTACTACCTCAGCTTTGTCTTCCGGCTTCTATCTCTAGTTTTCTTTCAGTCTCTGCTTGACATTCTCTTTGAGCGATCTTGGTGCTGCTGTTCTTTGTGTTGTGTTGTGTCAACGCTCAACCCCGCCTTATCCATCCGCCAGCGCTCCCTTGAGTCGGGACGGTTATAGGTGATCCCTCCGCCTGCGCACTCTCAATCCATTCCATCATCATCATCATCATCATCATCATCATCATCATCATCATCATCATCAGACTTGTCAATGCCATCGTCGTATGAATCCGCTTCAACCTGGGACTTCACCCCGGTGATCAATCTCCTGCGCACGCCCACGTACGGCAGCAGTAGCCCCCCTCCTCCTTATCGCCACCATGACTCAACCCTCGTTTCCCGGCCCACCGGGGACGCAAACAGGAATGAAGTCTCTACTTCCACCGTACAGTCGCACAATGTGAGGCTTGGGGGCAGTGATCCCCCACGGCTTGGGGATTTCGGTTCACTCTGGGAGCTGCTGGGCAGCACCAGCAGTGCTAGCCCTTCTCCCTTTCGCGCCCGAGTTGAAACCCACGAAGTTCACGAAGTCCAGACCATCACGTCTGTTCCCCCACCACAGCCACCCAAAAAGATTGAAATCCTCAAACGACCATCCAACAACCATGTAGGCCCTGCAGGTTTCGATCAGGTGGCCCCTCGAGCATCACCGAGGCCCATCCCCGTTCCTGGTGTCTCCAAGTCTCGCAACTTGCAGGCCAAGGTACCGAGTGGGAAGAGCGCCCGTAATAACCGCGATGCGGGTACCAGAAAATGCACTTACGAATCTAGCTCGTCTGAGACTGCCGTAGAGGCTGAATCCGACGGCGTGTTCGACCATCCTCTTTTGAAGAAGGGCAGCGTCCTGTCGCTGGTCCCTGCGCAGGTGGGCACACCGGGGGGCATGCCAGATCCATATGAGACACCACCATCGTCGTATGATGAGGTTATCGAGGCGTCTCCCTCTAAGGTGGTGAAGGCTACGCCCAACCCCGGCACCACCCGCATACAACCCATCGCATACAGATCGGCCAACGATCGAAAGGTCGGCCTCCTGACCAAGCTTTTGAAAAACTTCCCCGACTACGCAGATGCCGTGACCCAAGTAGGACGGCCTGTAACTCCCAAGAAGGGGCAGACGCCATGTCACCCCATTCATGTCTTTGTCGATATGTCCAATGTAAGTATGACGCCCTGGCGACGGGGAGTTCTGACTAACTGGCTGTAGATCATGGTTGGATTCCACGACACGGTGAAACTATCACGCAATATCCCTGTGAAAACACGGATTCGACGGTTGCCTCTCTCCTTCCAGAACTTTTCTTTGATTCTCGAGCGCGGTCGGCCTATTGCCAAGAGAGTCTTGGTAGGCTCCGACCGATTTGCAGCGATCACCGAAGGCGAACAGCTGGGCTACGAAGCGAACATCCTCGACCGGGTCCATAAGGTCAAACACCTGACCCCCCGGCAGATGAAATTCCGCAAGAATCCTCGGACGGGCTCTCACGACCCCGGCAGCGGTTCAGAAACGAACGACGCGCCGGAAGAGCGCTGGGTCGAGCAGGGCGTGGACGAAATTCTGCACCTGAAGATCCTGGAAAGTCTGTTGGACACGGATGACCCCGCGACCATAGTGCTCGCCACGGGAGACGCGGCGGAAGCTGAGTTCTCGGGCGGATTTATGAAGATGGTTGAGCGGGCGCTGCGACGGGGATGGGCCGTGGAGTTGGTGAGCTTCAGCCAGGTGACGAGCTACGCGTATCGCAAGAAGGAATTCCGGGCGAAGTGGGGGAATCGGTTCCGGGTGATTGCTTTGGATGAGTACATTGAGGAGCTTCTTGATATGTAGTGTGATAATGCATGCGCCTATCTTATATGCAGCTAGCCAATGGACCTGTAGTTATACATGTGGCCAACTACTTAGCTGTAGTACTCCTCAGTAGACTAGAGTTATAAGCCTTATCCGCAAGGCTGGCTCCTATCGGCGGCGGGCCAATCGGACCCCGCACCCCCCACCTTCAACTTTCTCTGAAGCTCCGATCGGTTTAACATTTACTTCTCTTTCTTCTTCTCCTTCTTCTCCTTCTTCTCATCAATAATATTCACCAAAGAGACAACAAGACAACCCTTCCACCATACAAAACTCGGTCGATCTCCCACCACCACAACCCCAAATAATACACCACCCTAATGACCCAATACACCCCCCAAGGCCTCTACGGCGACGCCATCAAAGGCCTGATCCCCCGCGGCTGGATCGACTCCAGGTAACATCCAACCTCCCCTTCCCTTCCTTTCCCATAATGCATCCCACCAAAGGGGAAGAATACATATCTAATCATAAATGAAATAACCCAGCACCCTCCGCGAAATCCCCGATCACCAGGAAATCTTCCTCTCGCCTACAACCCTCAGCAACCTCATCTACGAGATCAACCAGCGCGTGCCGAATTCTACCGCGCTGGAAACGCTTGCCTCGTGGCCGTCGCTTTATCACACTACTACTACTACTAGTAGTAGTAGTAGTAGTAGTAGTAGTAGTAGTAGCACCACTACGGCGCAGGGTACGGCACAGGGTACGGCGACAGCAACTACACCCCCCTCCCCAACGCAAGAAACCCTCGACAAAGCCTCCGCGATCTACCACATCCTGGACCTCTGCGATGCAGACGACAAGATCGAGCTCCTGGCCGGCCCGACGCCCGTCGTTCTCCCGAAGTTCCCGGCTGAGGTGAGGGGGTATACCGGTGAAGTGAGGTTTACGGCGCCGGTGGGGAATAGGCGCGGAGAGGTTGGGGCTGGGGCTGGGGCTGGGGCTGGGATAGGGGTAGGAGGGGGAGTGGCGGGTCAAGTGGGGAGGGAGCCCTGACGAAAACAACTCGCTGCTGGTTTCTGTTGGTGAGGTTGGGGGAGCAGGTGGATACCGATTTGCTGGTTTGGGGGAATGTGCCCGAGCAGGAGTTTGAGGGGAAGGGGGATTTGGAGGGGTTGAGGGGGAGGAGGCTATGATGGGGGAGTTGGTCGGGAGGGAGCTGGTGCGCGGGTTGGAGGTTGTGGAGTGGGGTTGTTTGTCTGAGGATTGATTGATTAGGGCTTGATCCTGATGGGGGGTGAGGGTTGTTGGTTGGTGTTGGGGTAGATGAAGGTGGGGGGGGATTACCTCTGGATGGATGGTAATAAATATATTGCGTTGGGGGGGGGGTGGACAAAGGATGGAAGAGTGGGAGGAGGGAGGAAGGAGGAAAGGAACTTTCCTATCTAAGGCTACTTTACACCAAAGAAGGACAGGAAGGAGTTGGTTGGGCAGGATCTGTATATGTATAGATAGTATGACGAAATGATACCAAGGACAGGAAGAAAAAGAGCTGCATTCAACACTCATTAACAAGCTGTATTATGTATATAGATAGATAGCTATAGATGGTTCTAGGTAGTTACAATACTAACCACTTACTCAAGAAGAATAACCCCGAAATTGCCAAATTTACTCCTACTTGTCCTGATGAACGCCAGCCATCTACACCCACATCACCTCCATCCAACATGTATGTGCAATTTGTATGTACAACCATCCAACCAACCAACCGCCCAATAGAGAACAGACAAGAAAAGAGCAGCGGCAGAAACAAACATGCTCGCTAACAAACAGCAAAACATCCAACTAACCAACAATTTATCTATTATCATATCATTCCCAACATGTCAACCAACATCAACTAGACATGAACTACACCTTCATCCTCGGTGTCACTGAGCGTCACAACAACAGCAAGGCCAAGCCCACCATCATCCAACCCACACTTCGTGGACTCGCGGGCTTTGTCTCTGTCTCTGTCCGCGGCCATCGCCTCGACGACATTCTCCAACAACCCCTTAGCATTCAAGGGAAGTGACTTCTTCGTCTCGAGGGGCGATATCTTCTTCTTCTGCGGCGATTTCCTCGGCTTGGGCTTAACCTGTCTGAACGGGCCGTGGCAGTTCCCGCAGACGTGAGATTTCGTGATACTCCTCGAATGCCGTTTAATGACCTTGTTGCAGGGATCGCACTTCCACTCGTACTTGTAGTTGATATCATAGTTGTGGCAATTCGTGATCGTGACCTGATTATTGCCATAACGGGGATGGGGTTTCATGACGGCCTCGCACTTGCGCGCCCACCGCTGGAAGCTCTCCCCGTGAAACTTCTTGTGCTCCTGCGAGATCATGAAGTTGGCGAGATGGCAGTACTCGTGCGCCATGGTCTTGATCAGTCGGTCTTCGCTGTCGATGACCCGCGGCGCGAGCTGGATCGTCGCGTGGTGCCGGATCACCTTGTGCGCGATGTTGGGCACTTCGCCCACCACGCCTTTCCAGACCGCGCGGCCGGCGGTCGTTTGCAGCGGCTTGTGCCAGATGATGTGCACGCCGCCGGTCGGGGCGGAGAGCCTCGAGATCTCCCCCCCTGTCATGGCGTCGTCGAGGACGTTGAAGAATTCCCGCGCCAGTCGGTCTTTGTTCTCGTTCCATTCTTGTTGGCGCGCCTTTTCGGCTTTGCGTTGCGCCGCTTCCAGCTTCTTGATTGCTGTCTTGCTGGGGGTTTTTGTCGGGATCGGCTTGCTCGGAGGCGTCGTTTCGGGGATGGCGATCGGGCTGAATGCTCGACGGCTGGACATTCTGTTGTTGGTCTGGTCCATGGGCTCGGTGTCCGAGTCTACGAGTTCCTGTAATGGGTTCATGTTCTTTGGCTTCCGCGGGGAGTGCTTGTCGACCCAGGCGTTGGTGGTCTCTTGGTCCCAGAACAGGTCGGTGTTTTCTTGGTGTGGTGTCGGTGGTATACGGACCCTTGTCTTCTTCGGTGATCTGAGGAGGTTTTTTCTAGATGGGCTGCCTGGGGGGGTCGCCATGATAGGGCCTGTTTCCTTGACTGGTCCGGCATTTTGGCTTTGTTGTCTGAGACGTCTTAGCATCTATATATACTCACTGTGTTGTTGAGTAGGAACTTGTCAAGACTCACCCTCTAGGGACTTCGTCTGTTTCAGACTCTGCGCTATTTTGATTGAGCTTCAGGTTACCCAGTCTGTCGGAGAGGTCCAGCTCCCTTTGGAACAGCCTTCGGGGCTTTGCTTCTAGTCTGGGGACCGCGCCTGTCAACGCACCCGGAAGGGCTGGGTCCAGGCGGAGACCTTCATTGGGGGGAGAGCCCTGCGGAGAGGTGCTCGGCCCTGCTTCAGTAAAGAGCCGTCTTCCCCTGATCAGTCGCTTTCTTGTCCTGGGCGGAGAGGGCGTGGGCTGTTTCTCTTCTCCTACATCTTCTTCCTCGGATGTCTCGTCGGCGGATGACTCATGGTAACTGATTTCGTCGTTGTCGCTGACGATGAAATCATCCAAGGAGTTGGTGTCGTCATCATCGTTTTCATCTTCGCTTTGTTCATCTTCTGAGCTTGGCTGCTGCTGCTGCTGGAGATAGCCCAGGTTTGGAGTCCGAGGCCCTCCCCTCGCTCCAGTGTGGGGAGGAGGAACCCTCCGTGTCGGAGATTGATTGGAAGCAGTGGACGAGTTCCTGGACAGAGACGGGCCCTCGTCCTCCTGCTCCTCGCCATCGATCGGGTCATTCTCCTTGTCGTAGTTATACCCCACCGATTTACGGACCGGCCGGGCTCGCGGCGGCGAGGGCAGCGGAAGCAGCAAAGAGTTGACCTGGGTGAGCTTCAACCGGTCCGCTGTACTAGACAGGGAAGACCGACTGCTCTCCTCCGTGTCGCTTTGCCCGTCGCTTTCTGAGAATATGTTGAACGTGCCACTAGACACCGTTCCCGTCCTTTGTAGCCGATTGATCCTTTGTGGGGGCCGTTCCGCCGCTGCCGCCGTTGTGGTGGTGGTGGTTGTGGGAGATCTGCTCTTTGACCACGACGTCTCATCGGTCAACTTCCATTGTTCCTTGTCTGTCTTGCCCTGCGACATGGGGGTGCTGTCTCTGAGCCCGCGTTTCACGGTGGCACTGCGACCGATGTTGCTACTGCTGGTGGTGGTTGCTGGTAGTCGCTCGCGCAGGACAGCTGGTTTGGTCGGACTGGCGGAGTTGAGTCGGGCCATCTTCAACTGTTGTCTGTTGTGTGTTGTCTGTTGGTTATTGCCGGGGATCGGGTACTATGTATATGTATGTCTGCTCCGCGGCACGGAGCTTGTCCCTCCACCTTTTGGGCTGGGGGTGTGAGGGGTCTGAAAACGCCGGCCGGGCAGTTGTCGATGTGTCTGTTGAGGTGCAGCGGTGGACTCCGGATATGTACTGTACCTGCGTTGAGCAGGTGGTGTGAGTGAGGCTGCGATTGATTGTCGGTGGGAGTAAAAGGCCGTTGGCTGGGCAACGTGCTTGTACAACAATTGATCCGCCGGTGTCAATGACTGCGGAGATTATCGGTGCTAGAGGGGTGTCTTGGGGACAAGGGCTGGCAATTTATTCGTCCATGTGGGAAAGGTCCTTGTGGTGTACGTTATTGGTTTTCTATCTATTTGTATGGTCGGTCTCTCGACAGTATAAAGATGCAAAAAAGTCGAAATAAAAAAAAGAAGAAGAAGATACAAGGCCCGAGCCGCGGATCGAACGCGGGACCTCTCGCAGATATGCTTGGGTTGTACCCCTAAGCGAGAATCATACCACTAGACCACCCGGGCTTGTTAGATATTTGCTGGTTAATTTTTGCACTATAAACCTATTCTACGGTTCAGCATTTGTCAAGCTGCAGATGATAATCTCGACAAGTGGTTGCTGCTTGATGAGTTCTGGTTATGGTATGGTTTATGGTGATTTCTTAGACTAAAAGCTCTTCTTCCCAGGCAAAATCTCATGTTTTGCTCTTGGTATTTGCCATGGATTGATTGTCCTGTCTGTAACCTTTGTATATATTCCCTGCGGTTGGCATTCTACCCGGACAATGTAACCCGACTGCAACGCGATGAAATAAATCGAACCCAGCAAAGGTTTCATACTACTATACTGACCAACTATATCGGCTCCAAGTCTCCCAGATCCCGAAACAAACGAATAGAAATGTGTTTATTGATACGACATACTTCAAGGACAAACCTAATATCCCACGCGATGGGGAAGCTGAATCAACAACACATGTAACGGGAAAGTGTAAGTATAGCCTTACTTGATAGAGAAAGATTTCAAAAGTTCCACCACCGCTCATTTTCACGGTGAAGGGGAACGATCCCGTATTGCTCACTATTGCCTTTACCATCCAATATGCCCCCCTCCAACCCCTAGCCCCCCACAAACTGATAAACCGATGAGCCAGAACATCAAGTATCAAGCCAGTGAAGACTACTCTCTCCAACCCTGCACCCAGACACAGGGTCTCTACCCCCCCCGGAATCATTCCTCCTATAATGGAGTAAAGCACAACATCCTGCAAGACCAAACAGTCCATACCACGAACCATATACAGAAACTGTATATAGAGCCGAGGCAAGACGACTCTATACATAAAGATACCCGGTATCACATCCTAGCCATACTAGCCAATAAGGCCAAGTTCACAGCCAGAAAGTAAATTCAAGAAAAACCCAACATGCGCGATGGATGTCTCCATACGAGGTATGAAAATGCCCACCGGAGAGCAGCCGCTGGGCGACAGTCCATGTGCCCCGAGCAAGTATGGAAGCAGAAATCAATAGAAGACTCACACAGCCACATCGTATCACCGAAAATGGCCGCTATGTACTGGGTATCTAGAGCTCGACATGTCGGTGGCAAGGACACTACGTAGTCACACAGATTGCAGCCACCTCGTCAGGAGGCGCATATTATCAGGAATCAAGACCAGGCAGCAGATATACTTAGTATAAGTATATACTTCTCTGGCAATGGCCGTGATCTCCAACAGGGTGATCTGCCAGGAAGATGAATGAAACCGAACCGTGGAATATAACATAGGTAGAAGTTGAAGGCTGACTTCGGCCATGATCTAATATCAGGTAGCCGCTAAATAATGATTTGATGGTATCCTACTACAGTAGCTAGCAAGGTCGAAGGGTATTGCGAGTACAAGAAACTACACATCGGATATCCGTCGCCGGAGACAGTTGCTCGGCAAGAAAAGCGAGAGAACTGACTGAACCGTGGCAAAGAACCCACACAACAGGTAGACTCCGCACGCATATCACACGGGAACAGACAAACCTTGAGCTTGTATTCCGTCTGCTCCACAGTAAACATCCGTGCAGCAAAGCCCCCCGAGACATGTTCACTGCTAACGGAGCACCGATGATACAAGAGTCCCCGAGTCCAAACGATTTGTTAGGAACCCGTCGTAGCTCCCCGCATAATGTCTCAAAAGCAACCCCGTCGGGCCCATTATTGCCCAGAACCAGATGATATCTAATGGAGGCAGATCTTCTGTTGCTACCAACCAAGGTAGCCGTAGCTAGCCGATTGACGATGAAAACGGAGCGAGGCTGGTAGTTAGATAGGTGTTCGAGACACGATTATCCCATCTGCTGCATGTCGCGAAGTATCGGAGCATGCACAGGCAAACTGCAAGAGCGAAACTGCATGATCCACATCCCCACACAAGTCGGGTAACACCACAGTCAAGGATTGTCGGTTGGAACACCTGAACGACTGCACATGCACAACAGCCCATTGGAAGTCCAAGCTTAGCGTGTGATCAAGCAACTGGGATGTCACTGCTTCAACTGAGACCACGATTCATGCGTGTCTCCCATAACTGCCACAAATCCGGTGTTGAATGCGGAGGTGGGTTGTACTCGGTCGGCATCGTCCAAGCATCATTTCGTCGCAAATCGGATCATGGCTGAAGGCAAGCTCGCCACCAGAATTATCGCATCCGGTTATGATGGCGATAATAAATGGCAGCATCAGCTCCTGAATATCATGTTGCCTTGAGACGTGCCGATCCTGCATCGCACGGAAAAGCACTCCGTAGCACCGGACAGAAGACGAGTGGGTGTGGCATATCGATGTGGCGAAGTGCCTACTGAGACCGTCGGTGGCAGGAGAGTTCAAACAGGTTGTTGGACCTTACTGTTCCTGTGCAGTTTGAGTCAGTTGCCATCCATCCGTCGATCCCTGCCCTTCGCGGCGGGGGGGAAGTGCGAAGGGCCGTCCGATAAGCCTGGACGGGATCCCGGCCTGAGACTTCCCCTGTCGAGGCCTTTCTTCGTAGGGACCGAACTATTAGAGACTTTCTCTAAGGAGGGTGCTCGGACGACTTTGATAAGGAGGTGATTATAAACTGTCACTGCGTTAGGGGAGATACTCCTCCTATATCCATCGGCCTGCCTCGCCGCTTCATGCGGTGTAAGTCGGAACATAAGATACCACGCACAGGCCATTCTTGTACGCATTTCGCAAAGTACAAGTGGACAGTACTCTGTAGTACTACTCCATAGTATTTAGCGCAGACATGGAGTAACCACCACTGTAAGACGACGGAATAGTCACACATAAATAAAACTATAATAATAATAATACTAATAATAATAATAACAACAATAATAATGCGAAAGATAATAATTCCGGGGTCTAGGTCGGGCGAGATGAAACCTGAAACCCCCCCTTTTCGCAGCGGTCCCACGTCTTCGACCAGGCCCGGCCATTCAGTCTGTCGACCGTCGCGCGTCAGGGAATTGCCACCCGCTGGCCTTTGTTGGCCTGCCGCATCCGATTGGTCCCGGACGGCCAAAGATCCCCACCCTCCCAAATTTCCACCGCCCCCCTCTGTTTAGGGATTGGCCCATCAGCGGGCAGCTCATGAAACCTGTAAAGTTGTCCTGAAGCCGACCCCCCACCATCGCACCGAATGGGGATGGACGCTCAACCGCTGCCCGGCTGCTCTGCTGGCAACATTGATTAAAATCGCCTTGTAACGTTGGTGCTTACTTAAGGTTCATGCCTGTACTCCGTACTCTGTAGTTACTTACAGTCAGTTACGCAGTACTCGAATTACTGACTTTGGGTGGTACATTACCTGCTGTGGTCGAAGTGATAGGTTCATATAATACCCTGATAGATGGATTTTGTGATTGATAGAACTCCTATCATCCAATGATTCCGGGCGATATTTGCCCCCAGGAACTATTCCATAGATACTTCGGGAATTCTACTATATTAAAGGTGGTAGGTATATATACTTAGAACAAACATGGGGCCTCTTGCCTTGAAGGGGTCTGATTAAGGGTCGACCGGTCGGGGTTGTCAGATTCTTGGATGCCTGCAAGGGCAGGAAACACCAAATCGAGGTAGTTACATGCATAGGTACATACATATAGATACTCCGGAGGGGGGAGCAATTTTAAATCCATCGGTGGAACTGATGGCCGGAGTTCTGTAGAATAAAATCTGCGGCTGGGGGGGGCAATGGGTACAGGGCATTCTAGATAGATGTATCCAGTTATCAATCCACATCAAAGTCAAACCGGGGAACCAGATGCAAATACTGAGACATTCCCATCCGAGGGACCGGTGGTACGGCGGTGGCTGGTCCCATGGCTTTGAGCTTACTGGGTGGGATCTCGATACACTGGCTGTCACCGGCATATTTTTGGAAACAATCCATGTACATCCATCCATCCATCATCATCACCTGGGCAGATTCTTTAAGATGGCGGAAAAGGTTTTAAGACTTAAGATACTTTGGGTCTGCCAATGATTACTCTTCTGATCCTCGAAATTATCAATCAATCGTTTAGATGTCGTCGCCCCTGCGATTAATTCTATTGATTCGGGCAGTCAGCACTCACACAACGCTCGCTCACGTTCCACCGTCCGCCCGCCCCCCTTACATCGTCTTCTAGAAGTTCTTTTTTTTTTTTTTTTGGTTAAAGTAAAGTAAAGTAAAGTAAAGTACATAGTTACGGCTCCTGCTTACATTGTACTAGCATGCTAACTACCTACCTACCTACCTACCTTAGCGATGAGCGTAAACGGAGTCATGGACATGAAGCAGATACAGACTAGATACACTGTGGTAGCTGCCCACTAAGGCTCTACCTAAGCACATAATCATAATGGTATCCACAAGAAAGTAGCCAAGTACCCAGCCTCCAGCACGGAAGGCTGGAAGGCCGACCACATTATGTGTCGATCATTTATCTAGCCCGACTTCTTCCATTTACGATTCCCGTGGTCGCGAGATAACCGTCCTTCTTGCCAATAAGAAACTCTCGGGCGAAACGGAATTCTTGAAGAAAAAAAGGAAGGCGTCGAAGAAAAGCAAGGAAAAAAAAAGCCACCACTCCAACCAAGGCTGAAAAGTTGGGTCTGCTAGTCATGGTGGGGGGTTCGCTTGCCCTCGAGCTCTTGTTGACCTTAGTGGTTTGACGACCACATTTTATCTTGGAACGATGTGCTTGACTTTGCTTGTGTGGTCACTGAGTGGGTGTCAGCGGCGGGTTGGCTGCATTACCTGCTAGTAAAATCGAAGTAAAGTTGGCGGTCGCCCGGCCCGTAAGCGTGTAACTTTCAGCTGGACCCCATGTGTTCGAACACGCCGGGTGGGAGGGAGTGGTATTGCAACGGCTGACAGAACTTAGTATATAGTAACTAGTAAGGTAGGTATATAGGTACTAGATATCTACGCCAACCCGAGGAATGATCGAGATAAATTATGACTCTCTGTATGGGGTATCGAGGGGGGAGTACGGAGTAAAAGTCTAGAATACCCTTTTATGGGGAGGGGGGAGATTTGATTAATCGTGTGGACTCGCAGTAGCTTATTTGCAGAACATTACACGGTAGAGACAGAACAAACCTGTATTATTGACAACAGCGCCATGAGTTGCAACACGGAGTACTACAAAGTATGCATGGCATCTCTTTAAACATGATCAATGGCTCTCCGTGGCTGGGGTCGGTATGCTGTGAATTTCCCCTCTATAGTAAGTAAGTTGTCTGAAGAATGAGAACAGCCCCCCCATCATACCCCATATTCTGCATTCCTGTGGGGATACTACTATGTAGTATGTACTGCTCGTCTGCCATTGCTATGGAGAATCCGTAGCCGTCAAACATCGAATATCCGTCTGGGTAACGCCCAACGTGCATAAAGAGATAATGTCATCTGAGGGAGAAGCCACAGCGTCATACTATTTGCTCCTCGGCAATGGTCTTTGAGACGCCTTTAAAGGCACCTACCTACCTGTAGGTCTCTCTTCATATGCTCAGTGAGGGGGTGAACATCGATGACCCCCTTCGGTTTCAATAGGAGTCCGGTACCTAGGACTTTGAGATCTGACATATTGTCCGGTGGTGATTGCCCGTCAATGTCTATTATAGATGCCGAGTAGAAACTATTGGTGGCAAGGGGGGGGGGATATAAATGGAAAAAAAAGTAAAAATGGAAATGCTGCCTGCGATGATGTACCTATTCCTTACTCAGCGGATATGAGCAGGTTAGCTAACTATGTGATGGGATAGGCCGATGCCTGCTCTGTGTGCGAACCGTGGCGAATCGGTTCAGGCTACTGCTGCAACCAAAAGACTCTTCATATCTTCGTTTCCCGACCATCGAGTACGTACTATTGATCGATGGCAAGGCGGATTATGGATAGAAGGTGCGATGATATCGTGATGTTGGCCAAGGAGGTCAATTGCGAACAAGACTGTAGTGGTTCATTGAGTAGCTACGATTAACACTTGCCCGCCTCGTCTTTCCATTGATGTGCAGGAGTTATATTTGGTAGTTGTCTATCAAAGTACTTATATTCCACCTATCTAGGTAGTTAGTATATACTCCGTAATGACCCCCAGGATAACATACAGGCAGCGGTTGATAGAGTAAGTATCTATGGAGTAAGGTACCTACGTACTCCGTACTAGGTAGTTAGTTACATTCGATGCTTACAAGCCAGACGGGGTACTGCGGGTGTATGTCAGCATGGATCAGGAACAAATTCCAACTCTTTTGTACCAAAGGCCGTGGGTGGCAGGGGCAGGTTCACCAGGATCGAGAACCGACTCCTACTCCACACATAATAAACAACCTCAAGGTGGTAACATCCAGCCATGGACTGCATGCATAGCGACGCATTTTTGACTTGCCACCTGTTGTACGGGCAGGCAGTCGCTAAGACAGTCTCTCAGGAATGAGGAAGATTATCCCTGCATGCCGGGCGGAAGCAACGTAAACAAGACCATCCATGTCGAGACATACATACATACATGGAAGTAACGCCGATACACATCATGTAAGGTACGGGGAAGGTACGGTATTGTTGCGCCATCTGCATTACCGGTCGGTGGGTCGGGGCTTCAGGGGCCGTCGTCGATTCCCATGGATTCCGCGACTACCACCGTCTGGAACTGGTGGATGGATGGAGAGGAGGGAGAGAGGGGGGAGATATGTTCATGTTATTGCCGGAAACGCTCCGCTTAACCTTCTCCTAGAGCCCCAAGCTGTCAGTGTATGAATTGAGAAAAGGATTTGCTGCTCCCCGAGGATGAATTGGTACAGAGAGAGAGAGAGAGAGAGAGAGAGAGAGAGAGAGAGAGAGAGAGAGAGAGAGTGGCAACGGAAATCTGCCGTGAATAGAAAGACTGCAAACAACAAGATCCCAAGTTTCCTAACGTAGGCTTTACGCGTACCCACGGCCACAGTGGCCCATCTCCATTATCTATCCATGGGTATCTGAGGTACCTTCAATCCTTGACCTGGTAGGTCAGACAGGCAGGTAGACAAGATGAGCCACCTGGCGTGGCAGGCCAATCATGGCAGACCCTGCCAAGTAATCCGCACTCCGGGCCAACCCCCAAAGAATCTGAGTGGTGAGTGAGCCTGTGAGGTGCGTGGGAAGAAAGAAAGTCCAGCTGGATGGCGGGCGGATGGCGAGCGGATGGCGAGGTGGTGGGTGGTGGGTGGGTAACGATACGCGCGTTTGGTACCGGGTGCGGTAATACCAGCAGCAGCGAAAAAGCAGGAGGAATTAGCTTGTTCTCATAGGCCAGCGGGGCCACCCTTCTAGGACAGAATCGGTATTGCATACAGGTACGGGACTGGCGCGCAAGTAACCTTGAAATTAGCAGATCCGGATCCCAAAATAACCACCGGCCCCCCCTTCCCAGGTACTAGGAGTAGCGCCAGTACTATCTTCCCTGCTTGGGTGGGCAATCAATTCCCTTTTCACCACTACCGTCCAACTCAAGCCTCCTCCTCCCTCTCCGTCCGTCTCTTAGTTCCTTCCTTCTTTCGTTCTTTGGATCTTCGACCTCTTTTCTTTCGGCTTCCGTTCACTCTTTTACTCCTCCGTCCCGACCTCACTACCCTGCAACACTAGCGACCGCCCACCCCCTCCAGACGCCCTTCCTTCTTTCTTGCTTTCGTTTGAGGAAAGAAGAGGGACGTCTCTCTCTTGGCTGAGACAGGTTCGGCCTGTGGTCGTCGGGAGGCTTTTCTTCGCCCCTTAGTCTAGTCGTGTTTTGTTCTTTACTACTTCGCTTCACCCTGCCATTCGTTTGACCAACGACTTCGAGTGACGACCCTCCGGCTCCGCTCTAGAGTCGACCATCAACAAAATATTCCCACGATCCTTGCTGCTGAGATAGATTGATTGCTTTGCCTCGTTTGACAGTCCGGGACTGGTGCCTCTTGAGAGTCAATTTCGACGCGTCCTCCGAGAATCTTCCATTACATATTCACTGCACCTGAACGGCAAATCTGTTCATGCGTCTGATCACTGAAAACGGATCTAAGTAATTTTTAATGGGCCACTGTCTATGTAAGTTGGCGTGCCCCCCTCCCCCTCTCCGCATCCATGGACCCTTGCTGGCAATCAGCTGCTGATTCTCTGAGAAGAAGCTCTTTTCAAGGCTCGGTGATTGTGGCTTCTCAAGATGTCTGGATATCCAGCAGAGCAGCACTACGATGATGGCTACGGCCATCAAGAGCATGGCGATTCCTACTATCAGGACGAAAACGGCGGCCAGGCTTATTACGATCCTAACGATTACGGTGGCGATAGTTATTATGACCGAGGGTATGTCTTGCACCGTAAACATACTCAGTGGGGCTGTTCATTGACGTTTTATCTCTCCTTGCAGTAACAGCGGATATTACAATGCCGAAGGTGGTCAAGAGGGTGGATACTACGATGCTGCCCACCAGGATGAGTACTATGGTGACCAGTACTATGACCAAGGGAATGGTGGGAACCAGGGAAGACGGCGCGGCGATTCAGAGGAGGATTCGGAGACCTTCAGTGATTTCACCATGAGGTCGGAAACTGCGCGCGCTGCTGATATGGATTACTACGGTCGCGGGGACGAACGTTACAACAGCTACGCCGACAGTCAGTACGCTGGTCGAGGATACGGTGGCGGCTACCGGCCACCGTCCTCTCAGGTCTCGTACGGCGCCAACCGATCATCCGGAGCTTCCACTCCGGTATACGGCATGGACTACGGCAACGCCCCCGGCGCCCAGCGTTCGCGGGAGCCGTACCCGGCATGGGCGTCCGACGGTCAAGTCCCCGTCTCCAAGGAAGAAGTTGAGGATATCTTCATCGACCTGGTCAACAAGTTCGGTTTCCAGCGGGACAGCATGCGCAACATGTACGACCATCTAATGACACAGTTGGACTCGCGAGCCTCGAGAATGACTCCGAACCAAGCACTTCTGTCCCTCCACGCTGACTACATCGGTGGTGACAACGCCAACTACCGCCGTTGGTATTTCGCGGCCCATCTCGACTTGGACGATGCGGTAGGTTTCGCCAACATGAAGCTCGGTAAAGCCGACCGGAAGACGAGAAAGGCCCGCAAGGCTGCCGCCGCAGCCAAGGCCGCCGCTCAGCAGAACCCCGAGAACGTCGAGGAGAACCTTGAGGCCTTGGAAGGTGACAACAGCCTGGAAGCCGCCGTGTACAGATGGAAGACCCGCATGAACCGCATGTCTCAGCACGACAGAATCCGCCAATTAGCTCTGTACATGCTGGTCTGGGGTGAGGCCAACCAAGTTCGTTACATGCCCGAGATCATCTGTTTCATCTTCAAGTGTGCGGACGACTTCTACACTTCCCCCGAATGCCAGAACCGCGTGGAGCCGGTGGAGGAATTCACCTACCTGAACGAAATCATTACCCCCCTCTACCAGTTCTGCCGCGACCAGGGTTACGAAATACTAGATGGCAAGTATGTTCGCCGAGAGCGCGATCACGACAAGATCATTGGTTATGATGACATGAACCAACTCTTCTGGTACCCCGAGGGTATCGAACGCATTGCCCTCGAGGATAAGACACGTCTCGTGGATATCCCCCCCGCCGAGAGATGGACCAAGTTGAAGGATATCAACTGGAAGAAGGCCTTCTTCAAGACATACAGAGAGACTCGGTCCTGGTTTCACATGGTCACGAACTTCAACCGTATCTGGGTTATCCATCTTGGTGCTTTCTGGTTCTTCACTGCTTACAACGCCCCCACACTGTACGTCCACGACTACCAGCAGCAGCTGGACAACAAGCCCGCTGGTTCAAAACAGTGGTCCGCTGTTGGTTTCGGTGGTGCTCTTGTCGGTTTTATCCAAATTGCTGCTACGCTGTGTGAATGGATGTATGTGCCTCGCCGCTGGGCTGGTGCTCAGCATCTGACCAAGCGTTTGTTGTTCCTCATCCTTGTCTTCGTGATCAACCTAGCCCCTGGTGTCGTCGTCTTCGGCTTCTCAAGCTCCCTGACTGAGACGATCCTCCTGATCATTGGTATCGTTCACTTCTTCATTGCCCTGGCTACGTTCTTCTTCTTCTCTGTCATGCCTCTTGGAGGTTTGTTCGGTAGTTATTTGAAGAAGCACGGCCGCCAGTACGTTGCCAGTCAGACGTTTACCGCCAGCTACCCGAAGCTTCAAGGAAACGATATGTGGATGTCTTACGGTCTCTGGATTTGTGTCTTCGGTGCCAAGCTGGTCGAGTCTTACTTCTTCCTGACCCTGTCCCTGAAGGATCCTATGCGTATCCTTTCGCCGATGCAGATTCACCAGTGTGCCGGTGTCACGTACATCCCGAACAGCCTTTGCCACGCTCAGCCTCGGATTCTCCTCGGTCTCATGATGTTCATGGACTTGACGCTGTTCTTCTTGGATAGTTACCTGTGGTACGTTATTTGCAACACCATCTTCTCGGTGGCCCGGTCCTTCTACCTCGGTGTGTCTATCTGGTCTCCCTGGAGAAACATCTTCTCTCGTCTGCCCAAGCGTATCTACTCCAAGGTTCTTGCGACTACCGACATGGAGATCAAGTACAAGCCCAAGGTCCTCATCTCCCAGGTGTGGAATGCTATCATCATCTCCATGTACCGTGAGCATCTGCTGGCCATCGACCACGTTCAGAAGCTGCTGTACCACCAGGTTCCTTCGGAGCAGGAGGGCAAGCGTACTCTGCGTGCTCCTACTTTCTTCGTCTCTCAGGAGGATCAGTCCTTCAAGACCGAGTTCTTCCCCGCCGGCAGTGAGGCTGAACGTCGTATTTCCTTCTTCGCTCAGTCCGTCTCCACGCCCATGCCCGAGCCCCTTCCGGTTGACAACATGCCCACCTTCACCGTTCTCATCCCCCACTACAGTGAGAAGATCCTTCTCTCGCTGCGTGAAATTATCCGTGAAGACGAGCCTTACTCTCGTGTCACTCTCCTGGAATACCTGAAGCAGCTCCACCCCCACGAGTGGGACTGTTTCGTCAAGGACACCAAGATTCTGGCTGATGAGACTTCTCAATTCAACGGCGAAGGCGAGAAGAACGAAAAGGACGCCCAGAAGAGCAAGATTGATGATCTTCCCTTCTACTGCATCGGTTTCAAGTCTGCTGCTCCGGAATATACTCTTCGTACCCGTATCTGGTCCTCGTTGCGCTCCCAGACCCTTTACAGAACTATCTCCGGTTTCATGAACTACAGCAGAGCCATCAAGCTCCTGTACCGCGTTGAGAACCCTGAAGTCGTCCAGATGTTCGGTGGCAACTCCGAGAAGCTCGAGCGCGAACTCGAGAGAATGGCCCGCCGCAAGTTCAAGATCTGCGTTTCCATGCAGCGTTATGCCAAGTTCAACAAGGAAGAGCGTGAAAACACCGAGTTCCTCCTCCGCGCCTACCCCGACCTTCAGATCGCTTACCTTGATGAGGAGCCCCCGACCGAAGAGGGTGAGGAGCCTCGCCTGTACTCCGCCTTGATTGACGGCCACTGTGAACTTCTCGAGAACTCCATGCGCAAGCCCAAGTTCAGGATTCAGCTCTCCGGTAACCCCATTCTCGGTGACGGAAAGTCCGACAACCAGAACCACTCGATCATCTTCTACCGCGGTGAATACATCCAGGTCATTGACGCTAACCAGGACAACTACCTGGAAGAGTGCCTGAAGATTCGTAGCGTTCTCGCTGAGTTTGAGGAACTGTCCAACGATAACGTCTCGCCCTACACCCCTGGTGTTGCTTCTACTGCCGAAACCCCCGTCGCCATTCTTGGTGCCCGTGAATACATTTTCTCCGAGAGTGTTGGTGTTCTTGGTGACGTTGCTGCCAGTAAGGAACAGACATTCGGTACTCTGTTTGCTCGAACGCTCGCTCAGATCGGTGGTAAACTGCACTATGGTCACCCTGATTTCCTGAACGGTATTTTCATGACTACGCGAGGTGGTATCTCCAAGGCTCAGAAGGGTCTTCACCTGAACGAGGATATTTACGCCGGTATGACTACCCTGTGTCGTGGTGGACGCATCAAGCACTGCGAGTACTTCCAGTGTGGTAAGGGTCGTGATTTGGGTTTTGGCTCCATTCTGAACTTCACAACCAAGATTGGTACTGGTATGGGTGAGCAAATGCTGTCCAGAGAATACTACTATCTCGGAACACAGCTGCCTCTTGACCGCTTCCTGTCTTTCTACTACGCCCATCCTGGTTTCCATCTTAACAACATGTTCATTATGCTGTCCGTGCAGATGTTCATGATTGTCCTGATCAACCTGGGTGCCTTGAAGCATGAGACCATCACCTGCCGCTACAACTCGAACTTGCCCATCACCGACCCTCTCCGCCCCACGTACTGTGCCGACTTGACGCCGATCATCAACTGGGTCAACCGCTGTGTCATCTCCATCTTCATCGTGTTCTTCATCTCCTTCGTTCCCCTGGCTGTCCAGGAATTGACCGAGAGAGGACTGTGGCGCATGGCGACCCGTCTGGCGAAGCACTTTGGTTCTTTCTCCTTCATGTTCGAGGTGTTCGTCTGTCAGATCTATGCCAACGCCGTCCACCAGAACTTGTCCTTCGGAGGTGCTCGTTATATCGGTACTGGACGTGGTTTCGCCACTGCTCGTATTCCCTTCGGTGTCCTGTACTCCCGTTTTGCCGGTCCTTCCATCTACGCCGGTGCTCGCTCTCTGCTGATGCTTCTGTTCGCGACTTCCACCGTCTGGACGGCCGCTCTGATCTGGTTCTGGGTTTCCCTGCTCGCCCTGTGCATCTCTCCGTTCCTCTTCAACCCTCACCAGTTCGCGTGGCACGACTTCTTCATCGACTACCGCGATTATATCAGATGGCTCTCCCGTGGTAATTCCCGGTCCCACGCGTCTTCCTGGATTGCCTTCTGCCGCTTGTCTCGTACTCGTCTCACTGGTTATAAGCGCAAGCTTCTCGGTGTTCCGTCGGAGAAGGGGTCTGGTGATGTTCCCAGAGCCAGATTCACCAACATCTTCGTCAGTGAGATCGTCGTGCCTTTGGTTCAAGTCGCAGTTACCCTCGTCCCCTACCTCTACATCAACTCGAGAACCGGTATTTCGAACGAAAGTGCCAGAGCCTCCAACGCCGTTATCCGTATCGCCGTTGTTGCTTTCGGACCTGTTGCCATCAACGCCGGTGTTTCTGGTATGTTCTTTGCCATGGCGTGCTGTATGGGACCTATCTTTGGCATGTGCTGCAAGAAGTTCGGTGCTGTTCTCGCTGCTATCGCCCACGCTATTGCCGTCATCATCCTGCTTGTCATCTTCGAAGTCATGTTCTTCTTGGAGAGCTGGTCCTGGCCTCGTATGCTTCTGGGAATGATTGCCGCCGCCGCTATCCAGCGCTTCTTCTACAAGCTCATCATCTCCCTCGCATTGACCAGAGAATTCAAGCATGACCAGTCCAACATCGCCTGGTGGACCGGAAAATGGTACAACATGGGCTGGCACTCGATGTCCCAGCCTGGTCGTGAATTCCTTTGCAAGATCACGGAGTTGGGTTACTTCTCCGCTGATTTCGTCCTGGGTCACATCCTCCTGTTTGTCATGCTGCCCGCTCTCTGCATGCCTTACGTTGACAAGTTCCACTCGGTCATTCTTTTCTGGCTCCGGCCGAGGTACGTTACCGTGAATTCCCCTAGTTGATTGCAATCACTAACAGACCTCTAGTCGTCAAATCCGTCCTCCGATCTACTCTCTGAAGCAGTCGAAGCTCCGCAAGAGAAGAGTTGTTCGTTTTGCCATTTTGTATTTCAGCATGCTGGTTCTGTTCCTGATCCTCCTGATCGCCCCTCTGGTTGCCCGTGACATGGGCATCAGTGTGTCGATGAACATCCCGATGCAGCTTCTGCAGCCCCTCGACTCGGACAACAACGACACCATCTCCAGTTACACTGGTAACGGTCTCCCAGTCGGTTACTCCGCCTGGACACCGTCCGCGTCCGCCTAGAGGCGCATCTCGTGGTTCTTCACTGTCCTTTTGCATTTTTGCCTGTCTTTCTCTCTTTTCGGAAATGGAACATGGAAACGAGCTGTATAAAGTAACCAGCGCCTTGAAGTCGCTGCCGGGTCTCATACATTTGCCTAGTTTTTTTTTTCTCGTTTCCACTATTTTCTTCTCTTCAATGAAACTGTGCGTGTATGCTCCATCCGTTGCCAACATTAATGGGTTCAATCTCTCTCGATCGTGTTCTGTCCCGGTGTTTTCAGTCCTTATGTGTTTACTAGACCTGCCCACTTTTTTTGTATCACCCACTGCATCCTGTGCCTGTGCCATTGATTTCCTTGCGTTGTGTCTTCCAGAGGGCTTCTCGCCTGTAGTTCCTGCGTCGACTATCAATCCGACTGTCTTGAGCGCTTATCCTGATCCGTTGTAGCGCCGTAGCGGAGCGTCAGGCTGCCGGCTAATAAGAATGGATCCTGATCCTTCGCATGAATAATCCTCGTAGCGTTCATAGTAGGTAATAGGCGGCATGAGTAGTTATTGGGTAGCAGAAGAGTACGCCGTACGCCGTACGCCGTAACCCGTAACCCGTAACCCGTAACCCGTAACCCGTAAGCGTGGCTGCAAGGAGCCGGCCAGTCACGTGCCGGGCCGCGCCCGGCCCCGAAGTTGGACTTGCCGCGTCGCTTCCACTTCGACCTCGATGGCTGATGAGCGACGCTGCTGACCTGATGCTATTCATTCGACTGTAAACCAACCTTTGCTTTCTTCTCCTACCTCCATTCGGTCCTTTCCCTCCCCCGTCGCGCCCAGGTTCTTGCGCCCCGAGCCACCCCTGAGTGGAGTCCTCTTCCACCATGGATATCCAGGAGACCCAGCGTCTCCTTTCGGAGTACCTTCATGAGCTCGCAGACCTGTTCCATCGTGTCCCCGGCTCGGCGATCTTCCTTCGTTACGTCAAGTCCAGCTACCAGGATGATCCGATTCGATCCGCGGTCGAGCTCTTCCTGTTCCTGTTCGCGTTGCGCTATCTTATGGCCCCGAAGTACTCGACTAAACCCGGCGTCGTCCAACTCTCCGAAGACGAAATCGATGACTTGGTGGATGAGTGGACGCCCGAGCCTCTGGTGGGAAAGCCAACCCCATTGGAAGCTATGGAGGTTGAGAAGCGCACGGTGATTGTTGGGTATGTCTCTGCGACCTTCTCCCTCAACCGATGCATGCAATGAATGCTAATGGAATGACCGGCGATTTACAGTCCCGTGGGTCCCAAGTCTAAGCTGAGCAATGGTCGGACGGTCGTCAATCTCGGTTCCTACAACTACTACAACTTCAACACGAACGAGTCCCTGAAAGAGAAGGCGATCCAGACTCTCCGCAACTATGGCGTCGGGCCTTGCGGTCCCCGCGGCTTCTACGGTACCCAGGATGTCCACATGAAGACCGAAGCTGATGTCGCGTCTTTCCTCGGCACTGCATCCTGTATTATCTATGCCCAGGCCTTTTCGACCATCTCCAGTGTGATCCCCGCGTTCTCGAAGCGCGGTGATATCATCGTTGCAGACAAAGGCGTCAGCTTCGCTATTCGCAAGGGTATTCAGATCTCTCGTAGCATCGTCCGGTGGTATGAGCACAACGATATGGAGGACCTGGAAAGAGTCCTGGCCAAGGTCACCAAGGAACAAGCTAGAAAGCCTCTCACGAGACGATTCATCATCACGGAGGGTCTGTTCGAGTCGTATGGTGACATGGTTGATTTGCCCAAGATTGTATGTGATTGACTCTCTGAAATCCATGATGGCACCGGCTAACTCGGATGTGCAGATTGAGCTGAAGCTCAAGTACAAGTTCCGCTTGGTCCTCGACGAGACCTGGTCCTTTGGCGTTCTCGGACGGAGCGGCCGTGGTGTCACTGAGCACCAGAACGTCGACGCGGCAGAGGTTGACATGATCGTGGGCTCGCTGGCCGGCCCATTGATTGCAGGTGGCGGCTTCTGCGCGGGTTCGGAGGAGATCGTCCACCACCAGCGTATCTCCGCTGCTGCATACACTTTCTCTGCGGCACTCCCTGCTCTTCTGTCTACCACCGCTAGTGCCACGATTAACATCCTCCAGAACAGCCCTGAGACCGTGACACAGCTGCGGGAGCACACCAAGGCCATGTGGGCCCAGCTGGATCCTCGCAGCGACTGGGTGTACTGCACCAGTGCCCCGGAAAACCCGATGATGATTCTGGTCCTCAAACCCGAAGTTGTGGCTGCGAAGAGACTCTCTCTCGATGACCAACAATTTTTGCTGCAAGACGTCGTCGATGAGGTATGTACCTGATTCTTAAACTGTGTCTATATGGAACAGATGACTAACGAATCCGTGTCGCGCTTAGTGTCTTGCAAATGGCGTCCTGATCAGCCGTCTAAAGACCCTTCAGGACAACTTCGAGCCGAAGCAGATTGTCTCTCCTGCCCTGAAGGTCTGCGTCACAACCGGCCTGACCAGGAAGGAGATCGAAAAAGCAGGAACGACGATCCGCCACGCCATCACAAAAGTTCTGAGCAAGAGGAAGTAGAGTCTTCATCATTATACGCTCGCCCTTCTCACACCCCCTTCGGCCTTATACAGGGAGATGGCCATGAACATTAATGCTCCAACGATACGCCCATTGCCCCCTTATTCCATTCTGCCACATCCTCCTTGCTCTTCCAGTCGGTAATAGAACGCCATTACATGGTTCTTTGTATAGCATATTGCACAGTGTGATGGTACGACCCAAGTACTTTTTTTCTTTCAGAGGGAAATGAGGAGTTTGTTTATTCCATGCTCTTCCGGAAATGGCTTCCTTCTACTCTTTTTTTGCAGATATTCTCACTTGCCCTTTTCATATTTCCCCTGTGGACATTATTAGACATAACATTTTTTTTAATATCAATTCGATTTCTGCTCGATTGGTTATGTGATTTTTATTGGCCAAGTTGGTTCAAAATGAAAGGGGTACACAGGGGGGTCTGCTTCCTTGGTTCCTTGACAGTCCGAGACACGACAGGGAAAGAAGACCAGCCTTCAGGTGAAGTTGCTAAGGGGTTGTTATCCCCTTCACGACCCTGTCGGTCGCGCATTCTCGAGACCCAAGGGTCTATCGAGCCAGGTATGAGGCGAGCATTCCATCTTGAACTGGCCTGGATTGAATACATTCTTCCTACGAAGAAGACAGTGGCGCTCCCTTGGCTTCTCGATTCGATCCATCAGAATGAAGGGAATGAGTCCCTCACCATGTGTAACACGGCAATTTCGTTGCGGCAGGGTCTGCAGGTTCTGTCCTTCTCCCCGTCCGACTTTGCCTGGAATCGTTAACGATTTTCTACCAGATCTATCCTCACCGGTATTCTCCACACCGGCCGCATCTCACTTTGTCATTTGGGATACGGTCCTCTATTCTCTCCATAAGTCAAGTAGCTTGGGTTTAGGAAAGCTATCGTGTTACCTCGAGCTTGGCGAGATCGTGATACCGGACCCACGTTCAATCAGCGATGAAGCCTCTCGTGCAATTCCTTGTTGTGCTGCTACTCAGCCATCTTACTGGTGCGCTTCCTTATGGTACGTTCCCTGCACACAGAAGGACGCATTGGCGCCGGCCTGTTGATTAACGACCGACCAGGAGGTCATGATACTGGCGATGGCAGAATTGCCTCTCGCAAGGAGCCACTGGTAGCCCAGGTGCTTGTTTGGGTAGATGGGGAAGGGCATGCTCTTGCCACGAGTGCTGTGGACGATGCAGTACCAACACCAACTGCCGCCAATGTAAGTGTTAAAATCATTTTCTGCTACACATCAGTCAGGCTTCAATTAACCTGAAGTGGCTGTTAGATACCCACAGACCTTCCGCCTCTTCTGCCAATCCCTGATGACAACGCGCCCTTTGAACTATCGCCCGCTCTTCCAGATGGCGAGGATGGCGAGACCAGCATTCCCCTGCAGGCAGAGAATAACCGCCATTATGGGATCTCCTACTCTCCGTACAACGATGATGGCACTTGCAAGTCTCAGGTTGAGGTTGACAAGGACTTGGACAAGCTGACACATTATGGATTTATCCGGATCTACGGCGTCGACTGTGACCAGACCAAGAAGGTATCTACGGCAGCCCGACGACGCAATATGAAAGTCTTTGCTGGTGTGTTCGACTTGCAGAACTTCCCAGACAGCCTGGATTACATTACCAGGGCGGCAGACGGAGACTGGACCGTATTCCACACGATCACCATCGGGAACGAGCTGGTCAACAAGGGGCAAAGCTCAGTCGCCGATGTTACAAATGCCGTACAAACTGCGCGCCGCAAGCTCCGTGGCGCAGGCTACCGAGGCCCCGTGGTGACCGTCGACACATTTTCGGTGATGCTGCAGCATCCCGAGCTCTGCCTGGCCTCCGACTACTGTGCCGCTAACTGCCACGCCTTCTTCGATGACAACAACACCCCCGACCAGGCAGGCCAGTACGCCAAGAACCAGGCCATGAAGATCTCGAGAGCGGCCGGCGGGAAGAAAACCATCATCACCGAGTCCGGCTGGCCCCATGGCGGACAGCCCAACGGCAAGGCTATCCCGTCGGCGGAAAACCAACAGCAGGCCATCGCCAGCTTGAAGCAGGCGTTCCCGGACGACGACGAACTGATCCTCTTCACTGCCTTCGACGACGGCTGGAAGCAAGACTCCAGCGGCACTTTCGGAGCGGAGAAGTATTGGGGCATTGAAAAGCGCTGACATGTTCGAGCTTCGAAGCCAGCATTATTATTATCATTATTGTTCCACAGTCCCACTATGCCGATCTGGCGGGCGGGCGATCTGGCATCGTCTTGACATTCCTGCAAACATTGATTGATATTTGATACTCTTTTGGCCGGATCGCGCTGGTTGTGATCGTCTTGGATTCTACACTACACCACACCTTTTCTACCCTTCATCCCCATGAACTCTAATTCATGTATCACGTGCATGTGCGTGTGCATGTGCATATGTTGGTATTCTTTCTATGCAGCAGCAGCAGCCAGACTTGTATGTACTACCATCATTACACGCGGCGATTATTATGAGTGTTTAAACGTCTTTGAGATTTCCACGCCTGTACATACTACATACGTGCATCCATACCTTCAGTTCCCATACCACAATACCTTTGTGTATTGTGTATGGTACTTTGTACAATGGTATTATCCATCGATCAGATCCACTCCCTAGTTCCTTAGCCCTCACTAGCCACTCACCAGGCCCAACGTCGTCGTCAGCGGCTACGTACTTTTTCATTTCCCAGTTCCGCGGCGTGCAGTGGTCCGCCGTCCACCATCCTTCCGCACTCCGTCGTCCCGGATCCAGATCTTGAAGTCGGACGCCGGACGGGTCGTCACGCAATACTCTGTACAGAGTATCTACAGATTGAGATTTGGTTGTGGTCTGGGTCTGGTCTGGGTCTGGGTCGAGGTATGGTATCTTCTATCTGGTATCTGGTATCTGGTATCTGGTATCTGGTATCTGGTATCTGGTATCTGGTACAGTATCTTCCTGTCCGGTTCGGGGTTCAGGATCCACGGTGTTTTGGCTGTTCCATACCTACATATCCAATTTCCAATTTCCAATTTCCCATTTCCCATTTCAACAGTGAATAACCATATTAATGATGTATACTGTATGAGGTTGAAGTTTGTAGTTTGTTGATGGATTTGTTAATAATACGTTGAGTTAACTAACTAACTAACTAACTAACTAACTAACTAACTAACTAACTACTCTGTACTTAGTCAGTGTCTACTGTAGATAAACTACACATACACACACAGTACGGAGTATTAAGGTAGGACTGGACTGAACTGGAGATTGGGACTGACTGACCAAGAGGAAGGAAGGAAGAAAAGAAAGAAGCGGGTACAGAACGGAACGGAACGGAATGGAATACCAAGAAGCGTTTCTTAACGTTTCTTAGTTGTTTCTTAGCCGTTTTAGCGGGGAAGCTAGTATGTATTACCTACTAGTAAGTACTATTGGATGGAGTCCACAACTAACAACCTGAACTTGACCAAATTCATAAAACCTGCTGAGACTAGATACTAGCTGTATCTACTCCGTACTGTAGTACATAACTATAGTCAGTAGTATTCAGATTTTAGACAGTACTTACTGTATGGGTGTAAGTTACCTACCTACCTACCTACCTACCCTTAGGTAGGTATGGTTCTTACGGTGTCCAGTTCCTGAGTTAGGTATTCTGTACGGAGTACAGGAGGGACTTGGTACTACACAGTATAGTTACTAGGTGGATAAGGTATGGTGGGTAGGTGGTGGTACAGGCTGTGTATGGTATAGTACAGTAGGACTGTTACCTATCGTTTAGGGAGGTGCCTGCTACTACTAGTACTAGTATCGTGTCTGGCCACATGGTAGAAGTAGTACTAAGGTAGGTGTAAGTTAACGGTGCACACTCTATCATTATCGTTATTAATTAAGCATGAGGAGGTACCCTGGGTAAATGCTCAAGGGGAATCTAGGTAGGTAGGTTAATTCCATTACATTGCACTCCGTGTCAGTCCGTGATAGATGATCCAAGTAGATGATAATAATAATCAGAATAACAATGATGATGGATCAAGATTCAATAGTATTGAGAAACAAAATAGGTACTAAAGTAAAGTAAAGTAAAATAAAGTAAGAAATTATTCAGAGAAAGATGGATGGAACAGACACAACGAAACACAATACGATACGCTGGTATGCCTGCCAATGGATGCGATTGGTCGATGGAAGGGATCATGGAGGACTCAAATGAGATGCAAAGAAATGAAATGAGATGGAAATGGAGGTAAGGTAGCCAGGTAAGTAAATGGGAATGAAATGAAAATAACCGTATGTATGCAGAGCCGTTTGACTTGATATCGAATCGGAAAGTCAGTCACTCAAGAGACACGTTCTGCACCGCTTCCTCCACGCTGATGGTGGCGCTGGGCTTGGGTGCCTCGCTGTCGGTTGGGGGGTCAACAGTAATGTGTTCTCCTGGTTGTGGGTGATGCGTGAGATGTTCGCTGGGAATGTCAGGCACATGGGGTAGTGATGGTAGTGGTGGTTGATCAGACGAATCTGGCACGGCGCTTCGAGTGCGACCTCGACGACGGGTTTTCGGCGGTTCGGGCTTCTGTCCGTGCTTCGGGGGGAGGGTGTTGGGGCTGGTACTGAGGGGAGGCGCGGTGGTTGATGTGCTGGGGGTGCTGATGCTATGATGATGGTGCTGCTGCTGCTGCTGCTGCTGCTGGGCGGGTCGGGATGGGCTGGTGAGTGGAGTGCAGTGGCTGGTTACTGGAAGGGCCTGATGGATTGCGTGGAAGTGGGGGACGGTTGATCGTCTGGGTGGAGGAACGGCCGGTGGTGGGTTGGAGGCCGAGCGACGTGAGTGACCTGGGACAGGTGGCGGGACGAGTCCTGACGTGCTGGTTGAGTTCCTTCGGTCCACGGGCGTGTGCGCTCCAGTTGTCGAGGCGAGAGGACTTGTATGCTGGGATTCGGTATCTTCGGGGATCCTGTCTGTCGGCGCCAGATGGTCCTCGTCCTCGGTGGCTCGTCGGCCTCGCCAACGTCTTGTCTTCGGGGGCAGGGGCTTGATCTTAGGTCTGCCGACTATCTTCGAAGAGCTTGTTGGACTGGCTGCCCCCGCGCGGACATCATTGCGGCTCGGGGTCATGACGCCCGGTTTTTCGTGCTGGGAGGCCACTTCCTGGACGCTAAGTGACGACGATGACGCCGGCTCCAGATGCATCCCAAGTCGTTGCGCCTGGCTGAGTTTGCGGTCTGCGTCGAGCTTCGGGAAACTGGAGCCTGATCCGTCCACTCTGGTAGGTGATAAGCTCTCAGGGGTGCTGTCAACCGTGCTGGTAGGCGACAGAGTCCGGAACGATTCCAATGGAACTCCAAATTCAACATCAAGAGGCCCCCCGTCTGAAGCCGAGAGGGGCAGCGCGGGGGTTTCGTCTTGAGGCTTCTGGGGCTTTACCTCCCGTAGCCACTCCACCGTTGCGCAGCGAAGAACCAGCCTTCGCGTCGTCTCGTCCACCTCGTCAAAGTGCATGATCTTCTCGCTGTCTGCTTCGCCATCGGACAGCTGGCCGTGAACGAGATTGCTGAGCATCCGCCTGAGTTCATTGCGTTTGTAAAAGGGCGGGTATTTCAGCTGCGTATGGGCGAGTAGCGGATAAAGGACACGGAGGTAGGTGTGTCGGAGAGCGGACGCCTCTTCGGGCAAGTCCAGAAGGTTTCGGATGAGAATGTCCACTAGGACATGAAGATCGTTGGTGAAGAAGTACTCGTAGGTGCTCGGGGTGGTGAAGATGAGGTATAAGAGCTTGAGCGTGAGAAGCTGGAGCGAGGTTTCGGCTATCATTGCGTTAGATCGTCACTTTCACTTTCATTGCGGTGGGGACATTTTACCTTCGCGATTGATAAGGAGGATGATGTTCTCGCCAAAAGTCTTGTATAGATTGCCGTGCATCGACAAGATCTTGATGACCTTATTGGTCAAGGTATTCGTCGATAAATTCTCCTCGATAGGGTCATGCGCAGAGATCATAAACTGCTCATTCAGAACCAGCTGTAAAGACATTAGCACGCCATTATCAGATCTGAAAACACCGGCACAACCACTCACCAAAACCCGAATCACCGGATAGTGATAAGGATCATTGACATCGTAAGAGAGATCCTCAATAATATCAAAGAGGCCCTTGACGAAATCATCGTCCACGAGAACTGCCACACAGCGTCATTGTCAACAACCCATTCCCAGATCCGACAATCGAAAAGTAGGGGAAATCAAACCCACCCAGATCCTCAATCTTGACTCTCTGAATCCTCGACATCTCATAAATCAGATCCATCAACTGCCGATGCAAACCAGCCGTAACGCCCTCCTCCTCCCTTTGATTCCGCGCCTGCAGCAGCTCCAACAGTCTGGGGAACAAGCCCTCCTCATTCATCATGCGAAAGGCCACATCATGCTGCCGCCCATCGAAGAGCAGAAACGACACAATGACATGAAGCGTCGCCGGATCGTCATCCTATCACCCCGCAAGAAACCACCATTATTAGAAGCATGTCAACAAAACCCCCCTCCTTCTCCTCCCGCCAGCTCAAGCACCCTGTCTATGTGCTTGTGCATTGTAATTGATCTGCATACCTGCAACAACCCATAGATCATCTGCCTCCGAACATAATCCGTATGCGCGACGAAGATATTCGACGCGAGCAGCTTATACGAGCATCGCGTGATATCCAAATCCGACTGAAGGTATTCATCTGACCGGCAGCCAATCCCCTCACACGTCAGCTTATTCATTCGCTATTGTATCCCCCGGCAGTAAATGTCGACAAACCTCGATACTTCGCCGACAGACTCAGATAAGATCGGAGCGCATCGTCGATATGGTCTTCGGAGGAGCAAGGAACGGAGACGATCTCTTGGATTTCTGTAAACGTATCGATGGGCGAATTAGCCTGTGCCTTAGATTTTTTTTTTCGGCTTTGGGTTCGTTTTGGGTTTTGAGTTTGGGATTTGCTTTTATGGTGGAATTGCTTTTTCTCCTCTTTTTTGCGACATTTTTTTTATCAAGGGGGAAGGAGGAGGGAGGAGATAACGAATCGGATACTCAAAACAAGCAAGTAGATAGGAAGATACGAGAGGGAGAGACAGGGAAGTTTGTTATTGTGGGTGAATAAAACCCAATAGAGAGAAGAGCAAACAAACAATGGAACCATAAGATAGCAAGTATAACGCACCGTCCCAGAATTGCTGCTCGTTCTCCAGGGAGACCTCAAACTCCATTTCCCACAGCTCGGTCGTCCTCGTCGGGCGTGGCGTGTCCCGGCACTCATCCCGTCTTGCGCCCGTCGCGAGTAGCTGGGGGGGTTTGCTCCGTGGGGAGGGGGAGAGGAACAGAGAGATGCTGAGACCGATGGGGAGGAAGTGTGATGGAGGAGTGGAGGAGAGGAGGAGAGGAGGAGGGAAGTGAAATGAATGAAGTTGGCCAATTCGGGGCGGCGGGGGATTTGCGGCCCTCCGCCGCCTTGGTTTCCGTACGTCATTCCGATAGAACGACTTCTACTTGACATACAACCATCTCCCCCTCCCCCAACCCAGCCAGCGACCGACTCGTTTTCAGATCGAAAATGCTCGGATCAGCTCTTGGGGTCTGAATGATCTAGTTGCTCGGCTCCTTGGCCACCAGCGGCACGTGGACATTGTATCTCTGACTCTGGAACCATAAACATTGCAGAAAGCCTCCCCCCCACAAAGCTATCTTGGTATTGTGCAGGATAGCCCCGAGGGACAGGACCTGCCTGGGTTTGCTCTGCGGGTCTTCGGAACAGGTTCGAGTTTCCAACGCTTTCGTGTCGGAAAAGGTCGGCAAACCGGGCATCTCTCCTCCAGGGGGCTTCGTCGTGCTCGCAGAATGGAGCAATGCCGGTCAAGAGTTACTCAAAGGATGTTGCTTGGGATTGTGAGCTCTGGATAGCTGCCTGGATGAGATGCAGGAGGTCATCCTTTTTATGGACACTGAAGCCTGGCCGTTCAAGATGCCGAGTGAGGTCTCTCATATCTGCAATGGCGCCAACAGACCGGACGATACCGAGATCTATGGCTGTGGAAGGGAGATCCTGACTGACACAATACCTGGCGAGTGCATCCTGGAAGGCACTCCCGACGGTGTACGCTGCCTGCGAGATCTTACCCAGAACCCCGGTCGTGGAAGAGAGAGTGAGTAAAAAGTCGATATTGCCACGGCTTTGGAACTGACGATGCAGGTTCAAGGTACCAGTGGTCTTGGGCCCCAGGACCTCGTGCAACGCACCGTGGCCCATGTTATCAAACAAGGCGTCCCGCAGAGCCATACGTGAATCACGCCTCGGATGGGAAACCCTGTTCCTACACGCCTTGAACCAGAACACGCAGGCTATCTGAATCGGTGATGTCCAGGTTTTGAGCCACAATGATTGTTCCGTGAGAGTGAAACTGGTTGGAGAGATGCAGGAAGAAATCCCAGTGCTTTGGACATTCCGCGTTTCTGGACGCCAATATAATATGCTTAGCACCATGCTGGGCCATCCATTTGGCATTCGATACTCCAACCCCGCCACCAGTAAGGTATGACCTATTGGGCGAGAATAGGAACTTGTGTGGTTGCGGAAGTAACTGAATTCAACAGTCAATATAAATCTTCCACCCCCAGGCACTGCTGCGTGTCCAGTAACCAACAGACACCAAGTCATCATGTTTAGCTGTGATCACAAGTTTCCCAGTATGTCTTCCTGTCTGCATGGTCCGGAACGCCTGCTGGATATCAGAAATAGAGGAGTTGATCGGGATCTTAGATTTCAAACCTCCATCCCTTTGCATTGCAATCACATTGTCCAGGACCTTCGCCAGACCATTTCCATTGTGTTTTGCAAGAGGCAGAAGATCGATGGCACGGAGCGAGACCGCGCGTTCGAAACGAGCCATGGCCAGCTGACGATTTAGCTGAATATATCGCTTCCCAATCTCGACAAACCGGCCCAAAGGAGCAATACAATTCCATCTCGCCCGCAGGAGAGCCCCAGACAGGCTGTTGAGAATAACATCAACCTCTCGACTGTTTGTCACGGACATGGGATTCTTCTCAAAAGACATGTCCCGACTCGACACAATATGATCAGACGGAATCTGGTAGGTTACTGCAAAGAATCTTCGCTTCGCCTCAGAGCCAACACTGGCATAGATCTCGCGCGAGATTGATCGCAGCCTGACCAACTCCGCCAGTGGCAGCGTGGATGAGGAAGCTTTCTTCTTTCTGGAGTCGCGCAACGTCCACCAGGGCGTGATGCGCAGTCAAGTGGATGATGACCAGGATTGAGGCCGCATGCGCTCGAAATCTATGTGTCCAGGAATACGCGCGACTGATGTTGAAGAGACGTGGATCCGGTTTGCTCAGCCACCACCCACCATCCAGGGAGAGTTCCAAAAACAAGTTATACATCCATTGCATCACGCGTGCTTTCCATAATAACAACTTTACCCCCATTCTGCATAGTTCGATGCAAGTTCCTGGTAGCGTGCAGGACCGAGCACGCGACCACCAATCAGGTCATAAGTACCATTTTCAAACGACTGGTTTCCCCGGGGGTCCTCTTCAATGTCCAGGTCCCTGCCCTGGCTGTATCCACCATGAATGACAGCCGGGTATTCAGTCATTCACTGGCAATAGAGAGAAAGAAAGAAAGAAAGAAAGGAAGGAAGGAAGGAACGAAGACAGATCACTGACGTGTTTATTCTTATTACCTTTATAGATAACCCCGTCTTCGGAATCGGCCATATAGAACATCGGCATCCGGTGTATTTTATCAAGGACGAGGAACTTGAAAAGAGTACATCCATGGGCGGGTTTTCTTCTTTCTACTCCAGGACATATAGTTAGAGGGATGAATGAGTGAGGAGGTGGGTGGGTAGGTAGGTAGGTAGGTAGTGACATAATACAATAGACACCTAGATAAACAGAAATAGAACGGACATGTCAAATAGTACCCATACTTCGCACTGACCTACTCTACTACATACTTCCTCTGGGATCTACTCCATCCTAGATAGGAAGGCACGATAGACAGACACAGACATAGACATACATATACAAAGCCAGAAAAGGAAGGCATTAGGCAAGCTTCATCCGCCTCATTAGTATTGTTTGGTTTACCTCCACCGCACACGCTCTATACAATAACATCACGTCCCAGCCCGGTCGCCGGTGCATTACAGATCCAGATCGCCATATATCAGCCTCTTATTCCCAAACCAGCTAGAAATAACGAAAGCATCACAGAAGAAGATAAAGAAGAAGGAAGAAGGAAGAAGGAAGGGGGGGGATGTCACAGGAGGGGACGACCCATAAGGGGACGCCACAGAAGGAGGAGGGGCAAGCGGCGCATCAATCAACTCATGTACTCGGGGACGTGGTATCTGTACTTTTACAAAGAACGCATCAAAAACAGCAATATAGACGTATACTGCACATGCATACAAAGCCATTATTAGTATTGCGGACGCCTCAGCGGGTGCGCCTCCGTGTTGCTGCAGGGTCACAGTTAGCCTGATTCTCATAGATCCAACGAGGAGCCACTTACAGCACATATTCGTCCAGGCTCAGGACCCCCGGGTCGCTGAAGAGCAGATAGAAGTACTTCAAGGTCTCCGCCAGCCAGAACGACTGCATCTCATCCAGCATCGTCGGCGTCTCCACCGTCACGTCGTCGATCTCCGAGTTGGCCAGCTCCGTGCGGGTGTACTTGGACACGGCCTCGAACATCTCCCACCCCTTCTCCCGCCAGTATTCGTCACCCGTCAGGCGGAACATGATGAACACCGACTCGATGGCCTCGGGGCGCAGGAGATACTTGCGGTTCACGAGCATGGTGATGCCGGGTGGCAGCCGTTCGTTGCGGATCCGGGCCGTCGCGAACTCCTCGTGGGAGGGAATCTTTTCGTCCTCATCCGAGTCCTCGTTTTCGGCCTCCGCCTCGGCCTCGTCCTTTTTGGCGGACTTCCCATCCGAGTTCGCGACAACATGCCAATTGCCGCGCTCGCGCTTGCCGATGGAATTCTTCTTCTTGGAGCCAGAACCTTCAGCGTCCGCCAGGGCCTCCTCCTTCTCCTTCTTCTTCCTCCTTTCTTCCTTCCGTGCCATGGCCCGGGCGAGCCGCTCCTGCATGTTCGGGTCGAGGGCCTTGTAGTAGGCCGTCTCGTTCCATTCACAGCTCTCTCCCTTTTTGCATGGAACAAGGGAAAAGTGCTCAGGCATGATTCCGGACTTGGTGGACTCATACGCCCACACGCAAGCGTCGGTCAGTTGGTGGGCAAGTTCCATGTCGCTTTCAATGCCAAAGATCTTGGCTCCCACAGCAACCATGCCACCGGCAAAGCACGACAGGTGATCGCCGTCATATGTGGTCCGCACATGGCCATGATCCTTGGGCATGCTGACAGTGCTCAGGAATCGAATGTCGCGGTTATTCTTGACCATGGGCTGGAAGACCAGACGTTCGCGCGCCGCCGTGATGGCCTTTTCATACATGGTACGATACTGCTCATTCTGACCGCCTAGAAGCATGTATTCCTTAGGCAGGTACTCGTAGGTTGAATCTGCGAGAGCACCCAGGCCATACTTCTCGCTTTCACCGGTAAAGGCGGTAAGACCTTCTCGGCACTGCGCCTCGGGGGATTGCTGCTCGAAAGACGCCCGGTATTCGCTCTCCGAGTTGGGGTACGGCTGCGCAGAGACACCACCGTACCCAGCCGGCTGGGCATCATCATGAAGGGACCTGCTGTCGCGAGGCTCCAGAAACTCCTCGTAGCTCTGGGCGTCAGTCGGCAAAGCCTTCATGGTCGAGCTGGGCTTGGACTGAGCAGAACTGGACGGGGTCTCGGCGGGCGATTGGCCACGCGGGGCCTCGTGATCAACGTGGGTTTGGGATTTCCTGCAACCAGAAGCGTCGATTCTGAGTGGCCACAAGCCAGGAAGCTGAGTGTTGTCCTGGAACTTCTCGAGTTCATTCGTAACACGCGCAATTGCATCGTAGTACTTGTCTTCCTTGGTCAGTTGGGCCAGGCGAGTGAATTCCACAGAGAGAGAGCCGAGTTCTGCGAGCGCGGCCTTCTTATCTGCACGACGAGGCAGTGCCATGCTGACCCTGCGAATCAATTTGTCAGCCACGCACAATTATGTCAGGTTTCAACGAGCCAAAATCGACTTACGGAGCCCATCTGTGGAAGAGCCCTGGCATGCGGTTCGGCGTATCGAAAGCGCCCATGAGAACCTCAGCCAGCTCGACCGCTTTCTCCAGCAGCACGTCGTACTTGTGCCCCGAGATATCGTACGCGCTGAGCAGGCCACCGAGGTAACGAATGACGGTCTCAAAGAGCGGGATTTCCTTCTTCTTGGTGGTCGTGAAGTCAATCGTCTTGATGTAGTCCACCGCAAGAGAGAATTCCTCCTTCAATTCCATGAGCCAGAGAGTATCCAAGGAGTCCACCAGGGTGGCCCCCCAGCCATTGAATGGGTCGCGATACCCACCGCGCAGGGGCCTGACTTCATCGTGGCCCATGGCGGAGGTCTTGTAGCCGGTCCATGCACGTTCAAAAGTGGTCTTGATGGCGGACAGTCTCTGTACACGCTGCATCTTGTCGGCGGAGGACTCGTCTTTGAAATCCGCCTGCAGTTTCGGGAGCTCCTTCGGCTGGCCGGTTGGCAACCGGATCAGGTCCTCTGACGCCACGGGGTAATGCTCTGGCAGCTTCTTCCAGTGAGGGTGTGGCCAGGTCGCTTCGGGGGTCTCTACTTCCAGCGCCTCCTGTTTCTGGACCCCCAATTTGGAGCGGAGCGGAGCGGACTGGCTCTCCTCCTCGTCCTCATTGACTGCTGCATCGCTCGATGGTTTGGGGGCCTCCGCCGAGGGCGATGGGCGGATATCAGCGGGAGTTTCGATAGTGGGGTCCTGGACCTCTTCGGTAGAGTGCTGTTCGGAGCTGAGATCGGGAGTAGGAGGAGAAGGAGGGGGGGCAATTGGGGCGGAGTCCTGGTGGTCGACTGTGTCGGCAGCGGGCGAATTCGGAGAGAACGAGGCAGGGTGGCGATCGATGGGTGAGGGGGACTGTTCTCGAGATCGGGCGAAGTGTATGAAGGCGAGCACGAAGATGGTCGCAAACACCAGGAAGACCCGGTACCGTCGGGCTCGAAACATCATGATGGCAGGAACCCGCGGGGAAAAGTCTCACAAAATATACAGAACCAGAGGGGGAGGGGAACGAAAGAAGAGGTCTCCAACCCAGGGTCAGAGGGACGGATACGAGGAAAGAGGGACAGAAGGAATCACGAGATCCTAGTGTGTAATCCTGTAGTAGTCACGGAGGGGTGTGGCTGAAAAGGAGTGGAGGATGGAGAAATGCCGGCTATTGTTTGGCAGAGGGCGAGAATCTCTAACGACAGACGGGGGTGAGATCCAACATAGAAGTGGACCAAACGAGTGGCAGAATTGAGTCAATCAATCGATGCAGAGAAGTAAGTGAGGTAGGACAGTGAGGCCTCCTTTAGGTCATGATTGAATTGAATTGGGTAATTGGGGGGATGAGGAAAAGAGGCAACAACAGCGACAACAACCACCTGATCAGGAGGGAGGGGGGAGAGAGAGAGAGAGAGAAAGAGGGAGGGAGATGTTGGAAAAGGGAAAGGAAAGAAACGGGACGGGAGGTACGCGATAAGAGGGACCAGAAACCAGAACCAACTAAAGGACTGAGCGGCCAGACTGGGTAGAGAGACTGGGGCCGGGGCCAATGAATGAAGACTGAGGAAGAATGGACGCAACCGCCGGCCACCTTCTGCGGTCGGAAACCCTCTCCGTTGCGGACTTGGAAATAGATGCATGCATTGGACTATTCTTCATTCTTCACTATACTTCGGAGTACTTAGTAACCACTTACTTACCTTAAGAGCCGGGGTAAGCAATACTCCGACTCATCCATCACTGCCTAGTCTTTCTGCATGATGTTTCCACATGATTTACTGTCTACCTAGATACACAAAGGTAGTAAGTAGGTAAATATGGAGTTGAAGGATCCCTGTCAATTTGCTTGATATTTTAGTCGGGCGAGCCAAAAATGAAAATGAAATGAAGGGGGAAATAAAAATAAAAACCAATAAAGGCACCCACAAAATAAGATGAAGAAGAAGAATAATAATAAACAAACAAATAAATAAATCACTAGATCAATCGAAAATTTACTGCCAACTATTTTTTTTCATCTGCGATCGAGACCGCAGGAGATCCCCGGATCAGCGACCGAGGGAGGATCAGATCAGCAGTCTTCTTTTTCTTTTTCTTTTCTTTTCTTTCTCTCTCTCTTTTTGGTTTCGTTCCAGGCCTGGATTTGCTTGCTGCAGCCATTGCCAAGGGGGGAAGGGGGGGATGAAAAACCGACTGACTGGCTGTCAGGGCTGGGTTGGAATGGGCTATTTACTGATTGACTTACACGGGGTAAGTAACCTGCAGCGATACATACCACCGATGCCATGTCATGTCATGTCATGCTATGCCATGCTCTTCTTTCTCCCTCTCGTACTTACTTAGTTGTTGCACCATTCTACAAAGTAGTATAATAAATACCCCCATAAGGACGTCCATCTCATCTCCAGTCCCTCTGGCAGGAGGCCATCCCACATCCGTCTCTAGCATGAGCCACTTAGCACTATCTCCATAGTACCATCTAAACAACCACAAGCAGAACTAACTATCTAGACGGGCTGCAATCCTGCAGGGGACGGACGGATGGACGGACAGACGGGCCAAATCGAATATTGTCACTTTCTATTTATATCTCCCCCTTCCCCCCCCGTAAGTAATCCGATACCTTACTTAACTTACTTAACTTACCGATACTTGCTTAACTTACGGGAGGGGGTGGGGCACTAGCACTCTTTAGGTAGTCGCTACTCGCTAGTGGTCTAGCCCCATCCAACATTCAACATCCACCGCCGGCCGGATGGACTGGACTGGACTGGACTTTGCATCCAGGGGTAGTCTAGAGCTATCTAGATAAAGTACCGGTAGTAAGAGAGAGAGAGAGAGTACCCAAGAAAACAGTAATTGCATTAATTGGACAAGTCCTTAGATTACGCTGCACTATAAAGTTACTTACTTACAGACTATTGCTTGTGATTGTGATTGTTACTTTTTGAGTGTCTTTCCTCCTCCCCCTCCCCCCCTTTTTCTCGCTTCTATCTACCAAACACCTTTCTCTTCTCATCATCTGTACATACTTTGTACATACTGTAACCGGCGGGTCACTGCCCCATCCTCGTTTCGGAAAAAAGGACCCTGAAACGAGGGCTTCACAAATTTACTTCATGGAACCCTACGTCGCAAGTAGTATTTATCTACTTAAACCCAGAGACCCCTAACCCTAAGCCTAAGGGGTGGGCGATGGGTCGCGCGAGGAGACTGTTCGACAACGGGATTGGATGGGGCGTGCGCCGACAGAGCTTGACAGGAATAGTAACCACCACTAGATACTATCTACGGAGTAGACTAAGTCTCTTCTAGTACGGAGCACCAACGCCACTCGAGTCATGATTGTATGTAAGTGGGTAGGGAGGTAAGTAAGCGCTATCTATGTAACGTTAAGGCTTTAAGCACCACGAAGGTTCAGCCGGCCCTTTATCCGAGCGGGGAATGGTCGGCACATGAGAGTAGTGAGGGTAACTAGTAAGCACCCTTCAGGGCTTCGACACCTGATCACAATAATCCAGCGTTTGGGCCTCCCCCCGTGACGGTTTGGGAAAGGTACCTACTTAGTAGGTAAAGTCTCCGGGAAACCCCCCCCCCCCCCCCCAAAGCTCACGTGGGTAAGAATTCTCCAGTTATCATCGCCTGGCATGAATGAACGGATCCTCGCGGGTTCGAGCACAGTTGCTTATCTATATACCAACCGTCGGACGCCCCCGATTGTCTTGGTTCACTCGTTGAAACTGTTGAATGAGGCCCAAAACACCTGCACCCCCCGCGAGTGCGTCGGCATTGTCACCTCCCTCGTCCTCGTCCTCGTCTCCCTCCCCCCCTAGGTTCATCCGCCACGACTCCTCCAAGTTGCTGTCACTGGTGCCGATGCCGCCCCCGCTCGACCCACCTGCGGCTTGTGACGGCGACTTGGCTGCAGCGGTACGAGCCTTGGCCGCAGGCGAGTCTTCATCCTCGATAGGGTCGGAGATGGTGGGAGGGGGTCGTGTGGCCCGATAGCGTGGGTAAGGGTTAGCGCGATGCGTTGAACGGAACCCTGATGCGGACGGCTGATGGTGCGGGTCAAGCAGAATGGACGGAGCAGGCGATGCATGGTCGCCCAAGCCGGTGGGACCGAACCGGGGAGCACCAAATGCAGACTGTTGGCCCATGAGCCCTGCTGCTGCTGGCCCCGGCCGTGTCAGCGTCTGATCGAGTCGATCACCAAAATGGCCCATCTCAATGGCAGACGGGGACCCGAGGGTCGGGAACGTAGGAGGTGGGTAGAACTGGCGTTTGCTCGGGGGGGGCCGCCCCGAGGGTTGGCGCCGTAATTGTCCAAGAACCCGTAGTAGGATGCGAGCATCTTGCCGTCCTTCGTCGAGAAGTAGTCTGCCCGAAGGTCTTGCCGTGAAGGGTCTCGTCGACTAGTGTCCCCCTGGGATATGACATTGGTGCCTTTCTTGAAATCGAATACAGCAAAGGAGCAAAGATAGCCCATCCCATCGACGTGTACTGTGAATTCCCGGAAGAAGTCGATGAGACGATCACTGCATTTGGGCAGGCTGAACCAGAGAATGAACGGCGTGAATAGCATGCTGAGGATCTCCTCCAGGAAGATAACAACCTTCATCTGGTACAGCACAGCAAAATCTTTGCGGACGTCGTCACTATGCAACCGGCCTTTCCAATGACTCGGGAAGTAATGAGTGAATTTGATCACTTCCAGCAGCGCATACTCAGGATCGAACACATTGGTTTCTTCCGGGACCAGGCCCCGAGCAACGGCCCAGACTGATCCAAAGACACCCAAGTAGAACAGCACTGTTCGATCGTGGGTGATCTCGAACCCTAGGAATAACTCCGGGTCCACGACGGATGCCAGGGCTAATACCGAGGCGAGAGCGCCAGACACGAACGCCACGAATCCAGCCAATTGGACGGTCTTGTCTTTTGGAAACTGGTCCACATAGCGACTAGCGAATGGGTAAGACATGTTAGTACGCCGTTCAAAAAGGTGCCATAATTCGTTGAACTCGCGAAACTTCCACTCGGCCAGCGGGGCGTATTGTCGAGATCCGATTTGAGACGGGTTCTTCTTGAACTCGTTGAAATAGCGAAAGAAGTAGTGCATCAGGAAATAGACGACAATGAAGGGGGCTACAAAAATGTTCATGATGCCTGCAAATATGAAACGCCGACGCAGGCCCTCACTCAACACGCGTCGGTGGGTGTCCTTCAGAAACAACGTTCGCACTTGACCCTGCTCGTTAAAGACATAGTCCATAATGCAGAGGTTGATGTTCCATTCCAGTGTACGGGAGAACAGCTGCCTGTTCTTGAGGAACGGTATCGGAAGAGTCAGATCTAATATGTCCTTGTTCACCAAGGCAATCAAATAGTTCTCCTTGCGCATCAGGCGGTTCGCGATGTCGTGAGCATCCATACGTTGCTTGGATTGACTCCCCATGAATTTGCGATGCTTCGCGGAGACCGCGCCTGCAGTCGCGGGGTTGGAATCTCTCAGAGTCATCAGTCGACTGACAACCTCCTGCCAGGATATCGACTGGATCTCGGCATCAGATATTCCAAGTAGGTAGAAATAGAAGTCGTGCATATGCTTAAGCCTTCTGATATCTAACAAGTACTGAAAAGCCTTGCCGATCCAGAAGAGAGAAAGTAACCACAGCAGGAAGGTCGCGGAAAAGGACATCTTTTTTGTGCATTTCTGAATTAGGATGTCGTCTAAAGTTTTACTTCCGCGTACATTGTGGTAGTCGATGCAGTTGGTGAGGAATATACTAAATCCTACAACGAACCCAAACGTCCTGCGAAGTCACCAAGAAACCTGTTAGCCGGGGACATAAGATCTGACGCCCATATTGAAGAGGGGGTGGGAGACGCACAAAAGGCTCAGGACCCGGTTCAGTAAAATCGACCAAATCCCATTCCCAAGAAAGTATGTATAGACGTCCTTCAAAAAATTGTCCAAATTATCAACATTGGCCCACATCCACATTGCTTTCTCCTTCGGATCAACTGTAGCCAAGTTGGGGTACCCAGCCGACCACAGCGTCCGAGGGCGCCTCCGATTGGCGTCGTGAAGAGGTAACTGTTCTCGGGTCGTTTCCCAGCGAGCCCACTCTCCTCGAGGGGGGGATCGGGGGCGAGGAGGTTGGTCGGGGAGGCGATGGGATGGCGGTGGAGGAGGAAGTCTCGACCTCAGGTCATCGTCGTCATCTTGACCTCCTTCCACGAGAAGAGAGGCGGGGACGTCATCGTCACTATCGTCAAGTTTATGATTAGGCAAGGCTATGTGTATTCCCCGAGAACGGCTGCGCTTGCGACGGCGAGAGCCCTTCTGAAGGATGCCTCCCCCATCTCTTCTCCGGGGCGGACTCTGGGGCGGCAGAAATGGATCGCTCGGGCCCGGGGAATCATCCCTCCCAGCATCTGCTAGGGCTTCCTCGAGTTCACGGTCACTAAACTGGTCCCGGTGGTCATCTTCCAGTGTCAAGCCCGCGCGTTCCTCGATGTCCGATGATTCTGAGTGGGAATCGTGTTGTCGGATCGTCTCATACACGGATGGGGAGCCGTTTGGAGGGAGAAACCGGGACAGGATGTTTGATGCCATCATCTTGGATTAAGATACTCGGGTAAGTCGTGGAATTTATAGAATAATCAGTACATTATAGCGGCCGCAAAACCGTGGATCGGATCACTTCAGGGCCATCCAGATGGGGAGAGGCTATATAGCAACGAGGCAGGGTGGTTGAAGCGGAGAGGCGGCAATGATAACCTAGAGACAAACGCGGCTGATTGACCCAGCATCTATGGAGCGATATGATGGATCAGTTCTGACTCTTGAGGTGGGTCAATAGGAGGGGAGAGGAGAGAAGCAGATGAACTCGGCCGAAATCTACTGAACGAGCTCGGTTGACTGTGGGAGGGAAGAGGAAGGGGTCGGTCAGGAGTTGATAGATGGCTGGAATCGAAAGAGGAGCTGATGACCGGCGGCCCTCGTGATAAGCTGCGATGATGCAGGCGGTCAGGTCAGTCGGTCGGCGGTCAGTCGTCACCCGGAGATACTTGGTCGGTGTGGTGCCTGAGGCGGGTTCCTGGTGTCATGTGATAACCATCCGGAATGGCAGTTAATGCGACCGCCGAGCGCCGAGGGGGGCCTGATTCTCACGTGACCCCACGACCGAGAGTCTCTGACGACACGAGTCAGTTCAGACTTCAGAGTCAGTTTGAGTGGGATGCTTACGGGATGAGCCGCCGACGGGGACCACTGATTGGCTCCAGCGCCAGAGATCCTTGAGCGCGTCGGTGGCTCGTGCGGGGTGGGCGTCCATTCTGGAAGACTGGAATCACTGGAACGCTACTGGAAGTTGCTCCGTAGTGGCTCATTTTTAATAATCTAGATACGTGGTGACTCGCGGCGTTAGAGTCGTGGCTTCGCTGGCCCCGTTGGCCTTGGGTGGAATTCTCTTTCTTTCTCTTCTCATGCCCGGAGCTGCCCCCTTTTGCTCCGTCCCTCTCCCCCCCCTCCCCCGGGCCCGGTAAACTATCTATAGTGTAGATACGAAGTGCCCTCGTACTCCGTCCCGGCGTCCATCAATTGCCATCAAACGGTGGAAAGCTAGTAGGGGTTTGGTGCGATCAATTGGCTACCCGAATGATCCACACCCGGTGAAATGATCGCTGGGTCAAGACCTGTACCATGGACACGCCTGTTATGATCCTCCGTCCAGTGTCGCTGAAGCTGGGGAAAATCTTCCAATCGTGGTGGCCGCAATATTCAGGTCAACCCTTGTCATTTCCCAGACCCGGTTATCACCCTTTGTCGCAGGCGGCGGCACTCAAGATAGATAACAGCCACAAACGTAATGGGCCACCTATATACTATGGAGATGCCTAGTGCCAACGACTAGCTAGGCTAAGCGCCATGCAGTGATATTAATGGCCCGCCAGTGTGCAGACCATTTGGCCACAACCACGGCAGATCGCAACCGATCATGTTCTGCACACCGTTGATGCGAGCGTAGTCATACGTAGCCAGCCATGCTTAGCGGCGCGCCGGTACACGCCCTCCTGCCCAGGACCCAACAACCACCATAGTCCAGAATACTAATATCGGGGCAGAAAACTACAGGGGAGGCGGGAAGGATCCCAGTGGCGATAATCATTAGTCCCTCGGATCTGACTGCCGCACCCTGTTGGGGTGGGTTCTAGAAATGGGCGACTATGTAGGTGGTAGGTTATTCATTGTACGACCAACTGGGCCATGGGTTGGGTTGGTGCCACCATCCTCTTTGCCGATGGAAGAGTGAAAGAAGAATCGAACACGGGCTAGTTGCATTGGAAAGGGACAAGGAAGGGAAGGAAGGGAGGAATGCGGTCGGAGTAAACCACCATCCGAGCTGGGCGCTGCATTAGCCCCAGCAGTCAGGTCCAGGCAGGCAGGTCTGTGGACCTTTCTGGAAGCTCATCACCATGATTGACCGGCCTCTCGAGGGATCCTGCATCGATTAAAGGCCAACTCATCCGGTTGATAAATGATGGGTACATAATCTCCACATCCAATTGAGCTGTAGCCTATTTGGAATCTGACCCATCCGCTTTTCCACGGATGCCAGGAGCAATCAATGCTTTGTATAAGGACACCCCAGGCGAAGAACGGGAGGTATCAATCGTAGACCTAGCAGCTGGGAAGGACGCGGAGTAGTCTACACAGTCTACAGACCATCCTTCTACAGAGTCGAGATCCAAATCAAGAGAAAAGGAAATAGGAGGATTACCCCCAGGGATCTCAGCCCCAGAGCCCGAGCCCAACAGTTTTATTTTTATTTCTATTTCTAGGTTTTTTTTTTTTTTTTTTTTTTTTTTTTTTTTCATTTTTCATTTTCCCACCTGTTCAATTAGAGACTTAACTACCAGATAGATAGTCCCAAGCTTGGACTATTTCCCATCCAAATAGAGGAGTGTGGACTGGACGTTGCAAATGAAAGCCAGCGCAATATTCTTTCCGGATAGCATCAGGCCATTCTAGGGGGAATATTGCGGTAACCATAAGCAAATCTCGTGTACAGACTACAGAGAACCAAGGTCCCGCAAAGTGGCTGGATCCAGACTGTTGTTGTGCAGTATCACTATCATTCAGCGCTCAGCAGAGTAGACCTCCGAGCCTGAGAGATCGGGCGTTCTCCCGTTTCCCCTGCATCTGGAATGGGAAAGGGTCCTTCCATTGTCGTATCATCGGTCTTCAATCATCCCTGATCCCAGGTGCAACGTGAGTACTTACCGTACCCTATCGAGATCGTGGGATTTCGGTTTGTCCAATTCATTCATTCCCCATCCCAAGCCTATCGCTGTCTCTTTCCCTCCCTTAATTGGGGATTATCAACTATCAATCCTCCTCAGTCTTGCTCTTCCTTTCATCCATCCAAAATCACCCCCCCCCCTCTTTTTTTTGCCCTGTTGCCGTCCCGCTTCTTCAGCTGCACGACTTCAACACCGCCTCCCGCTTTCTCCCTCTTTTCCTTTCCTCTCTCTCTCTCTCTCTCTCCAGCTGATCCTCGACTTGGCTTCCCTCTCCTCCCTCTCCCTCGCTTACTGCCACAACCCTCCTCCCACCCCCCCCCTCAAACCGACTAGACCCCCGTCTGTCGTACAAAAAAATGCATCCTTTCTGATGCGGGATCTGCAGTTCTCACAACGCACGTCGTCTGGGTAATTGGCCTCATTCAATCAGTCCGTCTGTCAATCGGACCAGCCAATTATCCACTCATTCACCCTTCCTATTTACACCTTCAAGGAGGCGCTTCTCTCACCTATTATTCATCCACCCCCCAATACCCCCCAATACCCCCCCCCCCAAACCCCCAAAGCAACCCAACCACGGCAAAGGTGTCAATTCTAGCTGATGAAGGTGCGTTTTTACCCATATTCCCCATATCCCCAAGCTTCTCCGGTCAATCCCAGTGAGATCGCGTTGCGGTTGGTCGAACCAAACCTTTGTGCCGACCGACTATCTACTACCTACCTAACCACTTCTCGCCGTACCGTTCGGCCTCCACCACTCCCACTCCCACCACCACTACTCCCACCACTGCGTTCTTTCAAACCCGCTTACCCCCATCGTGTCCCTCCCTCCGAGCTAACCTACCCCGACGATGCGTTTTTAGCAGCGACATCGCGGCCGTACCTGGACTGTTGGAGGATTGGATTCGTACCGCGCCTGTTAGCGATTTTCGTCTCGACTTTTCTTCCACACTGGCTGCGCTTTTCCCGCCCACTCACTACTGCCACCGCCATCCAGCCATCGTCACCACCGCCCAACACCACACCAGAACACTCCTCTCCTCCCACCCCCTGAATTAGCAATCGTTTGGCTGCCCCCCCTCCCCCCTCATCGCTCGTACCCCAACGCTACGGCCTCGACCGAATGTGCAACTCCATCTCCCTCCCTCACCCCGGACTCCATGCGTTCAGCTAGCGACCCATTGGACGACAAAGACCCCCAATTGTTCGAGGACGGTTGCGCAGCGTACGTTGGGTGCCAGCGTGCTGCAAGGTAACAATCCCGCAGTGTATCACCAGTTTATGTGTCTCCGCCCGCCTGTCTGTGTCTCGTGTATTTTGTAGCGACCTCTTCCGAGCGCCGCTGCTGCCGGTTCCGTCGTGTGTGGTTGGGAAGAAAAGATGGAGCCGGAAAGTTCGAACGGGTTCAAACGGAACTCGGTTCATCAGGGAATTTACAGTCGTCCTGTGGAACGGCGGCCCAGCAAGAAATCCTCCTCCAAAGATCGGCATGGGATGGTCTACCCCGACAGTTTCAGGGACACAGGCATTCGGACAGTGACCCCAGACTCTGAAGGCGGCAACCACTCCACTTCATCGGAAGCCGAGAATCACGCATCAAGTGCAGCAGCGTCCCCTCGTCCCGTCGCCCGAACACGAGCCTCCGATCGAGACTCGCGTCGCGAATTCCACACCTCCCACTCGGCGGGCAACGAAGAAGAATCCCGTGTGGAGTTGAAAAGCCAGCGCGCGCGATCACGGACCACCACCCTGGATGATCAGCGCAGCGAAATTTCCCCTAACACATTTTTCAGAGCCCGGAATCGCCTAGGGTCTATAAACACTGCAACTGCCCAGTCCAAGGCATCGGACGACCAGACAGGATCCATCGGCTACCCGTCAATTCAATCTCCCACCTATCTCAGTCAATCCCTCGGCCGTCACCGGTCAAGCAAGCCCCCGGGGGGCTCGGGCTTAGCGACGAGCGTCTCGGCCAATCAAACCCCTTCCCCGCTGTCGAGTACCGATGCGTCCAAGATTCTGCAGCTTATGAAAACAACTTGTGGAAGGATGCACGGCATTCTTTCGTTTCGGACCGCATCGACAACTGCTTGGTCATCGGGCTACTGCGCCATCAACGTCGCCACGGGAAGTTTGATATACCAAGCAAAAGGAGAGCCCGCTTTGGCCAAGACTCTAATTCCAGATCTTCGTGGGTGTCAAGTTCGCTCTCTTGTCGACCCAGAATTACGTACAAACTACCTCAGCGTATCAACCTTCACATCGGGCTTAGGAGTGGAATTGAGGCCTCACGTGAGTGAAACATTCGACTCCTGGCTTGCTGCTCTGCTCTGCTGGCAGCCGATCCGACCCAAGGGCGTCCAGAACAAGATGACGAAGCCTCAGTCGGTCGCGATAGGGGATCGCCGCTTGACCGACCGTCGGCGCAACTCCGAGAGCACAGTTCAGAAAGAAGCTGCGATCATCAAGGTTGGTAAGATGCTCCAATGGGACAGGCCCAGTGCTTCTGGTGTCCGACCGTCCTCTGGCCGTCGGGTCTCGACGTATCGCCAGCAAAGGGCGCTTTCCGCGTCGTGGCTGCGAGTCAGCTGCACGCTGCAGGAAAACGGTGCTTTCAAACTATACACTGAATCTGACATCACGCTCGTGACTTGTGTCCAACTTTCTCAACTCTCCCGCTGTGCAGTCCAACAGTTACACTCTTCCGTTCTGGAAGACGAATTTTGCATCGCTATCTACCCGCAATATGCAGTCCATTCTGCTTCCGGCATAACACGTCCTGTGTACCTGGCTCTGGAAAGCCGAGTCCTATTTGAGGTGTGGTTCGTGCTCTTGCGCGCTTTCACCATACCCGAGCTTTACGGTCCCGAAACCTGTATCGAAGAGGATCCTAAGGGTACATCCGATACCAGTACTGCTTCCATGGCAGATATGTTCAGAATTGAAAGGGTGCTCGATATAAGGGTGACGGAGGCGAAACTACATCGAAACAAAGCTGCGGAAAAAGCTCCCCGAAGTCGTAAGCAGTCGCGATCGCACAGTAACTCGTCCTCGTCATCCGCGGTGAGCGATTACTACACCGAAGTCCTTCTGGATGGTGAGATTCGGGCCAAAACTGCTGTCAAATATCGCACAGCAAACCCCTTTTGGCGAGAGGACTTTACTTTCAGCGACCTTCCTCCTGTCTTGTCTCAGGTCTCGATACTTGTGAAAACCATTAACCCAACCCAGAAGGACTGGTCACTTATCTCACATGGTTCTCATTCACTGAACCAGGAGTCAAACCCTACGCGCGCCTTGGATGACGTTGAGCTATCTTCCCATGATGCTACATTTGGCAGGGTTGATCTGAAGCTGGACGATCTACAGCCGGGGGTGGAAACTGAGAAGTGGTGGCCGATCTTGGATGACAAGGATCAGCCAGTGGGTGAAATGCTCATGAGAGCTCGGATGGAAGAGACGGTCGTTCTGATGTCTCACGAGTACGCGCCGATGTCTGAAATTTTACACTCCTTCACCAACGGTCTTACCATCAATATGGCTCAGGTCATGTCTTCTGAACTCAATCAGTTGTCTGATGCTCTTTTGAATATCTATCAAGTATCAGGCACCACCGTCGAGTGGATCTCGGCGTTAGTAGAGGACGAGATCGATGGATTGCACAAAGAATCAACTGCCAACAGGCTAAGGTATACCTCGAGGATCCATTCCAATGACTCCCGGGAGTCGGCTCAGGATAGAGAAGTCCTCGTCAGGGACATGGGCCGCACTGCCACAGTCGAGGCGAATCTTCTTTTCCGGGGAAATTCCCTTCTCACCAAGGCGCTTGACTACCATATGCGCCGCCTGGGTAAAGAATACCTGGAAGAGACGATCGGAGAGCGGCTCCGCGACATCGACGAAACCGACCCTGAGTGTGAGGTCGATCCCTCCCGCGTGCACCGGTCGGATGACCTTGATCGCAACTGGAGAAACTTGATTTCCCTCAGCACGGGAGTCTGGAAATCCATTGCTAGTTCCGCGTCAAGATGTCCGGCCGAACTTAGGCTCATTTTCCGACACATCCGGGCTTGCGCAGAAGATCGGTACGGGGATTTCCTCCGGTCAGTCACGTATAGTAGCGTATCTGGCTTCCTCTTCTTGCGATTCTTTTGTCCGGCAATCCTTAACCCGAAGCTCTTTGGATTGCTAAAAGGTACTTCTCCCCTCGTGTTCATTTTAGTTCTTGTTCTAATGCCCTGCAGATCATCCTCGCCCCCGCGCTCAACGCACATTGACTCTCATCGCGAAGGCCTTGCAAGGTCTAGCCAATATGACCACATTCGGTAGCAAGGAACCTTGGATGGAGCCCATGAACAAGTTTCTGGTCAGCAATCGCGCAGACTTCAAACAGTTCGTGGATTCCATTTGTGGAATTCCAGCCGACCGTCCGGCTCCAATTGTTACACCCTCCTATGCCACGCCCATCCAGATCTTGGGACGCTTACCCCCTACTTCCCGCGAAGGTTTTCCCAGCCTTCCTTTTCTGATTGACCATGCACGGAGCTTCGCCAACCTGATCAGTATCTGGCTCGACATGGCTCCGGCGAGACTGGGTGAAATGGAAGACATCGACCCAGGGGTCAGCAAATTCCATGAACTAGCCCTTCGCCTCAACCAACGCACCAAGGAGTGTTTGACTCGAGCCGAACAGGCAGAGCGCCCAAGTGGAAGCCTGGAAGTCAAATGGGAGGAACTGGTTGATTCTATGGAACGTTCGGTAACTTTCTATGACGAGAGCTCCAAGCCTACAAGCCCGGCCACAGAGGCAGCTGTTGCGGGATCGACATCCCTTACCGGCAGCCATCGAAACTCGATTGGTTATTTTACGTCAAGACCATCTCTACCCCGTCGGTCCACTGACTGTGCCCCTGAGGGCGAGGAGGAAACCCCTCCCAGCTCCTCGTCTGCCACCTGGGACCAAAGTAGAGTGCCCTTCTCGATACCGCGGTGGGCTGATCCTCGAGACAGCACCGGCAGTTCGAAAAACTCTTCTACCTACTCGCTGGAATATCACGAGCCTTCCAAATCTCGTCGATCAAGCATCACACGGGAGACAACGAGCAAGTACCGATTCTTCGACTTTGTCCCTGCCCCGTCTCGACGCAAAGCCAAGGATCGAGACCAGGGCCAGCAGCAATCGCGTGAGGAGCAGCGAAGCGAGTCATGATGACTCAAACTTCTCCAGTCATTAATATAAGCCTTTTGTGGGGAACCAATATCTCCGATCTCCGATAATCCTGCTTTGTCGCCATGCAGCGACCCCCGGGGGACCTAAACCACGTCTGTGGGTCTGCAAAAGCCTTACTTTACATTCTACCACCACCCCGCCCGCTCTCTGGGACTGACCCCATCAATGGAGCCCATCGAAGCCGGCCTCGAAGCCGAGCCGTGACCGATGCGGCGACCGACCTCGAAGCTCGCGGGAAGCCATTCTGTACAACACGAGAGCTTGATTTCATGTAGTGAAATCCGTGCATCTTCTGGTGTAAATTTTCCTGCCTTTACCTTTCTTTCCAACCCCTTGTTCCCTGCCGCATGTGCCCATGATTTAACGCTCGTTCTTCCCATCACCTCATCCTCTGGTTGTCCCCCTTATTACTCTTCTTCTTTTTATTTTCTATTTTTTTTTTGGAAAGCATTTGTCATGGTGTTGATACCCTGCTCTGATGGTTGTTTTTACGTGGAAAACAAGAGGACCTGTGAGCAGAGTGCCGGGTACGATCCTCCAAGGGCGATGGATCAGTGACGAACCGGGCGAAAACGGGTCACGGTCCTGGAATCCTGCTTGCGGCCTACCATTGTGATTATTGTGTAAATAGCGTCTTCCCTTCTCTCTGGGCATAGATGAAATGAGTACTCCACCTTTGTTAGACCCGTCATGGCCCGATGTCAGATCTCTAGATAAGGACAAAAGCGGAACTTGGGGGGGGGGGGTGGCGATGGCGGAGAATTCCTCTTAAGCGGTGGCCTGAGCAGAGCCAAGATTCTGGGGGTGTCCGTGCTGCCAGCTAGCTAATAGCTACCTGCTTGTCAACTGTCAACTGTCAATTGTTTTAACAAACTAGAGATTCTAACTAGTTAGTAAGATCTACCTAGGTAAGCAGGTAGGTAGGTACTGCCCGGGTGTGGTGTCACGGTGTGCTGTACACTACTACCTACCTACCTGTACCTATACTTCACCGGTACCCGCTAGATACTACACACTAGCTAAGCCTCCGGCTGTGATAGGCTGGCAGTGACGGCTTCTTCCTTTAAGAGGGAAGGGAATCAATTCAACCATGGGAGGGAGGGGGGGATTTGGGGAGATATGGGGATCTGTCATCAACAACTTGAACCTGCGGGGGTGTACTATACTATCTATCTAACTATACGGAGTACACAACGCTCCATACCCAACTAGCTATCTATCGACCTATCTACCTGCTCTTCCCCATCCATCGTGGCATTATCAATTAGCCCATCCCGTGGCCCCGTCCCAGCCCGTCCACCCCTCTTTCTGGAGCTCCGATTTGCTCTGGGGGGGTTGTTCAAACTCTGGGAGTCGATCCAGACAGGCCTACTCTACTACTCTACCTCCCTCCTCTCATTCCCTCCCTCCCCCATCCCATCCATCCATCTCCTCCCTCCCCATCCATCTCCATCACACCTATCTTCCCTTCCCCTCGGCCACTCACTTGTCTTCTCTTCTTCCACATCCCGCTGGTCTTGTCTTTCGTCCTTTCGTCCCTTGTGTTTTATTAATTCAGTTTTATTATTATTATTATTTTTTTTTGGCTTCCGCTGGCATCAAACCAAAGACCATTAATCATGGGTGGGTGGTCCTTTTCCTACTGACTCTTGGCCCTTCCCCCTTCCCTTCCCCTTCCCTTCCCTTCTTCCTCCCCCAGATTGTTTGTTTCCCTGATGATCCACCTGCCCTCCAATCCAATGCCCTGGATCCTCTACTCCCGAAACCATCGCAGCGGTCGTGATCCAGCCCTTCTTCGGGGAGCTCACATTCCTCTTCCTCCCCCCCTGACGGGCACTGCTCCCCCGTGACATGATCGCCCCCTTGTCCGGGTTGCGCGCATACCAACCCTGTCGACCAGTGTTGATGTTGATACGGGTTCCCACTCCGGTACGAACCGGCCATCTTCCCCTCCCTGCGGCACCCGGCCGTATGTCCGTCAGACAGACAGGCCCGGTCTGGCGTGCCGAGCCAAAAGCAGCGGGCATCCTGGCCATGCATCCATCCCATTCCTCTTGCCGTGACTCCTACGCCAACCACATCCACGCTCACTGGACAATGCCTGCGGATGCTCGTCGGGGGAGGGGAGGGGGGGAAGGCCAATCACCCTGTGGGGCTGCATGTGTCCCGAACAGTCTGACAGACAGATGGAGAGATAGACAGACAGGCAGACAGACAGGCAGGCAGGCAGGCAGGCAGAGACAGCCAGACTGACTGACTCTCAACTGTTTGACAACAATGTGACGGACACGGGCTAGAACTGGAACTGTTTCTACGCGGTCCTCAGCTCAGCTCAGCTCAGCTCATCTTTTCTTTTTCCGAGTCTTTCCCACACCCCCCCGTCCGTCCCTACTACTGTGTACTCCTACGACTAGTTAACTTCCCTGGCTCTTCCAATAATCCTTACACACACCACCCACACCAGCACCCTCTGGCTAGGTTTCCTCTTCCCATCCCCTCCCCCTCTCTCCCTCCCTCTTCCTCCCCCTCCCCTCCCCTCCCCTCTCTTCCTCCCGTCATCACCCTACTCTCTCCATTTATCTCTCTCGCCTCCTCCTCCATCTTCTTTCTTCTAACCCCCTCCCCTTCCCGTCACTTTTTCCCTTCCCCACCCCCCTCTCTCTTCACTTCTTCGTACTTTGGTAAACCCCTTTGCTGCTTCTTTGTTCCACCCCCGACCATTGAATCGGTGGCTTACCATCCAGGCCCAACCTTCAGCCGACGTCTATCGACCATATCAAGTAAGTTTGCTTTTCCATCCGCCAGTTTGTTAGTGTAGCGAGTCGATGTGCACTTTTGCTCTCCGGGTTGCTCCTGGAAAATGATTCCTTCCCTCTTCTCGGCGCGTATCGAGGTCCCTTTGTGCAGGCCGCTAGGTGGGAGGTAATGGGTTGGCCCATCCCCTTGCTAAAGATCATGGGCGGTGCAACACGTTCGGGACTCCGTCATCCCATCCCCACCGTTGGCTCGATCCCCAGCGAGCTATCGTGTACACCTGCTGGATGCACTCCATCCCATCCCATCCCATTCTATCCTACCAAAGCTGTTGTGATCTTACACATCCATCTATCTACAGACACACACATTCTCTCTCTCTCTCTCTCTCTCTTCCCCCCCCCCCTTGTTAGCTGGCTGTTGCTGGTCCGGGCATCCCGTGACTTCCCCAGGGTCCCCCGTCTGGCGCCATTCCCGATCGGGCCTCGGGTCACCTGACCGGGTGGCTCTCTGGCGTCCCGGCACCCGGACCCAATCCAATCCAGTTCACTCATTCCTGTCTCTCTCTCCTCTCTCTCTCTCTCCCCTCCTCCTCAGTCATCTCTCATCTCTTCTCCCCCCCCTCAATTCATCCATTCTTCCCCCCAGCTAGGGACCTTGTGCGCGCAGATCACGTTACCCCCCGCCATCTCATTTCCCCCTTCCTTACTTTCTTCTCCCGCTCCCCTCGCTCGCGTTCGCTCGCGCGCGCGCTCCTTCACATCGTCCATGTCTCCATCTGCCTTTGACGACGACATTGACCACGCGCAGCGCGAGAGGTCTCGTTCGCCCCGTCGCCGTTCTCGTAGCCCTCGTCGCAGTCGCCGCTCGTACTCGCCTCGCAGTCGCTCGCGCAGCCGTGACGACTACCGCCGCTCCGACCGTCGCTCTCGCTCTCCTATGAGTACGGCCCCCGGCGTTTCTGGTGGTCATTCTGCTTCTGGTTACGGCGGGCGCAGCAGCTACCCGCCTCCTCCCCGTTCCTTCGAAGATCGCGCCGTTGCCAAAGAACAAATGATGCAATCCGTGCGCGAGTCGTCCCAACAAGACCGCCGTGTCTATGTGGGCAACCTCTCCTACGATGTCAAGTGGCATCACCTGAAAGATTTTATGAGACAGGGTGAGCAGGGTCATATTGCGCTGTCGGGCGCGTGACGTGTTTTGGGTGTTTGGAATCCGTGGCTGACTTTGGAGGGGGACTTCCGCGACGTTCGAACAGCTGGAGAAGTGATCTTTGCCGATGTCTTACTACTTCCCAATGGAATGTCGAAGGTGGGCGCCAATGCGTAGTGTGGCTGGTTTCTTTTCCCTTTGTGCTTCTGGATTTTCCCCCGTTGGTTCGTTTGTTATGGACTGTTTGGGTTGACGGGCTGGGCCTGGCCGTCCGGGATACTGTAGGGATGCGGGTGAGTCTCCTCATTCTCCTCGTGGTTTACCGCGTCATACGGACCGTGCTGACGGTCGCAACAGGATTGTGGAATACGCGACTAGGGACCAAGCGCAGAATGCGGTCAACACCCTCAGCAATCAGAACTTGATGGGCCGACTGGTCTACGTTCGTGAGGTATTTGGGGACCTTTTCTCGGCATTGTGGGCAACTCCAGTGGTAGCTGACACAGACAGGACCGTGAACCCGAGCCTCGTTTCACGGGAGGCCCCTCTCGTGGAGATTTCGGAGGCCCTGGCCGCGGCGGCTTCGGCGGTGGCTTCGGCGGTGGTCCCGGTGGTCCCCCGGGTGCCAGTGGCCGTCAGCTTTATGTGTCCAATGTTTGTGTCCCCGTACGAAATTGGCTTGGGTGAGGTATTGACATTCGGGATGTTTAGCTTCCGTTCAACGTTGGCTGGCAAGATTTGAAGGATCTTTTCCGCCAGGCTGGTATGTATTAGACAGCAGAGTCCATCCAACCGCCGCCTCTGCTCTCTCTCCCCCCCATTCCTGAACCACATGTCGCTTCGAAGACTGACACCCGCTTCTTCCTTAGCTCAACAAGGTGCCGTGATCCGCGCCGATGTCCACACCGATGCCACGGGCCGCCCCAAGGGCTCCGGTATTGTCGCTTTTGAGTCGCCCGAGGATGCCCGCAACGCCATCCAGCAGTTCAACGGCTATGACTGGCAGGGACGTGCTTTGGAGGTCCGTGAGGATCGCTTTGCCGGTGCAGGACCTGGTTTCGGTGGCCGTGGTGGTGGTTTCGGTGGTGGCTTTGGAGGCCGTGGTGGTGGCTTCGGCGGCCGCGGCGGTTTCGGTGGCGGTCGTGGTGGCTTTGGCGGTGGTTTCCGCGGCGGTTTCCCTGGCGCTCCCCCCGCTGGACCCCCCGGCGCTTTCGGTGCTCCTGGTGGTGGCCCTGGCTTCGAGGGCGTGGCCTCGGTTCCCCCCAACCCTTTCACAGACTATGCCACCTCCGGCGGCGAGAAGGGCGGTGTCATCTACGTGCGCAACCTGCCCTGGTCGACCTGCAACGAGGATCTGGTGGATCTGTTCTCGACCATCGGAAAGGTCGACCGTGCGGAGATCCAGTACGAGCCCAACGGTCGCTCTCGCGGCACCGGTGTGGTTCAGTTCGACAGCGGCGACACCGCAGAGACTGCAATTTGTAAGCGTCCTGAATCTATTCAGCCTGGATACTCTACTAACACACATTGCCTGCTCCAGCCAAGTTCACGGGCTACCAGTACGGCGGCCGTCCCCTGGGCATTACATTCGTCAAGTACCTGAATGCCGGTCCCGGACCCGAGGACATCATGGATGACGGCCCCGAACCTTCCGCCGCGCTCACCCAGGACCAGATCATGTAAATTTACCATATGAATCTTCTTCTTTTTTTTTTTCTTTCTTTTCCCTTGGCCTTGCTTGCGGGGGATCATACATTCGAGAGGCTTGAAAAAAAGTTTGCCATGTACTACGTACGTACTCCGAATCGAGATTAGGATGATGAATGACCGGTCCGACCTGTTATTTCTTGTGTTGGCTGGCTCGTGGTGGGCTCGAGTCGAGAGCGTGGCGTATCTTTGCTTGTTTCTCGTATCAGTCACACTCACCCTCACACCTCTTTTTCATGTTTTGTTGTTGCCATTGTCATGCAGCTAGCTTTTTTACTTGCTTTCATTCACTTTCTTTCTTCTGATTTCTCTTTCGGATTCTCTGGTCGAGCTTGTGGGGTCGGACAGATAGTCAGACAAATCGGAATTTTATGTTGTGGATTGTGGATCTGGAATTGAACTGGGAGGTATCTACGGAGTACTGAATACTGAACTGCGCAATGGTTGATAGACGTAGGTCTGGCGGTTGCTTTTGATGGGGTTAGTTGGTATGGGTGTGTTGTGTTGTGTTGTGTTGTGTTGGGTTGGGTTGGGTTGGATTGGGTTGGATTGGGTCGATTCGACTACTCCAGTCAGTCAGTCAGACTCACCCACCCACCCACCCACCCATAGTGAAATTGTGATTCTGAGAGGTTGACTGTTTGTTTCTCTTTGTAGGCTTTTGTAGAGATATCGTATCTGTACTATGGACTGAAGTAAGCAGGAGCAGGAGCAGGAGCAGGAGCAGGAGCAGGTACTCCGTATGGAGTAGGGAGTACCTACTTAGGGAGTAGGTATGTGGGAAGCATAAAGTAGTATATACACATCTATATAGTATCTGTCTATCCACCATCTACTATATATCTGTCTATCTGTCTATTTCCAGTCCAGACCTTGATCTTGGTCTTGATCTTGGTATACTCCATGCCATGTCAATAGAGTAATACTTATCTAGTAAACAGAACAGCTGGCTGAAATGAAGTTAGATTTTTTTTTTTTCATCTGAGTAGATGATTTTAGGAAGGAGAGACTACTAGAGCCGTGCTACTGTTGTCTGCTGTCTGTCTGCTGTCTACTTAGTCTATTTGTTATCCATACAATCAAAGGTAACTGAACTGACATGAAAGTATACAACTAATAGTTATCTAAGTTATCGTAATCAACCAGGAAAAGAAGGGCAACCAAATTACGATAAACCAACTGCATACACTCTACTCCGCATTCGCCATTCCCAGTCGAACCTTAGACTTAGTGAGTGGGTGGATAATCTATCATTCCATTCATTCGAATCAGCTACCTAGCTAAAATCCCATCCCACCCCAGAGGACCCAGCCAGGTTGACTGACTGATTGACTTGACCATAGCCTTCCCAGATCCCAGTTAAAAGAAACGTGAGAATGAGATGAGATAGATGAAGCAGAAGTAGACACCAAATAGCAAGGCGAGAATGATTCATTCATATGGTGTGATATGGTGTGATATGATGTGATGGATATGATAGATATGATGAGACGAAAAGGGTTGGGAAAAAAACAGATCCAAAAAAAAAGAAATTCCAGATCAACCAGCTGAAGCAGGATATAGGTAGTAGAAAATCCAAACCCAATAACCAACCAAAAACAAACCCAAAAGAAAAGAAAAGAAAAGAAAAGAAAAAAAAGAAACAAATTTGGTGGGGGAATATGGTACAGAGAAATGAAGCGCAGGAAAAAAAAATCAACCAAAGTTCAAGTTGCCAGCCAAACCATCCAGAAAGTGATAGATGAAGCGCAAGTGGAAAAGAACTGAACCAGAGCAGAGCCAGAAGCAAAATGAAAAGCAGAATCAGAAACCAGCCATCCATCCATATATCCAAGAATTGTACCGTACGCCTTTGAGATAGCCATAGCCAATCCATGTAACCATCCCATCCGATCCCATTCCGACCCGTCCGTCCGTCCGTCCATCCGCCTGTCGACCTGTCATCTCGACCTGTCACATGAGAACGCCGAGTAAAACTGATAGATAATATGTGGGGAGGTCTTGGTAGGCCGATGGTTGGTCAACCATATAACCGTCCAGATGCCCCTGTTTTTGAATGAACAATGGGTTCGTGTTTTTCTTCTTCACAAGGGAGAGAAGAAGGAAGGTACGTAACATGACCACATAGATGCGTCAGATACAAAGGAAAGTGACAAAGGAAATAGACAAAAGAAATGGGACATCAAAGCAAAAGGGCATTCGGGCCTATGTGGCCTTGCATGTCCAAAGGTAAGGAATACCTTTTTTTTTTGCTTATGCAGCCAGATTGGCTGGCGGGTAGTGGCCTGGAATCCGCAGTTCCAGCGTCGACACACTGCCCTTGGATTGAGCCGAGGGACGCTTCGCAGTCCCATTCTGCGAGACGGCCGCATCGTTCCCGACAGGTCCAGCTGGTGCGGTCCGGACTGAAGAGCTATCTGCCGGTCTGTCTCCTTTCACGCCGTCGAGTTCAAAGCCACCATGGGGCGACTCTTCGCTTTCGTCAATCGAAGTCGGCACGGTGGTATGGGTGTAGTCAGTCAGGTTGGCGGTGGTAGGCGCAGTCGAGGCGCTCTCGCCGCGGTTTCTCTGACGAGTCAGAGACGGGTCGCGCGAGCTCGTGGATCCGAGCCCTGCAACAAAGAAGGAGTTCGAAGTGTTTCCCCGATCGGACCAGGCGGTCTCTCTGTGGTCGACGGGATTGTGCCCCTGCTGAGCAAGCTGCTGTCTCTGTCGCATGGCGGCGTCTGAAGTGCCCATCCAGTTGCCATAGTAGCTGTCGTGCCTCTCGACATCGGCGGGATACGGTCGGTCGGTCAAGCCGGCGGCGGTCCGGGCATGGCTCTCGTCCATCTCATTGCTGAAGGAAGTTCGGCCGTCGGGAAACGAGCCCGCTGCAGCTAGGAGATCCCTGTCGCCGGAGCTCTCTCCGCTAGACGGCGACAGTGGAGCCTCCAAGTGGCGGTCTATCTGCACGTCACTGGGGAAACGCCCCCCCGGCTGACGAGGCTGGGAAGTTGGGCGTTCCTGGTGCAAAACCGCCGACTCGGCTGAGTACGGCGTCCTGTCCGCTTCGTCCTCGTCCATTCCGTCGCTGCTGTTCCGCCAACCTGTGCCACTCACGGTCCGAATATGCTGTCGCACGTACGCGTTTCGAGCCTCCCCGGTCTTCGATATTAGGCTCTCGATATCTTCGTACCACGCCATCATCGTCTCGTGGGATTCGGCGCGGAAGACCCACGAGTGACCGCGGTGCATCGTACCGGTCTGACGTCCCTTCAGCATGAACTTGTGCGACGTCGAGTCCGGTTGAGAGTGCGACCCCAGCTTCTGCTCCGGGAGGTTCAATGACATCACCGGTTGTTGCCAGGCCACCCGATCGGCAGACTTGAACTCATGCAGATGCGTTGGAGACAAGACATACCTACTCCTGGTCAGCAACGCGGTTGGGAAAGAGAGAAATACGGCATGCGAAGAACGTACCAGCCAGGCGTATAGCTCTTCAGATACTTGCTCTTGCGCTCCAACATCCCGGACCGGACCTCCGCAGCAGCGGGATGATCCTTACCCGGGTATGTGATGTTCTCCACATCGCGGAGAGGAACACGCGGATCGACCAGTTCGTCCGTGGTCGCGACGAATGAGTTCCACTCATGATCGTGAGGCATCGAAATCGGTCCCGCGCGGAGTTTCTCGACCGTGTCGTATGTCTCGTCCGCTTCCCGCTTCAGGATGCTGGCATATGCGTTATAGGCCTTTTGGATTTCGCCCACCACGATGGATTCTAATTCGCGACCGGAGTTTTCCAGGTTCAGGAAGGCCTGGGAAACGGTCAGCATTTTGATTTCCAGGTCCTCGCTTGTGACACGGGGTATGGCATACCCTGTGCAAATAATTCTCTTCTTCGATCTGCTTCTCAATCTGTCGGTCCACATTCAAGCGGACAATGAAAGGATCGCCTTTGCCTGACGTAGCCGAAGAGTCGGTGTCAACCATGCCCAGCGCTTCATGCAAGTGTCGCACGCTTTTGCGAGTAGCCTCCACTTCCTTATCCACGGAGTTGCGGAAGTCGCCCGAAAGACTGCGGATTTCCTTGGTCTTCTTTTGCAGGTCGTTTCGCAATCCCATTAGCTGGTTGACCACCTCACTTTCCACTTCAGCGGCCTTGTTCGCTTCCGTGTACCCTTGTCGGTGAAAGTCCCTCAGCACCTCGGTCGCATCCGCGAGACCGCCAGATTTGAGAAAAGTCGGTGGCAGGGAGGTGTTTTGCATGATATTCGACGCTGACAGAAACAGTTTGGAGCGGGTTTCGTACGATTTCTGGATCTCCTTGAAGAAGACAATGAGGTCTTTGAGGACCTTGCGCCACGCTGCTGCGCATTAGCGAACCATGAGCTGGGGAGCCTTTGCGACATGCGATCCTACCTTGAAAGCGGTTCGCTAGGACCTCGGTTGGGCTCCCGTTGGTGGGAACAGGGATATAGAACGCGCTGTTCGGGTCCTCGTCGGCGCCATACTTCTCCTTGTCGCCCAAGACGAGACTCCTCACACTGCCCGCACGCAAGCTTCGCTTGCTGCTGCTACGACGCATGCTTCCTCGCTTGGTAAGGGAGGCTTTCTTCTTCAATGTACTCGACCGGGTCGGGGTTGCGGAGCGCGACTGTGACATCTGAGAGACGGATCGTTGCATGCCCGCGCTGGACGGACCGTCTAGAACGACTGAGCCGCGTTGGCTAGTCGCATCGAATTCCTCGTGGAACCGGCCGTTGTGGGCGAACGAAGTAGGTTCGGCGTTGGCGCCGTGTGGGAGGTAACCGGAGCTGGTAACGATCATGGAATTCGGTCGGGAGCTGGAGCGCGTGCTGTACCCGCGATTCAGCAGGAGATCGGGATGGTGAGGGATCGCGCCGTATGTGTCCTGCACCGGCGTCTGCGACCTAACGGCCATAGCCATGACTGACGGCGTGGCAGGGTGACTGGGCAGGAGGAGGAGGGGACGAGAAGGGGGCGGTGATGACGGGCAGGCGAGAGGGTAGCAATTGGGCGGTGCAGGGCAAGCCGGGCCCGTGTGTCGATATCAACCGATCGGGGGTGTTGGAAAGACAGTTCCGGATGCGGGCCGTGATAAGAATATAAGGAAGGGAGCGGCCGGGTAAGGTATGGGATGGTGAAACGCGACACCAAAAACGAAATTAGAATAGGAGGGGAGAAAAAGGAGTCCGATCTGGGAGTCCACTCCGGGAACGACTGAATCACGACGACGACGCGCTTTTTTGGGGGGGGGGGGGGGGAGATGGGGATGGGTCTATTCTATCTAGTAGTCGGCAGGCGCAGGCGACTAGATAGTTGCGTGGTTACCAGGCGAACGGGGGGAGTGGAAATTAGAGTCGCGCGGCGAGCGTCGAGACTCGGGCGCCCAAAGGGTCTGGGGCGGACTGTTTGCGGGGGCAAAGCAGCAGGCGACACTCCTATCCGCCGGTGGTGCTGGGAGTGGTGCTGGGAGTGGTGCTGGGTGTCGTCGCCTCCGTCTAGCGGGTGAGACTAGTACGCTTGCGCTCGCAATAGTCCCTGTTCTGGCACTGGGAGCAGGAACCGTCGCCGTCGCCGTCGCAGGAATAATCGGCGGCCGATCAGAACGCGACTCGGGGGTTAAAAAGAGATTGGGCCCCACCGGTGCAGGTGAGACTGCGAGAAGAAGGGGATGGGGATGTCGGAGGAGGAGAGAGAGAGGAGAAAGAGAGGAAAGAACCAGAACCAGTAGTATCCGGCTGTCTGGGGGGAGTACTGATGCAGAGAGACACCCCGATCGACAACGACTCACTCAGGAGTATAATCCTCCGAGGCTGCAACAAGCAAATGGTGAAGTGAACCTGGTAGTAGTACTCCGGACTCTTAGGGGGGGCAGTGGTTACTATAATCCCAGCGCCGGTTCCGGATGACGTCTACGTTGGCCAGAAGCACCAAGGAAGCTGCGACGTTATGACGACCAAGGCCCCTCAAATGCTCGATGGTGAACGGTGGGAGCGGAATCCCCGGATCCGAGTTGACTTCACGCCAGGAGGAAGAGGGGGGGATGGGCCACAAAGTTCGCAACCCCGTGTCGTACCATGAATGGCGCTCAATGGACGATGCCAGATGGATGAATGGGCGGATGGATGGATGGGTCGGTCTGGATGGGTGTTTGGGGAGGAAGGGGGGGGGGGGGGGGAGTGATCGTATCGTGGTCGATCGATATGCCCTCTCCTTTTTGGAATAATAATAGTACTACCGGTAGTCGGTAATTTGATCAGAAAATTAGATTTCGATCTATAAAAATAAACCGAAAGGAAATGAGGATACAATGGATTTAATAAATGGATCTGGGCTGCCGTCCGATATCTATACTGGGAAGGAAGGAAGGAAGGAAGTGGGTTTAATGCCGTTGCCTGTTCTAGGAGGAGCAGCAACAGCAGCAGCAAGAGGAGGAGAGGGAGGAGCAGCATCTCCAGCAGCATCAGCAGCAGCAGCAGCAGCATCTCCAGCATCGTCATCATCATGATCACCAGCATCATCTCAGGCACATATCCAGCCATTTAGCCTCCGCGGTGGTCTCTCCCATCAAACTTAGAACCCATTCAAAATCGTTCTGCCTTACAGTCGGGAAGTTACCTACCCTATTCAGCAGGCGCTGCTGCTCCATCGGCGTGGCTTGTACGGAGTACCAGGCCGCACTTACCCCATCGGTCCGGACAAGGCTGGTGGGTGTGGCTCAGCTCTATTCTGATTGGCTGACTGCGCAAATTGCTTGGTCGTCGATTCCCCGCTGGGCCAATCATTTCCGTCCGTTCTTTCTAGCGTCTGCACAGTCGTTCTTCATGGCTTCGACGGACTTCCCCCCTTTTCAAAGGGTAAGTACTGTGGCAGTCCTGACTCCTGTGAGTGTGAGTGTGAGTGTGATGAGATGAGACCCATCCCGACGGGTCACGGTGGCAATCGTCCATCAGAGTTCAGGCGCACGCAGGAGAAAAAAAAAATAAAAAGGAGACCTCCGAGCGGATCTTCGGGGTCTTGTCTTCCCGCTTTGGGTATCGTTGAGGCAGCAGCCCAGCATCCCAGCAGCCACTTTGACCCTCGACGTCATGCACGGTTCATCCGGTTCTTTGTCGATCCGGTCGGATTCCCTGCATTCGGGTTCGACAATGGGGGACTGCGATGGAGTACCGTACTGTTAGGTTCCCTGTGCCAGCCTGCCAGTATGGATGGGTCTCTAGCCTCGGCACTTAAGGGACTGCTGCGTCTGCGCTGCGACTCAGGGACTTACTTCTCTTTGCGCAATCCCGAACATACTACGGAGTACTACATAAGTCGTACGGAGGATCCCGGATACGCTGGGTTTGGTTCCTCAGTCCCTCCATGTTCCACATGGCAATCTACCTGACGTAGTCGATTAAGTACTCCGTACTCCGTACTACTTGCGCAAATGCAATCTGAGGACTACTATTCACTAGATAGATAGTAGTAGTAAGGAGTCGCACTCCCTCCCTATCTGATATCCAAAGTAGCCTCCGTACCAAAGTACGATGTCCTGTTCCCCCGTTCGCTCAGATGCCCGGTATGCTTGCTTCCCGATGACCTTCCAGGAATAATAATGAGCCCAGAGAAGGTTCCATCATGTGCCCTCCGTACTCCATATTTCTCCAGCCGATCCAATTATCTTTACCCCGTGTGGTTAAGGGGCATTGACGAAGTGATATCACATTTTCCCCTGCATGGATTGTCGTGCATCCCTTGTATCGACGTCAATAGATTGACAGGGCTCCAGCACGGCGTCTCCCGCCTCGATCGGCTGAAAAAAAAAAGAAAGATACACTGGTTGGGCTTGTCTTGTCTCCTTGCCTGCCTCCTCCCATTTTCTAGGTGGGATCTTTGGGTTGTGTGGTTGTATTCCGTACTCGGTCATCCGTCCGTGGCACCTGAACGCTTCTCCTGTCCTTCCGGGATTGGATAAGCCGGCCATGTGATTGGCCGGTGTGGCTGGGGGGGGGCAGCTCCTCCCCGCCCTCCTATCAACCCCAGCCGGTACTATCAGAAACACACACACCATCCAAGCCCTCTACCTGGCTACTAGTAGTATCCATCTGCTGTCTCACAGACGCCACTGGACGGGATCATCCGTAAATAGCTAGGCAAAACAACGTCCTATTGCCCCTGGCGTGCTTCGGAGGTATAATTCCCGTGGACGGCTGTTCCATGTTACAAAACCTAAGCTATTCATCTATCTAAGTACTACCTGAGACGCTCCACCTCTATGTTACCCCTCGCAGTTTGGGGAGGTCGGTGGATCTATCTAGATTGACAGCGCAGACAGTTCAGTGTGTCATGCGCGGGTATCATATGAGTGTTTCCGACAGAAAGCGTAGGTAGCTGTGCGCTCAACGCCTCTGGAGGGGTTCACATATTCCTTCCTACTGTGAGTACCCGCCAGATAACGGCAGTGTCAGAACGGGAAAAGGAAACTTTATTGGTGGGTGTACCAAATCTGCTAGCTGAACAGCATCGAAACAATGGAATAGTTTTACACAAAAACCTGAGAATTGAGGGACTGCGCTGGAGATATCTAACGAAACCGGGTTCATGATGCGGGGGCCGGGGACGTCGGAACCTCGATACCGTATGCCTCCTTGATCCTCTCGCTCCGTCTCTCGGCGTATCCGGGAGCATAGATACCTGCGTAATCAGATCAGCAACGTCGGGGCCATACGGCATAGAAGATATCTGCGGGATGTACGAACCTCGTCCCTCGCCCAACTCAGCAAAGGTCTGCTCTGCCGGGCTTCTGTATGTCGTCCTGATCTTCGTCCGGCGGTCGAACTCGTCGACCTCCAGGTCCTTCGGCTTCTTGCCGAACAGCCCACCGGTGTATTCGTAGGCGCCCGTGCAGACGGCCAGCGCAGTACCGTAACCCAGAACGGCGGGGAATGTGCGGACTGTATCTTCGTCAGAACGATATCGACCCAATTGATGGTCGGGTCATGGGGAACGCACCTCGGATTCCCAGAATTGCTCCCGCGAAGAAGCCTCCCAGAGCGACGTTGTAGTGATCATTCTTCTCACGAAGGTTGGCCGATGCGGTCTTCACGAACTCGTAAGTACCTCCCATGGCAGCTAGAGAGACACCGGCCGTCAGCATTGACACAGCTCGAGACCTTGTGCTCGATCATCCAGGATTGTATCCATACCGAAAATACCGATTGTGCCTCCGCTCCGCGTGAACACACCCATGGGGCCGACATTCCTCTTGGTGAGGGTGTTCTGGACCGCGGAGGCGAAAAGACCCACGCCACCAGTGATCATGGAGCTGTTCAGTGACGATTTGATCGCATCCTTGGGGTGATAGTGGTGGTCATCATGAGGCGGGGCCATGGTGGCGGTTGGAGACTGGGACAGAGCTGTGGCTAGCACTCGAGAGTGTCGTCGGACGGAGATGCGATGAATTTGGGACGTCGCGCTTTCTGCCGGCCCCCACCGCCTCCACAGGCTCCCCCGAGAGGAGCTCACTTGATGGCCGGTTTGACCAGAACATCTGATCGATGCCCGGAGCGCGTTTGTTCTTCTCCCTTGGCATGCGGGCTTCCTCCTTCATCTCCTCCTGCACCCCGCGGTGATCTTTCTTTGCTCCCCCGAGACCTGGTTGTGCTGGAAGTCCTGGTTCAATCACCGTCGAGCTGTCTACTTGCCGCCCGCTTGCCTCATCCGCCCCTCCGTTACCACACACCTACAATTCACTGCCCAGCTTGCTCTCTCACGCATAGTCGGATGACGCTTAGAATATAACCGCAACTGTGCCCCTGAGACTGTCGTGCGTCTCTCGATTTCCCGGTACTAAATTTCATGGGCAAAAATTACTCCAAGATCTTGAACGATCTCCTGCCTTGATCCTGCGGCAACGGCGAGCTCAGTAGAGCCTACTCATGTCGTCTCCTCAGAGGCCAGGTAACGCATCGTCATCCCGCAAGCGGCGCACCGCGGTGAATCGCATCGAGTAGTATGAGCTAACACGAGATTATCTCATCCAGGCAAGACTGCCCCGCGTCTTGTGCAAGACATTCATGATTACGATCCCGCCCACCCTCCAGCTTCAGGCCGCAACCTTCTCTCGGAAGTCCCCCCCGTCTTCCCAGATCAATACAATGGGCCGCTTGAATTCATTTCCCCTGCGGCTTGCCGTCATACATATGTGACCAAGCCAAATCAGAGCTTCCTACCTCAGCCGGACCGAAGAGCCAACTCTGGCAACCCCGCCAAGGTCTCGGCCATATGCCCCAAATGCCGGTACCACCTACAACTAGTCATCAGCTCAATACCCGGAATCGGACAATCGAGCCAGAACCTCCCAGGTCACATCCATCATCTGGTGTACAAATCCGGACGGCAGAGAGGTGGTGTCTCTCCCGAGGAGATCACCCCCAAAGGACAGACCACAGAGACATTTCACTACGAGTGCTCCTATCTCAGCTGCCCCGTCGTGGTGTCTGTACGAGCTTCCTCCCCCGTGCTCAATGATGACTGGGTACATTTGTTGACCGATCCGGAACTGTTGCGAGAACGAGCGGCCGAGGCAGCTGCAGCACACCCCGAGCGCCTGGAAGGGATGTCCATGCCGCAACCGATCAATGTCCTCGATAATCTGCGCGCATATATCAGCAATTCCTTTGACTCTAAACAGCAGAATAAGTCGATATCAGCGATCAACAAGAGATTCATGTCGTGTTTTGGCGTCGAAGGAAAGCCGTGCAAAGAACTACTGGAGTTCATAGGGTTCACCGTCAAGGTTGGTTACTTGCTTCACAAGCTTCGTAATCATGATGCTTAACATCACTTAGAACGAGGGTTTCTGGGAACCACCGCGTCCGAACCCATGGACGGAAAATCCTTACCGAGATCAACTGAAGATCTTCCTCGATGACGTTTTGCATGAGCTTTCTGCTCTCATCGAGCAACGGCCCGTGTTGGAGAAGAAGGGACATCAGCTGGAATATCCTTACCATCAATCACGCGATGACCTTCTTTATGTCTTGGAGGCCCGGGAGTGTAAGTGAACCTAACTCTATTAGAGGCTACATGCTCATCAAACGTTCAGATCAAAGGGCGTCCCGGTCCGACGAGTTCCAGATGTCACCTGCACCGTTAGTTCCACCCGCATACTGTCATGTCCCAGAAGTAAATTGACGAGATATCAGTTATTACGAAGACTTAGGTGTTGTTGAAGACATGTCGTCTCAGTCGATTATCGAGGCTTTTAATCGGCAAATCGCAATGGATCCAGCGCGAATGACCGCCTATTTCAAGAGCCTCAAGGCAATCGGGGATCTCCGGGTAGGCTACGAGAGTGAGGCTATCGAACAGGCCGTGCAAGTGGCTTATTCCGAAGGAAAATTCACCGACGAAGATGTCGTAGATGCTTATAAGTATTTCGGATTGAGTCATGATGACTCTTGGCTTACCGATGATAGTATCATCGGAAAGTTCTATGCCTACTTGAGCTCTACGACTCAGGAAACGGAATCCCGCCGACAGTTGTGGAGGATAGGCGAGAGCAGACGTAGTGAGCGCATCAAATCAGTGGCAGAAGATAGTAAGACCTCTTATTCTACCCATGACCATGATATACCTGACAGATAGGAAGCTGACTTTGATGAAAGGAGTGGCAACCGTTGAACAGGCCCAGGTTTACCTCGGCGTTGGCAATGAAACGAGCGACGATTTTATAATGGCGATATATACTGCCAAGGTACGGTGACCCGAGTAGAAACCTTTATCTGGCCATGCGCTAACAGATACTCTAGGTCGACGATACGCCGTCTTGTAAAGACGTCGCTCGGCGAGCTGTTGAACTTATTGCCGAAGCGCGAAAATCCGATGCTCTCAAGCACTTCATACAGACCGGTGAGATGACGACTAGTGAGATGGATATCGGAGATGCCTACCGCCTTCTCCAGATACCGGATCGCACAGTTGACGAAGGTGCAATCATGGCGGCCTATACGATCTGTGTGGACGAAGCCCCAGCGCAGGCTGAAAAATACAACGAAGCCTTACGCGTAATAGCCAAAGAAAAGAACAGCCCTTTACTGAGCAGCATGGTTTCAGGGAGTGACACGAAGCCGGACCGTAATATGGCGGAATGGCCGGTTGGGTTGCAGAATATTGGCAACACCTGCTATCTCAATAGCTTGCTGCAGTTCTACTTCTCTGTACGCCCATATAGGGACATGGTCTTGGACTTTGAGAATTTCAGGATGGATTTGAGTGACGAGGGTCTGAGTCGGAAGCAGGTGGGATCTCGCAAAGTGGCGAAGAAGGAGGTGGAGCGTTCCCAGAGATGTAAGTGCCTCGTCACCTTTTGTGTGTTATGAGAGAAGCTCACCTTTCTACCGTTCTAGTCCTCAGGGAGTTGCGGACTTTATTTTCGGACATGATCACGTCCTCGTCCTCCTGCGTCACTCCGGGTCAGGAGTTAGCACGATTAACGCTGATAAGCCCCTCTAACGAGGCAGCAATCCGTCGCCGGTCAACCATCTCCACAAATAGGCCTGCGGGCGCACTCGGTGAAATCAACGGTGCACCAGTACTAGGACCTCTCGGGCCTCCGCAACCAATTCCAGAGACGGAACCAGAGGACACGGCGGGTGTCGAAATCGAGGCGTCCAAGCGCTCGACCACGAGTGAAGTAGATAGCGAGGCCACCCTTGTTTCTGACAGTGTCAAACATGATACCAAGCCTTCTCATATCGAGGGCAAAGAGAATGAGCCTCCACTTGATTCTGTGATGGTGGATGCACAGAATGAGACAGGCTCCGAGGCCGTTGAAGAGCCACCCAAAGACACAGCCCCTCTCGACCAAGCCGAGCCAAACAATCAACCACCTCCAGTGCCCCCGCGCCCTACTCCACAAATCGATCCCCAAAGACAGCTTATAGAGGAAGTAGAGATTGGAGCCCAGCAGGATGTCACGGAGGTCATCAACAATGTGCTTTTCCAGAGCCAGTGCGCTATCAGGCCTATCTCACACGCTGCAGATGGCGAACAAGTCGACCAAGTGAAAGAGTGAGTTTTACTTTCTACGCACAGATAGTTACAAGTCTAACCTAACATCCACAATAGCTTGTTTTATGGCCAGACTCGATCGTATATAGCATCGGATAAAGGTATACGATCTAAGGAAGAGTGGTGGTGCGATATCAAAGTCGATGTTGCGACTGGCCCTCGCGACATATACGCAGCGATCGATGGGGCTTTTGACGTTCAGAAAGTGAATGTTGAAAATTCGGTCGCTGAGCAATATGGGGCTATAAGCAAACTACCTCCGGTGCTTCAGATCCAGGTTCAACGTGTCCAATTCGACCCAATGACAAAACGCTCATTCAAGTCTACGCATCACCTCGGGTTGAAGGAAACCATATACCTTGATCGGTATATGGACACGCAACAACCCGAGTTTGTGAGTCGACGACAACAGTGCTGGCAATGGAAGAATTCGCTCAAGGATCTCGAAGCACGCCGCGCGGAGCTGTTACGCGAATTGGTATGTTGCGAACCACCTGTTTCTAGACTATACATCTGATATTTGGTGCAGGAGTCCGATGGCCAGGATACAGCGGCGCTACTCGGCAGTGCGAGGGAAGTACTCGAAGACCTTGTCTCTATGAAGGAAGAACCAGACATCGCTCAAGACGCTATTGATATCAAACCTGGGATTCTACCCGAACTCGATCAGCTCTCGCAGATAGCGAAGGCTGACTTAAACTGTACGGGATCTCTTTCCAATTCCTCAAATCATGGTTCAAGAGCTAACCTTGTTACAGATATCGAGGACCAGATCAAGAATACCCAGACGATGATCTCCAGCCAGTTTGCCGACTATAAGAACCTAGCCTATCGGTTATACGCGGTGTTTGTCCACCACGGGTCGGTCTCGTTCGGCCATTACTATATTTACATCTTCGACTTTAACCGGAAAGTCTGGAGGAAGTACAATGACGAATACGTGACCGAAGTACAAAACCTGGACGAGATCTTCAGCGACGAGGGACAGCACAACCCTCCCACGCCATATTTCCTCGTGTATGTCAACGACGTGTTGAAGGATCGCCTAGTCGACCCCGTCTGCAGAGAGGTCTTTGAAGCCCCAACAGACAACACGACCCCATTGATGGAAGACGCCACCTCGTCAACGATCACTCCTGGAGATGCGGATAGGAACCCACCAGCGTACGATGAGATCTGGACTGATAATGGCGCACCAGGTACGGGAGCCGACTTCCCCATGGAAAAACATAGACAAGGCCTCGATGCAGGAGACGGCATAGCTACCAGAGGATGGCAGATGCAGAGTGACCCTTACTTACGTGACGTCAAGTGGTAGGTTCAGGGCTAACGCCGCCGGACCGACTCTCGACACCAAATCCTCTGAAACGCAAGGGTTCCGATGATGTGATGGGCTGAAGCCATGGGCTGAGGACTCATTACGACATCCCCGGACGATTCATCACACAGCAAAGGCCATAGGGCTGGGTGGTATGAACCGCGACGGCTTTGATTGACAGTGGAGGCTGAGGCTTTGTGGATGTTGAAACCCTTGCCGTCGCGTTGCAGCTTTTTTTTTTTTATTCTTGTATTTGTTTATGCTGACGACGATATCCTTTGTGCAAGCTATCTAGCGGAGATGTTGTCATGTTTTCCTGTAAATACCAGGTGATGTTACCGGCCATGACTCTTGATGATGTACAGTCTTATTTCTACCTGTGTATGATTGCATATCTGAGGCGCAATACTCCAAGTACCTACCGTGATGTTGCCATGGTTCCTTCCTGGCTTTTCCTAGTAGCCTGTAGCACTGACTAGTCACGTGACCCTCACAGGATTAGTCACGGGGTCGGTGGCAGATCCGACGCGGGCCGCGGATCGGGATCGGGTGCAACGCTGGCGCCGGCTCAGCATGTCGGCAGTCGATGTGGGCGCAACCGTTGGGGTACACCCTTCAGAGGAAGACGAATTGACGAGTAATTTATTTTTTTCCAAACGAATGGTGCTCAAGATGGGAGAGGCTCTGCGCCCACCTCTAGATCCTAGAAGTGCCGGGGAAGTCTCCAGCTTACAGGCCGGCCGGTCACCACTACTGCATCGAGGGTCTGCGATGAATGCGGGGCCATTCCGGGGAAGGCGGCCTGGCGGGTGGCTTTCCGCTCCTCCGCATTTGACCGTCCTTATCCACTCCCTATAAATGGCGGCCTCGTCGTCCACTTCCAACTTCCCGGAAAGCTACTTACTCCTCTGCGATCAGACCCCTCCAATCGCTCTGTGCGAGACAGATCTTCTACCAGCCCACTATCTTCTTTGAGCGCCAATTGGCATTCGCGCACCCCTACTAAGCTCTTTAACTCTCCCTCGTGATTCATTATGCCGTCGCAGGTGGCAACATGTCTGCGCATTGCGCGGCAGTTTGGTGCCGGGCCTAGCAAGGTAAGAACATAGTTCCCTGTGCAATATAGCTTCGGGATGGGGACACTGACGGGCTTTCTGCGCTGTATAGCACCAACGGTTCCTTGCACGTGCCTTTTCCAGTAGTGTTCGTCGGCCTGAAATCAATAAAGTCCTCTCGTCCGCAGACCTCGCCATCAAGGACATGAAGTCCAATTCCACACTTTTGGCCGGTGGATTCGGTCTTTCCGGTGTACCGGACACGCTCATCAACGCGGTGAAAGCCAACCCGTCGATCACTGGACTGACGGTCGTCAGCAACAACGCCGGTGTGGATGGAGCGGGCCTCGGTCTGCTTCTCCAGTCCAAACAGATCAAGAAGATGATTGCCAGCTACGTGGGAGAGAACAAGACTTTCGAGCGCATGTACTTGACCGGAGAAATCGAACTCGAGTTGACTCCCCAGGGTACCCTGGCTGAGCGTTGTCGGGCAGGTGGTGCAGGCATCCCGGCCTTTTTCACCCCCGCTGCCCTCGGGACGGTCGTGCAGACGGGCGAACTGCCACTGAAGCATAATGCCGATGGCACTATTGCGCTTTACAGTCAGCCGCGGGACGTGAAGGTCTTCGACAAGAAGAGCTATGTGATGGAGGAAGCGATTAAGGGTGACTATGCCTTCGTGAAGGCCTGGAAGGCCGACAAGCTGGGTAACTGTCAGTTCCGCTATGCAGCGGCTAACTTCAACGGGGCGATGGGTCGCAATGCCAAGATGACCGTCGTCGAGGCCGAGCACATCGTCGAGCCTGGGGAGATCGACCCCGCTGCCATTCACCTGCCCGGCATCTACGTCAAGCGGGTTATTCAGAGCACCACCCCGAAGAATATCGAGAAGTTTACTTTCGCCAAGGAAGAGGGCGAGGATGCGGCTGCTGCTCTAGGCAAGGGTGATACGGCCGCCAAGCGCGAGCGCATCGTGCGCCGTGCGGCCAAGGAGTTCAAGAACGGCATGTATGCGAACTTGGGAATCGGTATGCCCATGCTGGCGCCTAACTTCGTCGACCCCTCTGTGTCGGTTACGCTGCAGTCGGAGAACGGTATTCTGGGCTTGGGCCCTTACCCCAAGAAGGGCCAGGAGGACCCTGATCTCATCAACGCCGGCAAGGAGACCGTCACTTTGCTGCCCGGCGCGGCTTGCTTCGGCAGTGAGGAGTCCTTCGGCATGATTCGTGCCGGACGGATCGATCTCACAATCCTGGGCGCAATGCAAGTCAGCGCCCGGGGTGATCTGGCTAACTGTAAGTGAACCTTTGAAAGTTATGGTAGGAGATCTTCATGCTGACGGCGAGACTTTAGGGATGCTGCCCGGTAAGATCAAGGGCTTTGGTGGTGCCATGGACCTTGTCTCGAACCCCTCCGCTACCAAGGTGGTGGTGACCATGGAGCACACGGATAAGAAGGGCAACCCCAAGATTGTGAAGCAGTGCGAGTTTCCCTTGACCGGGAAGACGTGCGTCAGCCGCATCATCACCGAGCTCTGCGTGTTCGATGTCGACTTCACCGACGGGTTGACGTTGGTTGAGCTGGCAGACGGAGTCACCGTGGATGAAGTGCGGAGCAAGACAGAGGCGCCGTTCAAGGTTGCCGATGATGTCAAGCCTATGTTGTGATTGTCGCCGGTCGTCATCTTTTCCTATCCATTCCCAGACTTTATTGGTCTCCTTGTCATTTCTGTACAATTTTCAAGCGTGTTCTTTCAACGGCGATATCCGACTGCAAAACTACTATATACTATCTCGCACTTAACAGTATCTAAAAGCCGTGCCATTTCTCAAAGACCAAAAACAACATTCGCATGCAGTATTAAGTATATATACATTGTCGTAAAAGTACAGGGATGTCCACTTATTTTCTTTTCTCTCGTCTCGCGGCCTCCGAGTCTCACAACCAACCCTGACAAATCCATCCCATCCCATCATGCAGCCCAATAGTGATACAACAGTAGTAGCATGTGCATGTACACTTTTCCCCACCCTTACACCGTACAGTACAGGAGAAACGCAACGCAACGCAACGCAACCCAAGCAGAAACAAAGACCCAACAGCCCCGCACGCAGTAGTATCTATTTAAACCTGAAGACACCCGCAAGCCTCTTCCTCAACCGCCCCAGCCAATCCCGCGACGGCGCCTCGTCGATTTCCCGAAGAAGATTGTCGTAATAGTCCGGGTTGCTGGCCGGGTGCCGCATGCGCGGAGACAACGGGTACCGTCTCGCATAACGGTCCTCCAGCAGCGATGAGAGCGCGTCCGCGGATGACTGGCTGATGTTGACGGGCGGCGTTTGTTGCGGTTGCTTTTGCTGTGACTCGGCGGCGTTGGCTTGCGATAGGGATGCTTGGAGGTAGGTCTGGACGGAGACGGAGGCCGGGCGCACGTTATCGACGGGCCAGTGTTTGAGGAGGTGGGCGATCCGCGTTTGGATGGCTTGGGGGTTCTGTATTTTGTTTTCGCTGGTTAGTTCCGTGTCCAAAGAGGGCTTGTTTGGGGATTCGCCGCGGATTGATTGCGGGTGGTATAGCGTACGGGTTTGGCGGCCATGGTGGAGGTGGATTGAGGGCACTGGTGAGGGAGGAGGTGGGATATATGAGGTGGTTGGGATGTCGGATGAGGTCGGAGGGATTGTGAGAGGAGCCAGTTCCAGTGCGAAGGGCTGAGGTGTGCTCTCTGCAGCATCTACAGAATGGCTCGGGATGTCGCAAAAAGCCGGTCACGAGGAAATATGCGGCCTGAGGCATGCGGGCGCACGAACTACCAGTCCAGCCTGACTGCCTGAGCCACCGGGTCATGGGTGCCTGGGTGCCTGACCTGGCTCTTCTCCTCGTCATCTCCAGCTGATCTCCTTCCATCGTCCCTCCCACTCATCCCATCCATCCACGTTCTTTACGCCTCTTCCTCTCTGCCTCGTCCTACATACTCGACCGTCTTCGTTGTTTTCCTTTGTTTCGCCTCTCTCGTCCCTCTTCTCTTCTCCTTCCGGACTCCCGCTCGCTCAGCTCGTCATGAGCTCGCAGCGTTATCAACGGGTATGAGGCACCAGCGTTTCAAGAGACCGGCCGTCGGGCCTGTGTCTTGCAGTCCGCGATGGGCGGGAATCCATGAAGGATCGCTGACTGACATCGTTATCTGTATAGGTGAACGCCCACGATGAAGAAGGCGACACACACCAGTCACATTCGTCGATCCCTCTACGACCCAACCCGACGCCTTCCTCCCCACCTCCCTCGTTCCGCTCTCGCTCCTCCTCCCCATCCAGACGCCTTCTCCACGACGACTCTCGCCGAGACCATGCCGACCAGACGTTAGCCGATGCCTTTGGCGATGGTAGTGAATCCGAGGGCGAGGATGAGCCCGACGACCGCCAGCGGCTAATGCGGGCCCAGCCGGATACCCGCTCGGTGGCGGACAGCAGCAGCAGCAGCGTCGCCGCGGCGTCATCATCGTCGTCCAGTGGATCGGAACAGCAGGCAGGGGACGTACGCTCCGGCGGAGGCATTCAGAGAAGACCGACGCTTTTGCCGTCGTTTAACACCCCGGGCTCGGGCGCCGGTCGGGTCATCAGTAACGCGAACGATGGTGTTTTTGCCAATCTGGCGGCTAAGCCGGAGCGTGGGGAGAAGAACGAGGATTTGCCTCCGGTATGTGGATTTCGACTTTGGAGATGTGTTTGTAAGGGTGGAGGTGAATGCTGATGATGTTCTATATATAGTCCTACGAAGAAGCCGCTGCGGATGCCACCCCCCCGTACTGGGAGACGACGATCCTTGCGCCGGGGATTTCGTCAGATGAGGTGTTTGTGGATGGGCTGCCGGTTGGCTCGATCTTCTCGTTTGTCTGGAATGCCATGATCTCCATGTCGTTCCAGCTGGTCGGATTCCTCCTGACCTACCTCCTTCACACGACGCACGCCGCCAAGAATGGTAGCCGGGCTGGACTCGGCCTCACATTGGTGCAGTACGGCTTTTACATGAAGGGCGGCGGTGACTCGAAGGGGTCGGACGACGGGGGCTCGGACTACGTGACGCCGCCAGACCCCAACAGCCATAGCTTCGACCCGAATAATGTGGATGGGGGCTCCGGGGGGGATGGCGGCGGTGCCGTGTCCGCCATCACCACGAGCGAATGGATCTCCTATGTCTTGATGATCGTCGGGTGGTTCATCCTGATCCGGGCCATCAGCGATTTCCTGCGCGCGCGACGCCACGAGCAACTGGTGCTACAGAGCCCCGAGCGAGGACTCAACGTCCCGATCATTGCGGAGGGCGAGCGATCGGAGACGGTCGTCTAGACATCGCGTTTTCATGGAAAGGGGCATGGTTCACTTGGGCGCATGGGAGTTCATAATGTTGTTCTTGCGAGTCGCTATTCTTATAATTGGGCCCTACGATCCGATCCACCTTGTAGGATGGATGGGAGCCTGCTGCTGCGGGATTGTTGTTGACTCGGGATTTCTTTCCTCTTCTTTCGTCTTATATTGCGGCGATTGCAGCTATCGCATGAGGGGGGGCACGCCAAGTTACCTGACCTGTAGCTTAGAATTCTTGTTATATTGTTGGCGAGATACCTTTTGGACGTGATGATAATTGACCGAATCCATACTCATTGCTTGCTAGGGACGCTGTGGTGGCTGTGTACTTCCTTCCCTCCTTCCATTTTGCCTTGGCCAGGCAGCCTCATTTCTGTCCCACAGGACAGTCCGTCCGGTTGATCGTCACTGCTGCTGCTGCTGCTGCTGCTGTGCTTGTCCCACGTAGATCCCGTTGTGCCACTGGGAGATAGATAGATATCTCCAGAGTCCAGTCCTCTTGCTGCCCGATGCTGATCAACCTCTTGGCGGTTTCTCCGGCTTCTCCGCTTTCCCTCATTCCCTCCCTCTCTTGTCTCTCTTTCTCTCTCTCCTTCTCCTCCCTTTCCCCTTTCCCCTTTCCTTTTGCTTTCTCTCTCCCCTTTCATTTTTCTGCTTTTTGTTTTCTTTCCCTCACCCCTGATGCCGGTTGTTCTGATCCCTGCGACCCTTTCCCCTCGGTAACCCGCACCCCTCCCCTCGGAACCCCCTCGCATGGCCATGGCCAAGGTCGACGCCGCGGGGGACGGGGAGTCCGTCTCGGTGGCCGCCACGCCGACCCCCGGCCTCCCCAAAGCCCCCGTCGAGGCTCGTTCGCTGTCCTCCATCACTGCCGTCGCCTCCAACCCCCCCGCCTATCCGCGCAATCCCACCCAGAAGAAACTCGATCCGCTGGTCTTGTACATCGTGCGCGTCCCGGGCAGTCGAGGTACGTCGCATCCACCCCCTCCCTCTTTCTTCCCGATCGCCTGAAGAATGCCCCGCATGGGCGGTGACATGCATATGATCGATCCGCGAACCCCCCCCCTCCCTCTCTGGTCTTCTGTTCGGCCATGGACTGACATGTTCCTCGCTTCGCCTAGATGTTTTCCTGTCCCCCTTAAAACCACCGACCAAGGCCAGCGTCTCTGCAGAGGCCATCAATGCCTCCCTTTACTATCTGCATGTTGCGACTCCCGACGATGAGGTCCTTCTCGAGGAATACGAGCAGGAGCGCGAAGAAGAGGCCAGGCTGCGGAAAGAAGAGCTCGGGGACGACGCAGAGGTTTCCCCCTCGCCTGAGCTTGCGCGACTGAACAACGTCAGGCGCAAGCCTGTGCCGGGCGCTGGTAAAGCTGGCAATCCGGTGACGGCCGATGCGGGTGCCCCTCCTCCCCCTCTCCCCGCTCGTCCGCGTCCGACGTCGTGGCAGTCGCAGGAGACCAGGTCGCCCTCACAGATGCCAGACTACCTGCAGCGACCTCCCATGCCGCCTCGTCCCAGCTACCAGGGCGATACTACACCGGGCGAATCCATCTGTGCACCGCCACGCTCCGTTCCAATAACCTTCGATGACTTTCTCGAACCCACCCGAACAGAAGATGCCGCGGCCGTTCAGAATGCGCGCCCTTCGCGCCCGCTCCCCCCCGTCCCTAGAGAGGATCCTGTGTTGGGATCGCCCATAGACCCCGTCCCGGCGAAGAAAGCCAATCGTTGGAGCGCAGCGCTGTCGGGGTACCTGGCGCGAGGCGAGGAAAAGTGGAGGGAGAAGTACGAGGCTAGTCGCCATAGTTTGGATTCCAGAAGGCCTCAGATCCGGCCACATTCAGCCCACGGGAGTCCATCGCGAACCCATCTGGAATCGCCAGTCAGAAGCCCTCCGCAAAGCCCGGGGCAGTCGCCCGCCCTGAGACCGCACGACCACCGGGCCCCTGCTCCCCGGGGCTTCCATATCACACTGATCCGTCGTGACCCTACGCACGGCAGTCAGTGGAATGTCGCGACCATGTCGACCCCCCGGCTCGATAACGGCGCCATCGACATCGACATCTTCACCCCAGGCTACAACCGGTTCATAGCGCAGAATGAGCCGTTCTCCTTAGCCAGCCTGGGCAAGAGCCTCCCACCCAACGGCCGTCCCATCTCCCTAGCATCCTTCAAGCCCCAGGCCGACCCGGCAACTCCCATCCCAACATCCGCCCCCAACGAGCCCTCCCACCCCCGCCGCTTCCATCGCAAGCTCTGCGTCTCCCGACCCTACTTCAACGACGAAGCCCGCGGCGGCTCTCTCGACCTCCCCGGTCGCCCCTCCCTCGACAGCATCGCCAGCGGCAGTCCCACGATCTCCCACGCCCCGGGCCACCACTCCAAGCTGAAAAGCGGCTACTACACCTTCACCTCTCCCTGGAACGGCATCTGCACATTCTCGACCAGCGTCAATGGCCGCAGCCTAAAATGCAAGCACATGATCCCCACCCCGGGCATCCCCACCCCCAGCTCCAACCAATCCTCCATGCCCGAATCCCCCGCCGTCACCGTCGCGGAAATCCGCTTCAACACTCCCTTCCAGCCCGGCCACCTGCACCAACCCCCAGGTCCCTCCCACATCTCCCCTTTCGCCCTCAGCCAAGCCTCCGCCTTCCGCGACCAACCCTCCTCCGCCCACCCCGCTTCTCCACCCACCGAACCATCGTATCTCACCTCCCCGCAATCTCCAGCCGCCACAACTACCACCGCCGCCCCCTCCTCCTCTAAACGCTCCTCCCTCGCCCAATTCCTTAATCCAAACAACCATACTCGTCCCCGCGCTCGTTCCGGCGCCAGTATCACCTCCATCTCTGGTGGCGGTGCCAGCGGTGCTCACCACTCGCGCAACCCCTCCAACAGCAGTACCAGCAGCGGTGGTGGTGGTGGTGGTGGTGTTGGTGTTGGCGATCCCTTGCAGCACGAGAAAGAGAAAACGGGCCCTCTGCGCCGTCCACCCAGCGACGACCGTCTCGATCTTTCTCTTGCGCGCGAGCGAGCGGGGGGCGGTATGCGCGGGAAATCCGCTAAATTGGGGAAGTTAATAATTGAGGATGAGGGCATCAAGATGTTGGATTTGGTGGTTGCTGCAGGAATGGCGGTTTGGTGGAGGGGGTATTATTATTGATTGTTGATTTGACTCTGGGTGGATGGGTGTATGGGTGCTTGTGGTATATGGGGTGGTGGGTTATTGGGTTGTGGAGGTTGTATTGTGTTCGAAGTGCATTGGATTGGATTGGATTGAGTTGAGTCTCTTCTCCTTATTCTTCTTCTTGTTGTTTTTTTTTTTTTTTTGGATATCATTGGATCTTAGGGTTGAATTGATAGTTGTGTAAGGTAGTTTGCATGGATGGGATGGATTGGATGGGCAGATGTAAAGTAGAACAAACACCACTGATTGATATGATGATTGATGAATGATGAATGATACTTATATTTTTCTTACTCCCTACTACTACTTAACTAACCGAATGAAAATTGTGCTAGCTGGTATGGATAGTGTATAGGAGCTTTCTCTCCTCTCTCCTCTCTCCTCTCTCCTCTCTCCTCTCATCTCTCCATATGTCTGTCTGTCTGTCTGTCTGTCTGTCTGTCTGTCTGTCTGTCTGTCTGTCTGTCTGTCTGTCTGCCTGTCTAGTACCTATCCGCCCATCTGCCTATATATAATTCACTACAACAATAGATATGATTACGGATGATACACGTGCTAGCTGAGTAAAAGGGGAAAAGAACATGAAAGGAGAGGACAGGATAGGAAGGAGTAGGCAGCCAGGTAGTAAGGCACCAAGGCAATCAGGCAATCAGGCAATCAGGCAATCAGGCAATCAGGCAGCCGGTCATTTAGGCAAGAAAGGAAAGAAGGAAGGAACTGCCTAACTAAGAAGTCACACATATCACACACCACACACCACACATCACATTGGTGGTGGTAGATAGTAGATAGAAGATACTAACCGAAACCATATATAGATCATTAGATCAACCAACTAATCAACCAAAGTACTATATCTATCTATTCCATTCATTCAATCATCCAACCAATCAATCATTGAACCAAAAGGGATGGGTGCAATCAAACCAGCGCTCAATTTCAAATGCATCACAGCACAGCACAGCATTTCGACCGTAGTCTAACCAGTTAATCAACGAATAACCAATTAACCAACCACCCGGAATGCGAGCAGAACCAGCTATCTCTCTCTCTCTCTCTCTCTCTCACACACATGGCGAATATCACGGACAGCAAAAAGCAGAATGGGAAGGGTCGTTGCATTCGGTCCAAAATTGGGTCGGGGGCAAGGGCGTACATACATGCATACATGGGGATGGAAGGGGTAATGGGGTAGGGGTGGAGGGATTAGGGCAGGGCAGGGCAGGGTAGGATAACAAATAGAGAAAGGGAGGATAGATAGGTGGAAGGATAGAAGGATGGATAGATAGATAGGGATATGATATGACTAGTGATAAGGGTACGTAGCTAGTCCAGGAAACGCCCGCGATTTCCAGAACCACGATGGATTGATTATATTCAACGGCGAAGCGATCAGGCCTTTTTTTAATCCTCCGCGACGAAGTGGGCAGGTAGGCAGGCAAGCAGATAGGCAAACAAACATGTACACTGTGGGAGGGAGGGAGGCAGCTAGGTGGGCAGGGCACTGGTCCAGGGGGGGGTTGTTTTGTTTATTGGACGTCCATGCCCCGTTGCAGCGACGATTCCAGATCGTTCTGGTGGAGACCGCCCGCCTCCTGGGGTTTGGGCTCCTCCTGCTTCCAGCCGCCCTGCTGGTTATCGGGGATGGGCACGTTGGTCTGCTGGGCGATCTGCTGCTGCTGCGCGGCGGCCTGCACCTGCGACTGTTGCCGGACGGTGGCCCGGAAGCGCACGACCTCGTCGTAGATCATGCGGCGCATCTCACCCACGTCATCGACGACCTCGAAGTGGAAGTCGAAGGTCGTGGGGCAGGTCGGCTCGTCCGACGCGTCGTGCCAAATCTGCAAGTAGGGGTGCTCCAGGGCCTCCTCGACCGAGATACGCGAGGAGGGGTCGAATGCGAGCATGCGGTCGAGCAGGTCGAGCGCGTCGGGATTCGCGTTGGTGAACAGGCGCTGGAACGGGATCTTAGGCATGAACGGCAGGTTGCGCACGTACTCCTGGGCCCGGGGGAGCCGATCCGGCTCAGCGTCTCCTCGTTGGGGGTTCCCAGGTAGTGGAGGATCTGGTTGAGCTGGTCAACGTAGTCGCGACCCTTGAAGAAGGGGCGACCGCCGAGAAGCTCGGCCAGGATACAGCCCACGGACCAGACATCGACTGCACATTGATCAGTATACCGTATGGGGACGGAGATGGGGTCAGGAGGAGCACGTACTGGCTTTGGTGTAGCTCTGGAAGCTCAGCATGATCTCCGGCGCACGGTACCATCTCGTCGCGACATATTCCGTCATGTATCCAGCGTTCTCCTCCGGGTCGATCGAGAAACCACGGGCCAGACCAAAATCACAGATCTTCAGCTCGCAGTCGGCGTTGACCAGCAAGTTTCCGGGTTTCAAATCACGGTGCAGCACGTTGGCGGAATGGATGTACTTGAGACCACAGAGGATCTGGTAGATGAAGGACTGGAAGTGGGCATCGGTCAGGGGCTGTCCGGAGCGGATGATCGCGGCCAGATCGCACTCCATCAACTCTGTTCAGGTCCGTGATTAGCGACGGAAATGTACGTGTGTAGCGGACCAGGGAAGATCTCACCCTCGTATAGGTAGGTCTCATTGAAGTTGTCCGCGCGGGGGATGTCCATGTCGTATAGGCAAGTGATCTGGGACATGGCCATGTCAGTGATTACGCGCTCACGGGCTGGCGCTGGGAAGGACGAGAATGACGCACATTGCGGTGACCTCTGAAGTGCTGGAGCAGCTTGATTTCTCTCAGGGCGCGCTTGGCGAGAATCTTCTTGCTGAAGACATTGGTGACCTTCTTGATGGCCACGCCTTCGCCGGTCTGACCGTTGGTGGCGGCGCTGGTGTCGTTAGAACCATGATTTCCGTGGGGAGGGTCTGTCCTCGCCGGGGGGGGGGGGGGGGGGGCGCCGTGACGCCGACGGAGGAGAGCCGACCTACCAGACGATACCGTATGCGCCCTGGCCCAATTCCTTGGTGACAGTGTAGCGTTCATCGACGATGAAGTCCTGGTTGAAGACCTTGAAGATCTTGCGACCCTGAAGGTCGGACATGATGACACGATGGGGGGGCGACGGACCGGGGGATAGGGGGTGGGAGAAAAGCGAGGCAGGTCAGGGCGGGGGAGAGGAGGAAGGGGAAAGGTACGCCGTTTGGGTAGTCAGTAGATAGTTAACTGGGACCGTCGGCCGATGGGGGATGGGGGGAGGGAGAGAGTTGTTCCGATCGAGGGTCGGATGGCACCAGGTGGGGTAGAAGATAGATAGTACACAAGTAGTATCAGCAGTATCCGCTCGAGTACGGCCGTTGTTGGGCTGGACCCGAATCGCTGCTCTTCTGGTGGATGGAGGAGGGGAGGAGAGTTTGGTGCGGGTCAGATAGCCTGGGCTGCTTTTTCTGGATTCCGTGCTTTCTGTTTTCTTTGTCCCCTGGGGAAGTTTCTCACGAGGAATGAATAATGGATGGCGTCTGTCAGTCCGCAGTGTCCGCAGGTGGTGGTTGTTTGGGTCGCTGGGTCGGTTGGCCGGTCGGTGCCCCGCTGATGTCCGAGAGGGTCTGGATGATTCTGAAACAGGAGACGGGATCAGCAGAGACACGGGAGAATAACAACAAGATGAAGAAAAATCACAATGATGATCAGAGAAGAGAAGGCTCTGGAAGAATGAGGAGGCGAGGAGGCGAGGAGGTTATATTCCTCTTTCTTCCCCACCTCACCTATAGCACTCCATACAGCACTCCTACAGGGAATCCAAGTGATGGGATGTGACAGACCCCCCAGTCGGCCTGCTGATTGGGTCTGGGAAGCGCGCAGCCTGCAGTCGCCGTCGAGGGAAATTGAGGCAAATTGACGCCATGGGTTCGCGTCGACGCGATAGGCAGAGAGAGCAGTCGGAGGCTCGGAGATGGATGTTGTTGGCCTTTCAGTTCCACTCCGGCGAGGAACCCGGTTGCCTGGAAAATGCCTGGAAAATAATGCCTGGAAAGCCTCAGACATCCAGTGCCACCTGTGCCTGAGGCAGGCGTGTCTATGCCTAGTACTTACAGATCAACCATGCATATGCAACTGTCACTTAGATGGTGGAGTAATCTATCTACTACGAACGAGGCACTTGAGACTTTTTCCTCCACTGCTCCAGCATCAAGCTGAAAGACTAGGTAGAATCTATACACAGTATCGTATCTCTGTGTCTATCGGTCTCAAAAAGGAACATAAAAACCAGTTCCTCACGGAACCAGGTTCCAAACCACCTCCAACACCTCCAGCTTCTTTGGCGCCACCTCATGCACGTACATCTGCCGCACCCGCCCCTCCTCCTGTACTGCATCTCTTAGTCGGAACGAAATCTTGTTCTCATCCTTGCGACGTAGGGGCCCTAGACTCCAGGTGAACGGGTCCGGGCCGGGATACTTGCTCGCGTCCCAGGTATGCTCCATAGGCAACGGATCATCCGACACGGTCGAGTACTTGATCACGGAGAACCCATTGACCAGGTACCATTCGTCCGGCAAGAGCCACCGGTGGAGCAGACATTCCTCGCCGCAGATGCTGGCCACCTTGCTGAGGCCCACCATGTCGGCCTCGAACCAGGACTTCCAGTGATGCACGGAGAGCGGCTGGCCGCGTCCGGCCTCGTAGAAGCCCGACGCATCGCCACGAAGATCCAGCTGGAAGAGATCCCGCTCCACCGAGAGCTTCGTGGTCGTGTGCGCATAGATACACCGCGAGAGCATGCGGTCGCCTCCCGCTTTGAAAACATAGCATTCGTCAAAGTATGGCTGCAGCTGCTGGAGAAGCGGCATGGAGAGGAAGATGCCCGCACCTCCGTACGCCATGTACCCCGAGCCGTACATATGCTGCAGGTCCTCGGTCACGCCCCCGACGTACTGAGGCTTTGTCGTGTCGTAGGTGGCCAGCCGATCCACCAGCCTCGTCATGGACGGGAAGAAAGTATCGTCGTCCATCATCACGGCCCACTGGGTGTTTGCATCCCGGTGTTTGTACAGGTATCGGATCAAATAGAAGTATCGGTCCAAGCGCTCGTCCTCCTCCTGCAGGATGGTGAGACGGATTCCCAACGCATCCGCCCGCTGTTGTGCCTGCTTTTTCTCGGGCCCTCCCCCGTTATCGACGGCGACCAGGAGTTGCGCATTGGTGCCCGCAGCCCAGTGTGCGAAAGCATCCAGGGAGTCGAGGAGTCTATCCAGGGACGTTGCAAGGCCGAAGATCATGTGCGACGCATCGGGGCGGGCGCTCGGCATGGGGCCCTGGATCGTGACGGAGGCGGTGCATTTGTCCGGCGACAGGTCTTGTCGATGCGCCTCGGTGTCTAAACGAACGGTGCGGAACTTGGGGAAGCGCGTGTTGAGGGCATCGGCATGGCGAGTGAAGTTATCCGTGGGGGTTACGGCGATTTCTAACCGGGCGTACTCGACGGACTCGACGGAGTGATTGGAATACTTGCGAAGACGGTCGAGGTCCACGGAGCACGGGTTGTATTCGTCGGGGGGAGGGAGCGAGGGGCTGAGCTCGGGGTCGGGAAGCGACACGATCTGGCTCGGGGGTCTGGAATAGAAAAAGACTACAAAGCAGGCGGAGAAGAAGGCGGCCACGAAGAAGAAGACCGGCGCCTTACGCCACAGAGGTTGGGGTTGCAATGAAAGAGGCATCATGGACCAGTCATGACGGGAATGTCGGGGATGTCGCTAATTTCGCTAATTTCGCTGGAACGCAAGACTCAGTTCGTTGCAATTGTCATCGTCCTCCCTGTCGAGGAGGACCTGGTGTGTTTCCCAAAGGGGTGGGAAGGATGATGGGGGAAGAAGAAGAGATGGATGGATTCCCTGGCCTTTTGGGATCGGCGTCGGACTGGGCTGGTCGGACCTCCGAAAGCAGGGCTGGGACACACAACATGAGACACGCCGTCAAACACTCCTTCGCCTTGCGCTCCTTATTAAGTTTGGCAATTCATCGCAACTACTACTCCATATTTACCCAGAAATAAAAATCATATACGATTCGCCGTCAATCAAATGTAACGCCGTCTCGTCACTTCGTGCAGTCTAGGATCTTGGTCTTTCTTTTTATGTCATGCTAAATCAAACATCAATAATGCCCTCATGACCTCACACGATCTAGTATCTAAGCCATGGTATAGTGACACGTAGATCTTCTCATGCAAATAATCCACAATGCAATTCCGTTCACAGAGCGTTGACCAGTCTCCGCTCCTTCCGCAGAGCCTTCAGCTTCTGGCGAGCCTCTTCCAGAGGAACCATGACACCCATCTTCTGGGTAGCCGGGTCATCACGGTTACGGATGTTCACCGTGCGAGACTCCTTTTCTTGGGCGCCGACAACTGTGTGTGCAGTTAGAGTCAATCCGAATCATGGCCAAGAAAGGAGGTGAGTGCACTTACCAAAGATGAAGTTGTACTGGTGCAGCTGTCCAGTACGGATCTTCTTCTGCATGGTGTTTCCGCTGATGTCGATGTCCACGTTCAGCTTATCCTGGCGCAAGATGCTCTGCAGCTCCTCCACGTAGTCGTTCACGGCAGGCATAACGGGCACGATCAGGATCTGGCGAGGGCTGATCCAGAAGGGCCACTTGCCGCCAAAGTGCTCGATCAAGATTCCAAGGAAACGCTCGAAACTGCCGATGATGGCACGGTGGATGACAACCGGGCGGGCGCGGCCAGGACCGGGCTCGTTAGGCTTGGCCTCGCTATCCTCGGTCATTACGGCCTTCTCACCCTTCTCGTTCGACATGTACTCGAGCTTGAAGTTGATGGGAGCCTGGTAGTCGAGCTGAATGGTCGCGCACTGGAACTCTCGCTTGAGAGCATCGGCAATAGTAATGTCGATCTTGGGTCCGTAGAAAGCACCATCACCCTCATCAATGATCCAGTCATTGCCCTTGAACTTGGTCATGGCAGCCTTGAGCTGCGCCTCGGCCTCGTTCCAGGTCTCCAGCTCACCCAAGTACTTCTCGGGGCGGGTGGAAAGCTTCAGCTTGAAAGTGAAGCCGAACAGTCCGTAGATGGACTGCAAGAAGTCAAACAGACCCTCGATTTCGGACATGATCTTCTCGGGATTAGCTCAATTCAAATGCCTATTGGGAGATCCAAGGGCATGTACTCACCTGGTCCTGAGTACAGAAAATGTGCGTGTCATCCTGCTGGAACTTGCGGACACGGGTCAGGCCACTGAGGGCACCGGAGGCCTCGTTTCTGTGCAAGACACCAAAGTCCGCAATTCTCAGAGGAAGCTCTCTGTAACTCCGCTCACGGTGACCGAAGAGGACAAAGTGGCCGGGGCAGTTCATGGGCTTCAGGGCCCACTCCTTCTTCTCGACGTCAATCTTGAACATGTCATCCTTGTAGTGAGCCCAGTGGCCAGACGTCTTCCAAAGGCCCACATCGTACATGTTGGGGGTCTGGACCTCCTGGTAGCCCCGCTTACGGTACTCCGTGCGCAGAAGGGACTGAAGGGCGTTGAAGATCTTGGTACCGTTGGGAAGGAGGAAAGGACATCCCGGAGACACCTCATCGAAGAAGAAAAGCTCCTGCTCCTTACCGATCTTCAAGTGGTTGCGCTTCTCGGCCTCCTCCAGGAACTTCAGGTGCTCCTGCATCTGCTTCTTGTCGGGGAAAGCAACACCGCGGATACGCTGCAACGAGTCGTTGGTTTGGTCACCGAGGAAGTAAGCAGAAGAGTTCTGTGAAAGATCAGCCGATGTTATCCGGTATGCGACGTATACTAATATATACCTGCATGATCTTGAAAGTCTTGATTTTGCCAGTGCTCTGGATGTGGGGACCCCTGCAGAGATCGACCAAAGTACCACACCGGTACACAGTGCTCTTCTCTCCGGTCACCAGCTTGTCGATGTAGTGCAACTTGTACTTGCTGTAGGCAAACATCTTCTTGAGGTTCTCTTTCGTGACCTCCAGTCTGTCGAAGCTCTGCTTCTCCTTGAAGATGCGGTTTGCGCCCTTGTCCAGCGAGGACCAGTCGCTCTCCTTGACGACACGGCTGTTTCCACGTCAGCACATCTGCTCAACCATGCGACCCTCTCTATACTCACTTGTCAGGCATGGCCATGTCGTAGAAGAAACCTTGCGGGGTCGGAGGTCCGTGCGAAAGAAGACATCCGTATTCGCATTCGCAGGCCTCACCGAGGCAGTGCGCGCTGGAGTGCCAGAAGACCTCCCGTCCCTCGGGGTGGTCAAAGGGGACATAAGAGACGGTACAATCGCCCTCCAGGGGACGGCCCAGATCCCAGAGATCCTTTCCAACCCTGGCGAGGACGATGTTGGCGCTCAACTCCTTGGGGACGTTCTTCAGAAGCTGTGCGGGGGTGGTCTCCCAGGCCTTGGCGGTGACATCCAGGGTGTTTCCATCACCGAGTTCAATTGAGACCTTGATGTCGGGGTGAGGGCGGTTCTTGGTTTCCTCGAGATACTGCTGCCACAACTCCTCAAAAAAATTGTTCCGTTCGATCATGAAATCGGGGAGAGATCCGGCGCCTGGCGCAGTCAACTGGTTAGGAGGGGCTTCGACAGCATTTGGCGGGGCAGACAGGCAGTGAGTAACTCACCACCGGCAGGTTTGGCGTCGGCCGCCGGCCTGACGGGCAGGTCCTTGGAGCCTTCAGAAGCCATTGCTGTATCCCGCAGCGTCAGGAGAACAATCTGGGAGGGTTGGACCGAAAGAGAGCGGAGGACCAGCAGCGATGACTGACTTTCCGCATCGAAATGAGACGATCCGGAAACGCAAATCGACAAGTGACTCAGTGAGGGACCGCGGGCGGTGAGCCACGTGACAGGAAACTGCCCTTGCGGCTAGCGACACTTTACCGTTTCGAGCTTCCCACCATTTGAAAACTTCTCCGGACTCCGAGATCTCCAGGTCGACCGCAACAACAGCAATACAAGATGTCTTTCCGTGGAGGCCGTGGATTTGCCAGTGGCGCCAACCGTGGCGGTTTCGGCGGTGGCCGTGGTGGTGAGTCGGAAACAGCAATCGCGAGCCGACTTTGGCACTGGAGGATGAGCTGACGAAAATTTCATCGGACAGGTCGCGGAGGTTACCAGCAGTCTTTCGGTCCCCCCGACCAGGTTCTGGGTAATTATTCGCCCCAGCATCGAAAATTGGAACGTGCGACTAATCTGGATCAATTAGAGATGGGAACTGTCATGCACGCTTGCGAGGGTGAGATGGTTTGCGAGTCGATCAACCCCAAGATTCCCTACTTCAACGCCCCCATCTACCTCGAGAACAAAGTATGAATCACCGACCCGAGAACGACTCACAGACGCGCATGAAACTAATCGGCATAACAACTTTAGACCCCCATCGGCAAGGTCGATGAGGTCCTCGGCCCCATCAACCAGGTCTACTTCACCATCAAGCCCCAGGAGGGAATTGTCGCGACCTCCTTCAAGGCCGGTGACAAGGTCTACATCGGTGGAGACAAGCTCCTGCCTTTGGAGAAGTATGTTGTCGCTGATTCTTGTCTGTCAAACGAAACACTGCTGACTTTGTACCACTAGGTTCCTCCCCAAGCCCAAGGCTCCTGGTAGGATCCCCGACGATTTTCGCACAAGCCAGATGGTCTTGGACTTTTTTCTAACTGCAATACAGGTGGCGCGAAGCCCAAGAGAGCCGGCGGTGCTTCCCGCGGTGGCCCCATGCGCGGTGGAGGTGGTTTCCGTGGCGGTGCCTCCAGAGGACGTGGTGGCCCTCGGGGAGGTGGTGGTTTCGGTGGTGGTCGCGGTGGTGGTTTCTCGAGGGGCGGTGGCAGAGGAGGCCCCCGCGGTGGCGGTGGTTTCTCGAGAGGCGGTGGCCGGGGTGCCCCTCGCGGCGGTGGTGGTTTCAGACGATAGACGGTCTCTGTCTTTTGGTAGTACTGTCTTATTACGGCGTTTTGGGAAAAGGGAGCTCTTGCAGGAATTCATTTGTCTCTATATTCTTGCGCGTCCTAGAAAAGAATCTGCTGCTTTGCTGTACGCAGAGGCTGTCGCGGATTTGCTCAGCCATGGAATTCATGTATTGCAACGATTAATCACGCTGAATCTTGTTCTAAACCTCCCGTTTGCCATAGTATTTCAGTGCCTACCTCTTGATCCTTGAGTTGTCTGAATAGTAGATGCAGTAGGCGACAAGCCCGGTAAGGGTGCCTGTGGCGCAGTGGTAATCGGTCGGCACTCGGCAGCGGCAGCACCGTAGTGTGGCTGGTGTGAGGGTGGCGCAGGCAACACCGCCTTGCAATGACGTCTGGCCACGCTTGAGCCGTAGAATCTGTGCGCCTGTCAACACGCCTGCTCAAGGTAGCTGCCTACCATTGCATCATTCCCCTTCGACCCTTACAACCCACCCTTTCCACATAAACAAACATCCCGACCTGTCGAGAATCTACCTTACGAGCTTTTCTTTCTTTTCCAGCTTGAGCATGTCTCGCAGGATATCTACCATGCCGTCGAATACCTCAACGAATAGCGGTGGCCCACCTGCGGGTGACGGTGGTAAGTTTGCATCCTGGCGATACTTCCTCAAGGGCGCGACGGACTAAAAGACTCGTAGGCCAAGAAAAGCAGAAGATGCTTCTTTCCTCGGAAACCGGCCACTTCAGCATGATCAGGTAAGTTTTCGTGGTTTTGCTCTGGGGCCTTCAAAGGTCACTGACGCAGATTCGCAAACCAGGGCGATGCATCTCGCAGATTTAGTCACTGAACTCAATGGTAAGAACCCATTTCCCTCCGGAACATTATTCCGTCTACATCTCATCCGCTAACGCGTCTCTAGGATTTTGTGGAGGCAAGCTCACATCTCACTTCGGCTCGATATCCGCGAACTGACACTAACCGCTCATAAACAGTGATGTCCGTCTTCTCGTCTCTGCGTTACTGTCTTGGCGATCCCCACGAATTCGGTGCCATCTGGGCTGCCCTGGCTTTCATGCCATTCGGGCTATTCTTCGACTTCATGGACGGAAAGATTGCTCGGTGGAGGAAAAAGTCGTCGCTTATGGGTCAGGAGCTCGACTCCTTGGCGGATTTGGTACGCCCCCTCCCCCACCCCCCCGGGTCTCACACCGGCAAGTGACTGATTGCCTGCTTTCTGTACTCTAGATCTCCTTTGGCATGGCACCCGCCGCGGCAGCTTTCGCCCTCGGAATGCGCACAGGCCTCGACCATCTGCTCCTCTCCTTCTTCGTTCTGTGCGGCTTGACGCGGTTGGCACGGTTTAACGTGACCGTTGCGGTCCTGCCCAAGGACAAGTCCGGCAAGTCTAAGTACTTCGAGGGCACCCCGATCCCCACAACCCTGTCCATCGCGTCTTACATGGCCTACTGCGTTTCGCAAGGATGGGTGCTGGACGACCTACCGTTGGGCGTTGCGGCCGAGGGTACGATGTTTGAATTCCACCCCTTGGTGCTCCTCTTTGTGCTCCACGGTTGTCTGATGGTCAGCAAGACGCTGCACATCCCTAAGCCATAGATCAGGGCAGGGCTTCACAGACAAGCGTGACGCTTGTCTGGACTAGGACTCCCGTTTCTGATAGAGATGTCTTTCACGAGCATATATACCAAGGGGATACTAAAACAAAAGTGGACATGAAGCATTTATCGGAGATAACGCAGATGTTGCGGATTGAAAATGGGTGGCATACCTTGCATGCTGCGGGGTGTCGTTGCCTCCGTATTCTTATTTAATCTAAATGAATTTTTACGATTCCTTGATATGAAGCTTGTTGGATGCGGTGATCGTACGGAGTAGATAGAACTACTGGGTGTGCTGCGCGCCTTTCCTCAGATCCAAGTGCTTGAGCATCTACCCGTGCTTGGAGTCAACAAACGAGTCACAGCACATCGGCAGTAACGCACCGCGAACATCTGGCCATACTTAACTCCAGGCTCATACAAGCCATGGCCACAGTTTCCAGGCACCAACTTATACCTACCTTGAGAAAAGGAGGAACTGCCCATTCCCAATATATCTACGGGGTACCTATTCAATAGTCATGTGTCGGGTCTCACAGGACCGCCGCCCTCCGTCCGGAATATAGAACCAACAGGTCATCCACCCAGACCTCCATCGGACAGATCATTTACCTACCTACCTACCTACCTAGGTACCTTGTAGTAGTATCACGCAACGATCAAATGATCCATGATGATGACGACGATGAGAATGAGTATCCCATAGCTTGCGCTCGTGCTGATGATCCGATCCGCTGACCTACTCAAGTAGGTAGGTAGATGATACCTCATGCTGGACCCCCAACCTGACTATTTCCCCAACATTGGGGATAGAGCTGCGGACGCCACTCGGCCATTCACACACACACACACGCCCTCACTTAAGTACTCTCAATAATGATGTTGTATAGTACTTACTACTTACATAAATATATGACTAAGGTACTTACACAACCTAGAATCGAGGACGGGCGGAGTTCTGTTCCTCATCCCCGAATTTCTCACTCACCCACTCATTCACTCACCCAGGTCAGTCAGGTCAGGTAAGCCCAGTTCACAGCCAGCCAGACTGACAGACAGCATCCCAGGGCCCAATTTCCCCATTTCCCTACACGGTCAACCATCTTGGCAAAGGAATAAGTTGAATCCTTCCAATGCCAACACGACACTAGTAACCGGCCTTTTTTCTTTTTTTTTTTTTTCTATCCGTCCTTTATTTACATATACGCCCGTATTACTACCTAAATCACGCGGATGGGGAGAAAGGTAGTAGTAGTTTATAAATGGAAAAAAACTCGGCAGAGCAGCAGAGCTACCAGAGCAAAGCAAAGCAGAGACATCGTATCGTGGATCATCATGACACGTTCTAGACCCTCCCACCTCGGCCTCGTAGTCGTCCAGGGTTTCACTCCGCTGGGTCCCGGGTACGGACGGGTCCCTCTTCTTCGCTTCCCTCCCCTTCCCTCCCCCCTCTCTCCTCTGTAATGGCTCATCTCAGTCTCACCGTCTCTTTTGGATTTTCGGTGATAGTCCTACCTACATACATACCTATGGAGATGCCTAGTCACTAACCTAGGTAATTATATCTACCCTGGTGGTATTGGTTTTCTGTGTACGGAGTACATGGGTTATGGGCCATTATTGGGAAGAAGGAAGAGGAAAGAGTCGAGACGAGGCTAGAATTCTCCTTGTGGATGACGGACGGATGGATGGATGGATGGATGGGCTCCGTCGGTGCCCGGGGCTGGCTGGCTGGCTGGCTGGCTGGCTGGCTGGTGATCTTCGGTCTTTTGTTCGTTTGCAATGGCTAGATGTGGTTATTGGTGGTGGGTATATACAACCGTATGGAGTATTGGCTACTATTAATTAGCCTTGGGCTGGGCAGTCTGACAGTGAGTCAGAACACGGTGGGTGGATGGGTGAGTGACAACAGCCTAACGTGACATTTGAGCATTGTGTGGCACTCACTCCCCAGGTTTTTGTTGTTGTTGTTGAATCCAGCCAGCCCTGCCAGTGCTAAGTAGGTATCTACTTGGGATAGTTCGGGAAGAGCAAGGCCAGACAGGTAACGGCTTCGGATTATGCCCTGCCCAGCCTATAGGCCAGGATGGGCGGTACATTAGTAGTAGCCGGAAGTGTCAGGGCAGTGGTCCCTGACTCTGGTCTTTAGATAGATACTAGGTAGATAGTGTCTGAGTCTCGCATGCTGAAACACACAATAAGCTTATTTGTGCCCGTCTGTCGGCGTCAACATGCTTCATGCTTTGTGCTTCCAGAATAGTTTCACCCGCCCTGGGAATGTGGATTCGGTAGTGTGAGTCAGGGTGCGTAGTATGGCATGTATGCGCTGAGAGGTTTTATCTTCCTAGATATGGAGTAGCAAGGCATTCCTGTCGGTATGTGTGTATGTTAATGTGGCTCAAGTCATCAGTACGTACAAAGTGATGTTCATGCGGGAATACACTCCGTACGAACTAGCAGTTAGAAAGCCGTCATCTGGCTCCATCCCCCCCTCTATCTATTGCAAACGGGCCATGGCCTTAGCAGATTATTATTCTCCTGGTAGACAGTCGAGACGCCGACTGCTGCGCTGCACTGTGCTTTTGCAGTGCATCAACTCTGCAGATACACGCGTCAAGGGGCGGAGGTTCCTTACATTATTGCGGTCCCTGGAGCTATTTACTAAGCGGTAGCTACCTATCTAGTTAACCACACCCAAGGGCTGCAGAAGAAGGGGTTCCAGTTCCACCCGCGGGCCTCCCTCCCCCGGGAACGGCCGACCGCTGGAACCATGGAAAACCAGCCCAGGTTTCCATCGCATCATAGTAGGTTGGCTGTGGCCAAGAATGATGCAAGAGAGAGGACACCTCAAATCGATCGAAACAAACCGTTGGACGTCGCTCCGGAACGACGATGCCAAGGCGTGGGCATTTCTATCCGATCGAACTCCCTGAGTCGGGGGTCGAGCTGGTCCCTTCCGTACATAGAAGGAGGGCCCGCATGGTGGAAAAATCAAACGCTCGACGCCTAAATCCAGCTTGGCTCAAGGGTCCATTTCTTTCCGCTCACCGGCTGTTTATTGGCCCGTCAAGGATTGCCAGCGCCTACGGAATAACTACTACTACACAGTACTGTGTATGATAGCCGGGCGCCGGCCAGTCACGGCCGTTGCCATTCCTCCTTCAGAAGCAGATGTGCTGGCCATCAATTTGGGGGAAAGGGTGTCATACATATTTCCTGGAAATTTCGGGTGTTGGATGCTTCTGCACATCTGTTTTGAGGCAGTTGGAACGATGGAGGGGAATTGGCTGTGGTTGTCCAGATTGCACAATAGTCTGTAGTAGTTAGTACTCCGTACTTGCAGTACCTACGGAGTACTTAGTAGGGGGTTCTGCATGGAAATCGCTACAGTGGCCGGGAACACCAAATTGTCCCGTCTTGCAGAACAGCAAGGAATGGCGCAATAATAATGTCCCGTTGAACAGCTCATCACCACTGGTGACAGTCAGATTGGAAAGAGATCACCGAGTCATTCATTATTATCTATTCATCATCATCATCATCATAATCCATAGCCACGACCGAAATCGACACCGACACCGACACCGGCACACCCGCCCAGTGCCCACACCCACACACCCACACCACCACCACCGCTGATGGAGGAGTGAAAAGCTGCCCGTGTCTTCCTTGGGTCACGAGCGCCCCCGTTGAATGGTGGGAGGATCCTGGAGCTACTATTAATACATTGCGCCCCAGGCAAGTCTCACTTCTGGCTTCTTTGTATGGCGGAGGTTGCTTCTTGTCCGAACCACCCGAGGACGGACGGATAAGTGACTTGACGGTGTGGGTGTGACAAGCTCTGTCCTCCCTCCCTTCTGCTGCGCGTGCCCTCATCGGCAAACATGTAGTAGTATTATGGTGGAAGAATGTCGCACGAAGGTATGGTTGGATTTTTGACCCGAATGTCTGCCCATACTGGTATGTTTCTGGGAGCCCTACATTGCTGCTGAGTAGTAGTAGGATGTCTCGATGGTCATTCTTCTGGGTACGTAGTCCATAGTATCTATCTATCTACAGATAGTAAATAGGGACTCCCAAGTCGGCCGAAGTATGAGCATGAGCATGAGCATTCAGCATGTGCATCACCATCACCATCACCATCACCATCAACAGCATCCCCTCTTTTTGCCGCCATGACCCGGGCGGGCTTAGCGCATGCCACTCATGGCCAGAAAGGGGAAAGGATGGGCCCCTCCTCCGTGCCTTCCCATCCTATCTAGTTCTGTCGTACTCCGTACTTACGCAGGACTAGTGCGCCGTGCCCCTGGACGGCGGCGCTGAGGTCAGCGGCCGGTCGCGGGTATGATTGGACCCGGGCGGCCAGGTACGCGGGAAGCTGGTAAATTACCGCCCTGCGCATCCAGGGTCAAGTCCCGTCGGGGAACCACCAAAAACGACCCTAAAGCGTACCGCGTATGGAATGGCGGGCTGTCATTGGGGGAGCGAGGGGGGAATGATGCTCCTCCTCACGCTTTGTTTGTCCCTTTTTTTTCGCCTTGGCCAGATGGGAAAGTTAGACTGCCTCTCCTCTGCCTTCCCCCTGGTATCTAACAGACTAACAGACGGACGAACAGTAGCAGCAGTACGGAGTAACTAGCGTCGCTTAATCCCTTCCCGGCAGGTGAGGTCCTGCAGTCACTCTCTCCCTCCCCAATCCGTCAAGTCCTGGGAAACTGTCACTCGTTCTATCGTCTCCCCTTCTTGTCCATCCCTTCGCTACTTCACCCTCCACACTCTTTTTTGGGCCTGAGGATCATTATTGACGGGCTGTCGGGCATTCTTGTTTACCTTTCCTTTCCCGATCCTCTCCATCCCTCCCTCCCTCCCTCTCTCTATTTTGCTTTCACCTTCGCTTGACAAGGCTTTCACGCTACTGGAGATTCCCATCCTGAGCCCCCTGGGCCATAATAGAACTCCGTCTCCCCTCTGATTGCAGTTGCTGGGGGCGATTCCGATCCTGGCCGTTTCTCTGCCTAAACCGCCCGCACAGGTGTGCTCATTAAACCCTTTCCGACAGAAAGGGGGGGCTTGAAACCACCCGTCTCCAGGGCCCTTCCCCGCCAGCGTCAGGGACCGCCTGTTCCCAAGGTAGACATCACACACACAACACTCACTCTTTCATCGCCATCTTCACTCGATCTCTCACCTACTCGCCTGCTCGCCTGCTCACCTAACTTCCATTCGCTTTTACTCTGCTGTCGCCTAACCCGACCGGATACCCACACCTCGTCCCCATCATCTACGTCACGCGCCCTTATTTACGACCGGCCCTTGTCCACGCTTGCCCTGTTCGCTTCGGGACACCATCGCGAGACGAGTCTAACAGCGGGGACAAAGTGAGACAAAGAACAACCAAGCTTTGATACAGCTTGAAGAGGCCCAAAGGGTTACGCGGGTCGTCCCTTTTCCTTCGCTTGATCCATCATCTTGCGCTGCTGCGTCTGAAACCTATGTTCAGACACTCATACTCGACCCTCCTGTGATCACTTACTCCGTCCACCATGTATCATCCCACAAAACCCTTGACCTTCCGGTCGGCTCTGGCGGCTTCTGCCGTTTTCCTGGCTGCCAGCTTGCCCGCTGCCCACGCCTATACAGAGGTATACAACGGCTGTTACTCCAACTCGACGCCATTGACGGACCAAGGAACCTACACATATCAAAGTGATGGATACTGTCAGAAGCTGTGTTTGAAGGGCAGCTACACCGTGTTTGCTTTACATAATGGACAGGACTGTCTCTGTGGCAATGAGTTGCCTGCATCGTCGGCCTTGGTTTCTGACAGCAAATGCAACATCGAATGTGCCGGTTGGCCTAGTGTGGACTGTACGTTCCCTGCTTTCGCCCCTCTCTAATGACTTGGTTTACTGATGGTCCCAATCACAGGTGGTGGTTCCGATACGTATTCGGTTTACCTCACTGGTATGGATAACGACGTTGAAAACTATTCCGCCTCCTCAAGTACAACATCTAGTGCTGAGAGTGGAACGTCCGCTACATCAACGACCCAACAACCCCAAGCCCACGTTGTCACCAGCGCTGGTACCACACAAACAGTATATGAGACAGCAGCAAGCGAGACGACGGCTGCAAAGGCCGAAAGTGCCACGACCTCTGCGGCAAGCAAGGATAAGTCGACCGCCAGTACTGCTGCCATTGCTGCTGGCGTCGTGGTGGGTGTGGTTGGCTTGTGCGCTATTGTCGGTGCTGGTTTCTTCCTGTGGCGCTTCAAGAACCGGAAATCTGTTGAGGCCCAGTACCGCCGCAGTGTTGGTGTGGACAACTTTGGCAATCCGATGTCCCAGAACTCCATGTCGGATTCTAGATTTGACGGCGACTTCATGGCGCAGAGGCGTCAAAGTAACGGCAGCATCGACGATGACCAGGATTTCTCGCGTCGGATCTTGCAGGTGAGACTGACTCGGTGATACCATAGAATAACCGTGGCTAACATGATTTCCAGGTGACGAACCCTGATGGACGCCTTCATCATTAAAAGGCTAAAGGCTTTTGTTACCATTTGACAATACCGAGTGATGCATCGAGGTCCACCTGAGCTCCACGTACCCCCATCGGCTGAGCCATGCGCTCTCGTCGCTTAACACCTCACACTCGACCTTCGCTTGTCGCAACCCGTTGCGCTTTTATGATAGCGTCTTCTTTTCTTTTTCTTGCTTGGCTATTTAGCGACCTTGCGATACCAGCGCCCCACGACCAGGATATGATATCCTCTCGATCGTTGGCTATTAAAGCTCCGCTCCTACCTGCATGCGGTATCGTACCGGTCTCAGTGGATATTAGTCGACGGTGTGCAGCCCTGAGAAACTCGATTATTTGGGTACTCAGCGCTCCCCGTGGATCATCCTTGGGCTGCCAGACCAATTGCGGTTGCACTCGCGGACCGCCAGATTTCCTTATCGCAAGGACCTCTAAAGGGCAAGGCTCGCTGGACTGGACTGCGGCACATCCGTCCAGCATTTTTGTATTCTGAAAAGGCGTTTGATGCGGGCTGTATCTTATTTTGGTTCCCCTCGCGGACAGCAGTGATTTCCCCATACCTTTTTGTTTTTTGAAACCAGGAACCCCCGATCTGTTCTATTTTTGTGATGTGCTTATTTCTATTGGCGATCTGCCACGCTTGCTTCACCCCCGGCACTGGCCTTGGTGTGAAGTCTGTAAGTAAGGTGATGGACAGGCCTGTAGCTAATGTGAGGATGAATGGATACCATGTATTTTCCCTGAATTTGTGTCTTGGCCCTTGGCCTAGAATTAAATGAGTGTCTGGGTGTCTGATGGGTGGTGTGGCAAAGCAACACATCTCGACTATGCCGTTTATGCTAAAGATACTCTGCTTTCCTTTGCCCCCCCTCGCTATTCGTATTACTGTCATCCATCCATTTGTAAATGTCCTGTGCGGATACTTATATGGCGGAGATAGCTTAGTATCCCGGTATACTATATCATCACTGTATATCGATTGTCCCACCCCTTATTTATAACTAGTTCATGAACACTCAACCAATTACAGTGACACCTATGAATATATGTGTATATATAAGAATAAGAGATGTAGACAAGAGTAACCAGTGCATGTGCAAACATTTAATAGGGGTACTACTACTACTACTACTACTACTACTACTACTACTACTACTACTACTACTACTACTACTACTACCACCACCACCCCAGATAGATAATTCTTGCCCTCTTTCTCAAACACCCATTCCATCCAGACAGTATAAAAAGTACTCAAGGGAGTTCATTTTCGCTACAAGGAGCACACATACCTGTCTCTACCCTCTGATTATACAGATACTTACTCCCTAGATGGATGTAAATTATAAATCCTCCCAGCCTGTTTAATTAATATAAGTAAGTAGTAAAGTAGATATACTTATACTGCTTACAATGTTGGAGACAGTATATTGCCTTACTTTCTTTACTACCACCAACTAGAGAAGGAGGAGAGGCAGGCAGGCAGACAGGCAGGAGGCACTTTCGGATGGGTTCCTGGATGAACAGTGGAATTTATTTCTATCTATTGCTTAATTTCGTTATTGGAGATTCCTGTTGGGGGGGGGGGGGGGGGGGGGGGTAAGATAGATAGATAGATAGATGGCTAGTTTAGCTAATAGGCTATTATTGTGCATCTGAAGAAGCTGATTCGAGCTCTGATCCTGCTGGTATGCTGGTATATTGGCTGGATTTGGGTAATGCCTGAATATTGGATTTTAGATTTAAGTGTTTTGTACAGGGAGGAGGGCGGTATAGATATTGGATTGACTTGCTAGGTAATTAGAAGTAGTCTTTAGATTTGTCTTTAGCAAGTTTCTCCTCGTGAGTTTCTGGTTTTGATGGGATGGTGGTGGTGGTGGTACTATAATGTGAAGTGTTTGGCTGTCTGGGTTGTCAAACATATATTATATGTTAGATACTGTAGGGTACTGGCTGGTTTTGCTATGCCGATTCAACTCATGCGAATGTTTGCTTTTCTGAAGTTTCTTATACTAACCCAAGACCCATCCTGGGTATTTCATCCAACTGTATTATCGTCCATCAGGCCTTTGAATTCAGAACCACCGAACTTGAACAGATGTTCTCATGTTTGAACACAAAGGTGGCCCAGTCGACCCGACCCGACCCGACCAACAGGAATGACCGGTTCAGCCCAGAATGCGGGGACGGCGACAAAGTACAGAGTACTCAAGTCATCGATTCCGCGGGTTCTTTGTCTGCTCGTGTTTAAATGTTTGTTTGTCCTCGACGTGTCTTCTCAGGTGTGGAATGACGGTCATTCAGCACATATCTCTGTATATACGGCTCTACCTACGTGCCTACGTGTCTATATGCTTGCCTGTCTACCTACCTACCTACCTACCTACCTACCTACACACACGTACAATCGCGTATCCATTACGCACATAAGCAAAAGATAAGGAGGTGGCAAAACAGAAACAAGACAAGCAAGATATGCCTCGCAAACGGACCACCGCGGAAGAAGGAGATACTGGATTGCAGCCTCTGAGCAAGCCAGACCTAGAACGGGCGAGCAAGCGATCGAAATCTGACCTCAGGGCTAGCATGCAGAGGCAGAGGTGGAGGAGGGACGGTCCAGGCACAGAAACAGCAGCAGCGGCAGGCCTGGACCAATTCCTCCCCTATCCGATCCATCAGGTCAATCGCCTCCTGGAGCCCGGGCCTGTCGTACTCGTGACTACGGGGTCCCTGGCCAACCGGACGCACAACATCATGACCATGGGGTTCCACATGATGATTCAGCACGAAGAGCCAACGCTGATCGGGGCCTGCATTGGCCCGTGGGACAAGAGCTACGATACCTTGAAGAAGACGGGCGAGTGTGTGCTTGCCATTCCCGCGGTGGAGATGTTGGAGAAGGCCGTTGACATTGGAAACTGCAGTGGCGAGGATGTCGATAAGTGGGAGACATTCGGGATCAACCCTGTCCCAGCACCGGAGTATGTTTCAGATTCTGGGTCCGCAGAGGAGGAAGAGGGAAAGGGGGAAGAGGAGGAAAGGGCACAGACACGGGCACCATTGGTTGGAGGGGAGGACGTTGTGGCTAATATCCAGTGTGTGGTGCAGGATCGAGCGTTGGTGGCGAAGTACAACCTGTGGGTGCTGAGGGTGGTTGGAGCATGGGTGAATAGGGATATGGATTTAGAATATGGCCAGGGGAGTAAGAACGCAGGAGACGAGAAGAACTCTGTTGGTGGCAGAGAGCTAGGGGTGAGGGAAATGAAGATGGCTCACCATCGCGGGGATGGCAGATTCGTGGTGGACGGAAAGGAGGTGGATCTGAGGGCCAGAATGGTCAAGTGGAAGGAGTTTCAGGATTAGGTTCGCGGAGTGGCCGCTCATCTCATGCTTGCAGAAGACTGTGTCAGATCTCTCTGCACGGTGCTTCGTCCCAACGCCTGTGCCCGCAGTCATGCTGTTGGTTGGTAGACGGTAGGGACCTGGAATGGTGAGACAAGTATGACAATTTCTCTGTTCACCTAATCCTAATCAGTATAATATGGAGAGTGTCCTTAGATGCAGGAACTGCTGGTAGTATCATGCTTAAATTGCGGTTACTGCGCGTATGAACGAGTCAGCGGTAAACTTCGAACCAACATGTTGGTTCGTAGTGGCTCGTGTTGGGGGCTGTTCCTATTGCGTTGCTTGCATCAGAACTGGCCCCAATTGGATAAGCATCATATTTCACAGCATCCAGCCTGGAATAGGTTGCAAGTCCGGGCTCAGCCGAATGTAACACCACATATCAATCCGTGGAAGGTGATGGGAATAAGGAATCGTGGGATAGCACGCTGGTCGATGATGACGCCATGGCTTAAAGCCCCGCAATGATTAACATGTGTGTCACGCTGCCATTATGGCCTGGGATACGGGGGAGATAAGGAGATCCTCAGTGGCAAAAGCCCCGGCCGTTGTCCAGCAGTATCCCTGCCATCGTATTGTCGCAGAGCGCAATATGATCTTCACGGCTCTCGAAGGGGGGTTTGCAACCTGCACACGTGTAGTCGGATGAAACACCCCTGCATAGCCTTGCTATCATGCAGAAGGCTTGGTCCACGATAGACGCCGGGCAAATCAGCCAGGCGGCATTTAATATCTCCTCAGCATGCCATTAGTCAATGGTAGGGCTATTCTCAGAAGGATCCAAAAGATCATGCATCGACAAGGGCTCCGTAATAGCTAGCAGGGAAGCGGGTCCTTCCAGTGTTTAGCCCGCGGTCAAAAATGGCTGTGCAGCGGGGTGACAGGAATTGGCTAGTTCCACTTAGCAGGATGACAGGTTGATAATCTAGATTATCTATAGACCGGCCTGACGGATGATATACTCGCATTTTGATAGTCGATCGATTCGGTACGTGGCAATCACCAGCGGCTCGTAAGAGACATATGAATCCCGGTCAGTAACAGTAAATCAAAGCAACTGCTTTCTGATCGGTTGGCGGACCGGCCAACAGTAAGAATTAGATCAGACCATGTGGCTATTTTCCGCCCCAGGGCGCATGTCACCTCTGCGATGGGGGCGGAAGGAGAGGCCTCATGGCTCTGTAGCCCGTGAGCCTGCTACTTGTGCAGTAGTTTGCAGGCTACATGCTGCACGAGGATGTGCTTCTCCCAAAGTGGTATCCAACGTAAACCGGAAGTTGGTATATAGAATGTTCGAAGTAGTATGGAAGCAACTCTCCACCAATGACGTCCGGAGAGGCCGAGCAGCAGATAACCTTGCCCTGATACCGGGTGACTAGGTTACAACGTGTCCAACCTCGTGTTGGTCACTATGCGCTGACAGGGAACATGCTGACAGGGGAAAGCCATGGTTCTCGGATTCGAAATTGGAAGTGGATTGCGCCTAGACACACTGCAATCAACAGTATACCATGGAAGAGACGGGATAAACGGAATGCACATTGAAAGAGGATAAACGGCATACAGCCTCACGAACTCCACCCTTCAGATGGGATATGCCGATATGTGACTGAGATCAGTGCAAGTCTTGGGGCCCGTGGGAATATTCGACATCGGAAGGGGCCGTTCCGCCTGTTGAAGGCTCAGCCTGGTCTGGAATGCTCGAGCCAGATACACGAATGGCATAGCAGACGTCGATCACAGTCAACATGGGCACAATGACGGTTGGTCTGGTCGGCCTCCCCGGTCGTCAGTTGCTTTCTGCGTCAATCAATGAGGCTGATTCGCTTGTTCGTTTCGCACAAAAGACCCGCGGAGGATACGCAGCGGCCCACGGGGTGGACAATCATGCAGGCCAATTTAGACGAACTTGAATAGACTGCTTGGCAGTGGGGGAGTAGGCAGACTTCTGCTTTAGGATGAGAATAACAGTCGCTCAGGCTAGTATTGTTATTCATTAGACAAGACCGACGTTAGCACGTACATAGTGCCATAGTTAGCTGGCCGACTAGGAACCGTCCCCTAGTTTCTCCAAATGGGGGACGACGGCTCCAGCGGCTAATCGCCTAGTCGACCGGTGTGCTCCAATTGTAGCTGGCGTCAGCTGCCTAGCATGCTAGCTGCAGCGCTTGATTTTAGTGAGAGTATCGAACGTATCTAAATTCTGAATTCCGATTATAATGTTGCTTATCCCACGGGGGAATTCCATTTAAGTCTTGGAATTTGTCACGACGTAACCAGGGACTGGGACGTGCCCACAACAAACCTGAGGTGTAGGTAGAATAATAATGTGGGCTCCATAGTCCATACTATGTGCCGACCTCTCCACATGAGTGGGGCTAGGGCAAGAGGCTGATCGAGGATGAGAATAATGCGAGGACGCCGATGTGATTATCGTTGAACGGTGGGTTTCTCTTGGTTGAGGGCTCATCTTCGTGTGTTTGCCTGGACATCAGTGATGGACGGTAGCTGGAGGTAGGGAGCCAGGTTTCTGTCTAAGCCTTACAGGCTCTTTTCAGTAACAGACATGGATTGTCCGTCAAGGGTATACGCGGATGCAGCATTCTTCAAGGATTCCAGGGATACTGATAGACCCGATTCACGCGATGGCGCCAAAATTGGGTGGTCTTGCACGATCCCGCCCCGAGATGGATTACATAAGGCCCGCCGGCCTCAGGCAAGGCTGATTTGAATTCCTGATTTTTGATCGCCCGGAGAAAAAGAAGCCTTACTGTGAACCGGTAGGGTAGGCTTAGGCCCGCCATATGGAGGGGCCAGGCAGGCTGGCCGATGATCACAGTGTGTTTCAGATTCCAGGTGCTCTGCGCTCCGTATCGACTCCGTGTGGCGGACAGTTGGGGATGAGGTAAGATCATGAGATGATCGTGTTTGTCATGCCATCCGGCCTTGATTCCTATCCATTGACTGGGCTGAATGATTCGAGCAAACAAGGCGGATAATTGGCTTGCTCTCGCGTGGTATTCAGGCTCACAAGCCCCTTGGAGTGCTGATCATCAGGTTTGACGGCCGCTGCTCTTCTCGAAGGGGCTGTCCGTCAATCAAGGTCAATCATCCTACTTACCATCTACTCCGTACTGCCTTAGCGACGAGACCTCTCGGATCCAACCCCGGCCGTGAGGATGCAGGATGGACACAGGATCACGTTTCCATAGTATAGCTCACAACTGTAAATCCTCCAGGCATCTTGTTATCCAGTCGATGCAACATCTCCGAGCCAGACCACCTCCTGGAGAAATCAGGAATCCGGACGAGCCCACGGGTACCACGGCCCGGGGAAGAGCTAGGCTCCGTGGGCTCTGGCACCGGATCCCACTTGTTACCGAGCGTCCGATGAAGTCAACGCATGTAGACGGAGCAGGGAGGATTGAACCCGAGACCGCACACGGGTAGACGGGCGTTGAGCATGCACGTTGTCACGGAAGCGTTTCAGCATCAGCGGCGCAGCGAGTGAAGCAATGATGACTGCAGTAACTATCATCACCTTGCATGGCTGGCTAGTTCCGTAATCGGATGGCAGAGCTTCGAAAGGGATACTTTGCGAGATGGGGGAGGGAGCAAAGCAACTAAGTAGACTAACTAGAACTGGGCTCGCTAGCGGCTAGCCTGCCTTAGCGGGGTTGGGGACGCAGCCAACCAGCGGGCGTGGCCACTGTTATTTTGCCGGCGGGCACTATTTTGCACAGTGGTTGCCATTTGCGGCCTAGCGCCAGAGGTGGAGGGGAACTGCCCCGGGCACATGACAGCTCGCGATCGCCTAGTCCTGATCCGGCCAGGCACCCTCTTCCCCTCTTCTATCTACATTCGTTCCCTTGTTTACACACCCACCTATATGTCCCATGTACGGGGTTTGATGTACGAGAATCATCACTGCATCATGACACCCATAATAACAACAATAAAACCGCGTGTCTATCCTGGCCAACTACAAACCTACTAACCAGGTTGAGGAATGGCGCATTCCGCGGGTGGAGAGTGCCCAGCGGGCCTGCACTAAGTACTTATCTAGGTAAGTAATCGGTTCCTCCTTGCTTCCCCACAGGATGACCACGTTGTCGACCTCGTCTTCCCCTCCCCCCCCTCCTACCCCTTCCGTCGCCCGTGCTGCCCAGCCGCCCACGGAGACAGGCCCGGAAAATACGGCTGGCTGCTGAGTAACATTGGCATTGTTGGTTATTATTAGCCTCGAGGCTCTTTCTCCATATCCGAATCAGTGCTTACAGCCATGTGCAACTCGGCAACTAGTCCTATCTATCTCCCTCCCTCCTTCCTATCAGACTGTCCAGCCTGCCTGGCAGGACGCTTGGCTCCGCTGTCTCCGTGCAGACTTCATCGTATTCCCTTTCCTGATTCCTGCCGCGAATCCAGCCGCTGCTAGGATCAATAAAATCGCTGTTGTCATATACCCCAGATGCCACGCGGACATCATGAAACTGCTATCGGTATATCGGTGAATGCGGTCATCAGGTGCATGAGCAGGCATTGGATTGAGAACCTGAGATGCCCACATGGGCGACCCCTTGCCCGACTCGCCAGCATCCTTCGAAGGATTCTGATTCTAGGATGGGGGTCCCCTCCACGTGTAGCCTGGTAAGCCAATGCGGGCTGCAGACATGCTGTCATGGTGTCATGGCTATGCACAGTGGCACACCCCTGCTTGATAGGTGGTACCTTACTCTTTCCCTGCTCCTTTTGCCTGAGGCATTCATTTTCAAACAAGTTCAGAGTCTCCATCGGCCAAGCCGCCTGTTGACTAGCCTCCTGACAATTATCCGCAACTAGACTCTACTCCAAGTCTCCAATGGCCCCCGCTCATCATCCCCGGGCTAGATTTTCCGGAAAAGTCTGAGATGGCACCCTGCGGTCCCTCCAGGCTCCTGGACTCCTTGCGTGTGGGCTGTGGAGGGGTGTCAGTGGTAGTCCTGCTTTTAGTGCTCCCATCGATACGCAATAATGAACGTTTCCCCACCAAGACACCCGGTATTTCACACCAGGAAGATGGCTCCAATCGGAGTCGACCGATCATATAACATCTGGGCTCCTTCGCTTGGCAAAAGCCTGCTGACTGCGGTTGCTATCTATTAGGGCTCTTTTCAATGGCACCCTGTCCTGTCGATTATTAGCCCGAGGGTATGGGATCCCGCTTACTACGGGGAAATCGGCCTACTTGCAGACCGTGATGCGGTTACACCATCCTGCCGCGGATCCTAGACACATGGCACCGGGATAATTTGCGATTAATCTAGAGTCTGTCAGGTGGTAGCGGAGCTATCTATCTAGACCCTCGATGGCAGTGTAGTTATCACCAGCCATGACAGAATGCCATATGGGCCATCTCGGTATGGATCTGCCTCTAGTCCAGAACCGGTCGCATTTGAAGGCCCAAGCCCCAACCCACCTGGTAGCTCCCACTCCGAGGCCATTGACGGAACGGGACTTCCGCAACCTTCATACGGGAGAACCGTGTCTGTGATCCGATATTCTCCCTAGTGGACCGCAGGAATTGCACACCCGTTGAGCAATCCATATCCCCTGGCTCTGAGGCTGTTCTCGGTCTTATCGAGATTGTGTGCGGTGGCCCGTTTGCTTCCCAGCCCATCTCCGACTAAGGTACTCCGTATTACTAACTGCATATTCCACAACCAGATGTCATCCTTCTCGAAGCGCAAGGCTCAGCGTGCAGAGTTACACTGATCCTCGACATGAAACGAGCTAGAAGCCTGTGCGAAGACAGAAGGGGGCCAGGACATCATCCAGGGAGCGTGAACGGCATGGATGTTCGTGTGCTCGTTATCTTCCTGCCTTCGTGTACTGTACAAAGTATGTAGGCGAGGGGCGGCGAAACGAGAATGCTGGCCCCACAGGGCTGGGTACCTCGAGGTAGTACGCGATACTCAGCAAGGGGGTACCCAGCGCCCTAAGGCTCTCCCACTACGGAATACGCCGTGCCCCTGTGGGTACTAGCGCCCAAGGTAGCTGGTGGTACATCGCTTCATGTAATATTACGCCCTGTGGTATTAGACCTGTACCGTCAGTCGCAGTGGACACCCAATTTAGATGTGTCTATCATCATCACGGATATCGCTTCGCTATCTACGGAGTACCATGTGGGAGATGGAGCTATAGCTCGCATTCACTTTAATATCGGATGCTATTACACCGTGCCGAAGTAGGTGCCCCGGTCTCTATACAAGTGTCGGGGACAATTTGGCAACAAGTCAAGGTTTAAAACGTTGGATGGCTAATGTCATGTGTGTGGTCAGCGGCGTAGAGTGCTTATCGCGGCTGTTCCTTTTTTTCCCTTCTCTTCACTTTGCTTTTCTTCACCAAGTTTCCTTCCTGTGCCCCTGATTCCGGGTGCTAAGTCTTCCTCCCGTGGTCTGCAGAGAGGTAAAGGGCCACCGAGCATGGCCGGCACCAAATCACATGGTGTTGCGGGTCCCGATACGGAATACGGAGCATCCTACGGAGTACCAGCCTACCAGGTAAGTGATGAATGAGAGACATTGCTTGGCAGGCAGACTCGACTTGCTGGCTGCTGGCGGGCTTTAATCCGGCGAGTTGAAGATCGACATGGGTTGAGCACCTTAGCCTCAGTAATATGCATGGCACCAGACACAACATCCCTGCTACTTCACGTGGTAATATTACAGGTTTTATGATTGCGAGTCAGCCGGCTCAGGCCTTCCATCGACAGTACCACGTTGCTAGCTGCCTTAGGTGGTGGGAAGTATCATGCAGTAGTAGTACGGAGCCAGGTGGGTGCTCCATACTTCTTAACCCCGATGATCTAGCGGGACGATTGATGTCCCCAGAGGAATTGCACCAGTTGTCTAAAAGTCTCCAACTTTTTGTTGTTGGTTGCGAGCGAATATTTGGAGACCAGTCATGGCCAGACTCGCTTTCAGCCTCCGAAATCAAGATGAGCACCGCTCCACAACACTAGGGAAAGCCCGATCGATCGCCAATGCTATGACAGTGGAGTTGTGACTCGAGACGGAGAGGCCTCTGGTCTGGTCCGGACGGGGACGGGAAAGTAAAAAGATTCTCTCTCCGGCTAGCGGGGAACCGTTGGGACTTGGGACTTGGGAGGCCTTGCGCGGTGGTTTGCGAGAACGGGAAAGGAACAGGCTTCCTTTCCATGACAAACCTAATCCATGCAGAACTGCTGGGGCTGTCCAGTTAGCATGGCCGACCGATGTTGCGGATGGGTTATAATTAGTTGGTCGCATGGGACTGTCCGTTCCTCTGCAGGTTGGCATCTTGAAACATTGAACTTCTTACCCGCCTTAACGGGATGGTCCGGGAGGTCACGGGCAGGCAGGGAGGCAGGGAGGCAGCAGCATCCTGGATCCGTGCCGTACCACCAGCAACAGCAACAGCAACAACAACTGAACCCTATCGCTGCTTCTCGGATCATGGATGTCAATTGTCTAAACCAAATTGACTGGGTGGGTCGCCCCCACATGGCTCACGTTTAGCCTGGAAAGGATCTTGGCTGGTGCGGTCCGTGGAGCAACTCTAGCTTGGGACCTTTGGCACATTCGCTCCAGCAGTGGGGTCGCTTGAGGCTTGGATCACGGATGAGAGAGCTTGAGGACGGCCGTGGTCAGTCAGGTTCCTGCCACTAGTCCTCTAGCATGCCGACCTAAGGAGGTTGTTGGTTTGCAGGCTAAGAATCGACCTACGAGACGACCAGTCCAATTAGGGGCCTCGCGGAACCAACATTTCCCCCGACCGTGGACTTCCGCTGTAATAATACTCTCCCTCCAACCTCCTAATCCAAGCACGATGTCTTCACTGTTCTGCTCTTGTTCCTCCTTATCAGTAGTGGTACTCCGTACCGCACCCACACCCACACCCGGTGCATGCATGCATGCATGCATGTACCGAGCCCTGTCAGCATTCCGGTGAAGGAACAGCAGGGAGGGCCAGCCATGTACTCTCCGTACTCCGGACTCGGAATTGAACCCGCCAGGCGACTCATGCAGTTGATCAGATGAAACCGCAAAGATGGCGGAGTGGCAGTTTCAGAATCAGACAGTAAGGCATCGACCCCGCTGCTCTGTCGTCACTTCAGGGTGGTAGTCAGGTAGTATGACTCGTGTGTAATTATGGTGTAGTCCTCCGTAGATACATACTTGGTGCTGACAGGATCTACCAGGGATGATTCTAGCCATGTGTACTTTAGGCAGTTTGTGCACGGAGTATTGCCTGAGAGTGGGGTATCCCTTTTTTTTTTTTTTTTTTTTTTTCTCCATTACTCGCTCTCTCGTTCTCCCTTCAGTTTATTACCACCCCTTTCATATTAGTCTCCTTTCTCTGCATACAGGACATACATAGTACGGAGTTAGGAAGAGACCATTCATCAAATTTGCAATCACGATGATTAATTTAATCTGTTCCTTCCTGGCTCCCAGCGAGCCGTCTGGGTACGTCTGGCTGATCCTCGTGGCCGTCGGAGATGGAGATCTAGCTACATACTGTCCTCCATATCTGTCTAGTGCGTACATGACTCTTGCTCATGGAGCCAACCATAGAACCGTTGAAGTATATTTGGGCGAGAACTGCGGTCCGACTGGCCCGTTCGGGCAGGGTACACATCCAAGGCATCGTAATGTAAAAATAATCAACCACACAGGGCCTGTCCTTTTCTTCACCTCACTTCTTGCAGTGCGCCTCAGCCGCACACTTGGCTGCTTTTCGCTTGGAGATTGAGGGGGCGGGGAGAAGAGGGGGGGTGAAGGAGGGGAGGAGACATCCCATGTTGGATTGTCTGTCGGCTGTCATTTGCCCGTTTTCATAACGGGTCCCATTATGACAGTGGATGTGGACGATGGGGATGGCTGCTGAAGCCTGAAGGGCCCTTACCTTCCTTACCCAGGAGCGAAACCTATCGTCCCGAGGCGGTATCGAGAAAATACGGAATTGGCTGTTTCTTCATCCTGGAGTTTGATTTTATATTATTATTGGTTTTTTAATTTCGTGGGTTTTGTGACGGACTGGATCAATTAGATTGATGCCTTCAATCTACTTTCCTAGTAACTACTAACTTACTACTTCTGCTATAACTAATACTACTGCTACTCTAGTCACTGCGGAGTACATCGGTGATAAAATACCTGAATTACCATTACAAGTGCTCTGGGAAGAGCTGTCTGCTCCGACTCTGTGACTGCTACTCCGTACTAGCCGTCGAACATACTGTAGTAGTAGCATAGCCATGCTTGCTTTGATCACCCTGCAGATGGATCATCAGCAAAACCACAATTGGGTTGCTCGCTTAGGACTAGCAGTACTGGCCTGTACTAAGCTACATTCCCTGGTTCTCAGGCCGCAACAGATTGGCCGATAATCGCATTGTAATATTTATTTTTAACCCCTCTTCCCCATTTAATAACTGGGATTATTATGATGATTATTTTGATTATTATTCTTTTTTTTTAATCCTTTCATTTTTATTTTTCCATAATCAGATTATTTTATTCTTCCATTTATTATTATTATTATTTTTTTTTTTCAAATCATTCATCTCTTCCCCCCCCCTCCCCCCAGTTGCCCGGCGATCTTTCGGGGAAGGCCTAGTCTTCACCAGGCCCACACCTGCGCTGGAGTTGTCTGCACCGGTCTAGCCCCATTGGGGGGGTTCTTGTATATCGCCGTGGTTCTTCGCGCACCCTCCATCTCCCACTACTCTAACCCACCCTAGAGCCTCTCTGCCACCATGCCGCCCGTTTCAGATCCTCACTTTCCTTTTTTCATACCTAGTATCTCACTGCCTCGCCCTGGCCTGCAGATGCGAGGCATTTTTCCTGATCTCACTCTCCTTCCTCTTCCCCTTCTGGACCGTTCCCCAATTCTGCTAGCAGACCTGCATCACAGCCCACCTGCCCACTTACCCCCCAATCTCCACACGCATACCACCACGTCCCGTTCCTGACAAGTTCTGGGTCTGTCGCAGAACTGCCAGGGGATCGTCTCCTTCAGGAACTGAAACTATATCTATCACCCAGTCGCCAGTCCGTCTGCTCTCTATCCTCACTTCCACACGCGACTCTATCAAGTCAATTGCTCCTGCCCCTCCATCTCTGGATTGCACCAACAAGACTCACACCAACTACTACAACAAAACTACAACGTCTACCTTCTGCAACCCCCCAACCATTGCGGCCAGGAACAACAACCCATCCACCATGCGTCGAAGCACTACTCAATCGGAGATTCCTCTCCCCATTACCTACACGCCAACCACACACCGCATTAGCAAGGCAAAGAAGGGCAAGCGCGTGCATGCCTGCGAGTACCCGGGCTGCAACAAGGTCTTCACAAGAGCAGAGCACCGCAGGTAGGCATCTGTCTTGGGATCCCAGCCTTCGGCCATCTAATCATGCTAACTGAATCGCACAGACGGCATGAGCTGAACCACAACCCGGAGGCCCTCTATCGGTGTGCCCACAACAACTGCAAGAAGGCATTCCACCGTCCCGACCTACTAGCCCGCCACATGGAGCGACAGTGAGTCAACCAACCGGAATCGGATTCGCACCTTGGATGCTAATGGTCACTTTCAGCGAGTTGGAAGCACAGATGGACCGGACCGCGCAGTGGCAACAGCAGAACCGTGCCCCAATCATGCCCGAGCACTATGTATCCCACGCCACGCCTATGACCTCGCACCCGGGACAGTACCTTGCCGTGACCCAACCGCAGAACGCGATGTCTGTTGGATCTCTCGTGGCCCCTGCTATTCACCCTGACCTTACCGGAGACTGTGGCTTGATGTGGAATAGCGTGGAAATGCCATCTGGACATCATACGCCCATGTACCCTAGCCATCCTCACATCCACGAGTCGGTAGAAGACAGCCGGTTCTACGCTACGCCGGAAACGTGCCCGTCCCCTCTTTCAGATGGTACATCCCTCTCAGTTCACTCCCACTCCCGTTCATCCGTCGTCTCGACACCAGTCACAGTCGTTGAGCCGTATCCCGAGAGCCTCATGGAACCCGACCTGACATCCTCGCCAATGTCCATGCAGTCGAACATGCGCTGCTGGGAGCAGCCAGACACCAGCCTGCCGTCGTTGAGCATGATGCCCCTTCCTCTTTCGGAAGGTCTGCTCCAACCAGTATGTCAATCGCACCCGCCTTTTGCGAAAACGCTAACACGCATCACTCAGACTATCCACTGCCCTTATCCATCTCCCGGCTGGTCAACAACGCATAGCCTCACTTATGACGACCATACTCTTCCGCCTGCGGCATTTCCACCTGTAATGGGGTGGAAGCCATGGGGAATGTGAATGCATACGAAATCAGCACGAAGTGATGACCATGATCTTTCGACTCGATACCCAGCAGCTGGGCTCACGGTGCTTAGTCGGGGCTTATAAGCCGTGTTCTTATACGACTGATGCGCCATTACTCGACCCATTGGGACGCCCGATACGCCGAGACGCAGCGATGCGCACTAATCTTCCTGGTACATTTAATCAGTGTGAGAACGAAATAATGCGACTACAAGAGAAGGAATACACAAGGAAAGGGAAAAGAAGCAGCTCCACGGGATCTCCCCCGGCTTGTTCTCACACCATCGAACCATCATCCGACTAATAATGTCGCGATGCCTCGAGCCTGTCGAACAAGGGCATCGAGGCGGTCATTAGGCCCCAAAAAGCCACAAAAGAACAGTGGCCTGATCCGGTAATCTTTTTTTCTTCTTCTCTAGACTTTTTTTCTTCACTCCCCTATGTCATCTTACTATACCTTCATCTCCTTTGTCACCTTGCTTGGAAAAGCTTCATTCTCGCAACGACTGTTCAATTCAGCTCCTGCTTCCCCCCCCTTGTCCATATGCCTCTCTTCTTTTTTATGTTTCCCATTTGGACTGACTGGGCTTGGGTTGGCCTTTTTTTCTTTTTCTTCCTCTTCACCAAGATATACCCATTTTTGTGGCTTCCTTTATTTACTCTCTGCAATGCGCCCTGGTTTGTTCATATGTCATTCATGTTCTTACTGAGTTATGCTACGTTTATGCGCCAAGGTATTGATTGTCTTTTGTCTGTTTTGGATGTATGTTTGATCTGACCTCATGATGCTTCTTTTTTTCTTTTTCTCTTTTTGTCTGTGTATCTGTATATTTTGATTCCTTTGTATCACTACTGTATCAGTATATTACTACCTATAGAGTGCGATGTTTTGCATGGAATAACTATGGTCTTTGTTGATCATCTTTTACTTTGTTTATTTTATGGGTATATTATTGTAAGCTTGTAAGCTCGTAAGCTTGAAGACTGGAAGACTGGAAGATTGTAGGGTAGTGTGGTTGGACGTGTGGACGTGTGGACGTGTGGACGTGTGGACATGTGGACGTGTGGATGTTTGTTGGAGGTTGTGTAGTTGGGGTCTTAGCTTTGGTTTACTGGATCTTTATTAAAAGGTTCTAGTGGATTATTATTTGGAAGTTGTCAACAGGTTGGGTCTGCCATTCCGTGGGATTCCTGATATTGAAAACTCTGGAGGGAATCGATACTACAACATACAAAGGAGAGCTGTATTTGAAAAGCAATGTACTTACCTAGGTTGGAAGACGGGGTTAGATAAAGGCATCTTGAGCGGATGTACATTAAAGAGTCGAAAGAAGACACTACCTTAGGTATTCTTTACTGATGAAAAGCCCTTGGGAAGTAAAAGTACGTATGTATATATGTATGTATTAGATTCCTACTTAAGGGGATGAAATAGACATGGGACGTTCGAGTAACTGCATCTGCATCTGCGACTGCGACTGCACCTGCACCTGCGACTGCGACTTCGACTGCTACCCGCTCCGCTGAGTTAGGGTACATACGTACGTACATAACGGTAGATAATATACCTCCTCTTGAAACCAGCCACTACATTCTGCCCTGATAATGGATACGGATCAGATCTCATCACAACTCTAACTCCGTCTTCGCTGGAACGACCCTCCAACACCACCCACACCAGCTACGATGCAGCCCCTTCTCCTCTCGAACGAGATAATCGCCGGAGTCGCGCTCATCCTCATACTCAACGACACACGCACCGACCGTGACCCGTTTCTTGGATTTATGCTTGACGCGCCCGCCGATACCGATGATCTCCTGGCGGAAGTAGCCCGGTTGGTCTTCCTCGCGGTGATCCCAGACGTCAGGGGGGGCGGAGGGATGGACAAGGGGGGTGTGAGGGTGGTTTTGTCGTGGGGGACTCGGTGCGTGGCGCGGGGGCCCGTAGTGACGATCGTAGTCGGTAGGACTACCGGATGCTTCGTCGGCTTCGCATTCTACTTCCATTTCGATCTCTTGGGCCGCGAGACAGTCTTCCCCTCGGCCGCATTTCACGCCTTGGCAGCCTTCGCCGATTCCCGTGCCGAGACCCCCCAGGTATGTGCTGTATCGAGTCCGCCAGGACCACACCCGTCGGTAGGTGGTGTCGTTGCTGCGGACTTGGTGCCCGCATTGGTGACACAGCCAGATGGCGTCGGAGCAGGAGCAGGGGGTGCGTTGGAAGGCGGAGATTGTTGTTTGGGAGGGAGAGAGGGGTGGCGTGGTGGGTGATGATGAGGAGGATTCGCAGGGTGGGTGGATGAGGTCGTTGAGAGGGGCTGTGCGGCAGGTGGTGCAGAGACGACGGATGCGGTTTTTGAGCATGTTGTTGTTTGGGGGCTTGATGGTGCAGTTCTGGGTGGATGAGAGAGTTAGAGGGTGGGTTGGATGTATGGTGTGGGGCTCGATGGACTTACCCGGCACACAACTTTGGAGCAGCGGTGACACTCTGCAACCATGTCTCGGGCACATTTGCCAACCTTACCGCGGGTCATTCGTCCGGAGCTTCTGGCGTTCTCGCTCAGGAGCTGGATCACGGACTTGACGTTGCGGGGAATGGCAGCCTTGCTGTCCAACATGTCCGACAGTGTCTCGATGTACTCGTTCTCGCAACGCAGGGTCTGTTTGACCAGCTGCGGGCGATATGGGGCCATGTTCGCGTGGAATTGGCGACATGTTCGGGCAAGGGCGTGCAGGGTGTTTAGGTCAATTGAGCGAGCGATCTCCTTGATGATCCTGGATCCGCAGTTAGCACAACATCCCGAACCAGACACTGGTGCGGCCTGGTTCAAAGTGTTTCATACGGATAGCAGCTCAGAGCAGCCGAAAAGGCGTTTCGATTCGGAGTCTGTTCTTCTTTGGGGAGGGACGGGAGGAGGTTGGACAAGGGCTCTTTGTCCGCCGGACGAGGCGACCCCTTTGGGCTCCCGGCTGAGAGCTTGGACAGCGCAGGCTGCTGCTGCTTCTTTGGTTCTAGGCAGGCATGGAGGAGGGTATCAGGACGCGCGGGTAGATGATGCTGGTTGAGCATATCGCGGTCGTAGTCAATGAATACCACCATCTTGCTCGGATGGGGAAAGGAGTAGGAGTGTATAGTATAGAAGGAAGAGTATCCGCACGGCCCACAGAAGCTAGATGAATGTCCGGCAGGAGTCTAAGTAAAGTGCATGCAGCAGGATTTGGATTCAGACTTCTTCAGAACTCGAACTTAAGCAAGTCAGCCTGATGAATCCGACCGGGTCATAGTCAGTTTATAACGCGTAACGGCGCCCAGCCCACAGCGCGTGACGGATGAAGCCTGCAGTGGAATGATGCGGCAGGGAACGATCCAGCTCCGTCTTCGGCGCGGGTCCTCGCGATCAACGGAAGTGGTTCGTCTCGGCGGACCAGCAGCCGGGACGAGTTTTTCTGGGTCAGATGGGGAAGCGCAGTGCCGAACCGGCTGTTTCAGGAGGTTTAGAGGGGCAGAGTGAGGCGGTTAGATCATATCAGATCGGCCTCGTGGAGCTTGAGGGGAGGAAGTGAGGGGATTTGCTGCCGCACGAGAGGATCTTATCACGGTCAGGTGCCCCGCCTTACCCTTTCGGGCCTCGACGCGCTGCCGTCCCCATCGGGAAGGTGCGAGCCTCGGCCGTGCATGCCCATTTGCTGCTCCTCCTCGTCTTCTGCCTTTGCTCCTTCTTCTTCTTCTTCTTCTTCTTCTTCTTTTTCTTTTCCTCACTCTTCTTCAATTACTTCATGACTGCACCCACCAACTCCCACACGGACAACATCCTCCTCTTGACTACCGTCGCCAGTTGTCTCCCAATCCATCGCCATCTTCATCCACAATGTCCTAATCTCCGCTCACCGCCCACTTATCCTCGGGAATGCCCCGACTGCCCCGATAAGATATGGTGGCTGTCTCCAACGTGGCGGGGCACTGTCACTGCTTTGCCCGCATTGGATTGACCTACATCGCTATCTTCTTACTCCAATTTATGGTTCTTTAAATTACTTTCTCCCCCCGGATTCTCGTCCCCTCACTCGTTCCCGGAACCTTCCACTTTCCCTCTCGAGGCTATCGCAACCCCAACCTCAATTCAAGATGCCCCTGAACTCCAAAGCCGTCTATTCCCGCCTCAACCCCGACCTGGTCCCTTTCGCAAGTCGGAGGAGCACAGTGCACAGTACCAAGGGCATTGTCACCTGCACTCAGCCACTAGCGGCAGCCGCGGGCCAAAGGATTCTGAATGAGGGAGGCAATGCTGCTGTGCGTCGGACCAACCCGAGTTCCTATTTCTTGGATACATGCTGACTATTGAAAGGATGCTGCCGTAGCCGTAGGTTAGTCAGAAATTCCGCACTGGCACAGACGGACGCTGATTCGTGTGTTTTACAGCGGCCGCATTGAATATCACCGAACCCTCGTCGACAGGTATCGGTGGGGACATGTTCTGTCTATTCTACGATGCTAAAACGAAGAAGGTTCATTCTTTGAACGGCTCCGGCCGGTATCCTGCCGGCGCAACGCTTGAGAAGGTCCGGAAGGATCTGAACATTGGCCCTGATGAGTCTGGGAAAATCCCTATGACCAGTGTCTTTGCTGTGAGCACGCCCGGTGCTGCGGCAGGGTGGGTTGATACGGTAGAGAAGTTTGGTAGTGGCAAATTGTCTCTGGAGCAGATTTTGCTTCCAGCCATAGAACTTGGCGAGGAAGGCTTTCCTGTCTCCGAGCTAGCATCCTTCTTCGTAAGTACATGTCGCCTTTTGACCTTGGACATTCAGAAGCTGACGTATCCGTAGTGGCATGAAAGCGAGCATTTGATCCGGAACGCATCTCCCAACTACCATGAGATGCTGAAACCAGACCCTAAGGCGGAAAACGGTTTCAGGAGTCCTCTGCCTGGGGAGATCCTTAGAAACCCAACGCTGGCTCAAACATTCCGAGCACTTGCTGCGGAAGGCAAGAAAGGTTTCTATGAGGGCCAGGTTGCAGAGGAGTTGGTCAAGGTTGTCCAGGATCTTGGAGGCTACATAACCTTGGAAGATCTCAAGTACCACGCAGAAACGGGGAGTCAGGACACAGAAGCCATCTCGCTCAAATTCACCGGTCAAGGTATTATAGACAAACAGACCCCAGGAACATCGGATGAAGTCAACCAGGGAGTGGAGATATGGGAACATCCGCCGAATGGTCAAGGTATCGTTGCCCTCATGGCCCTGGGAATCCTTGAGGAACTAGAACGCACCGGCAAGACCCCCAAATTCACTGAAGCTCAGCACAACTCCGCCGAGTATCTCCATGCCGTCATCGAAAGTCTCCGCATTGCTTTTGCGGATGGTTCCTGGTGGATCGCAGACCCTGATGTGGAGCAGGTGCCAAGCAAGGCTCTGATATCGCGAGAATACCTGGCGGAGCGAGCAAAACTGTTCAACCCCGACAAGGCATCTGATATCATTGACCATGGTAGCCCTGCTCACAACCACTGCGACACAGTCTACTTCGCTGTCACAGATAAGGAAGGAAATGGAATATCGTTTATCAACAGCAACTACGGTGGATTTGGCACATCCATCATACCTAAGGGGTGTGGATTCACGCTGCAGAATCGGGGGGCCAACTTCTCGTTGACTCCCGGACATCCGAACGTGTTGGCTCCACGCAAGCGACCCTATCATACCATTATCCCTGCAATGATCACTAATGTTTCCGACGGTTCCTTGCATTCGGTGTATGGTGTCATGGGAGGCTTTATGCAACCCCAAGGCCATGTCCAGGTTTTGCTCAATATGCTTGCATTCAACTACCATCCACAGGCAGCCCTCGACGCCCCTCGGGTCTGTATCGCGGCTGGCAGTGACGAGAAAATTGATCGAACAGTCTATGTCGAGGAAGGGATCAGCGATAAAGCTGTTGAGGGTCTCAAGGAGCTGGGCCATCAAGTCAAGGTGCTGACTGAATGGAAAAGGGGCATGTTCGGTCGAGGACAGATCATTCGCTGTCATTACGATGAAGGACAATTGATCTACAGCGCAGGCAGTGACCCGAGAGGTGACGGAATGGCAATCCCGGTGGTGTGAAATCGCACAAAGGCTACACCCTGATACGTGCCTGAAGACTCTGATTGGTCGATTCTTATACACACTACTTATGGGCGCGCACAATCAGAACGCAAGCACATACGTTTAGGAAAGAAGATTACAGAATATCCACTTATCAAGAAGAAGGTCATAATCATCATTTGCAACATACAGTCCAACGTTAAGATACACAACAGTATAACTGAAAGGGCTAAAATGCATGACAAGTAACCACGAATGCCCCAACCGCTGATGCATCAATTGAACCCTGTGCAATGAACAGGCAAAACACTGATAAATATAGGGGAAAGTAGGGACAAGTACAAAGAAGTAAGTAATATGTCATGTCGAAGGGGAAAGAAAGGGGGTTTTCCAACAAAGGAAATGAATGGGTAGGTAGATGGATTGTAGACGTCCGAGACTAAGGGGGAAAGGAAAGAGCACTCAGTGCGCAGCAACAGCCGCCTTGAAGAAATCTTTCAATTTGGAGACTCCGCTCGGAGGAGGCGACGGCTCACGACGTCGATGATGACGATGGCGATGTTCTCCGCTGCGATGGGAGCGGCGCTGTTCGGCCTCCTGCTCCCTCGCTCTTGCCTCTTTCTTGGCCCTTGCTTCCTCCTGTTCGGCTTTCTTGCGAAGCTCTCTGCGAGCTTCACGCCGAGCACGGGCTTCCGCATCGTCGTCGGGACGCGATCCCGATCCACCGGAGCGGTCACTGGTGCTCTTGCCCTCTTGCGACGAGCGGTGGCCTTGATGGGAGGGCCTTCTTGGACGGTCGTAGACGTTGGCAGCGGCTCTGGCCCCGTTAATCTTCAGGAGAGGTCCGTTGGTGTCAGACTGCCCTTCGGTCACGTATTTAAAGAAAGAGCGAGGCTTGGGCGCGGTTGCCTGCACGCTGGGGCGCGACGAGGAGCTGCTTTTTTGTTCGCCTTCCTGGCTGCCTGAGTGGTCAGAGCGTTGTCTGGACGATCGAGTTGGTGCGCTCTCCTTGCCGCTCGTCGAACGCTCGGAGTGCTCTGAGTTCCCGGATTTTCCAGATCGCTCGGAGCGTCGCGGACGTTCACGATCGCGATCGCGATCCCGTTCATCGCGGCCACGATCCCGATCGCGGCCCTGGTCACGATCGCGGTAACGGTCTCGGTCACGATCACGATCACGGTCTCGAGGGCGGTCACGATCACGGTCGCGATTGCGGTCCTGGTCACGATCCCGATCGCGATCCCTGTCTCGCTCTGACGAACGGCGCTCTTTGTCGACAACAACCACCTTTTGCTTCTGTTTCTCTCCATGTAATCTCCTGGATTCCTTGAGTGCTTCAGCCCATCGGCCGGTAATGCCGGCGCGTTCACTCTTCTGTCGTTGCATTGATCGGTATCCATCGGAAGAGCTTCTTGACTCTTTGCGCTCGTATTCGACATCGGGGGATTTTCTGTGTCTTCTGCGGGAGGAAGATGGCTGCATTACTGCAGCGGCGCCCCCTGCAATAGCCCCGGCGGCGGCTCCAGCTACGACTTCATCCTTGAAGGAACGAGTAGTGTCTGGTTCATCATCCGCGGGCTCTGCGCTCGGGTCATCTTCGTAAACTTCCCTTTCAACGACCGGTTCTTCCGCTGCAGGCTCCTCGATCGGTGCGGGTTCCTCGACAGCAGGTTCCTCAGCCGGAGCAGGTTCCTCAGCGGGTGCTGGTTCTTCCGCAGGTGTAGCCTCTTCGACTGGAGCAGGTTCCTCAGCAGGCTCCTCAGCAGGCTCCTCAGCAGGCTCCTCAGCAGCAGCTGGTTCTTCGGTAGGGGCGGGCTCTTCGGTGGGTGTTGGTTCATCTGCTGGAGCAGGTTCCTCCGCAGGTTCCTCCGCAGGTTCTTCCGTAGGTTCTTCCGTAGGTTCCTCAATAGTAACTGGTTCTTCGACAGGCGCGGCTTCCTCAGCGGGTGCAGGTTCGTCTTCCGGAGCGGGCTCTTCGGCGGGCGCAGGTTCGTCTTCAGCGGGAGCTTCCTCAACAGCAGCTGGCTCTTCGGGAGCGGGTTCCTCGACTGCAGGCTCTTCCGCTGGAGCTGGCTCGACTGGCGCAGCTTCTTCCTCAGGAGCAGCCTCCTTAGCCGGCTTTTCCTCAGGGGCAGGTTCCTCAGCAGCGGCGGGCTCCTCAGCGGGCGTTGGCTCGTCTTCCGGTGCTGGTTCTTCCGCAGGAGCAGGCTCTTCGGCCGGCGCAGGTTCTTCCTCGGGAATTGCTTCCTCAACAGGAGCAACCTCTTCGACTGGTGCAGGTTCTTCGACTGGTGCAGGTTCTTCGACTGGTGCAGGTTCTTCAACTGGTGCAGGTTCTTCAACTGGTGCATGGTCCTCGGCCGGAGTCACTTCTTCAGGAGTTGCATCTTCTTCGGGGGCAGCTTCTTCGGGAGCCGCCTCTTCGGGAGCTGGCTCTTCGACAGGTGCTGATTCCTCGGCGGCGGGCTCTTCGGCGGCGGGCTCTTCGGCGGCGGGCTCTTCGGCGGCAGGCTCTTCCGCAGCTGGTTCCTCTGGTGGAGCCTCAGCTGGCTCAGGATCTTCAGCGGCCGGAGCTTCTTCATGCGTTTCTTCAACAGGTTCCTCAATAGCCTCTTCAGCTGCAGGCTCCTTAGCAGGCTCCTCAGCAGGGGCAGGCTCTTCAGGTGCAGCTTCAGTAGCTGGTTCCTCAGGAGAAGGCTCTTCCTCAGCAGGTGCTTCTTCTGCAGGAGTTTCTTCTGCGGGCACTTCTTCTGCAGGAATTTCTTCGGCAGGTGCTTCTTCGGCAGGTACTTCTTCGGCAGGTGCTTCTTCGGCAGGTGCTTCTTCGGCAGGTACTTCTTCGGCAGGCGTTTCTTCTGCGGGTGCTTCAGCCTCAGGGGCAGCTTCCTCAGGAGCAGCTTCTTCCACTGCAGGTTCTGCGTCCGGAGCTTCCTCGGTTGGCGGTTCCTCTACAGCTGGCTCCTCAGTCGTAGTTTGCTCCGTAGCAGGTGTTTCATCAGTCGCATCCGCACCTTCCTCAGCCGGCGTTTCTTCACTAGGTGCCTCTGCTGCCTCTGCTGCCTCTGCTGCCTCGGGTTCCTCATCGGCAGCTGGGGCTTCTGCCTCAGGCTCACCCGCGGGTTCGTCGGCAGCAGCCTCTCCAGCTGGAGTGTCTGCGTCGGCGCTCTCACCTGCGGGTTCGTCCACGGGCGCAGATTCCTCGGCAGGAATTTCAGCAGGTGCATCCTCTGTAGCTTCTTCGGCTGCTTCAGGCTGTGTAGCCTCTTCGGGCGAAGCCTCTTCGGCGACGTCGGCTGCTTCTTCTTCTTCTGCAGCAGCTGGCTCACTGTCAGGTTGAGGCTCTGCAGCTGACTCTTCGACCGGTTCTGGCGCACTTTCTTCTACGGGTGTCTCGTCCGCAGTTTCTGTAGTTTCGGGTTCGGCTTCAGCTTCAGGCTCTGGGCCCGCAGCTGGCTCTTCTGCACCCGCATCACCGCTTCCATCCGCACCCGCGTCGTCGGAATTTGAGGCATCATCGCCATTCGGAGGCGCGTCACCCTCTTCCTGATTTTCGGCCGGAGGCTCTGCTGCGGCGTCGGGCTCGGCATTGTCGCCGTCGATATCAATGAGGTCTTCGGTCACTGCTGGCGGTTCGTCTTCCGGCGCGGCGTCCGCGGCCTCTTGCTTCGTGGCTTCTTCCTTTTCGGCTTCGACTTGGTCTTGTTCTGCTGTAGGATCGCACTCTGGAAAGTCGTCCTCGGAGTGTAAGGTCAGCTGACTTTGGGAACTATCAAAGATTGTAGGCGTACCATCGGTGGGGGTTTCATTGTTCTCCTCCGGTGGCGTGACACCTGCATCTGCCGGGGCGGCTTCTTCGGCCTGTTCCGGCTCTACGTCTGGAGCCGCGTCTTCCGCAGGTTGGTCACTTGGAGCGCCATCCTCGGGTGCGGGTGCGGACACCTCTGCTTCTGGAGCAGGACTCTCGCCTTCCTCCTTTGGTCCCGTATCGTTGGGGGCTTCTTCACCCTCGTCCGCTGGCGGTGTTGTGGCTTCGGATGTGTCTTGTAACGTTAGTATGTATGCTAAAATAAGATGTGTAAAGCGGGACAAGCATCGAAAAGGGAAGGGTATCACAAACCTTCAGTCTCAGGAGACGATGTACTGTCAGCAGGGGTACTACTTGATCCATCTTCCGGAGCACTCTCGGGGGCAGGGTCTGTCTGTGGCTCGACGGGGTTGTTGTTGTCCTGATCCTTAGGCGGCGTCAGATGATCCGCAGATGAAGATGAAGGATTGACAGGGTAATATGAAAATTTAAAAGTTTGACGGTCGAAGGTCTGATAATGACGCTCGAAAGTCTGGTACTCAAATTTGGGAAGTTGTGCATACTGGGTCGGTAGTTGGTCCATCTTCTCCGACATCCACCGCGCCTTCCGGGGCCGGATCAGGAGAGGAGATGTGCTCTTTGGAGGATTGATTGTCGTTTACCGGGAGTCGTTGCTTATTATTGCTGTTCTTCTTCTTGCCTCCCTTCTTATTCTTACCCATGGCATCGGATCAGTGGCGTTTTTCGTGGAATCTGATGACCGGTTTCGAGGTGGGTGTGACAGGCGAATATAAATCCGGTGCAGAATTATGACATATGCCTGTCAGGTTCTAGACAGGGCGTAGAAGACAGGGGGAGGGCGAATCGCGAAAAGAACCCAAAGAAAATAGGGGGGGGGGGGGGGGGGCAACGCAAGAGAAAGGGGTGTGAAACGAGGGGAGCCTGTGTGCATGTCGGGTTTAAGCAAACGCAGCGGCATGAGAGGCTGGAGGGAGCAGGGAGACTACAGCATAGGCCCGACTATGCGCCAACGACAGAGTGGTTCCTCTCGCGGACCAAGGCGAGGCGACGTATCGTATGTAGCTCACCCGGCTACCCAGTGGTATGGAACAATGGCCCAGGAGTGGTTTGGGGTTGGGGCTGGGGACGTCATGGACGAACAGCCCAACGGCATCGGATCTCATTGGGCCACGTCTCACGGGCCATGGGCCCTCGCGGACGGACATAGAAAGAGGGTCCTCTTCCGGAAGCATCACTGGGGCAAGGGGGCAAGCCGGCGGAGAGCCATCTGCAGACGAAGCCTGCAGTAGCAAGTGATGGTGGCGGGGGGGATGGGGGAGGAGTGCGGCCCAGATAGGATAGCAAGCCCTCAGGGAATTGGGTGCTTCGTTAGGGTGTCTCATTAGTGTGGTGGGTGGGGGTGGTGCCACAGCCCACAGCCCACAGCCCACAGGTCCATCGGGATGGGATGCCCTGGTAAGTTTTGACACTGGTTGCCTTTGCCTTCTGGACGCCTGGAGGATGCAAATAGATCCAATGCACTGGGAATAAACAGGCAGGTACTTTGTGCATCGACAGTCGGACTCGATCGAGCCAAGGTCACTGGCAGCAGAGACCCGCGCCTCGACGATGCACGGTCAACTGATTGATCTCCGGGCCGGCAACCAAACACAGCCAATTAAGCCTGCATCTGACCCCAGGGAAGGCGTAAAGCCATCCGAAGTAAAAAAGTCCGACTATAGGAGAATTGGAGGCCGTGGTTACGCCGAGTTGGTGATTGCGTCCATCACCGACATGGTTAGTTAGCATCAGCAGCAGCAGCACATGCTGGATTATTCATGCCCAACGAGGGTTGCGGCGGTGGGTGTAAGTAGATTATTGGACTGGCTGCATGGTCCGTGGAGAGACGACGGGGTCCCTGGCCAGGAAAAAGAACTAGCTAGCTAGGGGTTTTGGGTGTAACTCGGTGACACTGCTCTGTCGAGGCATCGCATCACCATCATTTGCCGATGAGATGGGCGGATGAGGGCAGATGGAGATCGCATCTGGCCCAGTCAGCCCGAATCGAGATCGGGGAAGCCATCGCCAATGGTGATCCATTATTCTCATCGTGAGAGGCAATAACGATGAAAGGGAAGAGGGGAGAGAGAGAGGGGGAGAGAGAGAGAGAGAGAGAGAGTCTGTTGATTCCCCACCGGCCACTTCACCCGCCGCAGATCACTTGACTGCCCAACCGGGCCTAGCGGATCCCGCCAGGTACTGCGTATTGTAATCTGTCCGTATTGTCCTTTCCATCTCTTCCATCCTCATCCTCCTTTCCTCTGCCTCCTCAACCTCTCCCCAGACAGAGTCCAAGCAAATCGAATATCCCCCGATCCTGGCGATCTACCTCACAGCTGAAATCCAATCCCAATGCTTGGAAACCACCGTCCCCTCCCATTCAATGCCCTCCAAGACCCGACCCGACCCAGAGACGCACGGCGGTGGGAAGATGACGGACCGTCGCATCCACCGACCCCCCAAGTGAGGCGCGTTGGCTGCTGCTTTGGCAGTCGGTGAGTGGCTGGCCATCCCGAATCCTCCCCATCCAGACTCGGGCCTGTTGAGGACTCTCCAGCCCCGAGTCTGATTATCTACGGAGTACGGAGAGATGCGAGCTACTGCCCAGCCTGCGTGTGCGTGTGCGTGTGCGTGTGCGTGTGCGGTGCGGTGCGTCCAGTTGACAGCTCCCCTGCGCGCGCCGTCCAAGGGGCCAACAAACGAGGACTGTTTTCCCCTGTCCCTCCTCGTTGGGTCTCTGGCAACAACTCTCCACGTCACGGAATCGAATCGAATCTCTATCTCTCTCCCGACTCTCGTGGACTGACGCTGCTGGAAGGAAGGGTGTCCATCTCAGATACACATACAGATACAGCTTACTAGATCTTTCTATTGCCAGCACAGCACGGCAGTCATCGGCGAATGTTGCGCGGCAGGCAGATCACACTCACCCACTCCCTGCCACACCACACACATCCTATAGGCGCTAAGTAACTACTGACAACCTATGGGGTACTTGCGGAGTAACTGGGTATGTAGTCGCCTGTCTATCTACCCATCTGTGTACCGACCTGTGTACCGACCTGTCTACCTACCTACCTACCTGGCATACGCAACGCGCCCAAAGTACTCAGACAGACAGGCAGACAGAGAAAACAAAGTCATACCTTACTAGATGTTCTGTACCATGTCCATCTGTCGTACAACCTTACTACAGCCAGCTAGCTACCAGCTACCAGCTACCTACCTCGAAACCCGAATAACAATGACATCCTCGACAGCTTCAGTTTCTCACACACTCCGTACCCTAGTTACCCAAAAACAACCCCGGCCAATAAGAAACAACCATCCACCAATATCAGTGGTCACTGTCCCCCCATCCCACGCTGGGCAAAACGCAACGGGCCGGAAATGGGCCCTACCAACCTACCACCAACCTACCAGCCTACCCTAGTAACGCTACCTACCCTAGAAACCTACCCTGACGCCTCTCTTCTCCTCCCTGCCCTCCCCTCCCCTGCCCTCCCCCACGCATTTCTATATCTAGTAACCTTGCGTGACAGCGGACAGTGGCAACAAGGCATCACCACCCCTACCCCTGCTGATAATTGATAATCATGAGATCCATATCCAACTCCCATCTAAATCCCATCTACGGAGTACCCTGTAAACCACCACACCCCATCCTCTGCTATGCACATTACCTAAGTAACCACATACATAGTTACTCACATCTCATCTCCCATACACAGCACTGTAGATACCTCAGCAATGGTCCGGTCCGTGTGTCTGTGATATATATTCCGTACCTATGTATCATGATGTACCTATGTATGTGTATGCATGTATCCGCTTCGATCCGGCCGGCCGGTCGGTACTGTTAGCTCTTTCTTTCTCTCTCTCTCTCACACACACTCTCTCTCTCGGTCTCTCCCTCTCGGTTTCTCTTTGTAGGTACTTACTCCCTACCTTTTCCACTGACCTGCATCGCATAATATCACATTGACATTCACATCGCATACTCGTCTAGTAGATAGATATACGTGTACATGTACTCCGTGGCGCGGTAGGAGAATTCCCTCTTCCTCTTCCTCTTCCTCTTTCTTTCTCTCTCCTCCCTCGCCCTCTCCCTCTACTGGTCTATTGATTGGTCTACTGCTCTGCTGCTCTGCTGCTCTACCGTGTAAGAAAATACGGAGTGCTTCGTAGGTACCGTGGGGGAGTCGTATTTGTACATGTCATTCATGCATTGATGTTGGGTTCCATCTGTCACTTCATCTGTCATCTGTCATCTGGCGTTTGCGTTTGGTGGTGGTGGTAGTACCTGACATGACATCCGGAAGATTATAGGCAGTCTAGGCTTTAGGCTGTAGGCTGTATGGTAGGTAGGCTGCTGTATGCTGGGTCAGGTAGGAAGATAGTATAATCAGAAATGGAAATGACAGCCGGGCTGTCGGACACTCCGTTACATTATGATATGGTCTGCTTGGGTGTCTACTCTAATGCAAACCGCATTACAGAAATTTAGGGTGCTGACGTGAAGCAAAACCCCTTGAGGCCCCCAATTATCACTCTCACGCCAGCTCTTTCTGTCGGGGCTGAATCTTCAGGGCTGCATCTTCTATCGCTGGCACTACGGATCAGGCATTTTGCCACAGCCAGCAGAGCACCTGGCATTTCTTAGGCTCTCATTTATCCTAAAAATACCACTAATCGTAATCATCTTTTGGGTATTCCCGAGTCGTAATGCTTTTGAAGACGTCGAATCGTCCAGACTTGCCACTCAGCTGTTCGAGAACATGAAAGACACCGGCACCCCCGCGAAGGAAAATCGCACCAAACAGAGCAGGACAAGAAAAAAGGGTATATGCAAGCGTCTACTATGATCTTGACCATGCGTAACCATCACCAACAGAACCAAGCCCCAAAACCAGCTTTGGGTACCCAATACGGCGCTACGGGCGTCTCGCAGATGACACATGACAGGGTCGACAGGAAAGGTCACTCCCTCAGGGCGTCCATGGACTTTCGCCATCGGGGGCCGTACACTTTCATCACGAAGAGAACGGAGCTGCTTGCAAAAGCAACCAGTCCGAGGATGGTGAAAAGCCAGCCGTTGCCAATCGCGTCGATGATTGGGGCCGTGACCACAGATCCCACACACGAGAAGATGTTTCGCATGAAGTTGTTCAACGCAACACCGGCGGAGGACCTCTTGGGCATGAACTCGGTCAGCATCGTCGTCGCCATGCCGAAAATGAGCATGGATCCGACGCCAAAGAAGAAGTTTGCGATCATCTGTGAATGTCAGTCCGAGCCATAAATCCGGAAGATATCCAGGTGAAGAGTCGCCAAAACATACCGGGGCAAGCCAAAATACACCCCGATCCGCGCACCAGCCATACCAAATCAGCCCAGCAGGGTAGAGAACGGCTCCCAGCCAGGCATTCTCACGCATCCGGTCTTCCGGGCGGTAGATGAGTCTGCCGTGTTCGTCATATCGGTTGGCCTTTTTGGCCTCCCGTTGCATGATCTTGTCCATCCAGCGGCCTCCAAAGCTGCTCGCAACCACATAGCCCAAGGAGTTTGGTATATACATGAGGCCGACAATGATCGTGCTGAAGTTATACGGGCTACTCCCGAACGTACGCTCGACACTGACATTTAGCACATACAGAGACCCGAACGTGATGCTGGCGTAGTACACCGTCAACAGGACCGGAGGATAGCGCAGGTAAAGAATGATTTTCAAAGGATCGATAAGAACCATTTTGAGCACCTTGAGCCATCTGGTGGTGAACTGGACAACCTGCCGAGAGGAAACACGACTCTGCTGACGCTGAAGTGGTTCCTGATGCTCATCCTTCTCTCGGGTCTGGAACTTTGGAGCTGCGAGGGTCTCCGGAAGCGCGAAAAGGATAAACACAACAGTGAGGCCTCCATACGCCGCCAAAAACCACAGGGTGCTTCGCCACTTCCATCGTTCGGCCAACGCGCCACCCACAATCGGCGCTATCAGGGGTCCACATAGCGGGCCTAGGTAGAAGATGTTCATGGCCCGTCCTCTTTCGTGCGGGTCCCAGAGATCCGCGATGGTTCCGGCGCCCACGGCCTGGACTGATGCAGACGCGCCCCCGCTCAACATCCGGAGCACAATCAGCATAGCTATGGAGCTGGATATCGCACAGAGGGAGTTAAAGAGAACGAAGAGACTAAAAGAAACGAGGTAGATCGTCCGTCGCCCGAGTCGTTCACTGAACGATGACCACCACAGTGGGAATATGGACATACTAAGCATGTACAGTGATATCGTTAAGTTCGTGATGGTTGTTGACGTGCCCAGATCCTTTGTTACCTGAGAGAGCGAGGCTGATGCTGTGGTAAGCGGTAGAGATTGGCCATGTTGGGGATGGCAGACTTACGGAAGAAGATTGAGCTGCCCATCGGAGCGGCCGCGCCTGCCACGGCGACGACAAATGTGATGAACCACTTCGTTTTGCGAGGATAGACCTTGGGGTTTTCGACCTCTTCTAGCAGCGTGAGCTGACCGAACAGCCCCCTCCGTTTCAGTCGCGGCACCACGACCGGTAGTTGTTGCTCCTCGCGCGAGTAGATGGACGATGAAACTTGGGCCTCCTCATCCTTCCCTTCCATGACCGGAGGGTCATCCGAGTCCTGGGATAGCGAGTCATGATTGTGCTTGAGGTCCGTCATTGGGCCTGTCGATCGCGTTGTTTGACGAAGGTCGTGCTCAGTCAGAGGGGCCTCGATGACTTCCGGTTCGGGAAGGCCATTCTCCTGCCCAGTAGAAGCCGTCATCTCCAGTATAGATCGCTCCAACGAGATCCTCTCCGTATGGGGTTAAACGGCGCGATAGGCCTGGCTCAACCCGGGCCACAGTGAAGGTCCCGACGAAGCAAAAGAAGGTGGATGAAGGATGGGAATACCATGCGCTAAAAGGCCTCGCAGGCGGTGGGGATGGGTATGAGTCAGGGATAAGCTGATGCAGAGAATGGAATATGATGGGGTATGAGATACTGTGGGCCCACTGCTAAGCATTGGAATTATTCACAATGATAGGTAGATATGGAGGAAGAGAGAGAGGGAGAGAGAGAGAGAGAGAGAGGGAGAAAGGAAAGACTGAGGAGAAGGCCTGTTATCGGGGGTCCCTGGCCCCTCCCAATTAGGCAGGTATTCGCAACCCCACCTTCCCTGTCGTTGCACATGCAGCCATTGGGTGTTGGTCCCAGGGCACTAGTCCAGGGAATTAATTCCTATCAATATCAGCAGCAGCAGGCTAGCTTCCGAGAGAGGGTCTCCTAGCCATTGATTCTCGGGGGGTTGGGGGAGGGGGAGGGGTTTGATTTGGTTTATGATTATATGGTGAGTTTTTCTTTTTTTTTCTTTCTTTCTTTCTTTCTTTCTGGTTGCTCAGTGCTCATGGCTGACTGGGATAGTTCTTCTGCGCGTTGCATCCGTCGATGCGTCCGGCGTGGGCTCTCCGACACACCCCGCGGGAACCTGATCTGTATGGAATGGCTAATAACCTAGTGTTGATTGGGCGCGTATCTACGCGCTCCTCTATGTCTGCTTGGTGAGCGCATTGTAATGCTCCCCAAGCCCGTATGTATGTCTATAGTATGCCAACCAGATGACCCGCTTGCCTCCCTCTTCGTCGCTGGGCTCATCGGTCTCGTCTGGCTCGATCTTTTCGATCCGCCCATCGCCCTGGATCACGTTGATCTCCACGCCATATGCCCGTGCAATCGCCTGTAGCTCGAGTTGTCCGCCCCATTCCGCCGTCAGCTTGACCTTCCGCGTGTACCGGTCCACGGGCTCCTCCATGAACGGCTCGAAATCCTCCTTGTGGTCGCTGATGAAATCCGCCGCCACCGCCCGAACCGCCCGGTAGCCATCGTGCTTGGGCGAGGCGACCGTATCCACGCGCGACTGGGTAGGCCCCTGGAGGACCATGCGCTTCGGGTCGGGTTTCAGCCCGATCCCCTGCTCGTCCAGCTGGCACGCGATGGCCGAGAAAAGACAGTGTCCATCAGGGTTTATCTCCACCTCCTTCAGCTGCAGCCGCTTGAACACGCCGTCCATGACCTCCTTCTCGTTCCCACGGTGGTCCGTTTGCTGTGCGGCCTCCTGCGCGGCGATCTCCGCCTGGGCTGCTTGCTCGGCCGCCCGACGCGCGAGACGAGCTTTCTGGCGATTGGGTTTCTTGGCACGAGAGCCGGAGGATTGCGACGAGTCGTCGGAGGGGGTGTTTTGCGACGGCGTGGTATCGGGTGTATATGTAGGTGTAGGTTGTTGTTGTTGTTGGTTTGCGGTGGCAGGGTCGTCCGCGTCCGCGTCCCCATTGGGTTCGTGGAGACTGAGGTCTTCGAGGCCGTCGACGGGATCGGATTCGCCGTTCAGCTGTGCGATCTCAGCCTGCTGCCGATCGGTGAGGTCTCTTTGCCATCGCTCGCACTCGTCATTGACGCCCTTGCGGGTTTTCTTGGTGGCGGACTTCTTCTTCTGCGTGATTCGGCCCTGGAGCTCTTTTTGCTCCTTGCGGTGCTTGGCTAATAGCTCCTCCATGGTGTGGTGGGGATGTGGTGTGTAATGGATATTAATAGTTCTAGCAGATATGAACAAGATATGTATTCACAGAATATACGGGGGGGGGAGAATGTGAAATGTGAAGGAGGGTATCGTGGCTAAGTATGTATGGACTGGGAACAAGTTGAGTTGCCCCGCCACAGCCTGGGGACTTTTTTCGAGCGAGTCGTCGGGGCTCCGATCGGCTAACCAGCAGATTCAAGCCCTCCTGCGACGGATACCTCAGGCAGCGATACCCCATGCTTGTGGGGGTGGTCCGATCAGAGAGAACGAGGGACGGACTCCGCATCAGCGCATCAGCCAAAGAAAGTCACACGGTCTCTTCTTTGACTAAGTCAGTTTAAGATTTAAGATTCGCAGCTGGTCTTGGTCTGGCCTGTTTGCCACGGTGATGCTCGACCCGCGCATCATAGTTGATCCGGCCCGCCAGCCTCGGCATCGTCTGCCAAGCGGCGCAGCGCCGGCTGTTCGGGTACCCCCCGACATCTACTTTTGTATGTAAGGGGTCCCCCCATCTTTGGATGGAGATATCTTTCTCTCTCCCAACCATTCCATCTAAACAAATAATCCCACCTCCCTCCCCAACTCCAAATCCTAACCACTACCATGGACGTGCAGAAGCTTTTCGACGTTAAGGTTAGTTGTACAACAGTCAATGCGATGCGTAGACCCCGCCGTAGCCCACCCAGCCATCCCATCATCGCCATCCAACATCCAACCTAACCATATATATCTCCAGGGCAAAGTGGTGCTGGTCACCGGCGGCGCCAAAGGCATCGGGCGGATGATCTCCGAGGGCTTCGTGACCAACGGCGCGACGGTGTACATCTCATCGCGAGACGCGAAAGCATGCGACAAGGCGGTCGACGAGCTCAACGCCCTCGGCACGGGCAAGGCCCATGCCATCCCGGCCAATTTCTACCAGGAGGAGGAGTGCAAGCGACTCGCCGAGGAGATCGCCAAGCGCGAAGATAGTAAGTGCTCTCTGCCTCTGCCACCCCCCTACTTGCGAAAAACGTCAGGCGGGATCTAAAGCATGAGCATATATGCATGATTAATACTGACGATCATAGAACTGCACATCCTGGTCAACAACTCCGGCTCCAACTGGGGTGCACCCTACGACGAATACCCCTCCGCGGCCTGGACGCGGGTCCTCACGCTCAACCTGCACCGCGTCTTCGATCTCACCAAGCTGCTCACCCCGCTGCTGGAGAATGCCGGGTCGGCGGGCGATCCGGCCCGCATCATCAATATCGGGAGCGTCGACGGGCTGAGAGTGCCGGCGCTGGAGACGTTCGCCTACAGTGCCAGTAAAGCCGGGCTGCACCATCTGAGTCGCGTCTTGGCGTATCATCTCGGGAAGCGGAATATCACGTATGTTTATGTTTCTGTAATTCGCCGTGTTGGCATCGAGATCCGGAAGTGTGGCTGATCGTTGGTTGATTGTCTGACTCTAGGTCGAATTCGTTGGCGTGCGGCCCGTTCGAGAGTAAGATGATGGCTGCCACCCTGAAGTCCAACCGCGAGGTCATCGAGAGCAATATCCCGTTGGGTCGCATCGGGACGCCCCAGGATGTCGCGGGCGCGTGCTTGTTCCTGGGTAGTCGGGCGGGGTCGTATATCAATGGGGCGACGATCACGGTGGATGGGGGGAGTGTGATTAATGCGAAGCTGTAGGCTGGATGTGCGTGTATTTTCTTGGGGAAAGAAAGGCATGGTAGTGTTTTTGTTAATATGGATCGGAATGACTTGACAGCCATTAGCATCTGAATCTGCTATTTTTTTTTTTTTTTGGTCGAGGGCATCCTCGTAGGCCAGAAGAAGCATGTCACGGTGGGTTCCCTAGTTCCGGATGCAGCGACACTTGGCCGACTATTGATTTTAGTCTACGCTTATTTGTTCTGACATGTCTCTGGAATGTATTCGGGGCTTTTTGATTAACTTGGCTTTTACATCTGATCGATCTACACCGCAGTGGATCTGCAGATTCTCATCATGCAAGGGTGTTTGTTGCATGTGTAATTCCAAAAAAAAAAGATCAACCGATGGCCGTGGTCGTGGTATGGAACAGAAGCATATCATTCCCTTGGAGCTCTTTGCGAGTCCGGAAGATGTCTTCAGGAAGATGTGAGTGATAATGAAAGACGGAGGTCGGGGATCGGGGGTCGGAATAGCAGCACACCACCCGACCCTCAACCCTCAACAGGGTTTAACCTTCGCATGTGAAGGAATTGAGCTTCTGGTGGACTATTGAGACGGTTCGTACCTCGAAGTGGGTTTGCCATCTCCCTGGAACGCTGGTTCCCCATTACCGTCCATCCCGCGGGGGAAGAGGGCAGTGGTAGAGAGTGGCCTCGACGACAGTCGACAGAACATCCCATGTCGGAGGTCGGAGATAGCGGTTGCAATCCAGCTGCGCATGAAGACGCTGCGTCAGGAGGCTATAAACCGCTGCAAAGTACAGGGACAAGCTTCATCGGACTCCAACCATGTTCAAATCACTTGCCGCGATTGCCCTCGGGGCTTCCCTGGTAGGCGCCCAGTCGCCGCCGGGATACATCCCCTCGTCGAACAACTACCTCGGCGTCGACTTTCAACTCTGTCATCGTCAGCCCCGGCCACTTGGTCAACGCGTCGCGTATGTCCCCTCCTATCACTCCCCTGCTCCCCCAGGACGGATCCGATCTGACGGAGATCATCATATGTGCATTATCAGTGCCTCGACTAGAAAGTGACCAGACACGGACACCCAGATGGGTGTGATGGTGCTAAACAGACAGCTCGGGAGTAGTACTCAGCCATGTGTGTGAGCAGGGATGTGACCAGGGATATGGTGTTGACAGAAATTGCCTCCGATGAGAGCGGAGTGCAGGGATTGCCGCTGCAGAAGCTACCCGCAAGCAGCGTAGCTTGCGAGAAGTGGGGCTGGTCAGCGACACAAAATAAAGTATCTATCTATCTATCTGGCTGGCGGGCGCAGTGATCTGCCGCCACCAAAAGCTGGGTCCTCCAACCATGGGAGCCGTGGCGATGAATGCCATCATCCTGACTGACCGAGGCAAGGGGAGGTGAGGGGAAGGCATGTCTGTACTCCGTTCTCCGTACATTATTGCATTTTCCATTCGGGGGATTTCCTGCGGTCGCAAGAATTGCCCTTGGAACCCGTGGTTCGGACTCGTGTTTGTGTTCTACTACCCTCTAACTACTTGTCTGGCAAGAGAGAGACCCCGCTGGCGACACGAGCCCTCCAAAGTGTTACCTTACCCTAATCAACAACCCCGTGCGTCGGTCAGGGGTTTCTCTCCGTTCTCTCCAACTCTCATCCTTAACGGTCGCCTTTAAGATTACATTCCCCCCCCCCCTATCTTTTTCTCCCTCTCTCGATCTGTCGAATCCCTCCTTTCTTCCTTTACTTTATTTTCCGCCCCCTCAAAATCCCTGCAATTAATCTGCACGCCCATTCCTTCTCCTTCTCCCCCCCCCCCCCACCACCCGCACTTATTGCTGACATCCTCCACTCCCTCCACATCATCATGGGCGCCATCGAAATCCCCCCCATCCAATATACGCCCGTCGAAGATGTCGCCGCCCGCGTCGCCCGCGTCCGCCAGACCTTCCACGAACACACCACTCGCGATGTCGAATACCGCCTGGTCCAGCTCCGCAAACTTTACTGGGCGTAAGTGTCCCTGGCGGAAATGTCTCCCGCGTCGCATGGCTGACCACCGACAGGATCAAGGACCATGCCGAGGAGATGCACGAGGCCCTGCGCCTGGACCTGCACAAGCCCCTGTTCGAGTCGGAGATGTCGGAGAGCCATTGGATGATGAACGACATCGTCTACATCTGTCGCAATTTGCACAAATGGGTCCAGGATGAGAAGGCCGAGGACATCGACCTCTCGCTCCGACTCACCAACCCCGTCATCCGGAAGGATCCCCTCGGGTGCGTGCTGGTCATCGGGTAAGTGTCCCTCGCCCCCTTTATCGCTTGTCCAGCATAACGGCCGCTAACGACGGGCCAGTGCGTTCAACTTCCCCTTCCAGTTGACCCTGGGCCCCGTGGCCGGCGCCATCGCCGCCGGCAACACCGTCGTCATCAAGCCCAGCGAGAAGCCCACCCACTGCGCCGTGGTGATGCAGCGCATCGTCGAGGCCGCCCTCGACCCCGCCGCCTACACCATCGTCCAGGGCAGCATCCCCCAGACCCAGGCCCTGCTCGCCGAGCGCTGGGACAAGATCTTCTTCACCGGCAGCGCCAACGTCGGGCGCATCGTCGCCAAGGCCGCCGCGCCGCATCTCACCCCCGTCGTGCTGGAGCTGGGCGGCATCAACCCGGCCATCGTCACCAAGCATGCCGACCCCCGCCTGGTCGCCCGCAGAATGCTCTGGGCCAAGCTGATGAACTCCGGCCAGCTGTGCACGTCGCAGAACTACCTGCTCGTCGAGCGCTCGATGGTCGATTCCGTCGTGGACGAGTTCGACAAGGCCTACAAGGAGTTCTACCCCCAGGGCGCCAAGGGCTCCGACGACTACTCGCGCATCATCGACCTCGATGCCTTCCACCGCATCAAGGGCATGCTAGACAGCACCCAGGGCAAGATCGTCGTGGGAGGCACCATGGATGAAAAGGAGCTCTTCATTGAGCCCACCGTCATCGTGCTGGACTCCGCCGACGACGCCCTGATGACGCAGGAGAGCTTTGCCCCGCTGCTCCCCATCCTCCCGGTCGACAGCGTCGACGAGGCCATCAAGATCGCCAACGGCATCCAGTCCACCCCGCTGGGTCTGTACCCGTTCGCCTCCAAGGCGGAAACCGACCAGAGTATGTTCCCTCCCCTGTCACTACTATCACACAGACCTAACCAACCCCCCCTCCAGTCATCTCCCAAACCCGCTCCGGAGGCGTGGCCATCAACGACGCCGCTCTGCACATCCCGACGCTGCAGTTCGGCGGTGTTGGCGAGAGTGGCCAGGGCGCGTACCGCGGCAAGGCCAGTTTCGACGTCTGGGTGCACCGCCGTACCATCACCACCAGCCCGGGCTGGATGGAGACGTTCCTCAACATCCGGTACCCGCCGTACGGCAACAAGATCGAACTGTACAAGAAGGCGACCGTCCTGGCGCCCGACTTCGACCGCAGCGGAAAGAAGCTCCCCCTCGGCTGGCTCCGGTACATGCTTACTGTGGGCGGCGGTACCCCCAAGTCCGGTGCTGCGCGCGCCACGGTCATTGCTGCTGGTGAGTGATTTCCTGTTTGATATCTCTCTTCCACCCTCCCCCCCCCCCCCCTTTTTTTTAATCCCTTGTGGGCTCGCGCACGGTGCTTGATATGTCAGACTTACTGTCCGTCGATCGACAGACCAGAGTGAAGGTGAAGTCCATGATGCAGCATCGGCTTAATGCTTCCGATCTTTTTCTTCCACGACACCCTTTCCTCTTTTTTTCTTTTTTTCAATTTTCTTACGACACCATGTCTATTTCATCTCTCTATCGTCTTTATTTAGACAGAATGGTTTTGATCTGGATATCTGCTCACCATCTCCCAGTTGCTTATATTCTGCGCCATGTGCTCGAGCGCCGGTCCTCGAAGCTGTGAGTTACGCAAGCAAGTAATGTGTATTTCTAGTTTTTTCTTTTACTACAATATCCGTCAATTTTTTACCTTTACTTTCACTTTTGATGTACTGGGATGGCTACATAAGTTGCTACTTAGTTGGTGTTGATTGATGGGATGTTCGAGTGGTTCTACATGTTACCCACGGGGTGGTGGTCTGGTGCAGGCAGGCAGGTAGGTATAGTAGGTAGGTAGTAGGAAAGGTGAACATCCGAAGCAGTTCAGTTCATTCAACGCATTGCATCAATCGTATGGGGTCTGAACTAGGTAGGTGGGGAGATATCTAGATGGAGACGAAGATAGTAAGCAGTAGAAGAATCTACTAGTAGTATAGTATGTAGTAAATGTGGGTAGATGCAACCGCGTTACCGCTGTCTGTCGCGGATGTTACCGCTCGAGACGATGTGATGTTACCGCTGCGTTATGCGGGGAGTGATCTGTCATGTTACCGCTCTGTAGTTACAGAGTACGTATGGGGTCAAGATGTTTCCTCACCAACTCCTTCTCCTCCTCCCACTCCCGCTCCCTCCTTGTTCTTCATTTTCTTTTCCATTCCATTGTTATTAGTGCCACCGACGATGTTACCGCTGCTGCAAGTATATGACCGCTGCTTAATTGTCACCACGTGCAAAATGCAAAGATATCACCGCTCTTCTTTTACAAACATATACTATATATAATCATATCACCGCTGAACAAGCGGATAAACCTCCCGCCCACCCCCTACAAATAAGCATAACAAAACAACCCCCCCGAGGTACTCATCAACTCGCTCATCCTCCTCGTCTCCCCCGCTCTCACATACCCCACGTCTACCACCGACTCCAACGTGGTATTCGCCGACGGCGGCTCATTCATAAACGTGCCCGTCCCCGAGATCTCCTTCTCCCTGCTCTGGCGATCCAAACTCTGCCAGATCCACCACACCCGATCGATCATGCCATGGTGATGCCAGAACGCCACGTCGCCGGGACTGACGAACACGTCTCGCCCCGGATCCCCGCCCATGGCGTAATGCCCGCCGCCGTGGACGCCGATGGACCCGCTGCCGGGGACGCCCTGCATGGTCATCTCGAAGGTCCAGACGTCGGGGCTGTCGGTGATCAGGGAGAGGATCTGCGGGTAGGTGTTGTACCGCGAGAGGATGGCGGTGGTGAGGTCGCGCTTCAGACAGCGCGGGTTGTGGGCCAGCGGGTTGGCGGCGCTGAAGGTGCTGTTGGCCCCCGGGAGGGACAGCGCCGCCGGCCCCAGGTTGAGGGTGTAGTTCCGGAAGGGCCCGCTGGTGACGCAGCCCCCGCCGGTGCCTGCGGGGAGGACAATCGCTGGGTAGTTACCCAGGAAGAGCGAGATCGGGGGCTCGTTGGCGATCGGCGCCCCGTTGCCCGACATCGACGTTGCCGTGCCGTCGAACACCGGGGACGTTTCCATCGAGGAGGCGTCGGCGCCCCAGTCCCAGTATCTGGGGAAGAGTTAGCGGGTGGCGGTAGAAAGAAGAAGGAGGAGGAGGAGGAGGAGGAGACGTACGGGTAATCGCCCGTGTATCCGCATTCTTCGCGGAGGGATTGCTCGAACCGGTAGATGAAGTAGCGGTGCCACGCCAGGAAGGTGCCCTGTGGTGAGGATTAGGACGTGCGGGTCGTTAATGTGTGGGTATGATGGGTCTACCGTGTAGTGAATCTCCAAGGTCTGATTGATATGTGTCGCCACAAAGTCATCATACCGCGTCTTCGCCCCGGGGGCCAGCTCGGAGGGCGTGCGCGCGGGCCGACTCTGCAGACACAGCACCGAGTCGATGTAGGCTTTCTTCTCGGGCGTGGAGAAGGCCCGCCAGTTGCGGCGGATGCGCAGGGTCTCTCGCGTGCAGGGCCCCGAGCTGGGCAGGTTGGCGATCGTCTCGTTGTAGGCATGGCTGGCCAAGTGTGAGATCTGGGCTGCGGCTGCTGCGACAGCAGAGCTGGAGTCTGAGTCTGTTGTTGAGGCGGTGGGGATGGCACAGGCCTGCAGGGCGAGAAGACCCAGGGCTAATAACGTCTTGAGGACCATGATGCTCTCTCCAGTCACCGTGAGAGATGAACGAAAGCAGCGTGAATGACGGACAGGCGAGCGGATGAACGGAAATAGCCGTCAATTTAAATAAACATGTGAAGCAGATTGCAGACAGCCCCAGACACGGTGATATGAGAAGTAGCCCGCCAGCGGTCCATGCCGCTGGCGGACGGGGCCGGAGGACGAAGCCCTAACCCGGCCTGAACGTTTGGCCAAGCGCCCTCACTTGGATACGAGATGCAGGCCCATGGCTTCAACGGCGATGCGCTGTCTGTCGCCGGCCTTGCCTGTACTTGGCTGCTCCACCCTGGCCCAGACTCGACTTTCACCCATCCCGTGTCGGCTAATACTCGGGTCCGTGGGCGGATCGTCCTGCGTCGAGCCTATTGGGATCAGCCGGTTACTGCCCGGTTAAGTGGTGAGATCCTGGAGGGGAGGAGATCATCTGTCTGTGTCTGTGTCTGTTCCTGTCTCCTGAGACAGGAACAGACTCCTGCGGGTTAGCCCGTATCGGATTGCAGGACCCTGGCCCACCCTCCGATTCAGATTCACTCGATTACTTACAACTATCATGGTATAGTAGCATGATATCGGTCTGCTGGGATGCTTCCAACTCGCCAGGTCTACAACACCTACTAACACCGCAGAACATAACCCCACACGATCCCCTCGCGAGGCCCTCGTCAGAGCCACAAGCGACAACATAACCAGACCGAAGATTCGATACCAACTAAAACCAAAAAAAAAAAAAAAACCAACCACAACATCTTCGCCCTCATTCCATCCAGACAAGACAGAGTCCAAGCTCGCCTGGCAGCCACGATAACAGCGGAACCCCCACCAATGGCGAGAAAATGTTACGGTTGACGGAAGAGGTTTCCAAGTTTCCCACTCAAATCCCTCGGCAACCTCGCAGTCCCCATATTTGGGGCTTTTTTTTTTTTTTCATTCTTTTTTGACTTCGGCCCTTCGCATCCTCCATCCATGGTCCGTCCGTCTTCCTGGGCCGATCCATTGCGTTCCGCGGATCCGTCGATCGGCCGTGACCGTTGATCGTGGCCGTCCAACCTGGTTCCGGCAACAGAAATCGATCGGTCCGGATGATCATTACGATCATTATCGGTCAAAAGCCACATGGATTGTTGCAGGGGCTGGGATTGGTAAGTCTGATATCAGGTTTAATTTGGGGGAATTTGGGAGGGGGGGTTCGATCAGAGAACTTAATCACTTAATCGGTGTTACTAGGATGGTAGCAATGACTTCGCTATGGGTATTTGTAGGGGATGATTCATACTGGATGTCTAGTACGAAATACAAAAGTGGTGAATCATCCAAGGGAATAGGACGCAACCTCTCACGGGTGTCATGTATGCACCACTTTTTACATGCACAGAACCTCACCAGCCAGACTGTACCCTAGTGGTCAATCATGATGTGCGGATGCTACAATCCCGAGCTCCAACAGGATTCCCCCGAGGTTCTACCTTAATGTCCTGCTCGTTGTCAACGGCTGCAGTCGCCCCATTGGCCAGGTTCCTGTCCAGGGTTGAAGATGCCTGGGATCCGAATCCTTTTCCTCAGCACAGGGATCGCCAGAGTTGCATCCATCCATCCATCCATCCCTACCCCGTAACCCCTGGATGGCTGCGGCTTTTTCGCGAATCCTCAAGCCTGGACTTCTTGGCAGGATCCTGCGAGGAGCGAAGGATCTAGTGGGAGGACAGCGAAACATGGATTGTGATGAGGGTGAGGGTCGGTCAGGAGAATGCCATCGGTGCTCATGAATAAGTTGCCTCAGAGTCAGGGTTGATGTGTTGTGTGAAACGGTGATCGACCTCGGCTCCGGTGTTTTGGCGCTGGGTTTCCAGCAGGGCTTTGGTTTGATTTCGTAGAGTGTTGTTGGATGGGCAAATATACTAGTATCAAGCTTTGTCCCTGAATTAAATGATGGGCCACCCCTGCCCTATGTTATATCTTGTTGACCGTTCCTGCCTGGTCTCTCGGGAATATGACACTCGTGCGTGCATGCATGCATGGTCGATGCTTGATCTGCTACTACTCTTCCTCCTACTCCTACTCCTACTACTATGTCGGGCGCTCATCTGGGGGGCGCGGGCCTGCCCGATGTCAGTCAGGCTCCCAAGATCCTCACTGCTACGTCCATCACGACGATGTTCGCACTGGCCACCGTCCTGGCTCGGTTGTACGTGCGTGTGTTTATCATCCGGAATGTCGGGCTTGATGTAAGTCGTCATCTTCACCGGTGGCTTGTGTATTGACTTGTCCAGGACTATACCATGGTCTTGACCATGGCGCTGGTAAGACCCTCCTGCTTCGTGTCGACCAGTCCTGACGACTCCAGTCTCTCAGTGGATGGGCTATCATCATACCGGAGGTTATGTACGGCGCCGGAAGACACACGGTGTATGTGGAGAAGACGGCCACATTGGCAAGTCACCTCAACTTTGCCACGCAGGGTATATACATGTGGGCGATTGGATTGGTCAAGATATCGATTGGGCTGTTTCTTCTGCGCTTTGCACCGCGGCGGGGGTATAAGATCTTTATCTGGGCGGTGATCGGTATGTATCAGAAGATATCCGGGATCTTTCAGGTCAAGACTTTGGTCACTAGCCACTGCGCAATGCTGACCCCCTCGCAGTGCTCATGCTCCTCTACACCACCATCTGCTTCCTGGTCCGTCTGCCTCTCCTGCCTCGCGATGACGTCTAACCTCCCAGACCCTTATCTTCCAGTGCAAGGACATCAGATCGAGCTGGGACCTGTCCGTGAAATCGAAATGCTTCGCCCCGACCCAGCTCCTTACCCTGAGCTACGTTAACACATGTACGGAGTCATCCAATCCCCACCGACGACCTATCTGACATATCTACCCAGCACTGAACATCCTGACGGACCTGATACTCGCCGTTCTCCCGGCCTTCATGCTCCGGTACATTGATCCTATGCAGAATCAGACCGCTGGCTAACCCCAGTAGACATCTGCAGGTCAACCAACGCACCAAAGCCTCACTGATCTGCATCTTAGGGTTAGGGATCTTGTGAGTTTCTCATCTGCACTCAACCGGTCACCCTCCTAATAAATTATCCATCCAGTGCCTGTGCCGCAGCCATCGTGAAGCTGTCCTTCATCGCAAACTATGGCCGCACCGGCGATCTCCTCTGGGACTACTCCAGCTTGACAATATGGGTTGCGTAAGTCCACCCATCCCAACACCCCCTCCCCTTCCAAGCAAAATAAACCCTAACCCCCCCCCCCCCCCCTCCACAGCGTCGAATCCAACACGGGCATCATCGCCGGCAGCCTCCCCACCCTCAAACCCCTCTTCAAGAAAGTCCTCGACAGCTACAGCTACAGCTACCGCTCCCGCTCCCGCTCCCGCTCCCGCTCCAAGACGCCCTTCTACAACCACGGCGACTCCAAACCCAACCCCCAGCACTCCCTATCCCAATCCCGATCTAGATCCCGATATGATCACAACCATCACCAGCACGCCAAATACGACCGAAAAACCCCCCAGCTCAGCACAGACCCCTACCCCATCCCGCCGAGCACGTACCATGGCGACAGCGGGAACTCCAGCGATGAGTATATTCTGTCGTTTCGCGATGACTCGAATAGTATTATGCTTACGACGGAGGTTACGGTTTCGAGGTCTGGTGGAGGGGTGGAGGGAGGGGTGGAGGTTTCTGGGGGGAAGGGGCCTGGTAGGTCGTTGTCGGTGGGGAGTCGGTATCACTTTGAGAATATGATTTGATTTGGTTTGGTTTTTGGGCCTGGGTTGGGGTTGGGGTATGATGATGGTATGATAGTATGGTTAATAGGAGTTATAGGTTGCGACGGACTGATAGGTTTTGGATGTGGGTGGAGGTGGAGGTGGGGGTGGTGTACACTAAATTGGTTTCTAGTACTAATAAGCATTTAATGTATATTTTCACAACTAATCTGACAACAAACCCCTATGACGCAAAGAGAACGCCCCTCTCAACGACCTTTCCTGACAAAGCTGGGAGAGGAGGACGAGCTGGTTGGAATAGTACGGTAATGGTAAGTTTTTGTTTTTTTTCTTTGTCTCCATCCGTTGTACGCAGTACTGGAGTTCGCTCTTCCCCGATTCCTCCTAGCCCTAAGATACTAAATTGAAGATGGGCAGGCCAGTCGACGCCAAACCCCCACTATTGATCTGCTGCTTTCTGTTTTCTGTCTGGCAGTCGAACACATCCATGCACTCTGTCTTTCCGGAGGGGTCATAATCCAACCCGATCTGCTGCAGCGACCACGCCACGTTGGTCCACGTGAGGAGGGAGCCGCACCGGATCGCTCTCCGGTATAGTAGTACCTCTATGCGACTAAATCTGGCATCCCAGTCACAAATCAAAGAATCACTTATGATACTCCGGAGTTGGTCTCGGGTAAAGTAGCTAGCCCGGGCTGGTCCATGTAGTTAATGCAATTAGATTATATAACGGTGACAGTGGCAGCTGGAGCTAATGTCGGAGCTACTGGGCCACGCGAGTTTCCCCATTTTGAGTCTCAAACTAAGCCGCAGGCTTCATGGCTGGTGGTACACCTAGTTTCCGCCAAACCTTTTAGGGCTCAGCCTTGCGATGATGCTTTCTTTCCCTGGGACCTGAAAATCTTGATCTCTTAATCAGGGGGGGTGCTGCCGTCACGGAATACTGTCTTGCTTGGCTGTCTTAGTCAGGTACTTACCTTCTACCAGGTCTACTCAATTGGTCAAAGCAAGATGTTCATCAAATGTTCACTTCTATGTACCTAGTATCTATAATCTGCAGCTTTGCCTCGTCGAGATCAGCAAACTCTCCCCCAGGAATCGTAATCGGCAATTCAAATTCGAATCCAACACATGTGAGCCAGATAGCCAATTCTCAAACTTAGATATCCAAGCCAAGTCGTATTTCAGCATCGCCGCTCCACGCCCTTCCGGCTGACACAGATATATTTCACCCCCTTGTATGGCTTCACGCCCTCGCCGAGTCCGCGGCTTCGGCGTGGGTCGATGTTCAGGCTTTCGACCTTGATGCCCGACGGCAGCCAGCCGCGGACCGAGAACGAGACGCTCGCCGAGTTGGGCATGAGCGTGGCGTTGAGTTGCGCCTTGGTCTTGCGCGCGGCCGTGAGGAAGATAGAGGAGTCGGAGGGCGCGGGCGGAGGCGAGCCCTGCGATTGGGATTCGGGTCGGGGTTGTGGTGAGGGTTGGACGGGGGTGTGGGGCTTTGTGGTTGGGTTGGGTCGGGGCAGGGGATGTGTTCGGGGTCGTCGGATGCGGGAGGGAGGAGATCGGCGGAGGTTGATGCGGAGGGTTCTGTCGTCGTCGCTGCTGCTGCTGCTGCTGCTGCTGCTGCCGCGGCCGCCCGGGACTTCTTGACCACCTTCTTCTTCTTCTTTTTCTTCGTCTTGCGTTTCGTCGTGTCGGCGTCTGGGTTCTGGTAGGATGCGGGGGCGTCGTCGTAGTAGCCTTGGAGAAGGTTGGCGTCCGGGTCGTCCTCCTCGTCCTCCAGGTCGTCGTCCGCGTAGTGTCCCACGACGGTGCACCGGAGGGTGGCTGTCCCGGAGACGGTGCCGGCGTCTTTGGTCGGTACTCGCCATTCGAGGGCGGTATTGCCCGGCGAGAAGAGTGCCTCCCCACGGCTAGCCTGCATGTCGGTAATGTTCCGGACCGACTTCGGAATGGGAATCGTCACAACAACCTCGTCCAATACTGGCATCGACGAGTTTCCTCCGCCTCCTGGCAGGAAAGAGGGCGTGGTCGAGCCCGATCCCGAGCGTCCGACGCCTGACCGGCTCGCGGACGAGTAGCCCGGGAAGTTCGTGTTGAGGATGAGGCGCACTTCGAACTCTGACCCTGTCGGCCCGAGGGACTTGCGGATGTTTACGATCGCGGGCAGAAAGAGCTTCTCCATGTGACTCGGGGGGTCGTCGAGGCTGGGATCCATGGGCAAGAGGTCAACCTCGTATCCGGAGAGAATGAACCGCCCGTCTGGTGGTACAAAGCTGAGCTCGCCGGGGCGTTCCCGCCATCGCGCCAGCCTCACACACGGGTGGAACACGGGCAGCGCAAACTTTTGCCCCAGCATCTTCGGACCACCCGGGGCCGTCAGCGACAGAAGCAGGTCGGGCACCCCGGATATTTTGGCCGTAAACGCAATGGTACCGGAGACCATAGCGGAGAGCAACCGCCCGGAGGGGGCTATCGTAACCGACAGCGACTCGATGATGTCGACATATAGCTCGTTGGAGGTATGTCGGACGCCCGGTCTTCGCCAGGGAATGGCCGGTCCTTGCGCGGCGGCGGCGGACATGGATTGTTTCAGGGCATTGGACTGGCCCAGGATCGGGGTGGATGATCTATCATGCTCGAGCGTCAGTCAACCAAACCAAGACAGTATGACACCACTTGAAGTCATCTTGACAACTCACCCCGCTAGTCCCACACCACCCAACAGCTTGCCCATCCACCCGGGCATCTCGACCACCTCCTGCAGCGCATTGGTTTCGGTGTTGCACACGATGCCGGCATCGCACATCTCATGGAGGAGTTGCGCGACCACATCGTAGTTGGCCTGTAGCTTCGACGAGAGCAAGGGTGCTCCGACGAATTCCTCGAGCACGTCGACCACGCGATGCAAGAATTCCAGCACCAGCAGCGGCTCGGTGTCCTCCTCGGAGAGGGCGAGAAAGAGCAGGTTGGACTGGACGACGGAGAAGACGGTCACGGGCGGGGTGGCCCCGGGGATGTAGAGGAGCGATGGGCGCGGCGCGGCATGGGCCAGATAGAGGGGGAGGATGGCCGGTGCGGAGGGCGGCCGGGAGCGATAGACCTGCTCGACGAACGGATTGCTGGAGGGGCAGGACCGTCAGTAGCTGGCGACGGAGGGCAGATATCTCGACAGGGGCATACTTCTGCTCATCGTATATGTAGAGGGCGTCGATCTGGCCGCTCATGGTGGTGAAGGCGCCCTGTGCGGAGCGGTTGGGGGGGAGGAGTTGGAGGGGGTCATGTTGGATGGATGGATGGATACTTGGGGCGATCGATCGCTGTGCCCTGGACGCTAAAGGCCAATCGCCGCCTCAGCCCCGTTCTGCCGCCCCGCCCCGCCTTCGCGCGGATTTCCGCGGCGGCGGCATTGTCGCCGTGCCACAGCTTGTGCTGGCACTGGTGCTGCTTTTCCTCCAGAGGAGCTTGACTGCCTTCTTTGTTCCTGCCTGCTCCTGCCTGCTCCTGCCTGCTCAGCCAGTCCTCATGGCCCCATCCACCCCAGACAAGAATGCCTGGGACGTCCAGCCCAAGGACCCGAAACGCGCCCTCGCAGAAGACGCCTACGATGACTGTCTCTCCTGCAGAGTGACTGGTGAGTCTTCACCCCACCACTGTCTGTCCCATGCGCATGTGATTAATCCAAGATAGGCTCCGCTGCATTCATCGGCCTTGGCGTGTACAGCTACTACTCCGGCATGAAGAACCTGACGGCCCAGGAAAAAGCCATCATGCAGGGTGCGACCAAATACAAGATGGGATCTCGGCGTCTGGGCATTGCGACCATCTCTGCAGCCCTGGTCGGCCTGGGTATCTGGAGGGCTGTCAATTGATCCCCGCCCGCAGTGGGATCGCCTGTACTCTACTTCTTCCATGTATCTACCTACTGCTTGCGTGTTCTCGACTTAGGGCGTTGGGGGTGAACGGAATGCATGCCGAAGCGTCGCTTCAACTGTTGATAACTCATATACACACCAGACCAGTATATAAAATAGCACCATTAATCTCACAGACCGCCGCCTCGCCGGGTATCGCCATATCTGGTAACCTCTATAGATTGAATGTTATGTGACCAAGGGATATAAGGATAAGTAAAAAAAATAGAAAAAAAATGGAAGAATGAGGACTGGACAAGAAAATATAAAACACAGCATAAGGAGAATATGATAGGTAGGAGGAAAATGGAACCCCTGGCCCGGAACAGGACCACATGCAATACTCCCACTAATGCACCGAAGGAAAAACCACGAAATCAAAATGCAATCGACCGCTGCGTGACCGTAAGAATATTATGCTCGTCTAATCGTCGAGATGTCATATTCTCTAGGTGAAGCGGCCTCGTTTGCCGCCGCCAAACATGTCTCGATTCCCGAGGCCGGAGAGGTCGAAGAAATCCGGCACGGCTAGCTTGCGCTTCGAGCCGATTCCGACGGACGGTTCCCGCGCAGACGGTCGGGTGTTCGTTCGCGAGAAGTTGTTGTGACGGTGCTGTTGCCGCGAGTTCCGTGGCAACACGGAGACGCTGACCGGCGCACCGTCTTGGGATGCAGGAGTCGAGTTGTCGGAGGGCTGCATGTCCATGTCTTGTTCGGATATTTGCGGGAACGTTGGCCCGGAGGTGAAGGTGAATATAGTGGGTCGATCGAAGGCATTGGGTTCGGGGACGGGTGACGAGGACACAGGATGCTGTTGCTGCGGTGTGGCAGCCTGCTCGTCCGTCGCAGGGGAGGCCGGCTTAGATGGTTGCCGGGCAGGCTCTGGCTCTGGCTGTGCCTTCCGGGCAGGCGTGGGGGTTGTGCCTCGGGCGTGCTTTTCTCCCTCGTCGTCATCGCTGGGGGGGCCGGTGCCATCACTCCGTTCCGTGGCCCATTGTCGAACCGCCCAGCCTTCCCCGTCTCCCAGACCGAGGTTCTCCCGGTCTAGAAAGTGCAGTAGATCCTCAATTGCTTCTTGGTAGCCGGCTTGCTTGGCCTGGGACTGCTCGAAGACGGCATTCTTGTAAAGGTTGGTGACGGACAGAGCAGCAGCTTTGAACGACTGCAGAAGTTGCTCGGGGGGTTGCGGACGAGGCGTCGACTTGGGCAATGAGGTGTTGAGGGATCGCATGGAGTCCATGGTGAAGGGTGGTGCTGCAGCTCGAGTAGTCCTCGGGGAGGACTTGAGATAGTGAGCAAGTAGCGTTGGAGGGGCGACCTGAACCGTGCTTTGTCAACAGGGCAACGAGGCAAATCCCGCGGCAGCCGGAGGAGTCAGCCGGCTACGGCAGACTAATGCGAAGAACAAAGGAAAAAGGTGATGCCCAAGGAAGGGGGAGGGGGAGCGCTGGAGGAGAGGGGAGGCAGCAAGAAAGGAGAGGGAGTCAGTCGACCTCGTGGGAGTGGGCTGGAGGGACTCTTCGATCGATCGGGGGGGGGGGGGGGGGGAGATATGGCTGCTTTGCTATGCTGGCGCAGCTGATCTTTCTTTGCGCCTGCCCGGGTAACGTGACCCACCGCGGGGAAACTCGTCTTCCGCCCCCCTGCTGACTCACGCCTGAGTCAGTCCCGCCTTCGCGTCTCCCGTCCAATCAGCGCGTGTCCCGGCCGCGCTTCTCCGACGAAATTCCATTTGCCATCCCAGCTCGAGCGCGACGGGCGCTGCTTCTCGCTTCTCTCTCGTCCTTTCATCATCCCGTCGCCAGTCCCGACTGCTCCTCCCTTCGCTTGTCCTCTTCACTCTCAAGTTCCAATTCCAATCCCCCCCCCTCCTTCCCCCCTCAGATCCGCGGAACCCAGATACTGCACTGGCAGTGGGTCTTGTCTTGCTATCCATCTCCTTCCAAGCTCCCCGGGTTTGTTTGCTTGATACGCAATCAGGTCGTGTCCCGCCATATACTACCAACCACCAAACACCTGCGCAGAGGTGCGCCGTGGACCGTGATGGCTCCTTCACAAGTCCCCCCCTCCGATTCGCCATCCCAGGCCGATACCCCGATGACCGATGCGAACTTGGAGCCCGTCCCCGCGGTGCCGGTCGATAGCGTAGACGCGCCGATGACGGTGAGTGCGCCGCAATTCCTCTCGTTTCGCAACCTATCATTTCCGGGCGCGTCTTACTGGAGTTTGGAGGCACCCCCGTTGACGATCGGATCGATCTAGGGGCAGCAGGACTCTCCATACTACACGGTAAAGGCGCTCCCGGCCAATGGCGGGCGGTCCGGCGGACGAGCCGACTAACGCAACCTAGGACTCCGATACGAACCCCAACACCACGGCGAGCAGTGTTGCAGGCGACGCAGCCCCTTTGGATGGCCGGAGGCGGAGGTCGGAAGCTTTCCACATGAGGAAAGGTATCTGGAGTAAAAAGCACGGCCGATTGGACGAATCCAAGGTATATCCACGCGACGGTCATGTGTCGATGTCTAGAGGCTTACGATCGATGTTGCTATAGGAAGATGACTCTATCCGGAGATTCCGCTACCTGCTCGGCCTGACGGACCTGTTCCGTCATTTCATCGAAACGAACCCCAACCCGGAGATCAAGGAGATCATGGCCGAGATCGACCGGCAAAATGCCGAAGATGAAGCAAGGGCGAAGAAGAAGGGTTCCGCCCGCTCAGGTGGTGCGGGCGGAGACAGGCGGCGCAGAACAGAGCAGGAAGAGGATGCCGAACTGTTGAAGGATGAGCGAAGCGGCGCCGGAACGGGCACGGTCTTCCGGGAATCCCCGCCCTTCGTTCATGGCGAAATGCGCGACTACCAGGTTGCGGGGTTGAACTGGCTGGTGTCTCTCCACGAGAACGGTATCTCGGGTATCCTGGCCGACGAGATGGGTCTGGGAAAGACCCTGCAAACCATCTCTTTCCTTGGCTACCTTCGACATGTCTGCGGCATCACCGGGCCTCATCTTGTCGCTGTCCCGAAGTCCACCCTCGATAACTGGAAGCGGGAGTTTGGAAAGTGGACGCCCGAGGTTAAGGTCCTTGTTCTGCAGGGTGACAAGGAACAGCGGCACAAATTGATTAATGAGGAGCTCCTGGAGGAGAATTTCGACGTCTGCATCACCAGTTATGAGATGGTTCTGCGGGAAAAGTCGCACCTCAAGAAGTTCGCTTGGGAGTACATCATCATCGATGAAGCTCATCGCATCAAGAACGAGGAGTCGTCCCTTGCGCAGATTATTCGAGTGTTCCACTCCAGGAACCGGCTGCTGATTACCGGAACCCCGCTCCAGAACAACCTTCACGAGCTTTGGGCCCTGCTCAACTTTTTGTTGCCGGATGTATTCGGTGACTCGGAGGCATTCGACCAGTGGTTCTCCGGCCAAGACGCCGACCAGGATACGGTTGTACAACAACTTCATCGCGTTCTGCGGCCTTTCTTGCTGCGCCGTGTCAAGAGCGACGTGGAGAAGAGTCTGCTCCCTAAGAAGGAGGTCAATCTTTACGTGCCTATGTCGGAGATGCAGGTCAAGTGGTATCAGAAGATTCTCGAAAAGGACATCGACGCGGTCAACGGAGCCGCCGGTAAGCGTGAGTCGAAGACCCGTTTGTTGAACATTGTCATGCAGCTTCGCAAATGTTGCAACCATCCGTATCTTTTCGAGGGAGCCGAGCCAGGTCCCCCGTACACGACCGATGAGCACCTGGTTTTCAATGCGGGTAAGATGGTGATTCTTGACAAGCTGCTGTCGCGTATGCAAAAGCAAGGGAGTCGCGTGCTCATTTTTTCCCAAATGAGTCGTGTGCTTGACATTCTGGAGGATTACTGTGTGTTCCGGGAATACAACTACTGCCGTATCGACGGAACGACCGCCCATGAGGACCGAATCGCTGCAATCGATGATTACAATAAGCCCGGCTCTGAAAAGTTCGTCTTCCTGCTCACGACAAGAGCCGGAGGTCTGGGTATCAACCTGACCACTGCGGATATTGTTGTTCTCTACGATAGCGATTGGAACCCTCAGGCGGATCTGCAGGCCATGGACCGTGCCCATCGTATTGGTCAGACCAAGCAGGTCGTGGTTTTCAGATTTGTCACTGAGAACGCGATTGAAGAAAAGGTGCTGGAGCGTGCCGCACAGAAGCTGCGGCTGGATCAGCTTGTCATCCAGCAAGGACGGGCCCAGCAGCAGACCAAGAATGCCGCGTCCAAGGACGAGCTGCTCGGTATGATTCAACACGGTGCGGCCAACGTCTTCAACACGCAGGGCGGGTCCGGTTCCCTGCCAGACCACCAGTTCACCGAGGACGACATCGACGAGATCTTCCGCAAGGGCGAGGAGAGAACGGCGCTCTTGAGCAAGAAGTACGAAAAGCTCGGCATCGACGACTTGCAGAAATTCAGTTCCGAGAGCGCCTACGAGTGGAACGGTAAGGACTTCACGGATCGTAAGAAGGACATCGGCATGAACTGGATCAACCCGGCGAAGCGTGAGCGAAAGGAGCAGTTCTACTCCATCGACAAGTACTATCGCCAGGCGTTGGCTACCGGCGGCAGGACGGCAGATCCCAAACCTAAGGTTCCTCGGGCACCGAAGCAGATTTCTGTCCACGATTGGCAGTTCTTCCCGCCAGGGCTTCAAGAGCTGCAGGAGAAGGAGACTGCCTACTTCCACAAGGAGATCGGGTACAAGGTTCCTCTCTCTGACGGCCCTGAGGAGGAGCTCAGCGAGCGTGAGGCTGAGCGCGATCTGGAGCAACAAGAAATCGACAATGCGGTACCTCTTACCGAGGAGGAGCAAGCAGAGAAAGCGAGGATGTCCGAGGACGGCTTCTCCACCTGGAACCGCCGTGATTTCCAACAATTCGTGAATGGTTCGGCCAAGTTTGGTCGTACTGACTACGCTGGGATCGCCACCGAGGTTGACAGTAAAGAGCCAGATGAGATCGAGGAATACGCGCAGGTCTTCTGGGAACGCTACACCGAGATTCAAGACTACCCTAAGTACCTTCGGGTCATTGACCAGGGTGAGGACAAGCTGCGGAAGATGAACCACCAACGCAAGATGCTCCGCAAGAAAATGGAGATGTACCGGGTTCCCCTGCAGCAACTCAAGATCAACTACACCGTCTCGACCACCAACAAGAAGGTCTACACCGAAGAGGAGGACCGGTTCCTGTTGGTGATGCTGGACAGGTATGGAGTTGACGGCGAGGGTCTCTACGAAAAGATCCGCGATGAAATCCGCGACTCCCCTCTATTCCGATTCGACTGGTTCTTCCTCAGTCGGACACCCGTCGAGATCGGGCGCCGGTGCACTACTCTGCTGAACACCGTTGCGAAGGAATTTGAGACAGATGGGAAAGCCAACGGTGAAAACGGCAAAGGCCGCGGCCGTGACCGCGACGAGGAGGAACCCGAGGAGGAAGAAGGGCCCCCCGCCAAGAAGAAGACCAAGGGCGGTGCAGTAGTAAGTCATCATCTACTGCCACCATTCAATTTCCCCTTTGCCGCAGCTAACCCAACCCCTAGAACAAGCAAGTGAAAGCCGTCAAGGGTGGCACCAAAGCCAACTCCACCTCCACGTCCCGGGCAGCCAGCGTCTCCTCCAACACTGCGCCCAAATCCAAGAGCCGCCGGAAGTAATGATTTCCGCCCCCCTTTTTTTTTTTTTTCTTTTATCTTTTATCTTTGGGTGGTATAAGTTGAGGGGCGATGACTGGGAATTGTTATGACTGGTTCTGTGTAGACTGCTTGGGAAGCCTTTTTGACAATGTAAGGGAGAGGGGTTCATTGGTTCTTTTTGTTCCATATATGTCGGTTCCGGCGTTGGCAGATAGATGCCGTTGTATGTATTTTATGATCTGAACTGTTTGTTCTTTTTATCCCCGCCGTCACTCTTCTGAGCTGTGTAAAATGACCCGAGGCAGATGGATAAAATGGTTTCTTCTTTTCGATCTCTGCACTGCACGAGGTTGGATTCCCGGTGATTGAGAATCGCCCACTTTATTCAGGTTTCCTCACCGCCCGCGACCTGCCCGATCGATAAGATGCCGCATCATCGTTGTTCCCGCGCGGAATTTCGCGTCCGGCGAGACGCGTGCTGGAAATTGGTTAATCGCAAGATCGCAGGAATCATTCCACCCCGTTGGGAGATGCTCTCTTCACGGCGGCTTCCTTCCTTAGCTTTCCTGGAGGACTCCCCTCGCGTTGTCCCCTGATCCTCTCTCTTAATTCCCGAGACTTTCCTTACCCCCACCTGGCCTCGCACCTGACTGGCCCTTTATTCCTTCCCTCCCGCCTTCTAACAACACCACTTTGTCGGACTACATATGTTGGGATATTGAACCATAGTCATGGATATGGATATGGATGTGGATGTGGATGCGAAAATGGATATCGACCAAGGGAATGCCACCGGCGACAGGCCCAACACCTCAGACAACGATGGCGACCTCGTCCAGGAGCTGTTCGCCAAGTTCAACAATCCCCCGACCATCCGCGCCAAACCGCCCGTCCGCCCGGAAACGCCGCCGCTGGTTGTTCGGATCCCAGGCAGATTGTCGAGTGACCTCGAGCAATATGAGTTTCTTCCCGGTCATTTCGATGTCCGCTACGTCATCAGTGAGATCTCCGAGACGGATGAGGAGCTCAGCTATCAAGTGAAGCTACAAAGTGGTGAGATTGAAAGGGTAGGAGTTTCTTTGCGTTGACTGACCCCTCACCTATCGCTCACCCTGCTCATCTCACTCTCTCCCTAGATGTCCTTCTCGCAACTCCAATCCCTCCAGAACGGCCCCGAGGCGCTTTCTAATTTCCTCAACTACGGACCGGCCAACTACGTTTCATCTCGATCACCCTCTCCTGTCACCTCAGCAGAAACATCTGCCTCGGAACCAGAGATTAACGCGAGGCGCTCCCGGCGCACTACCGTCAGTCGCAAGTCAGGCTTTACCGCATTCTTTGGAGTCATCAGCAGTGACGAAGAGACACCTCGTCGCGCAAGGAGAGATTCACCTTCGAGTGAGGACCTGATTGCTTCCTCTAGCAAGACCGGCCGAGGACGGCGGGTCTTAAGGAAGCGCTCCAGCAAAATGCGCTCAATTGCGATCTCGGACTCGGAAGAGGAAGAGAGCAGCAGCGGTGCGCGCAAGGGCACCCGCTTTTCCACCAGATCCCGCAATACCGTGCGGAGAAACCTACGCGAGAGGAACGAAGATGACATCTCCGAGAATGACGATACTCCCAAGACACAGAAGTTTTTTGGAGCCAAGGAATCCTTCCACGAGCTGTCCGAGAGCGACGCTTTTCGACAACGCCACCGAAATGTTTGTGAAGTCTGCCATGTTATCGGCGATGACAAGATAAAGGGTCCTCTCGTCTTCTGCCAGGGATGTACCAGCGCTTTCCATCAGGCATGTCTGGGTCCCCGGTCTGCGCGAGATCATCTGGCCACCAAGGTATCGGAAACGCTGTTCATTCTCCAGTGTCGCCGCTGTCTGGGGGTTGCCCACGGAAAAGACTCATCCACTCCGCACCAAGGCCGTTGCGCTATCTGCAACATCAAAGGAAACATGTCCAAACCAATTAAAGAACGTTTGACTCCAAAGGAGGAGCAACAGCTCCGACAAAAGAACGGGGGCAAAGATCCCATCACGCCGTATGATATGACCCGAGTCAATGACATCGATAACGTCCTCTTCCGTTGCACCACATGCCATCGAGCGTTTCATTTCGACCATCTGTCCGAGATCACGCACATGACCTGGCAGTGTCAACATTGCGCTACTGTACCCGGAGAGGTCGGGGCGATCGTTGCGTGGCGGCCAGTTGATACCCGATCGGATGCCGCCAAGGACGAGGATAGAGAGTACCTCATCAAGTGGAAGACGAAATCTTACAACCATACCACCTGGATGCCCGGGACTTGGGTATGGGGGTTTGTGAATCACCATATGCGTCGAGCCTTCTTGAGGTCTGACAAGAGTGACGAACCGCGCAGGACCCTGGAGGAGGCAATCCCTGAGGACTTTCTGCGGGTGGACATTGTGTTTGACGTCCGGTATGCCACCGTTACACCCAACTCCGGTAGCAAACGCACCTTCGAGTCAGACCTGGAACGCGTGGAGGATGTGGTCGAGATGTATGTCAAGTTCAAGGGTTTGCCATACGAGGATGTAACTTGGGATACGCCTCCTGATCGCAGCAGCCACCCGGAACGATGGGAGGACTTCAAAGCTGCCTATGAGGATTGGGTCAAGAGGGAATACACTCACATTCCGAGCCAAGAGGCCCTCAGAAAACGCATTTCTCATGTTAGGAAACAAAGTTTCAGCACCAAGGTCGTGAAAGAGGGCCAGCCAGATATTATGACGGGCGGGCAGATCATGAACTACCAGAAGGATGGGCTGGACTGGCTCTATTACATGTGGTTCAAGCAGCAAAATGCTATCCTGGCTGATGAAATGGGTCTTGGAAAGACCATCCAAATCATCGGTCTTTTTGCCACCTTGATTCAGTACCATAAATGCTGGCCTTTCCTTGTCGTGGTCCCCAATTCGACATGTCCGAATTGGCGGAAGGAAATAAAGGCATGGGTTCCTTCCATGCGGGTAGTCACGTATTACGGATCTGCCTTCTCTCGGAAGCTGGCACAGGATTACGAGATGTTCGCTGATGACGATCCCGAACTTCGGTGTCATGTCGTGGTCGCATCTTATGAGACTATGGTGGACGACGCATCCCGCAGAGTGTTGTCTAAAGTACCCTGGGCGGGTCTTGTTGTCGATGAAGGACAGCGGCTGAAGAATGACAAGAGTCAGCTCTACGAAGCCTTGTCACGGCTCAGATTCCCTTTCAAGGTTCTCTTGACCGGTACCCCTCTTCAAAACAACATCAGAGAATTGTTCAATCTCCTGCAATTCTGTGATCCATCGAAGAAGGCTGAGAGCCTGGAAGCCGAGTATGGTACTCTGTCTAAGGACAACATCCCAGAACTGCACAACACGCTACGCCCATTCTTCCTGCGGCGGACAAAAGCTCAAGTTCTCGATTTTCTACCACCGTGTGCTCAGATCATCGTTCCGGTTTCCATGGCCATGGTGCAGAAGAAACTGTACAAATCTATTCTGGCAAAGAATCCGCAGCTGATAAAGGCAATCTTCCAAAGGAGGGATGGCGGGAAAAGCTTGAAGCAGACCGAAAAGCACAACCTCAACAACATCCTCATGCAGTTGCGGAAGTGTCTTTGTCATCCTTTCGTTTACAGCCGGGCTATTGAGGAGAAGACGGCCAGCTCTGCTGCATCCCACCGGGCCCTGGTGGATGCGGCCGGCAAGTTCCAGCTCTTGGAGCTCATGCTGCCCAAGCTGAGAGAGCGGGGTCATCGAGTTCTGATCTTCAGCCAATTTCTTGAGAACCTGGATATCCTCGAGGACTTCCTGGAAGGTCTTGGATTGCCGTTTCTTCGCCTCGATGGAAAGATGACGTCGCTTGAGAAGCAGAAGACGATCGAAGATTACAACGCGGAAGACTCCCCGTACTTTGTGTTCCTCCTGTCGACGCGATCGGGTGGTGTGGGAATCAACCTGGCTACCGCCGACACTGTGATCATTATGGACCCAGATTTCAACCCACACCAGGACATGCAGGCATTGTCCCGTGCCCACCGCATCGGACAGAAGAACAAGGTTCTTGTCTTCCAGCTCATGACGCGGGGAAGTGCGGAGGAGAAGATCATGCAGATTGGCAAGAAGAAGATGGTTCTTGACCACGTCCTGATTGATCGAATGGTCGCCGAGGAAGACGACGGACGGGACCTGGAGTCCATTCTGCGGCACGGTGCTCAAGCCCTGTTTGATGACGATGACTCGGGAGATGTGCGCTATGATCCCGAATCGGTTGATAAGCTTCTTGACCGTAGTCAAGCTGAGCAGGTCATGTCCCCCGATGAAGGCAACCAGGAGTCACAGTTCAGTTTTGCTCGAGTGTGGGCAAACGACCAACAGAACCTCGAGGATCAGCTGGAGACCGTTGAGGAAGAAGCCCCGCCGAGTGCAGACGTCTGGGAAAAGATCCTCTGGGAGCGAGAGCAGGCCGCCGCCGAGGAAGCCCGACGGAAAGCAGAGACGCTGGGTCGCGGGAAACGTAAGCGGACAGCTGTTGACTATGCCACCGAGGCCCTGGAACTATCGCCGGTCAAATCTCGCACGGAGCGTGAGGCCGAGAGCGATACCGAGTTCCGAGCCGAGGCAGCCATGGAATCAGAATCCGATTCCGCGCCCGATTTGGATCCCGACGAGATGGTCCAGGCCGCTCAGGCCGATGGGGTCTTAAAGGCCACGAAAGGTAGATAGAACCCCCCTCGCCCTGGCATCTGACTGAGGACCTTCGATCCACTGACCAGCCACGCAGTACGTCAATTCGAACGCATCCCCGCGCAGAACTTCCCCCCGGCCCTGGATGGCAACGTAGAGCCGAACCCACACCAAGCGCCTCCATGCATCGCGTGCAACCAGGTCCACCCGATCGGGCACTGTCGCCTGAAGATGGCCGGGGCCGAACATTGCCCTTTGTGCGGGCTGGCACACTACGGGTATGCCCGCACATGCCCGCATCTGCGATCCGAAGACCAGGTGGCCCGCATGCTCGGCGCCCTGAAGCACAGTACCGAGGACCCCGAAACCATCCAGCTGGCTAAGAAATACCTGACGGGCATCCGCGGGGACCTTGCACAGCGTAAGAGGCGACAGGCCAGTAAGGCTGCATTGGGTCCCACCAGCAATGGCACCCCCAGCAGTAGCACGCCCCAGCCTGCTGGTGCCGTCGTGACGAACCCCCGTCCCTCTGTGCCCATGGCCTACCCTGTCGTCGATCTCACCCTCGATGGCGCCCCGCCGCCGACTTTCCCCCCACCACCACCATCATCATCATCATCACAAGTCGCGAGACCTCCTCAACCTCCTGTCGTTGGTAACCAGTACCGTCAGGGGCCTTGAAGGATGTAGCAAGGGATTGGTCACTAGGAAGAGAAATTAGCAGTACCGGAGTGAGGGCATCCGGATTTTAGGTTTAGGGCGCATGGACTGGGGATCCTTGTCAGCGTTTGGCATGTACATACATAATACATAAGATGCGAGCATAGTGTAGCATAGTCTAGCAGAGCAATTGACGTGGAGGGGACAACCCATGCTTTTGTTGTTTCTTCTCATGATTGGCATTGAGGCCAGAAATGGCAGGCACGGCGGTCACATGTGCAGCCGCTCCTCCGCCGCGGTTGCCGTCTTCGTCTTCTGCTTCTCCCCCGAACTTATGCCCAATCCCTCCCAGGAGAGACTCCCATCCGTGATAAACATTTCCAATGCTGGACTGTCCGTCCTGAAATCGATTAATCTGGAGGCCTGGGCCGACAGAAAGACCGGTCAGGGCCCAGTTGCTTCACAATGTGGTCACGTTCCCATCCCAGCCAGGGGATCTGGTGACATCTGCCCCGGCTGGTAGGATTATGACAGCAGTAACGTCTTCCCCGTACGAATCATGTGTCCATGCTGGCCACCTTTGGCTAATCGCAGATTTTCCACGGGAGTGCGTTTGGTGCTGATTTGCCGGGCGATTGGAGCCGTTGTGTCACCAACACCAACGGCCGATATAAGCGTTGTTGCCTCCACGTTGCTATCGACAATCAAGTCCCCCCCCCCGGGACCAGAGACGCTGGGCATGACAGACCCTGGCCAGAGGGACATGGGCATTGGATGCTGGGAGGGGACCCTTCCGACGGCTTCCTGCAAGCAGACAAACCACCAACCACCATCGTCGGTCTTGGCTGATCGACGCAATGGCAATCGTTCCAGGCAGACGGGTCAACATAAACTAGGGGGGAGGGGGGAGGGAAACAGAAGAAATGTACGATGCAATAATAACTGCCAAAAGCTTAAACTCCCCGAACGCGAGTCACTACACCCCCTTCCCCCCCACAGCAAAGCAAACCTGGCCGACCAGAAAGATAGAGACCGTCCCGGGCCCAGAGGGGAGGAGGGCTGCAGCCATCCGGGCATGACGGTTGTACTGACCAACATCATCGGACAAACACTGACGGCATTTCGTCGTGGCTGGATCTGGGCTCAGGCACTGCTTAGGGATCCCGGGGGGCTCTGGGCTCTTTGCTGCAAATAATGAAAGCTGCCCGTTTCCCCTTCTGATGGCTGCTTTGTTCTCCCTCTCCTCTGGGGGTGAATGCTCAATGTGATCGTTTTGTCGCTTCTTGTATCCGTTGCTTGTCGTCCCCTTCTTCTCCTTCCTATTCTTCCTTTTGTTTCTGCATGGCATTGTTGTGGTAAAGTGTTTAACAGTATATATGTCTGCGCGCTATATTTTGTCCCTGCCTCCTGTTTTTATCTCTCCATCTCCCTTAGAGTCCCCATCTTCACTGGCGCGGTGTTATCCAGCCCCTGCGCGTCAGTGAATGTCGATATCCCTCTCGCTCGTCCATCGGCAATTCACTACTCTGCTTCTCCCACAAATTAATCTGCCTGGTGACCCTTTCTTCCTCCCTCGCCATCTTCTTCCTCCCTCCCGACGCTTCTCTCTATCCTCATCTATCCGCCGTTTTCCCGCCTCTTGTGTCTTATAGCCGCATACTTCCGCGTCACCTTCTAGGATTTACTGCTCTTAGCCCTCCAGGCTTCCGCACAGCGGTTCGCCAGCTCTCTCGTTGCCTTTCATCTTCTCAAGTTATCATGTCTTCCCCGACTCGCCCCCAGTTCTTCTGTACTCGCCCAAATGGCACCCTCACCCCCCTGGTCGCTGTGGATGAGCTTCCCTCGCACATTTCGATCCGCGGAGCTCCCCGTGTCCTATCGGCCAGTGGGACTCAAGGGATGACCAGCCTTGGGACTGTGAATCCGAGGACTCGGTGCTATGTGGTGGAGGGCGCTACTCCTGTTGCGACTCGTGCGTCATCTGCCGCCGCCAACGCAGCTGGTCACCGCACCCATGACTACGACCTGCAGCTAGCTTTCATGAGGCTCCTTTCCGATGAAAGTCTCCCTACCAGCCAGCGTCTGGCGGTGACTTCTTTTCTGCAGCAGGGGGCCCCTCAGAATTACTACTCCAGTCCTTCCAGTAGCACTTGGTTGGTCCCTAATAGCGGCGGTGGAGCCGCTGGTCACAGTGGTCCCAAACAGGTAAGTGTTACTCAACATGTAACCTTGTCAGAACCCTGGATAAGCCTCCGGGCAAGGTTGACCCTACCCCAGGGTCCTCACTACAATGCGAAGAAAGAGTACTGTTCGTACTGGATTCGTCATGGCGAATGCGACTATCAGCAGCAGGGTAAGGACATCGGCTTGTGAATTCAGGATGCGCTCCCTAACATGCCTGCAGGATGTCTTTACAAACATGAAATGCCCAACGACCCCGCCATGTTGGAGAAGCTGGGCCTTCGTGACATTCCTCGCTGGTATCGCGACAAGTACGGCATCCCCAGCCTGATCCCCAACGGACATGCTCACCCTCGTTCTCATATCAGCCATGCTCTTCCCCCAGCCGACAGCGGGGCCTTCAGAGCGATCCAGTATCCGGCTCGTCTGGGAATCAATGGAGCGATGGACGCCTCTGAAATCGAGAAGGAGTCCAAATACAAGGCATCCGGCCAGCTTCTCACCCAGCAGTCGTCAATTGCCCTCGCTGGCGCGTCCAGGCTGGCGTATGACTCGACCAAGGGCCCGGTTCCTCCTAAGCATGGAGCTAGATATGTTTCCAGCGAGGACAACTCAGCGATGAAAAAGCTTGATCTGTTGTCTTTTGAGCCTCTGCCGGAGTTTGCAGAACAGTCGACTATGGAGCCCGCGCCTGGCAGCATGAGCGCCCTCAACTATCCGCGCCCTCGGGAGATTGTCCCCTTCCCAAGCAGCAACAACCACCGCGATGAGTTTGCCCGCAGTCTTCAATCCCTCATGCCAGCTTCCATGGCCGGACCCTCGGATTACCTGATGACCAGTCCGTCTTTCAAGAACCAGGCGTCTCAGGGCCGCGCCAAAAAGACACCGAAGTCCCGTCGTTTGTACGGTTACCAGCCGCGCTCACAGCTCTCTGCGCTGGATTCTGGGCACGAGACCGGTGCGGTTGATGCCTTTGGAAACTTCTTGATGAACTATGCCACTACCTCCTCGAGCGTTGCATCTCCGACTTCCCGGGTCACTTCCGGCTCGCACCTGGCCAGTCCAAACATCGGGCCCGCTCTGGACATGCCAGTCTCGGAGCCTCCTTCTCGTCAGGAATCTCCATCTAGCCCATCTGGAACCGCTTCTTGCGAGTCAAGCCCCAGCATCGCCCGTAATCGCACCAGGGCCAAGCAGCCCAAGTCGGTTTTTGGTGCCATCGGCAGCCGCAGAATTCATCGCCAGCAGTCAGACGGATCATCCGAAGACGACCTGCTCGGCCTGGCGATGCGAGACGCGAGATGAGGCCGGAGCGCGATACTGTGCATGTTGCAATACGCAACGAGCACTTCGACGTAAATACAACACCCTATGACCTTTATGATATGACACGCGGAACCTAAATATACCTTACTACTACCGACTCTCCTTGATGGTTCTAATTGATTAACTGACTGACTCTGACTGACAAAATGACTGCGCAATGGCCGGATATCGAAGTATACACTCGAAACCTCCATGGAGCCGAGTTTAGTCTGTCTTGTCATAAATAATACCTTTCCTTGACTTTGTTTCCTTCTATCTTGTTTATTTTTTCGCTCTTCTTCGTTCTCTTGTTCTTGTTGTTCCTCTTCTCGTGTCTTGCTGAACATTCCTTGTTGGATGGAATTTGTGGTTTCATGGTGCACTTTCCTTCTTTCTGCTTTGTGGCTTTCTTGTACTGGGGTGTGATGGGGGTGAGGGGTGATCGAATCTAGATACATGAACCAATGGGTGGCGTGTGGAAAGTGGGATGGAGCCTTGGGATGAAGCGAAGTGCAGTGACGTGCAGTGAAGTGAGGAAGTCCTAAGGGTGGATTGTTCGTCTGTGTGTGTTTTTTTCAATGTCTCCTTATTTCTTTTCGACCCTCCTTGATGCTTTTCTTTTCTTTTTTTTTTCTTTGTTTTGCTTTGCTTTGCTTTTTCCCCCTATCAAACGGCTGGCCCTCTAGGGTGTATTATACGCAATGGTCGTGTTTATACCTGCTTTCTTCTGTGCCCTGTGAAGAAGGGACGGGATGCAATGGTAGATTTAGTAAATAAGATATGAGCAACGGCAGTCTGTGTTGTGAATTCATACGGCTTTCTTTCTTCTTTCTTTCTTTATATTTTCTCTTCGGTATTTGCTGAGTAGTTTAAGTTAGGATAGGACAAATCAGGTGGTGTGTGTGCAGTGTCACAGTAAATGAAATATGGTACATTGACATAAACTAGATAGATAATATCTAATACAACCATGCAGGAAATAGCGCCGCCCTGTTTTGTTTGAGCCTACACAAACAGACAGACAGGATGATAGGTGACAGAAAGTACAGAGAGGAAAAGGGAAAAGAAAAAGGAAATGCAAACCCTTGGGGAAAAAAACAGACACATCAGTTCTTTATGTATAGACAAGACAGAAGACGAGACAGGACAGAGGAGGACGAGATGAGATGAGCCCCCTGCTCAGTGTCATCGCCATCTCCATCTCCATCTCCCTTAATCAGCCTCAATCTCAGCGAAGTCTCTTCTTCTGTGACTTGGCATTGACCTTTATAGCGACCTTCTCGCGCTCCTGCGTCGCTCTAGCAACCATAGACGAGTTCAACGCCGGCAGGGACTGGATAGCATCCAGAACGATCTGGTTTCCATGCACGGGGGGCTTCAGCTCCTCGTCCCGGGCACGCGCTCTCTCCGCCCTCCGGGCCTCAAGCTGCTTCTTCCGCTCCGGCGTCATCACCCACTCGTCGGGGAACCGGCGGGTAACCTTGGGCTTGTGGTGCCGCACGTCGAGAGGGATGTCCGTGAACGCGTCGCCCTCCTTCGCCTCCTTGATCAGCGTCTTGATCACGTCGCCCAGGTATCGCTTGTTCTGGGCGCGGGCGCCGAACTTCTCGCATGAGATGCGCACGATGTCCGTCTGCGGGTTGTAGCGGGTTCCGACCAGCTTCAGGAAGGTTTGGCGTTGCGGTTCCGTCAGGTACGTGGGCGTTAGATCTTTGGAGCACAGTTCGACGACGACCTTCGGTTCCGACGGGTGTTGCTCGCCCATGTAGGTTGTGTAGCGGAAGCGGAGGATGTGGGTGGAAGGAGGGAGGGTGAAGGGTTGGGCGAGTGCTTTTTGATTTGTCGGAGAGATATTGTCAGTACGGTTGATGCACGGTCAATTGGGATGGGGCGGTGCAGATGTTGGTTTTGGTTCGTACGTACCACTCAGTGAAGGCATCACCCAGGCCGCGATACGAGTATACTCTCGAATCTCGCGGTGCAGTTCGAGTTCGGCGTGAGCCATGCTCGTGATCTCGTCGTCGTTGAAATGCTCGTCGTTGTCCAGGTCCACGGCGAATTCATCATCCTCCTCATCTGCAGCCCAGAATCCATTGCCCTTCTTACTTAGCGGCTGATCGTCGAAGTGCAGCGGGATGTCGCGGTCGATCTGGTTGAGTTGGCGGTCGAACTCGTCGAAGATGGCCACCCGCCTGCCAATGTTGTTGTACTCGGCCACCATGTCGCGGTTGAACTTGTCGAACTCCTCGCGCTCCGTGAGCGACATTGCATCGTATTGGGCGCGCACCTCCTTCGGCAGGTCGTCCGGCGAGTAATCGGGTGCCGGGGGCAGCTCTTCCGGACGCAGTTCCCGGGGCTCTGGTAGAAAGTCCGGGTCCTTGGGCATGAGGGTGCGGCGGGAGACGGAGAATGGGCGGAATGGCACGGTCAAGGGGAACTGGCCCCGACGGACGAGGAGTTGGGCCGGACGGCCCAGATACCGTGCTACTGAGGCCATTGGGGGGGTGGTGGGGGGGGGATGACTGGGGAGGAGATGGGGGGATGCGCAGTTCGAAAGGCAAGTTCGGCGGATGTTTTTCACCTCTGATCAGTCTCCCCGGGGGCGCTAGTCCGCTTCGGGGGAGAGTCCCCTTCACCGCCCGCCATGGCTGCCTCTCTGCCTGAGATCCATTCATCTCTCCTTCTCTCCTTCTCTCCGGCCAGAACATGTCGCACTCGCATGCTCTCCCTCGGTGTCATTGACATGATCCTCCACCTCCCCTCGTCAGCCGGTGTCTAGCTTGGCGCTGGCCATCCCCACATCTCCACCCCCAACCCAAACCCCAACCCAACTAACCATCAACCAACCAACCATCATGGAGCGCCCCATCCCCATGCGCGCGCGGTCGCCCATAAAGGTCTGCTTTGTGACCGTCGGCGCCACGGCCTCGTTCCACGAACTCCTCCAAACAATCCTCCAGGAGGACTTCCTCCAGGTCCTCCGTCGCTTCGGCTACACCAACCTGCTCATTCAGTACGGCAAAGACGGCAAGTCCGTCTGGGATGCCTTCGAGCGTCAATACCCTCCCCACACTGGCTGCCGCAATGGCCTTCTAGTCGAAGGGTTCGACTTCAACCCGGACGGCTTGGACGAGGAGATGCGTATGGCCCGGTCCAACCTCTCCAAGGGCCATGACGGAGGATTGATCATCAGCCACGCCGGTAAGACCCGTTGACCCGTTGACTCGAGGACGGACGGACGGACTGGACTGGACTGACCAACGCGATCCCCATCTAGGATCCGGAAGTATCCTCGGCGCCATGCGTCTGGGCGTGCCTCTTGTCGTCGTGCCCAACTCGACTCTGAAGGATAACCACCAGCAGGAACTGGCCGACGAGCTTCAGAGTCAGGGCTACGTCATCGCGAGCAGCTGCCAGTATGCGTCCCCACCTCCATGATGGTCTGTCTCCTTTCGGCCAGAGCGACTCACTGACTCGCTTCCCCACAGAAATCTTTCTGCTGCAATCGGCCGGGGAGAACGCCTGCGGGCCCAGATGCTGGCGTGGCCGCCCGTGTGTGCGGTAAGCCAGCGGCGCCAGCGTTCGCTGCAGGAGGTCATGTCTGACGAGCTGGGCTTCTTAGATTGAAGCCAAATTCAAGAGACTCGCCATGGCCATGTCCATGACCCCGGCATATCCCAGCATCGATTCCCTCTGGCAGGACTGTTGACGCTTCCGTCGCTTGCTCGGGCTGAGGCTCCCCTTTCTGCAGTGCCATGCCTCGATGCCCTTCCCGTCAGCCGATGTCCAGATAAGAGATTATTAGTAGCTATACGGACTCGCGTCGGGATGACGACATGATGAGAAGAACCGCATGGGTACGCCCAGGCTTTGATGGCTTGCGGAGTGGGAAAACCCCTCTAGTTGATCTTTGTCCATAGCTTAATCCTGACGTTAATCCTGACGAGGGATCAAGGGGGTTCTATCTCGAATTCAGATCCGTGATCCGTTCATTTGTTAGACCACATTCGTAGAGGCCGTATAGATCGGGACCGCCTTCCGCTTGGGGGACGCATTCTGCCGGGGGATACGTCCGAGGAGGGAAGGCGGAAGGGGCCATTCCGGCCAAGGACGCGCCGAACAAGACGCCCGACCAGCAGCTCCGTCGGCCTCGTTCGTCTCCTCGTCGACCTCCGGAGATTCGCAATCGCCTTTGGAACCGTCCGGAGAAGATCTTCGACCTCGTTGGACTCCCTCGTGTCATTGCCCAGCCATCCACCTGGCCGCGGGGCCTCACCGTCACTTCTCCTCCCTCCCCTCTCCCCTGCAGCGCATCATAACAAAACACCCGCTCCTTTACTTTACCTCCTCTCCTGCATCCTCCCCTCCCCCCCCCCCTCCCCACAACCCCAATCCCACACAATGGCAGAGGCCACCCTCCACAACGCCCCGATCGTCATCGACAATGGCAGCGGGACCATCCGCGCCGGGTTTGCCGGTGAGGAAATCCCCTCGTGCTACTTCCCCTCGTTCGTGGGCCGGCCCAAACACCCGCGGGTCATGGCCGGCGGTCTCGAAGGCGACGTCTTCATCGGCCAGCGCGCGCAGGAATTGCGCGGCCTGCTCAAGATCCGCTACCCGCTCGAGCACGGCATCGTCACCGACTGGGACGACATGGAGAAGATCTGGCACTACGTCTACGAGAACGAGCTGAAGACCCTGCCCGAGGAACACCCCGTGCTCCTGACCGAACCGCCGCTCAACCCGCGCAAGAACCGCGACACCGCCGCTCAGATCATGTTCGAGACCTTCAACGTCCCCGCCCTGTACACCTCCATCCAGGCCGTGCTGTCACTGTACGCCTCCGGGCGCACCACCGGTGTCGTGCTGGATGCTGGCGACGGCGTGTCCCATGCGGTGCCCGTCTTCGAGGGCTTCGCTATCCCTAACAGTATACGGCGGATCGATGTGGCGGGACGTGATGTCACGGAACAGCTGCAATTGCTGCTGCGGAAGAATGGCCATGTGCTCCATACCAGTGCGGAGAAGGAGGTCGTCCGCATGATCAAGGAGAAGGTGTGCTATGTTTCGCTGGATCCGAAGCGCGAGGAGAAGGATTGGATGAATAGCTATCACAAGTCGGAGACGAAGTCGGTGGATTACGCCTTGCCTGACGGACACAAGATCAAGGTGCGTATTTTCGCTCATGTTGTCTTCTGAATCCGATTTCCTAATTACGACATACAGATCGGTCAAGAGCGCTACCGCGCCCCGGAGATCCTCTTCGACCCGGAACTCATTGGGTTGGAGTACCCCGGTGTTCATCAGATTGTGCAGGACGCTATCACTCGGACAGATCTCGATCTGCGGAAGTCCCTGTATCTGAACATCGTCCTGTCGGGTGGATCGACGCTCTGCAAGAACTTCCCGGACCGGTTGATGCGCGAGATCAAGCGCCTGGCTGTCGAGGACATGAAGATCCGGATCTCTGCTCCTGCGGAGCGGAAATACACGACATGGATTGGAGGTGGCATCTTGGCCGGTCTGAGCACGTTCCGGAAGGTATGGCATTCTCTTTTCTCTCTCTTTTTCCTCTTCCTCCCAAACTGACCAATCGACAGATGTGGGTAAGCGCAGACGAATGGCACGAAGACCCCGAGATCATCCACCGGAAATTCGCCTAAGGTGCTGCTGCAGCCTCGCAAGACGACCTCCATCACCGGGACTCCCCTACCTGGCTTCACTTCACTCACCCCCTCGCCGAGCGACGGACCGGACGGGGCCAGGATCGCCCGCAAGACTCGAGACCCTCGATTGTCCCACGTCAGACAAGATGTCGATTGGGCTTCTGACTCCGGTCAGGGTTTATGTAGATTTCCAGCTGCAGCTTTTAATAGATACCCCTCCTTTTCTCCTGTTCCCTTCGATTCAAGGTGCCCTCCTCCTACCTTCGTCCACCTTGTTCTATGGATTGTATATCTGAACGCCGTCGCCGTCATCCGCCTCTATCTATCTATCTAACTAACTTTCTATCCATCTGTCTATCATCTCCCTATCTATCCCCCTCCTTTTCTCCTGTTCCCTTCGATTCAAGCTGCCCTCCTCTTCCCTTTATCCACCTTGTTCTATGGATTGTATATCTGAACGCCGTCGCCCGTCATCCGCCTCTATCTATCTATCTATCTAACTTTCTATCCATCTGTCTATCATCTCCCTATCTATCCCCCTCCTTTCCTCACCGGATCAAACACAAGTCTACACTCTTCAATCCGGTCTAACTGTCCCTATGCCTATGCAACGAACACCCGATCGGTAGGCAGGCAGATTAGAAACAGGATATCCGCTATTCTACTTTCTTCTTCCCTCGTCTCTGTTTCTTCCTTGCTTGCTCTCTTTCTTCCCTCCTCCCTCTCTTCCTCTCCTTCCTGGTTCTCTGTATGTATGTGTGATAACTATAGTGTAGGGTGGTGTGGTATCTGCATGCCCCAAATTTTGTGTAAATTTTGGATGGATGGATAGATGGAAAAATATACCAGTACCTATTTATTCACCTTTTCACTAAGTAGATAGATAAATCATGTATTTGAATTTGCTGGGAATTGTCAAGAGAGATTCGGTGGTGCCGGTTACACAGAAGTAAACAGCAACTGCCCTAAACGGTGGGCCTGGTGTGTTGGTTCAATTCACTAACTAACAAGGGATCCATGTGTTACATAGTGAGAATATGCAGGGTTATAAATACATTATAATGTGTGGGGGTGTGGGGATAGTAAGTACTACCCACTGTGTGATGATATGGTGAGTCGGTGGCTCCTGCCACTGTGAGGTCATCCTACTATTATATACTTGACCTCAAGTACAGGCAAGAGATAGCAAGCTGTAGATACGGCGAGTTGACCGAACCAGGTCCGTTTTCTACAGTACTACTGGATAGTCGAGTCTACTCCCTTACAAGAGAAAAAAAAAAAGAGGTTGTTGCTCTGTTCTTGTTCTTTCATTTCAATTCACAAAACCAGATATAAACCCATAACCGGTTAAACATGGTGAAGCATACATGCAATAGGGGGTATATTGGCTCTAGGATGAGCAAGAAGCCAACAAACAAACCAAAACGTACTCCCGAACTGCCAGAGAACCGGATCCAGAAGTACAGAGATGTAACCGCCGGCAGGGTATGCAGGATTCCAATGCCATGAGAAATAGAAAAGAAAAAAGACAAGAAAGCAAGATCCAGTGGATGGACGGGTGGATGGTGTTTGGTTGGTTCAAATGAAGCAAGCAAGCAAGCAGGGCAATTGTTAAATGCCACGCTCAGGTCTACGTATATGGACGAGAACCATGGCGAAAGGGGGTATCATGTTGAAAGGATTTTTGGGGTAGTGGTTGAAGTAAAAAGATGAGTGGGTGGGGGGTGTGTAGAAGCCAGCACCCTTTTTCAAGTCAAGGTAGTCGGCCATGGCAAGTGCCGATGGCGATGACGATGACGGCGATGGTGATTAAAGTGTCGGTAGAAAGATGAAGTTGAAGTGGAAAGGTTGAATCGAAGTGTGCGATTGTTGAAAACAAAAACTTTTTTTGGTGGTCGTGAGTCGTGAGTCATGATCTTGCAGTGATGCAACGCTGATAGGCAGGCTGAAGGAAATCCAATGACGTCTGGATGGTTGAAAACAGAACGGTTTCCTTCTTCTTCTTATGCCATGCCCCTGAGCTTGCCCCAACCCTTCTCGAGACCGCGCAGAGCCCGCTCGCGTGTCGAGCCGGTGCTGCTCGAGGTGGAATTGCTGCTCACGGAAAACTTGCGGCTCAGGCTGCTGGAGGAATCGTCGCCGAAGATCATGTTGCCGGCGCCTCCACGACCGACGTGGTAGACGGGAGCGGCGCGGCGAAGGCCGCGTTCGAGCTCCTCGTCGAAGCTGAAGATGGCGCGCTCGCTACTGCTGTGGACGTTGCCCGCGCCGCCGCGGCCGGAGGTGAAGGTGCTAGGGACGTTGGAGTCCAGGCGCGTCAACGAGGCCGGACCGGTGGCCGTCCGCGAGTCGGTGGTCCTGGTGCCCTTCAGGTTGATGACATTGCCGGCACCGCCGCGCGCCGTGTGCAGAGCAGGTCGGCTGGTGTGCGGGATGGACGGGTGCGGTTCAATGACGCGGTAATTCACGGAGGATGGCATGGTGGTGGTGGTAGTGGTGGGCAGTATAGGTAGAAGAATCGCAGTCTAGGCGGAATGACTCAATGCGCGGAAGCCCAATGCAGAGCAGACTATGGCGTAATGGACATATAGACAACGAAGACCAGCTTGGTGGGAACGAGGGACCGAGGGTCGAAGTATAGGACGGGTGGTGTAGATGGATGGATGGATGTATGAGGAGGAGTGGGCAAAGAGCAGGACGGTCGAAGAAATATCAGAAAGACAAAGCGTCAAGAAAATTTTCCTCGCTTTGTTTTTTTCCTGTTTTCTATTTTTTCCGTGTTGGCGATGGTGATGGAATCCACTTTGGATGGCCTGGAACCAGACATCGCGGCGGGGAAGGTTTTATATAGTTGGCCGAGCAGGCGTAGGGGCTCCAGTAACAACCGGGGGAAGGAGTCAGGGCAGCCCCCTTTGTGACGGCACGCGGGCTCATGATTGCACCATGGTCTTTCCTCACCGAACCGCAAACCCAGGGTCACACGCGGTGGGTAACCCGCCCACCGGTGGAGCCCTTGACTCAAGCCTCAGCCCTCAAGGTTGCGCGATGCAAAAATGGCGAAATTTCTGCGGCCCCTTAGCTAAGCCCATGCCCGGTGGCCCGGCTATGCGCGCGCTACGACCCTACGCCATCGTCGCCCATCACCGCTGCTTTCCCCCCCCCCCAGCAAATTTTTCATCCGGCGGCTTCAGGCTTCAGGAACGTGCGGTCGCCGAAGCCATTCACAGGTCCTCGGTCCTCGGGAAACCCCCCTCATTGGCTCTGCCAGCCCCGCCACCCCTGCGAGTCATCGCTGCTTTTGGCCATTTCTTTACGATCATCTGACATGCACGGCGCCAGTCCCAGGCGTGGCGAAACGTAAGAGAAATTGGCGCCGGCACCAATGAGGAGGGCGGGCGTCCACCAGGTGGTTTCCTGGGGGTAATGAAAACTACCCGCCGGTCACGCGTCATGGTCTGCGTTGGCAGTTGGGACAGTTGGACGTTCGATCAACACAACTGACTCCCCGAGTTACGACCTACCTTACGGTCTAGTGCTCCGTACAAACCCATCCTGTGCAGGTTGTTCCGTTCGTCAAGCACGCTGTTCAAGATGCAATATTCAAGGCATGCCGCGTGGCTGCCCCGAGAACCAGTCAAGCGCCTGGCAGGCCAGCCTGACAGGCCCAGTCTGCCGAAACGAAAAAGCAGGGCGGTTGCATCATTCGTCGTGATCGCGCTGGGCAGATGGCTAAACTTAGATCCTGATCGTACCGCTGAGCCAGCAATACATAATGCTCGGTAATAAAATGGCGGCAATTACTGTGACTCGCCCATCATCCTCTCACGGAGGACCTTGGGGTGTTACTGTATGGAGTAGGTGGAACAGCAGTAGATAGATACTACTGTAGTTACAGAGTACAGAGTACTACAGACAGAGTTTCCCCCCCAACCAGGCACGCTGCAGGACGCTGGAGGCCAAGGCAGGAGCCGTCTGTAACTGCATTACTACTGCATGCTACTAGTTATAGGACTGCCTGCACACTTGGACCCCGGGTTATGATGGCATCATGCATGAACCCGCCGTTGTGCAGGAGGGGAAGGCCGTAGTAACCTGCCGTTCGCGATCACCTAATAATTCTAAAATAGTTCGATGGGGGAGCTCGGCAGTCTGGCCTAGCGGAGATCACCCAACGATCAAACAACCGCATCATTATTGTTCATTCCGTCCGTCTGGACTCTCGTGCCAGATGCCAATCGGATGGCGTCTGCCTACTTGGCCTCACTGACGTCGACCAATGCCTGGCTGTTACCGGCCATCGGGCGGGCTGGAATTTGGGGAGTGGGAGGGGGTGGGAGGGGGTGGGAGGGGGTGGGAGGGGGTTGGTGCCTGAGGCCCGTCAAAGGACCAGGATTGCTCCCCCCCACAGTCTTGGTAACGCTAATCCCAACCGGGCCAGTTTTCCCCAGACGGACCGGCGACGGGCTGGACTCTTTTTCCCGACGCGAAAGAATGACTAACCACGACTAACTAACTAAGGAGAGGGGCTGCCGGCTACCGAGGAAGTAGTACGAAGTAGGTAAACGAGAAGAAATGCCTCACCCTGATGATCCATCATCCAACATCCCAACGTCCAGCATCCAACCGCATCCCACACGACGCTGTCAATCCCCATCCATCCCCACCCAGTGAAGCGGTTCCTCTTAGTCAACGGAACGGTGTAGAACACACTATGTCGGATACTAACGACCAACTACTGGCTGCTAGTCGGCCAGGACTCAGACATCAGGGGTCAGGGGGATAGACTATCTGCATCCCCTGAAATAATAATAACCTGTCGGATGAGCCGGCAAATCATGGTTGGAACTTGGCGGGCCTTCCCTGAGGCCTGTTAGAGTCCAGAGTCCCCGAGGTTGAATTCTGACTGGCACCTTTGAGGCCACGTCGTATTTCTTCCCCGGATTTTCGCCCCGGGCGACTGCCGCATGCAGCTTTCGCTCTTCCCAATATTCTTCCGGCCCTTCCATCCGCCTGACGGGCGTGGGCCCGGCATGACGTACGAGCAATTTCCCCGCCGTCCAGAACCTCTTCTGGATGAAACCTCGAAACTTGAGACGCCGGAAATTATCTATTGCTGGCCATTTCTGCCATGGGTCGTCGACCCGCCGACCCCCCAGCTGACTGACCCCCTTCGACGACGGCCTTGTTTTCCAGCCCCTTCCCCCCCTCGGGGTCTCGTGACAGCCAGTCATTCTCCAAGACTTTCGTCGCGTGCGTTGATCGCCACAACATCTCCTATCACCAGGAAGCTGAAGAAGCATTCCGCAGTGTCACTGCAACAAGGTCACCCTTGCGTCTGTTAGCCCGGTACCAACCGGTTGGGAGGAGGGAATCTTCACCGTCTCTGCAGCTGTCTATCTGCCGCCTTCTGGTTTCGTTCAAATCCAGCCCCGACTTGACTCCCCTTACGCTTTCCTGATTCCAACATTCTCAGTCCACGCCCGTTCTTGTAGACCACAGGGGATTCTGTCCGGTTCAAGCACGCTTGTCATTATCGTCATCGATCACATCATGCTGCATGTCGAATGGTCACACCATCGTGGAATCGATTTCCTCACCAGCGCGTCCCATGACGAGATGTCTAACCCTTGCGCTCTATTGCGTAATACGAGCACACGGAGCATCTATATCTAGGATGGTTTCCAAAAGCAAAAGAGGCCATGGGTGAGAAGAGCCTGCCGGTATATTCTGTTCAGAGCTCAAGTCGGGGCAAGGGCCTCATCTTCAGCGGAGAGCGTAGAGACTGGCATCGGGACTCTGGGGCGTAAAAGATTCGAGTGAATCGTATATCTGAGGAGTATATCAGATCTAACTATGCAATACTACTAATAAAGTAAGTAGTCTTAAGTTGACACGATTCATTAGTTGTTCGAGTAGGTCTGGAAGTACTTACTCATCGCATAAGCCACAGATATATATATCACATGATATATACTACTAAGTTCGTAGGGCCGTTCATGAACTTCAGGGGGCTGGGATGCTGGGATGCTTGGATTATGGTGGAATGACAAGCTAACTATGAAAATTGTCACCGTAATGCATACTACAACATCAACACACCAAAAAATGATATTAATAATTCGCTCACAACCCACTCAGTTGACCATGCCTGAGGCCACGACAGGGCCGGCATACTGCCACGCCCGACCGCCCTGGTACCGCAGTGGAACTCCGCCTCCGGCCCTCCATCGCCAGCCATTTCGCGTCCACGAGCATCCACGGTCTTTCGCGCCCATTCTCCCTCATCCCGGGCTGACTCTCTCGCGCTATCCCACCTCTCGCTTCTACAGCACTGAACAATCCCGACCCGAGTCCTCTCTCTCCCGCGCTACGCGCCGTCTGAGCGCTGCCGACTCCGACTTATTTCCCCTTCCAAGAGCAGTTGCTCTGAAGATTCAAGATGCCCAAATATAAGTGCCCCATCCCTCCTTGACCAGGACCTCTGCTGACAGCCACTTTACTCTTCTGTAGGATCCCCCTGATCGCGCCCCACGCTCACCCACCCACCCACCTCCCGCGCATGCAATTCCTTCCATCGCCCCATCCATCCACCCAACTCCAACTGACCATGTCCTGACCTCCAGGCGACTACTGCGATGTCTACCTGACGCACGACTCGATGAGCGTGCGCAAGGCGCACAACTCCGGTCGTAACCACCTCCGAAACGTCGTGGAATACTACCAACGTACGGCTGACCGACCCGTCTCCTCCCCCCCCCCCGAAGAAAAGAAAAAGGAAAGAAAGAAAGTGCTAACCCAACGGTCCTCAGAAATCGGACAAGAAAAGGCCCAGTCGGTCATCGACTCCATCACTTCGTCCTATGCCGCTGAAGGCCAGGCCGTCCCTAACCCGGCAATGGTTCCCCCCGGCGCGTTTCCTCCTCCGCCTTTCGGCTTCCCTGGTATGATTCCACCACAGCATACAGCACCCCCCCCCCCCCCCCCCCCCCCGGAGACCCAAGAGAAGAGAAAAGAGAACACAGGCTAACACCCCCAGGCCGACCAGGTCAACTTCCCCCTCCTCCTTTCGGAATGCCTCTTCCCGGCGCAGCACCCGGCGCTCCAGGAATGCCTCCTCGTACGTCATCTGTCCCCATCTCCATCCGTCACATAAATATCTCCAAACTAACCACTGCCACCACCAACAGCCCCCGGAGCCCGAGGCCTCCCCTTCCCCCCTCCCTTCCCCGGCGCCGCCGGTGCTGGAGGTCTCCCCCCTCTCCCCAACATGCCCCAAGGCTTCCCTCCTCCGCCCGGCGGCTTCCCCGCAAACTTCCCTACCCCCCTCCCGGATTCCCCCAGATCCCTCCCCCGGGCCAGATGCCATCGGGATACAGCCCCAGTCCGACGCCCGGTATCGGTGGCCCGCCGGGTTCAGACGGCTATGCCCCTCCTCCTGGTATGAGCTCGAGTCTGCCTGGCCCGCCGCCGGGATTGGGTGATAGGCGGTGATTAGGCATGCTTTTTTTGAGGATTATGTTCTTTTTTTTTTTTTTTCTTATGTGTCATATGGATCGGGGTTCTATTTCATTTTTCATTAAGTGTCTACTACTAGATTTATTTGTGTTTTCTTATACGAGCGTTTGCTGGGGATCACCCCGTCATTAGTCTTCCTGTGGTATTTCTGAGTTCATGAGAAGGAAAAGTTAGGACAATGGCAAACAAATGACAGACAAACAGACAGACAGACACAACAAACAAAACAGAAATGGACGGTGGATTTGAATTGCTTCGTTCGTCTGTGTATCTATACGGTCTACTTTGCCTTGAGAGGTAAACTGACTGAATAGCGCATATACGTCCTCAAGTTCACCCGACTTCAACCCCCAAACACCAAACACGGCGTTATGCATGGCATACCACCTAGGTACCTATGTATAGTAAGTTTAGACTTATGCGTAAATCATACTAGGGTCGACCTATTACATGTCTACATCCACATCTATAACTACATCCTAATCTACATCCCATCTACATCCCATCCGCATCTACGCCTACAATAGCCCCCCATCTACACCCTACAAGAAACACAAAACGCACATGAAATTCCAAAAACTAGGCCAAGCCCCGCGTCATCGCCGTAGCACAACGCAGACCCCAGACCCAGCCACAGCCATAAATAGCATTATGATTCCTCTGCCTGTCTGCCTGCCTGTCTTTCATTCTTTCCATACATACACGCACGAAAGAGAAACCACAACCACAGCCACCACCACCACCACATGTCCCTCAGCAAGAACCCCCGAAAACAACAGCAACAAATAATACAGGGATATCGGGATCAGACGGTAGAAAGTAAGCATTGAAGATACAACATACCCGGACGGACAGACAGACACCCCTGTCAGTTTGACAGTCAGCAAGGAAGAAAGCAGCAAGCGGAAAATTTGGTAAAAAAAAAAAAAATTGAAATAATAGAAAATATAATTTCGAGACAAAATGTTTCCGCAAAAAACCCTAATATATAGTTAAAATAAAAAGGGTGGGGGTACCGATCTCCAGACCCAGTATATCAGAACGCCAGCGACGAGGGAGATAAAGAGACAGAAGACACACACAGAGATAGAGAGAGAAGGAAAGGAAGGAAGGAAAATGCCTTGGTAGGGTTCGGATGACGATGATGGTAATAGTAGTAGTAATGGTGGTGGCAAAAAAAAAAGTAGTTTAAGGGAGAGAAAGAAATTTTGCTGTATATCACAGTATACGACAAGGAATGGTAGTCCAAAAGAAGCAAATGGACAGGCAAATGGGAGAGAAGCAAAATCAACAGCTCAGAAGCAAAAAATCGCGCACGTATATGGTGGGCGGATCACAGTCGGTCTTTTGAAATCACTCTTCCCGCGCCTTGTCCTTCCCTCCCATTCCCGCACTAAGCCATAACTTCATCGCGAGCAAGGCTAGAAAGCAATCATATTAATCTTTCAGTGGTCGTAACCGGCCCCCCGTTGCCATGGGCTGGGGTTGTTTTGTTGCCTGTATGCATGTGCGTTTTGGAAGGGGGAGCTGTTGTATCCCCGCGGCACTGGTGATGGTGACCGTCCGATGTTCGACTCGTAGCTCGGAGGGCCGTTCCGGGACGAGTTGTCGCTGGGGAACAGCGGCAGGGACGGGTCAACGGGTGACACGGGCGAGTGGCGCGCGGTGTGGTGTGGTGAAGGGTCATGGGGCTCCAGGTTCTGGCGGCTGATACTGGCACCGTTGCCGCTCGAGAAGGACGCGTTATCATCCTCAAACGGACTGTTGTGGTACGGAGAGCCCTTCATGTCGCCGCGCGCGGTGGCACCCAGGGCATCCAGCTCGGTCGTCAGCTGCTGGCCTTGGCCCTTGATGAACGACCCGCGGTCATCCCTCATGGGCTGGTACCGTGTGTCGGGGTTCTTGGAGAAGATGGCATAGACCGACGCGATCAGCACCAGGATCAACAGCACCAGGGCAAACACGGCGTTATACACGAAGAAAACCACGCCCATGACACCGGTGACGATTCCAGGCTGGTTGAACACGTTGGAGAAGAACAGCAGGAAGATAACGTTCAAGAAGTTAACAGCGGCGATCGAGATATTGTACACGTTCGTTTTCTTGTCCATCCACGGGCGTAGGACGCTGACGGCGATGAGCATACAGGCCTCGATGATGACCAGGGCGATTGTTTGAACGACCGGAGCATGCTGACTCAAGCCAATAAACAAGCCCTTGATCAGGATGTAGCCCAACACGGGAAGGATAAAGTAGTATGCGGTGGCGCGATATTGCACATACAAGAAACCCCACTTGTTCAAGCAAGTTGGGTCGGAGTAGAGGATATAAGCCGGGTTCTTATGCATGACGACAGATCGCTGGGCCAGATGCATGACCTTAAGGGCAGCCCAGCCCAGCGCGGCGACGACCGAGAGGAACATAATTACCGCGAGAACCATCTCTGCGGCCGAGTCCCTCTGGGTGAACTCCCACAGACAGAGAACGCACATTTGAGGAAAGCCGATAAGCGTCAGTCGGAACAGAATTCCACGGGCAACAACCTGCCATCCGTTGCGGAACTCCTGGAATTTATCGCCCTTCATCTTGCCATTCTTGACCAGGACCTCGCAGCCAATCTTGAAAAGCCCCACAAAAAGCATCACCAACGCAACGAAGACGACAAAGAAGATCAGTCCAGTCATGAAGATATTGGTCTCTTCGATCCCGGCGTGGAAACCGACCCGATCGATACCACGCACAATCACGCTGGAATCAGTGGCAGTGTTGGTCGCTGTGGAGCGTTTGGCGAATTTTTGGCTCAGTCTCTCGTAGTAGTGGAAGTAGCCGGTGGCTCTGCGGACAATGTTCTCTTCGTCAACAGAGCGCTTGCGGCGTTTGTAGGCTTCAACCGACGTGGTCGACAGATCCGACAGGAGCGTAGAAGGGGTGCCTCCGGTGGATCGTTGATACCAGGTGCAGATGGTTTCCAAGAAGCCGACATGGATGATACCCATACTCCACTGGAAATTTTGCGTCCACGACTCCACGATCGGAGGCATGTGAACCGCCGTCATACCGATCATGGCTTGGGATTGCATGAAACTGAACAGAGACAGAGCGTTGGCTGCGACGTGAGCAGCCGTGTTCGAATGACCCAGGCCGGAAGTAATGGCGGAGGCCGCGAGACCCAAGCCAGAGACGACAGCCGTCGCCCAGCCGACACCCTTCTGGTAGACAGTCTTGCCGTTAGAAAGAGATGCTTCGACGCAGGTGATACTCTCTCCCGTTGCAGTGGAGTTGATATAGATCCGCACGCTGGCATCGAGGTCGGGAACAGTATAGGCGATGCCTACCGGGGGGGGAGAGTGGTTAGGGCCCATCTGGGGGACATGGAGGACCGAAGACACTCACCTGGAATATCCTTGACGACAGATTCGGGGACGGTGATTGTGGCTGAGGGGACGTCGATGCTACCGGCATTCATGGGGCAGAGACCACTAATATCCATCTCACAAGGGTCGAGGGTCTTGGTCAGGACCTGGATACCATAGGCCTCGAGGACCAGGGTGGCCGTGACCTTGCCCGAAATTGCGGACACTCCATCGAAACTGAAGGCGAGCGAGCGGTTGCCCGGGGTGAAAGTGACACTAAAGTAGGTGGCCGTGAAGTTGGTACTGTCTTGACAGATACTCAGGGCATTGGATTCGATGAGCCTGATGGCGGCCACCTGCGGGGCGTTCAGCACGGCGACCAGGAGGCCGATGACGAGGGATATTAATCGCATGCTGGCGGGGATGTGACCGAGGACTACCGGTGGGGGAGCCCGTCGAGAAATGGAATGTTAAGTAGCAGGGAGAAAAGAAGGTGGTACTCCAGAGCACCAGCTTGGCGCGGCCGGATGCGGAAGTCCTGAAAGGCGGGAGGACGGTATTGTGCCTTGGGGCTGTGGTCTATAGTTCTTTCGGGGGTGCTATCCGGAGCGTGTAACGAAGGTGAAGTTGGCCTGGGGGAAAAGTCGGAGGGCGCAAGATGTAAGGATGATGATGATGATGATGATGATCGCTTGACGGGGGGTAGTGCCTTGTTGCGGTTCCGGTTGGTTCACAACGTCATTGGTAGCCCAGGGCGCTTCGGGATCGTGTCGAGGAACAAAAGATCGGATGAAACGGATTCGATCGGGTCGAAGAAGGGAGCGAAAAGAATGGGATGTATAAACGAGTGTCGAACTGCAATATCGGGGGCCAAGGGAGTGTAGTAGTTGGAGCTGGGAGAAAGCGAGCGTGGGGATGGCGACACACAGTATGGCCGAATCGAGGTGGGTGGTAAGAGTCGCAGGTACGGACGGGGACAAGACAGGAGACGGTTGCCTGAGTCTCCCTTCGAGAGGGGGATGGGGAGGAGGGAGGAGGGGGGGGGGGGGAAGAGGCGTTCGCACCCTCGGGGGACGAGCGGACGGAGGGGGACAGTCAGTCGTCGGAACAGTCACTGTCGACTTGGCGAAGCAGAAGATGGAACGAGAGAAGTGAAGAGAAGGGTGGTCGACAGACGAGGAGGAGAAAGTAATCTTTCCGCGTCAGGGGAGGAGAGGAATGAGAGGCGACGACGACGAGCGACGGTCGGGAATGCCACAAGGCTAGTCCGCCGTGGTCTCCAACTGAAACAGGTCCGTAATGTACCAGAAGCTGACTCAGCACGGGGGCTGTCGGGTGAGCAGCCAATCAGGGGCGGGAGCGGAGCTGAACCACTGTACGCACAGCGTATGGTACGGTCAGGCGGGTATGGTGGTAATGGTACTATGGGGATTAGTGCTGGGACTACGGAGGACTAGTACTACGGTGCCTGCCTACACAAATATGGGGTCTGAGTGATGCAGGTGGTACTGGCGGGTTGCAACTGGATAACTAACTAACTAACTAACTAGTTAACTACCTGGGGATGGATTACTTAAGTTTGTAGAGTGTAGACCCAGAACCATCTTTCCTGATTCATTCATTCTCTGAACCTGCCTGTCCATGACATCCTTTTTCTCTCTACACTCATACTACTTGCCAAGTGAAAGAACGAGAACGAACCCACTCGTGTCCATTATTTTCTCCCCCAACTCCTCCCAAGTTCCCAACTGATGTACTCCGTAGGTACTTCTTACTTTTTACACTCGCGGGTGCACGCGCGTCCCTCAGGGGGGGGCTGGTCTGGGCCGAATGCGGATGCCTGCCTACTTATGCTTTCCTCTGATTTGCCTGCCTTGGACCGTCGACTGAAAATCTCTGGCGCCCGAGAGGGCAAAAACGGCTGGTTTCATGGATGGTTCCATACTTCCAGCCCATGGCGAAATTATCCCCTCCCAGGCTGTGGGGTATCGCTGCTGCAGACTGCAGACACTCAGACGGCATCCAGAGCTTAAGTCCGGTGCCCAGTGGATCTGCTCTGCCGCTGTTGCTGCTCATCGAACTGTTCAGGACCTCTCGAAGCCGACTCTCTGACTGTGAGGATCTGCCGCCCCTCTATACGGCTAGTGTCCACCACCCACTCCCTCCCTCTTATCCATCGTCATTGGATCTGAGAGTTGAGTTGAGACCCCCTCCCAACCTGATGACGGAGTGCTTCATTCCATTTTGCCTCTTTTCAGCAACTGGGCTTTTTTTTTTTTTTTCTTCTTTTTTTTTCTTGCCCCTCGTTCCTCTTCGCCCGTCCTCACCACCGCCATCGACTTGGACGCTATAAATAACCCCCAACCCGAGAGTCCACGAGTTCGTGATGGGCAAGTGATACACCGCGACTGAAACGGCTCGGAGCGTCGCGGCGGTACATACACTGGAGGGAGGATGGGCGATGCAACATGCACGGAGTCATCCACAGGCCCAGGCACGTCCCCACCCCATAATATGTAGAAATATAGATAGCCGTACCTGTCTAAGGACCGCCTACTTAGGTAGATAGAAGGGTGCATATAAGAGACATGGTGCCGCGGACATATGAGATGTCAGGTCTCGCCTTGATCGATCGTTTCAAACTGTCAAATCTCGCAGGAAGAGATTATATTCCGGCCGATCGGGCTCTGTTTCAACCATGGACCTGGACCCTGTGCCTGGGATCGTGTAACAACTACGAGATATCTACTCCGTACCACGCACATAAGCGCCGCCTGGTGCTTAGGCTCTAGAGAGACGGCACAGTCGAACCAGTTGGTGCCCGGAGGCCTGGTTGCATTGTGTTGGGAGGTGCTGATCCGCTGTATAGTCGGGGAGGGACTCCGTACTTTCTGGTACATTTCCACCGTACCACCTTACAGCGCAATGTAAGATACATACATACATACTTACTTACATACATACATGCACAGCCTCCTCCTCCTCCTGCTGCAATATTCTCTCTCCCATCAACTCCGATGCCTTTAATCAACAGTGAAACACCATCGCCTTCCCCACCGAACCCAAGCTGCTTGAATCTTCATCGTTTGATTTCTTAAACCCACCTCCAATATTATTACTGTGTTGTATATCTGCCTCCCCAAGCCCAAGCCCAAGCACCCCCCGGCACACGGACATGCAACATGCAGATGGCATCCCATTGAGGGGGCGGATCATCACACCTGCCCCGTCCGTGACTGCGCATCATGACGTCCCTCCCCCCATCGATCCCCCCCCCCAACCCCGTACATTTCCACGATTTACCACCAGCAGACGGAGTAATTCAGCGTCGAGCATACACGTTCTGCTGCAGGCCGCTGGTCTCGCATACGCTGGGTCCAGACCAACTGGCCCAACTGGAACCCGCGGGAAGCAAATTGGCCGACGAACGGAAAGGGTCCAAGGTGCGAATTGCTGACGCCGGATCCACGGAAGGCGCCGACTATTTTTGGCATTGCGACGAAGTGCTGAACCTTGAACCAAGGTTTGCGCGTCTCCCGGCCAAGCCACCCAGAATCAGATAGATCTCTCTCGCCTGGACGGTGGTGGTGGTGGTGCCCCAACCTTAATAATCTGCTTCAGTGCTGTGAACACACCCGACCAGACACAGAAACCATGGGGCTTCTCAGGGTCGTCGCTCGGTAGGCTTTGTATGTTCCGGGAAACTTACGGCCCGGCAGTTGGGAAGCCGGAATTAACTATCTATCTGGATGCCTAAACTACGGCACTACTTACTAGACCTAGGCGTCGGACACGAGCGATGAAAGGGATTCGGCTCTCCAGCAATTCCGTTCCTATTCCGCTCCCGCGATAGAACTGCAGTAGATGCTTCCTTAAGCAAACGTCTTCGTTGGAAGACCTCAATCTCTCGACCTCGGAAGGCTGTTCTCTGATTCTCCGTCGGTGACGTGTCTCAACCTGCTTTACGTATTGGCGCCCCTACCGGCCCGCACAGATGTACGGATGCTGTCTATGCGTCCGTGACGATATTTGACTTTCGTACTGGTTCTCCCCGCTGATTCAGACGCGGGAGGATGAGGACATGGTTGAGATTTATTAGTGCATCCGAGTGACCCAAAGAGGAGTTCGAAAATCACAGGTACTCTGACAGGCCAAGCCCGCCAGTCCTGTACTTTCATTGATTTTTGGCAATGGATGGACAGTGGACAGCCAAGTAGCATGCTAATCAAGAAACTGACAGTCAACCACCATCCTAAGTATAGGCCTCTCTGAAACACCACGCAAGATCTCCTCCACCATCACGTCTGCTGCAGCTTACCTGACTACGCTGAATGCCAAGCCGTCATCAGGGGCATTTACTCAAGTCCCGATATTTCAAATGCTAGCATGGTTAGGCGCACATCCCTAATCAAAACGCATTCAGGGGTAAGCGGTTCACAGCCACGTCTAGTGCTCAACAAAGTCCCGCGTGGATTCAAACGACACATCCGGTGTTCATTGCCTCAAGCAGACTGAACTCTAGCTCTATGCATTGTATGCATTGTATGCATTCGCGGACGAGGAGAACCCGAAGCGCGCTATCCATGCCAACTGCCATATTGTATTTTACATTATCTACCCAGCAAACATCTAGTTACCGGAAATCTGAGGACCCGACCAAGCAGAATGACAGCATCGGACAATTCTCATGAGCCCAGGACCCTTCCCAGAGAATCCAAGCCACGATAGTCATCTTTAAAGAAGAAAGGGCCTCTGCTAGCAATACGGGGTAGACGCCAGTGAGTCGATATCCACACTCTAGTCATCTGCAAGTCCCCCCTATAGGCCTGTAAGTGAAGCCAGCGAAGACACGCAATCCCGATACTTTGATTCGGTGTCCCTCAAACTCAGGAGATTGCGACTATGCAAATGTAACCGCTGGGATACCCACCAGACACTACAATCCAACATCTCCTGGCCCGCCATGCTTGGACGGTGCTTTTGCCGTTCTGCATCACCGTCACCGTCTTCACTGGGGTGCCAAGTCTTGCTGCCTGGCAATGCTGGAGAACACAGGTAAGCTACGGACTATAATCTATCATCTAATTCAGGGACCGGGTGTAGTGGGGAACCTCCCTGGCGATGCGCCTTGTCGGTCTGCCTTGTCATATGGGCGCCTTTCGATGTGACTGACAATCCAGCTTAAAGCAGGTCAAGGGAGGAGCACACATCATGTAGACTTGGCGATACTGGGATACTATCCATGCTCTCACCAACATCCCCTGAACACCTATGCGATTATCTAAAATCATTGTGCAGTCTTCAGAGACTATGTATGCATCATTATTTAACTTACAGTCTCCGAGTAGCCGACAGAATAGTCTGAGAGGGTAAAATGCGTGTTAGATTAACACAGCTTAGCTTTTTTCCCCCCCATGTCAAACCAGGGAGCAACCTAATCTTTTGACAATATATTCCGCAGCAAACGCTGGCGTAGCATCTGTTCTACACTCACCCTGCCTTGTATGACAGGTAGTAATGCCGTGCAGTCATTGACTATACATCCTTATCCTTTATCTGGTGGTGTAAAACAAAGTACCCAGAATGCCCACCCTTCTGCACTCCCTTGAACACTCTGGTTTATTTACTCCTCCGAGTGCGTTCCTAGTTACCACCGCGACTGTGGAAAATATGAGCTGCCTGAGGCTGTCCCGTGCGGATGAGTAAGCGTAACTGCCTCAGGCACCAATAGTCCACCAATTATCGCCGCTTATCAGCACGTGAGGCGGAGGATGGCAGAACCGGACCCAAAAAAAGAGCGCGGAAGAAAAAAAAAAAAAGAAAAAGGCAAGCCGGTCGACCAGATTCAACGAGCCAGGCCCACCACCTCAAGTCCCCCAATCCCCCAATCCCCCTCGCAAAGGGAACTCAGTCACCATGCCGATTCCCGTCGATACCGCGAAATCGATCGCCAAGAAGCGCAAGAGAAAGCACAGTGGTGGTGCCCGCGCTGAGGAGGTTCCCGCCGCCGCTGCTGCGGCCGAGGATGTCGTCGAGGATGTGACCAAGGATGAGAAGAAGAAGGAGAAGAAAGACAAGAAGGAGATGAAGATTTTCGACGCGGTGAAGGAAGAGAAGAAGGCGAAGAAGGAGGAGGAGGCCCCCAAGAAGCGCAAGGTCGATCACTCCAGCGAGGAGGATGAGAACGACAGCGACGATGAGATCCATCGCCGTCAGCAGGCTGATGAGGATGATGAGGCTGAGGAGGGAACCGGTGCCGACCTGCCCTCCGTGGACGCTGTCCGTCTGCCCCAGACCGAGACCGACATCGCGCCCCAGAAGTTCACCGAATTGAACCTCTCGGACAAGACGATGAAGGGTATCCAGGATATGGGTTTCGAGACGATGACCGAGATTCAGCAGCGCACTATCCCCCCGCTACTGGCTGGTCGTGATGTGCTCGGTGCGGCGAAGACGGGATCCGGAAAGACGCTGTCTTTCTTGATCCCCGCGGTGGAGATGCTGAGTGCCCTGCGCTTTAAGCCCCGTAACGGTTGGTTTTCTCTCTCTCTACAGGCGGCGGCGGTGGTGTTTGTCGGATGCTGACTGATGTGGTGTGGTCTAGGTACTGGTGTCCTGGTGGTGTCTCCTACTCGAGAGCTGGCGCTGCAAATATTCGGTGTGGCTAGAGAGCTGATGGCTCACCACTCGCAAACATACGGTATCGTGATTGGAGGTGCCAACCGGCGTGCGGAGGCCGAGAAGCTCACCAAGGGCGTCAACCTGCTCATTGCCACCCCTGGTCGCTTGCTCGACCACCTGCAGAACACCCCCGGGTTTGTCTTCAAGAACCTGAAGACCCTCGTTATCGGTAAGGACTACATCTACATCGTGGATGAACGGATGGCTCTAACCCTGCGCAGACGAGGCGGACCGTATTCTGGAAGTCGGTTTCGAGGACGAAATGCGCCAGATCGTGAAGATCCTCCCCGCCGAGGAGAGACAGACGATGCTGTTCTCCGCCACCCAGACCACCAAAGTCGAGGATCTGGCCCGGATATCGCTGCGCCCCGGCCCCCTGTACATCAACGTGGACCACCGCAAAGAACACAGTACGGTCGAGGGTCTGGAGCAGGGCTATGTGGTCTGTGAGGCCGACAAGCGCTTCCTGCTGCTCTTCTCCTTCCTGAAACGCAACATCAAGAAGAAGATCATCGTCTTCTTCTCGAGCTGCAACTGCGTCAAGTACCACGCCGAGCTGCTGAACTACATTGACCTCCCCGTGCTGGAGCTGCACGGCAAGCAGAAGCAGCAGAAGCGCACCAACACATTCTTCGAGTTCTGTAACGCCAAGCAGGGCACTCTGATCTGTACCGACGTGGCCGCCAGAGGTTTGGATGTGAGTAGTTTATGGCTTACGACATTCTGAACACCTGCTAATAATCACAGATCCCGGCCGTGGATTGGATCATCCAGTTCGACCCCCCGGATGACACCCGCGACTACGTCCACCGTGTCGGTCGGACGGCCCGTGGTGTGAACGGCAAGGGCCGCAGTCTGATGTTCCTGCAGCCGTCCGAGGTCGGCTTCCTGAAGCACCTGAAGGAGGCTCGTGTGCCCGTGGTGGAGTTCGACTTCCCGGCCAGCAAGATCGTCAACGTGCAGTCGCAGCTGGAGAAGCTGATCGGCCAGAACTACTATCTGAACAAGGTGAGCTCCCACTGACACCACACAACATCTGACCTGTGTCGTCAATACTGACTTCATCCCCCCCCACCAGTCCGCCAAGGAAGGCTACCGTGCCTACCTCCAGGCCTACGCGTCGCACTCGCTCCGCTCGGTCTTCGACGTGCAGAAGCTCGACCTGATCAAGGTGGCCAAGGGCTTCGGGTTCTCGGCGCCGCCGCGCATCGACATCCAGCTGGGGTCCAGCATGAGCCGCGACAAGAGGCAGCAGCAGCAGGGCCGGCGGACGTACGGCAGCCAGCCCAAGGGGGCGTTGAAGTTCAAGCGGCGGCACGAGGATGAGTAGGGGGAGTGGAATGAATCAAGTGGGTTGATTGATCGGATTGGCATTTCGTTTCGGAGTTCTTACCCTGTGGATATCTGGACTGTTCCTTTTTCTCTTGTTGGATATGTAAAAGCATTGTTTCAGCGGCATGCTGGTTCTTGAGTGGGAGGTGTAGGGATGCAGTAGTATACAGTAGGGCTGGGGTATCATGTGTGCAAGTGCGTTCTGATGGGAAGGACAGCCAGTAAGATGAGAATAGATCTTCACTACTCAGTAAAGGAGGGGTTGAAACATCCTTCTCCGCCATGAGCCCCATCAACGGGCATCTGGATATGTACGGAGTACGGAGTATTCCGTACCTAGGTACAGTTCAATCTTCAACATCCGTATTACTTTTCCCCTTCTTTCTCTCTTCCATTCATACTTTTTAGTAAGCGTGGGGGCTAACTATTTGAGTGTATGAAGTACTCCGTAGATGGAAGAAAAAGGAGGAGGTTGGTCGCCTCCACCGGCCATGTAAAGACGGTACTTTTAGTCCCTCCCTCGCAAGGAACAACACCCCGAACACAATGATAATAATAATAATAGGGTGGCTGGTCCAAATTGACTTTTTTTTTTTTTTTTTTTTTTTTTTTTTTTTTTCACTTCTCCGGTGGCTGGAAAGTCGGAAGATAGAGAAAGATCGAAAGATGGATTTTCCCTTCCCAACGTACAGTTCGAGTGCCACCCCGAGTAAGCACCAGTCAGCCCGTGCAACCTCCCACAGGCTTCACTCCCCAATCACCGCCTCCACCGGCGGCATCACGGATGTGATGAGTTGGCAGCTCCATCTCCCATCCGCCAATCGTGCCGTCGTCGGGGAGACCGCGCGGGCTTGGCTTTTTTTTCCGGTCGGGGGAAAGGCCCGCCAGAACCAGAACCATACTTGTATCTTCTATCCTACTCAGGGGTCTGTTTTGCAGAATGAAGCAGAATGAAGCAGCGCATCGATCGTGGCTCCCACCCCGACGAGTCACCCTCGCCGCAACCACCGTGGCTCGTGTTTCAGGGTAGGTATATAAATGGCAGCACGACACGCTCCCAGGCAGGTTTCATCCTCCAGGCAGATGGATGGAGGCCCTTCACACCTGTGCAACCCTCATAGGGCCACACCGGATACAGATCACATCTCGGGTTGCACTACGGAGGCAATGGGGCCGTTGCCCGTTGGTGATGCTGCCTCGTGCTTCCTGCCTGCTCCTGTTGATCCCGAGGGTGAAGAAGAGGAGGATCGCCTCGCCGGCAGCGTGGTTAGCTCGCCTATCTAGCTAGGTATGTCTCTATTCCCGACGGTGTAGATTCGATGGAGAAGCATTCATGTAGATTGAAAATGTAGCAACCCAGGAATTCCCAGGTAGATAGTAGGTCGGTGAGTATGGAGTAGGGTATAGACAATACACACACGTAGGGCCTTTTTCATCCATCCATCTCCCTCGAACCCAACCGACGTGGGAATCTCGCAAGGGAACCCAAACGGCGCCAGACTGAGTATAAGAGGATGATGCTGGCCGATCGCGAGGCTGGAGGGAGGCTTGACTTGACTTGCCCTCTGGAGTGTTGGAGAGACGATCTTGTTCTACGGAGTACTTTGTTATACTGTTTGTTCCCTGCCAGCACATCCCATCGCCTGGCAGTACCTTACTTAATTAAGTCTGGTGGTTGAGAGCCTTTCTATCTATCTATCTATCCATCTATCCATCTATCTGTCTGTCTGTCTGTTTAATTCTCCATCCCAGCCATCGCCTTTCCTTCCCCCCCCCCTTCCCCACTGCTAGTGTCTCTTTTCCCCCTCTCGGCGAAAGAACGGACGAGTTTTCATCTGGACCTGCTGCAGCACGGGACTGACTGACTTGTTGTTGCGGTGAATGAGGCTGCGTCCTTTGGCTGCTTCACCGATAATCTCCCTGATCATCTTCCCCTCGTGTGTTTGTTCTTTCTGTTCCTGATCCTGTTCCTGATCCTATTCCTGTCCCTCTTGTCTGCTCCAACCACACGCCACTTACTTACTATTTACTGCTACTTACTGCTACATACTGTCTTCCCCCCTCCCAGCGCTGGTACGCTTCGTCTCTCGTCTCTCTTTGCTTTTTTTTTTTCGTGATATTGCAGCTCCCCTCACTTCCCTCCCATCCCCTCCCCTCCCTCACTTCCTCATCCTGATCCCATCCCATCCCATCCCATCCCATCTCACATCCTCTCCAGTCCCCACTCCCGCGGATCCTCACTTACAGCCACCCAGGCGGTGTCTGTGCCTCGACCCCCATCCATTATTCCATCTCCTCACCTCAACTGCATCCCAATCCGTCCGATCGGGTGTGACACGCCATCTGTTCTGTTCACTACCCACACCCACATCATCTGAGGTCCCTTTTTCCTGCTGCTTCCCTCCTGCCTCCCACCCCTGCACGTTTCCTGCCCCCTGAAAAAGCACGCAAAAAAAAAAAAAAAAAAAAAAAGAAAATCACCCAAAGAAGAAGCTGCAGTAATATGATCCGGTCGGGCTGAGAGAAAAAAAAAAAACAATCCACCATCAGCAGCATGGGTGTCGACACTCGCCGACCGATCCTGCCAGCCCCCACAGAATCCCTCGTCGACACCAACACCACCATCGCCGGTAGCATCGCAGGCACCGATCTGGCAACTGACCTCTCTCGCCGCACAGACAAGTCCTTCTACTCCATCCCCGACGACGGGAGCCCCATCACCATCCCCACCCGCCGCCGACACCGGTCCCGCGGGGACGACGACTCCAAGCTGTCCCGCTCGTCGCACCAGCACTCCCAGACCTCCCTGCTCATCGAGTACTTCGAGGGTGGGAAGGGTTCTGGCTCTGGCTCTGGCTCGGGCTCTCTCGTCGCCCGCCCCAGCGTCCGCGTCCGCGTCACCCCTTCCTCCGCCCGCAAGTCCAAGGACCACCGCGACCGCGACCGCGACCACCACCACCACAGCAGGGACCATCACATCCAGATCACCGAGTCCTCCGCCGGTCGCAAGCCCGTCTACTCCCGCCGCATCTCCCTGAGCTCGCCCCACCGCCACCACAAGGCGTCCCGGCCCGAGTCCGACGACCAGGGTTACTCCTCCAACAATTCCGCCACCGACGAGAACCAGCCCCCGGGCCCGCCCGTCGAGATCGAGTTGATGAACCGCGACCAGGCCAGCGAGCTGTCCACGCTCTCCCGCGACACCCGCTACTTCCACCCGACCTCCGACATCTCTTCCATGCCCGCCGATAGCATGCTGGAAGCCCCCTCGTCCGGCCCTCGTCGCAAACGCAGCCAGAGTCTAGAACGCGACCCGTCCATTGAGAAGGAATACCTCAAAACCCCCCGCCGCCAGCGCAGCCGCAGCCTCAGTACCGAACGCATCGCCCATCGCGTCGCCGAGAAGCTGAGCAACGACCCGCGCGAAGTCTCCAGGCAACGCCGCCGCGCGGAGCGCAGCAGGTTCGACGACAGCGACCCCCAAGAAATGGACACGAAGTCGCCCCGTCGTCGCGGCACGGAGGACGTGATGAGTCCCGAGTCGAGCCTCCTCAGCGCCTCGGCCGTCTCCTCGCATCGGCGGTCCGGGGACCAGTACTCCTTCAAGTCGGGGACCTCCAAGTCATCCATCAACAACCCGAAGCTGCTGGAAACCGTCGAGGATGCCATCCGGCGGCTGATCCTGCCGGAACTGAAGGAGCTCAAGAAGGACCAGAAGGTCATCTCCAACACCTCCAAGTTCGACCGGGACATGAACGCGTCGTACTCGTCTGCCAGCACCCCCTCTCGGGACGAATTAGGTCGCCGCCTCTCCAAGCACGCCAGCGCCCCTGACGTCCGCAAACCCAAGGTCGTCCTCAACAAGGATAGCCGCGACGAGGGGATCCTGCTGTCGGGCGACTCTGTCCCCTCTCACAAAGAACGCCGCTCCAGCAAGGACAGCGAGCGGTACAGCGAGAAGGGGCCCGAGATCGGGTACATCAAGTGGGGATATCGGCCCGAGATGACGGAACAGGAGAAGCTGCGTCGCCAGAAAAGCAAAGGCCTGCGTGATGCCGAGAAGGCTGCGCTCGTCGGAAACGCCCTGACCGCCGCCGCCCTCCACCATCACGACTCGCGGTCGAGCCTCGACAAGAGCGAAGGCCGGAGACGCAGCAGCGGCGGCGGCGGCGGCGGCGGCGGCGGCCACAGCCGTACTGGAAGTATTAACGAGACCGAGCTGGTCTTCCAGAAGCACAACATTGCTCCCATGCCCCTGCGCAGTGCCATTGAATCAGATCTGACCAGAGCATCGCTCCTCTCCGAGCAGACCGCAGCAGCATCTACGTGGTACGACGAAGACCGGGCCCAGGAGGTATCCCGCGCCCCCCCGTTCCAAGCGCTGTCCCCGACGCCTCGCACGCCGAACCGCACCCCCTTGGATGCCCGGTATGAGCTGCGGCTCAAACACAGCAACCTGTCCAGCCATGATCTGTCGATCCACAGTCCCAGTTCCTCGACGCGCTCGCCCGTGGGAGAGGCAGCGGGCTCAGCGATCGCCGCTGCAGCTGCCGCCAACCTCCTCGATATCCACTCGGATCACCATGATCTCAGCTTCAGCGATCTGGGGAGCCGTCGGCGCACGCTGAGCCCGATCCAGAGCGTCGCCAGCTACCAGAGCCAGTCTCCGGTCAAGCAGGAGGCCCATCATGATAGGTACGAGTACTCTGAAGATGAACGAGAATTGGAACCACGCCTCTCGATTGACTCGCTTTCGTCTGCGCCCAGCACAAACCTGGCCAGATCCACTCGTCCAGAAGGTCTTAGCATTACCAGTCAGACGGAGTCTCTCCGGCGCCAGCAGCAAGAATATCCCGGTCCGGAGCTCGGCTACGAGGAGACCCCCCGGCCCTCCCCGCGCGATGACAAACACTGGGACGAATCCGAGGACGAGGAGCATGATTACCGCCATTCGATGGCCGAGTCCACGGGCACCGAGCGCCAGCGGATGACCGGGTACACCGACGAAAGCGAGATGGACTACCGCGACATGGTGGACCAAGGGCACCATGTGGAGGGGGGAACCGCTGCCAACCCTCAATTCGTGCATCCGATGGCGGTAGAATCAGCTGTCGCCTCCCTGCTCGACCCGACGGTGCTCGACCAGACCGTTCTTGACAGTCAGTCCGGGGCGAATCGGTCGATGAATGATATCCCCGAGCAGGATGAGAGCGAGGAGGAGCTGGATGACATCACCCCTCAGCCATCTCGTCAAGGCAGCCCTCTCAAGCAGCGGCAGGATGCGCCGAGCCCGGATGCGCCGAGCCCGGACGCGACCTCGTTTCCCCGCCGGATGGGTGCAACCTCGCCGCCCCAGAGCGTGACCCAGTCGTTGGAAGATCTGACGGAGCCCGCTCTGTTTTCGGGTGTAGATCGCGAGAGCCCGATGCCGCATGATGAGGGGAGCCCCGATTCCGAATCCGAGATCAATACCAATCCTTCCATCATCCAAGGTCCTGCGGCTCAGGAGCACAGCTGGGGCTTCAACCGCACGCCGTCCAAAGACGCCCCGTCGCCGCTGTTTGACAAGTCCGGCGCCGGCGCCGGCCTCGGCCTGGGATCGGTCGAGCAGCCCAAATATGGGGACTACTACGAGGACAACTATGGCAACTATGGCGACACCTATGGCGCGAACGACTATGGTGCGAACGACTACTTCGATCAAGACTACCCCCGACAGATGCTGGGCACCCCTCTCGGCGCCAAGGATGAGGGTTATGTTTCGGCCGCCAACCCGCGGTCCCCGAGCGTGGAGACGCCGGAGCCCCTCAGCAAAGGGATTGCCGGGATTGATACGAATGGCATGGGCATGTTCGACAGCCCCATCGGGGGCGACGACTCGTTCATGCCCTCTCACCAGCGACAGCTGAGTGGGTTCTCCCATGGAGTGCCTTCGCCCCTGTACGACAGTGCGACTGGAAAGGGAATTGACCGGATCAAATCCAAGGATATTGTTGCACTAATGGACCATGTAAGTCTTTTCCGAGCGGGCCATTTGATCTCATGCTGACTGCGCAGCTCACCGTTCGGGATGCCCAACGGAATGCCAGGGATACGGAGATCCTCGTGACTCTTGTGCGGAGCGCCGCTGAAATGCGCAATTCCTTCGAGGAGATGAAGAAGTTCATTGCCCAACAGGATGGAGCGATCATGGACGCGAATGACCGGCAGCACGAGCGCACCCACAGAGCCCTCGGCGGGCCGCGTCCACTGCCGGTCAGTGCGCGCAGCGCTCGCCAGATGTCCGTCGACGAGGGCGAGGACATGCGCTCGAAGCGGAAGAACATCTTCAAGCGGGCACTCAAGGGGCTGAGTCTGAAGAACTCGAGCGATCTGGGCCGCATCGAGGATATGCTGGAGCAGCTGCTGGACGAGGTCGAGGCTCTGCGTCTCAACCAGGACGACAAGTACGTGCGCGCGCCCCGTGCCGCCAGCGTCGACCCCGAGGGCTACGAGCCAGAGGGACAGGCCGGGACATCGTCTCCTGGAAACCAGTCCGAGTATCTCTCGACCTCTTCGCAGCCAGCGCAGGAGCCGCTCATCGGAAACGGACTCCGGCGGGGGATGGAGAACCGGGTCAGCACGGTTCCGGAACTGGACGAGGACCTGGACGTCGACGAGCGCGGGGAGTTCTTGAGCCCGCCGCTGCCGTCGCAGGAGGCCAACCGCCAGGACCGCGCCGGCTCCGCGCCGGTCTCGACCCCCCGCGGGAACCCATGGCGTCGGGAGCCCTCAGCAACGACACGACCCCGAAGACTGAGAAGGCCAAGAAGCACAAGTCCAGCAGCTCCTCGTTCTTCCCGAAGATCTCGCGCTGGTCGAAGACCACGGCGTCGTCGATGGGGGACAACATCCGCAACAGCATCCAGCCCGGGCGCAAGGAGCGGGCGTCCTTCGAGGCATCGCGGTCGGGATCGGACTTCGCCGGGGCGTACAACAAGCCTGACTTCTACGACCAGGGGGACGGGCTGCGCTCGACGTACACGCTGGAAGATCAGGCGCAGGAGAATCGGCCTCCGTCGCCTCTCGTGCCATCCCAGGCGTCGGAGGTGCCGAAGTACCAGGCCCACCGGGGCAGTCTCGATCTGTTCCACCCGCAGCCGCGGCAGGGACCTTCCGGGCGCTACCAGTCTCAGCTTGAGACGCAAGCGCAGGGATACACGATGCCCGGATCGGGAGCGCCATCGGAGCAGTGGGGATCCAACCCGAGCCTGTCGGGAGTCAACGCCAACCAGCGCTACAGCGGAGGCAGCCGTCTGTCGCCCATCTCGGATGCCGGCTACTCGGAAGCGAGCTCGCGCCACACGGGGCCGCCACGGCCGCCGAAGGTGAAGGACGACGGGCCACTGATCCCGGAGAGGCCGCTCAAAGCCAAGGAAGACGACGAGCGGTCGTACGTGGAACGGGTTGCTTCGCGGGTTAGTGCACACGTGCGGAAAGGGCGAGTTCGCCGGATGCTGACGATATTTCTGTAGAGTTCTGCGATGCGGTCTCCGCGCAGCACGCCGCCGCCGGCGCGCAAGCCGACGGGGCCGCGGCCGTTGACGTCGGGGAGTCAGTTCAGTCCTGCCCGGAGGAAGCACAGCCAGTACCGGGCCAGTCCAGACCAGGTCGACGCGGAGCTGGATTATTGATGATGATGATGATGATGCTGCTGCGGATTTAGCGGAGTTTCTGTCCTTTCCTTTTCTTTTGTTCACCCCTCACGACTTATGATGCGTTGATGATTCGTTGATGATTGAGCGTGTTGCATCTGCTGCTTTGATACTTCTGGTTTTGTATTGCGGTTGGAGAGGTGTAAACCATGTCGAATACCATGTAATCGTTTTTTTTTTTTTTTATGATTCCCTTCCTCCTTCTTGCGGGATATTTTGGCGGTGGCCGGCCTTATGCTAATGAATGACAAAAGTGAGGTTACATACATTTCATGTCATGCGGAGTGGATCAGCGGAGTAGATGATCGTTTATCCGTGTGCTACCGTGGTTGGGACTTTCTGTTTGCTGGTGGCCTGCGGGGTAAAAGGATAGATAAAGCTGCTTCTCCTCTTGTTTGGGACCTGATCCTGTCTGACTGTCTGCCTGTCTGACTGTCTGACTATATCACCCTCCTGTGCTATACAGTTCTAGTCCCAAGCAGTATCCATCATGTCCGACCCTCTCGACCCCCATCTCGACCTCATCATCTGCTCGACCTGCGGCACGCAGTTCTCGACCCCGTCGCCGCCCCCGAACTGCAAGATCTGTGATGACCCGCGACAGTATATTCCTCCGACGGGGTGCGTCTTTTTTTTTTTTTTTTTTTTTTAATAAATAACCCTAACTTACCTATCCACATGACATCAACATCAACATCAACATCTAAATAGGTGTCAACTTCCACCCCTCACTTCCTGTTATCCCCCTTTTATTTCATTTTCATTCCAATCATATCCCACTCACCCCCCCCCCCTCCCTACCCACCCAACACCCCAAATATACAGAAATCAACCAATCAACCAACCAATCAATCAATAAATCAATAAATGAACAAATACCAAGCCAAGGCTAACCCCAACAGCCAAACCTGGACCACCCTGCGCACCCTCCACAACGCCTCTCCGACCTACACCAACATCTTCACTCCCCTGCCTCTTCCCCAAGGAAAAAGCAACCTCTACTCCATCCACACCATCCCCAAACTCGGCATCTCCCAGCGCGCCTTCCTCCTCCTCACCCCCCACGGCAACGTCCTCTGGGACTGTCTCACCTACCTGGACGATGAGACTATCCGCCGCATCAGCGCCCTCGGGGGTCTGCGCGCCATTGTCATCTCTCATCCGCATTACTATACCTCCCATGTCGTCTGGGGGGAGGTGTTTGGGTGTGATGTTTTCCTGGCCGCGGAGGATAGGGAGTGGGTGGTGAGGGGGAGGGGGAGGGGGGGGATGGAGATGGAGATGGAGATGGCGATGGAGATGAACGAGAAGGAGAAGGAGAAAGGGAAGGAGAAAGGGAGGGGGAGAGGGAGGGAGGTATTCTGGGATGGACGGCAGGTGGATTTATTCGACTCGGTATCGACATCTGAATCTTCAAGCTCATATCATGATGGGGTTCAAAATGGTTATGGAGATGTGGATGCGGGTGCAGATACAGGTACAGGTACAGGTACAGACACAAGTACAGGTACAGACACAGCTACAGCTACAAGTACAGGTACAGACACAGGTACAGACACAGACACAGACACAGACACAGGCAGAGACGATATAATAGCCATCAAAACCGGCGGTCACTTCCCCGGCAGTTGCGTCCTCTGGTGGAGGAGCCAGAAGGTCATGTTCCTGGCTGATACCATCGGGACGGTGCCCAGTGGGATTTATCATGTGGGGAGGGAGCCGGGGACCGCCAGTTATACCTTTATGTGGAGTTATCCGAATATGGTTTGTCAATCCCTCTCTCACTGACTCACCTACTCTTCAACTACCTACGGTTCAACCACCTACGGATTGACAGACTGCTAACTACCAATGATCATCATCCGTAGATCCCCCTCCCCCCCGACGACGTGCACACCATCTGGAAATCCATCCGCCACACCGACTTCGACACCGCGTACGGGGCGTTCGTGGGGATGGACACCCACGGCCACTGCAAGAGGCGCGTGCTGGAGAGCGCCAAGATCTTTGTCCGGGCGATGGGGTATCGTGATCATGCCATTCATGGGGAAGAGTGTGATTGAGAAGTAGTATTATTAGCATTAGTATTAGTATGAATGGGATGGTTGTATACATGGATATGGTTTATAGTTGGGGGTGGTGACGGGTATGGATGATGTGTGGAGGATTGAGGTGGTGGGTTGGATGATGATGATGATGATGATATAGCTGAATAGGGGATAGGGTTGTCTGCCAGAATATAAAAATTGGATCTGACGCCGAGTCTGATGAGTGAAGAAGAATAGCAGCATAGGTAGGGCACGGATCCAGAAAGACAGACGTGACCGAAGACAAAAGTGCAGGCCTGGCAGGAAGATAAGACAGTACACGCTCACGGATACAGATAGGTCTGACTGCAGATACAGGCCACCCGAGTATAGACAATACAGGCATCACGGCAGTGCATAAGGAATATGCCTATACCTCGGTCGGCCTCACCGAAGCCCTGACGACGGCAGTTTCGCTCCCCCCCTGATTGACCCGCGGCGCCGCCGACGCCAACGCACTGAACTCCAGGCCCTCGCTGATGGGAAACTTGCCCGGATAGCTGTCTGCCGATCGCGAGCGCTGCAGCTTCTCGATATCGACCACCACGGGGCCAGCCGACACCTCCGACATCAGCCCGGACAGCCGCATCCCGGAGAGCAGGCTCTGTCGCTGGCTCGCGGAGATCGAACTCGGACCACTGATCGACAGGCTCCTGCGGATGACCGACGAGTAGACCGAGTCGCTGACCAGCGGCCGATGGCCCAGCCGCTGCGCGCCCGTGTCTTCGAACTCGGTGCCCGGCCCCAGCACAGCCGCGTTGGCGATCTCCACGTCCACGCTGCGGTGCGAGATGCAGTTGGACAGGTGCACCATCGGCGAGACGCGCGTGGGCACCGGCATCAGCGGGAGCGTCATGTTGGTGGATGCGCTGCCGCGCGTGGTGGGGAGCAGGTCCGAACTGGTGTTGGAGAGGATGCATCGTCGGCCGGCGGATCCCCCGGGGTGGGAGAGAGAGATGGGACCCGGCAGGTAGAGCTCTTCGGGGACGAGGATGAGGAGGATGTTGATCAGGTGTTGCTCTTTGCGCTCCAGGGTCTGCGCAATGCGGCTGTTGGGATATTCCTCCGTCGTGCGGTCCACCCGGAACACGTCGAGCACCGCGTGGAGGAACTTGATCGTCAGCAGCGTCTGCAGCAGAGAGACCACGCGGCGCAGGCTGAGTGAGTCGATCAGGATCGCGGCCTTGATGGCGGGCTCGTTGGAGGACATTTCTTTTGTCGTGGTGGGGTGGGTTGGGGGGGGTAGCTGAGGAGGTGGGAAGTTTCCAGAGGCGTTCGGTAGATGTGACAAAGAGCATCAACAGAGTCTAGCGTTGGTTGAAGCCAACTCTGCCGGGAGAGAAGTGGATGTGGATGCGACAGGAACGTCGGGGTGGGATGGCGATGAAGCTGGACACTCCCTGAAGCAGGAGCCACTGACTGCTGACTGCTGACTGTTGACTCCTTCCCATCTGATGTCTCATATTGCAGCAGACTGGCGCAGTGACCACCGGATCGCGATCTACCGCAGAGCATCACACCGTTGTAGTACTACTAACTGGATAGTTGTAGATGAAGTTGAATGTAGTGTCGTGTCGATGTTAGGGCAGAGAATCCCCTCCCCGCATTCCCCACTCGTTCTTATCTTAGCGCGCCACTTCATTCCTGACCTGACCTGACCTGACCACATCACACCATCTTTCCATAATTCATGCTCTCTCTCTCTCTCTCTCTCTCTCCCTCTTCACCAGCGAGAATCATGGCCTCTCTCAACCCATCCCCCCCTCCACGCCGCTTTGCACCCCTCCACCCCTCCACCCAGGCCTCTGATGCCCCCCCGCTGAGGGGCATCGTGTTCGACGTCGACGGCACTTTATGGTACCGCCATTCTTTCCCCAATTCCCTCCCCCTTCCCTTCCCAGCTAGCTAAATGATCCACTCCACGAAACAATAGTCTTCCCCAGAACTACATGTTCGCTGAGATGCGGTATTCCATCCCTAACCCAACCATTTATACTATATAATGCTACCCCCACCCTAACAACCCCCAGCGCCGCCCTCGACATCCCCCCCCAAGTCGACATCCTCCACCACATCGCCCACCTCCCCCCCGCCTCTCGCCCCGACGCCCTCAACAAGATCAAAGCCATCGAGCAAGCCGCCATGCTCACCCAGCGGCCCCAGCCGGGCCTCGTCGAGCTGATGGATTATCTCGAGAAGAGGCGCGTTCGACGCGCTCTGTGTACGAGGAATTTCGAGTATGCTGTCTGCCCTTTGTCTTACCCTGTTACCAGAGAGAGAGAGAGAGAGATGATCATCATCGGTATTCTGCGATTTGATGACGGCTAATGAATGAAGAACCCCCGTCCAAACCCTCCTCGACAACCATCTCCCCACCCACCTCTTCCTCCCCATCATCACCCGCGAGACCCCCGGCGTCCTGCCCAAGCCCGATCCAGCGGGTATCCTGCATATTGCCAGTGAGTGGGGGGTGGGTGCCGACGGGCTGATTATGGTATGTCTATCTGCCATCCGTGACTTTCTTATTCCTTTCTCCCTTTCGGTTATTCCTAGTGTCATTCCACACATAGTACTTCGACATTCAACGAGAATGGTGCAGTGGGCTCATTCATCCAGGTCGGCGACAGCATCGATGACATGACCGCCGGCCATGCCGCCGGCGCCGCCACGGTCCTGCTGCTCAACGAGCACAATGCCCATCTGAAGGAGCATCGGCATACGGACCTGTGCATTGAGCGGCTGGACCAGTTGATTGGGGTCTTGGAGGGGGGGTTTGTGGGGGAGAAGAATGGATTGGCAGGAGGGGGTGGAACTGCGGGTCATTTGAAGATTGAAGATTAAGACTGAGATGATGCGTGTGGAGATTATAGATGTAGATATCGGATCGGATCTGTATATGACTGATTGATAATTGGGGGGGGGGGGGGGGAAATACTTGGATAGACGTACGGTTCAATGGATACATACCGTTCAGATATACGCTGCTTGTCTACGATTCCATCAGTGTAGGATATAATACATTTTAAAAGAAATCACGGGTATACTGCACCGTCTACCTCAGCTGTACACGCGAATCGTCAGAGAATCCACCACCACCACCATCACCATCACCATCACCCAGCCACGCTCATTAATCATCAGTCATCAGTATCGGGATCGATCCCACGCCTTCTTCCCCGCACTCGGCATCGGTCGATACATGTCTCCCCCACCACCACCACCACCACCACCACCACCACCTCCGCCCCCTCGCTTCCCACCGCGTCCCCCACCGCGTCCAGCATTCCCGTTTCCGCGCGACGGCGGCCGACTCGGCGGCTTCCCGCGTCCGCTCGGCTGCCAGCTATCCTTGCCTCGGCCGCGGTTGGGTCGCGGGTTCGGCGACATCGACCGCTGCCCGGCAGACGAGTAGTCGTTCCGATCGGTGCGGTATCCGCCACCGCCATTGCCCGCTGGAGCCAGGTTCTTGTTGCCGCGGCCGATCCCGCTCCCGAATCGGATGTGGCTGCGCGTGGCACCCGCTCCCCGGTTGACGGGCGGCCGTCGGTTCGACATCATGTCTTCGCTGTCGGAGGACGAGCGCTGCTGCTGGTACTGGTGGTCTGCACGGCCTCGGATCTTCATCCCGCCACCTCGGGGTCCGCCCGGGCCGCGGGGAGCACCGCCGCCGCGACGTGGGGCTACCACGGAGTTGAGGTTTGTGATCGTGTTCGGGTCGACGCCCTGGAGCGTCCAGGATGAGGAGCGCAGACCGGCCGGGAGGGAGGGACAGTCGCCTAGCAGGTGGCGGTTGCTGGTGCAGTGGGCGCACGATAGAGATACGAGGACAGGCACCGGGGGCGCGTCTGAGGTTTCGGGTTGGCTGGCTTTCCATTTCCACATGAGATCGCAGTCCAGTTCGAGATGCGTGGTCGAGCCGCATAGGTCGCAGGGAGTTTCGGTCGCAGAGCCTTTCAGTGCCGATGGGCATGCGTCTTGGTCGTGCCCGCGCGACCGACATCGCTGGCAGCGGAGCCACGTCGGGCAGACGTTGCTGGGGTGTTTGTTCCATGCGCTGCAGTGGATGCACTGTAGTTTGGTTAGTTGAGTTGAATAGGGCCGGGGAAGAGGTTGGGGGGGGGAAGGTACCTCTTTTGACGGACAGACGGCGGACAGGTGCCCCTCTTGCAGACATTCAGTGCAGGTAATCGGTAGCTGCAGGTCGATGTCGTTGACGTCGCGGTCATAAAACCGGTACTTGGCCTGAATGTCCATGTCGTCGCGTTCCAGATCGGCGAGGGTGGAGGGTGCGGTCGGGTATTTCTTCGAGAAGCGGAGGAGCGCGGTCTCCTTCGACTGGTCATCCGTGCCATCGTGTCCATGTCCATTCGCGGTGTTGCCGTTCGACACGGGCAGCGCCTCCGGGTCGTATTCGTCGTCGCCGTCGGGGCGCGATCCAATGTTCAGCAGAATGGAGTCGTCCGCTTCCGAGTCCAGGGAGCCTGACGAGTCCGAGTCGCGCATCTGGCTGGACTCATCCGAGCTCGAGTCCACCTCCCCTTCCTCTGTGGCACCACCCTGGTCCGGCCTCGAGTCGGTGGATGCACTCCGGCTGCGCCAGAATTTATCGTTGACGGCGTCGAACTGGGACGCGGGCTTGCTCTCCTCCGCCTTCCCGCGACTGCGCAGCGACGTCCGGATCGCACTCTTGTTTCCCTTGTTCCAGTTCGGAGGAGCCGCGGGAGCCTGCGCACCGCCCGCGTCCGGTGCGTCATCCGATGAAGACGCATTGTCGCTGTCCGAGCCCGACGAGGAGGTGGAATCCGGGTCGACCTCGAGGGCGGTCGCGCTGAAGGTGGCGCCCTGGGGCACAAAGTCTTGGGGTTTGCGGGCGTCGTCGGATCCGTTGCGTCGCTGTCTCTTGCGCGGGTTCGGGTTGGAGTCTTGGGAGCTCTGGCGCGACAGGGTCTTCGCCTGAGCGCGGGGGGCGACCGAGGCGGTGCGTGAGTCGTGATCGTCTGATGGTGAATCTGCCATCGTGGGAGAGTGCCGGGTTGGTGAGGAGGTGCGTGAGGGAAGTTCAGCGTCGACAGCAGCAGATTTCGAGCTGGAAATTCACGGGGGGCGGCAGTGACCAGATGTGCCGTTCCGCACGCCCTGTATTTCCCATACCCCGGCCGTACCATGTTTACCTCCTGCCAGCAATCGCTGTAGGGACGGGCGTGGAAATGGCCGGATGGAGCCTGTCGTGTCTACGGGGTCTGGAACTGTCGTCTATCTATCATAGATCTACAGTCGAGTGCATGAGAGACGAGGAGGGAGGGCTCTTTGCCTGATGGCCGCGAGGGGCGATGCGGATCTAGAACAATGGGATGCAGCAGCAGCAATGCTGAGAACCGCGCCAGACTCGCAACTGCAACTTCTCCGGCGTCATCCCCCCGGCTGTCCGGGCTATTCTTAGCCACATCCCCCCCCCGATCGGAGCATCTGGCCTTTTCTGCCCTTGATTTATTTTCCTCCTCCCCATCTCAGGAGCTAGAGCTTCAGCTAGCAGCTTCTAGATTGCAGAGATCTCTCGCTTTATCTCCATCCCCCCTCCCCCTCCCCCTCCCCCTCCCCCTTTTATTATAATTTTTTTTTCGCCTGCTTAGGGTCTGCCGGTGTAAGAATAATGACCGCCGCGTCCCGGTAATACGATACGGTACCTGCTCCCGTGACCAACCACCGCCGCCGATCGTCTTCAAGATCGCCTCCGACCAACCAAACCAACCGAACCCTCGAACTTCAGCTTCCATCCATCCAGCCAGCCAGCCCTGCTTGACTCTCTCGTTGCCTCTCGCGGCTGCTTCGGTCGTTTCCCTTGCACCTCTCGCCGTCGTTCTCCCTCCCTCCCTCTCTCTCTCGATCCCGACCTTTCTGTCCGATACCCCTATCGATCCCTCCCCCCCCCCTCCCCCGTCCGATTCAACACCGCCAAAGTGTCTTCCCTACTCGCCCCCCGTGCCATCTCCTTCCCCCCGGAGGTCGACGCTGCGTCGCGCCGGTTGGCTCCGGACTCCAGCATGGCTCAAAGCAAGGCTGGTCGGAGGAGACGCTCCAGCAGCATCATCTACCAGGAACCTGCCGAATCCATTGAACACACCAGCGACCAGGCGGCTTTGCCCAATCTGAATGCGAACTGGGTCAACGCCAAGGGTGAGTACCTGTTTCCCAGATCCTGAAGAGGGGTACCTGCGGGGAGTGCCCAGGATGGCAGTGACACAGTGGCTAACCGCACGCCGTCGGACAGGAGCCTGGACCATCCATTTCGTGCTCATCGTGGCCCTCAAGATCCTCTACGACATCATCCCCGGTCTCTCGCAGGAGACCTCCTGGACCCTCACCAACATCAGCTACATGTTCGGCTCGTTCCTCATGTTCCACTGGGTGCGGGGCATTCCCTTTGAGTTCAACGCCGGCGCGTACGACAACCTCAACATGTGGGAACAGATCGACAACGGCGACCAGTACACGCCCACCAAGAAGTTCCTCCTCTGCGTGCCCATCTGCCTCTTCCTCCTCAGCACGCATTATACCCACTACGACCTGACGTATTTCACCATCAACTTCCTCGCGACCCTGGGCGTGGTGATCCCGAAATTGCCGTTTGTACGTGTTTTGCCCCCCCCTTGAGTCACGGAAAATAAATGCTAACACGGGGATTAGTCGCACCGTCTGCGAATAGGTTTCTTCTCAGATATACCAGAGGAGTAGCCGCTCTTTCCTCTCTCTCTCCCTCTCTCTCTCTCTATCTCTCCCTCCTTTTTTGGCCTGTCTCATTTACTTGCTCTTATTCCCTTATCTTACACTCTGTGTTTCGCGTCCTCTACACTACTTATCGTTCTTGATAATATTCTCCGCTTGGCGTTGTCTCATTCCCCACCCCCCGTCTCGCTTCTTGTTCGACTCCCGGGGTCCCGTGTCGTGTCGCCGTGTCGCCGTGCCGCTTCGGGCGGTGCCGCATCCCCGGAGCCCCCCGGAAGTGCGCTCGCTGCTTTGCTCGGGACCGCAGAATCGAGGAGACAGCGGGGGATGCGGCTCAGGTTATAGAAGGGGGAAGGCGTGATGGTGTGTGCGGAATAGATGATGGCATGGGGCCGGGCTGATGTTTCTGGGCTCGCTGCTCATCACCACTACACTCTATATAAGAAGGTATTCCATATTGCTGCACCTGTGCCCGTTGTAAATCGGTGGATCGGCGGATCGATGGGGGGTGGCCGGCTTCTCGTGACTCCTGAGGCAAGGCAGCCAAGTCCGGCTGAAACGAGCGGAGCGGAGATCAATGGCGTGATTGTCGAGTCGGTTGCCTTGGCTTTCCACGTGCCGAGATGGCTCATGCCGAGGGTGGTCTTGTATATAGCTAGCTTATGCATAACAGGTAATATCGTGATATTCTGTCATGGAAGAGTCACATATCGACAACCGGGCCTTGGCTGGCCAGTGATCACCACCATAGCACGCACCGATGACTTCCGGGCTAACTTATTTTGTGGAAGGTTTGGCTCCAACTTCCGGACTGCGTAGTCCTGACTGAGTTGTACCACTGGATCCTGTGTATTACGTGGATAAATCTTCTTCACGTCTTACTGTACCGCTTATCGAGTTACTGGTTCCTGCTACGTAAAAGGGTGTTGCCTAAATATGATGTATGTTCATCCATCGTAAAGGTGCATTAAGAGTGATGTTGCCTGGAGAAATATGAATGTAGAATGAGCAGGGAATTATGCACTCTGCATTAGCAGTATGTGCATTATTCTAGGAGGTACTACTACTAGTAGTTAGTTAGTTAACTAGTAGGTACTTCACTTCTTACTAAGTACTACTATGTCTGCCCATCTGACTTCCAGATCAGGAAGGTGGAGGTGGGGCAGATCCGTCCCCGACTTCCCCGACTCCCACCCATCGACATTCCATCTACTCACATCTCACATCTCACTCAAGACTTTGATCCCTCCTACAGATGTCAGTCGATACTGGATGCTATACGGTCAAACTTGACTAGATCAGATGGATGAACGCGTGGATAGACGCGATGGACTAACTGCTGTTTATTTCGCGCCGACAACGCGTGCTTCATATCTCGGGGTGCAACCCGACTCAGTCTTTTAAGCTAAGACCGTGTCGACTGACGATGGGCTTACACGGCTAGCTGACGATGACTCTCACCAAGCATCTACGGCATCAACTGATTTCTGGCTGATCGCGTGAAACAGTCGTCAATCGCACGATCAAAGGCAGCCTCTCCCAAATACTAAACGACAGCTGATCGGTCCACGCCAGCGACTGCGGATCCAGGCTGACGTCGAAATTCCACAGGAACTTGGCCAGGATGGTTCGCGCTTGAGCATAAGCTAGTCTAACAGTGACACCCGCCGATTAGCGGCACGGATTCTAGCAGCAGGATGTATCAAGGAGCGGCAGCTCACCTTTGACCAATGCAGTTCCGAGACCCATAGGAGAAGGGCTGCAACGCCTCCCGACGGTCGGCGGCAAACTTGGTGTTCCATCCCGGATCTTCCTCGTCCAGCCAGCGCTCCGGGAGGAACGAGTCTGGTTCGGCGAAGTTGGTTCTTGATCGATAGGTTGAGTAATGGGCGACGGAGACGGAGACCTAAAGAGGAACAGAATGAATGGATGGCCTCCTCGGGTGTGCGCCTTGACTTACTCCTTCCGGGACATGTTCGCCGTTGAGCACGGCGCCGCCTGTGGGCACCAGTCGTGGGAAAATGGCGGGCACTGGGGGATAGACGCGCAGTGTTTCTTCGATCACCGCGCAAAGATAGGGGAGCTTGGCAACCGACTGAAAGGTGATCTGATCGGCGCATTCGAAGCCCCCGCGGATCTCCTCTGTGAGTCGTCGATAGGCGGCGGGGTTCTGGAATAAGTGAAAGATACAGCCAGAGAGCAACGTGGACGTGGTTTGGCTCCCTGCGATAATCAGAATACCTGCATTTGCTTCAATCTCGCTATGGCTCATTCCGCGCTCGTCGTTGTGCCGCAGGATATAAGTCAGGAAGTCTTTCCTATCCGTCTGGGTGGCCAGACGACGCTGGAGCTTCTCATTGCTCATGTGCCAATGGTCTCTTCGCATTTGGACAAGTCGTCGAGGTAGCAGAAGCTTAACGAGTGGAGTGAGGACGGGATACACCAGCAGACTCCGCTCAAACTCGGCCGATTTCATACTGGGATAGACGATAGATACCCATGGGTGGTACTGCTTGGACTTCACACAGTCAAATGACTCCCCGAATGCCAGGTCTCCGGTAATGTCGAAGGTGACGAACTCGAACCATTGGGCCATGTCCACGGTCTGCCGGGACGCAGATACCTCGGCCCGCAAAGTCTCCATAAGTAGGTCCACATGAGCATGAATGAGAGCCTCCTGCTCGCGCAGTGCTTTGTCTGCGAAGGAGTTCACGAGCAGGCGCCGGATGCGCGAGTGATCGGCGTCGTTTGCCCCGACGATGGTCGGTCCGCTGGGAGTTGGCACATAGAAGCTGGGGTCCTTGGGGAACCTTCTCTGGGTGCCATATATCTCTCGCCACACCTGAGGGCTTCGGTAGGTAAGAGAGTTGGGCCCTATACGGATTACCTCGCCATAGCGGTCGTGAAAGTCTTTGATTTTGAATTGGAGAGTTCCTGCCCATGTCCAATACAGGTAAGGAAGATCGGACAGGGCGGCTATCCATGGCCCAGGATATCGCCGGAGTGGATGAAAGGCTAAGCGGTAGGCCCCTACCGCTAGTGAGACTACCAGAGTCTACTTTTATGAGTATGAACGGGCATAAATAGCGAGGTGACTGAGCTTACCAGCACGACGATGAGAGCGCATAGAATAGGGAGACGGGTTTCCCACACTCCCAAAGAATGGTCCAAGGAAAGCATGGTTTGCAGTGACAATGATAATATTGCGGAGGGTATCTTCCTCTTGCTGTGCGTTATCCCACTTTATAAGCCAACGGTAGGTGACAAGGAGATACAATCAAGGATTATGGCGGCACAGTGCGAAAGAGCTCGTTACTCAGAGGGAGAATCCAGAGTGACTTACCAAGATTTTCTGGATTCAGGTAAACGCCCGATTATGCATGCAGATATCTGTACTCTGGGGCTTGACCTCGAGTTTGAACTGGCCCCTCTTCCGCCACGTAACCGGGTGGATGAATGCGATGCCCCCGCTGCAGACTACGACCTGAAGCTAGTCAAATCACTGCTCTTTGCCACCGTTATGGCGTGTCTTAAGACGAGCAGACGCAGCTGCCTGCATGATACTATGCAGAATCCAGTGGGTCCAAGTGAATTTCACACTCTCTTGTTTCTTCGGTGGCACTACAGGGATATGACCTCCATTGAATGGTGCTAATGCAGTCAGGTAGCATCTTGGACGCGTACCAAGGTACTGATTGATTGATTGAATGATTGATCATTGCATTGTACCTGATTTCAGCACTCTCGCGGGACTCTTCCGGGTAGCCGACGGCCGAATAGCCATAACTGTGGAGATTTTAACAGGGTACCTCTTCAGCTATTGCTGTTGTACTTACGGGAATATTCGGGTTTACTGTCTACGAAAGGACACGTAATCGTCACTATTCCATTCGTCTGTTTGCTAACGCATAGCACGGCATCGGCATCTAGATCTCAACCTTGGGAGGAAACCCATTGAATCGAACAATCGTGCCGTTGCCATTCGCAGGGAAACCGTTGCCATTCGCAGGGAAACCGTTGCCATTCGCAGGGAAACCGTTGCCATTAGCAGGGAAACCGTTGCCATTAGCAGGGATCCCATTGCCATTGGCCTTGGATTTGAGATGCACCATGGGAGGATGATACAGGCGGCAATGTCTTTCCACCCCTTTCAAGATAGCCCTTGCCACAGGCTCCACGTCCTTAGGATCCACCCCGACGGAGACGCGGAGATACGGATCCACATTCTTGATGAAGGCGAGTGATTCATAGATGCGGGTGATCGAGAAGCCTAGCCCGGCGCCCTTGGTCATTGCAACCCCCTCCTCCTCGGCAGCCCGCAGAATCAGGTCCGAGCAGGCCTCCAGACTGGGTCTCTTGTTCATCCCCTCGCCGTAGAACCGAATGGTAACCACGTTGCCTCCATGCCGCCAGCCCATCCGCCGCCAATGGGTCGGGAACATGAACTCGGCCACCCCGATGTTCCGCTTCTCCAGGATCAGATACAGCTTCTCTGCATTGGTGGTGATCCAGCTCATACGGGACTGGTGCACCGTACTGTCGATAGGGGGGAGGACTGTGACCATGCGGGAGTAGAGCACGCTGCCCGTATTCTGTCGAATGAGCGACATGGTGGAATCCAAGGCCTCCGGATATACAGTGAAGCCGCACATAATCACATCCATGCCCATCTGGATGTACTTGTGGGCGCTTTCATAATAGAGAACTTGCGGGGCGTGAGGGCCGTGAAACCAGTTGTACACCTCCATGCCGCCGGAAACGAGGGTTCCGTCGATGATGACATGACGATCTGACCAACCGTCTCGGGAGGAGACCATCTGCGCGAATTTGCGGAGATCGGTGGTCTCCAATCCAACCGTGTTCACCATCGGATCCACATACACTACCTTGGCGTTGTGCCTTTCTGCGGTAGCGATGATATCCTCGGCCTCGAATGTCTCGGAGTTCACGACTTGCACGTGAGACAGTGGCCGGAGGTGCTGAAACGACTCGAAGTAGATATAGGGCGACACCACGATCGTGTCGCCCGCTTTGACTACCTCTTGCAGCACGTACTGCTGCAAAACTGAAAAGGCGGACATTCCGCTGGACGTGAGAGCCAGCTTGACCGGTTGCTGGTTGCCCAGTTGCAGCGCGTCCAGCAGTCTCTTCTCAAAGTCTCGTACGTCCGGTGACCCAAAGCGGTCATAGTTGATGCCAGTGGACTGGTAGTAAGATGGATCAAACCACCAGAAGACCTTGGACTGGTCGTAGGAAGGGGTGGCCCTCTCGAAGAGCGACCCAACAAAAGACTGCAGCTGGATCAAGGCTCTGTACCGCTCCTCAATCTGCCAGACAGTTAAGGAGAACGAAGAGGCCGGCGTATTGGCGGATGCCGACTGGCCTTCAGTTTTGGTAATGGCCAGCTGCATCTCGAACTCGGTTGTCAACTTGAGCAGGCGTGTATAGGCCTCGAGGAAGATCGAAGTGCACCATTCATCGGCTCGAATATCTTTTTTTTCTCCGACCCGCGAACGCTCGTCGAACCTCTGCTTGATGGTCTCCGAGGTCTGTTTGAGCCGAGAAAGCAGTAGAGACCATGCATCCACGATGGATAGCAAGGGGGTTTCTCGGCCTTTCGGATCCGCGGTTCGGAAAGATCCTGGCCAGTGGCTGACTGCGGTCATGTCAGGGCGCATGGTGCAAGAACAAGTTTAACAGAAAATGTAAGTAGAAATGCGTTCCTTAATCCGTTCAAAGACTTATCGAACAGGCGTACTATTAATACTGTTCTCAATATCCGGACGTAATCGGGACATTGAAGGAACAATTACCTCGCTGCGGTCTGTGGGTCGCCATTGAACGGCCCGGTCCGCGCCCCCCGACACTAATTTCACTTTCCAGTCTCTCGAGATGAGGGGTGCATGCAGCACGTTGTGACAACACATACCTCCCTAGTGGCAAAAGTCTCGATAGTCTGCATCGGATCCTGGTTCTCTCTCGAGTCCAGATCTTTACGAAGATGTCGAGCCTGAGAAGAGACCCACCTTCCGACGGTGTCCGGCGCATCACTGCAGATAGCTGCGCAGCTCATCCCTGTCCCTTCAGTTATTGTCTCAGTTTTATCTCCTCACCAGCACTGGTGATGTATCGATTTCCTCGTAGGGACTGCTTGTTCCGCGCCAATTATGCAGTGGCCTACTCGGAACAAGGTCGCGGCAGCTCTCTGCGTGAAGAATTGGCTGAATGTTTCGGCCGAAGCTATCTCAGAGCATGGTATAGAGAGTGCTGCATATGCCTCGCCTTTACTACCCTGATAAAGTCGTGAACAAGGATGTGAAGCGATGCAACACTACAGGGGGTTTATCTCCGACGAGCAAACCAATCGAAGTGTTCCCTCCTACCACTGGTAGGCCACTTGGTTCTGGGTGCTTCGAATCTACTCTACCTACTCTCAGAACCAGGATCCGCGAAGAGGGGAAATTGTGGGGTTGGGCCTCGCCTTCTTCGCCTCGCGATTTTGGCGAGCAGATGAGGTGGCAACACGCATACTAATTTATTGTACTTTCGATAATTTCTCCAACAGGACGCCACTGCCGCCATTCTTGCGTATGGCCTGATGCTGGAAGGTATGACAGAGGGCTTCTTTCAAGCGTTGAGGATTCTCATGCAAGGCAAGCTCGATGCTACTTATACAAGCGGATCCTGGGCTTGGAGGAATGGTCATTTGTGATCAGAGTTTCTCTTGACTCTATCGTGTGAATTCATCTTTACCCAACGTCCAGCGAACCCCCTTCCTATCCACAATGGGCATCTCCAGTAAGGACTTGAAAAAGTCTATCTATCCTTCTGCCCACACCCTGAACGTGCTTGATCGGCGATATGACGTGCAATTCTACGAGGCCATAACAAAGATCATGGCGCTACGACAGACGTACCTTCGGGACCACTACATCTTTGTCCGCGGGGAGGATATGGTTCCCATTTTAAGGGGGTTGGGAGCGCGAGAGGAGGATTTTGAATTTCTCAAGTTTATCAGTGATCAGACTGGTGATGATCCGACGGTGGACTACCGCACCCTGACATACGGGAGGTACTGCATTGACTTCGAGACGCGAAGCATTCGGCGATTAGAAAGACAGCCTTTTACCCTCACCGTTCAGGAAGATTATAAACGCCACGACTCCGGCATCCCCAGGGATTTCGACGAGGCCCCAGCCGACATGCAAGGCAACACCGTCGTGCAAGCTCTGATGCTTTTCAAGGCGTTGGTCTTTCAGAACGTGCCTGTGGTCCCGCGAGACATGCTGGACTACGCCAGCCACAGCTGGATCTGCATGATGTTCAACGTGCGAACATTCACTGAAGAGAAACTGGGCATCCTTGGCGAGCCGGCCCTGGAGGGCGTCCATTCTGACGGCGCCGACCACACCATGACAGTCCTTATAGGGAGCAACAATGTCAGGTCCGATAGTGCGGTGACCTACATGCACGAGAACCGAGAAACCACGGGAATCCCCGTCTGGGAGACCAACCCAACCTTGATCAAGGCACGCGTGCAGCATCGAGACTTCTTGGATACCCTGGTCTTTGTGGACCACGACTACAAGCACAGTCTGACGCCCATCTACCAGATCGATCGATCGCAGCGCGCTACTCGCGATATGTTGGTGGTGCACACGCGTCGGCCGAAGGTGAAGGGGCACATTTCCGGATACAGTGACACCATGACGCTTCATCAGACGGCTTCCATACACATTCCTATGTGGCTACCTTGATTGTGGCTTCGATATCGTCTCTGGTATGGGTTGGTTGAGGGTTGTCTGCTGGTCTAACCTTTAGTCAGTAGATGAATACACCCGATTGCGCAGGCTGGTTAAGACATGTCCCACTTATCGCTGTCCGTACGAAGCAATCATTAGCTTATTAGTAGAGTCGCTATGCATCTGGCGGGGGTTTGAAATGCACCTCTCCTCAAAAGAGGGGTACCTGGTCAGGGAGCTTGCTAGTCTGTTTGATAGGACCGCTGACGTAGCTCAAAAACAATGTTCATTTAGTTAGTGTGCAGGGATCGAGCCTGGACTTGTGATGTCAGCTGACAGACAAAAAAAAAAAAAACTACGATGTCTATATCTCCTGCAGTTATTGTCGGGGGTTTAGCAGCAATCAAGCTCCAAATTTTGGGAATACTGCAGACATTTACTCCGTAGCGTTCTGCGGTCTGCCCTGATTTATCGAACTGGTGGTATACCCTAGGAGAAGTACTCCACACCCATCCGTATTCTCAATCCGCAACCAGGGAAAGCAAATCAAATCTTCGATACAGTATGACCACACTCCACAGAAGCTAACTCCGAGGCCTAGTAGGTCCGTCGCTCCTTCCCCCCCTGCACGCTGGGTCGTTCCTTCCATTCCTGCCTGCTGGATCGCTCCTTCCGTTCTTGCATGCAGGGTCGTTCCTTCCTTTCAGGGTTGTATCGCACCTTCCCTTCTGGGGTTGCTGGGTCGTGCCTTCCATTTCAGGATTGCAGGGGGTTGCTGGGTCGTGCCTTCCATTTCAGGATTGCAGGGTCGCTCCTTCCCTCTGTGAAGTTTTTGGTCTCTCCTTCTCTTTTAGGGCTGCAGGGCCGTTCCTTCCTTTCTGGGACTACAAGATTATTCTTTCCTTTCTGAGGATACTAGATCGTGACTTCCCTTTGGGGCTCATAGATCATTACTTCCTGTTTAGGACTGCTGGGTCATGTCTTCCCTTTTCGGGTTGTAGGATCGTTCCTTCCTCCAGTGGCTGTTGGGCAGTCCTTTCCCTTTCAGGGTCGTGCCTTCCTTCGGACGTAAGCCCACCCCCCAAGCACCCACTCATCCGTGGATCTACACAACCGAAATCCAATACCTCCCTTCCTCAATCTTCATATCCAGGTCCTCATACTCCATCCACCCCTCCTTGCTCACATCCCCAAACGCAGCCCAGTCTTCCATCCCCAGTGCCCCCGAGAACACAGTCATCCCGCCCACCCGTCTGAATTGACCTCTGGTTTCCCCCGTCGGCTCTAGGAGGAGTAAAGACATCGCCCAGCCGGGGGACGGGGACTGAGACTGTGTTTTGGTCACGTATAGTGGCACACAGTGGAGTTTGTGGGTGGAGGGGGTGCAGTCGAGGGTGAGGAAGATGCGTCCGGGGTTGACATGCCATGTGTTGTTGAAAAGGAAACGGAATTCGCCTTCATCCTCATGGACTTCGATTGTCGCGAGCAGACATTCGAGTCTGAGATTGCCACCTGTGACAGGGCCGAAGGGGTCGTTAGTCGCAGTCTCAATCTCACATGTCAGAATCTCCACCAGTGGCTCTAGATCTTCCTCCTGCTCCTCTCGACCCACATTCTCAACACCATAATCGCGATAGCCCAGGCTAACCCGACCATCCAAACTCGCCCAAGACCACGACGGCGCGCGATACGGACTCGGTCTCATCCCTGCATCACCCCAGCCCCTAGCCCCAGCACTAGCTCTCCGCCACCCCAGATCCGTAACCAGCGTCTTCCTCCACAGCCCCGCACAATAATTGTCGTCCAGCGCATGCTCCATAATTCTCGCAACCCCAGATATCGCAACGAGCTTGTCAGTCGAGAAGGTCAGCTCGCTTTCCGTGTATTGAGCCACGATACTCGTCCAGAGCTTACGGGATGTTGCACGGCGAGAATCTCCTCCTCCCATCATGTGAGGGCTTTGGGAGAGAGCCAGCGCGTCCCAGATGGTGGATCTGGTCATCCATCGCGGACTGTTATTGGGTGGAATGCCGTGGGGGAAGATCTCGCAGGCACTGAGCTCGCCGCATTCCCAGAATAACTGGGATCCGCAGAGATGGAGAAGCCGTGGGGCAAGAAGGAGCTCTTGGACGACCCAAGCTCGGGTCATGAGGGGCATGGCTGTGAAGGTGTCGGACCAGAAGTCGTTATGGTAGAGGCGGTAGGGAGTGGTAAGGGGGCCATGTTCGTTGCCATTGTTATTCCAGGGTGGTCGCACAATGCAGGGCTGCAGAGAGGATAATGTGTTGTTGTCTCGTGGAGGAAAACAACTCATGTCACTATGGGCAGCCACGCTGGCAGCAAGATTGATCACCGCTCCACCGTAGATGTAGCTCATGCGCGGCGCTTCATGGAGCCAGTCCTCGTGCGAGTCCTGTAATATGCAGAGGGAATCGACCCAAAGGAGCGAGAGGCCGAGCAGACGGGCGGTGGAGACCGCGTCCCGGGCGACGTGGTCGAGTTCGGAGATCTTGATGCCGTTTTGGAGTGTCGCGAGCGAGGCGGATGTCAGGCGGGAGGTGTGCGAGATTTTTGGACTTCCCCAGCAGTGGCTGAGGGTTGCGTATCGCAGTCCGTGCTGCGTTTCTGCATGTGGGTTTAGCCAGAGGCTGATTTGATTAGGGCCCGGGTGGTCGATTCGGATTAGGCGTGTGGGGGTACAGCCGGACAAAGGGGGCGTTCGGCATCGACTGTGCGTTTCCAGGCAGGTGTCGAACCACCTTTTCGCTGCCTGGAGGCTGTGGGACCAGTCGTTGGGCTCGGGGGTGGAGAGAGTGCTGGGGTCAGGGCAAGGGTCGGTTTCTGGAAGGGTTAATGCGGATGGCACTATACTATATGATACTATGGGGAAGAACGGACCTTTCATCTGTTGCAGGGAAAAGTTAAACCCCCGTCCCCCGTCAGTGACACCGTCCTTATCAACCATGAATTTCAACTCGGTGATATTCTGGCTAGTGGGCGACTCGCGGAAAATATAATACTGGGAGATTGGCTTCAGATCGGCCGCAGGCTCAATGCTGACCCCGTTCTGACACTCTTCTGGCTGTCGGGGCGGCTGGTCAGAAATCGCTTTCCACAACACGTGGCATATGTGGCAGATTTCAGCCGCGGCCATTTCCATCTCGAAGGCATGGAAATGGTGGTCTTGGGCTTCAGGGTTCCAGGGTTTGGAGAAGATCTCGCGGCAGAGTTGACATAACATGTTGGCTTTTATGGTCGACATTGGCTGGTCAGAACGTAATATTCCTATGAGACTGATCGATATGAATAAGTATACGAGAGTGGGGTGATGCAAGGAAAGAAAACAGAAATCTTGCCATCGACCCTGGAAACAAAGCAAGAAATGGCCCAGCCTTATGGCAGACTGCTGGGAGCCACCGATTCAGCCGCCATGCCATCCAGCGCTAAATACCAAATGCGTGGGGCCATAGAGCGTCTCTCACGCAATGTCTGGGTAGGGCTTGAGCGGCCCCTTGTGTAGGGTTCTGCAGGGATAAGAGGCCAGGCGGCTAGACGGACACTGTAGGCGCCGGGCTTTCGCGAATCAGGAATGCCAGAGCGATGCGGCGCGGGCAATGTATCCATCAAGTCGCAGGTACTACTAGGCTTCATCCCCTGTAATGCAAGGCTGCGAGAGCGCATGTTGCGGATTTTCATCGCCAATCTGCTGCTTTGTTGATTTATGTATCTATTGCCAACATGTTTTTTGCTTTTGGTAGCTCTTGTACGGCAGGTCGGCGGGCATTGCGCCTGTCCAGGTTAATCGTCATTATAATGGTCCCGTCACAACCGCCAATCGACAGGTACTCAGACAATATAATGAGCTCATACTCTATTCGACATTGAGCCCTTCCACCTCCGCTCCTGCGCCGGATTCCGGATACAACTGCTTCCGACGAGCCTTGGTGCCAGGAACCGTGTTAGAAGGCCACGAGGTGGGCATGTACTGCTCACATCTGACGGGTGAAGGATTAGTTGGAACTTGGAAGTCTCTACAGATGACTTGACTCCGCAGTCTAAGCAAATCATTCGCTGATTCGCTCCTTCGCATTAATCTCCTATGCGGGAACCGGCCGGCCCACATGGCGCATGGCGGGATCGGGGCTGGAGCTATCCGGGCGGGCCTGGTATAGTAAGTAACTGTAGCCTGGCTCGAGCACCCTGTCGCTTTTATATAAGTCGTGGGAGCTGTCTTGTCTTTGTCTATTAGTAACGATCGTTCCTCCATCTAGGAAAGAATGGCATCCTTAATTGGCCGAGTTTTCACGGCGTTCGGCCCCCCGACGGTCGAGAAAAAGAGCGATGCTCTCCGGTTCGGCATCTTGGGCGCCGCCAAGATCGGGTAAGTCTTCTGGAACAAGCCAGGGCCAGGTGCTAACTGAACAGGCCCCTCGCCCTGGTCACACCCGCCAAGTCCCATCCAGATGTCATCATCCAAGCCATCGCGGCGCGCGATCATGCACGGGCCGAAGAGTTCGCGAAGAAGCACGGCATCCCGGACATTCGGGGCTCGTATCAGGGTTGGTTATTGAAGCCCGTCTCCACCATCCCCGACCCGCAACCCTAACCAACTTTTGCCAACCTTCCCCAGAGATCCTCGACGATCCCAACATCGACGCCGTTCTCATCCCCCTCCCCAATAGCCTTCATTTCGAATGGGCCGTCCGCGCCGTCCGCGCCGGCAAACATGTCCTGCTCGAGAAACCCTCCACTTCCAACGCCATCGAAGCGAACATCCTCTTCAACCTGCCCGAACTATCACAGCCCAACGCCCCCGTCCTCCTCGAAGCCTTCCACCACCGCTTCCACCCCTCCGTGCACAAATTCCTCTCCTTCATCAACCCCGCTGACGTCGTGCACGTCCATACCGACTCTATGGTGCCGTGGCTCCTGACGGCAAAGGAAAACATCGAATTCAACTACTCCCTCTCCGGCGGCAGCATGATGAACCTGGGCACGTACAACTTCGGCCTCCTGCGCATGATCTTCAAGGACGACCCGGTGGAATGCGTAAGCTGCGAGACCAATGTCTTTGGCGACGGCAGGCACGACAAATGCGACTATGACTTCAAGGCGCAGTTCCGGTTTCCGAACGGTGGGATCGCGGAAGCGACGACTTCCCTGCGCGGTTCGATTTTCTGGAAACCCTCCGAGGCCCGCGTGACAACCCGCGAGGTCGTGGTTCCGGATGACTCCCTTCCTGGGACGCAGGAAAAGGTCCGGAGTCGACAAGTCACACTGCATGGATTCATGCATGCCTTCATCTGGCATCAGATTGACGTGCAGGATACGTTTGTGGTTCGGGAGAAGAAGAAGGACGGGTTGCCGGTGAAAAGGTGGGTGGAGAGTACGTCGCAGAAAGCGTATACGTATAAGGAGGCGGGCGGGCAGTTTGTGCATCTGCCTGGGGAGGATTGGTGGATGTCGTATCGGTATCAGCTGGAGGAGTTTGTGAATCGGGTCAGGGGCCGGCCGACGCAGTATTGGGTGGAGGGACAGGACTCGTGCAACCAGATGAAGATGATCGACCTGGCGTACGAGAAGAGTGGGTTGGGGCTGCGGTCGACGAGTGAGTTTCGATAGTGGAAGGTAGAACCTGGATTGCGCTCTATCTCTATTCTTTGGGTTCTGGTGTGTCAATTGCCATCCGCTTGATTCACTTAACTTCAGTTGGGATGGGCTGGAAGGGGATTTGTCCTTGAAGCTGTCCAGAGACCAAGATCATCTCGAAATAAAACAGGAATGATATAGAATGAGAAGATAAGGTGTTGAACTGACTTGAGGGTACTGATGTAGTGGGCAGTAGAAGGGAGGGAGAGAAGAGCAAATGAGAAAGCGGATACCTCGGAAATTGCAAAGTGAATAACTATCCTATGCAGCTACCTAGGAGACGGGTCTTTCCTTTTCTTCCCCTTCTCCTTCCCTGTTACAAACACAACGGAAAGGCCCTGACGCAGAACTTGGTAATTCGGTCCGAGTACGCAAAACCGACCCTACCCAGAATGATCTTGATATGATGATATTGTTGCATCCATCCAGGGTTAGGGTTCGGGGACTGGCACGGCTGCCGAGTATTGGCAGCCGCGTATTATTACGCTCCGATACGCGCAGCCCCGATCGCCCAGGCCCCGTCCGTCCCTTCTCAGTCCCTGATGACGAGGAACACTGTTGCTGATAAGTTGCTTCTCTCTCCACTTTGACGCTCTTTTCACGCCCGCCCTCTTCCTCCCCCCAGCCCTTTTCATTCTTTTCCCTCGTTGTCTTGGTCCCTTGGTCCTGCAGCAGCTCTTGCCCAACTCGGTCGGATGTTCGGACGCCCGAGCAAGATTCTGCTGCCTGCACACCTCCCTCCCTCCTCCTCCCCCTCCTCCTCCACCACCGCCGTATGTACCGAGGCTGTACGACGTTCTCGTGCGCGCTGTCCGATTCGGTCGAGGATGCAGACGTCCCAATGACTCCCGCATTGGCTGTGGAAAGATCCGCTGTACGTCTTGTCTTGGCTTGGCTTTCGCTAAGCTTTGAGACCCCTTTCTGGCATCACGACGCTCATTTTTTCCCTCGGCGTTTCGTTCCCGCGGCTAACTCGGTGTTACCAGTGCGACTTGTGCCATACTCGGAAGGTCGGTCCGAAGTCATCGTGCTTGACTTGGCCCATGCATGTTCTTTTGTCTCTCCTAGTTGGATGGCCTATCTAAACCCCAATCGCTGTTAGGTAAAATGCGATCGCTTGGATCCTTGTATGAACTGTGTCGATGCCCGGGCAGAATGCCGGCGTACGCGTCCCAGGCGCAGTATGCGGCCGAGGATTTCCCGGTCCGTCTGCCCTAACCCGATCCCCGAGGCTGCTGCGTGCGGTTGCGTTCGCTCCCTCCAACGACTCATCATCCGGTCGGTCTGACCGTCTGCAGAATCTCAGGGCTCTCGGACCGCATATCATCTCTCGAGCAGTTCATCTCCAACCCCCAGAACGCCGTCCCGCCCTCCGCACCCGCCTCCGTGATCAGCTCCAGCCACGGTCAAGACAGATCGAGGAGTACCAACCCCTCGGAGCACGGGCAGAATGTGTCTGGCCATGCTCAGGTCTCTGGGACTGGCAGCGTGAAGCGGAAATTCGAAGACGCAGAGGCCACGGTCGACCAATCTGCCGAACCACCCACCACCAGAGTGCCCCCGATGCATCGAGCGTTTGAGGCCCGGCAGTTCATCCAGGGGGAGCTCCAGCACAGCGACCACATCCCCCTGGATCGTCGTACCGTGTTCGAACAAGCCCTGTCGCTGGTCGACAGGATCTCTGCTTCCTCTTCCGAGCCGAGACCGGCGAGTGCGGACGAAAAGAACGCGGAGAATGAAGAGGTGCTGGAACCTCAGAAGTTCTCGTTGGAGGTATACTATATGATGGCAACGGGTCAGTGCTCACGATACGCTCCGCATCCAGGGCTAATGATGATTTAGACATGGCCCATCAGCACTCCCCTGGAAAGCACTTCCACTGGCCGGATCACATCTCGGTCCAAGGGTTGGAACACATGAGCCTGTCCATCGCGGAGGGACGACTGGATCGACAGACCTCGCTGCATTATCAGGTCTGCGTGTTCACGAAAGCCTTGTTTTACATGACCCGGGTGCCTAAACACCATCTTTCGGAGCGGTTGCGGATGCATCTCAAGCGATCCCAGCAGAGATACGCCTTGGCGGCGTCCCGGGCCTTGGATGAGATCAACTTCGTCGGCTCGAACTCTATATCCCTGGTTCAAGCACTGCTTTCTGGGGTATGTTTTATCCTTCTGTTTCTCAATGCCGCAGCCTTTTCCCCCACCAGCAAAAATACTAACCGACTAGGCCCTATTCCACCAAATGCAAGGCAACCCCATCAAAGGCTGGACATTAACCGCCATCGCCTCGCAAATCCTCGTATCCATGAACTACCACAACATCAAACCCAACACGACTGCCCAGAGTGATGAAGACCAGGATGCCCGACGCTGTGTCTTCTCGTGTTTTTTCCTCGACAAAGCGCTTAGCATGCTACTCCTCCGCCCCCCCTCCCTCCCACGACTCAAAGTCAGCCCCGCGTCCCTGGTTCCCCTCGAACACGGCGTCCCGCTCGGTCTGATCGTGAAAACGGTGGTCGAGCTCGCCCAAATCCAGGACCAGGCGATGGAGATCTACCACCATGGTCAGGGCCCGGAAGATGCAGGCGAACAGGCTGCGAAGCTGAGTTCGCTGGCAAGGGAAATGGTTTCGTTGCATGCAACTATTACCGAGGTGAGTAGCCTTCTCTCAACCAGCCAGCCCAGCTGATCACATCATCTTTTGTGTTTTCGCAAAATCAACTTGTTATAAAATCAATATTAACGAATCATTTTTTTTTAATTCTAAAAAAAAAAGAGACGCGTCAGTTCCAAACAAGGCCTCCAACTGGAATGGACCGCCGTCGAATTCCGCTTCCAGGCCGTCCTGACCACCCTCATCCACCTCAAATCGCAAGCCCTCGGCGGCGCCCAAGTCCGCGACGAATGTCTCTTTCACGCGCGAAATGCCCTGGGAGCGTTAGGCCGGCTGCAGAAGACCCTTAATGACGACCACGCGTTTGTAGGCGTCTATCCATTTTTTCTGTCGTGGTGAGTACTTCCCCTTGGACATAATCTGTTCCACAACCCTACCCTACACCCTACACCGCACTCCCCAGACCCCTGTTACTTCTATAACTTACACACCCCCACCCAACACTACCACTGACACGACATAAAACAACAGGACCGTCCTCTTCTACCCCATGACCCCATTCTACATCCTCTTCTGCAACGTAGTCTGCACCTCCAACCCGCATGACTTCCACCTGATGTCGGAAACAACCCAGGGCCTGTACCAATTCATCGAGTCGAACCCCGCCATCGCAAAGCTGCACCATCTGTTTACCACCTTCTTGACACTGTGTAGTCCGCTTGTTCAGAGTCAGAGTCAGAATTATAGTCATGGTCATGGTCATGGTCATGGTCAGGATAGTGAGGGGAAAGATGCCATTCGGCAGAATATCGTACATGGTGGCAGTGGCGGCGGCAGCAGCGAGATGGGGGTGTATACTGCAGACTCTGCGACAGAGGCGGAGATGTCATCGGAGACGATGTCGTGGTGGAATAGCACGCAGATGTGGGAGCTGTTTGGGACACAGCCGTCGTTTGAATGGGTGGATTCGGATTTGTTGGTTGGGGGGGTCGGGGACGGGGGGTGATACACACACACACACACACACACACATTGTATAGATCGGTGTTCTTTTTCGGGGTTGTATAGGAAGTTGTTGGGGACAGAAGGATGATTGATATGAATTTAGAAAGGAAGTCAAAGAACCATGTACATGTACATATACTGCAAAAAAAATGACTATCCATATTTCTTCATATCACATCACACACAAGAAAATGAATCCACTAAACAAGACACGCTTTCACTTCGTCTGTAATATTACTACTTAGTACCATTGTAACAAACACACCTACATCAGTGCTCACTATATATACGATACTAACCTACCAACTAACCAACCAACTACAGATCCACCAAAGCCCCATGTACCTCCTGATCCCGATGCTGGTACTACTGATCCTGGACCTGTTCCGTTTGAACGACACCCGCCTGCCTCTCCCCTCCGGACTTGATATCCGACAACCCATACAGCGAAATGACCGCCATTCCCAAGAACGCACTCACGACGGAAAACACCAACGCGACGATACCCCTCGCCGTGAACCCGGCAGGCAACCAGCCCAGCTGCACGTTCTGGCCGGTCAGATCGAGATAATCCTCCGTGTTGGCGGCGGCGTTACCCTGGTAGGGGATACCGGCAGCCTCACACACCTCGTAATGCTGCTGGGGGATGGTGACGCGCTCCTGGATGCGCAGGGGAGCCTCGATGAAGACCATGGCGAGGCCCTGCGACAGATGCCAGTCGATGTGGCAGTGGAAGAACCAGACGCCGGGGTTATCGGCCTTGAAGCGGATGACGAAGTAGCCCTGCGGGGGGAGGACGAAGACGTCGCGCCGGGGTGGGTATTCGGGGAAGGCGGAGTGGTTGGAGGCGTTGTAGACGACGGGGTCGGTGGCGTCGACGTAGTCGTAGAAGTGCTGGCCGTAGCTGGGGAAGCGGTCGATCATCTGGAAGGCGTGCCCGTGGAGGTGGAAGGGGTGCGAGCCCGTGTCCCCGTTGTTGAGGATGATCTCGACGACTTGGTCTTCGTCCAGGACGACGGAGTGGGTGTTGGTGCCGTAGACGGTGGGGTCGGTGGCCAGGTCCCCGGCCGACATCACGGTGTACAGGGCGGGGACTTTGGGCTTGGTGTAGGTGATGTCGTTGAGGAAGGCGTAGTCGGCGCCGTTTTCGAGGTCTTGCATGGTGACGGTGAGGGTCAGGGAGTGGTCGGGGTCGGTGAGGAGGGGCTGCTTGTCGTAGGGCACCAGGTCCATGTCGTCGTAGGGGTCGAGGTCGGAGCACACGGCCACGGTGATGTTGGCTTCCGGGTGGGGGGCGCTGGAGCTGTACTGGAGCCAGTTGGTCTGGTTGAGCTGCAGGTCGGAGGGGATGGTGTCCAGCAGGACGGAGTCGGCGACGGTGACGATGGCGTAGTTCTTGTCGGTGGAGTTCTTCATGGTGACCAGGACGGAGTAGCGCTGGGCGGCGGCGATGTAGAGCACGTCGGCCTCGGTGGGCTCGACGTAGACGCCGTCGATCTCGACGATGCGGAGGGAGTGGTCCTCGATGTAGAAGTATTGGGCCACGAAGGCGGCGATGTTGATCAGGCGGAGCAGATACGTCTTGCCGGCCTCGACGGGGACGTTGGTGCTGCTCACGGTGTCGTTGAAGAGGAAGGATTGAGGGACGGGCTCGCCCCCCGTCGGGTTGTCGACGGTGATGAAGCTGGGCGCGATGTCCTCGGTGAGCGTGTGGTACCAGTCACTCATGGTCAGCGTGTACTCGTCGTCGTACAGGTCGTGGAAGTAGGACGAGTTGTCGTGCACGATCAGGGCCTGGCGATAGCCGTCCGGGTAGCAGTAGTCGGTGTGGCAGTGGTACCAGTACGTGCCGTTCTGGTTGACCGTGAAGTTGTACGTGAAGGAGCTGCCCGGAGGCACCGGGCACTGGGTCACCATGGCGGGACCGTCCATGTCGGTCGTGTTGGTCTGGTACATGCCGTGGAAGTGGATCGAGGCACTCTTGTCCTCGAGTCCGTTGTACATGTTCACCACCAGCCGGTCGCCCTTGTCGACCTCGATGATGGGCAGCGGCCATTGCCCGTTGATGCCCACCACCTTGCGATCGTGCAGCCCATCCGGGTTGGCCGTGACCCAAGTGACGTTGAAGTCATAGGTCACGGTCTTGGCCTGACATTGGCTGAGGCAGAAGACAACACTGGTGAGCCAGGGGAGCAGATGGCGGAGGAGGGCCATCGTGAGGAGGGGGGGGGGGGGTGAGTCGTTGGGGTCAGGAGGGGGGAAGAGGAACGGGGAGAGGGCGTCGAGTTTCTTATAAAGTCCCTCTTGTGGCGGCGGCGCTAGTGGAGCAGGGGATCGGCCATGCCACTTATCAATCAGTAGATACTCCTCCTCGTCTACTGTTGAGTGCTCACTTAGGGCAAATCTCGCGGTCCCCGCGCTTGGCATTCATCCCCCCCCCCGTTCGTGCCCCATTTCCAGTATAATCCAGATGAATTTTTTTTCTATCTCCGACTGCTGTTCACTACAGTAATGCACTGCTGCTGGTTGATTCTATTCACCAGCGTTGGGGTATGATCTGTTCAGGTCGCCTGCCTCTAACCAATCGCTCGTCCTTGTTCCGAGTCTCTCGAGTTTTTCTACGACCAAGCCCTAACTAAGCCTCCGCTTCCCTCACCCCAACACCAGCTATGATCTCCTTCATCCTGTTACTCTGCGCCATTTCCAGCGGCTCCACCGGGCCACTGTCCTCGTCCTCAACCGGCCTGCGAAGAATGGCAGCCTTGACCCGAGCCTTGAACGCCTTATACCGCGCCAAGATCGGGTCGATGACGGGGATCGCGCCCTTTCGCTCTCGATACAGCATCATGGCGTAGGCGAGCATCACGCAGATCCAGTACAGATTGTACGAAATAACGGACCCGTAGTCAGCGGAGTTGGTCCATCCGAGCAACGCGTTGAAGATACCCCAGCCACCACCGCCACCCAGCTCGGGGTTGCAGCAGTTGACGTGCCAAACGCTCTTGCGGATATCGTACGATCCGGGACCAGACCCAGTCTCGGAGGCATCTCCACCAATGATGTTGTTCCAGGCGTTGTTCTCGAAGTACCACACTCCACGCGAGAAGAGCCCCGCGGCGACGAGGTAGAGGAAGCAGGTCGAGATGATCAGGAAGATCTGCATCGAGGTTTCGCTGCCACCTCTACACCAGCAATATATTAGCATAAATCACGGGGATTAGCTGGGGGGGGGGGGGGGGCACGCATACCGAAAAATCAGATATCCGACCAAACATCCCGCGAGGATGCCGCAGAAGACCGCCAGGGGGAAGGATGTGGCTGGCAGACCCAGTCCGACTCCTCCGACGTAAACCACCGCCTCCAGTCCTTCACGAAGAACCGTGATGAACGGGAGGATGAACATGACATATTTCTCGAAGAATTGCTTGACCCGGCCCTGACGCGTGGTATTGGTGTTGTTGTGATGTTGCAGGGCCTTGGTCAGCTTCAGGCGCCACTTCTCCTGGAGCTTCGACACCCGCAGCAGGGCGGCACCCATGACAGCGATGATGATGGAAGCCAGGATTCCCAACACTCCCTCCCAGATATCCTCCGTGCTGGAGAATGTGTCCGTGCCCAGACCGTAGAATGCGCCGATCATACCCGCGCCCACGCAGAGACAGAGGAACAGTCCCAGCGCGCATCCTAGCCAGACCTGAGAGAGAGAAACGTCGTCAGTAAGGTCTCGTATGAGTATTGATGGCATTGAATGTGGGCCAGTTTACCTGCTTCACTAATCGCTTGTAGGTCTGACGGTCCTCACTCCGTCCGAGCGACTGCTTCAAGAACGCCAGCAGAACGGATACGACGACGCTGGTTTCGAGACATTCTCGAAAGCAGATGAAGAAGACTGTAGACGGTGAGTCATCTCCGACCCCTTCCCAACAAAGTATCCGAGGATGATGCATGATGACCTACCAGTGACCGCAAAGACGGGATTGTTACCCATTGTGGCGCCTGAAAGCACCTCGAAATGTGGGCACGCGACAATGAAGTTTTTATCAGATCAAGCAACACCCGCGAGAGATCCGCCGATTGATAAGTAGTCCTTCCCCTCCCTGAGATCCCCAGCATCCCTTCCAGTTGCCAGGACCAGTTCCCACCCTATCTTACCATACCGCGTACACACTAAAGGACAAACCTTGCTTGGGATCGACTGCTGCATTTCCCACGGAAGCTCCCTTAGCCGATTGGGTTGCAGTCTTGTCGACCCGTCCCTTCGAAGCCCAGCCATTCAAAATCCCACCCCAACGCACGTGTTGGTCGGGAATTTTCGCAGATCCGGACGGACGGTGGGAGCCATTGCTTGGGTGGGTGGGGGACCAGGCTCGTGATGGTGGACAGAACCGACAGGAGTATTCTGGGACGTCAATTGTCAAAGCCCCGGTGGGTCTCGACCTGCGAAAGCCCGGCCAGTGCCCGTGTCTCGTCCAGTGGGGCATCAGATAACCACCCAACGCGTCGTTCCTGAGTCCCGAGCGCTTTTTCCCATTGGTCTGTGTGTACTTCGCATAGTAGCCTGGTACTATAATCCGTCCGTAAGATGGTCTAGAAACGGACAACGTTGGCGACCCAGCCTTGGCATGGGACCACCACGGCGCCAAAGACAAAAAATATTGGCTATCGTCAAGCTTTTCGTCGGACGACGGAAATTGGATCGCCCCCGTCATCCGTCGCGGAGGGGACTGACTGGGTAGGGTAGGGCAGGGTAGGGTCCGGTCCGGGCGAAACGGGTATAGCGTGGCCGATCGGGAACGGTTTAGTGTGTCTGGGCTGCATGCACCGGCTGGGATGGGAGGACAAGATTGTTGTATTTTATTTACAGTCGATTTCTGTCATCGCTGGATTTGGATAATATGACCGAGATACTGTCCGAGACTTCTATGTAGCGAAAAGTTTCCAGAACAATTGATGTATAATAGCAATTGGAGAAACACAAATTGTTCTGACGTGTGACCCAATGGCACAAGGTTCAACTACAAGGATGTAGTTTTCGTGGATGGCGGTGGAGAAGAAGACTGGGTGAAGGCAGATGAAGGACACCTTATGAGTGTGGGGTGACCTTTACTATGTCTACATGTGGGTTACTGTGTATACACTCCTACAGGGATGGCGAGTAGATCATGTATGGGTTTTTTAGAAGACTTCAAAATATAAATTAATTCAAATATAGGGATATGGCGGTGGTTGATTGTGGAAAGATGTCTTCAAGCTCCATGGTTACTCTTAATAGATTCGTAGGAGTATGAGAGTCCCAGATTCAAGAGAGGTACAATCCATATATAAACACACTTCACGCCCGAAAATGAAAATGTAAATGAAAAGCAAACACCGCAAGGAAATAACAAATGGCACAGGAGATATGAGAGACTGTGGAAATTAGAGAGTGTGACTCTTCTGCAACACTGCATCGAAGCCAGCCCGGATCAGGTCATTGTAGCGCTTAGGCAAACAACCCTCTTCAAGGGCCATTATCACAGACCAGAATTCAAACTTGATGGGTAAACCACGACATCGTCTCTTACGGTCAATATCTTCATCCTTCTCGTCTTCAGCCTTCTCACTATTCTCATTTTCGGTCTCATTCTCTTCGTCTTCACTCTCTTCATCGTCACTGTACACATCTTTAGGGGTGAGCTGATCTCGAACATTGTGCTTGATCTCGTTGAAGACGTCCCCAATGAAGCAATTGCACGCCATATCCGTTGCGGCCTCATATATACTTTGACAGATGAGTGAGTTGGTAGTCAGGTCAGGCTGCGCTGGTAGATCTTCTGACGGAGAGGACCGATGAGACCGCATGAACTCGGCATAGACAGATCGGTAGAATTTCAACTCTTCTGCTGAATCTGTCCAGGTACGCCCAGGCTGCCAACCTATCACGTTCTCTTCGGGGCCAAACTGCGGGATATCCCGATCGCACATCAGCCAGCGGGGGTATCGTTCGTTTCCAATGCATCGAGGAACGGCCACTGGTTCTGACCAATACGGGAAAGCTTGCACTGCGCCGTCGTCGGAGACAATCATACTCCACAGACCCAAGTGTCGATTGTCTAGCACAAAGGGCTTCCGTCCATCATTGGGTTCCGGGATCTGGTCGACGAGCATTTTTAGAAAGTCCATTTCGCCTGTGAGGAGCGTTGACAGAGACCTTTCCATACGCCAGTCGCCCACGATGGTAAAGTATTCCTTCGTGTCTGAGATCGGACCGAAACCATCCATATCCGCTAGCTCATCATCATCGGGCTGTGAATGGCAGGGACATGGATTGATGGGGGCTGAATAGACGTCGATATCTGGCTCGGAATCTTCGCCGTCGAAGACCAGGCTCCCTCCCTGATCGAAAGAGAACTTGTCGAGCTGGACAAAGGCGGCGGCGACGTCCTGCAGTATACGAGTCCGCTGGGCTCGCAGAGCTTCATCTGACGCTTTCTCGTCGTGCCACACGTGGTACGCGGGCTTGCCTTTAACATGCTGGAGAAAGATGAAGGGAGAGTTCAGCTTGTTGTCACAGGTGTCGCTGAAGGCGTAAACCTCCGGGATGGGGATGGTGGTCTCGCGCCGCAGCATCTGCATAGTCCGAGCCTCTGCCCGTACAGCCCTCGCACTATACTCATCGTAGGTGTGGGCGTTTCCCCCGAAGGGAACTTTGAGAAGCCAGGATGCTCCGTCGTGGAACGTCAGGGGAAATGAAATATGCTTCCTGCCAAAGATCGTGGGGCCGATCTCAGGTAGCTGAAGATCCTCTTCTGGGTGCATGGTCTTCCGAATATCGAAAGCATATTCGGCAAGACGATCCACAGCAAGACGATCCACGGCAAGATGATACACGGCAAGGCGATCGACGGCAAGTCGTGACAGGAAGGAGGCGAGTTTCTCTTCTTCACTCTCTTCTTCACCGTCCGATGATTCATCGTCAGAGTCATATCCCCCCATGCTGCAGCAACCACAACAACAGGTAGACTCCGTCTTTGCTCCTTCCGAGGAAGTAGAAGAAGAGGTGGGCATGGTGGAAGTAACGGGTGCTTCAGAAGACATCTTGATGCGAGACGAGAGAGTGTTGACTAAGATAAGTGGGGAGTGGTTGGGAAGGAGAGTTCGAGGAGGGAGGGAGAAGAAGGCTTCTTATACATTCAGACCTCTGGCAGAAATGAGTCTTTCCTACCGTTTGTATAGCAAACGACAAGCCCCGGCTGTTCAGTAGCATCTTCGAGTTGGTTTGCTGGGGAGTTTCCTGGTGCCATCTCGCCATGCATTGAGATACTTCTTGTATGGATGGAAGTGAAAAATACCGGCTGCAAACCCCAAAACCAACCCCAGATCGCTTTTTGCCTCGGCGGATCCCTGCCCCCGCCCGCCAATCACCGCCCGCAACACGCGCCCCCTCCACCGATAAGCGGCGCGTCATTCGGTTGGTTCCTTTTTGTTTCTTTTGTTCATCTTTCACTCTTCATCCGACTTCCTCCTCACCACCACCATCAGCTTCTCAGCTTCCCAGCTTCCATGACCGTACCGACTTCGCAGGAGGCTCTCCGGCCCCTCTATCGCCCCGCCAGACCTGTTCCCTTCGAGCTTGCCCAACACGCCTCCATCTTCTTGGAGGAGAAACTCTGTCCGTCTCCATGCGCTCTCTTCCTTTGTCCGCCCTCCTAACATCCGTCCAGACACCCAGGGCCTCAATTTTCTCCTGAACATCCTCACTTCCGGCACCGTCGCCTCAACCCCGGCCCTTGTTCCCCCCGTACAACACCTCGCCGTCGCAGCGACCTTCCTCGTGCACCCCGCTACCACCACCCGCGCAAAAACTGCCGAGGAGGAAGAGGCGCCTCACGCGGCGCTACGCCTTCTTCGACTCACCAACACCCTCGTCGGGCCCATCGCCTCGAAACTCGGCCCCGCGTTTTCTTTCAGTCACCTAGAGATATCCCGCCATGGGGGCCGGCGTCGCGCGGATGACACCCCCGTTCGGGGAGACCTGTCGGCCGATGACGCGAGACCCTTGAACCTGGACCTCGGCCAGTCGCAGTCCCTCTGGTCTCGCGCAGGAGACTTCTGGCATGCCGTCGGCTGGGCCTTCAACTGTTCTGTCCTCCACCACGAGCGCTGGGCGCGATGGCAAGTGTGGCTCGAGTTCATGTGCGATGTCCTCGAGAGTGACTGGAACGAGCGAGTCCGACAGCGAAAAGAGAGCCAAAACACCACCGCCCCACCCCCTCCATCGACACCTCTCCTCAACGCAAGACCCGACACCGCCACAGAGACAAGACCAAAGAGCAAGACCCTTCCCTTCAGATCCTCAAAGACAGCCTGATCTTCCAATACATCGACGAAGCCAGTGCCGTCTACGGGCGGAACCGGCGCATCGTCCGCTCCATCTTCGCCGACGGGGGCTCAACCTCCAGCAACGAGTTCCGCGAGGTCTTCTCCCACGAGCTCAAACACGCCGCCAAGACCGACAGCGCAAACGGCAAAAAGCGCAGCGCGCAAGTCAACATCGACGAAGAGGAATTCGGCGACTACCTCACCTCCGACGAGGATGAGGACGAGAATGAAACCTCCACCACCGACTCCGCCGCCGCCGCAACCCGCAATTCCAAACGCCCGCGGCGCAGCGCCCGCAAAGCCCCCGCCCTAGGCCCCGGCATCAACACGCCCGCCGGCCCTACGGCGGCTCCGCCCCCAGCACCGGAATCATCGTGCCCATCAACGAAATCCCCACCAAACACATCCCCTACATGCACGGCGACGTAGGCTTCTTCGGGGGCATGCGATCGCTCGCCCTCCGCCAACGTCTCCTGCACCTCCTCTCCACCGTCTCCGAATTTCTCCCCGAAGACTTCACCCCCCTGGAAGACCTCTACCATCTCTTCGCCGAAAACATCCGACACCTGCCCCTCCCCATCTTCCAGGCCTTCATCAGCCCCACCGTCCTCCCCTCCTTCTCCCCGGCCGCCCAAACCACCCTCTGCGAATTCCTCCTCTACCGCATGCGCGAGACCGCCGCCCCCACCTCCGACGAAGAGTACCTCAACCAGGGAAAACTCGTCCAATGCTTCCTCCCCTACTCCGCCAATACATCGAGTACCTCCGACAACGCCAAAATCTCCATCATCCTGGAGTCCCTCCTCATTCTCCTCGCCGATAGCAGCATGTTGACCTCGGATCCGGCGTTGGATCGCGCCGTCCGCGATGGCATCGATGCCCGCGCGAGGAAGTCTCAGCGCGAGTCCCGTAGGGATGATGGCTCGCAGTTCGCCGATCATATCGAGTATACCTGGTTGGCGGAGAGTGCGGAGCGGCTGCTGTTTTTGGTCGATGAGTTTCTGCCGCATGTCGAGGGGACGGCTATGGTGGAATGAACGAATGAACGAAACAACGGATGAATGAATGAATGAATGAATGAATGAATGTTTAGTGGGGGTTGGTTGGTGCGTTGGAAGTTTGGCGGAAGATGAAAGCTTTTTCGGGCGTGTGTTTGGGCTTTTTTTTTTTATTCCAGAGTAGCATGGGCGTTCCGGCTTCTTACGGTTGCTGTTGTTTGGTGGCGTATATTTAGCTACTCTACCGTCCGTCATCGATTGTTACAGATACCCAGGTTGTGAAGTGCAATTCTATTGAAATCTAATTCTGCCATTGTTGGACTACCTATTTACAAGGGCAAGGGGGGATTGAAGTATCGGATTGCATACTGAGTAAGAAAGCGCAGGGGGAAGGGTGGGTATAAAGCGACTTCAGTCTGAAGCTCTATGTCCTGGTAGGTACATGCACAGCCATTTACGGAGGGGGCCGCGGGCCAATGATCTGGCGTCTGGCGCCGCCAACGCCCAGACCGGGACCGCCGCGGTTCTGGCTATCGCCTCCGAGGAAGCCGTACTGGTGGACGTCCCACGCTCCCTGGCCCGGGCCTGTGCCGAGAGACCCGTCGCGCATGCCCTGGGCAGCAACCTGTTCGGTTTGCTTCTGGTTCTCCTCCCACTCGCGTTGACGCTCCCGTTCGCGCTCCATCTCCCGCTCGAGCAGGGACTTGGAGGCCCATCCGCCGGCTTTGGTCTTCTCCTGGGCAGCGATGCGGCGGCTGTTCTCGGCGTCAACCTCCGATGTCGTTGTGAAGTCTTGGGGACGGTGGGTGGCGGGCTTCGCGGCAACAGGGGGACGGTTCGTGGCGAGGAAACGATCCACACGGCTCTCCTGCGGCTGGTCTGGGAGATGGCGGGGCGGCATGGGGGGCGGCACTTCCGCAGGCTCGGGCAGAGGACGAGGGGGCATGGGTGGCTTGTCTTCCACGGGCTCGGGAAGAGGTCGTGCAGGCATGGGTGGAGGGCTGCTCGCTTCGGCCGGATCCTCGGTATGGTGGTTTTGCCATTCTTGGCGCAGCAGGCGGCGTTCCTGCTCCAGTGATGAGAGGTTATAGCTTGCTTTGACAGGAACAGGGAGCGCGCGGGGGCTGCGAGCTTCCGGCGTGGCGGCCTCCTTTTCGCCGCCATCCTGGCGTTCGCGTTCGTACTGGCGCTCGCGCTCCTTGGCCCGCTCCAGCTCCCGCTCGAGTTGTCGGACGCGCTGTCTTTCCTGGTTTTCGGCTGCAGGGCTAGTAGCTCCTGCCACACTGGCTTGGTATTGGCTGAGGAACTGGCCATTGAGACGACTGTCGGTGGCCTCCCGTCGTTGCAGCCGTTCCCGTTCGAGCCGATCCTCCACCTCCTTCTCCTCCCGCACACGCTGCTGCTCCTCCTCGTCCCACTTGCGCTGTTGGTCTTCCCAGCGCTTCCTCTCCTCCTCCACACCGAGGCGCTCTTGCTCCCTTGCACGCGCCGTCTCCTCCTGCCAGCGGCGTTCCTCTTCGACGCGCGCGCGCTCCTCGTCCGCTTCACGCTCTAGCTGACGCCGGCGCTCCGCTTCCTGCTTTTCCAGAAGCTGGCGTTCGTCTTCCTCCCGTCTTCGCTTTTCCTTTTCGGCCAGGCTGGGAACATGCGGGGCAGCGGTGGTAATCTGCCGACGAGCGCCGAAGGCGACGCCCTGGTTTCCCTGACTGGCACCACCCATGTAGCCATACTGGTGGATGTTCCAAGCAGGAGCCGTGGCAAACTGGTCCGATTTCTTGCTCCAGCTGCTCACGGGGTTGGGAGACCGAGCCGGACTCGAGTGTCCGGAGGCACTAGACTTCGTGGGGGTGTAGGGTCCCTGGCTGGACCCGGTCGCGTGCGGGCTCAGCGTAGTTCCTTTGCTCTGCGGGCCAAGTGCACGAGGGAACTTGCTAGGCTGCAGGGCATTGGCGCGTCTGCTGAAGGACGTGATGCACTGCAGGACCTGCGCGGGATCCTTCGCTTCGTAGAGATCGACGGTGAGGAAGACATCGTGAGGGGGCAGGCTAAGAGGCTGCGTTTGACAAGCGCGCAGGAAGTGAGAGATGTTCTCCATCTGTACGAATGGCATGGATGACTGCTTGTACTTGACACCGGGGGAGACGGCTAGGTTGACCAGCCTGCGACGTCATTAGTTAGTTGCTGCCCAATCACTGATGGCTCAAGGCTCTGCGATGGCTGGCTTGGGGTCAGGGAATGTGCGGATTGTCTTACCGGCAGAGTGCGACACCATCTTTCAAAGCGTCCAGTAAATCTCCAGCCTTTAGTCTATCCTGAAGCGCCTCTTCGATCCAGTCGCGGACCTCCGCGGCTGCCTGCGGGGTATAGCGGGACAGGCGCAGATTGCGCAAGTCCTTGTCCAGGGAGGTGACGGAAGCCATCGGGAAGTTCAAACCGTCGAAATCAGAATGCTTGTGGCATGCAGCAGACCGATGCGAAAAGCAGAATGGGGGCGAGTGAGCGAGAGGAATAGGGGGGGGGGGGGGGGGTTTCGCTGTTTATAGTGGCTGTGGCTGCGGGTGGGACGAACGGGTACGTCACAGACAGGGGTTCAGGAGGGGATCGAGATCCGGAGTACAAAGGGTCCGGGACGACGGACTCGAGCAAAGAACAGAAGTGTCCGCTTGCAGACAAGATATTGAGTTGTTGAATCGCACAGATCTCCAGCCGGTGATGGTAGAAGAAGATAAACAGCGTCGAGACAGGCGACGGCGAGGAAGGGAAGGAATGCGGGAGTGGAATGGATGATGGAAGCCCGGATGGAATCTTCCATCATCGCCGAAGGAGAAAGAATTAATACGCCTGCCTGCCGCTGGCCTGGCTGCCTGGCTGCCTGACTGCCTGGCCGCCTTGCCTCGGGTCCAACCTTACCGTACGGGCAATACACGGCAAGAATACCCTCCGCCTCCGCCTCCGCCGATGACGTGCCGCGGCAGATTGTCTCCCTCTGCCGAATCATCATCCGCCTGATTCGCATTAACTATTATTCGCTTCGCGTTTTCTTCCTTCCTTCGGCCACCCTCCTACACGCCCGGCTCAATCTCCGTCCGACTTCCCCAATTCCACCCTCATCACTCAGGGCCCAATGAGTCCGGTGAACAGTCTCTGGTTTAAGTGGAAAAGTCTGCGCCTTCCGTGGCGAAGTTCCTTCCTCGTCGGTATGTCCGATCTCCAATTCCACCCGCTCAGCGCATTCAATTCACACTAAACTCACCCAGGTACCGACCTCTCCGGGAACACCTTCTGGGAATTCAAAGACCATCTGAACGCCGGTCGCTACCGGCGCATCGTCAAATGCGACCCCAAAACCCACTTTAGCGATGTGCAAGTCAGTCGTGAGTCCCCCCGTGGAAGAAATCCGACCGGGATCATACACAGACTGACACCTCTTTGCGACTTAGCACAATGGCACCAATGGCTCCGATACGTCCGCGCAGAAGCCCCCACTCTCGAAGAACAGCAACAGGACATCATCCGCCAGATTCAGATCAAGGAACTGGCGCGTCTAGCCGATGCCCGCTGGGCGAGTAAACCGTCCTATCTCGACATGCCCAATACACAAAGGCCCCTCCCGACGACGAATACCAGTGGCGCTACGCTGAGCTCTCCGGAAACGCAGAACAAGGTGCCTGAGCAACAAGCCCCGAAGAAGGCAGCGCCACCGAAAGAAGATCCTTGGGCGAAGGCCCGTGCGGGTGGTCCGAGTGAGAATTGGCAGCCTCAGTCGTGGTCGCCCCCGTCTTCGAAGAAGTAAGGTGTTTGGTGAACTTCTATGGTTCATACGATTGCCCTGGTCCGAAGAGATTTGCTGTCAACTGCCATTGATGGCCTTGTGGCTTGTCACGGAACAGTATCAGATCTGGTAACATGGTCGTGATCCGGGGCGTCTCATCAAACTGCCGTATGTCCCTGAAATACGGAACAGGTCTGAATGAAGAGGCAGCAAGCTTCAATGGCAAAATCTGATGGCGAGACCTGGCTCAACAGGACCCAACAGGCCACCTAGTCCGCTCAGAAAATACCCCTGTATATTACCTACCCATCTATGGATAGATTTGTATTCTCGATGCATGTATGATATCTTCACTCCGCTACCACTCGGAATCAAACTCGAAACAAGGTACAAAGCCATGATATCTTGCAACTAATACCCAGGACTGGCCAAGTTTCTCCACATTGTAACCCGCCCCCCACAATGAGCTGCTCCTTGTTTGTGGAGATTAAGTAAGGCTGTGACGTAGTTGGTATTATTGCTGGGGAATGGCTCCATCAGTCAGTCATGCTTTCATCCCGGCAAACCAACTTCTACTATAAGAGGCACACCAACCCTCCTTCATTCTGTCTTTTACTTCTACATTGCACATACCACGTCCTATCACCGAAGTACTTAGTCACAGAATCCGTTCCAACCCTTGCCACGAACCAAAATACTCAGCCGCCAACATCCAACGCGTTGTCCATCATGCCAGTAAGTGCCCGACCTGCCAACCAGGGTTCATTCGCCATCGGAAGATGTATGTTTACTCACCTCTACGCCGTCCCGCTGCAGCAAATCCGGTATACCTACAACGATGCCTTGACATTCGACAAGCTGGACGTGCGGGTACGGGAGTAAGTCCACGGCCTTGATCCAGGGTCATCCATCCATCTTGCTTTTCATTTTCTCTTTTCTCGATAGCCAGACTGAACCGTGGCGATTGCTCTCCAGAATCATCCAAAAGGATACGGGCCAAGAAGACTGGCCGGTCGCTATCCGGGACCCTCCTCTCGGCAATCCTCCGTAAGTTCGATAGGCTGCTGCTGGTGACTACAGTATAGCGCTGGAACGGAACATTTTGCTAATCGACCGGTGGCAAATCTAGTCCCGTCAGCGAGGACGCCATTCGGAAATTGGAGGCCATTGAAGGCGTGATCATCGATCGAGTCGAGGGAGAGGGTGACAACTAGGTGGTTTGCGGTGTCGTAGGATCGCGATTTTGTATATTTATCTACATGGGTTTATCACATTTCATGAATGAATGGCGCCATTCCGCAGGCAAAAGAGTTGCAGAGTAATACTAGTTCGGCCGGCTCGGAAGTCATGGAGAGCCCTAGGTGCGATTCGGGACGGGCACGCTTCACCACTCCCTCGGTAACAAAGATTGGGTGTAGCTGTAGCTGGTCGTCCCAGTCCGTTTGACAGAGGATGCATTGCATGGGTACATATTCTGTACAAATAATATTTCTGCGTTGCCGGGGGGGATTCAGTCGCGTCAGCATTATAGACACTCATGTCATGCATCACAGAGATCCGGGCGCAGAAGTTGGGCTTTGCCCTCGATGAATTCCAGCAGCCGGGCCATGAGCTCAATGCAAGAGCCCGCGGGGGAAGGCCCACTGCGATGCCCATCTTGCGTCCGTATCGACTGGTGAGCTGCGCCGACAGCAACGAGCCGAAGAACGTCCCGACCCAGCCCAGTAGATGGCGTTGATGAACCCCAGCCACGCGCCGGCCGGATGCTGCATGAATGCCATCCACGGATCCAGGGCCTGCAGGCTGTTGAGAAGGGAGCCGTCGTATCTGTTCGCCGACGCTGGCTGCTGTTTAGTAGTAGCCCTTCCCACGACGGTGCTGGTGTAGAGTAGGCGAATGAATGATAATCAGTGATCAGACTAACAGAAGAGACACAGTCCCACCACACAGAAGCTGGCTTTCCAGAGGGAGCGAGTTCGGGGCGAGGCGTGAGGGATCTCCTCGTGGGTCCCGTTAGGGCTGGGCGGGAGATCTGGCATGGTTGGTCGCCCACTGTAGATACTTAGTAGTATAACAATATGGCATCCCAGGAATGACTCGTAATTATATATATATACCGCAGCATTCTCCGGATTCCCCCAGTCCACACGACGGCCATCTCCCGAATCGGACCAGATTTTCCTTTTCCTTGCTCATCTCCACCGGAGATGTCTTGAGTCTGGCGGATGGCGGCCCGCAAGGCCGAGTCAAGCCCTGATTCCTCACTGCTGCGGGCCACGGTGACGGCACGAGCGAACCAACTGGCCAACAGAGACATTGCGGCCTGCATCCCCATGGACGGCTATCACTTCTCTCGCGCCCAGTTGGCAGCCATGCCCGATCCAGCCACGGCTATCACGGCTCACTCGCGGGTGGTTGTCTTTGAGGGACTGTATCTGAGTCTCGACCGCGAGCCGTGGAGGCGCGCAGTTGGATGTGGATGTGATCATTTACATGAAGTATCTATCAAGTGTCGGATTTATCAAATTAGTCTATCAGATATCTAGCACTCCGTAAGACTAATGACTGTATTGTTGGGAATGGGATGGGCAATGGGTGGGGTTTAGTTGGTCCATATTTTCTTAGTATACTATGCCTTGTATAATCTCTATATAGATAGAAGATGTAATAGTAAGACTAGTTTATACCTCGAAAGGCCTATTTTTCAGCACTTCCGGAAATATCTAGTATAGGTCACGATATATCTACTACATACGGACAAGTTATATAATATGATCAGGTAGCTCAGGCCCCGAATGCCCATTGAAACAGATGGCTACTCTGCAACGAAGGCCAATCGGTGGACTTGATCATGAGTTGGATGTCCCAATCCGCCCCGATCTTCCCACCCGCCGGCATGACGACCGTCAAGCCGCCGTTCAACCCGAAATGCATCTGGAAATGCGAGATGGCTCCCAGATGTCGCCCAAAATCGAACCCGTACACCTTCCAGTCCCTCCAACTGGAGATCGAAAGATCGGATGATCTCATATTGATTGCATTCCAGTCGTGCATCTTCGGCAAATAGCCCATCAGACTCCGTACATGTCGATCGTCGACTACCAAAATGCTCTGTCGGATTCGAGCCGCGGCGGCGGTGATCCGGAGCAGGTCCTCGCGTCCAAGTCCAAGGTCGTCGAATCGAGAGAGGTCGACGGGCAATTCTGGCTCGGATGATGGGATCGGGGCATGAACCGCCGTGATCATGTTCCCCAGGTAGTGATCGGGGCAGGGCGGGTCTACTCGACGCCGCATATTGACAATGGTAGTGAGCTCGCTTTCCTTGCCACCGTGGGCATCGTGGCATTTGTTCCGACAGATGGAGATCAGCGCGGAAAGGACATCGTTACTGGACACATACAGTGGCCAATCTGGGCATGAGGCGAGGGCAAGAATCTGGTTGCAGACAGTTTTCAACCTTTCCAGTTTGCTGGCTGACAGCTCAAGGCGACAGCTCGTCAGGGATGTGGCGAAGGATTCCATCATGCCTGACCACTCGCCCGAAGACAGGCAAGGGATCGTCCCCGTGGCATTGTACTGTTTGGAGTGGTCCATATCAGCAGCCTCTACCCCCGTAGTAGTACCGAGAGACGACAATTTCCCTCGTGAGGCCTGATCGGACAGGTTGAAGATCGGCAAGCTCAGGTCAGAGTCCGACGTTCGACAGCACTCTGCCAGGGCTTCCATGATAGCCCCCGCCCCGCCTCCATCGAAAAAGGAATGATTGATGCTCATTGCCAGAAGGATCCCATCTGTCATGACATTGGCGGCAAATCGCAAGATGGGTCGTCTTTCCAGGGGACTGATAAAATCCGGCAGGGGCGTACACGCGTCAGCCAACCGCAGGCTCTCCACGCCACTCTTGACCTTCTGGGCTGATATCTCGTGGAGAGAGAGTTTCGAATGGTGTCTGACTTGCAGCATGGGGATGGCAGCCGTCTCTTCGTTTGGTTTCTGTACGAACTGAACGTTTTTGTGGCCATGGGCACTTGCGCGCAGAATTGTGTCCCCTGCCAGAACCGGAAGACGTTGGATGAGCTTGGTGATCCCTTTCTTGAGCGATCGCAGACCATCTTCCGGGGTTTCCAGAGGGAAGGATAGGAAAAAGGCAACGTAGATCTTGGGGATGGTGTGGTCCAGGGGCGACAGCATGTAAGGGGTTTCTTCGGAAGAGACGGTCATTTCGGCTGAGAGCTATTCCTTGTCTCTCTGGATAGTATCATGGAATGGATTGTTGGGGATGGAAATCTAGACTGTTGTTGGAATGCAATGGGGCTGTAACATTGTGGGGCTTATATGTTGGCAGACAGAAGTTGGGCTAGGACGAGTCCCTCTGGATGGCTGGTTAGGGTACCATTGAGATTGCTAGCGACGGTGGATGAAGCTGACACCTTGTCAGCATTACACGCATTACACCCAGGCCGTCAGGACTATCTTCTGACCACGAAAATACTGCTGCAGAGGTGGCAGGATTCTGTAGCTATAGTGCCATCGTAGCATAGCGCCACGAACAATGTCCCAATTCCCTGTCTTAGATGGCCATGAGAGGGACTCCACATCCAGGATCTGATCCTGCGGTAACTTAACGCTACTACTACTACTAAAACGGCTCTCTTGACGAGCTGTAAGACGTTGGGTGCCCTAATAAAAGACATAAGTACCAGTGATAGTCGAACCGTCGTGTGGAGCTGAGTCAGTGGCGATATAGGATCAGGTGAATTATTTTTCGGACAGGTTTCATTACCTGGGATGACATTACTAGGCGTCCTGATTTTCGTAACTCACTTTCTTCTAGCATGATCGTTGATTTCTTGTCGGGGATAGTTATGTTTCTCTTTTCAAGATTGTGGATCTCAGTGTCACACTAGCAGTCAACTTGAAAGATTTGATTTTTTTTTACCATTACAAACTAACAACAGATACCTGGCTAATTTGGGGTAAAAAAGGCCAAAAATGCGTAACATGATTTAAAATTCAAGTCTAGGTATCAGGACATCAAGAGCATAGCCGTATATTTGAGGGAATGGGGGAACCCCTCCCAAGAGAGCAGAACAGAAAACAATCAATCAATCAATCAATCCATCAATTGACCTGCAGCGAACCCTCAAACCTCGATCTGAGAGTATCAAGCCGATACCGCGGACATCTAATATGCCAAGAGATATACCCCTGCTTGAACAACGACCACAGCGTAGCCGCCAGCTGAAACTCATAATCCACACTCCTCGCCCCCGAGGAGGAACCAGCGGGTCGTCTGGCCCCAAACGCCTCATCGATGGCCCGCACGCACTGCACGGCCCGGTTCGCAGTCTCGTACAGCGTGTCCCGCACCGTCCACGGCCTATCCTCCACAAACTGGGACTTGAAGCCGGCATCCTGCTTTGTCTTCGTCTGGATATTGATGAAGTTGAACTTCTCGCAGTCCAGCAACTCCTTCGGGTACGAGAACAGGTCGTTCGAGAGGCACGCGAAGACCTTCAGCGCGGGGAGACAGGACATCCACAGCGTGTAGGGGACTTCCAACCCCCTGGTCGGCTTGAAGATCCCCGTGATGTAGGGGATGGGGACGCCAGTTATGGAGCGCAGGTAGAAGGGGAAGTCTTCCACGTGGCAGATTTTCATACTCTGACTCTGACTCTGAGGGGCGGGCCTGGATTTGGATGTGGATTCGGACTGGGACTGGGACTGGGACTGGGACTCGGACTCGGCTTCGCATTGCGTGTGGCTGTATGCGAGCTGGATCTGCTCCTCCAGACACCAGCCCTCGACGTGCTGGCCCCAGCCGCTGGCGGAGAGTGTGCCGATGAGTGGGTCCAGGGAGCCGTAGAGGTCGGCGACTTCTTTGGTGAAGGCGGAGTAGGAGGAGGAGAAGTCGTCGAGGGGCTTGAGGCCGGCGGAGAGACGGCACTGGGATTGGGCTAGGTTTTGTTTTACCGTGGGGTGGATGAGGTAGCTGTCCAGGGACACTATGAAGGCAGTCCCTTGGGACATGGAGAGGCGCATCTCGTTGGAGGCCAGCGGGTAGCAGGACTCGGTGAACGAGGCGGCGGCCTCGAGGACGGGCTGCAGGCTGCCCATGTCATACGAGGTCGCGTGGGTCAGTTCCTTCTCTGCCCATCCCCAGAGCTGCTGTCGGAGATGGGTGTCTTTCTCGAATGGGAGGTAGGTGCATTTTGTTACTTGGAAAAATAGGCCCAGGAGATCGCACACTTGCTCGCTGATGTGGGCGCGACTGGCTGGATCAAGCTCCGAGTCGTCGAGATAGTCCAGGCACGAGAAGCGTTCCTCGGAAAAGAAGGAGTAGAGGTCTGTTTGGGGGACCAGGACCATTGTGTAGTTTATGGGTGGATATTGTTGAAGAGGGTGTGTGGGATATGTTATATGATTCGTATCCGTTCCGGTTTCTAGGGGGTAGAAGCGGCTTATATACAGGTAGACAGACAGTCGAGTGAGATCCTGTTTCCATCATTGAGGGTTGACTAGACCTTCCTGCGATGCTAATTGTCCTTGACGACTTGCAATCCGAGAACGGCTGAACGCTGAAGGGCGCACGCAGTCAAGGGCTGATGTGATACACGTAGGATACCCGTCTGTGACTAGTAAAGGAGGCCAAAAACGGCAGGATCGAAAAGCCTCGTCATCAAGCGTGATATCAAGTACCGTAGTCCCTTTTTTTGTACGACCGGAAGAATCTTCATCACTTGAGGCTCGCTTCCATGATTGATGCCCCACACGGACGTTGAATGAGGCATAGTGCAGATGCCATGGATCACTCAGTTTGAGTGGGTCTCGGGTACAGTCCTGATCAATCCGCTGATTCAGATCTGACAAGTGACAAGGTGACAAGGGGTTGTTGGATGGAGCCCTGGAGTCCACCGGCTAGACATCTATCTAGACCTGTTTAGTTGGGTTGGTATCCAGACGATGGCCGGCAGTTCAGCCGGCCCACTCTCAAGCAGTGCAAGCGACGTTTAAGTGATCATCTGGCTATGTCCGCGGAGGGTTCACAGCCCCTTGATTTGATATTCTGTGGCACTTGGTTCGATGGTTGACCGTGTGCTGATCCGTATGTGGGAAGAAGGAAGAAGGAAGAAGGAAGAACGAAAGAGGAAGGAAGGGATTTTACCGGTGGCGATCACCTGACACGTCCTGACGCGTCGCGACTTCTTTTTCTTTCTCTTTCTCTTTTTCTTTTTCTCTTCTTCCTCCCCTTCTTCTTCCCCATCCCGCCATCATCCTCGTCATCATCTTCTGTCTCAGCGAGCGAGCATCCAAGAACCATATACTATCTCATGGTAGTCATGTATGGGGGATTGCCATCTGGAAACACCGCAATGCGCGTCACAGACTGCAGATCGAGTCGCAACAACTGCCTATTTTGCCCTTGTCCATGTTATGGCCCCCATGTGTATGACTGCACGTTCTGCCTGCGAGCCACCCTCCATCCTTCGCGTCCCCATTTGGTCCACCATCTCAAGTCGGATATATACATAGCGGGGGGGGGGGGGGAGATGGTCGAGGGGCCCCGCTCCGCATCGTAGCCCCATACTACGGTGTAGACCTCGAGACGACAACCACCCACGCCCGCCGGGTTCCTCGAGTGGTCGGAAACTTCGCCTTTATGGTTCCTATAGTCTAAGCAGGGTACACTGTTGACTATAGACTGTTGTTATACCCCTTCGGAGCTGGGACTGAAACCCCAAATAGTGTCTACCATGATAAGTGAGAAATATGTATAGGCGATCTGGGCACCATGCCACTGGGATGCCAGAACCAATTTGCCATGTTCTCTAATGCCCAGGTTACTGGAAAGTTTCGACACTAACGGTCAGATTCGGCCTTGTGCCGCAGCGGTCTACTGACAGCATCCTGCAGGGCGCTTGTATCTCGAGATGGAACCTGCGTTCTGCAGGAAGAAGCGCTAGATTAGCCGTCCAATCTCGGTACTAAGTTAGTTGTCTAGGCATACTGCATGTGCCTTAAACTGGCCTTCCAAGCCTCAAGCCTTTCCCCAAACGTCTTAGCTGGGGGGTTCACTTTCTTTACCTTTCAGCCACTCGGGAATGGTCGGTGTTCAAGTATACTTGTTACGACCCCAGTGGTATCATGCTCTTGCCCATGAGGCATGAAGGCCAATGACAAATGCGAAACTATCCCAGCGGATCTCCGGTCATGTCCGGGCAGGATTGAGAGCTCCACACAAAAGTATGCGTCCGGATTCTTTACCAAATCCCATAACCGTCAAGCGATGGGGCCAGTAACGAGGTCAACATCTACATTGAATCTTTCAAGAGCATGTATATTCTGTAATTATCAACTCCCACATACCTTTGTATCTGTCATGCCCCTCTTGATGCTGATCCCATATGATAATACAGACAGGCGGTATATAAGGGAGATGAACATCAGCCCCGTTGAAATCCAATAGTCTCCAAATCCATATATCAAGCGATCATGGTCTCAACACAATCTGTGGTCTTATCCCTGGGGATATTGTTTCTGCTATATTTCATCAAAGCTGAGCGAAAACTTGCAGCTTTCCCAGGACCCGCTATTGCTCGGTATACGGATTGGTGGAAGGTATACCGCCACTGGAAGGGGGACTATGTGGAAGTCATGTCCGAATGGCACAAGAAGCACGGGCCTTTCATCCGCAATGGTCCGAATAGTCTCTGTGTGGGAGGCGTGGAGAACGCAAGGAAAGTCTACCAGACCAATCCTGTCTTGAAAAAGGTATGTGTACAGGGGAAACTCTACATGAGTCGTGAGAGGCTAATCCAGGTGACATGCAGGGAAGCGTATTCAAAACCATGGTCACCTGGTATAAGGGTAGGAGTGTCAGCGGGTTGGAAGCCATCCTTGACGAAAATGAACATACAACTACGAAGAGGATGGTCAGCAAGACCTTTACCCCTGTTTCAGTTATGGGTTTTGAGTCGAAGATGGACCAGTGTACTCTTGAATTCATCGGCCACGTTGAGGAGCGTGGCAGTTTCGATATGGCCGAGTGGTTTGTCTACTACTTTGCCGATATGATGAACGACATTGCCTTCTCGGCCAAACCCGGCTTCATGGAACACGCTACTGACGTAGACGGGTCTTTGTATATCACGAAAGTTATCACTCTAACTTGGGCACGAGTGCACGCGATTCCGACCATCATGAGCTGGCTATCCTGGGCGTTAGGCTACATGGTTGGTCTGAACTGGAAGGTCGTCCGTCTGGGACGTGAGTGTCTGAACTCACGGCTGGAGAAACCCGATCCGGAGAAGACTGATCTGCTCAATGTCTATATCGAAGCAGGACAGGAACGGCCTGATATGATCTCTCCCGAGCGGGTACTTGGGATGACACTCAGCACGATCATCGGGGGGTCCGATATCACTGCATTTACCGTCACATACGGACTGTCCGAGATTCTCAAGAACCAAAATATCCTTAGCAACATCGAGCAAGAAATCAAGGGACATGAGCTGTCCTATCCACCAAGCATCAAGGAGCTCTCGAAACTACCATACCTTAACGCAATTGTCAAGGAAACCCTTCGATTATCTTCCCCAGTTCAGTTCAATCTTGACCGCGTCACTCCCGATGGCGGAATGGAAATGGGCGGGACCCATATCCCAGCCGGAACAACGGTTGGCTGCCTTCAAGGGATAATAAACCATGACGAGGTGTTTGGCTCCGATGTCACCGTATTTCGACCAGAGCGATGGATCGAGGCATCTGAAGAGAAGCATAATCTCATGGAGCGCTCTATCATGGCCTTCGGAATGGGAAAGCACACTTGCATCGGCCAGCATTTCGCAAACGCGCAGCTGAGGAAGATAATTGCAACCCTGTTGATGCGTTTTGAGGTAAGTTCTTTTTATTCTCTTTTCATTTATTCTTTTTGTCAGATTTTGTCAAAATAATGGAACGAAAAATACGGATGGCTCACTCATGACTCTTCTACAGGTCTCCGCGGTCGACCCACACGCCCGGCTTGTTTGGAACACCCGGACATTCTTGCGACACCCTCAATCGTACTATATTTCGGTCAAGCGCAGGCAGTCTATAGATGTTGCGAAGGCATAACGACCCCGCAGCCAACATGAAATTATGTCCCTGCCGCTTGTAAGCTGCTTGGACCATCATCCATCATTGAATGAATGGTTAACACACTTTCTAGAAGACTCAATGAAGAAAAGACTCTACATCACGTCTCTTCACCTCCACCCTGAATCATCCACTCCAAGTCCTCATAGACAATCCAATCTAATCCGAGCCACAGCCAGCGCCGTGATTTCCTCTCTCCTATCCTACGCAAAAGCGCATTCCAATACTATTCGCCTCGATGGTTGGGAAATACCCGTGGAGCAGACTTATTGGGAATCCGTAGAAGCTCCCTCGTTGTCTATCCACCGTGTTCTCCACTAGGTGTCAAGTCAAGTCAAATGGAGATATATCGAAGTCTCGGAGGGAGGAAGAGAGTGTCTGTCTGCAGGCAAAGAATGTAAAAAATAAATAAATAAAAGAGGGGACCGTGATGCATATTTCGTTTGGTCTTCATACCCCTGGGCCCTGATATGCAACGTAGTACGCCACTACCCCCGAAGTGGCACTATCTTGCAGAGTTGCGGATTAGAGCACAATCAGAAGGTTGAGCCGAGATGCCAAGCGGCTGCTAGATCGTTGTTGTCGAGGATCTAGAATCCGGATTAATAAGCTCTTCATGGAACAGCAGCAGGAACTTGAAATGTTAACAAGGGAGTTTGTTGTGTTGAACGCTCGGATAATCATCAAATCAGGTTAGATGTGGTATTTGAATCAGTTTGACACCTTGATCAGAGAGCCTATTGTTAAGATTACTAGGTTTGGCTAATAGACAGTAGGGTGAAATAGTATATTATACTGATTAGTATATATTATATGACCATATGCCCGCGAATCTAATGCTTTTGAGATCCAGCGCCAAGCAAGTCCCATCCTGCTTAAAAGGAAACAGCAATAAAAAAAAATAAAAAAAAAAAAAACACCGAGTCCAGAAATCAAATGGTATAACGAAACACCGACGGGCTAGTTGCAGCAAAAAAAAAAAAAAAGATGAAGAAGAAAAACAGAGCAACGAAAAGACAATTAGGTATATATAGATGAGATGGTACAGGCATGTGTCTAGCACAGGATGGCCTCAAGGGCCTCAACATCTCCTCCTGCCCTTCGCACGGCCAGTAGGGCCGCTTCGCTGAGCTTGCGTCGTCGGTCGCGAGCCTCTTGCTCTCGCCGGGCCTTGGTCTTGGAGCTACCGCTGGGGGCAACGCCGCCAAGGATCTTCTGGCTGTCGTGTGCGGTGAAGTTCACAAATGATACGGTGACGGATTTGTTGTTCCCCTTTGGACTCCCCGAGGAGCCGCTAAGTCCCTTAACTGGCTTGGGGGCGGTCATCGAGTTGGAGGATAGCTTCCGGCCATAGCCTCGACGTGGGGGAGAAGACCGTACGCCGTTGCCGTTGTGCATGGTCGATCCGCTTCTGGGGGAGCCGCTGGTCCCCGGTGATAGTGATGGTGATCGGGATTGCATGGGAGGAACTTGGGGGGTCATGAAGGAGGATGAGTCCACGGATGCCGTGGTGTTGTGGCTGTAAGGGCGGGTTTCGTGGCCGTTGGGGGCCGAAGGCATGCCACACGAGGCGAAGGATGGGTTTGTGCCGGAGAGATCGAAGGATGAGGGGTCAAGTTGGATCATCAGGCCCCCTTGCAGCATGTCGTTTTGGCTTGCGGGGTTCTGCACGGGTCTTTGCGCAGCTGGTGATGTCACCATCTGCTGGTAGGAAGGCTGCCGCTGGGCAACGCGAGATGTCATTGGAGACCACCAGGCCTGGGCGTCGTGGCCGTGAATGTCAGGGGTGTATGGAAGCCCCGTCGATCCGAGGGAATCGGAATGCCACGAGGACATGGACTGAGGGTCGGAGGAATGCGGGGAGGGGAAGATGTCGTCAGTCGACGGGGGGCTCGAGGTTGTCAGTGTGGAGTTGTTCGATTGACTTAAATATCTCTGCTGCTGCCGGGCCATGGCGTTTGCTGATGGTGAAGGCATGGAGATGGCGGGGGACTGGTTGAAGATGCCCGAGTCATAGTGAGGAGTCATGTCCGGTGGCGGCTCTGCGCGACTCAGGTGTGCGGCGGTGTTGTCTGCTGACAGGTTCTCATGTTGAATGAGGATATCAGATGGCGGTGGTGATAGAGGCAGGCGGTCGTCTGAGTTCCGGAAGCTGAAGTTCTGGAATCGCTGCCAGGCTTCGGGGTACGCCATTCTACTCCGTTGGACTTGGGAGGAGCGCGATAGGCTGGGGGAGAAGCTCTGATTGCGCATCAGAGCACGACGGTCATTAGGGTCACGGTGACGACGGATCGACTTGGGGGTGACCAGGGCACTTTTCGGCTTGCGACTGGGAGTTGCGGGGGGAGTCGAGGGCGAGGAGCGGGTGTCAGGGAGGAAGGCTGGCTGGGGAGGAGGAGCTTCCAGGTTGACACTCAGATCGGAGACGGCAGAAGGATGCACGGTATCGTGCTGCTGGAGGGAGAAGTGGCCTTGGTCCGCAGAGGGGTCTGCGTCCTGTGGCAGACACCAGAAGTCTTTACTCCAGGTCTGGACAGCCGGATGAGGTTGCTTGGTGGAGGAGACGGTGGGAGAATGCTCGCCACAGTCGCTCGACAAGGAGTCGAGTTGAAATATTTGGTCAAGATCGCCGGGGAATGAAACATCTTTGTTGCCGTCCACACTGGCAGAGTCCATATTGACGTACTGATTAAATAAATCATTGAACGAATGGTCGAAAGGTTGGGCGAACATGGTGCTAATAGGGCCGCTTTCCGTTTGCGGCGACGACCAAAGAAGCTGTCAAAGGTTGACCCAACAAACAACTGCGCGATATCAGATATGACTGGCGACGAAGCTAACTGCAGCAAAGCTTGATGCAAGGGAAAGCTTGCGGAAGCTGTGCAGCGCGGATATTTTTGCCGGGGATCCGCAGAAGAGTCTCCAAAGGGTCTCGATGGTGACGATGATGCGACTGAGTGGTGATGATGATGATGATGGAATGTTCCGGCGCCGGGAGAACCTTGCTTTGCTTTGCGTGTTGGGATCGTTTGACAAGTTGACAATCAAAGAAAACAGTGCAGAGGATGCAAAGGATACAAAGCAAACAAACAACAGACAGATGGGCCTATTTGAATTGCTACGACGGGCACCAGCCTCTGGATTCTGCATACATTCCACCCCCTCTCAAGATGGGCAAGATGGGCAGGGAATGTGCCATCAGGGAATGGCCGGCGCTCGATATGGCCCACTCCCTCCTCAGTCGCCCGAACAGAACGGCCCATGCCTTGCCCACAGGCCTTCCTTGCCAATCAAGAGGCCGGGAAACCTGGTGGCTGATTCGTGTCTTCTTCGTCACCCAGTAGGCTCGGGACCCAAATGGCCACCCGCGGGAATGCAACCCTCACTATACCAGAAGCAGAGGTCATAGGTATCAGCAGGGCCATCGTAGGCGGGCCCCAGAGGGGACCACCGCCAGGCCAGTCCAATAAAGCTCGCCTGCTCGGTGTTTGATAATCAGTGCCAGGCTGGATTGAACCAGGAGTGACACAATGGATGTCACTCCGGCTTCGACGGCACGACGCGTCAAGGGGCTTTGTGGAGCAGTCAGGATGGCAAAGCTGGCGGACGGTCATCTGGAGTGTAAGCGTCATTAGGTTGCTTTCTCCATCCCCCCCGGCCCAGAGCTGGGATAGGCTGCTAGTACGTAGCTGCGATGATTTGCACTATTTTCCCCCCCGACCGATGCTCTGCTCCACACCTTCCAGCTCTGGTGGAGTCGAAGACCTCGGGTATCCAATGCTCTACCGTTGAGGAGCTAGCTGGATGGATACTGGAATGCTGGGGCTAGGAGGAATGCACGCCCTCAGCAACTATGCGTGGAAGGAAGCTTGGGCATACCGGGCAATAGCCACCCATGAGCTATCCACAATCAGGGTTAGCTTGAAGGAAGTTGGACAAAAGAGACAAAAGATTTGCAGCTCAACTGTTATCACAGGTTTCTATAATTATCATTTCTACGTGTCAAGCTGCAGCAATAACGTGGTTATTCGCATTCAGCGGGTTCGACTCGAGCAAGAGGGCTCTGAAACTCGAACAGGGCAACCGCAGCTCGATTGGTCTTTTCTGAAGGACAAGCAGATGATATCGTCGACTCGCCCTACGGAAGGACACGAACTCTAAGCGTGAGATGTGCCAGCGGTTTCTTTGTTTCCTTGTCCCAGGTGGTGCGCCTGATTTGTCAACCTGCTGAGGTTTCTGATGGGCTCGACTTCGCAACTCGTAAAGAAAGACGCCATTCCCCTTCTTTGCCAAGTTGGGATTTCTTTGTTCGGATCCCTCACGGGTGTACATGGTAGTTGAGTGGTAGTTCGAGGGCACCAGGGCACCGTACTAAGAGCCCCGAGCGAACATCACAGTTAGGGTAAGGCCACCACGCCCAGCCAAAGAGCAGAGACGCTAGTGTTTCGAAGATTCCGAGTCACAGAAGGACCGAAACCGTCGGCCTGCATGAATAAGGTGGTCCGATTGACAAAGGGCCAGACTCACCCCCGCGAATGGAACTGCAAGCCACGCAGAAGAATTCCCCGGGAAGCTTCTTTTAGCACGAGCATACCAGGCCTGCATAACGGCCTGTGCCGGGTAAACAGTGAATAATATTGCACGTTCATCCCGTGGATGGCCCTTGAGTAGAGGGAAGGCTAACATGGCCAGCGTGGGGGGGGACGACGCGGTTTTCGGGAAAGCGAGTGATAGCCAGACAGGTCGATTTGAGGAGCGTTCGAGATCTTGGGAAAGCTCCGGAGAGAGTTATCCATGGGCGCGAGAAAGCATCGCAGGGAGTGGAATCAGGAATGTCAGCGATGCTACCACAGATGCCAGCCAGAAGATGGACCAGCCCAGAGGAGACGAACGACGCCGATCCCCGTCCGATCGGGGAAAGTCGCCCGCGAGTCCCGTGCAAACTCCGGCCCGGAATAACTGCAGACGCCGGGCTGATATAGATGCCGCTGATTGGCCCGCCAAGCGAGGGCGCAGTCTTCCGCGCTAGTCCCAGCTGGGCGTTCCGAGACCGGGCCGAAGGCAGCGCAGCGCCGGAAAGGGACGGAGGCAACAAGGCCGCGCCGGGCAGGTCAGGTGCCCAGGTGATGACGGAAATCTGACTGACCCTGCCAGGCGTTCCCCCCGGCTTCTTCTCGTCCTTTCTCTCCTCTCCTCCCCCCCCCCCCCCACAGCACTCTTGCCTGTGCTATTTCTCACCTATTTCAGACACTTCTCGACCCTTGGTTGTCGAGATTTGATAATTCCCTGACTACCTCTGACTTGCTTCGCAGGAACACGCCTTGATTGTGTTCTCTGTACTTCGCCCCCGCCTGCACCTTGCCTATCCCCGCGAAAAGTGGGCATGTCCCTATAGCGCAGGGCATCCGCCATCGGTTATTACCCCTCTTCGCGGTCCAAACCACGAGCACGGAGTCGGCTTCAGACAAAGCCACTACCCCTCCACTTTGACCCTCTATTCTCGCTTCAAGTCGCCTGCTCTCTCTTAGCATCGACGCGTCGTGGTCTTTGCCTCGCATCAACCACCTCCTCTCCACTCAGCTGAATCCTCACGAACGACCCCACAACAGTCTATATGTATTACATCAGACAGTCCATCAACATCGAACGTGTTTTTAAGGGCAAGAAAGGAGTTTACCCGTGTATCTCCGCCAACCTCGACAGCAACCAGACGCGCATGCGTTACAACCTCAGAACCTCTCCTATCTCCAAGTGAACAGACGATTCAACAATGTTTTGCAAGATTACTCTGGTCAAGGGCCTTGCCGGCTCTCACTAGGTGAATACCTTGTTCACACTCCTGTGCTTCACCATGGACTCCTCCCCGCGTACCGAGGGCCTCCGAAGCCACTTTCCGAAAATCAACGTACCCTTCTTTGTTTACCTTGAATAAATTAACCACTTTTCCTACCTCCCATTCGCCGCATTGGTACGAGTGGGAAAATCACTGTTCGATCAACGCGTCTTCCGTGGGTCTGTACCACTTTCAGCATTGGGGCAGTCTATTTGGTGAGACCTTTGTCAAAATGAGCACTCAAAACATGAACAAAAAGTCCTGGGAGTCTCTTTCTTCGACCTTCTCGCAGCTCGAGATCTCGATCTCCCAAGACAGTTGCTATGCCTCGGACGAGGTCTCGGTGACGTCGAACGGTCAACCGGCTCCCAAACCGGCCCCCAACAGCTCAGGTGTGCTGCCCGTGCAGCCTGCGACAGGACCGTCTCTGCGTCCTTTACTGAAGCCTATCTTGAAGAGGCCGTACTCGGAAATTGAAGACGAAGAGTCCGAGTCGGGCTACGCATCGGAAGATTCGGACTTCGAATACGATGCGATCTTCGGAGAATCCGATGACGACGACGACGATATGTACCACGTCTCCGGATGGGACGACGCATCTGACATCATGTACGAAACGTACGATGAAGAGGACGATGAGTCCTGCGACGGTGACTTCGTTTCGTTCGGAGGATTCGTCCGATTTGACGACAATGTGCGGTATATTGATGCGCCAGATGTTGACGATGCTGAGGATGAAGAACCCCAGCGGGAAATGACCTGTCACGAACTGATGGAAATCGCGCGCGCCTCCGGGACGCTGCATATACAAGAGGGGGAAAGCGACGACTCGGACGTCGACGACATCGAGGATGACGAGCATAGCAGCATCCTCGAGTCGATGGAACAGCTGCCTGAGGAGCACCCCAGTGACAGCGTTGAACTGGACAGGCGGATCTTTGTCGCCTACATGAACGCCATCAACGGCATCAGCGATCTCCGATACAAGGCGCAACTGCGCAGCCAGGTCAACGATTTCGAGACGGGCCGTGTGCATTCGCCGTACCTGGACTCTGGCGATGCCACCGGAGCCTACTTTGACACCCTCCTGAATCACGTTATCGGGTTGTTCCGCAACGTCGTGGCCAAGGAGGAGCTCAGCGACCTCGTCAGCCTCAGCAATCAAGTCCCGGGATGTTTTTCGGACGCCTCCCACCCAGAGACTCGGGTCAGGATTGAGGCTATCCTCCGCGAGAAACTCGCCTGTGATACTATCAACATCGGGCCTGACGAGCTCAGTTTCTTCGCCAGTGGCGTTGTATACGCACTGGAGAAGTGGCAGGGCTTCCTACACTAGGTGGCCGGTCATACAACATGACCACTTCCAGAATGAAAAACGAACCGCGACCGCGCAGTCCGGTCCAGATTTGCTAAACATGATGCACACGACATACCACTGCATAGCAGGGATTCCAAAAGCTCATAAGCGGGGATATTAAAATTTCGGGATGATTATCTTCTACTTTAGCGTGCCACAATAAAAAGTGCCTTTTCCTTACAAGGTTGCCCTGGCCTTGCCATCTGTATAATAACAATAACAACCCCTTGCCTCGAAGCGAGAAGAGAATCATCCATAACGAGGACTCGGCTCGGGTAGACATGCCCACCCACCCACTTGTCTACCTCGAGAGATATACGGAGTAATACAACGGGGAATTAATGTCTCACTAGGTGCCGAAGCGAACTGTTCGAAACCAACCGGAAGCTGAAACAGAGATCGACAATGCCTCCCCCCCGGCCGATGCATGCCAGGAGGATTCCTGTCGAACGCGAAACAAAGCCTGCATGTCGGACTCGGACCTGGTCCAGCCCGGCATCCTGCGTAACGCGAGTTTGTCTAGTCTGGCCGACCCGATCGATCGCTGGCTAGACTGTTTGATGTTTGATACTAGATACTACAAAGTAAGTAGATATCTAACCTCCCGAACCGAAGCCAAGCGAAGCGAAGCGACCGAGTCGAGAAAAAAATAAAGAAAAAAAAGTAAAATAAAAATAAAATAAAATAACGTAAGAAAAAGAAAATAAAAGAGCAATCCCATCAAACCACACATCATACGATCCGGTAATCCGACACGACAGACAGGTAGACTGCCAGGGCAGGCAGGCAGACAGATAACTTTGTAAGTACTAGATAGGCGGTAGGTAGATCGTCGGCCCCGGGAGTCGGGCTACTTACTATACTACACTATACTACACTATACTATACCTGCTTATTGCCTAGAGAGCAATTTCTCGTGCAGGGTTAGTCCGTTTAACTATGGAGAGATGAGATCATTTTACCTTGTAGACCGTAGACTACGGAGCATTATGGGGCTGAGATGGTGGGGTCGAAATGGGATCTAATTTCGCCCCGGATGGGAATTATCTCGGATGAGATGATATCTTACTATATACTATTACTACGCACTTAGTTCTGTAGGTACATATACTAGTTATATGTAGGCAGATACTTGGTAGGGTAGGGGAAGTAAGCAATAGCCAGATTTGGAATCTGGATGCAGGTGAGAGGGTAAGAGGTAAGCAAGCCAGGTGGATTACGTACTTCAGTAGTTAACTACTGACTTACTGTTGGTTTGGACAGACAGGGGATGCATGTCTTGCGCAAGTGGGAATTTTATGCCTGATATGGGTACAGTGATTCTCTACAGTCTCTTATACATACATGCATGCTATCCTGGGGAAAGGGGAAATAAGAGGGGAATGCTCTGTCACACTCTTTTCTAGGTTAGGGTTGCTTTTAGGTTAGATAGATCGAGTCGCCCCCCCCCACCCCTCGGGACATAGAGTTGTGTAAGTATGTGTTACATGAACGGGGCTGGGGCACTCTATCTAGACTATCTTCTATGCGTTCATTGTTAGAGTCGCAGGGTGTGGATTGGGTTCTTGAGTTCGGTGGTGTTGGTGTTGGGGCCTTGGCGGCTGTCAGCTGAGTGGTGGTGTTGTGGAACGGGTACTTGGGTACTACACATACACTGACAGTATATACTAACGTAGACTCCAGCGGAGAGGGGTGAGAAGAGAGTTAACTGACTGCCTGTCTGTCTGGTAATCATAAAAGTGGATTCCGGGTATGAGTTTAAAGACAGGCAGATGATTGTCTACTGTCCATCAGGAAATCCCCGTTTGTCTTGAAAGAAAATCAAAAAAAAAAAATAAGTAAGTGGGGCAGAATTTTATATATTTTGTTTTGACACGATGCATATTGATCCTGGACAATAGGGCGGCCCATATACACTACTACTTCCTGAGCAAATAACCATAACCACCATATTTTATAGTTAGCGATATAATATTACTCACGCATTATGTAAATATTCATGCAGTATTCCGTATGCTGGAACCATAGACTTACCTTGACCAGGTTACATGGGTATTCACCATCCAGCCCATTTTTGAGAACTGACAGTCATCAATCGACTGGCTATCCTCTTGTACTGACTGGTTGGTAGTCTGTAGATCGCCCGTGTACCTGTCTACTACTCTACGACTCTGCCAGGGTTGAGGGGTCACTAGATAGTCACCATAGTTAGTACTCCGTACCACGTACTTACTTACTAAGGACAGGTGATCGTCAGCCCGAGGTATATCTATACCTTGAGTTACACTCGTCATTATTATTGGAAGGGGGGGAGAGAGAGAGAGCTTATTCCATCCAGGGTCTGGTGTCAATTAGAAGGCACCACTCACCAACCACCACAGCATGACCTCAATAAATTCCTTTGTAAAACCGGACAGTAGACAGTCAATAGACGATAGACAATGTCGCACAGGTCTAGATAGAGAATAGAGCCTCACTTTCCATCCCGCGGGTTCTTTACCACATGTACTTACGACTTTATAGTACGTAGTTACAAAGTAAAAGGGTGGCAGTGGCACTATCGGATCCGGTTGGCAGGTCGATCCCCCACCGCGGCGCAGCGATCGCTAGGAAACCTCCTCACGAGCATCTCCTTCCCCATTATTATTTTTATTATTATTATTATTATCATAATCATCATCTATCCCGGATACCTGCATTGAGTAACACCCACATGCCTTGGAAGATGTCGCACCTCGAGTCATGTAGCATACGATACTACGGAGTATCTACTTCGTACTGACTTCCCAGCCGAGCCTGTGTCCACTGTCCAGCTCAGCTTGACCCAGCCCAGCTGAAGGCCCACGAAACGAAGTGGATGGCGGGCAGTCCCCGATATATTAACACGGGGGGGACTCGGGGAGGGAAGCCAATCACGGGGCATTTGCGATGCGTGTGCACCCGATTAACTATCCGGCTGGGATGACCCGGATGGGGTATCTCGATTCTCGAACCACGGACGGGGGGGTTCCACTGGGCTGGGACTGGGAGGGAGGGTATCACACTGCATACTGTGTGTGTACTCTAGATGTACTCCGTAAATAGACACAGCATCCCGAATTGCGTGCTAAGAAAGTGGGTATGGATGCGATTTCGAACCCGGGATTATTGGATTGCAGAATACAAGAAAGAACCCGGGACGAAGCAAGGTTAAGACGGCACACTCAACTCCCCAAGATTGATAATCCCGTGCTTTTAACCTTTACCGGTCTGATGGGAGGGATGGGAGGGGTACTAAGATAGTACTTAGTATCTACTAGTCGAGAGAATGGTCGGAGGTTTGCTGGCCCGTAGATGGGCACCGCGCGATCTAAGATTTGTCAAGGCGTCCCAGTAGTTAGCTAACTAGTTAGTTAGTGTGAATCGTAATGGCCAACGTGAGAGTCATGCATGCGCAAGCCCATGCACATCGTTTCTCGAATCTCGTGGCATCCACCCTGCGATCGACCTTGTCAGGTTGGAGATCGTCGTTCATTGTCAGTCAGTCAGTCTATCTAGGTATCTCCTGATGGAGCCATCCAGTGCTTGTCTGCTTGTCTTGCGGAAGACAAGCAACAAGTGACAGGATATGCGAGTGTGGGCTTGTGTGGATTTGAGGACATTCTGGAAAGCGACCGTTTTCTTTTTTTTTCTTCTTTTCTTTTGGGACGCCCCTGGTGCGCCATTATTATTTCTCAGTGTGTATCTCCAAATCTTCAGAATCCCAAACCCGTGTGATGCGCTTGCCCCGTGGTTAGGAGGTGGATCCCGGAGCGGGCGCTTCCCAACCAAAATGAAGGATGGAGGATCTTGTTGGATTTAATAGTCGGAATCAGAGTTTGAGCTTGCTTGGGATGGTCTTGATCATTTCGGGAAAGATGATGCGGGTGCGCCAAGGCCACCTCAACTGGCGACTCCGTAGTACAGAGTGCAAAGTAAGTAGTCCATGACAGAGGACGTGCGGTGTTTCGAGGGGATTAAATCGAATATCCGGGGCATGCAGTCTAAGACCCGACCCAAGGTCACAGACGCACGAAAACCGCAGCAGCAGTGGGCGGGCGTACATTAGATAGCGCCCCTTTCCTGCAGCCGGGGGGGGGGTTTAGGGTTTGTTTTGTCGCGCGGTGGGGCAAGCCTCGTTGGGACTGACTGACTGACTTACTACTGTTAGGGAGTTCGGGACTGGCGATCGTCGGGTTTCTTGGGGGCTTCGGTGCCTCTTCTTAATTAATGTTGTCTCTGCTCTGTCCTCTGGCCCTGGGACCGTGGGACACTAATCGTGAGAGAATAATAATAATAATAATAATCATCATAATCATAATAATCATAATAATCATAATAATAATAATAATAATAAGAGCAAGTGCCAATTTCAAGTGCCCCTGGAGCAGAGGAAATTGGAACTACAAATCTTCAAAGGCAATTGTTGCCGGCGATGAGCCCGTTAGGGGGACTTCGAAGAGCTCCATGAGGTGTTCCATGGGCGAGAGCGGACAAAATCAAAATATTTCGAAATTCAAACACGGTACGGTTGCTCCGTGCCGGGTGTGCCTGGCAAAGTAGTGTGGTGTTTGCAAACAGTGGCAGTGGCAGTGGTGGCAAGTGGCCAGCCATGTATGTCGATCGCGGCAGGGCCCCCCCCTCCCCTTCCCCTCGTGCCTGGCTGGCACCATCCCATCCGATTAGATCGGTAGTATACACAAACAATTTACACCCTGCAGAGTACACCGTACACAGGAAGTAGTCTTACAAGGGACAATCCCTCCGTCGGATGGTCTAGAGAAGGAGATAGATAATAGATAAGTTGGTCGCACTGCTTCCGGATAAGAATAATTTCTTTGCCATGAATAAATATCCTTTACTCCACCGACGGCGCCGTTCGTGCCCTTCATTTGCCTCTGGAGCCTCCAGAAAAGAAAGGGTGGGCTCCACCTGCACCTCTCCTGATTTTGCTAGTGACGGCTTAGCTTGTCCGTCGGCCTGTAACTGTAAGAAGAAGTAGTCTAGTAGTCAGTCAGTTAGATAGTCAGACCTGATTTGTTTCCCGGATCTGGAGTGGATTGGGAGGAACAGAGACGGTGTAGTCGCCAGGTGGATGGGATGGGATGGACTGATACTCCTGAATCTTCCATCCTTCCTTAGGGCTGTCTGTCTCTTAAGTCGTAACTAGTAGTTAGTTGCTAGAGTACCGTTGTCCATGGTTTCTGTTTCTGCTTCTGCTTCTGCTTCTGCTTCTGCTTCTCTCCTTTCCTACACACACACCTTCAATCGTTCTCCTTTCCTTCACCCCTCCCTTGTTCTCTTCGTTACCCAGGCCAGGTCTTCACTGATCCCCCGGAATCCTTTTCCCCCTCAACATGAGTTACTCCGACTGCTACCACTGCTACCACTGCTAAAGCGGTTCGTTACACGGGTACGTTCCAGGTTCTCACCCGTCCTCCCCCCTCGTTGGCCCTTTCCTTTCCTTTCCTTTCTTTTTTTTTCCCTGCTTCTTCGTCGGCCTGGCCTTTGTTCGTTCGCTCTTTTTTTTTTGCTTTTCAGCCTGAGACCAGACGACCAGCCAGGCCTGACTGACGCCATCTGACGGCATCCCCCGCCAGCAGGCAGACTGCGCAAAAGGCCCCCATTCGGGCGGTGCAGCATTGCTCGCTCGTATTGCCCGAAAACGCTGACGAAGAGATGAACGCTTAGTCGATGCCCTGGGATCGCATTCATTCCCTTCTTCTTTCTTTTGGACTTTCCTTGCCCGAGCCACTCCCTCTGGACCCCCCCGTCTCCCTTTTCTCTCCCTCTTTCTCTCCCTACGACTACGACTACAACCCTTACCTACTATCTCGTGGCTGCATGTGAGCCCGCATCACCACTCACCATGCCGCACAGCAAAGGACCCGACTCCCCAGAGCTGGGACGGACGGTCTCGCGCTCGCGCTCGCGCAGCAGCATGTGCAGCGACTCGCAGCTCTCGCACTCGTCTCTGCTGGCTCCTCCCCCGGTCATGCCGGCCCCGTCCTTCATCGCCTCCTCCGCCGCCGCCCAGATTATCACCGCCGACCAGGAGTTCAACACCGCCGACTTCGTGGCCGACGACGAGATTCCGGGCCGGAATGCCAGCGCCCTGGTGACTCGGGACGCCCTCGGGGCCCTGAACGGATTCCTCGATAACATTCTCTTCAATATCCTCGCCGCAGCCAAGTCCACCCAATTGGGATGCATTCGACCCGCCGTCGCGGAGGTGCTGAAGCCTCGACTCGCCCGGGAAATGGTGTCGGCCGCCGACGACGAACTGAGCGATTACTTGGGAGGGCCCGAAGATGAACAGGCTGAATTCCGCGGCGGACTGACCCCCGCGGGTGACTTCGATCTGATTCACTCATGGAAACTGACGCGGTTGCGGTGCATGGTCTACACGCGGCTGGGTGATATGGAGGAGGAGGACGAGGAGGAGTACATCAACCGGGACACTCTGGGCGACGGCGACGGGCTCCCCCGGCGGCTGGCGAGTCACGTCAGCAACATCACACCCGCTGCGGCCATCTTCCTGACCTCCATCATCGAGCATATTGGCGAGCAAGCGTTGGTGATTGCGGGGGAGACGGCGCGGTCTCGACTGTCGAAGAAATTCGCCGACGAGCTGGACGTGAGCGACACGGGCGCCAACCGAGGACCGATGGATCGGCTGATCGTGGAGGACTACGACATGGAGAAGCTGGGGCTAAACCCGACGCTGGGACGGCTCTGGCGGACATGGCGGAAGCGCGTTCGAGGTGTCAGCCTGTCGCCGATGATGTCGAGAGAATCCCTCCGGCGTCGGTCCAGCACGACCTTTGTGTCTGCCGCCAGCCGCAAGAGCAGTGCCGTCACCATCGACGAACACGAACTTTCCCGGGTCAATCCCGCGGCCGTCCCGCTCCCCGAGAGTGAACACGACGTCCAGGAGATCGAAATCCCGGGCTTCCTCCCGGAGCTCGACACGGGGGACATCCAGACCATGCAGGCGGTCGTGGCCCACAAGGTGCGGCCTCACAGTCTGATGGTGCTGACGCTGCCCTCGCCCCGATCGCCCTCTTCCAACGCCAACTCCCCCTTGACCCCCAAGATCCACAGTGCAAAGACCATCCCCCCGTCCCGCCATGCTCGCTCGAGATCCCTGCCCAACGCTGCGCCCGTCGAGGATCCCCCCTCGCCAGAGGAGCAGCCCGAGGAGCGCTCGTCTCCCACGCCATCGGAAGAACGAAGGCGGCTGGAGACGATGTACGAGCACGAGGAAGACGAGGAGCCTGCAACCACCACCAAAACCCCCGTTATTTCCGAACCGTCGGAATCGATCGCAGTCCAGGAGTCTGCCACAACGTCACCCACCTCGGTCGCGTCAGTCGAAGTGGCCCCGAGCGAGGCGAGCAGCACGCCGATCCCGTCGACGCCCCTTACCGATCGTGAGGAGGGGACGGTGCACCGGCCGAACCGGAAGGCGATGCGCAGTGAGGAGGGGACGAGGGTGAGTGAGGAGGCGAGGGAGAATGCGAGCGAGAGTGCGACACCGCGGGCGCCTACCGGCAGCGAACCAGCGGCGCGGGCGCAAGGGGAGAGCGACTCCACTCCGGCCCAACCCGCCGCCGACGAAGTGGATGTCGATGTATCCGATCCTGACGCCGTCGCCCCCCCTTCGTCTTCCTCCGCTGCCTCCTCTTCGTCCACCGACGAGGCCGTCAGGCCCGCCAGGCCCGCCTCCACTTCTGGGGAGAGCGCCCATTCCGACGTGTCGCGCCCCAAATCCACCACTCCCCTGACCACCTCCGGCAGTCCGCATCGCTACGGGCGCTCGAGTGCAGGCAGCATCGCAACCCCCAGCTCCTCCGGCATCGAACGCGCCGCCGTGCAACGCTTATCCGGGCGCCCATCCACCTCCGTGGCGTCCTCCAGCTACTCCCAGTCGCGTCGCTCTGACAGTTTCGGCAGCAGCCGCGAGAGGCGCCCCGTCACTGCGGGGTCCACCACCTCGCAGGTCTCGAACAAGCTGAAGGGTCTGATCGGTCGCCCGGGGGATCTCCGTACCTCCTCCGAACTCGATAGGGTTTCCACCAGGGAGTCTGGGCTCGACAATACAACCGGGCTGGATGAGCTGATTCGCAGCGAGGAGACGATCCATTTCACCCTGACCCCCAAGAGCATGCGCGAAATGGAGGTGAGTGCGCCCATGCCCCATGCCCCATGCCCCATGGTCTGTCCTCCTTGAGGCCTACGAGTACTAACGTGCATTAGTTGCCGGATTCCCCTCGATGGAAAGCCCAGCAATCGAACCCTGCTGACTTGGCCGGCCTCCACAAGCGCGCCAGTCCGTCCGACGATCTCTCCCCCCTCAGAACCTCCATCACATCCTCGCCAGGCATCACGACGGGCCTCCCTCCAGTATCCAAGACCGCCCCCGACCAGTCAATTCCTAGAGCGATCGAGATTCCCAGCATGGCCCTGCAGCAGAAACCGACCCCCAGCTTCCGCAAGTCCAGCGGTCCCAACACTCCCACCAGCCCCGCCGCCGGCGAGAGCAGCCCTAGAAAGCCCTCCGCCATGCGTCGCTTCTCCGACGCGACCGTCTCGAAAAAGACCAATCGGCCGGCCAACCTCTCCATCTCCAGCTCGACGCGCAGCGGTTCTCGCCTGCAGGCTCGTTCCCCCGTGACTCCTAAGGGCGACCAGACGTCCGACCTGATAGACTTCATTCGCGAAGGTCCGCCCACGGCGGGCGCCCACCGCATCCCTCGCACGGTGGCACCCTTCAGAGACACCATGGACTCGGACGAATTCACAGAGGACGAGCCGGAGCGCGCAGGACGAGGGGCTCCCTCCGTTGCCAGCACCCATGACTCGATGGCGAAGTCGATGACATCCGTGGGCTCTCGTACGGCACTGTTGGAATCCACCGTCCGGGCGAGCACCCCGTCCACCATCGCAAGGGTCCCGGTCACATCTGTTCCCGTGAACAACAATGTATCGGATGACCCCCGTCCCCCACGGACCCGGCGTCGGGTCCCCGATCCGTACGCCATCGACATGGACGACGACGACGACGACCTCGAGGACCTTCTCGAACCCCCGAAACCGAAACGCGAGGAAGAGAGTCTCATGGACTTCCTCCGCAACGTCCCTCCTCCGCCCGAGATCCCCGAATCCTCCCCACCCCCCTTGGTGAACACCCGACGCGGTTCGGCAGGCGGGCTGAGTGCATCCGCCATGAAAGCCCGACTCCGCCGGAACACCGCCTCCGAGAAGACGCCCAGCGCGAAACCTTCCAAGAGCTCGCTTCGCCAGCCCTCCGACAGCATCAGCAACAACAACCATGCCGCCGTCACATCCAACTACACTGTTAAAGTTGGCATGGAGCGCAACGGGGGTACGGGAGCGTACGGAGCCGGGTCCACCGCCCCCAAGAGGCAGACCGAGACCAGTGCCTTGGCCGACTTCCTTAGAAACACGGGCCCTCCTGAGCCCCCTGTCGTGGTGAAACCGCCCCCGAGCAAATCGAAGGACTCGGGCTTCGCGCGGCTCTTCGTGCGTCGGAAGAAGGTCGAGGTTTGATGTCTCTCTCGACGAATCGCCTCTTTCTTCCTCCCTGCTATGCCATCCTCTGTTTCCGCGAACACGATATGCTACATACATGATTAGTAGCAAACGACATTGACATGTCTCGTGGCCGTCACCCTCATGAACGATGCTTTTTTTTTTTCTGCTTGTCTATATTGAACCTTAACCTACCTACGTCTCCCCCGAACTTCTTCCCTCCCTTCCCTCTCCTTGGGTCTTGATTCTTTCTTGTATGGCTCACCTGTGCCGTTGGACTGTTGGACAGTATCACTCTTTACATTACAGCGGTATTCTTCCTTTTTCTCTTCTTTTTCTGCGCTTGATTCCCCCTCGACACTATTCTCATCTCTTCTCTTCTATTTTCTTATTTCTACATTTTCACTATTACCTTGTATATGTCTTGTCTGTGTGGGAGGACAGATTTTCTGAATTTGGATATGAATGATATCAATCTACCTACATGCCTATTTATCTAGCTATGTACCTGCCGTGGATGGCATGTTTTTCTTTTTTTTTCTTTTGAACTTGTTGTTTTTGGGTTCGTGAGTGCGTATGGGGAAGTAGTCTGTTATCGTAGTTATATCCTTGACTACTAGTAAAATCTCCGTAAGGTAAATAACCTAGATCAATCCCCAAGAAATGTCCTCAAAACAGACAGACAGACAGCATTTCACCAGAACTGCACAAAAACGGCATTATGATTATCAATCCCCCCCTATGGTCACCCATAGTAAAACACCCCCAGTGGCCCATCCCGGAAAAACCATCCCCCGACATCGGTCCGCCCGAGACGCGGCGTGGCATCAAGTCCGCCGCACCGCAGCTTCCCCGACCGTCAATCCGTCCAACTACACTCCCCGTCGCCAATTCGAACGAAGAAATGGGGACCTCCCAATTCACCATGCGGTCTCTCCTCGGCCTCGCGCTCCTGCTGCTGGTGCAGCTCTCCGCGGCCCTGAAATTCGATCTCTCGGCCGTGAGCGGCAAGAATGAACGGTGTATACGCAACTTCGTGTTCAAGGATCAGCTGGTTGTTGTCACGGCGATCGTGAGCGGGAATAAGGGTGATGGGCAGGTTGTGAATATGCATGTATGTGGATTCTGGATTGGATTGGATTGGATTGGATTTGTTTCGGGATGGGTTATGTTTGGGTTGAGGGGGTGGTTGGTTGGTTGGTCGGGATACTGCTGCTACTGCTACTGCTACTGCTGCTACTGCTGCTGCTGCTGCTGCTGCTGCTGCTGCTGCTGCGTGTCTCGATCGATCGTTGCCCGTTCGGCTTCGAGCTTGCCTTCTCGCTGTTAATGTGATTTGCTGCTAACTGTTGTGCTCTGATAGATCAAGGATGCTCTGGGCAACGACCACGGTCGTCCGAAGGATATCGCCGGCGAGACTCGTCAGGCGTTCACTTCGCCCGCTGATACCGCTTTCGATGTTTGCTTCGATAACCAGCTGGATACTCGCAGTATGTTGCCATCTTCCCTTCTTCCTTCTTCCCCCCGCTTGAGGGAATACACGGCGGAATGCTTCCTACTCTTCTCTGTGTGTACGTGCATGTGTGAATACGACCACTGACAACACCAGAACCCAACTCCAACCCCTTCAAGTCCATCGAACTCGACGTCGACATCGGCGCCGACGCCCGCGACTGGTCCAGCATCCAGGTCCAGGAGAAGCTCAAGCCCGTCGAGACCGACCTCCGCCGCATCGAGGAGATGGTGGCCGAGATCGTCAGCGAGATGGAATACCTGCGTGCCCGCGAGCAGAAGCTCCGCGACACCAACGAGAGCACGAACGAGCGTGTCAAGTGGTTCGCTTTCGGGACTATGGGCATGCTGGTTGGCTTGGGCGCTTGGCAGGTGGTGTATCTGCGGGCTTACTTTAGGTATGCTTTCCTCTTCCTCCTCCTCCCTGTGCTTTGTCTTTTGGGAAGTGGTGGGGTTGGTCAAGGGGTGATGGCTAACTTGTTGTCCAGATCCAAGCACCTTATCTAGAATATCTCAGCTGCAAGGCGGGTCATACAGACGAGAAGGTTCCAGGTTGATGCTTTCTCGGCCTGTCATGGCAAAATATGGAGTTTCCCAATACATTCGTTGTGTTTGAGGCCTTTTTTTTTCCTTTTTCTTGTAGGCTTGTCTTTGTCGGGATATACTTCGAGGTACACTGTTTTGGGTATTGATGGTCTCTGATGGATGGCTGTATATTGCTGTATATTGGGCGGTGTTGAGCGTCTCTCGGTTTCTAAGGCAGCGAAGCAGCTTGCAGTTGCATTGAAGTAATGTGTCGGGGAAGTAGCGATGCAGGAGTAGCATCTGAGAATATTGTTCTCTGGGGGTTCCTTTGCGTTATTAGGGAGTTTTGTATATCTCGTAGGAAGTTTGGAACCTCCTTGAAGATATACACAAGCTTCCCAAAAGTTGTACAAAGCGAATTGGATACCTCTGACATGATATCTTTGATCCATGGCAGACATTGAACTGAACCACTGCCGTGACCCCAACTATAGTCTAGCAGCGTTGCCAATCCGCCGGCGCCGGTTGGCGCATCCTGTGCAAACAGTGCAAACGATATTTCTCCGGATGATGTCAACCCCGACATTATTAACGCTCCGGCTAACTAACTACTCCAGAGTCTAGTGACTACTCAATCTCGATCATCTCGACCTCCCCAGGTTCTCTCCATCATCTATCTCCCTCATATACACACCATCACCATGTCCACCCCCCGTCTCATCACCCGCTTCATGCGGCCCACCACCACCATCTCGAGCTTCGCCCGTCGCTCCTTCGGCAGCTCGGCCATCCAAGCCAGCAAGAACCGCTCGCCATCCACGGCCCCCGAGCACCGCGAGAACCAGACCAACAAGCCCCCGAACACCTTCGTGCCCAACACCACCTCCACGCTGACCAAGGACTTCCCCAAGGTGGGCGAGAGGCCCGCGCCTCCCGAGATGCTCAACTCGGTCGATCCGAACTACAAGCCGGCGGATCCATACCCGGGCAAGATCGAGCATTTCACCGGCGGACGGCAGGAGACGGGCGCGCAGAAGCCCGAGCTGGGCGTGGGTGAGATGGAGGGTATCACCTTTAAGGTTGAGCCGCTGCGTCGCAAGGATGAAGATGTCTCGACTATGAGGGCTAGGATGTTGTGTTCGTTTTCCCCTTCCCTTCCCCTCCCTCCCTTCCTTTCCTTTCTTCTCACTCTTTTCCACAACGGTCTCTTGAATATCATATACGCATCTTACGGATAGTAATGGCTAATAAATAACTGATGGAAACAGACCAAAGCCGCAAGCGCGGCATCCTCGAATCCGACCTCCTACTCTCCACCTTCGCGGACGTCTACTTGGCCAACATGGACAAGACGCAGCTGCAGGAGTACGACCGGTTCCTGGACGAGAACGACTGGGACATCTACTACTGGGCTACGCAGGATGCGCCGATCAATGAGGCCAACTCGACGGAGGCGGGCGCGCAGGATACCCCCACGGAGACGTGGAAGCGCACGGGGGCCAAGAGCGGCGAGTGGGCGCAGACGGTGGGCGCGTTCAAGGCGGCGTATCGGCCGGTGCCGACTCGGTGGGCCGAGTCGGATGTGCTGAGGCTGTTGCGCCAGCATGTGCGGGACAACAGTGCGACTGGGTTCCAGGCGGCGAAGAGCAAGAAGACGGGGGGGAAGGGGTTGGGACGGATGCCGAATGTGCAGGTGTTTAACTAGATGGGTGGTAGATGAGGGGGGGGTTTGTATATTGGCTGTATATTAGAAGAAGAGTAAAAAGCACACTTGATTGATCAGCGGAGGAGTACTCCGACTGGCGGCACGGAGGAGGATGACTGTATGACATAGCTCGGGAGTAATCGGGGGTGCCAAGGCAGAAGGCGGTGTGTCAGGTGACTCGCTTATGCCTGGTTAGGGTTGGCGGTGCGCACAACGCTTCGAGGCGGGCGGGCGCGCTAGTTAGGGCTCAGCCTGCTCTCCATCGTCGAAACGTCGCCGTGATTTTTATCTCCAGCCCAGCGTCAACGACAATTGCTCCGCCCGCCTTCATCCTCTCCTACCATCCCTCTCCCAGACTTCGATCATGGCTGAGCAGCTGGTCCTTCGCGGCACCCTCGAGGGCCACAATGGCTGGGTTACCTCCCTCGCCACCTCTCTGGAGAAGTAAGGGCCTACCGAATTGCTTTGAAACCCACCCGCACTGCGTTTGCTGCATTTTTGTTGCGAGAAGAAAAAAAAAATAAGAATGGGCATCCACGGAAGACTCGGTCTGTGACAGAGTCTCTCCGTGATGTTGCAAGACCAAAAACCGCATTGGTTGAATATGGACAAACTGGGTTCTGACTTCTGTGTTTTTCTTCCTCGATTCTAGCCCCAACATGCTGCTCTCTGGCAGTCGCGACAAGACCCTGATCATCTGGAACCTGACCCGCGACGAGCAGGCCTACGGTTACCCCAAGCGCAGCCTTGAGGGTCACTCTCACATCGTCTCTGACTGTGTACGAAACCCTTCCCCCCCCAAAACCCGCGAGACCGAGAAAACCGAGTTTCGAAACCACACAAAAAGGGACCAGATTGGCTGACGGGCCTGATGTCTATAGGTGATCTCCTCCGACGGTGCTTACGCTCTGTCCTCCTCCTGGGACAAGTCCCTCCGCCTGTGGGAGCTCTCCACCGGTGAGACCACCCGGACTTTCGTCGGCCACACCAACGACGTCCTCTCCGTTTCCTTCTCCGCCGACAACCGCCAGATTGTCTCCGCCTCCCGGGACCGCTCCATCAAGCTCTGGAACACCCTGGGTGACTGCAAGTTCACCATCACCGACAAGGGCCACACCGAGTGGGTGTCCTGCGTGCGCTTCAGCCCCAACCCCCAGAACCCCGTCATCGTCTCCGCTGGCTGGGACAAGCTCGTCAAGGTACGTTCCCTGCGTCATTTAATTCCTCTTTTTCGTTCGGTTCAGTTCCACATGATGTATTGCATATCTACGTATTTGCTACTTCAGAGCTTCGGCCATGAGACAAAAAATCACCAATGCCCTGATGGATCCTCCCAACATTCTATATGTTTATTTTATTTCCTCGATTTTCTTTCGTTGGCAATTCGCTAATACAAAGAATCCAGGTTTGGGAGCTCGCTTCCTGCCGTCTCCAGACCGACCACATCGGTCACACCGGATACATCAACACCGTCACCATCTCCCCCGATGGATCCCTGTGCGCCTCCGGTGGCAAGGACGGCACCACCATGCTCTGGGATCTCAACGAGTCCAAGCACCTCTACTCCCTCCACGCCGGTGACGAGATCCACGCCCTCGTCTTCTCCCCCAACCGGTACTGGCTGTGCGCTGCCACCGCCAGCTCCATCACCATCTTCGACCTCGAGAAGAAGAGCAAGGTGGACGAGCTCAAGCCCGAGTACATCGAGAAGGGCAAGAAGAGCCGCGAGCCCGAGTGTGTCAGCTTGGCCTGGAGCGCTGACGGCCAGACTCTGTTCGCTGGTTACACCGACAACAAGATCCGTGCCTGGGGTGTTATGTCGAGGGCCTAGATATCCTCTCCATATTTGATCTGAGCGCGGTGTAGACGGGGTGTTTCATGGAGAAAGAGAGAGAGAGAGGGAGAAGAGAGCCAAACAAACAAGATAACTCCATTTCTGTTTTTTATCATCTTTTTTTCCTACCAAAAATGAATGGGCAAAAGGCATTGGGTTGGGATTGTATGAGCCATGAGCAAATGAAGAGTACACTCCGTCCGTTTCCCCCCTGCTTCCGGAGACATAATACCTCTCCCGGGGCTGGACGGGCTGGTTTATCTCACACATGTCTAGCTTTACTCGATTCGTTCGTCATAAAATCCGAAATGTCTGGAATCTTGTGAACGATGGCATGCATGTTCTAATACCATTTTAAAAAAGACTGTTTGAAAAAAAAAAAATTATTCCCAAACCTGATGATGCCCCATAGACAATTCTTTCGGCCCGTGCTCATGCTCTTTTTTGAAGTCGTAGTTTTCCTTTCTTTGATTCATCATCGTCCCTGTGGTAACTATATATATACACTGCTGTCTCTATCTATACATCCATATCGTCAAATTCACTCTTTTTTGCCTTCCCTGGCATCTTTCTCCTTGGCTTCCTGAGTCTTTCTCTCTTCTTCTCGTCGAACATCTTCCAAGGTCTGCTTGAGTTTTTTCTGCAGCTCCTTGTCGCCTAAGCCGTCAGCTATCTCCTTGGCTTTTGTGTAAGCCGCTGTAGCATCCTCATACTTCTGCTGGAACCAACTCAGCTCCCCCAATGTCATGAACGACGAACAACAGGAGAACTGGCATTCTTCCTCCTGCTGCAGTCGTAACTCTGGCTCATCACTATACGTTACCTTGGCTTTCGCATCGAGGGCCATCCGTGCCCACTTGCGCGCCGCATCGAACAAACCGTCCGTTTTTTCGCCCATCGCGTGCTCGGCCGCGCAAGTGGCGATGTTGCTGAGGAGGGTGATGCGCTTGGGGGAGAAGGTCTCGTCGCCCTCTGCGGCGCACACCAGGTCCAGGGCACGCAGGTATAACGGCTGCGCCAGCTTGAAATGCCACTCGCCGACATGCAAGCCGGCCAGCTCGGTCAGCGCGGTGGCGATGTCCGCCAGACTCAACCAGTTGTCTTCGCCGCCGCTGAGGCCGCCGACCGGCAGCCCCATCTTCATTCGACGGTTCATCTCGGTCAGGGATATTTCCACCGCCAGCTCCTGTCGATCCTGCGCCTTATCTTCCTCCTGCATGTAGTCGCTCGCATACAGAGCCGCCAGTTTCATGCAGATGCCCACCATCTTGCGCAGGGCCGTATCCAGGCGTCGCACCGCCAGGGGGTCACTCTCAAGGACCACCGTCACCTCCTGCTGATCCACGGTCCTATCCCGACCCTTCACGTCCTCAAATTCCTCCCCCTTAGCCTTCACGACCCACGGTCCATCCTCCTTCTTCTGCTGCTGCTGCTCCTCCTCCTGAATCCTCTTCACCTCCTCCCTAACCGCCATCTCCTTCTCCAGACTACCCCACGCCGCCCTCTGACTCCTCACATAACCTGTCGTACCCGCCAACAACCCCTCCAGAATCTGCACCGACGCCTTCACCAGCCCGGCCTTCTCGAGCATCATCGCCGTCTGCAGACGGATCCCAATGACCTCCTCGCAGTACGGATGCATGTTATTCTCCAGCGCCAACTTCAACGCCTCCTGGTACGCCTGGGCCGCCTTAATCGGGTTCAGGTCGATCTCCGTGTAATACACCGCGGTGCGCAGCCGCTCCGACACCACGTCCGGGTACCGGCTGTACTGCGGCACGTTCTGCGTCAGCTCGATGTAGTTGACGAAGCCGAAGATGCCGGCCCCGGTAATCACGGACAGGATGGCGAAGGGGAGGAGGATCGGGTTGCGCCGCCAGATGTCTTTCTTGGAGGCGTCGTAGCCGCGTCGAAGGCGTTGGAAGTAGGTGAGGGCGCGACGTTGGGTTTGGAGAGGGGTGCTGGTGGGTTTGAGATGCGAGGGCCGGAGGGGGATGTGTTGATGTTGATGTTGCTGTTGCTGGGTGTTGCGGAGGGCGCTGCTGGTGGCGCTGGCAGCGCGCCGGGTTGCGGTGCGGAACATTGCAGTTGTATTTGATTGTGGTGTGGTGTGTCTTTGTGATTGTGGAATTGTGGTGGTAGAACCCAACCAATTCCAGCCAGACCGACCGAAGCAGGAAAGAAGGCGGGAAAGTCAATTGCAGTGGCGGTCCAGAGCGGTGCTGGTTGGTCCGTGCGTCTTTTCGTTCTTCCGCCCCGTCGCATGACGTCGAACTGATCCCATACATCTACATCAACATCAACATCAACATCAACAGAGCATCGTCCAGTCCAGTACTGCTCTTACTCCATGTCAGTCGCGCACACCGGTTGATTCCCATCCACCATGTGTGGTCGCTATGCCCTGAGCGTGGTGCGTATTCCCTCCCACTCTCTCACGATCAATATATATTCTACTACTCTACTCCGTACTGACACCACTGCACGATCGACAGCGAATGAACTTCATCCGCCAACACCTCCAAACCCAAGGCATGCAGGTCGACGAAGTCCCCGACGACGACGAAGTGCGCGAAACGTTCAACTTCGCTCCGGGGTACAATGGCGCCGTGTACCGCGCGGATATATCGCCCCGTCCTGGCAACGAAGGTGTGTATCGTATCTATCTACTATCTACTAGTTATCTGTCTGTCTGTCTGTCTATCCCGCTTACTTAACGATGGGAGCTAGAACACGCGACAGTGACAGACGGAACGGCACAAACCTCAGTATCCCCAAAAAAGAAAAAAGAAACAGCAGAACCCCGGTACAAAATCCAAAGCATGCGCTGGGGCCTCGTGCCGTTCTGGACGAAGCGCAGCCCGGACTACGGCTTCCTCATGCGGACGATAAACTGTCGGAGCGAATCCCTCCTCGACGACCGGGGGATGTGGACGTCCATGAAGCGACGGAAGCGGTGCGTGGTGGCGTGTCAGGGCTTCTACGAGTGGTTGAAGAAGGGCCCAGGGGGGAAGGAGAAGGTCCCGCATTATGTGAAGCGGATGGATGGCGAGTTGATGTATTTTGCGGGGCTGTGGGATTGTGTGGAGTATGAGGGTGAGATTTCCTCTTTTCTTTTCTTTTCTTTTCTTTTTATGGGCTGGGTTGGGGGTGTGCTGTGCTGACGGGATAGGGTAGATTCGACGGAGCCGCTCTACACGTATACGGTCATCACGACGGATTCGAATCCACAGCTGCAGTTCCTGCATGATCGCATGCCGGTCATACTGGACACCGGGAGCGAGGCAATGCGCGTTTGGCTGGATCCAGGGCGGACGACCTGGTCGAGGGAGCTGCAGGCCGTGTTGAAACCGTTTGAAGGCGAGCTGGAGTGTTATCCCGTCCCGAAGGAGGTCGGGAAGGTGGGCAATAACTCTCCGGATTTTGTGGTCCCCGTGAGCAGTAAGGAGAACAAGGGCAACATCGCCAATTTCTTTGCCAATGCGAACAAGGGGGGTGCGGTGAAGAAGGAAGACGTGGTCAAGGATGAACAAGAACACAGAGAGACGAAGGATACGGAGTGGAGTGAGGATAATGCCCCCAAGCCGGTGTCTGGGGTAAAGAGAGAACTTTCGGATGAGCCCGTGGCGGAGGATCTCAAGAAACAAAAGACTGGTCCTAGTATGACTTCCCCGAAGAGTGTGCAGCCCAGCCCTTCGATATCGGGGGTACAGCCGAAGAAGATGCGCAGTGCCACTCGTAATAACAAGCCTGTGAAGACCCCGGAGAAGAAATCGACTGGAACCCAGCCCATCACGAAGTTTCTTCACAAGTAAGATTGAACATGACATCAGAATTGCACGCTCTGGCTGGATCGAGGGCTGCCATTTTCGGTAATTTAGGCATTTTCCAGATTGATAACTGCCCAGCAGTTTAATGGGAGCCATTTCCAAGTAATAATACACCTTCATTATTGTACAAGCTCATCTGAGCATCTATTGGGCCTCCTGGCGCAGTCGCTGGACCAACTTTTCTCTAAGGAAGGGACTCAACCCAAAGCTGGCTCTGTCAGCGCTATGCATACATGCCATGGAAAGATAATAACGGGTAGACTTACATTCCATCCCGAGTCACAATCCGGTAGGTACCTTGTGAAGTCAGCCCCAATTCTCCAGCAGCCATCATGCACACATACCGCTCGACTGATAATTGCCATTGCCTCCCACAAAGCTCCCATCGGCATCGACCTCGAGACTTCCGAAGATATCCTCGGGCCTGTTGAGTCAAGTCAGCACAGCCCACATCCCGTTCAGGAGCACACATACCAAGCAATGCGGCCAAAGTCCGGCGGCCGTCTGCTATCAGACAGATGGATCCAGCCGCCTCTCCCCGCCGAGCCAGCACCACCTTGGCCACTGGCTCCG